>NC_140348.1:15297625-16524004 GCF_963514085.1 Chelon labrosus
CAAAGTCGTAACACCCTTGCTGCCCTTCATTTGTCACTTGTGTTGGGCTGGGCGCCAAGAGGCTGACCTGTGCTCTCCGTGGCATCCAGACTGCCCGCTAGCTGCTCCAGGAGGCGCGCCCTGGCCGCGTTCCTGCGGTGCTTCTTGCCTTCGTAGTGCTGCTGGGCCATCAGGGGGTTGTTGAACCAGGCTCCACACAGGCAGCAGTACTTCCCAGCCTCTCTGCCACCGTTCCCGCTGACCACCGCCATGGGCCAGGGTAAGGCAGGGGGAGGAGGGGGGCACGAAGCGGGGTCCGTGGGCAGCGGGGTCGAAGGGGACGAATCTGGGGGAGGGTGTGGAGACACAGGAGTTAAGAGAGGAAAACAGAAGGGAAGGGAGAGCGGTGGAGGATATTACCGTTCATTCAAATGCTAATCGAGATCTAATGCAAAAAAATGACACGAGATGAAAATATTTTTCCCGAAATTGCATTAACATGAAAATGTGACTCATTCACATTCGTTCAGACGCTCACACGCGTACTCTCACCCACAGATGAAAAGAGGATACGTAGACATTTACATTTAAAAGCTCTGGATTTAGATCAAACTGAGAGCAAAGAGCAAACAGAGTGCGTTAGGACACATCTGTGGAACATGGCTGAGGGTTAGAAAGAGGCTGCCTGCACTCCAGGGTCTAGAGACCGCTTTCTACTCGCATCCACTACATTTATCAACCATCCCGTGTTATCTTCCTTCAGTCTCCTCTCCTCCCTTCTTCTCTTCTCCGTGAGAGATTGAAGAAAAAAGAGAAAAAAAAAAAGAGAGAAATGGCAGACTTCCAGGTGACCTGCTACTCGTGACATGACACTGGTTACCATGGTGATTGCCCATTAATAGCCAACAGGCACTGACATGACTGCAGGACGCGGTTGTGGCTGCAGCAGTGAAGACATGCGTGCGTGCGGCTGCACGTGCACCCGTGTGTGTGTGTGTGTGTGTGTTTGGGTGGCGGGTTGAATGTGTAATCCACGCTTGAGAAAATGTGTGTGTTTGTGTGTGTGTGTGCATGAATGGCGCTCCAGAATAGGTTGCTTGCATGTGTAAGGTGCAGCATGTGTACCGACGCAACCTCCTGAGGGTGAGAGTGGGGGGGGGGGGTCAGGTTCGCAGCCAAATCGTGTGAGAAAGCCGATAATGCCAGATGGCGTGTCCAAATGTGCCGATTCGCCATCCGCAATGTGTCAATGACTAGAGTTATACCGACTGTGACTACGCAGCCACGATGCCGCACGTTCAGACTTTTTATATGACAGATAAAAACCCACTCACACATGCTGTGTTAAGCCCAAATGAGTCATATCACTTATTTCACTTCAACCATCAGCTCGCTGATCACAAATGCAGGGAATGCATGAACCGTTGACCAGTGACCATGAGTGTGAGGTGCGTTCGTTTGTGTGTGTTCTTTTATGTGTGTGTGTGTGTGTGTGGGCCTGTGTTAACTTGACTCTAGCCCTGTGAGCTGATTGGCTACTCATACCTTGATGTGTCTTCGGGCTCTGTTCACATAGTTACTGTATCTATGGCTGCGTCTCTGCTCATCTCGCCAACCACACCCACTCACATTCCCTTTGCTTGCCTTCGCCACACTATCATCTCACTTACAGCCTTGTAACCCTCTTACTGTCATCTCATTATTATTATTATTATTTTATTATTTTTTTTAAAGGCAAAGCCATCGTCAATATCTGCCGTGGCGTTCATGTGCGTTTGCGTGTGTGTGTGTGCCCGTGCATGAGTGAAGCTCCTCGGCTCTGACAGCTCAGTGGAGCTGCACGTGGTGAGCAGCAACAGTGAGAGGATCCTCTAATGTATTTCTCCTCTCCGTCCCTTGTTTTCCCACCGTTTCTCAACTCCTGACTGTGATCGCTGCACGCTGAAGCAGAAGTAAGTGTTTTTCACGGAGTGGGGAACAGGGAGTGTGTGCGATAGTGTGTGTCTGTAAGAGGAGGAGGTTGTGATTTGAAGTGTGTAGGGAGGGGACACAGGTACAGCCTCGGCTCTCCACCTCTCAAGGGCCTCTCCAGTACATATGACCCCTGCTTTTTCTCTCTAAGCTGTGCGGTTTGTGTGTGTGTGTGTGTATATATTCCTTTTTTTTCTGCATGTATGTTTCCTGAGACCCAAGTGAACGCCATGCATGCATCCTGCTTTTGTGTGCTTCTGCCGATTTTGTGTGCATGTGTGTGTGTGTGTGTGTTTCTGCTCCCATGTGCGCCCAAGCCTGTCAGCTTGGCTGTGCATCTTCCGTGGAGCGCTCATCTCAGAGCGATCATGAAGGGTACTTTTGACTTTAATCTCTCCTGAAATCCTCTTCTTCTCTCCCAGGTCACTCCTCTTGTTCTTTGCTCTCTTGTTTAATTTCCTCCAGGTCCCACTGTCACAAAACCGCGGAAACTCCACGGCAGCGGCTTGCGCAGAAGTGACACTTTCCCGAAGTAGGCCAAAGTTTAGCAAAAGTCACTCAGGGGCTTGATTATAGCACTCCATTTTGTAGTGATTGTGCATTTAGAGCTCTGTGAATTTTTCCCTTTGAATCCAATTTGAATCACATTATGTAAAGCCACTACTGGAGACAACTCGCCAGCAGAGTCGCACAAAGACAAACGCTCATCTTTAACAATCACGGGCATGAACAAAAATCAAGTGGTGGATGTCTTGATTTGTTAAGGACATTTTTTTTTTTTTTTTATTAATCATAAGAACTTTATGAATTACAAGCTGTCTATGTGATTTCACCTTCAAAGTTTCGATTCATCGCACAGATTCACAGCCTGGGCGTGTTTCCGCAACCATGGCTAAAACTGTCCAAACCCACTTCAGAAAGAAATATATGCTTTGAACTAAAAGTAGCTCTCGATTCAGTGATATGTGTAGCAAAAAAAAAGCAGATATCCGGATCGAATGAGTGCGTTAGTCGGTTAGATGACTAAGCTGAGTGGTCTTCTTTGACGACAGGCTCTCTGTGCAAACATCAACACTGAAATCTGATAGAGGTATCGATTAGCTGCGGCTGAAAGTGCTGATCATGAGTCGGAAGATTAATACATCGATTCTAAGTCTGACCTGAAGAGAGACGGATGAAGACAGCTTACTCAGAGTATCAGTTTAATTCTCTATTTTCTTTCCCAAACTCAACTAGGTCACTGGTGTCAGTATGAAACGGCTCTTAGCAGTTTGATTCTTAGATGTGTGAGGCTCATCTTATTGCTGAAGTCTAACCCAGATAGGAAGACAGGTAGAGTGTGCTAGATACCTGTGTTTGTAGGACTGGCCATAGCTGTGGGTAGGTTGGTCGGCTCCCCGAGCACCAGGCGCACCCTCTTGGCATGGGTTTTGCCCTGGTAGTGGGACTGGGCCACAATTGCGGAGGTGAAGAACATGTTACACAAGGTACAGCACTTGTTCCTGTCCACTTCTGTCTCTGCACAGTCCTACAGGCGTAGAAGAGGGAGAGATGGTAAGAGAGAGAGAGTGTTAGTGGGGGTGAAGAGAAAATTAAACCACATGGGAGGAGAGGGTGAGCGAGGTGACATAAAAAATAAGAGGCTGGTGGAGGGGAAGAAAGAAAAGGATGTGAAAGGAGAAGCAGGGAGAGGTAAAAGTGAGAAAGGGGAGAAAAGCAAGGAGAATGGGAAATGAAAAGATGTACACTCCGCGCTGACCTCACTGGGCTTTTTCTCCCTAGCGCTTACTTTCTTTCACACACACACACACACCCACACACACACAAAGGCAAAGAGAGGGCAGATCAAATATTCATCTGTCTCTCTGGGCTGAGATTGTGGCTAGGCCCTTTCACCGCTGCCGGTTTATTACTAATGATGAGAGGGAGTTGCTCCCTGCGGGAGAGAGGCAACGCAAACCAAAAGACCAACCGCCTGATTGACACAAGTGCACAAACACACTCACACACCACACGAAGTCATGTTTCTGTCATTTCAGATGACATTGACTCACAAGAAATTCCTGGAAACTTGCTGAATTTACCACTTGTAACTTTAACTTATCACGAAGTGGATCCAAATAATGTGTTTGCGTGAACAGATTCAGGCCCACATAACAACTAGTGAAGATCATGCTAAAATATGCTGTAGGCTTCATGTCAGGACGTCATACAAAACTCGTGATGGACTGTGTTTGACCTGTACGGTCATAAATTGTTCAAAACCTGACAAAATCAGAATGAAGTACAACAACATGTCACACGTAGACTGCAAATAAGCCAACCAAGGCCACCAAAGCACATTTATTAGATAGTAATATCTGTTTTTAAAAGAGAAACATAGATACTGTCAGTATGTGTCCACATACTCGACTCGTGTCTTTTGTTGTAGGTCAAATATAGATATAACCACCTAGTTTTACAAGTGAAGCTAATGCAATGTTGGTGGTCCTCTGGAAATACTTGACATCTCTGGTCTGGAGTAATTGACAAGTTCCCCCCTCTGTCTCCAAAAAACTCACAGAGAAGACAACAGCCAAATGTCAAACTCAAGGCTTTAAAATGGCAGCTGCAGCTATGCCCATCTTTTATATACAGTCCACGTTCCAGTTTAAGGAAATCTAAATGTTGTGCAGCATACAATAGCGTTTTAGGTTTTCTGTGTGCTTTGACCTTTTCGGCATCAGCTTAGGGGGAGGTCCTGTCCTGTTTCAATTCATGCACAGGGTTGATGTCAAACAAATTACTTTCTGAGTTTGTTGTAGTGACCTTAACTGGCCGGCACGAATCTGTAATCCTTCAGTACAACTCCCTGACCGCAACTAAAAGGAAGCAAACCTCTGCATTTGTCCATTTTTTTTTTTTTTTCATTTTGTGGACCGTTCTGTCAGAGGAGTGGCAGCTCATATAGCAGCATAGAAATGTTGTACTGTGTTTGTGTTACGTGTATACACCGATCAGCCAGAACATTAAAACCATGGACAGGAGAAGTAAATAACACTGACCGTTTTGTGACAATACAATGTGAAACTTTTGGACCTGGCATTCGTGTGGATGCCATGACATGCACCACCCACCTAGACCAGATCAGACACCCCCACCACATGATCCAAAACTGATCGAGATCTGTGGGATGCACTGGAACAAGTCGGATCCACAGAGGCCCCTCCCCTCAAACCATAGGACCCAAAGACCCCCACTAACAACATCCTGTTGCCAGACACCACAGGACACCCTCAGAAGGACCATGTCCATTCTCTGATGAGTCACAACTGTTTTGGAGGCACAAGGGAGACCTACACAATATTAGGAAGGTGGTCATAATGTTATGTCTGATCAGTGTATATGCCACATACTTAAATATATAAATTAAAACACGGACAGTCTTTTTAAAGAAAGAATAAGAAAAAACAAGTGGACATGTTTTGTCTTCTTCTCACTGTTCACACTAAACCTCCCCCTACTGTCTGTTCATCCAGACTTTCTTTCTTCTTCTTTTCACACCAGAACTCTCTTTAGTCCAGGTGTCAAATCGAGTTGGAGGAGGAGAGAAACCTTGGTCTCTGCACGAGAGTGCAATAATGGAAAAGTGTCTGAAACACCATATCTGGGTGTGTGGGTGCACGCTGTGTGCCTCAGTGTGCGTGTGTGTGTGCGATATGTCAGCCCTGGTTAGCATCACGGACAGTGGATGTGAGAGCTAAGGACACCTTTACCTTCCAGGCTTAGCTTTGTCTCTGAGCTGTCCCATATCCCTCTTTCTGTTTTCTTCTCCCTCTCCCTCTCTCTCTTCGTCTCTTGCCTTTTGCCTCCCTGCCTTGCCTTCCCTCTCAGGCTTTTTTTTCTTTCTCTCTCCTCTCCTCTCTTCCGTCCATGCATCCTCCCTCCCCCTCTGGGCACCAGTCTCAGTGACTCTGTGTGTTGTAGGATGAAATATTTATCTGTATTGGCAGGCCCTCGCTGCCCCCTCCCCTAGCCCCCATCTCTCGCCCTCGCCTCCTCACCTCCCCCGAGTCTGTCCCTGCTGTGATCATTTTAAAGGCTTGCAACAAGCTGTCCAGGCCCCTCTACTCCCACACCCACCCCCACCCACCCAGCATCACCATTAGTAACTCCATCTAAAACGATGCTAGATGCGCTCTAAAAGCACCGCATTGTCTCCTCAGCCGCATTGTCTCATGCTGAAAATGAAAGAAAGTCTATTTGTTGTTATTGTCAGTAGCTTTGTATGTAAAATGAATGCAGCTTATCTATATTTATCCCATGATCTTTATTCATGATTGTAGCACAGTAGAGACAATGCCCACAAGGACAAGTCTCTCTTCTCTTCTCTTCTCTTCTCCCTCATTACCACCTCTACTACACCTCTTCTCATCTCCTTCACTATTTATCCTATTGTTCTCTCATTTCACGTCCTCCTTTTCCTTTTCTTTCTACTTCACTCCTTGCACCGGCAAAGCTGCTGGGATCCTGTTGTACCCTTGTTGTACTAGGATATATGTGGACCGGTGTCCCACAACACTTTTTTATTTTTTGGACTTTGGACAAAAAGCCTGCGCTGATATCTTGGTGGCAGTCTGCAGTGGTCTCACCTGTCAAAACACACTGGATAGTAAGAAAAAAAAAGAAGCATTCGACAGAGATTGGGACCGAAACACAAAGAAGCATCGACTTGAAAGAAAAAGACAGATGTTACACCAGGGATTTAGTGACAGCATGGGGAAAGTTTGTCCGTGTGTGTGTGTGTGTGTGTGTTGGGGGGTGCGCTGGTGACTGGCATATGAATAACTGTCAGCCTATTACGGCTGCCACTCTACTGAGCCACTTTAAACAATAAACAGCATCCCTGACTCACTGTTTTCCCTCCGTCCGCCTGTCTTAGTCAAAAAATCATCAGCCTTCCCGCTTCTTCTTGTTTGATTTATTAAATGTCCCTCTTCGCTCATTGCCGTGTTCCTCTTTGTTGTTTGGTCCCTCTCCGTGTCTACCTCGATAAACAGGTACGCATGCTTGCAACGAGGTCGCACCCCGCACATCTGTCGAGACGGACGCGCGGGGTGCGACCTCGTTGCAGTGCGTGCCTGTTTATCTGTTTGCTGCCTGCTCGTGACGTCTGTATCGCAGAATATTTTGTGTTTGGGAGGCTTCATCCTTCTCATGCACCTAACAATAGAATCCTAATTAGCCGTGTTTATCTTCCTCTCCTTCTGTTTTGCTCCTTCTCGGCTCCTCCTTACTTCTCCCACTGTTCTGTGTTGAGGCGCTGTCGGAAACACTGCTAAATATACACACGGAGCAGCACGGGGAAAGAGACACTCTCGTTTGGAGTTTTAAAAAAGCTCTGAAAGTGTAAACTGAAAAAAGCAACAGTGCAAATATAGCACTAGAGGAGAAGATAATAATAATAAGAGAAAAACATTTTGTCATCTCTTGGCCTTGGTGCAAGTGGAAAACTGCAGAGACCCGAGAGAAAGGGTGGAGGATAATGGAGGAAAAAAGGATCAAGTCTCCTTGCCTTTCATCTGGGAGCACCTTTATGACCTACTTTCTCTTATGTTTGTTCTGTGACAAACACTTTCACCTACACACAACAACAAAAAAAACCTCCAGGCATGGCATTTTACACTGGCATTTCATACACTCCGCAAAAAGCCTTTTTCCTCAGTTCCCATCGGACTGCACCACGTCAATCAGTGCAGACACAGACAGGCAAACTCACTAAGATGAAGTGCAGCGGGGAAAAAAATGTGCCAAACTTCCCCCGAGAGGAGAAAAAAAGATGAAAGAGATGGAAAAAGTTTATTCCAAAAATTGAATCGTGAGAATTCAATCTGGGGAGATGGATTTCATCTGTTCTTTTTTTCGGCATTGTCAGAAAATCAATGTCACGTCTCCGTGTGAAAGGTTACGAACAAAACGCTGGCTGTGGAGCGCGCGGTGCGTTACAGTATGGCAGATGAGTGTGCGTTTCTGTGTGTGTGTGCGTGCGTGACCTGCTTATGTGTGTTCGGTGTCCCATATGAGGTGAGAGCCAGGATGGGCTGAGTCATGTCTTATTCACTTAGGGAGACAGATGGAGACGCAGGTGTGTATATTTCTACAGTAGTGTGAGAGTGTGTTTGTAAACCCATAAGACCTTGACGTGTTATTTCTGGAGTGTTGTGCACGTGCATCACCTTTGTGCATCATTGTACAGCTACACCGATCAGGCATTACATTATGACCACCTTCATAGTATTGTGTAGGTCTCCCTTGTGTCTCCAAAACAGTTGTGACTCATCAGAGAATGGACATGGGCCTTCTGAGGGTGTCCTGTGGTGTCTGGCAACACAGTGTTATTAGTGGGGGCCTTTGGGTCCTACGAGTTGATGGGAAGGGGCCACTGTGGATCATCCCACAAATACTTTCAATTTGGGATCTAGTGAATTTGGAGGCCAGGTCAACACCTTGTGCTGTTGACAGATGTTAAAATTAGAGCAAAAATCCCGCCTCCAGTTCTTGCTACAGAACAGACAACCACTGTCATCCCCAACCATTTTGTTACCCATACTCATTTGTTACCACAGTTTTTTTTGTGAACGTCCTCTTTCCTCTGAGATCACGTGATGTGACACTGTGATCTCAGTAACATCCTGCAGTGTGTTTTACGCTCTTATTTTCAGAATCACGTAGTGAGAGTATTTCTCCTGTTGCACCAAGATTTCAAAATTGGGTAGGATTGTAAAACTTCTGCAGTCTGAGCCTGGCTTTTAAAATGCACCCCAGAATACAGCTGGTAGCTTTAATTTCACCTTTAAGTGTTTCGTTTGTCTCCTGATGTGATCGTTACAAGTTATTTACAACCTGACCGTACAATTCAGGACTGATCTGAGAACAAACTTTAGGCTGAGTAATGTTAATAGATTTTAAATACTCAATAATAAAGGAAAGGATGTGAGGAAATGCTGGATGCCGCTGTGGGGGAACAACCTCATCCACAGACACAAGGAATTCCTCGTTATAGAAACATACAAATACTACATCCAGCTATTACTGAAGAGCATAAAAGTATTAATATGTGGTTTAAAGCGGGACTGCTGTGTGTTTGACAACTCCACATGGTTGTTCTGGCTCTAGTGTTTGGAACTGTTAATCCGTGCCTGTTTTTATGCTTTAGCCTTGCTGGATTTAATAGTAGAAAATGAAAAACCTTTTAATCTGCTCCCTCTGAAGATGACTGCTTGCAACCCAAAACTTAAATTGTTGGAGTTTTCAGCTCTGCGTTCCTCGTTTGTCAAATCAGACCTGAATTCTATTACTCTGGGGACGTTTGCAAATATTTTGGCTGGAGGACAGAGGGCCATTATCGTACCAGTGGAACTAGCCCTGCAGTGTGGCCCAAGGTGTTGGCCGTGGCAGTGCACCTCTTCACCTCGTCTCGCCTCTCTCTCTCTCTCTCTCTCTCTCTCTCTCTGCCGCAACTAGATTTGTCAGTTAGCTTGATAAGCTTTATTTTTCCACCAGCTGTGTCCTCTAAGTGTGTGTTACATTTATTCCACGTGTGCGTGTGTGTATGTGTGCACTTTACGCCACGGGGGACAAGCCAGATAAATGGGGCTCACAATGAATGTACTATAATAAATCTCCCTCTACGCAATAGTTTATTACACGTACACAAAAAACACAAAGTCTAAATTTAATCAGCAGGAAAATAACAGTTGATGCTTCACGTTGGAACAATTTACCGTAAACGCGCGTGCAGCCTCAGCACTTGAGGGGAAAATGTACAGACGCGATGGCCTACCTACCTACAGGACATGCACACAGACAGACACACAAACACTGGTAACGCACTGACCTCCTTAGCCACCGCCTGCAATAGACAGATATAGAGCTGCTTGGCGGCATCTGCCTCCACTAAATCTTACCAGAAACACAGCTTAGGCATAACCTCTCCTGGGAGAATTATAGCTCACAACTGCACACGGATCAAACAAATATTCCTGTGAGCACTTGGCTTCAACGGTCAAGCCTTTGCAAGGATTAGGCCGCGGCTTGCGAGCCCAGGTTTTTGTCATCGATGTATTTTAAAGGATAAATTCCCAAATAATTGCCCCTCTATCCGTGCCGGTGCCTCGGCTTGTACTCAACTGTGACATGTGCAGATCTTTAAATCATAAATATTAAAAACAAATCTCTCGTTTGGAGGGAGAAGATGGAAGTAGTGACACACACACACACACATTGAGTGAAAGCATACTGGGTTATCTGGCCTCAGTCTTTTGGAAGGTGGTCCTCCATCTTCGGGGTGAAGCATGTAGAACAGGCGTACCTTGTTGGCATGTTTCTTACTCTGAGGGAGACACACAGGAAGACAGAAAGGGAAAATAAGAAAGTCAGCAAGTGAAGTAAGTTTTATTTTATGAAGTGAGCCAAGTGTGTGTGTGTAAAAAAGAAAAAATCAATGACTGTCACTCCACCTTGGCAACTCGCTCCAAGCTTTTATCTCTGTTTCGGCTGATGATGCTAGCAGACACTTTGCCCCCGGGTAGGTGACTAATGGTCGGGGCCTGCCTCAGCTTTCTGGAGCTGAGTAAGGTGTAGAGTAAGGGAAGTGGTGGGATGGAAGTGGGCGGTGGGGAGGGAGCGGGGCACTTTGCTTTATGTGCACTCACTGACTCCTTAAATTGCTAAAGGGTGTGACGAAATAATTTGGATGGCCCAAATGACTTTAAAATAAATACCACATGAAGAAGGTGAAACTTTTAGCCGAGTCAACACCCAAAATAATTTAAATGAAATTTGTCTGCACAGAATTAAAATAATAATTTCGGGTAGTCGTATCGTCTTTTGTGCTTGTTATTCATTTGGCATTTTCACCCGACCGCAAAATGTGTGTTTGCTGGCTTTAGACTATAAAGACTATAAAAAGCAGGCTGGCGTTTATATGAAAGGACAGTGAACTGTCCTTGAAGCTGCTAACTGTCACTTTAATACCGAACGATGTAAATCACTGGACACGCTGCCGGCAGGAAGATCGGTGAATGTGTCCAGACAGCTCTGCGTGTTTGTGTGCGAGGTTGACACAGCTATCCTCCTCCGTACATATCATTTTATTGGCAACCTCTGGCCTTCTCTCCCTCCCGCTATATAACACCTATCATTATATTTATAAGTTCCGCTGATGACGCCATCGGAAAGAGTGTCTCATATGGAGGTTATAGACATGTTGTTTGTACCACCGAGTGCTGGGAGTCAAGATTGTGGACTCTAGATGGATGAGAAGTTAATATTAGAGGTGGTTTACCTAATTTAATCCATATAAAAGGTGGAGTTGTAGGTTCAGATCATGACTGAGCAGCACAAAAAAAAAAAAAAAAGCTAAATGTGGACAAGATGCTATATTGCTGCTGCTCCAGTGCTTAGATTAGATCCTTTGCCTTCCACCAGGAAATGACCCCCCGCCCTCCAGCCCCGTCTCACTTGTCAGACGACTGTTAATGCATTTTGTCAGCGCTTGTGTGTGTTCGTGCGTCCGGGTGTACGCTCGTGTTTATAGGTGTATAAATGGTCATGTAGATGATGGCTCTGGGATATGGGCTAAAAGCAGGACCCTGTGTCACCATGGTTACCCTGCACTGACCCTCAGCGCTCAGCCTACTCTAATGGACTACGTGTGTCTCTCTGTCTCTCCTCTCTCTGTCAAAACAACTTGGAGGAGACAGACAGGGCAGAGAGTAACTATATCAAATAGTCTGCCACATCACCCTGGTGTGTTTGTGTAAACATGTAGAGAGTTTAATGTGACTAGTGGGGCCTATAAAATAAGCGCAGGCTACCCTTTTTGAAAACATGGCGTTCTTAATAATGAATTCCTTATAATAATAAACCTTTCTTCAGCCTCTTGTTTGTCTGCCATAATTTACCCACAAGCTGTAAAACCTGAGGAGGAATTCAATGAGTTGAACGAAGTTCACTCAGCGATTAAATTAAGTTTTTAGGGATACAAAACCTGCATATTAATAGAGTCCGTGCCATGCATGCTAACTTTAGTTGAGGAAATTACACATTTTGGAAACTGTTGTCGTGGGTTTTACATAAAGTAAGCACTGGTTGTTTTTTTGTTTTTTAAATTATAAAAATGATTCTAACCAAGCTTAGTATATTTAGTCATTGCAGCAGTTTTATGATCTAACAAAGTCACTGAGAGAAGCATTGCATATTGTCTTTGTACTGGCTGTAGCTCCAAGTTATTCATGTTCAAGTTATCGACTAAAAATACCAGAAGTTTATTTGATTCCTTAATTTATCTAAAAGCGATTTAATTTAACTGCAATAGATTTGTAAGTTCACACCACTACCTAAGCATAAATGAAATAAAAAAGGATTTACACGACACAAGATTGCGTTTGATGGTATTGGGATAACAAATGTGGATTTTGCATTGTTTTATGTTGAAATAACAAGATGCATTTAAAATGACTTAGCCCTCTATCTCCAAAGCTCTGCCACATTTAAGTGTGTTTTGTGAATATTTGAAGCTTTTGTAGAACTTGACAGATGACATGACGAGACAGATGGTATGACGCTGCGGTGCATCATACCATGACGTGTTTGCACTGCAAACAGTACATTAGCCTTCTACCTACAGTATCAGGTGTCCTTTCATGCTTGTTGTGTCACCATATTTGGCACAGTTTAAAATGTTCTCACACAGCAAGTTAAGCAACGGCTAATTTTAATATCAAATATGTACAAGGAAGTAGAAACCAGCGCATTCAGAGGGGATCTGGAGAATTCCAATATTTGAAACCTACTACATGTCCAAACAGCTGAATATCCGAGTCCAGCTCGACTGTCCTGACTAAATCTAACATGCCTTCAAATGATTTCTTGCCTTGTTATTTTGATCTGCTGACCCCTGTGGAGACCTTTACCTACAGGTGACAGTGAGGACAGGCAGTGACTCAGCTTGACTATTTGTCTGCTCCACTGGGTGTTTTTGTCTTGACTTGGGATGAGGGACAGAAATAGATGACTGTCAAGCGAATGTGGTCGGTACACATGTGTGCAGACACATACACACTGTCGCTGTCCTTGCTTAACTCTCTAGATAAGGGCCTTGTCCTCATTACTCTGCTTGTTAATCCCAAATGTGTCTTGTAATCAAGAACAACCTCAGCGCAGTGCACAAATGCAAGCGCACGTTTGGATGTGCATGTACACACACATATAGATCACAGTTAAATAAAGCAAGGGTTGATTATTTAATGGCCATCCATTAAATTACTCTTAAAGAGTCGGCGGAAAGGTAGACTACATTAAAGTGTGTGTGCACGTTTGTTTGTGTGCAAGTAACGGGCATTACCATGCTGCATTAAGTCTATGTATAATGGATGAGCTCTGTTTTTGAACGGCACAAGCACAAATTGGTACAAATAAGGCTGTTGCAGAGTATACACTGCTGGAATCTGCGAGTGAAAGCAACAATCATTGCATCATTCTTTTGTTTTTGTGCATGAGAACCTTTGAGAGTTCTTCGACGCGTACGTGTTTACCCCTGAGTAACCCGACGAAATACCTCCAGAACTGAGAAGAGACGGACTCACCTCATAGTGAGCGGTGCGCTGGGACTCGGAGATGAGCTGGGCATTGCAGATGTTACAGTAGCTCTCTGTGAACAAGCCTCCATCCACGACGCCCGCCGACTTCATCTTCATCTGAGACTATACGCAGAGACAAAACACACACCCAAACATATGCAAATATGAATGTGATTAAGATGCAGAGTGGAATAAAATGTCAGTGAACCTTACAGCGAGTGTTAGAGGTGCATGAGCTCGCAAATATCTTATCTCAGTTTAGAAGTGGCTTTCCATCGGAATGACAAATTCACAATGACAGCTCAGCCCAAAACATGGTGATCCTCTCTGTCAGAACGTCCTCTCATGGATGATTTTGGCTCCACTCTTGGAAATAGTGGCCTGAGGCTGTGGCTCTTTCTTTTTTTTTTTTCTTTTTTTTTGAATCACTTGGAATCTGTGATCGTAAAGTTTAAACAAGTTTTTGCTATTTATAGTTTTCATGATATGGACACCATGGAAACAAAACCATAATGTAAGTTATGAGGCCACAAGGATCAAAACTTTATGAGCCCTTTTACATGGCCACTTTATTAATACATTATTATTGCAAGCATGTTAATATTTAGGTCAACGTGGTCACACGGCTAACTACATACTTAAATTTTGTCATATAAAAATATACAGTATTACCCTTTGAACAGTACATTGTGATTGATGCATTGTCACTTTCTGCATCCATTGCTGGAATGATCTCTATTTATTCTCGTTGCATGGTAATGATATTGTATTTAAATCATGGTGCTGGCAAGTAAGCAAAGAGAAAATGTCTCTAAAAGAAGTCATGTTGTCTTTTCTTTTGAACATTTTATATCACTTCTACTCCATAAATGTTTTGTATGCAGTCATCAGTTCAAGCATAGCTTCTGCACAGCTTCACTCATACTTTTCCAACTGTTTTTGTGAGCTCGTCTCAGTCACAAAGCTTGTCCTTCCGGTCCAATTTTAATGCAATTTTGCAAGGTAAGACATATTTTAGCTGAGACTCACTATTCCAGCCCATTGTGTGTGTCAATCATCTAAGTTTAAAATACATATAACAATAATATCAATCTGAAAAAAAAAAAACGCATTTAACTTCCCCAACCAGATCAATGTGCTGTGCAGTGTTTTAGAAATCAAACCCCAAATTTTAAATCATAGACCCCAGGACCCCATTAACGTCCAAATGACTCCAAAGTGGTGACTCATTTGTTTGCGCAAACATTTTTGCTTCATTAATTTCCAAGTTATGAGCGTCACCCATTATCAAAATAAACTGAGATAGCTTCAGACGTAATGAGGCACAGATTGGTTTCCTTGCACAACGGATGTATGGAATGAATGAGTCACCACTTCGAGGTAATGTCATCGTTAATGAGATGCTGGCATCATAGCAATGTTTGCAATGTTTGCAAAGGTTCGATAAGACTCCCTACCAGAAGTCATGAATCGGTACGCGTTTCACTATTTCATAAACCAAGGAATCTCTTTGTGTTTCTGGTCTTTGCTTTTCTTATCAACTGTTTTTGTGAACCTATTCACGCTTGACGCCTCTAAGGATTCAACTAAGCCCATTGTCAAGATTGAAGTTGTTTGGATGAGCAGTAGTCATATTTGATTTGTTTCTGTTGTGCTTTCAGCGGCCTTTCTTCATTAGGGACTATAAACAGTTTGTATACATGCACCTCTGGAGTTGACAGAAAATCAGGTGACCTCAGCAGGGGTCTTTGGTCTGCAGGGGGCACAGCAGCCACTGCACTAATCGGTCTATTGACACACCCAACCTTTCTTATAAATGTGAAAAGTGTTGACATTTTGACAGTGTATGGAAAAGCTAGTGTGTTCATTTACAACATCACAGGAGTAAATATTAATCATTGCTCTTGGCTTTTAACGATTGCTTTGCCAGAATCCACTTCTGGTCCTCAAATTTCCGCAGCCTTCACCAAAGACGTAGCCAACGTGTGACTTGTGATATTTGTTCCTAATCCTGCTGTGGGCAGCTTAGGACGTCCCATTTCTGGTGATGTTCTGCTGTTTTGTTGTAAATATAAATGAACCAGGTGAAATTCAGTTACAATGCACTGCTGCTCAATGCTTATAAGGATAACACCATAACCCTTTACATAAACATCTCAAAATTTCTGATCCCTGGATCCCTGGCCAGAGTACTAATACTGTAAAGCGATTCGGATAGCCGAGAGGAACAGTGCTGAGGATTACGGTCTCTAAAGTAAGCTGTTTAAAACGGTTTACAGCAAGGTCCCCCGGTGAGAAGCAGTGTCTTAAAATCTTGTCAATGTTGCGAATACTCGACCGGTAAAACCACGGAGACCTGAGCAACCCGCAGGGAGACGTGGCTCTGAGCTCCTAACAACCTGGCACCGGTGTTTTCTTTAGCTTTTATACTGAGTACAGTAATAGAAAATGGTTTAATGATGTGCTCTGGGGTCTTGTGTTCAATTTTCTATTCTCTTCATTATGTGTGCCCTGTAGGCCCCACTCTGACAGGGTTAGGCTGAGTAACGGGTCTGTAGGGAATGGTCCAGGAACATCAACCATTAAACTGGATGAGGTCCTTTCGTCAAGGAGGCAGCAGGAGAGAGGGGGATCTTCAGGGGCAAAGTGTTTTATAGAGATGCATCGATGCTGTTGAAGTCAGCTCCGGTAACTCTGGAAGACGTGAACATTTGGCATCCCAAGAAACACAGCATTATGGCATTACACAAAAACAACTCTTAAGTGGTGACAAGAATTGGTATTCTTTATCTGAAGTCTAGTGCATAACTACATTTAACCAATTTGCCTAACTCTTGCAAGCACTCACCTTAACACAGCGGTAATTACCCTTGTCTGTTCATCTTGTCTGTGTTGTGCACCCTGGACCTTTCAATTAACTACAGACATGCTGTATGGGCAAGTCCTCCATTATCTAATTGAACCTACAGTATAATCATACATTAAAACTAAAAGACAGTGCGTTTGATTTGGAGCCTTACACTTTTACGGTGTAAGGCATTATATTTATCCTGAAAATGCCACAGACGACAAGTTGTGCTCTTATTTTGTCTAGAGGCTTAGCTGCATTATTACCTCCGCTATGTGAAGTGCCTCAACAGCCTCCTGAGAATACTTATTTTTTGCAAACTGACACAATGAACGAAGTTTGTCTCAGAAAAAAAGACCTTGCGCTGTCTGTGTGGACTGGACGTAAGTCAGGGGGAAGGGAGCCTATCTTTTAATCTTTGGGGCTAATTAAAAGTGATTGCATAAATATCCTTGTCTTCTTAATATCTCTATTACCTCTGATTATTACATGCAAGATGGGAGACATAGACTAATTAATAGAGGCAATCTGTCGGTGAGATTAACGGACTGGCAGGCTCAACGAAGCGCAAAGATTGAGAGGCAGATAGTGGGAAACATAATGAAGGAGGGAAGGCAAGTGGAAAAAGGGAGCGGAGGGTGCACTGATCGTGATAATGAAAATCGGATTTATTGCAACTTTAACATCGATTTTGAAAGCATTAACCACATATCACACATCATCTTTTGATTTCTTCTCAACGATATATATTGCATCTTATTTGTCACTCAGATGTTTAAGTAAAGAGAATTTACATATAGATACCGGAAGCTGTTGTCTCGTCACCAGTCAGTCTTTATTATTATAAGACAGAAGAGACTGATGGGACAATTTGTGGCAAATATCATACAGCTTTTGGTGGCCGTCGGTAAAGGTCGTGCCATGTGCAAAACTTCATGCATTGTCGGATTAATGGAGAATGAGTGACAGACAGCACTGGTCTAGTACTCCTTTGCAGCCATCTGATCATGAAGACATTGATTTTGAATGTAATATTACAGTATATGCACATTAATGATGGAAGCTCCTTCATAGTGAAACCTTAGCTTAATTAAAAAATAAAATGAAACAACTCTTTAACAAAGTTTTATACTTGTAAAGGTTAGGATTTAACCTTTATTTTTCAATCCACTCCCTGTGAAATGTATTATTATTGGACGATTTTTCCCTCCCGAGAGTCAAGGAACTCAATCCAAACGTCACCTTGGTCGCATTAAATATCAGCAACATAATGGGATAGAGATAGTACAAAGTAGCGGAACAAATTGTGCACATAGGTCAAAAGAATCTGAATAGCAGCAAAACCTCTGCTTGGAAACTAATCCATTTAATAACCATAAATAATTTAGTAAGTACGAATAAGTCGCCAGTGCAAAACTTCAGCACATGAGGAGGCTGGGGTGGAGGTGAGAGATGCGGTTCGTCGGGTCCTAACGACACCTTTATAAATACGATTGCACATTAATAGCCACACAGCTGCGACTGAGCCAGTTGTGAAGCTTGTGTGAAACAGCTGATGCCAGTCAGCCACCACAAAACTTCAGTGCTCCTCCTGGACTAATCCCTCAATTCATTCTTGGTATTGTTGCTTAAGGCCTTGCTCACACGTTTGAGGTAGGTGGGGAAACTTAACATACGTCTTTGAATCTGCTCACAATGAACTTCATCTGCGATTATTTCTTATCTAGTTGTGAATATTTAATGTTACAGAGAGATACTTAAGGATCCGAAGTGGAGTTCTTAGAGAGGACTTAAGAGCACAGTGTGGTGATTAAAAGTTAGTGAAACTATGTCGCAACATGAGCCAAGTGAAGTGCACACTGAACGTAGTAGGCAGGAGTAGTTTTGTGGGGGACAGACAAACAAAACCGAAGGGTACGGCTGAGACTGAGGTCCAGGAAGAAAAAAAATATATATACATGTATAATATATATACAAGGGAAATGATCGGGAGGTGAGGTGGGTGTGGTCGACAGGTGAATGGGAGCAAGAAGAGGGACTGAGCACATCTGGTGGAAGGATGTGGTAACACACGGGTGAAACATGGAGCTCAAAGGAGTTTTCAGAGCCAAACTATAACACAATATGCAAGAACAGGGAATATCTATCTATCTATATCTAGATAGATAGAGTATATACATTATATATAATATATATAAACAGTTACAGTCAGGACAGAGATGCCAAACATAAACAGCAGCTCACATTAAAAATTAAAAAGACCTAAACACAGACATAGACCAGATGAGTCTTAGCGAGCACATGAAAGCCTCAAGCATAAGAAGACAGGACGAACCTTGAGGGGATTCACTTTAACAAACCACATCAAGTATTTAACACAGATGCGAACTCTGAGCCCTCCCTGAAATCGTAGCCCCCGGCCCACCATTCATTATATAGCTGCCGCTGAATAGGATGTGCCTTTTTGTTCTTTTCGTCTAATAAATTCAACCACTCAGACTGTTTTCTGTCGCCCGGGCGCGGAATATTAATTGGGTTGTAATATTGCTTGCGACTAGATAGCGCCGTACTAAACGGGAGCGCTAATGCATTGGCAGAGATATAGTGCAGTGTTTTACCCCAGCGGGGAGCTTCGGAGACACCGCTCCCGTTATAAATATATTCTTTTACGGCCTCACGACATCGCTTTATTGGTAAAATTATAGAACATAGAGTGTGAGCAAGGGAAAGGCAAAGTGCAGTAGTAGAAAATGTGCCACGGTTTGCAGAGGAGTGAGAGATGAGGATGGAAAAGACAGCAGGCTCCATCAGGAAGGTGGATGCTCAGGTCCAAACTATTCAGCTTCCTGTGCTCACGTTTTTAACACCTCCTGTCTCGTTTGATGTAAAAAGCTGCTGTGATGTAGCTGTCACATTACGCATGCAGACGACGAAATATTGACACGAGCCTGTGAGCCAATGACCTGTCTAATGAGTCACTGGTGGGAATAACAAGAGAAGGGGTTGCAGGCTTAATAATATGGAACCCTATATCGTGGAGGCATGCCGCTGCGTCACTTTGATGTTCCACTTTACAATTTTTTCCCCCCTTGTTTTTGCTCCTGGTAATATAATCTTTCCGAACACTGGCTTCACCTCATCTGCACCACCCCTCCACACTCACACACTCTAAAATTCACAAACCTCCCCTTTGTACAGTAGTAATGAAAGGTAGTAGACTGAGGGGGGAAAAAAGTCTTCAAAGGAGCCGGAGCCCAGAGTCTGAATCCAAATCCACATTCATTGTATTTGTTCTGCAGGAGGCTCACTTTGTACTGTTCCTGCTAAATATTTCAGACTGTATGCAAAACCCTCAAATACAGGCAGGTCACAAACACAAATCTGGCAGTGCAATATGAAAGTGAGATATAAAAGCTAAAGATGCAAAAACAGGTGAGACAAACATGCGATTAAGGCTTCCTGTCTGCTCCCCATTGTTCGTTTCCAAATCCTTAAACCAAGCAGAACGAAATGGAGTGTCGACTCAGGTATACACACCTCCTCTTTCTCACTATTTTTGCCCCCCAACTTCTACCTTTGTCCTTTTTCTCCTCTCTGAGTCAGAGTATCTTCATATTGTCACGCTATGCTTTTCTTCTCACCGCCTGCCTTTACCCATCTTTGCCACCTCTCTCTCTCTGTGTGGCCATATCCCCAATATGGCCTTGAGGGCAGGGATTATTCATGAGCGAGGGTGTAAGTAGACTCTTCCACTCTGGGAAAGATGAGCAGATAGACTGCTGTATTATGCACCTTGTTGCTGGAATAAATGGCACTGTAACTTAAAGTTGAAGAATCTCACCTCTCTGGGTTACACATGTAGGTGGATTTATGTTTATACTTGACCCTTTGTCAAAGAGGTGATGTTCTTAATGAGACAATAAATGAATAAAAAAAGACAAGTCTGTTTGTGTGGCACCTTTCCTCCACGAGGCAATTAAAAGTGCTTTAGACAGCCTCTTTAATAGATTAATAAAAGAAACCCAAGGCCAGGGTACTGAACATTTGGTGCAGACTGGAAAGTGTCTACTCTACAGAGCATCAACAATGTCCGTGACTTTGGTGCAGACTGAAAGATTCCAACACTGTGAAATGCAATTTTTTCTAGACATTCGTGATTTTCTCGTCTCGACAACACGAGGTTATCATTTGTGCTTTTGAATGAAATATCACAACAAATGTATAAGATGGACTGTTTTGACTCCTCCACTCAGGGACAATTGTGTAACTTTGGTGGCCTTGGAGTTTAATCTTTGGTGGCTGACATGCTGTAAACTCATCTAGTTAAAGGGCTTAAACTTGCTGCAAATATTCATGGTTGACATTTGTGATCCCCTAACATGCAACGATCGGGCGTAACATTATGACCACCTTCGTAGTATTGTGTAGTGTCTCCCTTGCGACTCTAAAACTCTCTTCAGAGAATGGACATGGGCCTTCTGAGGGTGTCCTGTGGTGTCTGGCAACAGAATGCTGTTAGTGGGGGCCTTTGGGTCTTATAGGTTGAGGGGAGGGGCCTCTGTGGATCATCTCACAGGTACTTGATCAGTTTGGGATTTAGTGGATTTGGAGGCCAGGTCAACATCTTGTGCTGTTTTTCATGTTTTTTGAGTTGTTATTGTTATTTACTTCTCCTGTCAGTGGTTTTAATGTTGTGGCTGATCGGTGTATGCTCTCTCACCATCATCACGCCCCTTCTCATATGAATGAATTACGATAAACTTGATTATCTATGGTGGCTTCACTAGGACAAATCATTCTGTCCTGGTGACGTGCAGATATTATTTTTATGTTGTTCATTTGTGAGTGTATTTAAGCGAGTAAAATGTTTACTTTCTTGGAAGGACTGTGTGACTGGGTTTGGGTGAAACATTTTGCAAGGTATACTCCCTTCAGGTCAAGCCCTGCAAAACCCCACTGCAATAACTTATTTATTTTCAGTTTCACTCTATTGATTTCAGAATCTCATCAAAGAGAAAGTCAAAGTGATAGAGTTGTGTGTGGCTCTACATCCCCCATCTTCCTCTTTATATATGGAATTTTATAAACCAATGCTTCATTTTCGCTAAAAAATTCAGTTGTAAACGAAACCTGCACTTGGTAGACGGCCCAAATCAATTCTCTGGACGTCTCTCATATTCAAAGCCAACTGTCTGTATGTCCACAGATAAAACATTAAAGAAACCCTGAAAGAGTAGTTTCACAGAAATTGCCCATCATTGTGTTGAAAATGGATCATTTAACTACAGTTTTCTCAATTTGCATAATTGAACTTGCAGAAAAGAGAAAAAAACACACATGCATGCTCTCTTGAATTCCAAACACACTTGATGTAGGAGCAATTTTATTAGACCAGATACCTTCAAAACTAGTAAAACCCCGCCAAGCTCAGCTGAACTTTGTTGTTCTAAAAGGCCGTTGTTTACATGTGCTCAGTGTGTTGGCAGTGTCACTGTGAGCATGTTAGCATCTTTGCTCCAAACTCTGTATGATCTTATGGAAGACATAATGTGAACTCTACACACAGACAGCTGCCTCTGTAGACCGCTGAACTGATTATAGTAAGGCCACGTCAGTCCATTAGAAGTAAGTAAGACGGATTATATTCTGTTTTAGTTTAGTTTTCTTAGAGTTTTCTTTCTTTTCTTCTTGTTTCGCCGCTAGGGACGAAGGAGTCATTGAGATGAAGATGTATACTGTGGGGTGAAAAAAGGAATCACCACTCTTGCAATTAGGATCTTGAAGTCAGCGTCTCTTTACTCAAACAGTGCACAGAATCTCACACAACACAAGGTCATGGGAGAGGAGCTCCCAGAACAGAAGAATGAAACAGTATTTATACACAATGCTAGATTATCTTCAGTACCCGTCATACTGCTAGCAACAAACATGTTATCTATTCTACGGAAGGAGGGAGTATCTTCAGGTGGCACCAGGCCTCAGGCCTCCTGAACTCTCCTTGAACGAACTTTCAACAAAACAAGGCACATCATTGTACACCTAAACCCAATATTTTTCTATCATATACCACCTCAGCTAAAAAACATTCTTAATGAAACCCTAATTACAACTTCCTTTGTACGTATCTCTCTGGAACGATTCAGTGTTCTGCTGGGAAATGTTTGGACCTGGCATTCGTGTGGATGTTACTTAGACATGTACCACCCACCTAGACCAGACCAGGCACCCCCACCCCATAGCAATGACACTCCTTGATGGCAGCAGCCATCCCCAGCAGGATGACACAGACACACACACAAAAACGGTTTAGGAACAACTAAAAAAACATGAAGAACAGCTCAAGGTGTTGACCTGGCCTCCAAATTCACCAGATCCCAAACTGATCAAGCACAGAGGTCCCTCCCCTCAACCCATAGGACCCAAAGGCCCCCACTAATAACATTGTGTTGGTAGACACCACAGGACACCCTCAGAAGGCCCATGTCCATTCTCTGATGAGTCACAACTGTTTTGGAGGCACAAGGGAGACCAACACAATATTAGGAAGGTGGTCATAATGTTATGCCTGATCTATGTACATCTCGTCTTGGTTCTTATCGAGTGTCTAGTCCGAAAGAACTTTACTGTAAGTTTCCAGCCATGAGGTTTCAACCACAATAATTCCTAAAAGCCAGGCCGCAAGGAAACTCTTTCTGCACTCGCTTTTCTTCTTGAGCAGACGGACTAGCATTATATTAAATGTATCAGTTCACACAGAGATTCCCCATTGTTTTTCCTTTTTTTGTTCCCTGGCTTATCTCGCCAAACCTGCTCTACATAGGCTGTGATATGCGAGGAACTTTTAACGTCAGTTCATATGTTGAATTCACGCATAAAACATTCATCTCTGAAATGAAATGTGTTTTTATCCAGCACATTTATGCTATCAGTCAGCCAGGTGAAGACACTTTATCTGGCCGCTTTTCTTTTGTGCTCCTCTGTGTCGCTGACAGACAGAACGCCGGACAGAAACGCCGACTGGAGGTCGGAATCTGTGTGGATGGATGGATTAAACGCTTCAGTGGCGCTTATGTGCCTCTTGTGCTTCCCTTTTTAATGCAGCTTCGCAGTGAGGCCAAGGCAGTTTGTAAGGCAAACTATCTATTAGTCACCTCTACTCGTTTCATTTATTTAGATTTTATAACCTCTCTGCCTGTATAAGACCTTTTTATTCATGAGGGTACTCTGGTAGTTTTATCTCTGGAAATCTTTCTCTGTGGACCATTAGTTGTTAATGGTAATAATAACAGATCTACCGCTTTAGGCCACAATATGGACTCATTAGAGGGTAAAAGAAGACTATTATCGCGGGCAAAGTTAGGTTTCCTCGGTTTAACTGAGCACATCTCCGCCTCAGTGTGTGTCTGTATGAGTGTGTGCGCCCTGTTAGGAAAACTGAGTTAATGGTGGGAGACAAAAGGCGGGTTGAAGTTTGAGAGGGGGCCGTTATATTACTGTAACATATGGAGAGTGCTATGGTGGATGGCAACAAAACTGCTTGGGTCTATCTGTTCCATTAGCAACTAATTGCTTAGTTTTAATACTTTGGCACTTTTTGACCAGATGTTCTTCTTCTTCTGTGTTGTGTGACTTTCCTGTACACAGATTCACGCAGATACTGAAGCAATATCAAGGCATCGTCTGAAGACTGAACACAAGCTAGAAAATGGTGTGATCAATAAAAAAGATGGACTTAGATATGGTATTGCACTTAGCACTAAAAAACACGCTTCATGGATTTTGGCAAATGATTGTCTCAGTATCAGACACAGAGCGACGCAGGCATGAACCCTCCTTGTTAGGCAATGATTGAATCTGGGATCAGAGCACCAACAGATAATCCTACAGTTCAAAGCTCCCATTAATGCATTTTCCCGAAGCCAAACAAAAACTCATACTTGAACAGTATTATGCTGCATTTCTAAGTTCCTATGTATTTCCAAGATAAAATTCACCTCCACAAAAAGAAAAGGAAAACGCATTAGAGACTGAGCTGTAGTGAGACATATTGATAATGCATTCAAAAAGATATCGGAAAGACCGGTAAGATCGCAATGGGTTTAACTACTGAAGTGACACAAGCTAAAAAATGTTCCTTAATAACTTTTTGCTCTCCGTATCTCTGAGATCCTCCCTTACCCTCTTTGTCTCCGTTATTGAACTGATCTAACTGCAGCTAATTAACGTTATGACATTTCCCCTCTCACTAGCCAGTAAAAGAAACTTCTGTTCTGTGGCACAAAAGGCTTTAATATGGATATCACACAGTCTAATTCTATTCAATACCTCAGACTTACCGCAAGTCTCTCAGTTTGACTATAAAGCAGGTATATAGTGTAAATAATTACCATACAATACAGCTGAGAGTTGATGATGGGCTTTGGACCTCAGGGGACAGGTACAAAAATATCACGTCAACACAGGGCCTCTGTTTTTATATAGTGTTTGTGTGTCGTGTGTGTAAGTGTCTGTAAAGTGTCTGAGTGGGTTGCCATGCCTGCAGCGATCTCTTCAAACAGTCTGAGGTGACAAGCTTATTAACACTCCTCTTGCCTGAGGTGTGTGTCTCTACATGTTAGTGTCTGCAATATTTTCTTATCAAAGCTTACAAATACCCTCTTGATTGCTGCATGTGCAGCAGCGTAACGTGCTGTGTAACCATAGAGGAATAACCAAGTGAATAACATTAACCATCTTGTGACAATCCAATGTTCTGCTGGGAAACTTTTGGACCTGGCATTCATGTTGATGTCACTTAGACATGTACCACCCACCTAGACCAGACCAGGCCCCCCCACCCCATAGCAATGACACTCTTTGATGGCAGCAACCATCCCCAGCAGGATGGAGCCTGACACAGACACAAAACAACATGAAAAACAGCACAAGGTGTTGACCTGGCCTCAAAATTCACTAGATCCCAAGCTGATCAAGTATCTGTGGGATGCACTGGAACAAGTCTGATCCACAGAGGCCCCTCCCCTCAACCCATAGGACCCAAAGGCCCCCACTAACAACATTCTGTTACCAGACACCACAGGACATCCTCAGTAGGTGGTCATAATGTTATGCCTGTTTGGTATAGTGCAGGGCTGTTGTATCGGAATGTATTCATTTTCACTCGTGTACCTAATGAACTTGCAAGTGAGTGTATAAATGCAGTATAATTTGTAATTATACACTGTTGACATATATGCCTGCAGTCTAGAGTCCCTCTCGTCTAGCTGCACTGTCAACAAAGAAAATCCTCACCCGTGGTAATTCATGTTTCTCCTCACCGTATATTGCTTTGTTTCTGTGTTTCCGTTCTCCATCCTCTGAATGCTGAATTTATTATCTGAAGTAGCAGACTTTCCTTGGACACTTCCTGGCGCAGACTGCACCATACTCACAGTTGCTCCCCTCTTCATCTCTGGCAATAAATTATTGTTGCTTGACATAAAGGCATCAGTGAACCGGTGCAGATAGACACCAGATTTAAGGCTTAATCAGACTTGGGTGAACTCGTTTGGCAAGGTCTTGAATGTAATGGGCATTCATTGATATGTGAAAGTACTGCACTCCAGGTTTTAGCCTATTTTTGGAGACATTCATCCTAATAAATATTCCAAAATTCACTCAGAAAGCTCAACAACTCTGAGAGCAACATGAGCAGTCTTGGGATTCATTGGCCCGAGACACTCGGGAGAGTTTTGAGATGCATTAAGTGTCCTCGTCTCCTTCACTTTACTTTCACCTAATCAGAACTGTAAGTGAAAAGAGGGAATGAATAGCCTCATAATAACAAGCCAGACGCAGATGATGCTGACACTGTCAACAAATATATCTGTTGAATTTTCATTTAACAGAAATCGAGCACACCAACGCTGAACCCAGTTTAGTAATATTATTATACTCTCTCTGTCTTTATAGCATGTGCTCTGCAACCTTGAAAAACGGCAGCGGCCTGCATTTGACAGACCTCCAGGGTGGAAAGAGTTACATTTTACAGTGTAGAGATTTTTGTTTACTCAGTTTGCCGCCAGCTTTGTTGTCTAAGGCAGCGTGAGTTCTATTACATTGAAAAGATTGATTTAGGCTTTTGGTGTTCAACTACTAAAGCCGCTCGGCCCCTGAGTGGTTGTTAGAGAACAGTGCTTCCAGCTCAGCTACGAGAACAGCGAAGCAATCAAGGGCATCGATTAAAGCAATTAACTGCCAAATGATCAAACGAACAAGGCAAAGTCCTTGGCAAATGAACCTGCAGAGACAAATCTAAGAAAAGAAAACTTTGAGCTATTTTAGATTAAGCGCTTGGAAATTGTGTTGTTTAGAAACAATAGTTTTTACCGCACACTGCCGACACAAAACAACTACAGTCTGTTTTATTCATCTGCCTTGTTCACAATTTGATCTATGGTGTGTTCTACATGAGTATGGGAGATGAGAAAGATGAGAAAGAAGTGCTGGTTTATTTCCTCTTTGAGAAATATCCACCCTAAATAAAAAAAGCTCGGCAGCATTTAAACACACCACACAGACTCGTGATGATTCGTGGTATAGTCTCCACATGCACACACTATCTCCATCTACAAAGACAGCATGTGTGTGTATAAACATCAAACTGCACCGCATTCATCTTCTGCTTGAATCATGGTCAAACGCACATCCACACAAAGGAATACGCCATTGATATGTATGAGCTTAGACTGCAAGCCGTGCATCGCACAAACATGCACACACGGACGCACACGTTGGCTAGGACTAAATAGGTCGTGACCTTGAAGCACCTAGCATGGTATAAACAACCTGTATAAAGTGTCTGTGCTTCTTAAGCTTGCATTTATGTGAGACTTTACTTTACTTTAAAAAAAAAAAAAAACTATTAAACTGAAAACTTTTTTCATAAAAAATAAATTGAATTCTACCTCAGATTTTTCTTTCCTCGTTCACTAATGCACCCAAATATTCCCCTCTCCTTCCCCTACTTCCTCCCTATCTGGCGGCAGGCCAGTTTTTGAACATGGTGATGGAGCAAAAGAAAATTGATTTCTAAAGAGCTCTGTCTGCTATCCCCCGGATATGAAATATGCAACCAGTTATTAGTCTAACACTGATATTAACATAACACGACAACCGTGTCGAGATATATATTAAAGATGTCTCTCTGAGAGATGTTAGAAAGAGGCTTAAAATGATAAACTGCCACTTGTTCAAAGCACGGCAAATCATTATCAATGTTGCACTGTTGCGTTGAGATCTACTTTGTTTGAAATAAAGGCACAAAAAGCGCCGTTGGCAACGCACTGACGCCGCTATGAGACACATTCAATATCTTGATCGCACAGGCAGGCACAGCAGGCGGTTCCATATTAGTTATTATGCAGCTAATAATGAATGTACACTATGAAAGGTCAAATGGCCCGCACACTGATGCACATGGTCTCACACACTGGCATTAGCAGACATGCAGATGCACCCCGTACAAAGACCGCACGCAGTCGGCAGAAAGGTCACGGCGTACGGTGTGCGAGGAGAAGAAGATATTTGAAGGAGATATGCTGCCTGTTGCTATGGAGCACTCCTAGTGGGAAACATACACACAGAGACGCACACCTACACACCACGCTCTATCAGTCTTAACCAAACCAGAGCAATCACACGCCCCTGAACATAAAGACACACGCAGATATGCACTCAACGCTCAATCAATCCTTGTCCTGTTGAAGAAAGCGAGGAAGCTGCGGCAGCAGCCACTCTTCAGGAGCATCTGGGCTTCGGTTATTGCTCACAGACTCTGCGCTGCTTTTACTTGTACGTATAGAATGAACTTTCCAAGAACAACGCTGCTCCTCTGTTTGTTCCTTCAGGAAATTATGCCAGTCGGTTAATCAGATTCTGCCCCAGAGACACAAAGAGACAGGAAGAGGGAGGATGAAATACACTACTGTACTTCTAAATGGCTCTTAGTGGAGAAGAGCAGGGCTACACTGCATATGTGTGACGTTATGAATGTGCCAATTAACTTTAGCTCTATTTTTGGGCTGATTTTTATGCTTATAATCTCCTTAAAGCTGTGACACACCAAGCCAATGGTCTTGCCATTTGCCTTTGGGGGGATCGTACGGTACCGTGGTATTCCCGGGGGATTCCCGCACCGTTGCTACTGGTCGGACCCCTTAATAAACGGGCGGCAGAATGAGTCTGTCAGAGAGATCATTCTGATTGGCTGATCAGCTCAGTGAACCAGCACACGAAAAGAAAAACGGAAGTGAGGAAAGTAAACAGAACGACGAATTCAAAGGGCACACACGGAAGGTTGTTCTTGTTTTCCTTCTCTTTAAATCAAATGAAATAAATGAATAAACTGTGGATCAATAGATCAGGATGATTTTCTGTCTCTTCCTAACTTGATTGCCCGGTTTCCTCTTTTGAATGACGAATACAGACTAATACAGTTTGGGCCTTTAGAACTCTTTCAGACTCTTACAGACAGGAAATCTGCTTAAATACAAACTATTACAATCACATGTAGAGCATACGAACTATTAATTACATTTACTGTGTTAGCATATTGTTTGATACTTAAAGCGAACAGCACAGCACATCTGCAGTTGTAACTAAAATGTTCAGTATGTAGACCTGAAGCAATTAGCCGATTTTAGCTTTTATCTAACTGATTATCCTTTAAATCCTCTCAAATGTGATTTTCCTGATTTCAGTCAACTGTTATTTGGCAATTAATAGTGTACGCTACTATTCTGTGTGGTGTGTTTTTCTCTTCTGTTCGAGCTCTCAGGCACCCTGCTGGGTTGTCTGCTGCAGTGACCTGAAGTACAGTAAAACTCAGCACAGGCAGAATCAATCACGGCACAGGACAGAGCGTCGCTTTCCCTGACTTGTGATCAATAACTGTATGTAAACAGAGCATGAAGCCTCACCGCTGCTCCAACGGCTGCAGCTGGATAACTCTGTGAATATATATATATAAAATCTGAATAGAGCAGAGGGTGCAGTCCAGGGAGATATAATTGTCCTTCTCTGACTATTGAAACGATGGCTGCATGACATAAAAACATTCACCTGTCTGAATCCGTGACACTTCATTACAGCGTGTCTGAGTGAGTGATACTTGGTGATAGCCTGCGCCCTGTGCGAGTGTATGTGTGAGCGTGGGGGTCAGCGCCGTTGACAGGCAGGTGAGCTATTTGAAAAGACCATAAGCTGGTATCATCCTGCCACCAGACGCCCAGTGTGAGGCTGACTGGACATTCCCCCCGAAGTGTCAGATTCTTGCAGTGAGTCGGCTCTGAGTGAGTTGGATAGGCGTCAGTGAAACTAGATGCAGCATCAGAATGAATCCATATTAAAAGCGACACGTGTCTCATTTTCACCTTTCACAGGAAGACTTTGCCGAGGCTTGATGTGAAAAGGTTCTTGGAGCATGATGAAAATCCCTGCAACGTGGGCTGAAATGTTCTTCTAATATTTGATGAAATGAATCTGTAATCATTTAAGTCGTTTATCTTGCGGAAAGTCCATTCATTCCCTGGTCTCACATTTTCCAGTGTGGGGTTTTGCCACTTCTCTCTGTCTTTGTCGCACTGTGAACTAAATATCGGTTGGCTGAACAAATAACACACTGGGGGACCTCACGCTGAACTCTCGCATTCTGTGATGGAGATTTTTCTCAGTTTTTTTCTTTTCCCCCCCAGACCACACTTTTAAACGGACTTTAAAAAGCTGCTCTAAACCACATGAGTCCACCCTGGCATAGTCCACAAAGGCGTCGATGGAAAGTTGTGCCTATTTGTGAAATTATTACAATATAAAATACTAATGGATGATATTATAAGCATTATGCTGAAACTATAACACAAAGCAGCACCTGCTAGTAGTAGATGCTGTCACCACACCTCAAATATATCTCCAAATTAAAAAGATTTTGCAGAGATTGCTTCGAACTGACACTTTACCAAGAGGAATACCACACACATATTGAATTATTTAAATAAAACCAACTTTAGGTATTCTGTTTGATGCCTCAGAAGTCAAGGTCAATAATTCATCTCCTGACCAAACTCCAGTGTCAGTATTTCCCATCAGTTCAGAGTCCATCACTCACCTTGCGCAGAGGCACCGACTCCTCTCCACGAATCCGACAACCATCCGCCAGCTGCCTGTCTTTAATCCTTTTTGCGCACGGGAGCCGTAAAATCCGTCCAAACTTCCGGATCCCCTCTCGCTAACGACGCCGAGCTTATTTATTGTTTTGAAATTTGCGGCGTCCCGTCCGGCAGAATGCGCGGCGTGATGCGCGCGTCCTCCGGCGACTCCTCTGTACTCCGTAGCACCGCGGAGGTGAGGAGAGCTCTGTTGATATCATCCAACACTCCTCCGAGGGAAAGGCACCGCGGAGTGGGGTGGGGGGGGGGGGGGGAAGAAAAATCAAAAACAAAGTCAGCTATCCCGGCGTGATGCGAGGAGGCGAGGGAGGGAAGGAGGAGAGAAGGCAGCGTGTGCAGCCTCTTCACCGGGATGAATGAAAAGACAGAAAGCGCTCTCGGCTTACACGGCGTGTGTGATAGTGTACACGCTGAATGCTCGATTTGTAGAGTGAGTGAGTGGGAGCACTGGTCGAGAGTCTCTGCACACAGTGCACCCACATGGATATCAGCTTACATAAAAAAAAAAAATGAACAGACAGAACAGGGCGCCCAAATTTCCTGTCATGTAATCAGTGTGACATTAATGCACTAATGTTCTCCTAAGTGCTGGGCAGACTTGCCACAATCGCCTGGGCTATCTCAGTCACAGTCCCATATAATTTTATTATGATGCCTAGGCTATATTAGGATGAGAAGCAGTATGTCGGTGGTGTCAAATGTTCACCAAGAGGTACTATAGATTCCTGTCCTGGGATCTTCACCATGCAGTCTGATAAATCCTGGGAATACATTCTCTTTCTGAAAAGTCTGATCTCATCAGACTTCTGAAATTATATGAATGAAACCGTCCAGAGAGGGAGTGTCGTCGCTCCTTTGCCGTACTGCGTACAGCACACATACATAATGCAACTTTTTTAGACGGCTGACAAGTTGGGAGCTTTGGGATCCTCTGTAAATCGTCTCTTTTCTCAGCCGTGGACGGGGGCGACGTTGTGCACCCTTTTCCCATCGTGAAGTAGACTGAAGACATGGAAACATGTTGGACACGTTACCAGAGCGGGATTTAAATGATCACTAATCCTGCTGCGGGAATTCCTTTCAACAGTTGGACCAGAAAATAACAATCTCGATTAGATTACGGATTGATCCGTTGTACATTCAGTGCCTTCGGGGGTTTGATTACTTGGCGAAACCAGCCATTTACAAACTCAGTGGCTGCAGGAAATGCGTAATAGCTATTTTGACTTAACAGTCCATGTGTTAAATTTATTTCAGTTCAATCATTTTCAGTTTTCTGTTCCTGTAGCTCCAAGCTGTTTTCTTCATGTTGTATTTTCCTGCAGACATGTTGAGGTTACGCCGAGGTCCTGAAAGCGAGGTAATGATTTGTCAGAAGGCAGGTAATTCACCGTGTGTAGATCTAATTCTAGACCCGCCTTAACAGAACACACTTGCTTTGAACCTGGCAGAGAAACAACAAATCACTGCAAATTATTCTATATTTCAAAGTGGAATCTGAATAAACAGTCCATTGCTTTTGAATCCCAATCAAACCGAGACGACATTACACTGCCGTGAATCACAGTCCGACTCACAGAAACCCCCACGTTTGCTGCCAGAATGTTTTGCACGGCCAACAACAACCACCTTTGATCTGTCGGAAATGGCATTAATTCACAAACGGTTCCCAAAGCAATCATGTGCACCAAATTTAGAGCTTAGCTGAAAAGAATGACATTGCGATACCCTTTATTTTTTTTAAATATATGTATAATTTTTCTGTTCGATTATCCCAAGTCTTTTCGAAATGCCACATTTTCTCACTAGTGTATGGATCTGTATTCATTCCGGGAGAATGGGCGCCTATTACACGCTTTCAGAGGCTGTGACAGCAGCCCTCAGTGAGGAAGCCAAACACTTCACAGCTCAGACAATGTACCCAGGCGGACGCGCGCACTCACAGATTCAAATACACACAAGCCCACTGACACAATGCGCATAGACGAGATGAAAGGGCCAATTTATCAAACCACCAGCCTCGGCAGGCCTGAGGACGTATAGTGCCAGCATTGGTCTGGAGATAGAGGGCAGGACGTGCCTGTGTGTGTGTGTGTGTGTGTGTGCGCACCTTTCTCTTTGCGTAGACGGTGAAGACGGCTCTCCTAACATGACACTCACTTTTGCCTTTGGCTTATTTTCACCTGCTGATGCCAGCTGACGTGGCTGCAATGAGTATTTACAGCTCTTTTGATTGTCAGATACTGGGAGGGAGAGAGAGGGAGGAAGGGAAAATACTGAGGCCTGTCCCGTGTTATACCTCATTAAACTGCAAGATCGATCTTCATTCTCGGAGCTTTACAGCATTTAGAAGCCCAAACTAATCCAGTATTAGAGGGAGAGAGAAAACCCAGAGCAGTGCTCACAAAGAAACTGTGTTCAAATGAAAAACAGACAGCGCCTAAACGTCTCAAAGGGTCTGCACAGCACGAGGACATCCTCACTGCATGGCGTTGATAAGCTGTTGGGTTGTCTTGACTGTGATTGTCAAGTTGAGTGGGAGAGATGGAGAAATAATAAGTGATGTTTAGCCAAAACAGGAATCTTCACTAATGACATAATGGACGGATTTTATTCCTTTGGGATGTTTCATTCACTCCTCGCTCATTTTGATCATATTTGGCGTTGTGGTAATTTTTTTATTCAAAAAAACACAGATTAGGCTTAACATTATGACCACCTTCCTAATAATGGTGGTGTCTTCCAACACAGTGTTAGTGGGGGCCTTTGGGTCCTATGAGTTGAGGAGAGGGGCCTCTGTGGATCATCCCACAGATACTTGATCAGTTTGGGATCTAGTGAATTTGGAGGCCAGGGCAACACCTTGTGCTGTTTTTCATGTTTTTTTGAGTTGCTCCTAAACCATTTTTGTGTGTGTACCTGTGTCATGCTGCATCCTGCTGGGGATGGCTGCTGCCATCAAGGAGTGTCATTTCTATGGGGTGGGGGGGCCTGGTCTGGTCTAGGTGGGTGGTATATGTCTAAGTAACATCCACATGGATGCCAGGTCCAAACGTCTCCCAGCAGAACATTGAATTGTCACAAGATGGTCAATGTTATTTTCTTCTCCTGTTGGTGGTTTTAATGTTGTGGCTGGTTGGTGAAATACAGTATAAATCTAAAGTACTTTGTCCAGATTTTCCATCTGTAGAGCTAGTGTTATGAATCTGAGCCACAATGACTGCAGTAGCCGCTCCCCCACCAGTAATTATCTCTTTACTTTGGTCTCAAGAAGTAGCTGAAGTACAACAGCAGTGTAAATGCTTCAGACTCATATATGTAAAATATTAAAAAGGTTCTTGAGGGTACAATGAATTATTAAAGCACAACAAAGTGTACTGCAACACCCTTAAAATGAGCATAAAATACATAATTTTACTATATGTTTGGAAGTAAATGATGACGCTACCGTTAACACCGACCTTCAAAACGTTCCAGTAAAGGCAGGACCCTGATCTGCTGGAGTGAAACTTTGTTTTGCCACATTGAAATAGATACTACAAGGGCACAGAGAAATCAACAGAGATTAAACTGATACGCCAGATTTTATTTCGGCTCATCCGCTAACTCTCTAGCTAAGCGAGTGTTTATATTTAGATGTGAATATGAGCGTGTTCTTGTGCGAGGGAGAATAAATGTTAGTCCCCCCCCGATTTTGTGATGATGCCGTCTTCTGTGCGGTGCATCTGTTGGGTTTTGGCTGCTAGGATACTGGCCCGGTCCGCTTGGTCCGGCTCCAAGGTCCGGGGGGCAGCCTGCTGGTGCTGCCAGTTGGTGGCTAGCCCGAGTGTGGTGGATTGCTCATTATAGCTGGAAAAGGAAAAAGAAGACGAGGCCGGCTCCAAGAATAATTTCCCCCAAAGTATTTACAAAACCGATGAGTTGTTTGTCCACTTTAGGTCAGGGAGAGAAATGTATCGACTGATGGGGCGCAGGCATGGGACGGCCTGAATGTCTGCGCAACGAGTTGGGTGGACGGGGAACCACGAGGATACGGTGTTCTCTCCAATAAAGTGTTTATTGGTAACAGGTGAGAGGAAATCCAGAGAGAGAGATTTAATTACAGGAGCATCAGCAACTCTTAAACTTCCAGCTCAGATCACTTACAAACAGCCGTATATAGAGGACAGCTGACACTGAGAGGGCACAGAAGGAGCTAAATCAAAATTAATGTGATCTCGTCGGCACCCTGGACGCCAGGCGAGGAAGACAGAGCGAGAACAGGAGAATAATTGATATCTACGGCGTCAGCTCAAACACAAAGTCATCCTTGTCATTGATGTCTCTTTCTTTGATTATGCACGTGTTATGGATACTAAACGAAGGAAGGGAGTCATGCTCTTAATTTATAAAGCAAAGACGCCAATAAATGTACCTCCAACAGCTGTCCTTAAACGCATTTCTCAAGTATTCCTCTTTTGACCTTTTTTTACTTTCCCGTCACGACAAATCAAGAAACTGAACGTGCTTGGCCCTGACTGTTGTGAAAAGGATTTATAGCGAGGTGACAGACAGATCTGTGTCGGCCCCAACGTTACAAACATGATACTTGTCATCAGATGTCTGGAGCTGTATTTTTACACAAACAGCGGCTGCAGAATATGCATGAGATTCCATCGTGCGATTTGATGTGTGAAAAACAAATTATCTGGACAACTGTGAATCTGATTCGTATTCGATTTGCACCACGACTGAAATTCAGGTGCTGCACATTTTGCGGCGACATTCAGCTCTTTTGGCGTAGTTTGTTGCATGTCTTCTAAATCTTTTATTTTTTTTCCATTCCTTCTCAACAGCACGCCCAAGTTTGCACTTAAAACCACTGAGACGCTGTGATAGGACTGCTGCTTTTGGAGAGTGATGACTCCTATTGGCCTCCATGCATTCTTAATGAATGCGGCTGCGCTGCAAGTACTGTCCTCCCTTTTCTTTCTCTTATCTGCAGCTGGTAGCTGTGGCCATCTAGAGGAAAAATCAACACAACACATTTATAATGAGTACATGTTACACCAAAGGTTCCCACACTCAATTAGCATGTGGCATCTTTAAAGAACTTGCATCAGGTATTTATAAATCTTCACGATCAATTTCTCACTTTCAAAAATAAAATATAAACTCAATATTCACTGATCAGGCATAACACAGGGTTCCCACGTGTCCTGGAAAACCTGGAAAACCTGGAAAATGATTCACCAATTTTCCAGTCATGGAAAACATATGGAAAATGAGAAAAAAGGTCAAATGTCCTGGAAATTATTAAGTTATCCTGGAAAATTATTTATCCTCCCCCTACCTTCTGAGCGAATGCAAACGGGTTAAATGTTATGCGCATGCATGTCTTCTGGGCAACATATGGCACAGAGCTTCTCTGCTTCTAGCCAGCGCACCGCCCCACGTGAAACTACCAGCAAATCAAATTTGATTTTGTCGCTAGCTTTAGCAAAGAATTTCTGGCTTTAGCGACTTTTCAGACCCCGCGCCTAGAGACAAAACTCAGGACTACGGTAAGTTGAAAAGTGCCAGTGTCGCTAGTATCATTCCAAAGAATGAGCGGGACAGGGGAATGTATTAGTGTATGACAGGATAACTTGTCTCTGTAGCAGCTGAAAATGTCCTGGAAAAGTCCTGGAAAATAATTTCAGGTTAGGAGTGGGAACCCTGATAACATTATGACCACCTGCTTAATATTGTGTAGGTCTTCCTTGTGCCTCCAAAACAGTTGTGACTCATCAGAGAATGGACATCGGCCTTCTGAGGGTGTCCTGTGGTGTCTGTCAACAGAATGTTGTTAGTGGGGGGCTGTTGGGTCCTGTTTGTTGAGGGGGGTAGGGTCCCTTGTGGATCAGGCTTGTTCCAGTGCATCCCACAGATACTTGATCAGTTTGGGATCTAGAGAATTTGGAGGCCAGGTCAACACTTTGTGCTGCTGCATCCTGCTGGGGATGGCTGCTGCCTTCAAGGAGTGTTAATGCCAGATCCGAAAGTTTCCCAGCAGAACATTGAATTGCCACAAGATGGTCAGTGGTATTATGGGCATCATGGATTTATAACTACTCACAGAAAATAAGGGATATGCAACATTCAGGTGAAATGTATGGAAAATGTAAAGAGTTCATGCTTCAGTGATATTATATTACGAAATTAGGGCATTTAAGTAGAAGCATGCAGAGGTCTTTACCTGAAACAAGTTATTAAAAACAAGAGCTAAAACAGTGCTGGGTATACCAGAACAAAAAATATCATCCTTGAGCATCAAATACAGCTTGACAACAACGTCTCATGCTGTTCACAAGACTGCTGAGGCAAGGCATTTCACTCATCTTGAGGGGCATTGAGGGGTGCAGAGTTACGACCCTCTACACGACGACTCAGTTAATCCCATAGATTTTCGATGGGATTCAGGTCTCCAGGTCCCCAGCAGCCATTGCCTGATGATGCGACTGTAACACCACCACCTCCAAAGGCTCGTCTGGTGACACCAATGGCTGATGCATTCTCAAAAACGTTTCCAACAGCGGTGGCAGCCATAATATCTGCTCAGTGTCAATCAGTTTTTATCAGAGAACGGCACTGAGGCTCTGGTTCCTTGTCCAGCGCAAACGCTGCCTGGCCCATGCAATACGATGACACCTGTGCCTGGTGGTGTGGTATGGTACTCTTGCAGGTCGTCTAGCGCCCGGAAGTCGAATATCTCTAACTTTTTGTGAGTAGTTTATGTACCAAAAAATTGTAGCTCTATGTTTAGCTTGTTGTAGGACACATTAGAAGACACAAGATGGCACCAGAGCCCTGCTGTTTCGCTCCGTGTGTGTTACAGGAAGGAGAAAAGAGAGACGGAGAGAGCCAAGACTGAACCTCAGCGACGGTTTTATGACACACCACATACTTCCACTTAAACCAACATTAATTATATTTATGGTGAATTCAGTTTACTCACTGGAATTGAGATTTACTCCATCTTTTCCACTCGTTTGCCTCTAATTACATCCAAACGACGCGGCTCTCATTACAGACGTCTGTGTTTGTGTTTTGTGTGTCCTGAAGAATTTAATCATGTCAGAGCACATACATTTTATTTACATTTGGTTGCAATGTTATACATCCTGTTGCAGTGCGTCACTAATGTTCTCGGCCATGTGTAGCACTTCGCTCCCTAGCCAGCAGTCTGTGTGACTCTTGATTAAGCTTCTCTCTGGCTCTTGAAGTGGAGTGGGGGTCATCTTAATCCCTTAAACACCACTTTCTACCTCGTCACGTCCCAACCGTCCACTCCCTGCATCGCTCCCAAATTTTCCCTTCGTTCGAGCGGCTCTTATCTAGATCTCTGTGGTATATTTAAGCAGGAATACTGCATTAAAGCTTTGCGTTTTCCCACAGGCTTCAGATTAAGATGCCCACATATATGCATGTGCGCCCTCATTTGGATGGTATACGATATATGCATGGGCATACCTATGGCTGACTCTGACTTTGCACATTAATCTCGCCATCATCGTTTCCAAACACGCTGAACTGCGAGCTCTACCTAAGCTCTGTGAATTTCCATTCCGCGTGTATCCATGCCGCTCAGAACAATGACATGATCCTCAAATGGCTTTATTCTAAATCCCCAGAAATCCGTAACAACCACCGGCATGAAAGTAAAGCAGGGTAACCCTTTCCAACAAGCCATTATTCTCTTTCTTCCAGACAAAAGGGACTCAGCTTTCCAACTTACAGGACTGAACTCATGGTCTTGTGGTGGGAACTGAACAAAAACATTTACAAGGGCCGTATGTTGCAGAGTCTCTGGGTAGTCACATCTTGGTATTTGTTTGGGTCACTGTGTGTGTGTGTGTGTGTGTGTGTGGGGGGGGGGGGGGTGCGCGTGTGTGTGTGTTTTTACATATTTGTTTCAAACGTTTCCTCTCCGGCAGTCTCTTGTTCCTGTAGATGATGAGATTACAGTAGTGGTTCTACCGGTGACACCAGGGTTAAAGGTGACCTACATTTACCGTGTGTGTTCCTGTTTCAGGGGGAACTTGGTTAATCAGAGCAAGACAGTGGAAAACACTAAATAAAAATTCATGTTGCAAATCCATCCAGCCACCTCCGTACGCGCACGCGCAACCGACCACCGCAGCATGCCGGCGAATGCAGCTGCAAGCAGAAACATTTATGCAAAGTGCATCAGGAGATTAGAATTCAAACAGATACAAAATTACTATTCACATCTGCTCACTTCCCGTTTATGTCTGCGTGGCCAAATTCATTTGAACATCACAGCCAAACAGTTTAAAGTCTCAACGCCGAGTCAATAAACCTGCATCCGCGTGGCGCTTCCTCTCACATCTGGTGACGATTGGATTAATTGTTCATGAGGAAAAATGAAACAAACACATTTTTTGTTGGGACGCGGGAATCAGCGTTGTTTTCTGAAAAGGCCAAAACTGAATAGAGCTATTTAATGTCGGCACTATAGGAATTAAATGTTCGCGTGGGTTTATTGTCCGATGACAAAATGGATCTTTGTGCATCTTCCAGCTACGAACAGCTGGATCGGATGCTTCTCAGACCAGTTACGGAAAACGTCCAAAGGCGAAAGCACAATGATTGAATTTACTTCATATGGATGTATTTGTTTTACGTCTTTGTACATTTAGGCTCTGGTGGAGATAAAGACACGGAAGAGTCAAAGCAGTTTGTTTGCACCAGTGGCTTCAGATCAATCCCTGTCTGCTGTTTGCCTTTTCAGCTTTGCCATTTTTACATTCCATATCAGAAACAGACATAACTTGCTTCTTGTCCTCAGTTTAATTTTTTTTAGTCCAAGACATTTGTTTTTGTGAAACGTTCTGTTCTTGAAAGTGCCTTGACCTTGAAGTGGAGGAAATTTGATTTGTAGAAGTGTCTTTGACACGCAGATGAATTTGGGAAGTAAACCCAGAATCTAAGGTGTTCAAATGTAAATACTGTATGTTCCATGCAAGTGTATTGTTGAAATGATTTTAATTAAAAGCACGCAGGCCTTCTTTTTCCATCACTTCTCAAAATACATAAATAAGACAACGCCACTTCTGAGGAGCACCCAGAAACGGAATCAGTGGTTAAAACATACGCTCTCGGAGAACTGGATGTGGTGGCTTGTTAAAGTCATCAAACAGAATTACCTGTGAGGGCTAAGCTAACCTCACTCTGTGTGTATTTTGTGCCGCATGTGTGAAGACTGTTATTGCGCTAATTCAATATCCATCCTTTTTCCTACATTTTTTTTTTTTTTTCTCCTCCACTTCTGGTGTGTTTTGCCAAGACATGACTGACAGCTGTGCCAAGGCGGCGCTCTTGGACGTGTGTTTGTGTGTGTGGCCCTCGCTCAATAAGTTAGTGATTTATGCGACTCGGTTGGACGTACACTTCCTGGGGAAAATATCAGCTGATCCAGAGATCAGTAATGTATTTTGTGTGTATGCTCCGGAGGTGTCTCTCAGGTGAGTGTGGATGCAAGGTGTCCTGGGAAACGTCCTGCCTTGTTGCTGCTGTACTCTACATCCATCACAGCCGCTGATAACACGCTGTTTGCTTAATCACACCCGGAGATCCATCATGCAGCTGGCTGCTGACCACACCGTCACTTGAGCGCTCCCCGTTTGGCTCCTGCTGCGCCCTGTTGCTTCACATCTTCCCCTCTGAGGTTCAGTTTTTTTATGTAATGTAGCAGAAAAGCCTCATTTATCCACAAGAAGTCCTCAAACTGTGGGACTACTGTGTAGCAACTTCTGTAAAAACACGATTACATAAAGAAGGGCTTTTCGGATTGTGCCTATTGAGCTTTGTTTCTTTGTGTTTTGTGCTTGTGTGCACCCAGTCGAGGACATGTTCTCTGTGTGCCTCTGTGTGGGTACGCTGTATATATGAGCAGAGTGCTATGTGTGTGTTCTGGTCAGCTAATGAAAATATATTCCTTACTTATGTTCCTTACTGGCGTGGCATTTGGAACAAGTAACTTTTTGGAACAAGCTGTTTAGCGAGACAGAGACATGTGTCATCAGCCAGGGACAGGGTGGAGAGGAGATTTATGAAGTGCTGAGACTGACTCATGTTGCTAATGCATGAAGGCCTGGAGATAAAGAATAATCATAAACACTTATAGCCAAGAAGACCAAGATACGCGCACACATACAGTACGTATCTATGCAGCTATAACACTGCTCTCACATATGACCACACACAGAGAAACACTTTTTTTTTTCCCAAAAGCTTAGACGGTCTTGCCATTCTCCTGTCTGCAGAACAGTAACACGTTCTAAATTAACAGACAGGGAAAGGAAGGGTTGAAATATATTTTACATGATGCTAATTTATTAGCTGCAGATGGACGATTAAATTGTTACCATTCTGTCGAGAGCATTTAGGGTGCAGATTGAAACTCTGTGCTGCGTCCTGCGCCTCCAGGCTTGGGCTCCGGTATCCAGAGCCCAGGTGCTTTAGCTGTTCTTCTGCGGCATGTGTTGACCATGACGGGCTACACTCTGGCTCGCCTCGGGCCTGCAGGGCTTGGTTAGCTCCAGATGTGGTCTTTGCACTCCGGATGATTAGGCGCATAATGAAGGGCCAATTGAACTTGGCCAGTCTCTGCCCATGGGGCCCCCACTGGGCCAGAAGTGTGGGCTGTGCAGGGTCATATATCATACATATATGAATGATTTAGATAGACAGGGGTGTCATTGCTTTTTGATGATGCAATGGGCAGTTCTGCCATGCAAGTGAATTGGTCCAAAGGGTGTTCCAGCCATGCTTTATGTGTCTGTAAAGTGCACTGAGGTGTGTTTTATGGATTGTTTTTGAGCTACCTAGCGGTTACCAAGGAACTAGTTAACAAAATTTTTCTTTCCGCTGCATTTGTGCGTCCAACGTGGAAAGAAAAATATACAGGCAGCTCACATGTCCCGCAAAAGCTGTAAATCTTTTAAAGGTGCTCTTTATCGCTATTGCTGCGCTTCGGAGCAAACGTTCTTAACTTATCTGATTTTCATGTACGCTTCGATGGCATACGAAACTGGGACATTAGAAGATTAGGAGACATCAAATGAAAAGATTGAAACATAGGCTAAATTGAATAAGAGACTTTTTCAGGGGGAAACCCTAGTATCTGGCAGAATTGTTTCATGCTGCAGTGTCACAAATTATCTAAATCCCTTAAAGACCAGAGACATTTATGTTTCATCTGCAGCGCTGAGGTCGGTTAATCGCCAGTTTAAATACGCAGTAACAAAGCCATATGAGATGTGAGCTCTAAACAAACACTGCACCACACTCATGCTCTCGTACAGTAAATAAAACACATAAACAAACACGTCAGTGCCAACTAAAACGGATACCTATAGAGACTGTGGCCGTGTTCTCTGGTTTAAGGAGGGGAGGGTGGGTTGAGGGGTAGCAGGGTTCAAGTAAGTTTGGAGATTGGAAAGAAAAGGAGCCCACAGTGGATGCTGAACAAGTAAGGGCTAAATTTCAGTCATTACATTCCACTATTCATGTCTCTCATCAGGGTCTAATTGGCATTTAGCTGCTTCAGTGGTCCTGTGCTTGTGTGTCTGTATCAGTGTGTGCTCTTGTACAGCTATCTTTCTGAGGACCTGCGTTTAATACCATCAGAGTGGTGCAAAAAGTGCAAAAAGTGAGGATATTTTGGCTGGTCCTCGCTTCTTTACAAGGCTGTTTGAGCATTAAGACTTGATTTAGGGTAAAGGTTACATCAGGTCATGGTTAGGATTAGGTTAACGGGCTAGGAAAATCATTATGTCAATTAATGTCCTTGCAAAGATAGCCATACAAACATGCGTGTGGGACTTTAAGAAGAGAGATATACTTTTCCTATAATGTTGAAATGTTGATTGTTCCTATTAAACATGACCAAGGTTTCAAATCTGAAAGGTAAATGTGTGTAAAGTAATCCCTGTGACCTTAAAGCCCAGCCTTCAGATGGACCTAACAGAAGTTTTTCAACAAGCTTGGTGTTCTTTATATGTTCCCTTGCTCCAGGCGTAGAAGCCCCACCAAATCACCATCCACTCGGAAATGTAGCTACATGTTCTCACGAAACAGTCACATTTCGGTATTGGATTCAACCTCAAACTTTTAGAAAGGGTAGATTTGAGAAGTTGCCTTTTCCACTCGACAAACAAGCACATGATTTTATCGTACTAGGTTTGCGGTTTGTTTTCTGAACAATCACAGTGTTCGTAAATCGCAAAAGGATGCGCAATCAGAAGATAGGCTTCTGGAGAAGGGGGCTTAAAGAGCATGGAGCTATCGTTGTCTGTTTTTCAAGGCAGAGGTGGCGCCGCATAACAGGCAGCATGAGCTAAATAAGGATTTTATGAACTGTGAATCATGGAACTCTACCGGTGGAAATGAGCTGGAAATGTGCATAATGAGTCCTCTTTAATGTCAAACTTTGCAAGGACGGGCTGGATTTAGTTCGGTGGATTTATCGTGCTGCCTCCTTAATGAGGGACCTAGACCTAACAAGTAAAGAAGTAGAAATCTATGTTCAACCTACATGGATGTCCCACGCATTACTGCACTGCTTCACCCACTACAACAAAATTAAACTCCTCTTCATCTAAAATTTTTGCATCAGTTCGTCACACTGTAGAAACTGCACTGGTCAGATGATTTGTAATTTGTCATTAACTCACACAAGCCCAACACATGTTTTTGGGCAACTTCCTCTTATTTCAAATGACGCAGCATTTAGAGAAAATTAAAGGGACAATAAGAAACCAGACTAAACATGCTTCACCTGTGTGTTTCCGTGTGTCTCTCAGACTAAACAGAATTAAGCGTCAGAGACAGTGGATGTGGTTTATTTTATCTACAAGTAGCCTTTCTGCAAACAAACACGAGGAAATATGCAATTAGAATAATGAGCACATGTTGTTGAGCAAACGGCAGCCGGTCATGAACATCTGCAGAACACTGACACCACTTGACTGACCATTAGAGGTGGCAAAATGTCCACAGATGTATGCATGTGTTTGTCTATGCATATCTGTAAGTGTGTGTGCATGTTCGTGTGTGGCAAGGCTGACTAAAGTTGAGATGTCAGCGTGTGTTTGGGTGGACTGTAATGATTCTACCAGGCAGCTCTCCTGTGGGGGTACTACCGTGGTAAAGACACACACTTTCGCCCCCCACCACTTAAAACACTCCCCTCCTCTACGGACATTTTCATCCCATCCTTCTTATTTACTCAGGCCAGCAACACTGCCATGGCAACCAGCAGTGTTTTGGAGAGTGCTTGTTTAGGGAATGTGTGTCGAGGGACAGATGAGCGAACATGTGGGACCCTCTCTGCTTTTGCAGGCACCTGAAAGGCGAGGAAGTTAAATGAGGAGGGGTTAAGGGGGAGACCAAAGGGCAGTAAGTCAGCGAGCACAACCCTTTTTCATAGCATCTGACCTTTTATGTACACCTGAAATATCAGTGATGTATGATATATTTGAGTTTACCAGCCTCTTTAACCTTATATCATGTCTGAATGCGTATCTGCACTGTGAAGAGCAGCACCGTGGCCTACAGCTGTGTTACTGCAATAAAAAATATTTCCATGTGTTATCTCCATATCAGCTGTGCCCTCTGACTGCAGAGAGGAGAACAACATATTAATGTAAAACCCTGAAGCAACAGCACAATAGTGCAGCATCTCTGGGATGCCCATATTTGTATGAGCTATTATGCTATTAAATGACCTGACCCAATGTCTACAGAGGGTTAAGTATGTCTGAGAAGGTTCTCAGTGAGCCAGGTCATGGTATATCCAAAAACATTAAAGAATGGCATCTGGATTTGAGTTTTTTGAAGACGTTTCACCACTAATCCAAGTTAGAAGGTTAGTAGGAAGTTAGAGGAAGTTAAGTAGCTTCTTCAGTTCTGAGGGACTGGTGGGGAGTTGGGATTTAAATCTGGCTAAACCAGAGAAGAAACCATTCTCAGAACAGGGTAGGTGGACTGAGATATAATATGCCATCAATTTACAAAGCAGTCTTAAGTTCTGTCCCCAAGAAGTTTCACGCCCCCTCACATCTTGAGACTCTGACTGATAATGATTGGTTAGAGCACCATTCATTGGAGGAAGAGGACAGGGACAACCAGTCCCCACCCAATGACAGGTAAGTATCTAGCCATTAACAGACTCTAGTCAATCAGGTTTCTGATGCTCAACCCCCACAGATGTTCCTATTTAAACCCCTACTCCCCATCAGTCCTTTAAAACTGAAGAAGCTTCTTGGATGAAACTTTATTTAACGTTTTTGGACACAGCAGGGTAACCTGTTAAAGAGCTGAAAGACTTTTGGAGTACTGGGCTAGGGTTTCAGTCCTGATCAAGCTGAAGCCAGCTTACGGTTCTTTAACCTTCCCTCTTATTGTTAGGTTTGGCTTTTACAATGTGGAGAACCCAAATACAGATGGAGGGGAGTGGTTGTTGTGAGGCTGAGCAAGAGATTCAGAGATTCCATAGACTGAGTAGACTGAAGAGTGGAGCTTGGGTTGTGATGGCGGATGAGCAGGCAGGTGAGTGGTTTAAGGAAGATCAGCTGGTTGAGGACTGGCTTGGCACCCGAGGTAACTTCACACAAGAACATGGCTAGAATACGTGCTGACTACTAGAACAGGAACTGGTACAAGATGTGAGGCGGTCAAGTGGAAATCAAAAGAGCTATTAGTTGGGAGGCTAGGAAGCTGGGAAGGAAGATCAGCACACTAACGTAAAGAGCTAACCTCTCCTGAATCTCTCTGATCAGTTGGTCTACAATTTAATCATTCGTTCCACCGCTGAATGACAGTGGCAATGGTGCGAGTCACACCACCAGAGTGAGGGCCACTCTCTGAAACTCTGACGATTGTCAATTGGCAACTGTCGGTTTGGTGTCGTTAAGGCATTTTCTACCACAGGTGGGGATATAGATAGATGCCGCTGGTGTACCAAGCACAAGGTGAGCGGGAACTGGTGAGAAAGCCATGTCCACGGCCATTCAAACACCTAAGGCAAAGAGGCAAGAGGGCAGGAAGAAGCATGGCTGGTGCTACGACAGCCTAAGAAAAGTTATTCGACATGACACATCATCATCTAGATTTTAAAATACCTATAGCTGCATTGTTTCTAACCATCAACTAGACTGTATGTAGATTCTGTGATCTTTCAATATTTCAAATTCTTCATGTTTAAATTAAACTAAAATCTATTAAACCATTCACATTGAAATTTACTTGCGATGTTTAAGACCAGTAGAGGGCAGTCATGTGCAGTGTAAATAAGTAATGGCTGCTCTCTCGTTTATCTCTTCAATAAAGTTGTTGTATTTACTTATTTCTTCTTTCATGTCTGCTTGTGTGAACCGTACTTGTTCATTGTGTCTGATGTGGGTGGGCTTTCTCACAGTGGGTTTTCTCCGTCCAGCAAAGAATCTCAGGAACGTGTAAGGCCTGATTAGTGAGCTGGTCCAGAGGTGAGGGCGTAAATCCATCTATCACACACTCAGCAGATACGCAGCGATATGCAAACCTCTCTCTCTCTCTTTCTCTTTCTTTCTCTCTCAAACAACCAGATTCAGCTATTTTCGCTCATCCGATGCTGGCAATAACTCGACTTCAAAGGGAGTAGCTGCTTCACATCGCGTGGCTGGAGTGATAAAACGGCCCCTCGGTGTAAGAATGTTAATGATCAGGGCTGCGCTGCTTTTGATGGAAGAATATATATAGAGCCAAGTGAGAGCGTGTGAAAGAGCCTAAGTGGGTGTCTATGGTATTTCACAATAAAGGCCTCATAAAATAGTACTTGTGCGCAATACTTAACATAGTAATACATGACGGAATCGCAGAGATAAATGGCTCTGTTAGGGCTTAATGAAGTATCAGTGAAACAGTCCAGTGTTGCGGCTCTCAGCGCTGGACAAGCTTGGAGGTTAACTCAGGTTAGAGTGTGTGACCACGGGTGCTGATGAATAGAGGCCGTGTGAACGTGAGGCCTGCCAAGCCGAGTGAGGGACCAATTCACAGAGCCACTTGGGAAATTATGAATCAGATTGCTTTCGACACTGCAACGTGAAGTTAGGCTCAGAGAGCGGCAGGGAGAGTGACACAGAGAGAGGGGCATGGAAAGAATCACAGAGGATTTATGGTGTCTGAGCCCTCCTGTGAGAGGGCCTTTTCCTGGGACAGGCGAGGAAATACTTCTCCAATCTGTCTCCCTGCTGACACCGGCGCGTAACAGACACATACATGGACCCCCTCCTTAACCCACCCCGTGCCCCCTCGCTTTCCCTGTGTTGCTTTTCGCCTGCCCTCTCTTTAAATCTGCTGGTAATGATGCAGCTCATTGAAAGTGGTGAGAGAAAGGGGGAGCGAGAGAGAGACTGTGAGGGAGGGAGGGCAAAAAATGAAAAGAAAGAGAGGGATGCGTCCAGTCCCCAGAGCCTCAGGGAGTCCCAGGCTGTGGAAAATGTGCGCTCGTCGTCTCTTCATCCTCCTCCTGAGAGCACAGTTTCCAGGAAGCGCAGGGGTTAAGCACACACGGTTTGGCGCTGACCTCTCACCTGTGATTAGCCTAGCGTAGCCGCTAAGTGGTTCTCTGTGACTCCTGCACTCGTCCCGCTGGCTTTTCGGGCCATTTTCACACAGTAGCGTCCCCTGCGGGAATGACACAATCTGTATGTCACATGTTCCCGGCTGTACTGACGAGTGGATTACCAGGCCGGTGTGTTACAGTCCAGATTAGCTTGGTTTCATATGCCTCTCCACTTTACCTTCAAAGTAGAACAAACCCAGTGCAGCTGAGACATGCTAACTAACAACAGGCTTTGGTTTTGCTGCTGTATGCTAATGCCTGCAGACATAGACCCTGGCTTGTTGTGGCATTATATGTATTTTTTAAAGCTCAACTGCTGTGAGCGTAACCACCGGCTCTGGTATTGTTTCTTCCTCTTCTCCCACAGCTGACCCATTTCTGACCCTTTTTTTTTTTTTCATGTCATGCCTGATATTAGAAAAGTTTAATCATTGCTGGGAGACATACAAAGAGGATTAACATTCCTGGGTCTCCTACACTCAGACGTTGCCTTTCTCCCTCCCATTTCTCCTCTGTTTGGTCTCCTACCTCCCGCTCTTTCTTCCTCATTTCTCCACACTTCTATGCCCACTCTCATTCCTTTACTTGCTACGTTAGCCTGTTGCTGTTTGCATAAATCTGCTAATAGCCCCGTTACCGGTCAGTCATCTCGCTGACGCATACTGCTGTTGTTAACGTCTCAGTGAACTTGCGCATTACGCTGCAATTTTAATGACAGCTTCAAATATTCCGCGTTCTGTTTTCTCTTCCCCTTCCTTTGTTTGTTTTCTTCTGGTGCAGGATATGACCAAATTGTTTGTGTTTGTGCTGGACTATTAAAACGCAATTACAGCATTTCACCACAGTGGCTTCTTCTGCTCTCAGCCTGGATGAAGACTCGGTGTGTGGTGTGTGGGCTCCTCGGAGCCGAGTCTCTGTAATACATACAGGATGTGTCTGATGTCTGTGTATACTGTATCAACAGAGCATCTGTGTGCTGTCATCTACTGTACACAGTGCTGTCTGTATGGACAGTAATAGCTGCTCTGTATTTCACTTAGTAATGAGTTTGAAGAGAGATTAGTGTGGGCTCCAATCAGCCCCACATCTCTTCTATCTATAATTCTCCATGTGTACTTGTCTCTGGTCTACACTGCCACTGAGGTTTGTATTTTTATTTTTTTTTTATAACATCAGATCAAATCAGCAGCTCTTATCAGGTGTATTTGTGTAAGAGGATGACCACCACTGCACTCACTTTGGGTGTAACTCCTACTCCCTTTTAGCACACTCTCCCAACTATGAGCGAAGGAATGAGTGGATAAATACGTATCGAGACAGGGGAATGTTGAATGTTTCACATAATGTTCACAGTCTGGCAGCAGGTGCACATTTTGCCCTTTAGGATCGACAAAAAAGGAAAAAAAACGTGTTAAACTAATATGTACAGTGGGTTTAGTGTTCTGATTGCAAAGCGAGATTTTGACACCGATTCAGGTACTGGAAGTCCACAGTTAACGAAGCACGCCGTTAGTTGTTAGTGTACTGAAGCATTCCACTGTGTGTTTTCCTGTGTGAGGCCTTGTGTGGGCTAAGAAACCAGGTCCCTTTCTGCCGCAGCCAAGGAGCAGGGTAGTATTTCCAGAGTTTGTTTGATGTATGATGCTATCTACTGAATGTATAGCACCACCTCAGTGCTGTCTCCAGATCGTTGAGTAGTCTGCCTGAGGCTATACAGTAGAGACTAACATGGCCTTTGAAGTGAAGTCAGCTGTACCTGGCCACAGCCTTTCCAGCATCAGGCTTTGACTATTTTCTGAACATTCAACTCATTTGGGCCCTCAAATAAATATGTTTTATAAATATGCTGCACTCAAAACCAGGTAGTCAAGAAAAAGCAGAACAAATATTAAGCTCATCAAAACCTTTTATGGTCCAGGATCTCATGGATACACGTAATGGGATAAACAGGATCATCCAGATTGTGTTACAATTTATTTATACTTCCTATCCCTTTAAGGGATTCAGTGTATTTATATCATGTTAAAATACACCTTACACTTGATAACAACACCCTTTAAAGTGCAGAAACGTAACATTTTAGGATATAAACTTCTTCTTTTGGTGATTGCAGTCAAGAGAAATAATCAGGTGAGCACAACTATAGCATTCATGGCTTCAATTCTTATCTGAACATTTGGCTGGTCACACAACATTTGGGATTTTATTACAAGGGCCTTTAGTTGTAAACAAATTCAACTCCTCTCTCCTAAATCATCTATATGACTATGTTGCTGTTATTATTCTGTCCATCGCTGTCACATTGCTCTTTACCAAGGCATAATCAGTTCCAAATGGAGTGGTTCCAGACCAACTTCCCCACCCACGAATGTTTTGTGGCTTCCAGGCTAGGGCATCTGCTCGACTAGGTGAGCTATCGGGACGCCCCGGTTTAACAACACGTTGATTGTAAATTTAACAGCTCACACTCTGTGTACGCATAGACTGCAGACTTGCGTTTGAACTGCTAAGTTTTGGCTGTCAACTTTCACTTGACAGGCTCTGAGACACTGTTTGCATACTGGCTTTGGTTGTCTATAACTGTCCCTAATCATCCGACTCAGAGGCAAATGGTGTGTTTTGTAAAATCTGTGACAGCCGTGACCGCAGGTATTATGTTCCCGGGCTGCCTGATCGTCTGGTCCACTCTTGTGAATGTGATATCTCAGGAACATCTCAGGAATTTCTCCAAATTTGCCAGAAACAGAAACTCATTTCTTTCAAGTTCTTCACTACATGAATGACATGGATGTAAACTGTGTCTCGACTAGCTGCTGGTAATTCTAGTTTTCTCAGAAATCAAAGCAGACCTGATGCTGCACATGGTGTTGTTATGGTCCAGCCTCTCTTTATCCACACTAACACATTAATTACTCAGAACCAAACACAGTTCAAACTTTGAGTAGACAATTTAAATGAGCTGTGTAGCTGTGGATTGATCAGACCTGAGTGTGGTCTCATTTTGATTTAGGTTTCACTAAATCCTACTTGGTGCACTGAACTAGCCCAATAAAACACCAAACTCTCTTTAGACATGTCTAACTCCTACCGTGGGAAGCCATCTTTCACAATAAAGAGTTGATTTTCAGTCTAAAATCCTATTTTTGTCAGGTACATCTTTTATTTTCACTCTCCTCTCCCAGCGTGTTGGCCAAGCAAGTGTTAAACGGTGAAATAGCTTTGTCATTAGTGTTATCTTTTTTTGCACTGTGCACCCTGGTACAATCTGACCCCTTCCTCTGCCTCAGCGTTGCAGCAGCTTTCATCAGTCAAAGAGCCGTTCTTCTCGGCCTATCATCAGCTGTCATTAGTGCTCTGAGAGGCCCCTGCTGTTACTCACACACACATACACACCCACAGGTGACACACCGCAGACCATTCTTCAAGGTTAGGCCCTAATGCCTCAACGTATGGGCGTCTGTGGTAATATGTCAGAGAGAGGCGTTTCATCCTTTAGCCGTTTGTTTATTGAAAATTACATTATTATCTGAAGTTCGTGACACCTGCCTCATGTTTGTCTTATGTTTTTGACCTTGTCCAGGAGGAGGAACCTTTACCCAGAAACCCCAGCACACACCCTAATTGATTGCTATTTGTCATTGACCATGACCGGCCCGAAACGCACAAACGCATATGCATGCACAACGACCCCTTTCTGATACGGTATCTCCTCCAAAGGTATTGCTTGTTGACAGGTTGCCAATAAAGCCATCATTTTCTGGAGGGACAGGATGAATTATTGTAACCATTCTGTCCACGTCTCCAGGTGAATATGCACATTCCTCTTCCCTGTAGTTGCTCTGACAAAGACATGACCCGTTTTATATCCTCGAGGGCTGCAACCAGACTTTGCCATTACTGGATTGTTAATGCTGCATGTACTGTTTATATCTACAGTGTTAGCAGATGCTGCAGGCATGCTATTTCTTCAAAAACAGTTCAGTATTTTTAGTCCTTGGGGCGAAAAAAAAGGTCTTTCAAACATTTGGTTTGACTAATAAAACATGAGCTGTTACATATGCCGCTCACTGATTAAATACAACAGACAGTGCCACATTATAGACTGGTTGTTTTGTGGTAGCAGGCTGCTGCTCTTCTTCTGGCTTTAGTTTATTTTTTTTTCCAGGAAGCATTACATTGTACATTTTTGGAGTTAGTGAAACAAATGATGAAAGGGAGTGTATGTTATAGTAGCTCTGGCCTCTACGTGCGCTCCGTTTCGTGTGACTCTCAGAGCCCTTGTTGTTGTTGTTGTTGTGAAAATCTTGCTGTTTGCTTTGGCACGGGGAAAACCTATAAAAATCTATTCTTAGCCTTTGAAATATTAAATCGGGCAGCCGGCAAGCTGCTGGCTGTGAAGTGAGCGACTGTGTCATGTTAGCGCCTGGTAAACATAGATGAACACACACACACATCCGTGCTAATCTTGCACGTTTCAAGTGTAACCGTGAGGTTAATTACAGCCGTTTGCCAGGACATGTATGTGTACAAACTCCCATGTATGCCCTTCTGTGTGTGAGCGAGCCTGTGCAGCACAGTTTGAGCGTTGTGTGATGAGTTTGGCATAGGAAGCTGTTGATTTGTTGACTTGTCCCTCTGCATCAACAGAGCTGCCAGCAGTGGGTGTACAGTAAGTGAAATGGCAGTACGAGAGAGAGAGAGAGAGAGAGGAACAGAATTTGAGGGGTGTCGAGGCTGGCTTGGATCACAGAGCTGTCCCGGCTCCAAGCTGATCATAATCTCCTGAAAACTGTGACCTGAGGATACATACACTCAGGCCCCAGTAGGACAGCAGTCATACTGTCAACGTACACATTTATCATCCATTTGGGCTGGGCTATAGTTTCCAGGAGCTCAACCTAACATATTAAAATGGTTTTGAGTGATTGCAGTACTAAAACCCAAAGATATTTTGTAATAGTTTCACATGTTGTGCAAACGGCAGTACTGTCAATTAGCTGTTGTCCATGTATTTGATGTTAGTTAAGGAATTAGCTCTCTGCATTTGCATAGTGAAAACAAATGCAGTCTAATGTCACAATCCATGAAGGTTCATAGGGATTCAGCATTTGTTTAAAATAACCAAAAGACCAACTCATGTTCGTTTTACGCACTTTTCTGACTAATTCGGCAACTGATCATACAGTTGAATCGCCACCTTTCTTCCCCAACATAAACTGAACATTGTGACAGTCATGAAGGGAAATTTAGTGCAGGATTATTATAACAGAACACATTCATGTTCACTAGTGTACCTAATGAGTGTATATCCTAAGTCATAGCCTTGTCAAAACCATTTAAGTGATTATTCATTCAACTGTGCCGCGTTGCTGTGAAAAATCCTGTTCCATGCAGACGACAAAAACAAATATGACAGAAGCTGTTTGTGGAAGTGAAATTCGGGTCACGGCACATGAATATTTGGGTGGTGAGTGTCAGCGTGGATCAAAACCTGACGGCATACCTTCCTGGCAAGCGACTGATCCTCTGGGTAGTGCCAGTGACACATCCAGCAAGGACAGCTCACCCAAGACTTGGGGTGGTGAATAAACAGAGACTTACTGGTGGTCAGAGTGATGAATGTAAGGTGGATGGATGGGTCTGGTTGTTGATTGCGTATGTGGGAGGGATGTGTTTCCAGGAAAGGGGACTAATGGACAATACAGGAAAAGAAGGGATGGGGCGGTGGGGTGGCAGTGTTTGTTCTGCACAGTCCTCTTTTCACTTGTGACACACACTCAGAGCCCAGGAATCTCTCTTTTGTTTCTGACAGTCACTATGCATCAGAGTAAATGTGCTACTTGAAATAAAAAGGTGGCACTTATCTAAACTATTTACTCTGTAACTGCGGAGCTAACCGCACTTGTCTTGCGCTGTAAGCTGTTATTGTGTCTGCATATGTGTGCGCGTATGTGTGTGTGTGTGTGCTGTCCGCCAGTGATGGCTCTTTCTTTCCTTATAAGCTGGTGCTGACGGACAGAGACAGGGGTCGTTTGGAGTGGGACGAAGGAACGAGGACAGCTCTATCAGAGGGCTGAAGGTCAAAGCTATCATGAGGTTCATCATCTGTCACTAGGACTGACTGCACTGACCACTGTGCTTTTTCAAACGGGTGTACACATCAACAAAATACCAACATCCCTAAGGTATAATACCACATTTATAATTTTGCTGATTTTAGGGTATATACAAATTAGGGGTTGCACAGATTCAGATTTTTTAAAGTTGAAATAACAACACAGTAGAAAGTAGAATGCTATGCTACAATGAAATCTATATTCTTGACCTGAAAACATTATGTTGAGAAGGCAGCTTATGTGCTAGATACTGTGCACTGCAGATATATAAAACAGGCTGCCAGTCAGCACCACCAGTAGCATTCAATAGTACTCCACACCTTGTTCTAAGACAGTAAAAAAAAGCAGTATTTCTCTGAAGCCTTCTCCATGTACTGAAGCTAAAGGTCTGATAACTTTAGACATTGAATGACTTTAGACGATTTGGACCATTCCTCTGCTAGCGTTAGCTGATGTATTTTCAGTGTACATTGCAGTAGTGCCTTTGTTGTATTTCAGGACTGACATATTTTGCATGTCAGAGTAGAATGGGCTTCATCTTTAGTGAACTACTTCCATGCTACTGGTTTGCTGCAACGACCCACAAGGCTCCTCACCTGTCTTCTTGGAGGCGTCTGCGTTGTTGTTACATGATCAGTGACTAGTTGACATAATGCTTAAAGCATCATGATGCTTTAAGCATCACAGCTTTAACCTAATACTAATAGGCTGGAAAAATATAGGCAAAAGGAGAGACAAAATACACAAATGGAAGAAGTTTTTCTCAAATAATAAATTTGAATTCCAAACAAACTCAAACACATGTCTGTGCATGCTTTAGACAACTTTCTAAGCATTTATTTCTGCTTCTTCAGACTCCCAGTGACTGAGAGACTGTGAAGTAGCCTCAAGCATGCAGCCCATGTGCATGAAAGAATGCTAACTCATTGCATTCATTCTGGCTTTATACATGTTGTTTGACTTTTTCTTGGTCAAAGAGCCCACTGTAAACACTTTAACAAAGCTTTGTAAAGGGGAATCAGAAGTTGCATACACATTATGCAAGTAGAAGGATTAATTCATTCGTTCTATGGATTTCATGCTGATCCCTTGGGATAAAATCACCCTTTAAGCTTTTCAGAAAACCCACAAAGATGCATGGTGGTCTATCTGTTGATAAGGCTGTATCACTCTCATTGGCAAATCAGCATTCACCAAATGTGCAGTGATAACATGGGATGTTGATATGCCCAATATCACCGCTTACAGACTGTTTGGATTCTTCATAGAAACTTTCCAGCTCCTTTTACAGCTGCCGTTTGAGCGTGGTTTAGCTGTTTCTGCTGTATTTACTGTCTCTTTACATTATAAATAAGCCTGCTTTTGTTCTACAAAACCCCTGGAGCCATAGCGCATGTAATGAAGGTAATGGGGTGTGTTTGGATTAGGCGTACATGTATTTAGGATTAAGCGTGCATGCACGGCGCGGTGCACGTGTACACTGTGCGGTGCGAACCACTGTGGGGTTTGGATAGCTGCACCCGCTCCCTCTCGACGACCGTGATGTCACTGAGCCTGTCTAAACAAATACTTCATCTCTCTGAGGAGGAAGAGGGGGAGGAGGAGGAGGAGGAGGAGGAGGGTGGGGAGCAGGCGTTCTGTCTGAGAGTGAAAGTTTGAGAGAAATATGTACCATACAATGTAATGAAATATGTATTAAATGAGAGCAAAGGCAGACACGGTGATCAAGAAAAGGCGCACCCTTATACAGTATCTGATCTTCAGGGCTTTACCTTTTCATTGTATATGAGCTACAAAATCCTTGGTGGGCATTTAGCTTCATCCCGACCCACCTGAAGAACATAATGTGATATGATACCACTGAACCTATTTACATGGTGTTAGTTAAAGGGCTGCACGGGGATTTAGGAGTTCTGTAATTTATCGTGGGCGGTCGCAGCCTGTCAAAGCACCTCTGAGGACTTGAGAAGCTCCTCTTCGTAACTCACGTGCAGCGCGAGCTAACTCTTGTCACCGTGTGCAGGCCTCGGTGCTGTTGCGAGTTATTTAAGCAATCCGCAGAGCAGTGACTTCATCGGCGTATGATTGGCATAAGTGCTTTCAGCTGCACTCGCCTTTACTGTATCTGCACATGTAACGTGTGGACATGTTGATGGTCTGTTCCACCATATTAGTTTCATCTGGTGAGTTTTTAACCACACGTGAGAGCGGTTCTCAGTCGTTCACACAGCACAAAAAAATAAAAATCTTCTTTTCAGTGAATCCAGTGTATATAAGTACGTATTTCCCTCAAGAAACATCCTGTGTTCTAGCAGTGGTGCAGCATCCTCAACAAAACGATAACCGCATGTCTGAAATGCAGCTGCTCGCATAGTTTCATCAGAGGCTGACTGGTGTGTTGTGAAAAAGTGTTTCTTCCAGGTCTCCAGGAGGTTCTGCTCTCTGTCTGTCATCCCTGAAACCCAGATCTCTGATCACAGTTGCAGACATAGTAAACAGATTGCAGTTTCAATGAGGCAACAGGAGATTGACAGACAGAGGGAGAGCAAAGATTGGACAGAGGCAGCTGTAGAGTGGAGGTTTGATGGATTCGGTTTGCTGAGCTGACTGACCTCGTGCTTGTCTTGGCCAGAGATCAGTATGCAGAACATGAGAGAAACAATCCAGCCACGGCAGATAGTGAGGAGGATTGATTTCCTTCATGTTCGAGAGGATCGCTGAGTTCCAGAATCATGTAAACAAAGGGGAGAATTAAAAAAATAGGAATAAAAATCCACCCAAAATCATTTACATCTGTTTCTGCTCGGCTAGACGACCACAAAAGCTCTGTGGTGCAGAGAGATTTTCCCTGTGCTCTTTGAATCTGTTTACCAGTCTGCTTACTTTCTGTGAATCTTTCCTCAAAGGTTTAGGGCTAATCATTCCATTACTGGTTGATCAGTTGATTGTGCTTCCATGTCTTCATCGAATAAAACTTTAAAAGTTAGAAAAATAATCACAGGTCTCAAAGGTGAGATCTTCAAACTGCTTCTTTACTTGTGACGCGAACAAAATCGCATGAGAAACCGCGGCCAGCAAACGTTTACTATTGATTGATTGTTAAAATGCTTCATTAAAGTCAATTAATTCATTGTGTTTGGTGTAATCCAGGCCGACTGGGCCTTTGTGTGAGTAGTTTCCATGTTCTCCCTGTGTCTGCGTAGGTTCTCTCCGGGTACTCCGGCTTCCTCCCACCGTCCAAAGACATGCTCTTTAGGTTAATTGGTGATTCTAAATTAGCTGTAGGTGTGCATGTGAGTGTGAATGTTTGTCTGTCTCTCTGTGTTAGCCCTGCAATAGACTGGCGACCTGTCCTGGTTGTACCCCGCCTCTTGCCCGATGACAGCTGGGATAGGCTCCAGCCCGCCCCCGCAACCCTTCACAGGACCAGCGGTTACAGAAGATGAATGAATGTTTGGTGTTCATTACACTTGAGTGCATTTTAAATAATTAGTAGATCAGTCAGTTATCCTTCAGTGGCTGTTTGTTGTCAGTATTTTGTGTAATTACTGTACTGTAAGCGTAATTCGCTGATTTTCAATCTTTGTGACAATTTGAAGACGACATGTTGAAAACTGATTGATCAATCAGAGGAATAATGGACAGATGGATTCATAAAAAGCATGGCATTTCTTCACCTGATATCTGTATTTGCAGCCAAGATGCTCAGACATCTACTGAAACTCTTGTGGTGTCTCTGTGGTTGGACAGTTGGTTTTTGGACATCCCAAGGTTCCTCACCCAAACCAGACCACACAACCCTCACATCGCATCCCACGCTATCAAACAACTCGACTGTTCCGATGAAAGTTTTTCCACTGAAACATGCCGTCTCGGCTTGCCCAAGTGCGCCACTATGCCAAACATGTGCTGCTCTTTTGAAATGTTGGATCATTAATGTCCATAAACACTTCAAACACTGGAGAGCAATTGCTCTAGAGCTGGCTCGCTGGAGCTGCGTTTGGTGGGGTTATTGTTTCAGGCAAGAGAGGGAAAGTACAGACCGTTTTTTGGGCGAGTGATCGGCTCGTGGAGAGGAATCAGATGATTAAGCTTGTGCAGTGTTTTCACACCAAGGACAAATGCCAGTGGGGAACATTTAAAAACTTTTGTTATAGCAGATTTGGGCTTTATTGTGAATTTTCTCACTAAGATCATTTAGGTATTTCTGATATATAACGAAATTCAGTGCATCATTAGCACAGTAAACAATCTGAACACATTTTGGAGACATCCTGCGTCATCATGTGGAGCTACGCTCATGCCAAAGCATCTCCTTCTGCTTGTTTTGTCAGCGTAAACGACAGAAATAACTGCAATATTTCAACTTTTGTCTCAACCTTGTTATGTTTCAAGTGATATTACAGGGTTGCGTGTTGAAGCCTGTACATGTATTTAACCCTAACAAGTGTCTTCAGTCGTGTGGTTTCAAGGCATTTGTTTGTTTTGTCAGCTCACTAACTCATTATATGCTAAGCTTGGCAAGGGAGTTGCAAAAAAAAAAAAAAAAGTGGTTAGTGATAATGTAACAAGGGTAGAAATGATTGTCTGAAAGCAGGGCTGCAACGACACACCCTCGATTTGCAAAATAGCTCAAGCGTGTTAAAAATGGGAAAAGCCTGAACATCAATAGTGTGGGAATTCCTTCAACAGAGACACTTTGTAAAAATGGAACAGCCTACCACAGCAGCACAAGGGCTGTGCTTGAGCTTCCCAACATTTGCTGGCTTTCTGATCAGTAAGAATCGGGACTATTACTTGGGCAGTTTCTTTGGTGGTTGGTGGTCAGTGCCTGGGGTGCACTGCTGCTTCCTCATCTGTTGTGCTTCAGTCAAGAACTCAACAAAGGCTCTCCTAAAGCAGATGCTAATGGCTAGCATGGCAACGCTGCTTTCTATTAACCTACTAAACTGAATGACTTAGAATTGCATTGACGTTACGCTTTAAGTCGGTGCAAGCATTTTGCATTTTACTCATTTTTGAAAATATAATTCAAGTGTATTTCCAATTGCGATCAGCCCAAACCAATGAAGTTAAGTTGTGCTCAGCAGCATCTCCACCAATTAATGGCAGAAGATAGTAAACAATACCTTAAATAAACTTGTGCGATGACTAGAGGATCGAAAAATGCCACGACTTCCCAAACATTGTTCAACACGGCAGATGGCAGGCAACGTTTCTGTAAGTGCATTCAGCTTTACTTAGGTTCTTAATCACCAAGTTCATTTTCTGCACATATTACCTCATTTTCTATTTTATTTTCTGTTAAAAATTAACCGCTCTCCCAGCTCATCCACTCTATTCATCTTTGAGCTCAACCTTTGTTGGTTTAATTCGTTTTTTTTTCCAGCTTACATTTGAGCTGTTGCCCAGTTGGCCTGACCTGATCCATCACACGGAAATAGTGTTGCCAACTATTTCAGTTAATCAGGGAAACTGTTTTTTCTTTTCTTTTTGCTTTTTTAAATGTTTCTTGCAAGATGATTTGCACACGCTGTTGTTCCTGTGTGCATTTGATCCCTTCTAACAAACAAACCCACCAAACTGTGAATATGTTGTTTACAACCCCGCTGTGTTCAGCTCCCCGACACAGAGGGAGAGCACTTGATGGCAGAGCTTACAATGCCACAGGGACTATTTCCACCTAACAATGGCTGAATGCCCCCTAAACACAGCCACTGATGAGACACACTGATTATCCCGGCCTATTTGAAAAGAGACAAGTAGGAGATTATGTCAATTAGTGGACACGGCCCCACCTGACCAGACCTCCTCGTCTCCCAGAGTCTGACGGGGTCAGAGTTCACGACCTCGCTGCCAAAACACGGAGCCTCCTAACCCCCGAACGCAGAGGAGGGCTTTGACTCTGTGCACAGTTTTGTCAGCCCCCTCTCACAAACACACACACACCAAGGCGCTTTCACCTACCTCCGACCTTCCACTCATCCCTGCCTGACCTTGACATCTGCTGTGTGTGAAAAGAGGGGGGGGGGGGGGGGGGGGGGGGGGTCAACAGGTCTTCAGGGAAACAGATTTATTTATTGGCTGATGCTTGTCTTTCCAAACGGGCTTAAATCTCCACACCAGCCAAGTGTTGAGTGCGCGCGCGTGGGCGTGTGAAGAGTATGAACTTAAGTTTCATGTTTACGGCCGTGTTTGTTTTGTCTGAGCCATTGCATCCTGGCTCGGCTCTGTACAAATATACGTGGATGCGTGTTTGGCTGCACCTATGAGTGTGTCCTCTTTGATGTTTGTGTGTGTGAGGGTGTTGCTGTGTGGGCGTGTGTTCGTGTGTGCGCTTTCCATGTGGCTGTAAATCTCCAGACTGACATGTTGGTTCAGTAGGGAAACAGCAGGTTTGGGACACACTGATGGCCTTCGCAGATGGCTTCAGGACCCTGCCCACGGGAGGCCTCGTACTCCACCTATTAATTTATTCATTTTTCCACTGCAGAGGAGACGCTGGGGCCAATGTGATTGTTTCCGAACGCCAAAGTCCCTTGAGAGCAGCTTGCTTGTTTTCTTATCCAGTCCGTTCTCCCCCCTCATTCTTTCCCTGAGCCTCCTGTCCCCTGCCCTCTTTTCTCCAGGTTGATGGTGTTGTGCATGCGTTTGTTCCGTTGATCTAATCCTCGTATAGCTGACAGGCTTTGAATGTCAGTCTCACAGTGTCATTGTGCCACTCAGTCAGTGTGGGAGAACGAGGAAGGAAAATAGCTAAAGAAACTGTGACTCTTTTTACGCTTTGGTGGATGCAATCGCTAAATTGTAAATGCTGCCAGAGAGATTGCAGTTCGGTGGTTGTCATGATCAGATTGCAGTTTATCTTCACCTCTGGGTGTGGCTTAATGTGTCCAATTTTCAAGCAAAATATTTTTCTTCATATGCGCCATGTGTGACACTGGCGCTGCCTTCAAATGGAACATGTGAGCTCTTGATTACGACATGGGTAGTTATGTACACATAAAATATTTTACTGTTCACGTTTTAACATGGACCTTAAGTCATACTTAAGTCACGCTGACGGCAAGCAGAAGAATTTAGCAGGCAGGTAATGTCATATAGGAATCAAAAGGCGTAATGACAAGAATGTGACATTTTCCTCTGATATGTCATAGAATTGCAAGAACCACCTATTCAACTCACCATCCGCTAAAAAAATTAGCTTCTGAAAGAGTCAGTAAACACATCACGGCTCCAGAACTCCGAACTTTCAGAAGGTTTTCACTTCTGAGGCTGTGGATTCCACAAGAAGAGGGAGTTCATTCAAATACACCGATCAGGTATAACATTAAAGGGGAACTACTGTTTTTTTACAACCTGGACCTTATTTCTGGCATAAAATACGATCGTTTACTCACCCATATAACTTTTGCGTAATTCGTAGTCGTTCAGGAGATAATTAGATCAGCGTATATCCATATAGTGGGAGTGACTGGGGCACTGAAACGCAGCCTCTAAATAACGTATTATCATCGACATCATTCGGATGATACCTGATGATAACAGGTAACTCAAGACTCAACTTGGAATAGCACTAGCGTACGATAACAAAATATTGGTGAAATGAACGAGTTTCGCGGCAGATGCGTTATTTAGAGGCTGCGTTTCGGTGCCCCAGTCACTCCCACTATATGGATGTACGAGGATCTAATTATCTCCCGAATGACTACTAATTACACAAAACTTATATGGGTGAGTTAGGGGTTGTATTTCATGCCAGAAATAAGGTCCAGGTTGTAGTTTCCCTTTAAAACAGCTGACAGGATAATTAAATATCATTGACCATCTTGGCAGCAGCCACACACAAAAACGGTTTAGGAACAACTCAAAAAAACAGCACAAGGTGTTGACCTGGCCTCCAAATTCACTAGATCCCAAACTGATCAAGTATCTGTGAAATGATCCACAGAGGCCCCTCCCCCTCAACCCATAGGACCCAAAGGCCCCCAGTGACAACATTGTGTTGCCAGACACCACAGGACACCCTCAGAAGGCCCATGTCCATTCTCTGATTAGTCACAACTGTTTTGGAGGCACAAGGGAGACCAACACAATATTAGGAAGGTGGTCATAATGTTATGTCTGATCACTGTATTCTCCATGTATCTTGCCTTCTGTCGGAGTTTTGTATTTTAGCTTGTATACCAGGCAGTAAAAGGCTTTGTTGTGTGCTATCAGTACGTCTTTCGTGGTTTGGTCCTGATATTTTATCCTGTGTAATCTCAATGAAAGACCTCCTACTGCCTTCCTCAACCCTAAACCTAATCAATTCATTCATGTCATAGGACGGCCTTAAATGACACATGAAAAGCTAATAATGTGCTGAAGTGGCTGTTTATATTCTAATCCTTGACACCACGCAGATTCAGTTGCACCTTTTAAAGTGGAGGATACATATGCTGCTGTAAGCTCGCAGGGTTGTGTTGTTGTAGTTGCTGTAGTGCTGTTCTCAGTCACTTGCTAGTGCAGGGAATTAAATGCAAACCAAAGTGGCATTTAATTCCCCCTCCCAGAAGATTAAAGGGACCACATGCCATGAACACAGGCAGGCAAAAGAGTGCGTCGCACCAGTGACTACAGTGAAGGATGTCAGCAGAGTCTGCTGCACAAGTGTGTTTTCACGATCCATTTATGACACAGTAATATTTTAGGATTAAGCTGTTTTCACAACAAGCCAGCTGATCTGTTGCCTCTTACAGCTGACTGATCAATAAACAGCTTACAAAGGGGTGCTCCAATTGAGTAAAAACATCTGCAAAGGATACACTAATAATCCCCCTCTTCTCATGTCCTGAGATGCTTTCCAGGGGTTGAAAGATCCTCAGTAAGGAAATGGTTCAAGCTTCGTACATTGCAGTTCTATAGAAACGGTGGCTTTAGCTTGGGAAAGTTTGCATCTAAGTAAGAGCAGCGCTGTTGAAAACAGCCTCCTAACCGTGTGCGTGCCACATGTAGAACGTTTTTTTTTTACTTTATAATAGGGAGAAAATGATTCCCTGGCTTGCTCTGGGCCTTTTAAAGGCAGTCCACACAACACATGTACGTACACACTCAAAAAAAAATCACATATTCACAACAACATGCAACATCTTTATTGCATTTTATTGAGCAAGGCCGGCCAAGGCTTGGAGCCAGCACGGCCCTTCTGTCCGTGTGCTGCTGTTTCCATCCACTCTCACTCACTCTTTCGAAATGAAAGTACAACTCTCCGTGTTCTCCCTTCCTGCAGACAGGTGGTCTAGTGGTTCAGACCAGAAGGATGTTGGCTTACTGTCTAATGCTGTTTTAATGGTACCTTGTGTGGTGGGGAGAGAGAGGCAGGCTGCAACTAATAGAAATTCTTCTGACTCTCCAGAACCTTATATAATGGCCTCTTTCTGTTGAGGTGGACTAGTCAAACCTGATTAACGTGCATATGGGCATGTTTGTATGGTCACTGGCATGAGAGTGGCTGTTCATGTCTGTATTAATGTAAAAAAAAAGTTTAAATATCTAAACAAATCTCCACTGTGTCCTAATCTGTGACATGGCAGACCGTGAGACTTACTCCTAAGTGTTCTATTCTTAACTCCCTTTTATTTTTACATATTTTAGAAAAATCTGACTTGTTGTCAAAACATTAGCTTTAAATGCCAGGCTTTTCCTTCCCTTTCCTTTTAGACTCACAGTCTTCTATAATGCTCCCTCCGCCCATCCTAAGCGAAGTTATAAAATCTAGTACTGAATGTTGGATCAATGGAGTATTGTTCTTTCATTGTCCACATCCCATAAAAGAATCAAATAAAAGTCTACGTGATAAAGAGATTCTAAGATTGCCATAAAAGAGCCTTTTACACCCACCGGCCTCAGGAGTCGGTGTGCGTGAAAATGCTCCGTAGATCTGATTTACAGCATGTGTGTTCAGGCTTCGTTAGCTCATCTCCCAAATGAACTTATATCGCTCAAGAAAAATATTTTTTCAGATTTTCAGAAGGCGTGCTCGTGAGCCGATCACACCCCATCTCTCTGGGTTTTGTCAAAAGAAATGATGGAAAGTGTAGAGAATCAGTATGGCCTGCACAGCATAGAACAAGTGGGTGGATGAGTGAACATATGTTAAATTATAGCATTAATCCCTGGAATGCGCAGTGTGTGAGTGATTGTCGTGTATGCTGTGTGTGTGTGTGCAGGTGACAGCCTGACAGACAGCCACTATTCAACTGTGAAAAAGGTGCTGCTTATCAGCACACTGCAATAAATCCAGACAATGAGGCCATTCTTCTGCTGCGTGTGTGTGTGTGTGTCTCTCTCTTTGTGTCTGATTCTGATCCCCTTTTATTACTCTCTATTTGTTCTGTAACCAATCTGTGTTATGGCGCATGTACGTCTTTGTTTGATGGACGTGATGTTTGTTTTAATCGACGTCTACTTGCTGGAAAGCGACACGAGGTGAGCGTGTAGCCGTACTATTCCCAACATGTTTGTCTTTACAGTGCATGTATGTGTTCTCATGCGCGTCGCTGGTCCCTCATCAGGCCCTTATTAACTACATAAGTGACCTTTGAGGAGTTGCTGATGGGTGTCTGTGGGAGCCAGCCAAGTTTCTCCCCCCTTCTCCTTTTTCACCTTCTCTCTCTCTCTTTCTTTTTTTTGACTTCCACGTCTTGCCTAATGAAAGCTGCTCATCATTTTCCTTTTAATATCTACCCCATGTGTGCCGAATCAGTTCTAAAGCAGGGGTCGCAACAAAGGCTTCTCCACCTCTGCGGCTTTTGAATTTCGAGCTCGGTTTTTATCGCGTTTGATCAGTCTTAGAATTTGTATAGGTTTCGAAGTTTCCAATAGAGGCAGCCCTGTGCTACACATTTCCACCCATTATGCCTGTCCCCTCCTGTTTCTGTCATTCCACAGTGTAGAGACTGTGCACAATCTCCACAATCGCTTGGAAATAGGTCAGCGCTCCACTGGCGTTCACGCGTCGAACCGCCTCCAAAAGTCTCCACATTCCGGGAAATATGGGCGGAAGACAGTAAACATCGGAGAGAGTCACGGTTGATCCATCTTTGGAGAACAAAGACGCCAAATCTTTTTATTGCAGTGAATTACTTGTGCGTGTGTCTGGAGTGATTAAGCTGTGAGTGGTTTTGATAAAGTTGGGCAGGGGCCTGCTGTCTGTCTGTCTGTAACATTACATACTGGTGCTTTTGTAGTCCAGGCTTCGCATAAAGCGCCCAGTGTGGATCTGGGAGATTTTGGCATTGCGCAGAGCATAAATGAGATTTCACGTTTTTCTTTCCCCTCACAGGAGAAGTGAAGGTGCAGGTCAGGCCATGTGGACACAATTTGGAAAAGCTATAACTTAGATTGGGTGTCTGTAGCTCTATGCATTTAAAATTTAGTACAAATTTGATTTAAATACACTTAATTTGTATTTGTTGTCAGGTCATTACATCAGAACATGTGTTTACATGTTTGGATGGTTGGATTAATAAATGGAGAAGATCATCTGTGAAGGTCATCCAGGTAATGGTATATCCACCAAAAATCAGTTCTGACTGGTGGGGTGTTTTAGTCTGGAAGCTCTGGGGGGAACTTGGTGTCGAGTCACTCCGTTGGGAACTGATCATGATTCGACAGAGATCTGCCGGGTCATTGGAACAGTTCGAGCGGGCTTCATGCAGTGCTGGACAGAAGAGTAACAACGATGAAGTCATCCACGTCATCTGAGCGCCGTGGAGTTTGAGTTGCAACAAAATAACTGTGATTGGTTGTAGGACGGGGCGGCACAGTGGCGAGGTGGTTAGCACCGATGCCTCACAGCGAGAAGGCCCCAGGTTCGAATCCATGGGCTGACTGGGCCTTTCTGTGTGGAGTTTGCATGTTCTCCCTGTGTCTGCGTGGGTTCTACTCCGGCTTCCTCCCACCATCCAAAGACATGCTGGTTATGTTAACTGGTGATTCTAAATTGGCCGTAGGTGTGAATGGTTGTCTGTCTCTCAGTGTTAGCCCTGTGATAGACTGGTGACCTGTCCAGGGTGTACCCCGCCTCTCGCCTTTTTCACAGAAGATGAATGAATGAATAAATGAATGGTTGTAGGACTGTTAAATTATGGATTTTTTTGTCGTTTTTTACTGTATCGGTTGAAACGCGAAACGTGATGAAATCCCAATGCCGTGTCACCAGACTCGTATGCTGACAAGAACTGAGTCTGGCTCCACCAGGCTAGGGGAGCTCAGGTTTTTACAAGAACATCTACGGGTGGTGCCCACTCGATGAATGCGTGTTAACAACCATATACTCTCCTGCAATTAAAGGATTTTTGTTCAGATTAACTGACTCAGTCAAGTCAAATCAAATCAAACGACTGGATTTCTATCAGTATTCACTTGATAATAAAGAAAAGGGATTTATTTATGGATACACTTGAACAAGGCATCTAACCCAACCACTGCTCTTACTGTGCTCACTACTTGTTGTGCGTGCGAAGGATGGGTTAAATGGAAGAGACCAAATTCCTTGTCTGCGTGCATACTTGGCCAAAGTAAAGCTCATTGATGAGGAACAAACAGAACAGGAGGAAGAGGTATTCTTTATAAAAATTTCAAATATATTTTATTCATTTCCTTTTTTTTGTAAAACAAAGATCTATTTCAGTAACAGAACTACTTACAGGTTAATAGGTTAGAAAATATTGTCAGAGTTAAATTTTCATCTTTCATTGCTATGGCAACAGTGTATTCTTGTGCTATGTCTGTATGTATGATTTCTGCTTTCATGCCATAAAAGTTTAACTGAAGCAAAAAAAAATAAAAAATTAAGTACAAAAACACATTTCAAGAGTGATAGTGAAAAATAGCAAAAAGTACCAGAGACCAACATCGCCGGTTCTGTCCAGAGTCTCTTTCTCTCTCTTTCTTTCTCTTCTGTTCTCCGTGTGGTTTCAAGAAGATGTCTTCTCTGCCTTATTTCCATCCCCCCTCCAATTCGAAATGCAAAAAAATAAAAAATAAAAAAAAGATTCAAGTTTCCCTCTTTCAGACCAAAAAAACAAAACAAAACAAAAAACAAACGGAACGGTACTGTACAAAGTCAGTGGAAGCATCATCCAGCCCGTCAGTCTGTGTCACTCCATCGGTCTTCTCTCCCGGCGGGGATGAAAGAAAAAAGGCCTGTTTTCTAATCATCTAGTATTCATCTGCATTACCTACATTATTAAAACGTATCGTTAAGTGGATCATCTACATTTCTCTGCTTTCATGTGGTTCCTGTGAGCTCTGTGCCGTTCATTATCGTTCCTCTCGGCTCTTCTTACAGAAACAAATGTTACCTCCCCCCTCCGTTTCCCTTCTGTCTATAATTATTACACTATCAAGCAGGTTTTCATTCTAAAACGTGGCTTCGGCCTTTAGGTTTCCATGGCGTAATGCTACGGTAATTGATAAGGTTGCTGTAAGATACAATTTAAGTGATTGTTTTTAATATATCAGACGAGGAAAAGCAGAATAAAGGATGATTCTGTTAAATCTCAGGGAGTAGATTAAGTGTCTGTTTGTTCGGGAAATACATTTATATCATCCTTGTTATAAACACTTTCTTTTTGTGGAACCCTTGACTACCTGATTTATGTGTAAGCTGAAAAAATAAAAAAAAATGTAGCACCCTGCACACCCTTGTTGGACTATGTAAAGGAGCAGATTATTGAAATGTGGATTTGAATCTACGTGGCACGGGGTGGATTATGGGAAGCAGTCGTGGATTTTGTGGCGGGCCGCGTCACTGGAACACGGTGTGGTAGGTGGGACACTGATGGGACTTCATGTACTTGATGGCAAACTTGAGCTCCTTGCTCTTCTTGTCCCACTTGTGAATGGACATGAGCAGCAGCTGCTGGTCCACTTTGCGGCCCATGATGAGGAAGCTGGAGCCCAGGCTGTCCAGCTGGGCGCACGGGCAGTTGGCTCCATTCTTAATGTACAGGGTCAGCTTCTTCAGGTCCTTCTTCCTCAGCACGCCCTGCTTCAGGACCTTCTTCTTCTTCTGCGCAGCGATCAGCTTCCGGTCGCCCCTCTCCTTTTTCACCTCCTTGATTTTCATCTTCAGGGCTGAAGGAGAAGAGACGGAAATATTACAGTTTAGTTCTATTAAACACAGGTACTCACACCCAGGAGCTGTTAAAGCGTCACTCCTTTTCCCCTGTTCCCTTTTACTTTGAGCAGCCGTGACATTTCTTCTTTCCGCAAGTCTAGCGCTGAGCTGTGCCAAAGAGGCAGCTATTTTACACCTCTCCTGAGTATCATCATTTAGCCTTTCCCGCAGCGTACAAAAAACGTATCCTGTGTCTATGTTTGTATCTTTGACTTGGGGAAGAGCCATAAACCAAAAGGAGGACGTGTTCTGGAGATTGTTGTAAATCTGTTAACATAAGTACAAGTCAAATTACAAGTTTTCCCAAGCAAGAGTTTCAGGTTACTAAGTGGTGACCAGTACATGACGTGACAGATGTAATAGTTGTTGGCCTTCACCTCATCAAAACTCAACTAAAGTGTCTCGTCTCAAGTCAAGACCGGTAGCAGTCAGATTCAGGTCAGGCTTCTAGTCCTTAGCTGTGTTTCTTAACTCCACATCTAATTCAGAAGCACAGATTATAATCATTTTTAATCAGAACTGTAATCCAGCTGTGTTTCTTCTTTGCTTTATCGCGCCTCCTTTGTTTGACCTGTTGTGTATTTATATTCAAAAAAACAGTTCGGTTACTAAGAGCTTTATCAGGTTTATCAAGCTAATGAAGTACCGAATTGTATCTCCCGCCGAGCCTCGTGTTTATGAGTTCATATTTTTACATGCGGGAGATTAAAATGGAACTGCCGAGTGCTTGAGAGAGGAATTCTCTGGGTGAACATTTTGACAGGTGAAATTAATCATGGGCCGGGCAAAGGCGCGGGGTCGGTGTGAAGCACCGCTATGTACCCAAGCTCTCTGGAAGATCGCCATTTCACTTCTCGCCTGCTTGTCTGTGGTTGCATAAACATCCCTCAGTACGCTCTGATAGGTATACAGTACATGTGAGGTGATAGCATGATCGAGAAGGAATGTGTGCGCGGAGTTGCGTTCGCGTGCTCGGTGTGTGTTTGTGTGCTGCGTTGCGCCTGAGTGTGTGTGTGTTTTTGTGAATGACTGCATTCCTGTGTACGTATGTGTTCTGTAAGGCTGTGAAGGATAAAATCATCCACCCCCGCTTCACTCTAAATGCCCACCCGTATTCAGACATAAATGATGCCGTGGGGCCCTCTGTGCAGCCTGGCCAGCATCTTTGTGACAAGCTGTGCTCGAGCCTTTTATACAAACTGACTCTCTTTAAAGTGAGCAGAGGTAGAAGCGCCTGGAAAGAGAAGGAAATAGGAGCGTGCTGTCGTTTTGAGGAGAAGCAGGTTTTTCTTCGGGCTAAAAGCAAGCAACCTCCCCTAACAGCCAGGTGTAGGCTCCGTGTCCTGGCCGACTCAAATTTCTGCGCTTGTCTTGGTACCACAATGCTGAACGACACGGCAAGGAATGTTAAGAGATCGGACATCAAAAGTAGACTGTAACAAAACACAGAAATTCTCCGAGGGTGTCTGAAGATGAATAGGCAACAACATTCATGAGGCGAGCTGTAATCAGCTATCGCCCCATAGGATAACATTCTTGCCTTGATCTCCACGTCCATACGTCTCAGTTATCTTGCATTCTCAACTTCTTCTCATCAGGTCCTTACGTATTCTGAGCCAATAAAGTGTCTTTGAGTATGACGTATTTTCACGTGTAATATTTCATTCTTGTGAACAGAAAAAATCTGCCCTTTGCTTTTCCTTAAAAGCTAGAGATATGTAATCAATCAGACAAGCACACATCTGTGATTATGGTAATGTCATTATTTATTAGAAGGGCTTGTGTTTTGGCAGCGGCTCAGAGAGTGAGCAAGGTGCCTGGAGACGCTCTTTTATTGTTACTGGCTGCGATGTGTCGAGTGTTAATTTATGTTATTATTTATAATGGGCTGCTTTGTGTATTCAGGCAGTTTTGTAGGTGCGGTGTGATAAATTACACTTGGTCAGGCCACATTTCATTTTTAATCACGCTATTCTTGCTAATCTGTTCAGGGAACATCTCACAGCCTTGTTCTTTACAGGTCTCCCGAAGAGTCTTGCTTTTTTTGTCACCATTTATAGTTTGATGCTCTGAACCGTATGGACAGAGAAAACATTGAGCAATATATCATTTGCTTGAAACACTGGGGAAACGGTCCTCGCAGGCAGAAACTAAGCTGCTGCGGAGCGCGATGGGCCAAAAAGCCTCGATGAGCAGAAATAATGGAATAATTATGTTCTGGCTTCATGTGCGGGTCGTTACTGTGGTGAAACAGGAATGTGGGAAAGTGGAGAGTTTAGGAGGGTGTTGAATGGACATACAGGACCAGAGGCTAGATCAATTCATCAGTCCATGACAAGAAAAGGGCTACGCTACTGTGTCCGCTACCTGTTCATGTATGTTCTCTATGCGTTTTCTAAACCACTGAAATAAGCAACACTTAATTTATGTCTTAGTATTTTAGGAATAACTTTTTGATATGTTTTTTTATGTTCATTTATGCCAGTGGATGGGCAAAACGAATAAAAGGGCCACTTAAATATTTTAGTTGCAAAAAAAACACGTTTACACATGGTTAACGGTTATGGTTCATTTTCCCATTCATGACAACTGCATAGCGGTGAATTTATATTAAAAAACTCACTTGATTAAGTTATATCAAGATTTACATTCATACATAAATATGGGTATGGCCGCTTAAAGCGACTGCTCACTAGCTCTCCATTCAGCACTTTCAAGATGGCGACGGCCAGAGCCACCACGCTGAGCTTCAAACAAACGCACGTCCCGAGTATTTTGGCCGACTCCGCTGAGCGTTCGTTCCGTCTTTTAGGTGGTAGTCTAGAATCAGTTTTTGTACCTCAGAGAGTGACTATCAAAATGAATTCCCTAACATAAGTCATGAAATATTAAGCACGACAAGTACTACATCTGTTCCTTTATTTCCACTTTATTGTTACTCAGTGTGACGGATTGTAAATCCAAATCAGGCCTGTGGCTGAAATGTTTTTTTGCACTTGGATAAATGTTAGGATAAAGACATACTCTTCTGACAGCTTGGGAGTCACTTGCAAAACTCACTCATTCAAGTTTAGCTGACTGCAGATTCTTAACAGTGTGGATGACCCTGCTGGCATTACCGCATATGTGTTGACACTGCATTTTTTATTTTTTATTTTTTTTTTCCCACTTTTGGCTACTTACCAAAGTCGCTGGCGCAGTAATGCTCCATGATGTTGTCCGCTTTCAGCTCGTTGTCACACGGCGGGCACACCTTTGACACTGAGGGGACAAAAGAATAAAATAAAATGTCACCAGTTAATCACTTTTCATTCGGTGCCATTAATGCCGGATTAGCCAAAATCTAACGGGGTCGGGGTCATTGTCAGCTAAGTGCAGTCGGCAACACCGAAGCCGCGTCCGTATGAAATCGTTAAGCCCTGAGCACTTTTGAGGCACTTATTTGCAGCCCCCCCTCATCTTGTCAGAGGCTATTTGCTGCGGAGCGAGTACACAGTCCAGCAGGCTGACTGATGTTTGCCCTGCAATTACACCGGAGAAAATGTTTTTATTCTGGCCGTTGTATATTTTGGTGGTGCAGGCGTGGTCTTGGCTGTGCGGAAAGGTAAACGCTGCGGCGGGAGCTGCTGAACATGGTGAAAAGTGATTCAGTACACAGAGGCAGCCAGCACTTAGGCCTCAGAGCAGCCGCACATTGTGAAACATGGAGGGGAAACCGAGGCAACAAGTTCGGTTTATTTTTAACTCGAAATTTATGGTCACACACGCTTTGCTCGAGAGCATGTTGAGCCTCGCTGGCTTTGATATGGGACTTTGTGATTGTTGTTGCTGTCCACCCACACGATGGACACACATCATGAGAGGCAAGAAGGCACAACATCTGGAAAACTTGCTCCTATAGGCTTTAGTTTTATCTCTCTCTGCCTCTCTCTCACACACACACACACTACACACAAAACATTGTAATTTTCTCAGAAGGCTCTTCAATATAAAACTTTATTATGACAATTACTACATGAGCCCCACGTAATCCCAAAGAGGCTAGTTGGAGCTGTACACATCTAATATCAGAGCACTTATCCACAAAACTGAGCCTTGGGCCAAGTTAGACAACAAGGTATAATATTAGAAATGGTCAGGGAGAGAAGGATGTGGTATAGAAATCTTCCCCGCACCACCTATACATACACCTGCAGGGAAGAAAAATCTGATTAGAGACATTTTGTCTGAAGGAAACCAGCGCTGACCTTCTGCTGAGTAAGCAGCCTTTTTTCAGGACGACTGCTTATAGGAGAGCAAATTCTTTTTCTGTCATTCACTCACCACAGTATCCAAAATATGAAATACGCTCTCCTCTAAGACGTCCGTGTTCTTTCTCTTTCCCTCTCTGTCTTTCACTTTACGGGCGCACACTTATGCAGACACACACACAGGACTCTTGTAGCACGGTCCAGCCCCTGGGTTAGAAGTCAGGGTTCAGAGGTTATCACCTCATCCCAAACCTCAGCGTCTGGACAGATAATGAGAGGGGTCAAAGTTTAGCATGCTTCGCTGCTCGGGTCATAGGGAGGTGAACCCCCTAACCGCCAGTGAGTGGATGTAGATGTGTGTATGTGTTGGAGGTAGCTGAGCCATGTTCTTGTAGGGTAACTGCCAGTTTTTGTCCGCTGAGGGTTCCCATGCTTTCGCAGGCAGGAGACCTGTGTGGCTTCAGGGTCAGGCTTCTAATTGTCTGGTGCTGACATGAAGACCGAGACAGGAGCACACACACACACACGCATCGATCAAGACAACAAAACTTCTCTGGATTTGTCTGTTTTGAATGATTCCCTTGAAGCACTCTTATTCAGACCCTGCGGTAATTCATTCTGGTTTCACAGTGGTGGTATGCTGGCGGGAGGCCGAGCTGCGCCGATGCCAGAGCATGTGTCAGGAGAAAGCAGTCCCTCCGTGAAACTTAGTTGGGCTTGGACCGAAAACCACCATTTGGACGCCGCTGAAAAATCACTTAAGCGACGGCTGCCCTCATCGCCGGTCTCTGTTGGGGGAATCACCGTCATGTTCTGATGGGAATCACTGCTGCGTGGCTTTTTCACTTTTCTTTTCCTGGACGCATTTCTGCTCCGCAAATATTTTGACATTCGGTCGTTAATGCAGTTTCGCCGTCACCTCGAAGCAGCTCAAAAAATTTTTAACCTGCCATGTGATTAAACTGTGAAAACCATGTTCTTGCTCCGGCTGACTTTGGACTCGACTACCTGTTCAGCGCTACTTCTGGCGCTAGCATGCTGCGTTTTAAACTTCACTGCAGAAATGTTAATGTTCCCCAATCACTGTGACAAATGGTATTGTCTCACGGAGCTATTGTTGTGGAGGGTGAGGAGGCTGGGAGTGGATAATTAAGGATAAGAGGGAAAGGATGATGGGAGCAGGGTGACTTGGAAGGTGGTCTGCTGGAAAGCCCTGCTGTTAATCTTTAAACAGTGAGCCAGAGTGGAAATTGCGTACGGCAAGAGTCCAAGAATTTAACTGCACAACTTCCCTTAGTCATAGCTCTGAGGTTAATATGACTTTCTCTTCCTCGCTCTCGTTTGTCTCTCCCTGTCTTTTTTCTCCTGTCTCTCAGGAACCTCCAACTAAAACATATTAAACTTGTTTGAGAACGCTTTCAATGTTAAAAATGAGAGACGTCGCTTGTGAAAATAGGTTTGGAACAGAAGACCCCTTAACAGAAATGTCATTGTGTTACTGCCCGAGACGTGATATTTGCCCTCCGCGCCCACAAAAAATGTGAGTACGTGATGATTTTGCTGTATTCAATTGGTGCAGTAGTAGCTGCTTTGCTGTGTTGAATTAATTTCATACAAACAACAGCATAAATTATGGTCGTCTAAGTACCGTAAGAGCACAGAGAGACGCTATGCCCGTTTGTCATCACACGACACGCAAGAATCTCTTTAATTTACTTCAGACGTGCAGTAGTAAACACAAACACTGTAAATCACACTTTGGGTTTTGCAACATTTTGCATATTTGCCCTGATTCAATTTTACAGCTGGGTGAAGTTTTAATTAGTTTGTGCATGCTTCTGTTCGCTGCCTGTGTCTCTTTATCCCTCACTCACACACACACACATCATCACACAAAAGACAACTATCATCTAACATCTAATCCTCATCCGATACCCTGATATGTCTTGTACTTCATCCCACGTAGCCTTAGCAGCAAAGCAAAGTATGCAGGGGTCACCGTCTTATGCCTCTTTTGGGCCCTTTAAGTTATGAGCTGCAACACTTAACGACATAAAACGGTACTGTGCCGGAGATTAAATGCGGCGTGTGATTTATGTCGGAGAGCCCGTAACATCTGTTTAAATGCGGCATGCGACAGACAGAGGACGACCAAAACCTGGCCCGCAGGAAAACCCCCGGGGGCCCCTAAAACGCAGCACGGCCCTTGCATCTGCGGGAATCCTATACAGAAGAGAAAATGCAGCCAGGGCCACATGAGTAGTGCCCATTGTGCTGCCGGGGGACCTGACAGCCTGCCTGTCTCCTTTAGCATGGTTGTAACTTACACTGGTCACATCACGGAGCGCGGCAAAGACGGGCGGTATCTTTCACACTATGCAATTTTAACGACGCATATTATCTTGAATATAATTATTGTTATTAAATAGTTATGCAGTTTACTTAGTTGAGCTGGAAACAGACAATCTATTTATTGTATGTGTTGATTTACTGGTGCTAACAGTGGCTAAAGGTAGCATCATTAAAACTATAAGGTGGAGCTGATGCTGCGGCATTAACTGTGCTCTGCCTGACAGACTGAACTCGGTTGGCCTTTTCTGCTCCCGGGATGCCTGGGTCTTCTTTTTATTTGTCAGCTTGCCTTCCCCGCTATAACATACAGACTTGTGTTTCACATAATCACACCCCATGGGCTCCCAGCACACACACACACAGCAAAAAATATCCACACACACAGCCCGGGCTCAGGTGGTGATGGAGTTCCTCTCAGTTTCTGTGACAGAAAGGTGGAATCCGACTCTGTACTATTAGTTTCCGCAGGAGCCCTCGAACCGTGCTATATCATGTAATTGCAGAATAGCTCAGATAACATGAAGGCCTCCTGGACGGGGGGTGTGGAGCTGCAGGTAAGTGCAGCGCTTTGTTCCTGCGATTGAGTCAAGATTTACCTGGATTACCGCAGCCATTTTTCATACGGAGCAGTCGCTAAAAGAATCATCAACATCCTCCAGAGCCACAGAGGACTCCCGTGAAGAGCACTTCTAAGAGTTCTGAGCTGAAATTCCTTTTTATTATTTCTGGCTGCGTTTGTGTGTGTGTGTGCGTGTGTTGAAGAACCAAAAGCTTGTCCTCAGGATGGCCTCATCGGCACATCTGAGAATCTCTGTTTCTTAACAAAATGTCAGTGGCTGAGCCTTCGGGCCAGAAGCGATATGGGTTCACTCTCAGTTTCTGAATGCACACACTCACACATACACACACAAAAGCACTAATTGAATTGTTAAACTCCATTTTTGATTTTTTTCCAATTGAAACCGAATTCAGCTGATTTTGTCTTTCTTCTGATTTTCTTTTAGTCTCCCTGAAATTGCTAAATAGCCAAAGGTCCCTCTGCGTATTTTGCTCCACTTTCTGTAATCCAGCCGTCTGTGATCGTGATTTGATTAGATAGGATCAACAAACAGTTGCCTGTTTGAGGAGGTGACGGATGAAGTTTAAGCTGCCTCCTTCTCAGGGAGCATGTGAAAAGAATGAGTTATGGCCGTGCAATGCCAAACTGTCACATAGTTGATAGCAGTCCTACAAAAACAGAACAAGCCATTTTCCCCCGATGGAACGAGTCGGTTGTGCATTAATTCAGCCGAGAATCCTCCAACAATCTTTTGCCACTTCTTTTTTTTTAAAATCAGGATAGATGTGTAGATATGCTGCGAACATGGAAAGAGAGCAAACGTATGTGACACGACTGACTGACCGGACCAAATTGATGTTTTTGCATTACTGGCTTCAATTTTAGTGCTTTAGTAAATCAATCAACTTAAAAAAGAACAGCTCAAGTAAATAAAAGCACATTTTAAACTTGTATTAGTAGACATATTAACGTGCAGGAACAGGAACAACCGACGTAAATGAGAAATGGCAATAAACGGTTAAAGGCGAGTGGTGGAGCAATGTGAATAATAAACCGTTTTCTTCGGGACCTTATTGAAAGCAGAGAGGCGGACACTTCATGTGCTGCAGGAAGCAGCTTTTCTCCTCTTTTATGCGCTGTCTGCCTCTCTTTACTCTCCCGCTTCCCTCTCCTTTCACTCCTCTCCATTCGCCTCTCTCGGGGACAATCAGACTTTGGCGATTCCCATTCTCTGCCTGCCTCTCTTGTCCTGTCATGTCGACTAATTAGCGGGAGCTCAATAATTGGCCTTCTAGCTAATTGGCCTGCTGGCTGCCAGACCCAACAAAGCCCGGGCAGACCGGGGCACAGAGGGGACTGTCCCCCCTCTATTTTTTTTAAAGACTCTCATCAACTCCCTCTCTCTCCCTCTCAGCACTGACTGCTTTTGTGGAGGGGCTGTTAAGTAGTCGCGGTACACACACACACTCGTCCACACACCTTTTTCTATCCGTTTAGTTCCCACTCACTCTCTCCCAGCTCACTATTGGCCCATCTGTCGGCCCTCGTACTCATTGCCTGTGACAATGCATATGATATTTTTCCTTTTCGTGTGAATGAAATCTCTCAAAAAAAAATCTCAGCTTGATATTTTTTCTTCTCATTTCATCCATCTGGGGTTGATTTGCTCGTTTGCTGACGCTCTGCAGACCGGCCTGTGTGCCCCATGCATTTCAATTAAAAAAAGAAATCTCCCTTCCCTCCCGTGGTAGACTGATTGATTAGCTGTTGATAGATGTCTGCTGATAAAGGTGTGTGTATGCCTGTGTGTGTTACCTTTTCAGTTAAGTTGTGTTTAACATCACAGCCCATCTATCTTAACTCAGTGAGCGATCTGGCTGCTGGAGTCTCTCAGTCTCCTGTCTCTGTCAGTCTGTCTCTGACCCTCCCTTAGGCACATATAGATGGCAGGGAGTCGTCCTCAACTGTCCACTTAGAAACTTTCCCCTGTAGCCTCTTCCTGCTCCTGTCACTCTCTCTGACCTCCTCTGGATAGTCTCTCGCTTAAAACTTTCAGCTGTCATTGTTGTAACCATATTGCCACTACCGCTGCACATTTACAGAACACATTCTTACTCTATCTGACTCTGTCTCAATGTGTTTCCTTCTACATAGCATTTTATCTCATCATAATGTGCCGTTATCTCATTTTATGCACCCATGTTGCATTTAAAATACTTGTTAATATACGGATTGATATATTTCATCATTTGAAGCTACAGTTATTGCAATATAAATTTCAAAGTTTGGGATAGAAGAGGACTAATGTGGTAGCTGAGCTTGTAACTTCGTGTTTAAAACACATTGAAAATACAGTTTCTGTACAGTGTCATTTTCAGTTGTCACTTGACACACATATTCTGCTCTGAAAAGCATCATTTTGACCAGTAAATTCACATATATACGTACAAATTCACATTATTGACCTTTAACTTGTGTGTGTTTTTCTCTGTAAGTGAGCTTGAATGAGTATGTGCACACAGCTGCCCTACCTGGTGGCAGGGTGGCGTGGTTCCCTGTGAACTGCATTGGGATGCAGAGGTCGTTATCGATGGGGAACTTGTCGCAGGTCAGCATCTCTGGCCAGGGGAAGCCGTAGGTCTCCATCACCGGCGCACAGCTGTCCCTCACAGCCTCGCACAACGAGCGGCAGGGATAGATGGGCCTGTCCAGGCACACGGGTGCAAACAGCGAGCACAGGAACACCTGTGTGTCAGCGTGGCATCGCTTGGCCAGGAGGGGCACCCAGCTTCCCGCCTGCTGCTTCACCTCTGGCATGGTCTCGTGGTCCAGGAGGTTGGGCAGCCTCATCTTCTTGTAGCCCACGTTGTGGCAGAGGCGCAGGTCCGCCGGTATGTCCACACACTGGGGCTGCTTGGTGTAGAAGCGGCCATTGTGGAAGTTGTCCGACTGCCAGCTGTAGTAGTCGTACTCGTCTGCGGCCGAGACGGTGAGGAGGAGGAGGAGGAGGGTGAAGAGCGACAGGCCCAGTGCCAAGCTGAAGGAGCCCTGGGTTAATGCCCACCTGGGGCTCTTTTGTCCGTGTGCCATGCCTCTCTGAGTTTAGACCAACAACTCAAGAAAATTGTATCCAAAGTCTCCAAAGTAAGTCAGAGAAGACAAAATGCAAGGAGGAGAGAGCAACAAGTGAGGCAGGCGTACAAGCTGTAATCCCTTTTTTTCTCCTGAGTATGTTCGCAGTGGATTGAAAACAAAAATGTTTAATTCCCTTCTTCCCTGGAGAGTCAGCCCTCTAAGCCGCCCTGAAACACCTCCCTGTGTTTGTGTGTATGTGTGCCTCAGGTAGTGGAGTGAGCAGTCAGGGAAGTGTTGGCACACGAGCAGGACTTCTACTTTCTCTAACTTTCCCTAATCACAATTTCTCACTCTGCCTCCCTCTGTCTCCTAGAACTGTCTGCAGCCCTCCCCTGCTCTTTGTCTATCAGTCTGTAGCTGTAATGAGGACTACCTAGGCTTTAAGAGGCAGTGGTAGCTGCTCCCTTCAGCTGCCTGCCCCCTAGCAGGATCCCAGACCATTCACCTTCCTACTGGCCTCCCCTGGTCTCACTCACAACAGCCTCAGCCAATCGCAACTCCTGGGGGAAGCTCCAGCCGGCCTTCAAGACACTCCTTCTGGCCCTTATTCTCAACAAAAACCCCTCCTCTAGAACAAGTTAACAGGAGAGAGAGAGAAAGAGAGAGAGACCTATGGCAATTTTCTGCATTTTATATTCATCTCTTTAGGATTCTTTGGTCACAAACACGCCCAACAGACGCTGTCATACCCTTAGCCATGCTGTTTTTCTTATTTGATTTCTAATCTTTCTACTGCTCTTATTTACTCATCCGAGACCCAACAAGTTCCCCGCAGATCGCTCCACACGTAGCAAATGACGTCTGCTTGCCATTCAAGCCTGCTCACTTCATTAGCTCCAAATTGGCCTGGCAGCAGGCTTCTGTTGGCACAAGCAGTGAGAAAACTTACGCACACGTTCACACGCACAACGGCGAACGCAAGGAACTGAGGAGAAGAAAATGAATGAAGTGGGAAAGCGCTGCGGCGTGGGAGAGGCGAGGTTACTGAGTGTGGGTTGCGCAGCTACAGGTGGTTAGGTGGTTTACCAGAACTATGGGAGTTATGCTAATGTGTGTGTTGGCTGTGAATAGAGCCACGCTGCCCTTCTGTCTCTTTCTATCAGTGCCACTGACACACTGAGCGCCTTCATCTTTGCAGCAAATTCGCTGGCAGGGTCACATTCAGATTCAAAAGCCTGTAGCATTGTGAACAGGATGTGGGATCGGTGGCTCACACGGAGGGTGTTCTTGCATCCTGCATTTGATCTGCGTCACGCATTAATGCCTTGCCTCATGTGAATGGACTGTAAATGCGGGCTCATACAAGCGAGTTTAAAGTAGTTGTTTGCTGGTGAAAGGTGATATTTTGTCGTGATATGCAAGGATTGTCGAGACGCAGCGCGGATCGTCTTGCAGCTGGATAACACTAAGACGGAGTAAACAGACATGTGATTTTGTTTTATTATTTTTATTATCTGTATGTGGCAGTACAAACAAGGAGACTAGCAAAGTGTGTGTGTTTTGCGAACAGTTGGTGGTGTGCTTGGATGGGAATCAGGGACAGTATTGTTCTTTGCCTGTAGCGTAGAAGATAAAATTCCAGAAACAGCAGTCAGTCCATAAAATTTAATTCAATAAGATGAAATCAAATAGATAAAAAAAAAAAAATGGTACCAGGAAACCTTGATACCAGGAAACCAGCCACATCAATAAAACCCTCGAGTCTGTGTTATCCAAGCATCCATATAGTTTTATAGAGTCTTGACCACGCTTCCACTTATTTCCACAGTGGATAAGATTACGACACCATCTAATCATTTTTTACTTGAGAATGAAGTTGAACATGTTTCAGCCTTATCTTCTCGAGCTGCACTTCAAATCCCCGTTGAGTTATTGTTGCATGTGTGTGTGTGTGTGTGTGTGTGTGTGGACACTGCAGAGTGATTTTTCTTGGAATCGAAGAGCTGCCAGCAGAGCAGAGAGCAGCCTTCTCTCGGAGCAGTTTTCATAACCTACAACGTGGAAAGATGAGATGGCGGCTCGCTGAACTCACCCCAAAAATGTCGTCATCGTGACTGAAAGCACTGTTGAGTGGATATAAAGCACTGTTTGGGTTTTGATAACTTTAAAGCCAAGGCTTATTGACTATATTTCCTCACTTCTTCTCTTCCATCACTCCGCTCCTGCTTTCACTCTTCAAAGTCTTACTCATGCATGGAAACGGCTCCGCTAACCTTTGCACTGCACGAAATCAATATTACTTAGAGCTAATAATCTGTGGACCTTAGTCTTTCTTGGAGGAGTGGGGAAATTGTCTCTTGCGCACCTCACTGTCTCTGTGAAGTATTTTGCGTTTGTGTCGGTGCAGTGGTGACCTATTTTAAGACCGCTAGCGTTTCCTCTTGATGCAAGCACAGTGTCCTGCCTTCAAGTCAGTAACAAAAGTGTCTTTCATGGTAATCAATCAACAATGGTTGTCTCCTCTTGTTCTCCTTTCCCTAACTGGCCCCTGCGACCACACCGGCCAATCAATTTCAACTCTTCAGTTTCCAGCCCCCTGATTGGACGGGGGTTATAAGATTAGGTCCAGCCTGTATTGTTGGCCCTAAAGGTTTAGCATGGTTTGAAAAGAGTGTCTCAGCAATTGTGTGAGTGTGTGTCTGTGGAGATGGTGGCAGTGGGTTTGGGTGGTTGGGTGGTTGGGTGTGTGTCAGGGAGATTTTAAAGAAGAGAAAGGCTGGAGGGTGTGGGTGAGGTGGCCAGCCGCCCAGTTATGCCCTCCAAGCAGAGTTTGAATTCCAAGCCACACAAGAAGATGGAGGGGATGATGTGAAAGACGACAGACGCAGCGGCACGTTGTCTTTCTTTGGACGACCCTATACGCAAACGACAGAAAGTACATGCATTGTCTTCTATAGACCCACCAGTTTTCTTCAAGTCACTTAAGTAAATAAAAGCTTTACAACCTGCTGAAGTCTTTCTATATACAATACATTGTAAAGAAACCTTTTAGAACCTCAAAAATAGCATTTAATTCATCGCCGTGAGCAGAAAGTAGAAACTCACAGCAGATATGTAGCGACAGTGAGCAACAAGTAAATGTGTCACTGGCGGAGGAGGCTGTGCGAAGGCTTTATCTCTCTAGTTACAGGTTTTCAGTAAACCCCCCACCTCAGCCACACACACACACACACATTCGAGCCTCGCAGTGCAACAATAGGGATTAGTTTGCAGAACTGTCAAAACATGTGTGAAGCACACAGACCGGTGTCTCCCACAAATAGTTTGTCTTTCTTTTCCTTTATCTGTCCCGCTCTCACACACACTGAGATTAGAACCATAAACTGTGGTGGGCAGATGACGAATTATTCCACTACTTAATTCAACAATGTGTCTGGTCGTTTTCCAAGGCACAAAAGGAACAGTAAAGTACAGCGAGTGAGACTTTTACCTACTTTGGATCTTCAGTTCAGACTAAATGCAGTGTGATGAAGTAGCTTATTTAAGTGATTGTGAAAACAGTTTGGTTTCATTACCAGTCGTAGGATTTGAAATGATCTATATAATCTTTGATCTGGAATTAGCAGGTAATCCCTGGGCGATTAAGGCTCATTGGGTAATCTGCGCCTTTATGTTCCTTGTCTGTAAAATAGCAGGGTCAGTCAGTCCACAGACCACAATGGATACAGATCCACAGCCACACACATGCTCGCACAAGCAACATAAATCTGAAGCGCTTTATTTCTCCGTGAATGTCACGGATTTATATAAATGCAAACTGAGTGCCACCAGGAAATATCAGAGTCATGAGTGAATTCTTCCTCAGTTCGGCTTGTTCACTGAGCCTTAGTCCAGGAAAACGACTTCGTCAGGGGAGGACTATTGCACATAGTTGCTGAAATGTGATGAAATTATGTTGGAAGATTTTAGCACCACACAGTCACATAGTGCTAAACCCGTACATGTCTGTCACACCTGACAGTGGTGGAGAGATATGCAGTGCCTAAGTGTTTGCTCTCCCCTGTCTTCAGCCCTCTTACGCACACAAATTCGCAATCGCTCCATGTATTTTCTTTTTTTTTTCTTTACTTGATGTTTGCTCTCGTCCTTTGTCTGTTTGTCTGTTTCCATCATCTCTCCTGTTGCTGTGTCCGCTGCACTAGTTACGGCTCTGGAGGTTTGTCGTTTAGACGTCAAGGCTGACACACGGGGTCAGAAGGTACATTCAGTCACACAATCAGACGGGCAATCAGACAATTTCTCCTCCCTTCACCACACACACGCTCAGGCACACACACACACACACACACACACACACCTCCCTTCGCTGTCAACTTAAACCCTTAACAACCGGCTTCAGCTTCGACGAGTCGGACTCTTTGTAAAGGGGCTTTGACCAGCTCACCGTCATGGAACCCAATGTGAAGAGACAGAGAAGAGAAAGGGATACCCCAACTGGGGGCTGAGGGTTTCTTTTAGTGTGTGTCTGTGTGTGCGTGCACGTATGCGTGTGTGGCCAAAATCTCGTCAGCTTCCAGTAAAGCCCTTGAGTGATGGGAGACTTCCTCCGAATCGTGTCGCACACACATATACATGCGCTGCTAAACACAAGCGGCAGCATACCTCCGTCAGGTTGTTATTGTAACGGGGCCAGGGACCATGGCTGTCGTCAGCATTTTGGGTAAAACTTGCTACCACCGTGCTAGAATTCACACAATTGGTATATGTGTGTAAGCGTGAGCATACTTCCATATCCAGTTTGCATTTCTGCGTGGAAAAAATGTGTTTCCTCCGGCCCGAGGTATGCAAGTGTCAGCTTCAGTCTCGTCAGTCAGCTCATTTCTAGCATATGTTTGATCCCGGGATCTCAATTTTGTCCACATGTATGCACCACTTAAATGTGTAGTCAGCTAGTGTAACAAGAAAGAGGAGAACAGAGGAGGTGAAAAGGTGAAAAGAACAATGGCCTCAAGAGTACGTCCTCTCGAGAAAATAATTTTTCACAGACGTCTCGACCAAGCACGCCCAAGGCCCATTTAGTTTAGACTTAACTCAAAAAAACGGAAACCGTTATTGACGGATTTAACTAACTTCATTACGAGCTGGACAAAGTTAAAAGCAACCCTTCCCACATGGCATTTTTTTTACCACTTGGTCTGTATGTTTTTAAGGAAATGGGACGGGATCAGAAGTCAGCGTTTGATTTGAAGATTCAACAGAGGCAGGGAAATCTGATTCTACTGTAATGGAGTTCCTTCTGGGGAGGGGGAGTTAAGCTAAAGAGAAATGCTCAAAGCAACCACAGCTCAAACATTCACAGGGCTGGTTATAGAGAATAAATAAACGGGAGGCTTTTTAAAAATCCATCTTATTCAAATAAAGGAGTGCTTTGTCGCTGACCTCTTCCATTTTACTCATAACTTGGATGTTAGCTACTGTACAGCCGAGTATTTTCCGCACAGCCTTTTCAGGTGATACCGTTCGTAACGTGAACTCAAGTGTGAGCTGTGTGTTTAGGCCATTAACGCAAGAGCTACTTTGATTGATGATCTGTAGACTTTGCTAAACACTTTCCTGTCACTTAATCTGTTTTGCTGTTGTGTGTGTGTGAGTGTGTGTTTATCGATCCATCTGCTTGCCTTTCAACGCACGATCCTTAGCATGTCAGCGAGGACAGTCAGAACCCATTTTTCCCCTTCACGCTATCTCCTCATCTTTTTGTTTATGTGTATGTGTGTGTTCACATGCCCTCGTTGCTCATCTCCGTAATGGCTGGGGTCATCAGTTAAGGATCAGACCTCACCTCTGTTGAGAAATAGACAGATAGTAGTTTCAACAAACAGTGAAAGATCTTCCCATATCTCGGTGAAAGATCGCATGATAACATTTTTGGCTCATGGGAGAAAAGGTCTTGGCATTTACCTCAGCCTTCGGCAGTCATTATTTCAGTAACTTTTTAAAACATCTCCCACTCACAGTCCAGTTGAAAGCCAAAAAGTCTATCGTAGTTTTCTAAAACAGATTTGCTGGTTAGCCTGCGATTTATAGTCTTGTCTTTGCACCAAGAGCACCACAAGTTCAGCAGGGTCTCCTTCTTAAATGAGCTGGACACCGTCATATCATAAAACTGCTTTTTCGGATTAGTTTCAGGAGGTTTGAAAAAGTTCAAATAAAAGTTGTGCCTTTTGGAGGTATCATCTTGGAATTTGTCTGATACATTATCCAGGCCAGTGACGTTGTGCAACTGCATGTTTCTACTTTCCGTCTGCACCGTTTTATGAGTACTTTGTTATTGAAATTTGAAGTTCGCTCTCAGCCTTCTCGAGGTTATTGTCGCAACCTTCCACATTTATCAGCTTGAATAATTCTGACACAAAGTCAAAAGCAAGAGAGCGGGGACTCTTTAATGGTGCCATCGCAATAAAAACTTTGGATGTTCTCCAGTAATCAGTTTTATGGACACACCGACAGCTCTCTGGGTTATTCCAGTTCAAGAATAAAATGAACTGAAGTGCTATTAGATGGAATCGAATAAGTAATTTCAGCAGTTTCTTGTTAGACATTTAAAACAGAAAGTTCACTTCTTCTTTATAGAAAACGAAATAAAATGTGTTGACGCCCCCTCTTCCACACTTACAGGCAGTTTAGACTTCGGACTCCTACGCAGACAGTGCGCAGACCCTAACCAGAAATGTAACTATGCAGCAACACAGAGCGCAAGAGCTGTAATTTGTCAACTTGGTTGTGTTCGAGGAAAGGTTAACTGAGGAGGTTCGGAGATACAAACATTTGCATGACTTGTCATTGGCGAAATTGAAAAGTTTCAGTCGCCATTGTTGAAAGTGAAGCAGAAAGTGGAAAGTGAAGCAGGAAGTAGAAACAAAAATGAAAGATTGGCAAAAAAGACACAGCGCCAACTAGCGTTTAGGTGGCATTGTTGCAGAGCGAGCCAGACTGATGAGCGCACAAGTATAAATGGCTCGCACAGCGCCGGCTGCGTGCGACTAGTTGCTAGTTACGACGTCTAGGTCCCACAGTACTCTAAAAGGAGCCTTTCAGGTACCGTGTCTGTGAAGGTTCTCAGTCATCCAGGTCATGGTATATCCAACAAAGGTTCAAAAAAGGCAACTGGACTTGTAGAGTTTTAGTTTCTCTAAAACTCTACAAGTCCAGTTGCCTTTTTTGAACCTTTGTTTTAAGGTACCAAAAACTGCAGTTCCTTGACTGGCCACTTGGGGCTCTCTTGAAAAAAAAATGGGCAATTCCCGTAGACCTCCATGATAAAACAACAAGCTTTACAGCAAGGCACAAAAAAACACTTAGAGCTCTCTATAGCTAATTTTCTCAACTGATTAAAGAGTATTAAGGGCAAAGTTGCTTTGTGTCCTCACAAGTTACTAGCACTCTGTCTAGGTGTGGCCCATCTGCCTGAGCTCCACTCATGCTCCACTTCTATGTGCATTTTTGAATTAGACGTGAGTAAGTCGTGCGTAAATCGGGCCGGAACCATCACACTGAGCTCCAAAATTGCCCTTTAGGAAACCTGGATGACATCACCGAGGGTTTGTCCTTCTTTATGTACAGTCAGTGAAAGTGCAACTGTCACAATAAACTGTGGTTAAATGCGTCATCTGTCTTCAATATTTCACTAATAGAAACACTGTAAAATTTTAATGAGTAAGTAGTTATTAGTCACCGATGGTGGTGCCAATGTTTTGATGTTACAAAAAAAAAAACGTATTAATAGTGAAAATTACATGCACATTACTTATACACAACGGGCAACCTACACTGAAATTAATCCATTAGTAACGTTCCTCCATGGCAACAACTGTATATTTTAGCTGTCCTTAGGCGAAGCGTATAATTGGAGCTGTCAGTGGGCAGTAGCTCTAGACGCCTGGGAAGCACAAGTTAACTGTGCATAAGTGAAAGAATGTGACATATTGCATAAGACCGTGTGTCCTGAACAAACCTTGCCCAGATAAATGAAGGTAAGAATAAACTAGTTAATTGTTAGATACAATGGAGCTTTTCACTAATCCAGTGGGCAGACATGCTACCGTACCGTGTTAATGGAAGAACAGCAGTCTCACATTGGCAGCGAGGCCACTGTTCCAAACCACTTCATCTGTCCTCTTTCAGTCTGGTTACCATACACCTATGCTAGTTTTGGACAACACATACTTTGGAATAAGAAAAGCATAATTCTCTCCTCTCTCTCCCGCTGACTCACTGTGCCTCTGTGTCTCTCTGCCGCTCTCTCTCATGCATGCTACCCCACACATACCAGTTTTCACAGATGAAAAATGTCAAGGGCAGACCACCTGGCTATTCCATGCCTGGTCAGAGGAAAATCTTCTCGTCTTCATCAATGAGGCGCAGTGTGCGGAGCGCGCTCTGTCCCACTCACATATCACAGCCATTAGACAGGCATGTGTTGGGCTGGTTCCAGGGCAGAGCCTGCTGTTCCACTCACTGAAGTCCCATTCAAGGTAATCTACACCAACCCAACCAATTTTGCAGGTGCAAAAATGTGTAACAAGGAGAAGTTGAAACATTATTGCACTGTTCAGATGATCCTTTTCGTGAATTTAGCAGCCCGGAAAAGTCTACTTTACAAGCCCGAAAGCTGTTGTGTCAAAGAGGTTCTGCACTCTCAGCATTTTAACTGAGAAGATAAATATAATTAAATATTTTCAACTTAATTTCAACTTGGGTGTAGTAGCAGTATTTAACAAAAGAAAGTTAACAAAAATATAGTTAGTGTACAGCGTAGTTTTACTGGGCTGTAATCACTGTTTTTATTAAGTTTTTATTTGAAAGATAAATCCAAGAATCAAGTTTAAATAGCCATACTGTAGATTAACACGGTACCAAATTACAGTGAGAAAGATGGTGAGAAAGCTGCACTCCCTGAGAAACCAAAACCTGAGCTAAAACAAAGCAGATGTTTGCCCTACGCCAGGTAACCACACAACTTATACATGGTAGTGTTTCTCCATAACTGCTGGATGTATGGATGAGCAATTGAAGCTAACAAGTTCACCATATAAACCTGGTATACATACACCGATCAGGCATAACATTATGACCTCCTTCCTAATATTGTGTAGGTCTCCCTTGTGCCTCCAAAACAGTTCTGACTCATCAGAGAATGGACATGGGTCTTCTGAGGGTGTCCTGTGGTGTCTAGCAACAGGATGTGGTTAGTGGGGGCCTTCAGGTCCAGTGGGATGAGACGAGGGGCCACTGTGGATCAGGCTTGTTCCAGGGCATCCCACAGATTCTTAATCAGTTTGGGATCTAGTGAATTTGGAGGCCAGGTCAACACCTTGTGCTGTTTTTTATGTTTTTTGTTTTTTTTAATTGTCCCTAAACCGTTTTTGTGTGTGTGTCTGTGTCAGGCTGCATCCTGCTGGGGATAGTTGCTGCTGCCATCAAGGAGTGTCAGTGCTATGGGGTGGGGGTGCCAGGTCTGGTCTAGGTGGGTGGTACATGTCTTGAATGCCAGGTCCAAAAGTTTCCCAGCAGAAAATTGAATTATTACGTAATGGTCAATGTTATTTACTTCTCCTGTTAGTGGTTTTAATGTTGTGGCTGATATATGTGATTCACATAATGTGTGTTTGTTATTTTTCCTGGCCCTAGTTGGACAAAAGAATCAGTTATTGTATGTTCTGCGCCCGCAGGTCGAGGGCTGTAGTTGTCCCTTAAACGTAACCTGAATAATAAAAAAAAGCCTTTCTCTGCAAAAATAGGTTTCATGGAACAACTTAATCTGTACTTTGATGCCCTCCGGGTGTCTGATCAATGGTGTCTTTGTTTTCAGTTTAGGAGTTATTACCTTTATTATGGTTGTAGCAATAATCTTCTACAACATTGTGTCCTGTGACTCATATTCCCCTCTGTCGTGGTATGATTCCCTCTTTTTTTTTATGTGGGCACACATAGACACTAATACAGAGAGACATGCTAACATTTTCCTTCCCCCTTTCACTTTGGTCTGCATCATGGCTGACTTGAATAAGTTGTGAATACAAAGAACAACCACCTAAAAATTATGAAAACAGTTTAGCTTGGCAAGAAAGTGTGCATATTTGCATGTATGAAAATGGGCATGTGCTGTATTGGTTTAAGAAATGACACACACTGTGCTGTGTGATTTTATATCCTCTTGCCTCCAGTGTAAGAGAAAGAGCTGCAGGCTGCAGGAGCCCTGGTTGTAAACGGAGCCGTCGGGGCAAGGTGAGAAACCAACCTGAGTGGCTGTGGTCCAGACTTTACAAAGCGCCAAAGATCATACAATACAAGCTGCTTTGGAATTTTGAATTTCAATACAGCCTCTATTATGGCTCTGCAGCCATTCCCCAGACAAAACTTTAAGAATTTCTCCCTCTCTTTGCTTGTCTGTGATGTGTCATTTTAGATTAGCGGGCTAAACTCGGTACTTGCTGTAATTAATCTAAACCCATCCAGATGGGGAATGGTTTCATTTTTATCTAGTACAAGGAAGAGCTATTAGACGCTGAGCCCTCTTTTTCTTTTCTTTTTTTTGGTGTCAGGACAAGTGTCCTTCTCGTGACAGCGGATTTGAGGACAGGCTCTGAGTCACAAGACGACCGCCCTCCTCCCTCCAGTGAGTTAAGTCCATTCTGGGCGCTGACAGATACTCTCTATATTCCTCTGTACATCATTTTGTTTTGGCAGGGGTTGAAGAGAGTTCTCTTCACCCTCATGCCTGACCCCTTGCTTCTGTGATTGTCTGTGTCTCCACACTCGTTTTCCTGGGAGGCCACTCTGATTATTATTGTCTGGATACACTTTGTGCCATCTGACAGCTGTCTCCTCCCTTCCTGCATGTGACTGCTGACATCTTGTGTGCAGGACTTCTCTGTAGCGCAAATTGTTTCCGCCACGGCAGAACGTACACTAAGCACTTTGTCCTGACTGTACATTTCATGTGCCCATTATAAATTAAAGCCAAAAATATTTGGAAATAATCCCCAAATCCTTTTTCCTTTTTTCATAGTTGCTTTTGCAATTTGATTCTGAGGCTTGTCTGGAAAACTTCATCAATCAGATTGATCATTGCTGCTGGAAAGGCGGGCGTTCACCTCCATAAAAGCTCTTTCACTGCAGACCTTTAAAGTGGAATCTTGGCTCAATTCGAACCCCTGCACAGCTACAGAACCACATTCAGCAGCCTCTTTTCATATTTGTGCGAGATCCCAGACAAATTTATTAAGGTTTCTGTGTGTCTCTGTGTGTGTGTGTGTGTGTGCATGTATCTGAGATCAAATGCTCTCGGCTTTGGCTCCGACTGTTTCTATGCGTTATCCGGCTACTCTGGTCCATAAAATGCAAACATGTGGACGCTGACGCTTAGCTGCCAATACCTTCTGTTTCTCACTATCCCCTTCTCCTCTCACCAGCCTCTCACAGCCGCCTCACACTCTTCTCCTCCCTTTACTCCTTGTGAATACATTTCATCTGATGTATGACACGTCTGCTGGTTTGCCTCCATCACGGTGAGGAGGCGATGGGACATTTGGAGGACAGTTTAGCGCTCATGTTCCTTTGAGTCAGACAACTGGAGAAGGTGTAATTTCCTGAGACCCAGGTGGGCTCTAAAAATAACCTGGGCCCACTGTTATAGTTTGGAAAATGACCGGTTGATTAGAGGTACCTGAGCCAAGAAATTCAGTGATCTGGTCTGGGGCCTCTCTTTGTGGCTTGGTGGGTTAAGCATGGTACCGAGACAGCCGTGCATATGGATCATAATAACTGAGCTACTCCTGAATAGAAATAAACATCGCTGTGGAATAGTATTAAATACCCTTCCAGGATGATCCAAGAATCAGAAGAAGTGAGAGAAGAACTCATTACATGGTGTAATTAGACGTAGCACGGCTGGGGGAATCGATGGCCGTACACGTGTGCCAGCCAGCTACACACGCAGGCACACGTACACACTTGGCCGTAATTAGCGGCACATCAGAGTTTGGCCTGGGCCAGGGCTCAGCGCAGGACAGGAAAGCCGTCTGAGTGTGGGAAGCACGAAGCACTTCAAAGCACCAGAAGACTGGCAAAGACGGCAAGATGACTGGGGAGATAGAGAGGGAGAGGCAGCACACACAAGAATATCTCTCTCCCTAAACTGCACTCTGAGAGAGAAATAAGGAGAGACAGGAGAGGAAATGAAAGGAGGGAGGAGAAATTGAACAGCGTGCTGAAGTTAATAGCCTCTTTCATTCTTTTTTGTTCTCACTCTCTGTATTATATCATTTCTCCCTTTTTGTGCTGTTTGTGCAATTAGCAGGAGATTACTCATGAATTATTGACGTTTTTCTTTTTTATTATTGTTGAAATTGACTGAAATTACAGGAAATGCGTACGTCTGGCCTCCCGCGGGCCTCCGTCTTTGTCTCCCTCCCTCACTCCTCAGCTCCTCTAATTAATTCGAACGAAGCAGCCAGCGGTTCTGGGAAGAGGTGGGCAGGGGTCTGGTCTGCGCGGCGGCAGCTTCCAAGTGTCTGCGATAATACAAACCCCCTTGTGTCTCTTTGTTGGAGTTCATGTGTATTCATTCATTCATCGGTGTTCAAGCTCATGCTCCAGTGTGTGTGTGTGTGTGTGTGTAATGAGGCCTGGCGTTCACCTCGCAGTGGAGAGTGCAGACTTGATTATTTAATTTCTGGTGCTGTGCTTGCCATCTTCGGTTCATGCTTTTGTTTTCTTCATACATGCACGTGGATGAGCCTTTATCTGTTGCCTTTCCCGTTACTTGTCTCTGTCCGTCCCAAAGCAGCTGCACTACAGAACAAAACTTACAAAAATTTACGCTTCTACCATGCCAGGCTTCATTTCACAATAATCCTGATAACAAAAACGTGCTGACTTGTCAAACAAAGTATTGAGTATCCTTGCCTCACATGCTTTGCTTTTTCCTCACGACTGACGCTCCGTTTCCCTTTAATTGTTCAAAATGTGTGTTTTGATTAAAGCATTAAAACATTATTTGAGGCGCTGAGACCGAAGAATGCGGCTGATTAAAAACAGGCGAACGCGGTCCCGTCGGATGTCTTGAGTTCATTCGGCAGAGATAATGGAATAATACGAGCCTGTCGGTTTCTTTCCGTTTCTTGTCTCAGGTTCTGCTCTTTTCATGTTCTTCATTTCCCAAACGCTGATACGTGGGAAAGAGTTGCACATATTATATATCAGATAATCAATCACTGATTAAGTTTCTCTTTTGTCTGTGTTTTTTAGCAAACATTCAAACCACAACCCTAAATATTAGTGTTGCTCTGAGGAAAAGGGGATAAACCTGCATGTGTTGAAGCCTTTCAGTTTTTCTTTTATCACGGTGTCTCTCCTTGTCCACTAGAGGGAGCAGAGGAGACAGTTGATCTTTGGCCTCTGGCTAACCTGCTAGATCTGCGCTGCCCGACTACTTTTACAGTGACCAAGTCAAAATGATCTGCCTGCATTAAAAAATGCATGAACCCTTATTGGACAATACAAAGTCAATGCATTCCTTCTCGTTTTCCGTGACACAGAAGCGGTCAAACGCACATGTGTGGAAAGATCCGCCTGTCAACCGAGTGTCAAATACCTTAGCGAGGATAAATGATAAACTAACATCTAACACCTTTTTTTTTTTTTTTTTTTTTTTTTGAATGGCACGTAATCTGCCGGCGCTATCTTTGCAATCGACTAGATGGACTTTGGATCTGAGGTGTGACTCCTTCTTACAAAGCCAAATTCCCTTGAAGGAATTTACTTAAAATGCCAGCAAATCAAACAGACCTTGGCAGATATTGTGCGTGTGTTTTTTGTGTTTTTTTTTTTTACTTGTGTGCGGACAGCTTGTGTGCATTTTTAATCATCCTTCTGTTTATAAGCAATGTTAAGCCGTGTCTGCTGCCGCTCAGTTTTGAGGAAGTCGGCGCTGCTGATGGAGAGTTGGAAGAGAGGCTGTAGCGTCGGCCCTCTCAGGAATCTGCCATCTGCTCAGCCATCTGAAGGCAGGAAACTGGCTGGCTTCGTTTTACCTTCTGCTATAGACTCCACCAGTCCTTTTTGTACTTCAGCCACAGCACGAAATAAGCTTCCCACCAGCCTGAAATTCTGCTCTCACTCTAGGCTGCAACAAGGCACACTTGGCATACAGCCTGAACCCTCGCTTTCATTTATGATTACAGCCATTCACATATGGTCAGAGTAAAAGCGGTGTTACTGCCTGATTTAATTTAGGAAACATGCATTAGTATGATTCTCTGCACTATTGTGAGGCTAATTTTATGTAAGTTAAGGAACATTATTGTGACAGCCTTAAAGAATGTCTTGGGGGCTATCGGTTGTACACCGGGTGTTTCTTGTTTTGTGCGTGCCACAGCTCCCAGTCCACTGCTCTCGGTCCTCATTTGGAAACAGTTGGATCCTTCCTTCCTGTAAACAAACAGCAGCTGGATAACTGGCAGGTTGCTTTGCTGGATGTTGATGGAATAAGTGCATTTTAATCTGAGCAGAGACTTGGCTGCGAAACGCGGATCTGCGGCCAAAAACGTCCCATCAGAACTTTGAGGGGGGATTTTTCTTTTCTTTCTTCTTCTGTCCTTTTCTTTTCTTTCTCCTGACAGGCTCATTTTTCTTCTCTCGGTGGGACGGCTGCTGGTAGTGGTATCATTACACTCCGCTACATTACAGAGCACTCTATCATGGGGCTCAGTCCAACAGCTTTCATGCTCGTTGCTGTCAGTATCAGTGACGGGCCTTCACCGTGCAGGGTCCTGAAAGCTCATAAATTTCCTATGTTTAACAAGTCAACCTTTTGTGTCTGGCATCTCGCTGTGGGCTGCCAGTGTTTTCAGAGCACCGTACCGGGGACAGGAGCTCGACGTAGGCTAAATGCATAAACGCCGCGACTGTCATCGACTAAGTGAAGACTCTTTTATTTCAGCCGTGTCCTCCGCTCACCCCAGCGTTCACTCAGGATGCAGTGGACACATGAATCTCAATACTCTTAAAATCTCCTATTATATAAGCTGAACAGCCTCTTCTCTCTTTTTTTCCCCTCTCGCACTCCCCCATCTCTCCTTCCAGACAAGGAAGACTAATACAGCGTCATCCGCCTCCTGGCAGGACGCTCTCTCTTCATTACTTGAGAAAGGACCTTTTTCCTGTGATGTTCTCACATTGAGTGGAGCTGCATGTGTATTCGTGTGTGTGCATAATTTACTGGCTTCCTCTCATTATAATCAATACTGATGAGCATAGTCTGCGTTAATACCAGCAGGAGAAAACTCAGAGATTCCGCAGTCATGGAAACTCATTTTTGCTGCTTAAGTGAAAAGTAAAACACACTGACACGGCAACAAGACGTATTGTGTTTGGCAAATCTTTTTCCATGCACGTACACAGATCAGGCATAAGATTGTGACCAGATGAAGTGAATAACGCTGAGGATCTCTTCATCATGGCACCTGCTAGGAAGTAAGTAAACATTTTGTCACTTACATTTTGTTTGACATGTTAGAAGCAGGAAAAATGGGCAGGCGTAAGGATTTGAGCAGTTTCACCAGGGCCAAAACTAGACGACTGGGTCAAAGCATCTCCAAAACTGCAGCTCTTGTGAGGTGTTCCCAGTCTGCAGTGGAAAAGTCTCATTGATGCAGGTGGGGAAGGCAAATGGCTGAATAAGTCATGTTGGTTGTGATAGAAATTAGTCACACAGTTCATCGCAGTTTGTTGCGTATGGGGCTGCATAGCCACAGACCAGTCATGGTGCATATGCCCCCCCCCCCCCCAAAAAAAAAGTGCCAACAATGAGCACATGAGTATCAAAACTGGGGGCCACAGAGCAATGGAAGAAGGTGGCCTGGTCTGATGAATCTCGTTTTCTTTCACATCACTTGGACGGCCGGGTGCGTGTCCGTCGCTTAACAGGGGAACACATGGCACCAGGATGCACCATGGGAAAAAGGCAAGCTGGCAGAGGCAGCGTGATGCTTTGGGGAATGCTCTGCTGGGAAAGCTTGGGTCCTGCCATCCATGTGGATGCTACTCTGACGTGTACCACCTGCCTAAGCATTGCTGCGGACCAGGCACGCCTTTTCATGGAAAGGGTATTCCCCAGTGCAGTGATCTAGTCGGGTCCATGTCTTGACAGAAAAAGTGGGACCAACACAATGTTATTGGTCATAATGTTATGCCTGATTGGTGTATTTCTTTCCGTTTCTTGAAATCATCTATATCACTGATTCGGAGCAAATGCTGCACAAGTCCAAAACAACCTGACTCATTTAAATACAACAGCTTCTTCAGATTTCACAGTTTTGTAAATGAGAAGCAGATTGAGCCAACTGGGGAGAGAGAGAGAAAAAAAAAAGTTTAACTGTATTCTGAATTAACATTTACAGGCGTATGAACCCCCCCTAACCAAAGCATGAAATCAGTTTGTTGCGTTTGTCCCATTAATAAGGCTCTTTGTAAGTTTTCGCCTGTTGTTTAATAATCATGCATGGCTGCTTCGCCGCTTGGCCCCCGAGGGGAGTTGATGCTGCGTTTGATCAAACAACGAGGAAAGACAGCAGAGAGGCGAAGAATTTATTTTAGTATTCGCAGCAAGTGCTGAAAATAGAGTCGAATAATAGACAACGGGACAAGAAACACTGTGTGAGCAACACCGGGCTGAACACATTTCCTGAAAAGTCACCTCATTGATTATTCATAAATATATTTTTCCACTGCAATAGGAACTATTTTTAAGAAGGGGGGGAAAAAAATCCTCCCATGCCTCAGTAATAAGCTTTATTTTGGGGACTTTTACAAGACACAGTAGCAGGCGCTAAGGTGAGCGAAACCATGGCAACAAAGCAGACGTATACGTATGCAAGTTCCACTAGCTCAGTGGGAAGCTATGCGTGCCTCGGCGTCCCAGCAGGCTGGGATGTTTTCTCTGCTGTAAACGCCTTTTCCACATGTGTCCATCTCCAACCTGCCTCAGCTGAGATGTGTTGTTGACCATTTTGCAGAGCTGTTTCATGAACAAAGTCACAGGAAGTCAAGTAAAAATCATTATTTAAGTGAACCCTACAGTAAAGTCAGAAAACGAGTGATTCTCTGTCTTGTTTACACATCTATCTTCCCTGATTTTACAGAGCTCTAGGTGGACTCTCCAGCATTGCGATTGTGTGTTTCTGCAGGGAGGGACTAGCTGTTTTCTCTGTGAGTCCCTTTAAACAGAGCTGTGCCTTTATATGGCAGTGCCGCAGCGTGCATACGAACACTGTGGGCAGGAATCTGTTGGCTCATCTAATTTCTCTCATCCTCTTCCCCCTGGCAGTGGGCACGCTGAGAGACCACAGTTGTCACCGCAGAGCGCGCGGCAAGAATATCACTATTCAGTAAGACGCGGAAAAGCCAGCGATGCATCTTTTCAGCGGGAACGCAAGAACACAAAGCGTGGCATTTTAGCAAGACGGAGGAGCGTTTGTGTCAAAATATAGGCTCACGATCAGTGCTTGTCATTTGTCGTTAAAGTGAGGAGCTTATAAATCATGCCTTCACGGTGCGCCGAGCAACAAGCATCGGAGTCGTAATTCTGCGCTCATAACTGAGCTGAATTCATCACCATTTCTGCTCCAATTCCACTCGCCACTATTTATTCCCACAACATTTGCATAGTGTCAGTCCTTCCCCGAGCCAGAAACTACGTCGAATTGGGAATTTCATTTGTTGCATGTTATTATCTCCCTCGCCTGAATTAACTATATTGTCACTCACATGGGATTACAAATCACATCCTTCCCCCCCAACCCCCTTCTTTCTTCCCTCTTCAACCCCGTTCCTCTGATGGCTCTGAGAAACCCTGCTGATGTGTTTCCCTTCATCTGAAATGTATTAGAGGAAGATCAGTTTTGCCTCGGGTGCGTCATTCTGACAACCCAGCTGTCCTTTTCAGTGGCATTGTAATATTTTTAGCTTGGCTTGAAATGAATAAATATGTCAGTGCAGATGCATTAATACACCGTTCACTCGGGCCCCGCTCATGTCAGCTTTTTGTTTCTTTCTTTCCGGAGAACAGTCATGAAATCAATTTACAAAGAGTATTATTTCACAATTTGCAGAGAGGAAGTTTTTCATTTCTTCTGATTGTGTTTTGGCTGCAGCAGGACATAATAGGGAACATTCAAAAGCTGTTGGCCTTTGTGGTTTATCAATCTGCCAAAGCTGCAGCCAACTCCAGAAGAAACGAGCAAACCAAATGCTCAGTTTCAGTTTTATATGTCCCATAACCCTTTTTCTTTCTTTCAGATGTCTTGGAATTATCCTCTTTCTTGCCATTTGTTCATCCCTTTTCATCGGCTACTTTCATTACAGCTGTTAATATGGCTCTTCACTCAGTATGAACATTTTCTTCCAAATGCCTTCCTCTTGTTTCTTCTTAGAGTCGTTTTTTTTCTCCTGTAATGACCTGTGAATCCAGACGATTCAGTCTTGTGCGTACTAACCAATATCCCAGCAGCTATGCAACATTTAGCTAGCCAGCGGTTATGTCCCCTGGCTCGAAAATAAGAAGCCTCAGGGCCTTGAGACCTTGCAGTAAGATCCGATCGCAAGTGGCCAGCTTTAGGTACGTGTGTTCAGACCTGCCATTGAGCGTTCGTCTCCAAATGTGTCCATCGTCTGCATCAGATCAGATTTGATTGCAATGCAGCCTGAGGGGCCGATCAACATTCCTGCAAGACCAGGCCAGCTGATATAAGATGTGTGTCAGAAAGTCTCAAAGGCAGACTCGCTCGCTGAAAAGGATGACTTGCTGAGTTTTATTTTGCTGGACTCTGATATCCAAAGTGTTGGAAAGCATTTGAGGATATATTTATTTACTTTTCAGGAGTCCAAGTTAATGCATTTCATTTATTTTTTTTTGTTTGAATGTTCTCATTTCCTGTCAAGTTGGAAGCGAACAAGATCTCTTTCACTGTGTTCCTCGGACAAACTCCATGTGTTTGTGTGTGTGTGTGCGAGAGAGAGAGAGAGATTCTCAACTTGTGGTTAAGTCGGTAGGAGAAGAGTGTTTGCTGTGGCGCCGAGCCCAGATGTCTTGGAGATAGAAAACATGACACGCATGAGCGCAAATCTCATGCTTTGCTCTCTGTCGCAGGTAGCATGTGTAAAGATAGAGCAGAAACTGATGCGCCGCGCGAACAAATGCTCCCCAGTGTTCAGATCTCCCCAGCAGAGGATCATTTAGAGGGCCTGCTTTAGGAATGCAAACCTCCCAGGAAATACAAGCTGCTCTCGAAGTTTTCGGCTCTGATTTGATTGCCAAGAAAGGGGACAGGTCAGCATTCCAGGACGGCACACACATACACATCCCGTAAAATGAAGATGTTGACTGTGCTTTTATAAGTGCTATCAGAGATTGAAGTGCATACTTTTGGAAACACCTAATGCAAAAATTCAGTCTTTTGCACGCTTGAAGAAACACATAGATAAAGACACACAGATGCACTTGCACATGCACATACATGGTTATTCATAGCATGAGTAATGAGGGTTTATAGAAGGTTTCCTGCACACAGAATACACATTTCTATCTATCTTGATGCCTCACAGCAAGAAGGTTCTGGGTTTGACTCCACTGGATGACTGGGGCTTCTCTGTGTGGAGTTTGCATGTTCTTTCTGTGTCTGCGTGAGTACTCTGGCTTCCTCCCCCGCCTCTCGCCCGATGACAGCTGGGATAGGCTTCAGCGCCCCCACAACCCTTCACAGGACAAGCGGTTACAGAAGATGAATGAATATCTGTCTTTAAAAAAAAGCAAGAAAATGCAAATAAGTATCAACAATACCACCAATTCCCTCCGATACAGATTTGTGTCCATGCGCTGTAAGAATAAAGCGGAACAAAATGTGTTATGAAATGTAAGAACTGGTCAGGGGATTTCTTCTTCCACGATACAGGTGATGATTTAATTACTTGGCAAGTCAAAACCGCATCAACCAAGAAACCACGACAAAGAGTTACCTTTACACTGCAAGTTTAAGGACATGAGAGCGAAGAAACCGCGGTAATACCAGCTGTTTTCTTTAGTCCTTTTTTTCTTCTTTTCATCGCTGGGTTAATATCACCGTCCTTAACATTTCACGGCACAAGCTTCAAATAGAAACTGGCAGTTTTGGATTGAAGCAGAAACCAAAATGCTTCGCTGAAATAAATATTTCATGAACTATGAAATGTGAAAAAGGCAGTATTTGTGTGGTGGCGTGAGTATGTCTGTGCGCAGTGCTATGGGTCATTATGATAATTTAAGGCTGCGGCAAAGTTATTATTTTCTGCTGAAGTGCAGATTCTCACACGCTGGAAGCACCAGAATGAGATGTAATATGAAGGCATCTTCTTTCATTACTTTCTCAATATGAATAGGAATGCATATGTTCAGCCATGAAGGAAGTTTGAATGTGAACTACCCAGCAATTTTCTTCAGTCTGCTTACATTTGCTGCAAACCCAAGATCCAGTACCTTCCCCATCTCTGTCAACATATAACCAGGGATAATTCTGTGCTTATGTATAAACTAAAATTTAAATACACCAACGCCAGCACAGATGTGCGATACAACCTCATCACTGACTCTGTCTGATCCTTAGTCATAACACAACCCTGCTTCCTTTTTATCCATGGTAGCAGCACAGGATTGGGGATGGAAGATGTTTGTCCAATTAATTCAACTCCTTTGTTTTTTAGCATTACCGCTATTGCATGGATTGTGTGAATTTGATGACTTTTCATCCGTTGATGACTGTATCCCGTCAGATTTAATGATCGCATTCTTGTCTGCCTCAGCTACTTCAGCGTTCAACATTTTTGGACGGGAACTGAAGCTGTTATATTGCTCTCTTCAAAGTTACCAGACTCCATTGACAGAAACAGTCATTTTGAATCACAGAACATCGCAGTGTTGGTCCACCGACTTGGGATGTTAATACAACAAACCACTGTTTATTTCCAGTTTTCAACTAAAAGTCAACAGTGGCTTTTTTTTTTGAGTAAACTAAGAACATATTCTTTTAACCACAACAACAAACTGTGACTTTTTTTTCTCATTGCGCTGGCCAAGTCATTTTTGTTCCTAAATGTAACCCAACATTGATGTCCACGTACACATGCTAAATATTATGACGTTCATTTGTCACTTATTTCGAATATACTGACTGAAATATTGTTCTGCTAAAAACATCAGATGAAAAAAATGCTTGTATGGTTTGGAATGAAAAGAAAAACACATTTTGTTGTTTTTTCTTGAGTTCTTGCACTGCCGTGGTTACAAATCTTGGAAACGCAAAAGTCATCTGACTGTTAAACATCCATCAATTACACCGCCTGCTGCAGGCTCTTCACTTTCCGTGCACATATAAAAACATTTAGATTAAGTATCAGCTGAATAATAGGTTGTGTCAGCTTGGAATTATGATGTGGAGAGTGTGTTTATGCATGTGCGTGTGTGGCAGAGCACATAGAGCAGAAGACACACTGGAGAATGTCAAATGAGGAAGACAGACGCAAATTTACATGCATACAAAAACATGTGAATATAAATACACACGGCCCAGAGGAATCTGTGCCAGTGTGTGATTAGATACACATCTTTTCAAACAATCTGGAGCAAGCAGCAGGATCCTGGCAAATATTATCAGCTCTGCATAATTCTCATTTTGTTCGAGCTCTTCGTTCTTATTTTTGGATTCTGTTGCCATTCAGAAGAGTTGGAAGCCTTTGTGTCTTTGTAAATATATTTATGTGTGCTTTCATGCCTGTGTGTGATCTGAGACTTTGCCAGGAGTGCGATCTAAGCTCACTTCGGGGAATATGCATTGTAGAAAAAGTGACTCATGGTCTCGAACAAGCAAAGGAAAACAAGAATTTTACTCCAGAAATATCATCAGTCACAGTGATTTCACTTTTTTCTTCCAACGTTTTCATCTCCTTGGGAGTCTCGGGAGCAGACGGACATGAGCTTTAATGTGTCTGCCACGAATTAGCCACCTTTTTGAATTTTAAGTAAATTCCCTAAAAAATTCAAACCAAGTAAGATCATAAGCTGAACTGGAAGGAGTCGCGTTTCTTGAAAGGAAAAATGTTTCAGACTAGTACATCCAAGTGGGCTCTGATAAATGTTGCATATGAGGACTTTCTAATGGTTCATTAAACATATGGGGTACGTTATGAGTCAGGGGAGCATCACCATTTTGCACCAGGAAGTGCCAGAAAGGATTGCAGCGTTGGCCGCAGTAAACAAATACAGTATGCAGCACTGCATAGGCAGGAAATCAGGCTTTCTGACAGTAGCAAGGTATTCATCTTTAAAATTAAATCTATTGTAATATCTCCCCAGATACCAGTAAAGTAACAGCAGTTCTTCAGCTATTACAGCACTGATTAAGCCTGTTTTAGAGGGAGCAGTATTACAAACACAGTACAGAAATGTAGGATTGTATTTGCAAATGATTATTGTTGTTGCAGCAGTTATTATTAGTATTTTATTTTACTTTTAGGGTTTTGTTTAAAAGCCTTGGAAGTAGCTTTTCTAGGTAGGTCAAGTGATTTGTTGTGCTTCTGTAGTGGTCGCAAATGGAAGTGTAATCCCGGGCACTTTATCTGAATTATTGATTATCAATGAAATTATTAATGGCCGGAAAAAAAAATATATATATTGAGGCACAGAGAGAAGCAGTAATCTAAATAAACGTAAAGTAAAGTCTGACCTTGAGGACTGAGAGGAAATTATTCTCGGTGTATACATTAATGTCCTGCTTTAAATTAGCATAACCACCATCACCAACCTCATAGCGCGGTAACATCACGAGGCGCGCGCGTGGCCACGCACTCACGCGTGCACCTGCGCTCGTGCGCCCCATCTGCCTGCCTGCCTGCCTGTCCGCCCGCCAGGCTGTGTAGTCGCGTGGTCCCACAGAACGCGAGCAAACGGTTGTCGTTTTCAACACGGGACACGTCCTGCACCGTCCTGCTGCAACATGGCGACAGAGGTAAGAGACACCCGCCGCCTTTTCTTGGAACAAAACCTGAAGAGTATCACCTTGCCGTCGCTGTTATTCAAAGATGAAGAATGCAGTCTTGTGAACTGAATGTGTTGCTTCTTCTCGTTGCTCCTTCTATTTATGTATCTTATCGAGAATGGGGTTTTTCAACAGATGTTGAAGATTTTGAAGTCGTGTGCCGATGTTATCTTGACGCAACAACATTATTCTTTTTTCCTTTCAGAAGCTTCAATTTCAATTCCAAACATATATCCTCCCCTCATGAATAACTTTATTATTTTATTTTTTTCCCTCTTTACCGCATGTATGGTTTTCTCTTACAAGAATCAGAAAGCAGTGTCATTAAGGTAGAGCATATCCAACAGGCTCAAAGCTGAGGAGGCTGATGAGAAGAGTGATGATGATGATGATGATGATGGACCAGTCAGCACCATGGACAGGGACAGTCTCTCTCTCTCTCTCTCTCTCTCTCTGTCTCTCTCTCTCTCTCTCTCTCTCTCGCTCTCTCTCTCTGTCTTTAAGTTTAAATTAGCCTGACAGTGTATACATATAAACATATAAACATATAAATGTAGTTTATATAGATGCGGCCAACCCATGAAACATGCCGTAGTACAACAAGTTACTTCAAACAGCTTCAACAGCGCTTTCTGGTGTATTTTTAGCTTCAGTAATGCCCGGTAGCTCTCAGGGCAGCAGCACGTCTTCCTCTCTCCCCCCCAAGCGTCCTTGGCGATGTCACCACAGTGCTGCTGAAGACATTAGTTATCTTTACGATGATTGCCGGGCAATATTACTTTGGTTCGGAACAGCTCTTGCATGCAGTTACTGTATGTGTGCCGGCATGCAAGTTTGTGCGTGCGTGTTTAGGCGGTAGATACACCTGAGAGGATCCAATTTGTGAGTGAGATAATGATGCTGCAGGTAAAGGTGCAGTAGACAGGAAGCTGGGAAGGATTCATGATTTTCTTTCTTCTCCTGAGCCATTGGCAGAGCGGCCCTGATTTCCTCTGGTGGTCTGCCAGTATCCCTGTCCAGGCCCCATCAATTACACACATAAACACACAAGCATGTGCACAAACACTGCATGCACACAAACACATAGTGTGTGGATCCAGGACAGATTTTATGTCCAAGGCCCATCAATTATCCATGGCATATTTAATGTGAACAGGCTGCTGCAGTTTGTAACTATCAGTGATTGGAGCTTGAGATGAGCACCACAGTTTGCCTTCTATTAATTCTTTTAGACGTCTCTTCCTCTTTCCCTTTCTTATATTGCATTACAACTAATTCCATGATCTTCACTGTATGCCAAGTCAGCAAACAAATTAATTTGCTGACGTTAAGTGACTGGGCAACAATCAGCTCATTCTGCCGACTGTTTGTTTGCTGCATGGACGCTCTCTGGATCCATTAAGTCCACCACTGCCAGACCTTATTCTCGGGCTGTGGGCATGATCCCTGGCTTGAGTATTCCACTGTTGAGGAATAATGTGTCAAAGCATAGTAATCATCTCAGAGGCTGGCACAGGCCCAACTCCATACTGAAACAATGCGTCTTCCAGCCTTGGTCCCACAGTCGCTGATCTTCCACCTAGATGTCATGAATATGTCATTGTTTTGTCAGCACTGTATAAACAGAATTGATTTACAGACCTTTGGCTAACCCAGCTTGGCAGTAAACATGAACAATTCTGCTCTCATTGGCAGGGGACCAGTTATATTATGGAGGGATGAAATGAGAGAGCGGGGAGTAAGAGAAATGCTGAAAGAGCCATAAGAGCTGAGAATAACACTCACAGTGCATTTACTGTGTGCTGTTATTGTGTGTGTGTGTGTGGCATTTGCAATTTCTGCCCACTGGCAGCACTCGCCCATGTTGTTGCTTTGTGTTCCTTGAGTTGGAGTGACTTAACTGGGAAACATGTCACGGTAATGAGACTCACACAGACCCACAGATCTGAGGAAATGAAGAGCGGGATGATAACAGCGTGCAGGAATAAGAAAGACGTGACAAAGAGAATATGGTAACGATCTCTCTCTTCGTCATGAGGGGTCACAGATCTTTGGTGTTGTTGTTGTCTTGCATTTAGGACAATTTTATTTCATTGCTGCAATGTGATTGCAGTCCTGTGTGATCACTATGACACCATAACATTGCTGTCTGCCTGTGTACTATATTTAGGCGGAGGAATAGACCAGATTTGAACCCTGATCTCCCACACAGGAGAGTAAACATCAAGACATAAAAGGACAGAGAAAACTCTGCCAGTAACATTAACACCAGGACTTCAGCAGGTATTCAGGATAAGGTTTCAGAGATGTTGAAGAGTCATAAGATAAATGAAACCAGCCCTACTAATGTAACATTTACAAGCTCTGTGAGGTTATGATTGTGTCTGAGAGTTTGTAAACGTGATTTCCTCAACGTGATTGCCTCTTTTTCTTACACTTTAGGATTCTTTAACGTGTTTTGGTTCAGACTAGTGGAAAGAAAACACATGTTTTTTTATTTATGCCGCTTATGTATGCAAATGAATGCTCACTTTATTAGTCAGTCCCTCATTTGCATACTCAGAAATCATAATGCAAGTCTGTTGGAAAGGTTTCATGGTAATAAATAATGGTTCCCAATAAAAATGAAAGAAATTTTACAAAATTTAACATTTACATAGACACAACTTTATTCTTATGTGTATTCGGACGGCTTATATGGCATGATTAGTTCATATATCATTCATAGACTGAATTTTGTCTAATTACAATTTTACTTTATCAGCTGGTTACGTTTCTGTTCTGGACACATACGCAAATTAGCTCATATATAAAACCAGGCAATTCCTAATTTCCCTGTTTAAACACGTTATTTTAATGTAAGTAATCAGCTGAGAAGGTTTTGTGATGATATCTTTGAATTAAAATGTTTGAACCTGATCACTTATAGTTTATCCCATCCTTCATTAACCACTGCTTTGGCCCACATCTACAAACAAACAAAAAGTCAGAAATTGACACAAAATGATGCAGAATATGCTGCATACATGTGACCAAAACAATGAAAAATCAAACATAATGGTAAAGAGGCAAACTCTTTGCAGAACTGGTTTAATATAAGACCGTTGCTGCGGACAAAATTGTAATAGTCTCATCGTGTACAGTGTGACAGTATGACAAGACAGACTGTCACACTGTACACGATGATTGTTGTCACTCAGACTAAAGGAGCCTTAAAGGATCAGTGTGTGGGATTTGCAGGGATCTATTTGCAGAAACTGAAATATGGCATTCATTGTTATATTTTCGTTAATGCATCATGGGCTGTAAATCATAGTGTTTTCGTTGGCTTAGAGGGAGCCCTTCATATAAGTCTTTCACAGTGTGGAGTGTCCTGTCAGCTCACTCTTGCTTTCCAGTCCATTCCTGGTTAAAAAAAAATAAATAAATAACAATCCTATTGTTAAATTCTGAGGTTTCCAGCTTTCCAGGTTACGCCTCGCAGTTTTAAACTTTGGAAAAAACATTGTGCAAGTTTATGGAAATCAGGGGAGTAGCGAGTGAGATATCTTGAGATTGATCGGATAAATGAGAGAGCGACAATTCCTGTCTGCTTAGCTCAGCTGCAAACTGCAGGAGTACAGAAATGTAAGACAGAGGTCAGTTGGTCAACAACAGGCCAAAACACGCGTGACGTCCCACCGGCCTGAATAGAGTGCATGTGACAAGTGCGAGGCAATCTGGCAAGGTTCAATCAGATGACTCTGGACTGGACTACTCCCAGAACCCCTGTCAGCTTAAACACTGGCACCAGCTTCAGTATTCTCAGCCAGTGTTTAGGTCTCAGGCAGTGTCTGTCATTCAGAGGAAAGCAAAGTGTAAGACTTCTTTTTACTTCACATTCCTTCCTCTGTTTCCCTTTTCTTCTTTCACATCTTTCAGATTTTTCTTTCCTCAGTCAAATCTTGTTAATTTTTCTTTCTCCTTCCTTAGTTACATCAATATATCATATTTTCTTTCTTCCAATGCTCTTTTTTTTATCTATAATCGTCTATAATCACTTTTTGGATTGTTTGTATTTTCCTTCTGTAACCATGTAAATGGTCACACTAAGTAGTAGATTTTCATATAAAAACAAAACTTACTTTGAATCACATTGGGCCTTTTTTTTTTTTTTTTTTTTTTTTTTTTTTTATCTTTTTAAGGAACACATGTTTAAGCTACTCGAGTAAAACCTGTGAATGCAGGGCATGCACTTTTAATAGAGCGTTTCCCCCGCGGTACTGCTGCTTACAGGGTACTTTTTCATGAGTGCACCACATCCCATACTTGTATAGTAAATACCTCCACATTCACCTGCACACACTCTGATAGTCACAAACACAGAACCTGCATAATCTTAACAAACCTCACTCTCAGCTGATTCCAACTTGGATAAATGATGCTCAACCTTGTGTTGATAATTGCTTCTATTAATTGAGTGACTTGTTGTTCATCATGATGGCTTGAAGATAGCACAGGGAAGAGTGGGGGTGGGGTGTTGTGTTAGAGAGACAGAACAAGCAATAAGAAGGATATTAAAAGCTCTGGCTGTGAGATGACTGGCTGTTAGTAGACAAAAATAGCGGCTTGGATGCTATTCCTGGTTGTGAGTGATATACCCTATTTAGAGATGAAAGGCTGGCACTGTACTACGTTACATGGAAAAGACTCTCTCTGGATCGTGCATTTAAATAATCTACCTTTTAATAGTAAAAACCCTACTGTTGTTAGCCAATTGTTGGCAATGACACAATGAAAAAAAATACCACCTGCACAAATATTCAACATATCCTGTGAAATATTATGTTTGTATAAAATGATTTAAGCTCTAAAATGAATACAACCTCGTATTTCCCTCTTTGTTTTCTAGCCCCTTTTCTCTTCCTCCCTCCCTCCTTCCACACTCTTGCTCTATCTCTAATTACCATCCTCTTGAGGGGAGCAATTTAGATCAGCAGGGGACAGGTTTACACTGGCCCACTTGCTTGCTGCCGTATGCTTCTAAGGGGAATGACTGTTTGGGTGTAAAACATACCACTCGCCGCTAAAGTGCTGTAAAAAGGAGTCTTTCAGACTGTTATTACAGCAAGTGGGCCTATTTATGCTGAGGGAATGCAGTGAGAGTGCTCGCTACTGTGAACCTCCACCGCTGTAGGAACATCTTAGCCATTCTCTCACAGTGTAGACAAGTTGCACTTGTGTTATCAGGGAAAAATACAACCTTAACCTGTCAGGACTAAATAAAACATACTATTTTATGGACATTGCTATTAGGTGCTTTCAGATCAAAGAGTTCTGGGGAATCCTGAGTTTAATTACTCAGTGCGAAACAAACCTGAGATCTACACGATTTTAAGGCATTTTAGCATAGCTTATGTTTTACAATTGGTTGCTTTTAGTTTGAAAGGCAGTTTCCAGTGCTGCAATCATGTGTTCAACCAATCAACATACATTTATTCCTGAAACTATCAATATATACAGTGTGCTTACATCACTCAGGGTTTTCTCTTCCCCCGACTGTTATCTGTTCCTACAGTGCAGACAAAAAATCTACATTTCCTCCAATGGTTATAGGATTCCTGCAGAGTTCCTGCAGTCACAAAGTGCCTTTTGAGATTTGTAATGTAATGTTATAAACTTGTAATGTTTATACGGTTTTGATAAGTTAAGAAAACAAAATATATATTTTTTGGCTGCACTAGAAATGTTTATAAAGAAACCTATTTTCTGTTCCTAATGTGAATCCGCAGTAAAAGCAGCTAAAAGCATACTTTCTCTTTTAAACTCATGAATGAAAATGTACAGTATTTTTGGACCACAAATTTACCATGTTTGTTTTCCCTATCTTCTTAGTTCCACAACCTTCAGGAGCTGCGGCACAGTGCATCGCTGGTAACGAAGGTGTTCGTGCAGAGAGACTATAGCGAAGGAACTGTGTGCCGATTCCAGAACAAGTTCCCTTCAGATCTTGACAACAGGGTGAGCACAACCAGACACTCAAATATACAGTGTACATCCAGGCAAATATGTTGGTAAAACAAGTTAAGTGTTAGAACTACTGTATATTATAACTGTGTGCTCAGAAAAGCCATAGCGTCTTTATTTTTACACTTCCCACTGGGCACTGTGAGAGAATATGGTGTAAACTTGCTCTTTTACCTTGCTACCTTTAGCACCTGTGATTGGTTTTATGTAAATTGTCTTGTAATTAGCATCTAAAGCAGACAGTCCTCACACTGAAAACAAAAAGGAAAACAGGCACAGAGACAAACAGCGTGAGCCAGAGTGAAGGGGCAGTTAGAAAATAGTTTTTAAATCTGCATAAAAGTCACCGTTAATGTTCTCTGTCCAACCACCACCCACTACTGTCAAGTAATTTTTCATCTTAGCCTCCACTTTTTTCCATACTCTGCAAGTGAGGTGAATTTCAAAACTGCTTGACAAAATAGAAGCATTTTGAATGTCGCAGAAAGCAGCTGGTATGTTTGGCAGGTTGTTTTATTGCTCCACAGCTTGTCCCTGCAGTTACGCTGAAACGCTTTTCACGTGTGCAGTCCTGCGAGTGCATGCCTCCATATCACTACCCGGATGTTTGTTTGTTTTTGTAAGTAGATTGAGCGAACTTTGCTCGAGGAGACGGTGAAGACCCTGAACTCTTATTATGTGGAGGCAGAGAAAATTGGAGGTCAGTCATACCTGGAAGGATGTCTGGCTTGTGCAACAGCTTACATCATCTTCCTCTGCATGGAGACACGCTATGAGAAGGTAATAAATCTGCAGTCACCTGAAGTCTAGTACACATAATGGCCATGTACTACTCATTAACTTGAACATTTTGAGAGTTAAATGGGAAGGCCAGCTTCTCAAATGCCCTTAAAATTAAATAAATAAATAAATATATGGTGGCGTATGCCTCTAAGCATCTGAATGTTTTGTAACTTACAGTTCCACAGAGCATGTTAAGCTTTACTTTTAACTTGTAGTGCAACATTGTAGAGGTCACGGTCTCATAGTGTAATAACACAGTCTTTTATAACTTTTTTAAACTTAACTTTGACTTATTGTGGATTACAGCGCAAACCTCATGACGCTTCGGGTTCCCATTAGACCAAATACGTTGTTAAGTGGTTTTACATGTTTCATGCGCTCAAGAGTGACCAAAAAAAGCTGCTCTGTAGGTTTTCAGTGTGGTTTTATTTTCGAGTTTGTCTCTGCCCCGACATCTCTCCTTTACAGTATTTTCATCATCTTCATCATCAGTATTTTCTAGCTTTGTCTCTCAGCTCGAACATGTAAGACCGGTGCCTGCTCAGGCCATTGGACATTTTGGGACGGGGGACAAAATCTGTCCCTGTTTTTAGGATCATGGAAATATTTTGAAACAAACAGCACACTCAGCACTAATAGTTTCAGGGGGACTAAGGAAAAGCTCTGTTTGTCCTAGAAGACTGTAAATCCAATAAATGTATAGAGATATCTGTTTAATCATAGTCCTCTCAACACAGTATCCTAGGATACAGTGGGAAATAGAGCGTATCCCACAGTTGGTGAGAGGTAGAGAGAACCCTGCCAGTCTTTTACACATCCAATGCATATGTATATAGAAAAATAATCATTCACAGCCACAGGCAATTCACAGATCCTGCTGTTTTAAACATCCTGCATAAAAAGCCTTAATACAGTATCTTTGGACTGTGGGGGAGACCAAAGCACCTGGAAGAAACCCACAAGGCCACAAGGGAGGACATTTGATCTCTGAGCAAAAAGCAGAGAGCAAGTTCTGAACCAGAACCATGGAAATAGGAGGTGACCGTGCTAAACATGTAGTCACTGAGGTTGACGTGCTAAATATTAAAATATTAAATAGTTATAATATTAAAATTAGTATATTTGAACATAAATGAATGTATGAGGATCCTTTAAGTTTTAGTAATTAACTCTACTGCCAGTGCACTAGGCTTATTTAATGCCTTATTTGTCCATTCTTATGTGAACCCGCTCTCACAATGCACTCTGGGTCTCTAAGATCAGAACAGGCCATTATTTAGACTCACCGACAGTAGGAAGCAGCGCCAGAAAAACAGGAGATATGATCTGATTCTCTCCGGCACAATGTTCTCCTCAGCCGTCCGTCCTCAGCATTTTAAAACCTGCTCTGAGGCGCAAACCTGTGTGCCGGTGGACAAGGCATGGCACGCCAACTATAATACAGCATTTACCTTCACTTACGACCAAGATGTCCATCTCGGGGGGCAGGTGGTTAAACCAGTGCACGGCTGCGTCGTTTTGTCGCTGAGATGGAACAAGAACACACGCATACGTAACGCAATCACACACACCGACCCATCTTGATTAATCCTCTTGTGATTTTATGTGTACCTGCCGATGTTTTTAGATGAAACTGGAGTGGCGTGAAGTTCCACCATGCTTTTTCTGTGCTGATCTTTGTCGTTTGCAACTTTCATCTCTTTTGTTGCGTTTTCTAAACATTTCTTTATCAAAGTTGCGCAGAGGTACTGGGAGCATGACCAAGAAGCACAAAATAACTTATTGTCGTGTTGAAGCCATGCAGATATGGCCCGGTCTCAAGCTCCTTTCATCTCCCTCTCAGCTGGGTGCCGCTCCATTGGGATGTTGAGATGCTATCAGCTCCACAGGAGTGTTGTTTATTTACTTGTTTAACTTAATCATTTTGGCTGAATAACGTTATGATTGACGATGATAAAATGCTCCCACCCAAGTTGATGCTGTGTGTGACACACTGCGATGATTGTGGATCAGCGTGCCGATTCAGTGAAGCACCAAGAGCCCTTCGATGCTTACATTTCACACCATCAAAGGACAGTGATTGCTTCCCGCAAGTCAGAACACAACGTGTGTACGCAGGTATTCATATAACTTGTCTCCTGTGCAATTTATGCCCTACTATTTTCCTTCTTCTGTATTTGACAAGAATCTGACTGTACATGGAGTATAGGATTCCCACGGACACACGTATCCACACATAATTTCTTTATACTGCACTTGGAAACATAAGCAGAGCATTATGTGTATATTGTCACCTTCAGAAGATTTTCATAGAAGAGCTGTCACTTACATGCCAGTGCAATAGAGGCACAGCTTGGACACTTGACTGTCATATTGTTACGCTGAAGAGGATTGAGCTGCCCTGAGAGCTCGCTAGCGAGTGAAGGGATTGGCCTTTTCCCTGGACCACAGTAAAGCGATTAGTCAGGGCTCCACTCTGTGTTCCTCTGCCTGCTCACTGGGATGTTAAATTCCCTTTGATCGACTTCTTTAACATATTGCGTTAAGAAATGTGTGGATATAATGCCATTGTTCCACATCAAATATTGATTACTTTATGCTTGGTGTTATTCCACATAGATCTGAGACTGATTCAAAGGAGCAAACCGCTGCCTTTTGATGGCTTCAGTTCAGTTGCTTTTCACTGAGAAATTGTCTTAATGTTTCTTAATGTTTTCCAGACATTGCAGTGCAAAAGTTTCCTCGTCCATTGGGAGACAGAGAGAAGTATTCTTCTGATGTTTAGTCTCCACTAGCAAGGGTCACTATATGAGCAGCTGTGCCTGCAGCTGTAACAAGCCCTTGACATCCCAGAGGAGCGCAGCTCAGTGTGTTGCTCAGTCTCTGTTGTTTTAATCTCTGAAGGCTGAATGCTGCAGTGACCTTTAGTTAACTCACAAAAGAGGATGTGAACCTGTCATTTTCAATAAATCAATTAAGGAACACACATGAATAGGTTACATCGCAATGAAGCATCCTTTAAGTCTATACATCTTTTTGACACCTTGATTGACACGGTTTGAAAGAAACGTCAAGGTGTGCCAAACTTCCAGATACAATCAGTTTTATTTATCTTCCTATGAAAGCTGTAGATGAGATGGATAAACTGCTTTAGAATAGATACAGAGATGGTTTAAAGGCAATGACATTTGTTTATGTGAAGATGCTGTTTTTGCTGCTACTATTATCATTATTATTATTATTAGTAGTAGTAGTACTATCCAGTAATTGTTATTTGTAGTAGTAGTAATAAAAATAATAATAATTTACGCCTGGGGTTCACAAAGCCTATTATGAGCATCAAACTAGGAGAAAGAACGTTTTAAAGTTTTAAATGTAAATGCCAATGTGTGGACCATGTTCTGGACCAGTCACAAACAACAACCCTGCATTAAGTGGCACACAGCATGAAAGGAGAATCCTGAGGCAAAGATAACTATGCCAACTTTTCTACAAAGGCCCGACATACCTCTGCGTACCTAACATTAATAACAACAAATGCTGCTTGTTAAACAGTGTATCCATCAGCAAAATGTCCCAAGAGACAGCTATTCCGCAGAGACACCTATCGGCAGCATCTCTACAATCACGTTCACCTCTAGTGACAAGTGACAACAAAGACAGAGACAAGAAGATAAGCGGAGAGAGATAGAATGAGATTTTCAGTTTGTCACTTTTAAAATATGAGATTAAATACCTCAAAAGCACATTATACAAGATTTTTGTGGCAAACTGTATAATTTGTTCTGTAGTATATGAAGTATAAAATGTGGTATATGCAACTTTAATTATTATTAGTGTTGTTGTACTTATCATTATACCCCAGTAAGACTTACAAATGGTCCAAAATAAAGTTACTTTCACTCATGAAGAATCAGTACGAAGTGACAGTGATGGGCTAGGGCTATCCTGCTGAAGTAGCTGGCATTAAAATAGGTAGCATGCATAGTGTTGAAGTACCGCTATGGGCACATGTTGTGCATTATTATTTCACATATAATGACAGGGCAAACATTTGGCTTCTGCGGTCCGAGGTTCAGTGTTCTAGAGATTGAACCTTCTTTTTATGATTAGCGACCACCCTCACTGTGTAAGTGAGGCCCAGCTGAGTGTGGTTTAGCTGACTGACATGATTAGACAGAGTTTAGGAGTGTTACGGCACATAAGCTTTGTCAGTACCCATAGAGGCATAACTGAGGTTGAATAAGCTGTTCTAATGAAGCCACTTTTGCTAATGGATCGCCGTGTAGCATGGCAGGCTATCAGTCTACAGTTGCTTAGTTCCTATCAACAACAACCTTGGACTTCGTCATGGTGCTTAGGTTCCTTGGACCTTATTTCAGTCTCCGGGACAAACGGTGTGTGTATTTGTAATGCGTTGGAAGAATGTATACAGACATGCTTGTTTGAATTTGTACACCAAAGCATGGTCTGAACTGCACAGATTCACTCCACTGCTGCTCTGTGGTTTTTGTGCAGTTGATGCAATGCTCACTTGCAAAACTGAGAAATGGTTTCACTGCCAATACAGTCTAAATAAACTGTCCACTTCATATGTTAAAGTGTTTCCAAATTGCCCTGGCAGTTAACCAAGGCATGACATTTAGCCTGAAAGCGCCATCTTTCGAGTTAGAAACTGAAGCTTCCAAATGGAAAAACCTCAAAAAGAGAAAAGCTCATACTCATCAATTTTAGTAATTCAATTCATACAGCCTTGCTTGACATGAGTGGCTTGGAAGTATGTATAAAAAATAACTGCCGTACTTAGAGCATAATGGAATTACTTTGAGTTTGGATTATAATGCTCAGGAAAAATAAAGACGAGGCAGTGACTCAAGAGAGTTGGTATCATTTGTCATATGCTAACTATGCACAGAGTGGCTGCAAACTCATTTCTTCCACTTTTCATATTTTCCACTGCTGCAGCTCTGCCCATGTTTAACCTATTTTAGGTACGTGGTCATTACATGTAACACAGATGGCACAAGTAATGTAAGGCAGGTAATGGATCCCCAGTTGGAATGGGTGTTCAGATTATTTTCGGGACTGCGTGTGCCTCTTGTGTTTTCATCCTGCCTCCAATGGTTCTAATCAAATCTGGATTATCTCTGAATGTACCTCAGACCTTTTCTAATCCCCTTCCACTGCCTGTTTTTATTCCAGGTGCTGAAGAAGATATCAAGTTACATCCAGGAGCAGAATGAGAAGATATACGCTCCTAGAGGTCTGCTGCTCACAGACCCCATAGAGAGAGGAATGAGAGTTGTATCCTTCCCGTTTCTGCAAGGATGAAGGCCCATACAAGATAGTCTAACACATATAACACTGGTAAAAGTGCAAAAAAACACTGGGGCTACACCAGAAGCATCTGGATAAATGAATAAGAATGACCTTCTTTTCCCTGTCCATTATCGCCAAGGTGCCCTTGATAAAGGCTCTTAAACTCCATCTGCTGCAGAATAGCTGTTCAGTAGCAACCTACTGTTTCCCAGGATGGTGTGGTCAGTCAGGAGCCGGAAATGTATACAAACTTGTGATGTTGTTTTTACTTTTCTTAAGCCACCTAAGCGGTTTTATTATTACAAAATAAATGAAGTCTTTTCTTATATTTATAGCTTTGCAGGTGGCTTTATCGATGAGTGGCTAGGTTTTCAGAAGTAACCAGCACCATGTCTGTTTTTGGCAGTGTGGATGATCCAACAGGCAGAAGGAGAGAATAAATGTGTCCAGTAGACCATCACACAGTCCTGGCCCAAACTGACTGAAAGAACAGACTCCGTGTCGTAGAGCCAACTATTACCAACCCTTAATGGTCTATACTTTCTTATACACTATGGTCTCTGCTAGTTAGAGACAAAAAAACAGCCTAGCATATGTCTTGCATGCATCACCTTTGGTTTGCATGATCTCTTAGCCTGAACTTCTGTAATGTTTTATTATTAATGAGAGATTTGAGTAATTGAAATTGGCTGTGTTTCCAATCAGATTACAGCCTAGGTCCAACGGTTCATCTGGTGTACAGCTAAGTCAGGCCTAGTGTAGACAAAATAATGTGTCTGGTGGTAGTAGAGATTTGCAGGCATGTGGGCTGCACTAAGCTTTTTCATTCAGTCATTTGTGACTTAATCAAAGTCAAATATAATGTGATTGTATTTTGAAACCAGTGTCCAATTACAAGAAAACCCCTATTGTGTGTTTGCAATCGCTGTGTTCATTCCAAGAATAAGGATCACTACGTATGTAAGCGGAGAAATTGTTCGAGATGATCCTTGACATTTGTTGCCTCCTCAGCTCGAGATCAGTGTGTTTGAAGACCGAGGCTCGGGCGGCTCCAGTCCCAGCAGCAGCATGTCATCAGGCAGCAGTGCTCGGTGACTGGAGGGGCAGCACCAGGCATACGGATACCACCACAGGGGCAGCGGAACACTTACCAACATCCGCATGCTGAAACATGAGAGCACCAGGTTTTAGGACAAGTGGAGAGAAAAAGGCGAGGAGGTGATCCACAGCATTCACACTCTGCCTGCTGGGGCCTGCAATGTACCACCTCAAGAAGAGGAGCTGGTTTTTACAAGCAAACTGGATACATGACATAAAAAACACAAGTGCAACAGAACCCACACATACAGTAGGCCTTAGTGTCTGTGGGGGAATAGCTTTCACTCTCTAAAGGCTATCTAAAACAACATAATCATCGTTTTCTTTTGTTTTCAGTTTACATTTTCTTTCATTCCATCACACCTGTTTCCATGACTCAAACCATCAGCAGATTCAGCAGGCTAACTTTGGATTAGACTGAATGCCAACGGCTGTTTTCAGGAGGGTTACTCATCTATCTGCTGATCGATTGGCAGCGCAGCCTTATGTCTGCAGCAGTTTTGAAATCTGAAAGGAGGAAAAATACCAGCCACCTGGAGACCCAGTGTTCTCCGTTCCTACTGAATGACTCCATTTGTGTCGGGGGGTTGAGGTCAAGCTGCTTTGAATGCTTGCAAATTGGGCCTTCTGTGGGTTTGCTTGCTTCTATGCTCCGCTCACATGCATTTGGCTTCAGTTTCAAACAGCTAACAGAAAGCACCTTGGTCTATTTATCCTTCTCATTCACAGCGGTGGATACTGGTGATCCACATCGCAGCTGTAGGTCACAATCCTAAACACACTCCCACTCTCTCTCCCACACTCAATATGCATACAAATGCATACAACCATACCCAAGGCACAGTACTACAGACACACACCTGTAACAAGTGGCCATGCTTTCCTGCACCCACGCAGATGCGTTGGAGTTGTCCTAGCCAGACAGTATTCTCGGTGGTCTGAGCTCATTGGGAACACAAGCAAACTCAAGCCCTGTAAGGCCACGCTAGTTTCCTCTGGACGTTTTGATGTGTTGTGGGTGTTTTTGCCATCAGTCCCAGTCTAGTGTGAGACAAAATCTGGCAGATCATTAAGAAGATCCAGGATCACTGCCATGAATGAGACTGGAACACACATAATTAATTTAAAGAAAACTGAAAGAGTGTGGGTGGTTATCTCTGCAGCTGTTTTTCCACGTATGAAGCAGTTAGGGCGTTAATGACAGATGCGTTTTTATGTGTCAGTATAAGTCTGTGCAAGAGAATCAGCCCACACACAGTCTAATACCTAAATCTCTTTTAGTCTGCTGCAGATGCAAATTAATTATGCAAAGACAAATCAGCAATAATAAAACATAGACATTTGGAAACTATTGCATTTGACATGCACACATTAAGAAATTAAGAGATGCAGATTTAAAAATAGGGATTGGAGCCTATCCCAGCTGTCATCGGGCGAGAGGCGGGGTACACCCTGGACAGGTCGTCAGTCTGTCGCAGGGCTAACACAGAGAGACAGACAACCATTCACACTCACACCTACAGCCAATTTAGTATCACCAGTTAACCTAACGAGCATGTCTTTGGACAGTGGGATGCCACAGTCACAGGGAGAACATGTAAACTCCACACAGAAAGCCCCCAGTCGGCCGATGGATTTGATCCCAGAACCTTCTTGCTGCGAGGCATCGGTGCTAACCACCACACCACTGTGCCACCCGAATTCAGAACTCATGAAGGAATAATTAACTCAACAAAATTTATTTGAACCATTTCAAGTTGCACATTGAACCCTAACATTTATCTCAGACTACTGCACTGCTCTGCAGGTACATTATTAATACGAAATCATCAGTACATACAAGAAAGTGCAGCCTGAGGAGCATAAATTTTGTCTTTGGGGAAATAGAGCATCGTGCCTGACTAATGTGCGTGTGTGTCTTTGGAGGATGATGAGATGAAAGACGGTCATTATGTAGCTAGAATGTTGATGCCTCTAGAAAGCACACCCACACAACGTCTAACATTAGAAAAGACCGCCTGAAAATACTTAAACCCTGTTCCAGTGTCTGCATCTTTTCCTAAGTTTTAGCCACAATTTTGATCTTCTTCTGCCTTTTACCATTTTCAGTTGTGTTTTCTTTAAAGTCGCTTCATCTGTTAATTAACTCTGGGAGTGGATAGTTAGCTATGAGCCGAGCCCTCGGCAGAGCCACTGCCTTTCAACTTCGCCTTGTGCAGCTTTTACAGACCAGTGTCAAGTTTAAATTCAAACTACTCACTGGAAAGGCATTGCAGACTTTCCAGTGAGTAGCGTCATTCTGGTGGATAGTTTAATTTCAACAGTTCATTTTATGACCTGGAAGAATGAGATGAACCTACACAGATAGTTTTACCACAGCAGTTGAGTTCAGTTGTGCTTGTGTTCATCCTCCTGTGCTTTTTTGATGCCTTCATGTTTCATCCCGGTGGAATGGATATCCAACCTGGCGCTGAAGGAGTGACCGATTAAAAAATGACTCAACACTGCCAATAAGCGAGTAATGGAGCTCATTGGACAATGTATAAAGAAAAAAAACAGAGTGTAAATGAACTGTACAGTTTGTCAATGTTTATCCACGGTGAGTTTGTCAACTGTAAAGGATGGAAATGCCATGAATATTATTTAACTACAAAAATGTCCTTATTGTCCAGTATAGTCCTGAAATATATGTTTAATGTTTTGTCCTGTTTAATTTGACCATCAAGTGGAATTGCAGCTTCAGAAGTATTTTCTGAACAACTGTACAATGATGCGATGAAGGTTTAGCTTTGTCCAAAACCTGTATGTTAATAATGTAACTTAGCACAGTGTCAGCGGTGCCAATTTCTGTTAGATAAACAGAGGGGTCATGATGATAACTCTCAGGGGAAAGTCTAAAATGTGCCAAATTCATGGGCTAAATTTGTTGTAAGGATATGTTCATATTTGTAGCCATGCTAGCAGCTTTAGTGAGGTTGGTCCTTCACATTACAGATGGAAATACTTAAACAACTACTAAAATTTGATACAGATGTCCAAGGAGCCCAGAGAATAAATCCACCTCCCTTTGGTCCTGACCTCTTTTGAGCAGTAATATATCGCTACAGCTACATGATGGATAGTTCCTAGTCACTCTATCATGATGACTTTACCTGCTAAGATATGGCATTAGCACCTTTAGCTCAAAGTAATGAAGTATTACAGTACAGCTTCACAAAGCACGTAGCATGGATATGGACTCCTGTTTTAAGTGTATTTAGGAAATGCTATATTGGGATCTTAAAACTGACTCAACAATTTGAACATATCCCTTAAAACTGAGGTGAAAAAGAAGCACTTCATGTAGCTCGTTCTTTCACGAACGACTTTGACTAATGAAGACAGCCAAGGGAGCGAAGATTATGATAACGTATAAGCATGTATTCTTGTAAAAAGATGTGAACTGATCTCTACGTCCACTATCATGGAGCAGAGGGTTTTTTTTTTTTTTTTTAATATCGAGATAACCTCTTTGCCAAAACATGTCTTTAAAAAGCGATATAAGACGTGGGAAGAACACTGATGTATAGTTCATTTCACTGTTTAAACTCTCACATGCCATGTATTTATCTTGTACTGTATTTGAGGGTGCAGCGAGTCCATTCACATGGAATGAGCAGATACTTTATATATTTTATAAGTGAGAACATAACCAGTAGTGCAATATGATGTCTTCCTAAAAATATAAAAGATGATGTGTAGAGTCTTGGTACCAGCTGCTTTGAGTTTGTCTGAGTGCTGAGTTGTTTTTCTTCAGGGCGGCTAAAACCGCATTGATGTTTAATGCTGCATGATGTGTCTATAAACTAAGCAAGTACCAGAAGACCAGAACTGAGATCCCTGATCAAAAAAAGTCCCCAGTTATGCTGCTGAAAAAGAGGAATTTATATCTTATCTTGTTGCTTATTTACGTGTTTACATTTGGTTATTTACTTATCAACTGAAATGTATTTGTGTCCTTTTTGAAAGCTGATTGTCATTCAAAGCCTGAGGAGGAGAGTTCTGTCTCCAAGAGATGAATAAAGTATCCGATGGAGTCGATTAAAAGAAAGTGTTTGTGACTGCAGGCGGCCGTTTGAATCTAACAAGGTACGATTAATGCTGTTGTTTAGAAACCAAGTCCCATGCTGTGTCTCGGCTCAGACTTAATGGGAGTTTGGGATTTCTCTCTCTCTCTCTCTCTCTCTCTCTTCCACAAACTTCTGAGAATCTCCACAGAAGAAAACTCCTGAACAAGGCCAAGTCATGTCATTTTAATGTTGGATCTTCAGGTTGTCAGTACTAATATATGTGATTATTTTCTTCTAAACATACATTCGTGCATCACTTTGCTTGAATATTACAACACCCTGTGCTGAAAATTTGCTCTAATTTAATCTAGTTATTTATATAAACTATGTGTCTGTTGCAAAATTAGTGGGAAAATGATCTGGGTATGAATGTAGCATGCTAACCTGTCATGAGACGATTGGCTGCTAATGCAAACCAGACATTTCCTCCTCCTGCATCTTCACATTAAATCCATTTGATTGACACGAGCTGACTTTTATTATGATGTAGAGAAAATGCAATGCTTTTTCTCAGTGAGCTACCAGAACCTTTCAGCAAAAATGTATCTCCATAGCAAGACAACAGTTATCTTTGACATCTTTTGACGGCGTATCAATTTGAAATATTGCAGAGAGCGATGGCTGTGAAGAAGAAGCGTTGACATTGAGGTGCTAGATGAAGAGCTGCAGACGACAACCCACACACCTCCAACTTCTCAGCCAGGTAATCAACTCCTATCTCTCTGCCATTTGGGGCAGAAAGTAACACTGACACGTGTTAATAGACATAAATACGCATCCACAGTTCACCGCCTACTGTCCTTTTAGCTTGTTTGGGTCTGCACCAACAACTGAGGGACGGATTTGTCTCGATCCGCTCCATACTTTTCTACTTCTCCTCTGAAGGTTCATATTTTTAATTGGCGGATTGCAAAGTTTGTCCATTTGTACTGGGAATTTTTTTTTGTTTTTGGTTATGTGACCCGTTCATTAAATAAAAATAAAATAAAAACCTCCCCACGCACAGCCTATTCCAGCTTTAAGCTCACATGTATGCGTCACCAACCAAAGGATTTTGCAGGTAAATAATAACATTCTTAATGTTTTAAGTTCAATAAAGGTTGTTGGACCACCAACATTTTATCTTACATACAGCATGCTTAACATCTAGCAAAGGAACATCTTCCAAATTAGTTCACTTTACATTTATTTAGATGCCCTCCATCAAAATTGGAGGAATTGTTTTTACTTTTGGAAAACTTGCTGCCATTAAGCCAAATGAACTCTTTGCAATCCCTGTTTGTAAATGTATAAACGGTTGTATATCACAGTTGTAAGTACCACTGGTGCTACCTGCCCTACTCCGGTGGCAGGCAGACGTGGTTAGTGGCTCCCTCAGGAGGAATCTAGAGGCAAAACAGATATAAAGGAAATGCTGAAGGTTGATGTTGAACTTTATTTAAATTTTTCTGGTGGCCTGACCCAACCCCAGATTAGATTGGTGACTGTTAATATCAACAATATACTTAACCAGCTTGTTTCATTAAACATTTTTGCAGGCATGACAGTCCAGGATGCTTTTAGTATAGATGTGTATTTGTGTGTGTGCGTGTGTGTATAATAGGTGTACAGTAGATCTATCATAGCCTGCTCATTACGCCAAAAATTAGTGATAACATTCTGGCAGACACTGAGGCTTAGTTAAAATCACAGGAGAAGTGGAGCCAGAGGAGGAGCGGCAAGCGTGAGCTGATATTTTATCAAACGACAGCAGAGGACTGAAGAAACACATCAGCACCTGCAGGCAAAGGTCACTCTCACGCTAACAAGGTACTCTCTCCTTCCACACAGATCTCCTTTCTTCCTTTAAAGCCTCAGGCTTTTACTGTAAGGTTTATTTGCTATTGTTTTGCATTTCCGAGTTTTAGATTTAGTTGTTTCTTTCGGTTCCACTTCCTCCACACCCTTCCTGCTTTTTCATGTCTTGTTCTCGCAACAGGAAAAAAAAAAAAAAAAGAAGAAATCGTCTGCTTAACCTTTTCCACTATTTCTCTCTGAGTCACACAACGGAAACAAGTCACTTTCTGGTATTGATAGGTTAAAATGTTTATTCCTGCAAATTACAGAAAAATGAGTGTCCCGCTGCTGCCTCTGTGTTCTAGAAATATTTTAACTGGCAGTGTCGCCTGGAAAACCGAGAGCACTCTTCAGAGTCGAGTTTACGATTGTGTGCTTGCATTTAATGCGTTCAACATGGAGGTCTCCGGGAGAAGAATTAGAGCAAAGTCATGCCTGTGGTGACATGGGAGGAGGATGTTCACTCCCATGTTCTGCCCTTGACTCTCATCTGTGACTGAAATCACACGCAAAATACACATTCATTTCAATTCCCTCAACAAAAACAAGAAGAATTAAATGAGATCTGTTAACTTTGGCAGAAGACCACAGAGTCCTATGAGGCATCAAAACTCTGGCTGTGCTCACTCAACCACTCCAAACATTTACCCACATCTGCCCAAATTTATGATCTCCGCGAGTTAACGTTTGTGCACTTAACTGCGGTGATGCAACAAACAGAAAGATTCAGTGCTACTGCTGTCTTCAAAACACAGACATCCTGTGCACAGAGTCCCACCCACAGAGCCCTTTGGCTTATTTGAACGTGTATGAATGTTGTGTCTGATTTTTGGGCATTTGTTTTGAAATTCCGAGACACACTTTGAAGAATCTTAAGAGCTAAAACATGGTGGAAACGACGGTATTTGTCTGTCATTTGGCTGCACTTGATTTATTGTGGTTAGGCCTGGTTTTGGAGACGCTTTTAAGTAGATTCTTTCCCCCGCTGCACTGCTGCCCTGCGTGTTGGCTTTGGCATGAATATCCGCTCAGTTTATTTAACCTCAATGTGATTGACAACGCTTGTGTTGTGTTTGCTGCTGAACCTCCCCCCAAGTATGTCCCAGAACACTGCACAGAAACACAATGTTGAGCATCCAATGCTGGAAATGTTTGGTTCCAGTTAAAAAGTCACTCCAGATCTTGCTGTTTAATCGTGAGATAGAGTGCATTGTGTGTCATTCTTCTTAGATCTGGTGTTAAAAGGAAAATAAATGGTGTCACGACAGTCAGTGCCCACCTAACAGCTTTTAAATGACTCAGGGAGGAGATCCTGCAGAGTGCAGGGGTGAAACGGGGATAGAGGCTGACAGGGGAAGAGTTTTTGTGTCTGTTTTCTATGCCAAAAAACCAAACACAAGGGCAAAGGCAGTGATAAAAGAAAGTACTCAAATTAAAGATGTATACTGAGTAGAAAGCCCGCCCAGTGGTCATTAGATAAAGGGAAAATATTTACGTGAGAATCCATGGGAACAGATGTGTAAACTGTGCAGCGACTGTCAAACCACGTTCGCAGCCACTTTCGTTTACATGGAAAACTTCTTCAACTCGATTGAAATCAGTCTGATTAGAGGTTCCAGCCAAACTGTTTACATGAACGCTAAATAAAATGATGTGATGAGATATACGTGTTAACATGCTCCACAACAGCCTGACTTTTATAACTTTTCAGACGTGCGTAAAGTGGCTCTGCCGCGGTGAAGCATCAAATGTACCCGAGAAAATACTAGAGTTAGACAAACAACCCCAACTTTATTGATGGCACTGAATTAATTCAGTAGGATATTACTAACACAGGACCATGTTTATGTATGTCAACCTGACAGAAAAGATAGGATCAAGCCAAGGTTGGCTTAGCTCTGGTGCTAATATTTTCCAATTGAATGCATGATCAAACGCCAAAACAGAACAAGCATTCCTTCCGATCACGTCAGTCCGTTCGGATTGAGATGGTTGCAGGAGACATTTTTACTCTTGATGTTCTCAGAGTCCAACGGGGAAGGAATTATGAAGCGCTAGACGGCCACACAGATTTAAAACTGTCCCTCAGGTTAGCACTTAATTAGAAACTGGATTAATTATTAATTAATAATCAAACTGCCTGGTTCAGCCTTATTATGCTGTGCTCGACACATTAATGTTTTGTCTGTGTGGATGGTTTAGATCTGAACAAATCGTTATCTTAAAACCTGCTACTTTGCTCTAACGCATAACTGCTATATCGCAAGGAATGCTCCTTTAAGTGTACACCTTATAACTATTGAATACTGGGAAATGCTCCAACCTCTTGCAACCCTGTCGTAGTTAAAAAAAGTGAATGTCATTACATAATGTGCCATCTCTCATTTACTTGTCTTTTCTATGCTGAGTAAATGACTTAGCAGCGATTACAGTAAACTACAACCTATTTAACAGCCAACTGTTGTGTGTGATGCCATTCATGCTCAAGTGGTTGTTGAAGGAGCTTAATCTATAATGCCTCTGACTTATTTTAATGTTCAGACGCAGCTAAATTTGTCAGATTGATTTAAATCAAATTACAACTGAGATGCCCTCCAGAAATTACAAGCAGGGACAATAAAGCATTAATTGTATCTCAGGCTGCAGTGAACCCCAGTGCACCCTCGCTGAAATTAGACCTGCACGGCCTCGAGGAGACTTGGCACACAGCGCTGCTGAGGCTCATGAGGCTCTGAAAAGACGGCTTGGTTGTTTGTATCGGGGACAAAAACAGAAAATAAACATATTCTCTGATTGCAGAAGTAAGAAGAAAATACAGCGTTTTCTTTTTTGCCTCCTTCCGCTCATTTTCTCACAAATGTTTTGTTAACATCTCTGATCCTCGGTCATTTTCAGCGAATGCTTCATCATGTGCGTGTACATTGTGCATTTTCTGTTTGCGGGACATTTTGTGATTGGTGGCCTGGAGCAAAAAAATAATAACCAAATGCCTGCACACACGCAAACACACAGTGGACTCGGCTGAAACGCACACAGTGAGCCTCGTGTTCCCGGGTTTTTATTTTGCACGGGGAGGCCTCAACTCGCAGCCCATTGCAGTAGAGAGAACCACAGCTGGGGCCTCGTGGGACACAAACAATGCAGGCACACACCTCAAAGAGCATCCTCTTCAGAGGTCGTTGGACATCATTCGTCGACAATGTTCAGGTACATTACACACATTACCTTGCTCTCAGTGGAGTCTCATCTGTCGTGGTGGTTTCTGAATCGTCACTTCTCTGCCTTTCTATACTCAATATGTTCTTCCACTTCTGTCTAAAGTGTTTGAGCAAACTAATCATCACTAAAGAACATTGTATTTTTTTATTTTTTCAGCTCATAAACCTGTGATTTCAGAGACCACCTGCATGTTTGAGTGAGTATATACAGTAAATACTGTACACAGTAAATTAGGTGCACATACGCATGTACATTAAGTTAAACATTACCATATATCCAACTGTTCAGTGGCATCCAATCTCAAGTTACAAACGTCAGTATCAGCTGAAATTCCACAATTTCAACATATTTGTAGGAAAATATACAAACTACATTCACACAACCATGTCTCTGACAATAAATGACTACATTGTTATTACTGTGGAGGTTAAGAAGGAGAATGTGAGCATCACGGGTTAAAAACACCCGCAGCTATGTCCTTTTAAAGCGTGCAATTTTGATAAACACTTGTGGGTCTTGTTATTCATGCAGACTGTGGGCTTGCGTATCAGTCCTCGGCCAGTTCAAGTCTGACCCAAGTGATCAGACTACAAAAAATACACCAGAGCAACCTCAGCTGAACCTCTTTAACACGATTCCAAGAAAACATATTAAAATATCTGACACGAGTGGACATGGTCTGGGTGACTTTCACTCTTCACAGGTTCTTTGGCTTACACAGAGAGCATGACAACACTGTCACTGTGGATCCGCGGTGAGTCATTTTAATTGCCTTAACACATCCATCATCGTTTGTTTATTAGTTTTTCATGATCCGGCGCTGCCTCTAAGTTTTCATTAAAAATGTCTCGGAGAGAAATGAGTTCAGTCTTTAAATCTCAGCTGATATTTACAGGTGGCATCTGTGGTTCGGGTCCAACTTATTAGCGGGCTCGGGGACTGATGTCAGCGGGGGCTGTATCTTAAATGGAATGTGTGAGGTTGGAGGCTAAAAATTTCCAAAATATATATATAACACTTGCCTCAGCGAGTGAGGAGGGATGCATCCATGAATCACACAAACACACACACACATAATCACTACTCTGGAGGACTGCACTGGCCAACATTTGATGAGCATTATCCCCTGCTATGACACTGACTGTGGTCTTGCTCTGAATAAGGTGGGAGTTGTGGGTCTGCTGAGACGAGAACTGATGCTCCCCTGCAGAATAGCGTTGAAACAGAAACCCGTCGGTCAACATGCTGTCGACATCTTGTGCGGGAAAATGTTTTCACTTTTTTTTTCATATTTTCTTTGCCAAAGTATTTCCCAAAACTTGGCGGCGACACAACAAAATATGTCTGTAGCTTTGATAAAAAAGCGAAGGGCTCTGCGTGTTTCATGGATTTTAGTCGACTACACCGAAGGCTTGACTGTGAACGCCACGTGAAACCACCTCACACACGGGTTTTTCTTTTCACATTTTCCTCAGAAAATCACAACCTAACAAATATCCACACATTCTTACTTTCTGCCATATATTATACAGTTTTTTTTCCTTTAAGAAAACCTAAAAAAAATCATCCATGAATTGATCCAGGCAGCACGTGTATTACTCTGTGAAATCATTATTAAAACATAATTAAAAAACACATCAATGAGCTATACAGTTGCGCTCTTACATGTTCATTCATTGTAATCTACACCACATGAGACTTTTTTTATTATCATTGTTCAAATCAATCCCACATCCTGCTGCTAGCCAAATCTGAGGCTGAAAATAGTATAGAAACAGGATTTACTTGTGTTTTGAGTACAATACCTAATAATAAACTACAGTGTAAAGCAGTTTAATTTGAAGAAAAAAATGAAACTGTATTTCTGTAATATGTTCTACGGTGGTGCAGAGGATCAAGAAAGGTTGATGTGTTTAAACTATTAAAGGGGAACTACTGTTTTTTACAACCTGGACATTTCTGGCATAAAATACGGTCGTTTACTCACCCATATAACTTTTGTGTAATTTGTATTTGTTCAGGAGATAATTAGATCAGCGTATATCCATGTAGTGGGAGTGACTGGGGCACCGAAACGCAGCCTCTAGACCCCGTTGAGTCTGGAGTTAGCTGTTATCGTCATCCGGGGTCTGTAGATTGACCTACAGACCCCGGGATGATGTCATCTCTGAGCGCCGCGCACACCCGCGACGGTCAGCTTGTTTACCTGTAATTTGCTACTGCTATGGTTCGTCCACAACCTCAGAATCAGAAAAATATTCACCCATGTTGCAAAAAAAATAAAAATAGCAGTAGCAAATTACAGGTAAACAAGCTGACCGTATGATGATAACAGCTAACTCTGTACTCAACGGGGAATAGCACTAGCGTATCATAACAAAATATTGGTGAAATGAACGAGTTTCACGGCAGATAATGTGTTATTTAGAGGCTGTGTTTAGGTGCCCCAGTCACTCCCACTATATGGATATACGCTGATCTAAATACCTCCCGAAGAAATACAAATTACACAAAAGTTATATGGGTGAGTAAATGACCGTATTTTATGCCAGAAATAAGGTCCAGGTTGTAAAAAACAGTAGTTCCCCTTTAAGAGACTGGCACATCACTGACTTTGGTCTTTTCATGTGATTTAAGGACAGTAACATGGGATATCACCAGCCTCATTTCTTTCTTTCTTTCTTTCTTTCAAGTATTTAACGATAATTATTAAAAGTTGTACATTTTAAACTTTTACTGCACAATGACACCATCACCGTGAAGTTGATTTAAACTTGCTCCTTCCTCCTCTTGTGCTCTCACACACAGACATTGACAAGTGTTTATCTTCTTCCCTGCGCTGTTATTATTCATAGGTAACAAAATGCCGCCTACCATTGGAGACAGATGGTCTGGCATATGCGTCAACTGCCACTTTGGCCCGGGCGCACTCATTCTTTCACACATACACACACATGCAAATGTATTAATACACACACAAAACCTAAAGCTTGGAGACCTGGTGTTCCTCAGCATCCCAGCAAGCCCGTATTAAGAAGAAGAGTGACACTGTAAGGATTAGCGTAGCAACGTTGTGGAAATACAGATGGGGCCTCAGCGTGTCTCTAATGAACGTGGTCTGTGGAGCCAGTAGATCTGTCTGCTGTATGTACAGTGGTTTATGCAGCTCCGCTTATTGACTTGGCCTCGGTTCAGGTCCTACTAAGATAAGTGCCAGGTGATGACGTGAGAGCTCTGCGGGTGTGACACAGTTAGTACTGAACCCTGTAGCTCCCAGCAAGCATGCTCCCTGTGTGTTTCTTTATAGTCCAGAGGGGGCCGGGAGCCAAGAGGTGACACAGCAGTGACGAGACTGTAAATAACTGATGGAAAAAGATAGCAGAGATCCATTAGGAAGAGGAGGAGATTTTTCTTTTTTTTTTCGAGAAAAGCTTGCTCTGAGAGTTTCTGTACATCCCCGTCCAGCAGTGGAGTGAGTTAGGATGAGGAGAAAACAGCAACAGCTACAACAGTCCAGTCTGGAGATGGGGAGAGATGAGTGGTAGCACAGAGATGGAGAGCAGCCAGAAAGAAAGGCCCGACCACTTGCATTCCCCGGAAGACCTTGTGCCCCCAAAATAAGCCACTTGGGCTGCAGAGAAAAAGGGGGACAAAGAGGGCAGGGAAATGTTAGCAAACACGTGTGTCTTTATGGCTAAAAGACAGCTAATTCACATAGGGGAGTTAGTCATGCAAGACAGTGGAGTGCAGAGAGGGGACACGGTGAGAGGAATGTTAGCACCTCTAAGCCTTTACTCAAAACCAGTGTAATTAAGGCAGCTTAGTGCATCTCGTTCTCTGGCAGTGCTTCCTTTGTTCTCCTGATCTTGGTAATCCAGCTAAGTCTAGCCTGACTCTGCCAGGACCACTCACCCACACAGGCTGACCCATCATCGTTGGGCTCAAAGCCCTGGTTGCATCTCCTCTTGGCGCGGCACTTATAGCTGCCATAGGTGTTGGTGCAGATAGGGCGATCAGAGGGGCACACAGAGGGGAACTGGGTACACTCATTTTTATCTGAGGACGAGGGAAGTGAGGAAGGCAGAGACACTTGACTTGGGAATTAAAAAAAACAAACATGAAATGTTTGAAATGTAATGTTTCACCTTACCTGTGCAACGGCCATTTTCATTCAGAGCAAACCCGTGACCACACTGCGAGACACAGACAGTATTAAACAAGACTGAATAATCTAATAAACAGAAAAACGACATTTGCTGACACCAGAGCTCAACCCAGCTTAACACTTCTTCCACAAACCATGATCAAAACACAGTAATGAAATCTTTTTGGAAGAGTTTTAAGCTGTCACTGCAGACCTCTGTAGGCCACTTAATGTTGGATACTTCTTTAATTTATAAACACAATATTCTGATGAAATGAGAATTGTTTACTAGAAAAAAAGATGCATCCTCTGTGCTGCTTTTAGCCAGATATCGTCGTTTAGGGCTGTTTAAGTAGGACGTCTTCAGACTGTGTGTATAGTGTCTAGATCATCTTTTGGATCTGTACCTCTGTTTCCACAGTAGGAGTGACTTCGTCCTCGTCTCTTGGGTAGTTTATCTCCAGCACCGAGTTGATCTCTGAAGGCTGCAGGGGTCGGGCGACTGAGCGGCCGTCTGGCCAGTACACCTCGACATTGGTGGCCACGTCCTTACCTGCCCAGGTATTTCAGGAGAAACACAACACACACAGTGGCATTTCCTGATCACTGAACTTTCATACATTACACTGCATACTGTAGTTTGTCATGAATCTCAAGAGTCTTCCTCTATCCATTCTTTTTCACTGACTCACACTCTGCACAGATTGAGTGGCACTCTCCTCCCTCCATTAACTAACTTTAATCAGGCATGGAAGAAGCTCCTCTCCAGGGGCTCTCTGTAGCTCTTAATTAAAGTGGCATTTCTAATGTAAACAGATCTCGTTTTATCTTGCCAAACGGCAATCCACTCAGCAGGTGTGCTGCCTGAGAGCCAAAGAATATTTCACCTGTTCTGCACCCACGTGGCCCCCTCTCGTGTCATGGTGGGGAGTGTATCTCTACTAGCAGAGATGGTTTTACTTGTTGGAGTCTGGTCTTTTTTTTTCTTAAGCCACAATAATGTGGAAAGTTTTCTGTTAGAGAGCATTATGAGGGCCACCAGAGTTGATCTGTGCTTGAACTGTCCCAGATACAGAGCAGGCTCAGTGACGAGAGCCAGCGAGCTGCAGTGGGTGGGCTACTCGGCCTGGATGGACACCAGCTGACTATCCTAAGGGGTAGGAGACGGGGAGCTGGTTCCTCACGATCTAGGCTGGTGTCCAACAGCAGCACCTGTCCCCCGCTCTCTCGTCTATTTGTCCACCCAACTCCCCCCAACAGAGAGGTTTCTCTCCCATGGGTGTCTAATCAGGCTGGAGGTATTAAAACAATGATTTCCACATGCTGTCCATCCCTGCTACTCTCCCCCTGCAATGCTGATTCTATCTTCTTCTCTTTGTACCTCTCCATCGTTCAGTTCACAAAAAACATGCAACAAATATACTTTTCTTAATTATAAATCTTTGAAAATTATATTTCTACGCTTTATCTGTGGGTCAATCTAAGTAAACAATTTTCTGATAGACAAAACGCTAATAGTATTCGCATTTAACAAAATGTCACAAAGTAGTGACAAAGTTGCGTAAGTCCTTTAAATGCAGTCTTACCCAGGCCAAAGTGTGCGACGGGCTCCATCTCACACAGGTACCCTGACCCACCGTCAATGATCCGTGTGTGCGGGCCGCTCTTTTTTGTGTACACCACCACTTTAGCTCCTCTGGCAAAAGCTCCAAACTTGGTCCTTGGAATCACTCGCAGCCATGAGTTAGCGGCGCCCTGAGACAGGATGGCATAAGGAAGGGTTGACACTACCAACTGATTACTCCATGTTATCTTGAAGATGCCCCACAAACACTCACCAGGTTGACTTTGTAGACAGAGATAGGCTGTGCTGCACTTTCCCCGTGAGACACCAGCAGTTCCAGACGTCCGTCGCCATCGAAGTCCGTAGCTACAGCTCCTGGAGATCCATCACAGTAATGATGCTTGAGGAAACAGCCTTCATAATATTTACTATTCTCATGCGGGGAAACATGGATACAATTTGACAGTCGTATAACTAACTAATGTGTAACATGCCACATATCTTTACAAGAGGACGTCAGATCCTGCGTGGAACTCTGATGCCATCTAATGGTTTGATGTAGGAGTAGCAGACATGGGAAACACACACTGTTGTGCAGCTTATCGCTTATAATTCAGGTCTTTTCCAAAAACACTCACCAGTTCCTCGTCCTTCAAGCTCTGATGCCTCACCGACATTCAGCTCTTCTATCTGGGGGTCCCCATGTTCTCTCCTGCTCACCCTACCAAAGCAACATCACAGAAATTACCCAAAAGATGACTGCAAAATATTAAAAACACCAAAGAGATCCACTCAATTAGTTAAATATTTATGGACTATAATCTCTTTTATTCTTTTCTGCTCAAGTCAGAAATATTGTATTTTTTACTTACCCACCTTAATTTGTCAACCATAATTACCAGTAACAGATTAAGACTGAACAAAACATGTGCAGCTTCTAAAATAGTACACAGAGGAGGTGAAATTAGCTCCAGTTGACCATCTACAACATTAAAACATTGCTCACATTAGTGCACCAGTTAAAAAAACTTCATTGATATGATATAATAATAGGCATATTTTTGTTTTAAATGTGTCTGATCACTTTCATACTTAATCTTAATAACCAATAATAGCTTCTTATGTGACTATTAGTATTATTTGACCTTCTAAAATTATTACAGATTTATTTTTATCATATGTTTGCTTTTATTTGATTAATTTTTTTGTATGAAGCACAATTTTGTCAGATAAATCCATTGACTTGGAAATCTGCCGAAAGACATTGTCTGGGAAAAAGTACGCTCCTTACCTGGCATGTATCTTTAATATGTAAATCTCTATGCTCAGCCTTCCATAAACTTTAATAATCTAATATTACAGCACAATAATGTGCTGATCCTGGCTGTTAAACTCCTCAGCTCAGCTAAATATTGATTAGTTGCATTGAATTAATTAGCTCGAGCACAATAGTTTGAGTGTTTTCCAGTGCCAGGGAGCAGAGCTGAATTAGCTTATTCATCTTCATAGCAGACAATGGCAGAGCCACGGGCTGTGGAGCAGTGACCCCTGCCTCAACATCAACGTGTCCAGGAAGACAAATCTTCCTCCAGTGACCCGGTGTGCAGGAATATTCTGCTCCAGGAAATCTCTCGGGCTTAAAAACTGATTATTGATATTCAGTCTGAACTGACCCACCGGCTCATGGCAACATTCATCATGAGTTGTGCATCCTGTTCAAACAAATATGCCAGATCAGATTTTCATTCAAACAGGATAGGGTCGTTCTACTATTAAGTCCTCACAGTTGATGTGTATCATATTTTACATTTTGAGAGCTGAGTTCATTAATATTATCTAGAGAGGAAGCCAAACCGTGAGCCAAAAAGAGACCTAAAACTGTCTTAATGAAAGATTCATTCATGTGTGGAGGAGGAGGCGGCATGCCAGACTAGATAAGTATCCTTGGCTGGGAATTTGAAATTCTTCTCAGCTTCCAAGCGCAGCTTTAGAATATTAAATCAAGACACGAGAGGAGTCCATTAAGCTCATGATCAAAGTACCATTAAAACTTACTATCATAATTGTGCAAAATCTGTGTGTCAGTGTCTTGAGTTACAGGGTTTACGTGCCGTACCTGAAGAGTCTGTTGGCGGACGGGCCTCTGTAGGCGATGTTATTGAAGAAGACCTCCAGCTCGTTGTCGTTGTCGAAGTCTGCGGCAATGACAGTACGAACCGGGGATGGCATGGAAAACTTCTGGGATGCTATGTCCTGAGGAATGAAAGGTACATCAGTGCATACACACATTAATTTACACAAGACAAACACGTGGAGATTTTTTTTTTTTTTTCAGTTATCTTGAAATGCTCGGAACACAGTTTAATCAGTTAAAATCAAATCTGATCACAGCTCTGTCAACACAATGTTTTTTTATTGGCGTGCACACATGTTTGACTACGCTTTGCACGTAAACGTTTGGTTTTCATTAAATTGATATATTGATTCAGGCTTGTTCAGTCAAGTTCAATTGAAGCTGTTCTAAGCCAAGTTTGATTACTAAATGAACTCTAGGGGATGGAGTAAAAACACCACAGTCAAAGTAATACATATTTGACCATTTGTACTTGATCTGGAATCTGATGCTACTACACCTGTCATCCCAGTATGTGTGTTAAGTCCCTGTGCACATGTGGTGCATGTTGAGCCACCAGCACGAGAGACACTTCCATAACCTGAAGGTCACAAGTTCAATCTCCAAACCTCACGTCCATCAATAATCAGTCCTTGACTTCGACTGCTCCGGCTAAGAGTTTCATCAAAAGCCCAAAACCAGGAACAAAGACCCCTTTTTTTTTCATTCTCTGGCAGCAGAAAAGTAGACAGCGGCTCTCCCGCCCCGAAAAAAAAAAAAGTCTCTGCAGCAGAGGAGTTTTTGCATGAGAAAGTAACAGATATCCCACTTCAGTGACACGGTGATAAGTCGGGAAAGAGTTATAGAGCGGCCCTTCACTCCCCCCAGTATTTACTCCCTGTTTTAATTATAAGGCTCATAAAGCTGCAGGGGTGGGGGCCGCCCACAGTGACCTTCTGCTTCTCAGGTGAAGGAGAGGGGATGGCCAACTGAGGCCACGGGGGAGGAAGACAGGGGGAGCTCTCTATTACCAAAGTAAGGGCATGATTAAATGTGCCGTAAGGAAAAAGAAAGGAGCTCTCACCGAAACTATTACGTAGAACAGAAACATAAGAGTTCATTTTTTTTTATCTCACTATTGAACAATATTAGATTTATTCAATTCAGTTCAATTCAATTTTATTTATATAGCGTCAATAACAATACAAAGTGTCTTGATTTGTTTCTACAATTCTATTTGTAAAGAAACTCATGAAGTCATTACTGCAGGAGGCTAAAGGAATAGATGGCTCAACAGAGCTGCAACTATGTTTAGAGTTGTACTAAGTGATGCTACATTGCCATCAACAAAATAATCTATTTGTGTAGGAGTTAAATTGTGGTTGGTGTCGTCCATTGGCACATGTCACTGAGGTAAATAATGAAGGATTTAACTCCTATAACTATATCTAGTTACAGCATCGTCAGATAAGCGTCTACTGTAGTGAAATGTCTCATACACCAATACACCACAACAAAAAGAGTTGTTTTTTGTGTTTTCCAGTCTGGATGAGTGAGACTTTCAAATGAATTAAAGCTCTGATTAGGTCTAGGATTAATAGATTAAATCAGAATTTAAGATGGCTGCCACTCCTCCTCCTCTTCCTCTGCTTCGAGGAATGTAATAATTACTATGACTGGGTGGTGTAGACTCATTTAAACTAACATATTCATCATCCTGCAGCCACGTTTAAGTCAAACTAAATAGATCAATCTGATGATCAGTTATCAAATCATTCACTGAAAGAGATTTAGACGAGAGAGATCTGACATTTAAAAGGCCACATTTAATTTTCCTTAATAAAATCGGCCATATTCCTAGAGATGAGAGCAGCACCCGCTAAAGTGGGGTGGATGCCTTCTCACCTAATCAGACCAGGCTTTCCCCAGAAAGTGTTCCAATTATCACAAAGTCCACGTCGTTTGCTGGACTCCACCTAGATAACCAGTGATGGAATGACAACATGCGACTAAACATGTCGTCATTGGTCAGCTTGATCTGATCTAACCATGGTCGCTGGATTCTCTATCTTCACGTTCCCCAAAATAGAATCGCCAGAGTTGGTTTCTCAGCGGGTGTGTCGCTGAGTGGGGAAAATTGGTTCGAAATGTGAAGGGGTTGGTGGTGATCCATGGGGTGGGTGGGACTATGCTTCCTTCTTACCCTCACCCAGCCGCCCTGGTTTCCCGGCTGCTCGGGAGCTGTTGGGGGGACAGCTATTTCTTCTGATCCTGATCCACCCACCAAGTGTTATGTGCATTAAAGTTCACATACTGGATACTGGATTGCCAATATTCTAATTTATTTTCTAGCTTTCTTTTTTCCATTTTTTTGCATGGATTATAAAAGTTTATTACCTTCAAACTTTGTTTCTTGAGCCATATCTAATTTACAATAACATCCAATTCCTGTTCTGTTGTTAATTGTCCGTACTTTATATCTTCTCTAATAAATGTAGCACATCCACCCCCATTTCCACCATCCCGATCTTTCCATGTTGTGGTGTGACCTTTTATAATGAATTCTAAATTAAGTTTGAGCCATGTTTTTTGGATTCATATTATTTCTGGTTTTCATTTTCGTTTGTCAATATAACCCTTAAATCCCTGTCCATTTGCCATCAAACTCCTGGCGTTCCATTGGACAATGATCACAGCAGATTGTGGGAGCTTGCATCAGAAGTCCACTCCTTGCCTTAGGTCGGCACGTATCTTTTCCCAAGATACATCTTTCATATCAAAGAATTTGGCTGCTGCCTTCACAATGATCTTGATTTTCTCCGTTTTGGTTTTAGCTTGCTCAGAGCCGTTGATGAAATATGCCAAAAATAACACTAGCCTGTCTATTGTTATTCCTGTCTCTTTTCTTTGTTGTATATTTTAACTGCTTCTGCATTATGTTACTTTATGTTGTGTTCTAACTTGCTGTATCTCCACTGCCTGTTTCCTGGCTGTACTTCCACCGTATGCTGCTGTGTGACTTCCTCTGCAGTTACAACATTAACCAATGCCGCCCCTGCCACACTCCCCGTATGCATGTTCCCCGCCACATCTCCCGCACCTCTGTTTCCCTCTGCAGACGTTGGCAGCATGTCCATATCTTTGACAGTTAAAGCACCGAACAGGAGTTGGGATATATTCTCTCACTCTGAAGCTACGTAGCCGACCATCGATTTCTCTGGTTAAGTTCCATCGTTAAATTGCAGCATCACTGATTGACTGTCCACCTTTTCCCCATTTCTGATTTCAGTCACTGTCCCTGCTTTGAGTACTTTCCTCAGTTCTTCCAGATCTTCATTGGTGGGAATTCCTGTTACATGTTTTCTTACACCGACAATCTTCTTCTCCTGAATTTCTTTTTCATTGCGGTTTCATCATTTTATTGCATTTTACAAACAGACTTCCATCAAGCAGTACCTTCGTCATTTCAAATGTCACCACCAACTGCCTTCTTTAACCCATTAGTCAAAATGATAGGGCTGACCGATGCTATCTCCCTCTCTTGTTTAAACTTTAGAATGACTTTATACTCCTTTTTTCCAATCCGCCGACAGCCAAACAAACAACCGACTCCCGGACGTCCCGGTTGAGTTACACCCAAGTATATGGTAGTTTTTATCACTTAATAAAAGATGAGCATTTTTGTACTTAAATTGTACTTATAGTAAATAGTGTAGAGTGTTTTATGACAAAAGCCAGAATAGTAAAATACAAATAATGGGCTTTTAATAACATTATATTAATTTATTCAAAAATAACTCCAGCTCTGATTTGGGTACACAGTAACCAAGACAACTCTTACGTGGGACTTTCCCATCTGTTTAAATATATATGCAGTGTGTGTGTGTGTTATTGTGTTTGTGTGTGTTTTAACCCTATTGCAAGGAAAACCACTCCAATAGATTTTAATTAAAGCACAAACGGGCCTAATCTGCATTTTCCACTGGCCAGGCAAGCTGCTGGTTCAGCCCAATTTAATTAGCGGTTTACTGAAGTGATACAACAGCTTCATTATGCATGCCAAAGGTCAACACGGCAAGTAGGAGTGTCAGCTAGTGTGGGCGAAGGGTGTCTTAAATATGTTGTGGGCTTGTGATTTAACAATCTTGGTTTTAAAAAAAAACATCGTCCAGCTAATTCAATTTGTCTCACGTGTGTTTGTTTGTGTACAGGAGCACAGTGTGTATGTGAGTGTGTGTGTATGTGTGTGTGTGTCACACTGATGGAACTGTCTCCGGGCTAAGCATTGCGCATTAACCCCTTATTTGACCCCTATAAAGATGTCTCCTGTGACGTTTATCTCTTTGGTAAAAGATGCAGGTGCAGGCTGTGACAGATAGATCACTGAGCATGAAACGTCTGCAGATTTACACGCGGCACGGCTCATCTCTGTCTCTGCTGCTCTTAAATGTTGTACTCCAACAGATGCACGCCGCTCGCTGTCTCCCAGGAGTTGTCTATGGAGTCGAGTAAATCACCCCCACCATGCGTCTTTAAATACCACTCAAGCCCAAAGTGGGCCAGCATGGAGCAGTCCTTATTCACTAACCCACCGACAGGATTGATAACACTGCGATTCACGGTGATAATAGGTCAGATTTGTTGTTTTTGTGCTGCCTGTTCATTAGACATTGATTTTAATCACGGAAGAAGAAGAATGGAAACTATCGCTCCTACATCAGCAAGTGATTGTTTGATGGGGCGAATCATTAGACGCAGCAGTCCACAGCTTATCAGTCAGTACGTTTACATGAACACTAATGTTCTATTATTCTGAATATGACAGTATCCCCAGTTTGATTCATGGAGCACGATAACTACATAGTCACTTTCTATGCATATGCAGAATTCGTTGTTTTTCTGAATGTAGCATTTTCCAGTGATGAACTTGTGGAATATGCTCTTATTATCCGGGTCAGCTCTGTGTGGTTTTGTATGGCCATGATAGAGCTGCACGCTTGAAAGGAAAGCCCACATCTCTGATTAGAGGCAGAAAGTTATGAAACGGCTTTTTATGCACAAATATCTTAACTCTTAACTCTCCGACATTTCCCAGTGTTTACACAGCCACAAATAAGCATATAATAATGATCATTTATATAATAAAGATCATTTATATCATTTATAGAATCAGAATGATTTATTTTATGTTATATTATATTTTAATCTGATTCATTTGGTCCTGTAAAGCCTCAGTATACCAAAAAAAAAAATAAAGTGCTTGATAGATTTTCCAGTGATGTCTAGAATCAAGGAACATCTGATCATTTTACCAACAATCAGACAACCAAGGCACTTGTCCCCAACAAATGGACAAATTGATTTAAAAGTGATGAGTTCTACAGCAACTACTTGTGTCACTTGTACGTATCCACATACACATAGTCCACATCATATGTAGAACTGGCCCATATTCCCATTCAGTGTGAACATTTTGAGTCTGCACACCTTTGCAGTATATACTGATTCACATGACATTTCTGCATTTGTGTGCGTGTAAAGTCCTTTACCTTGAATTTCTGCTTGCGGTTATTCAGCTGTATGTAAAGGCGATGAGGTCCATTCCAGTTCCCGTAGACAATATCCGTCTTGCCGTCGCGGTTAAAATCTGCCAGGGCCACCCCTCTTCCGTGCTGCATGGGGTCCTCCACACCTAAAGTGATGTAAAAATATTCTCTGTTATCCAATAAAGCCTAATTCGTGTATTGTTTTTACACCTGATGCACATGATACGTGAAGAATCAACTAATCTGTTCTGAACTATCCATGTTCTTCTCACCAGCCTGCTGTGCCACATCAGTAAACGTTCCATCGCCATTGTTCCTGAACAGAAAGTTGGGTCCGTACTCGTTGTCGCAGAACACATCAGACAGAGTTTGACTCACTATGGGTCCCACTACGACACCTCTCCCTCCTGCAGAGATGGGAAAAGAAAGTCAGGGCTCACCAGTAAGTAACTAAAAAGTGGTCACTCGTCAACTACGCCTGTTCAGACTAATATACAGTAGGTAGTGAAGACTATGAAGGAAGATTATTACTGTGAAGTCAACCTTGGAGCTTCTGAATATTAAATGTCACCACTTTATTTTTCTATCTTGTGTGAAATGTTGTCATAGTAGTTTGATTTGTCGAGTTATGGCCAAAAACATGTGACCTTTTCCCAACAAAACTGTATCCGTTCATCCTTAGGTCCATGTGAACGCTTGAGCTAAATTCCCTCCAGGCGTTCCTGATATTGTGTTGATAGAAATGGGCTGACCTTAACTCACGGACAACCCAAAACCAGAATACCTCCAGCAACAGCTGTCGGTGGCCAGTCGCACAAAAATGAAGCAGTACGTGTGAAACAGCAGAGAGAACAGAGGGAGGGGGGGAGAGAGATCATCTCCATAACAAAAGTGAATGGTAAGAGATCATTACTGCCTTTCCAGACCATTTGCTCCGAGCAGAGCAGGTCTTTCTGCTGACACAGACACTGACTCTGATGAGCTACATAAACACAAACACAGGTAAACAACACCTAGGCACAAACAAAGATGCAACACACGCTGAGAATATTCTGCATTAACCAAAAGCTAACCGTAATTTTCTCCTTATGCTAAGATCGGTGTGGCTCCTCAGCACGTGCTCTATATGAGTCGAGGGTTTTCCTGCGACATTCTGTAACGAGAAGTGGCTCGCTAATGTGTTTCATCTCAGACCAACAGCGTTTAATTATGGAGTTGAAAGGGCTTTGATTGTCCTTAGAGTATGCAGAGTCAGTGCTGTGAGTTAGGGCTCGCTCCTGATTTACTGGCCCGCTCCATCAACCCAGACAAATATCACTCGCCCCCTGCGGCTATAAACCACTAATGTCTCTCCGGAGATATGTAACCATTAGATATACAACTTCACTGGCTGTCCTTCTGCTCTGATTAACGGCAGTTTGATGACCAAGACCGTCCACCGTACATCATTCACGGCTATTCTGAGCCGGCTAGGTCTGCCCCCCTGGTGGATCAGATCAGATTCCTGCACGTAAAAAAGATCCGTGGATGATGGAGATTCATTCCACTGCGCTCAAACACAAAGTCATGTCCCGTTTCCTAAACTTACAAGAACATCGCCGTCGTCAAGGACTTTTCAATGGTTGTAATAAAGTATGACAGAAGCATCTTTTTATTTTCACTCATGATGGTCTCTGTTAAGGAAGACACAAATCATGGTGAAACTGTGCAATTTCACATTTACTGTCCTGCTCGTTTATACCGTTAGGCTGTTCAATGGAAGTGAGCTGCTATTTTCTAAAATAATCATAAAGAAATTTCTGTTTCAAGGTTATTCATTCGATTCGGAATCATTTAGATGACGACTTAAAAAAATCTCTTCGGATCAAATGTGACATGAGGAAAACAATAAAACTAGTTTGTATGTTAAAGCAAATAGAAACAAAGACAAAATCAAAAATAAGAATCTGTGCAGAGAGGCAGTTTATGATATATTTAAATTAAATGTTTTAAATAGAATAAATTCAACTTGTAACACTGAATTTTATAAAGCTACATGCATCTATGACCAGAACTGAATGCTTTGGGATGGTTAAGATTGCATTTTGCATTGCATTCAGTATTAACTTGTTCATCAGTAAGTTTACAGGCCACCTCGACTGTGATGCCCACTTGGTTTCTGTTCTCACATTCAGGTTTCCAGCTGCAGGTCTGATCTTAGGACGCTCTTCCAAAATATCACAGTCAACATTAAACACACTCAACCTCAACAAGACATGAAGCTGTTTTTTATCCTCTTTGGGTATTAGCACTTTGGCTCTGACGGACTGAATCTCTCATAAACTACAAAGTGTTGTATAAGGCTAGGTAAGGCTGTGACAGATGCCATCTCTAGGCTGTTGAGCTGCTCTGATGTATGTGTGTGTCGCCCTTCCCTTTCGCTTCCCCGTGACTTTGACTGGAGTAAACAGCTGACAGGGCCAAAAGAGCCTACATGTTCTCTTTCTTCCTCTCCTTTTCCTTTTTTTTTTTCTTGCCTGGCGCTTCTCCAACTCTCTTTTTTTTCTGCCCCTGGTCCAGCTCCCTCTGTGAATTAAAGTCCTGTATTTCAGACTCTATGGGTACAAGCACATGCTGCTCTGCAGACGTCTGTGTAAATCACAACGAGGGTACAGTGGTGCTGCTGTTAATGTTAAAGCGATGGTCTACATCACGTAATCACACTCAGTTCCCCATACTTACCAATTAACTTGTTAACTCCAGCCTGCTCTGCCACGTTGGAGAGGGCGACGACGCCCTGTGAAAGGTCACTCGCTGCCTCATCCATTTCAATGAGAGCGTGAGGACCCACGTTTCCACTGGCATAGTTAGCTATGTAGATAGCATACCGGCCAGTACCCTGAACAGAAACAATTAATATGTGTATATGTATACGGCATAATAAGAAACCAGAAAAGGCATGCAGAGATAGATTAACAACAATCATAATTTTCCCTTTAAGAAGGTGTCTGGCTGACAGGTGAGGAAGAATAAAGAGTAACAATGCTCATGTATGCAGGAAGTTGAGGTGGAAGAATGGGTCAAACACAGGGCTTTCACCCAGACAGCCGTGCTTAGACTCTTATTTTAAGCTGAAAGTCAGTGTTGACTTATTCTTAGACTAACTTGAGCAATTATTTTCGCTGTTAATTATTTTACTTTTTAATATTCTGATGCACTTCGCTTAGGTTTACAGCTGCCAGAAAGTCTCTCTTCCAGGAGCAAATAGCATGTTAGTTAATGACACCAGGGTGCTAACAGCATTTTAATGGACGCGCTTTTACCGCAACTGTTTTAATTCACTTCCACGCTATTAAAATGGATGCAGAAAGCTCGTGACTAAACTGGAACTGATTATGTTAATCTATATTCCATCTAGGACATTATTTTAGAGTTTTTGTCCGTGTGTCAGCAGCAGAAAGTAGCTCCGAGCACAGCACTGACAAATCATCATTTAAGTTGATGCAATCATGATATAGTCATTCATACGGAGCTGTGTCTCTGGCCACCTGATGAAAATGCTCCACTGCTCTGAGTGTGCTCTCCACTCTTTGTGTGTGTAAATGTCTGGGTTAAATGAAGCGAACAAATTCCTAGTATGTGTACACATACTATAAAGCTGATTTACATTAACATTAACATTTTACATTTACATCTTGTCTGGTGCTGAGCGGTTAGTATACAGAGGGCCAGCTTTTTTGTCCCCTTTGTCTTCCCCTTTAACAATCTCGGTATCGCTGTGAATATTATGCACCTTTTTTTCCCGATCAAACCTTCTCGCTCTCTGTTTATCTCCCCTCACCCTATTCCTTACCCCTTACCCCTTTGTCTCACCCTCTCTCCCTACTCCTTCCCCTGCCTCCCTTTGGAGATTAATTTCACACTCCATTATCAGTCAGAGTCCCTGCAGACACAAACTCACAGACGGAACCACACTAATAGACTACACACTCGATTCCAATGAGCTCTCCCACCAGGCCTAACATATTTCAATCAATGCAAACGCATGCACTTGTGCGAACGTGCACACACGCGCGCCAGTTCACCATTTGCGTTAGCCGTGCTGCATTTTTTTTACAAGACGAGGAAGGTAAATGAGTCTGGCTGACGTAAATGTCATTAAGTGTAACATTACGGCGCGCTGTGGGAGGAGTGGGTTTCACGCACACGCACCCACAACACTTGGCGACGACGAAAATGAACTGCAGTGAAAGACCTGAAGGCCAGCGGCAGTTACTTAACAAACTTAAAAGTCAACGATTTTTCAATAAGCCTGCACCCAAGGCTAATTTCTGTCACTGGGATTGGCACTGTGAAAAGTGCGACACGCATACCTGGAAAGTGCGTGTTGGCGTGGAGGAGGACTGCATACCCTTTACATCAGTCTTTACAGCCTCTAATGTAGCATTTTCCTTCCTTTCTCGTCTGGGAGCGCATATTGTGCTTCATTTAAACATATTTCAATTATTCAGGCTTTTTAAATGCACTTCTTTTCCCCTCCCTGCCTGTTCAAAGTGAACCGATCCATCAGTTTAATGTGAGACCCCTCAATGTGTCTCTTTCATCAGTTTGCATAAGAATAATGACGGGACGTCACTTTCAAGGAGACTCGGAGAGACAAAACGGTGGGGTGACAAATCAGTCTTTTTTTTTTTGAATGATAACACTTTATTTATGAGCAAACAAGAACAAACACATTAGCTACCTAGCGGACTATAAAGCATGCTTTGGTCTTGGCCTTCTCAGCCTTCTGCCACTGTTCCAAATACGTTTTAATAAAACTTGCTCAGCGACTGGAAAATGCGTCCTCTCTGTGTCGGTCTGCTGGAACTTGCACGCAAGAACACACACCAGGGCTTTGGCTTCGTCTGAAAGAATCATGCCATTAAAAGCAGATATCTTTCCAATCGTATTGGCAGCAGCACAACGTATCAGCGCAGTGGGACGGGACTGGGGCTAAAACAAAAAATCTATTGTCCCTACTGTCCCCTTCCCTCTATTATTACCTTCTTTATCCCGTACCCTGATTGGAAGTGAATACCGTGTGTGAGATAAGATTCAAAGAAAGAGTGCGAGTGTGTCAGTCAGAGAGAGAAAAAAAGGGGAGTGAAGAAGGTGGAAAAGAGGGAGAAAACAATGGGAAAGAGACAAAGAGAAGGAAAGAAAATGCTACGAGCAGAAAGCAGTAGTGTGCAGTCATCACTCCTCCCCTCGTACGATGTTCTATAAAACAAACGAGCCCTGGCTTCTGTAATTACACTGGTGCGATGGACAGAAGAGAGAAAATGGCACCCCATTCCCCCCAAATGAACTGTCATAGCACATGCTGAGAAGGGCGGCGTAGGCAGGGCATGAGTTATCACTGGTAAACAAACAGAAGCACCCGTGCATGTACGCACTAGACACTCTGGGGAGTTTGTGTGTGCGGTGCAGATCTACATACCCTCTACTCTTTGTGCATGTGTGTGTGTGTGTTTTGTACCTTTCTGTCCACACAGGCCACTGAGCGCCCCGCCATAGGGTTGGCCACATCTCTGTGCTCATTAATATCATCGCTCAGCAGATCTTCAAAGCGCCCATTACGAAACTTAAACAGCTTGTCTGAATATGTTGCACGACCTTGATGCAGAGAGATACGGAGTTAAGGAGAGGCAAAGATTGTTCTGCATAAAAGAGGCATTATGCAACACAAGAGCCGTGGATGATTGGAAACAGAAGAGCAGGTTGCAGTGGTTGAAAGCTTATCTGTTATCTGATGTGGACTCAGATGAGATAAGCTTTAATATCTGCATACAGATTCTCTCCTGCTTCGTCTCTGTATAAGAACCCCTGGTATAAAGTGTGTGTGTACTTTTACAAGTGTATCAGCTCCTACTGTACCGGAGAAGGCGTTATTGGTGTTGAGGACATAAATCTCCTCCCGTCCATCTCCATCGATGTCACACGCTGTCACTCCGATGGCGTTGCCTTGACGGTCTCTGAGGGCGTAGAACGGGGAGCTACGGTTGTCAACAGCTATGTTAACAAGGCTTTTCCTCTGCTTGTCGTACTTTAGCACCAGGTTTGGGCCGTTGTAGCTGCAGGCAGAAATTACAAGCTGTTATACGGTTTTTGGACTGTTAGCAGGAATTCAGACATTTGTTTGTTGGTTCTAGAGTTGACAAAAAAGCTGTTTGTGTTGCTGCTATTTGCTTCAAGGTTGTACATGAAGAATTTTGCAAAACCAGAATTTTGAAGCGCCTGAAAAGTTAGTTTTACATTTTAATGGGGAACAATTTTACATGTCACAACAGGTCTTGACCCTACATGAGCTAATTTGTGTTATCGGGTTTTAACAAGGAAAGAGAATTGTTCCACCCGTCCAGACTATTTCGTTCCACCTTTGTTTGACTTTTGTAAATTAACTCTGACAGTCTGTGGAATAACTCATTTACGTCTAAATATCCACCGATCTGCCACAACATTATGACCACTTTCCCAATATTATGTAGGTCTCCCTTGTGCCCCCAAAACAGTTGTGACACATCAGAGAATGGACATGGGCCTTCTGAGGGTGTCCTGTGGTGTCTGACAACAGAATGTTGTTAGTGGGGGCCTTTGGGTCCTATGGGTTGAGGGGAGGGGCCTCTGTGGATCATCCCACAGATCCCACAGTCTGGGATCCGGTGAACTTGGAGGCCAGGTCAACACCTTGTGCTGATTTTCATGTTTTTTTTTTTAGTTGTACCTAAATCGTTTTTGTGTGTCAGGCTGCGTCCTGCTGGGGATGTCTGCTGCCATCAAGGAGTGTCATTGCTATGGGGTGGGGGTGCTTGGTCTGGTCTAGGTGGGTGGTACATGTCTAAGTAACATCCACATGAATGTGATATGTTTCCCTTAATTTTACTAAAGACAGGAACACAGGACTGTTACGAATAACGTAAAAACTTTATGTTATAACCACAAACGTTAATCAGTTTTTATTCACCTGTGAACCTCAGGTGGTGAATAGTGAGAGGACGCAAGTTAGAGGTGTGTTTGGGAAATGAACTGCAATTTGAATTGCGGATTGTGTTTAATCCTTAGTGTATGATCGCCGTTATTCATGTGACATAATTTCAAGATGTGAGCCTGAATGGTTTTCCTGTTGAAATGCACCTTGGGAGATGTAGTCAATCGAGAATCATCATCCGGAGGGTATGGTTTAAATAGATTTGGCCGTTTTAACTGTTTTTTGGGGTGGGTACCAACGATTTACTCAGTCAGCCAGCGGAGGATGAAACAACAGCATGAAGTCAAAACTGAACTTTGACGATCTAATTCAATTTCAAAGATCTCTTAAATGTTGAAGACCTTTTCTTATTCCAAAAGCTTTTCAACTTATAACCATGCTACAGAAAAGTACAGGAGTTCAGCAACATCAGTATAATATAATCTATCCAAGAGCAAACCATCCCAAGATTCTTCAAATAGCAAATGAAATCACGTCATCTCTGCGGTTTTGTGATATTCTCCTGACCTGGATACCTGCTGAATAGGATGTTTTTGCTAAGTGGCATTTATTAAGCAGGGTCATTAAGGTTCATCTATATTCTGTTAAGCACTGAGATATTCATTGCTGCTCCGCTGGATGGAGGCAGGCTTGCAAAACTGTTCCCATCAATGGCGCTGCACCATTCAATCACATCCATTTTCACCAGCTGAGTGAGCCTCAGGACGCCGTTACCATCTTGTCTTTCAGCTTTTTTGCCTTAATCTTCAACCTGGAAAATGATTTTTATTTTTATTTTAATCTGAGGAATTAGACTTGTAATGCTGTGAGGGCCAGGGGTTTAAGGTATTCATGAAGATGGAAGTGGATGAAATCTAATTTTAAGGACATTACATTAGGACATTTTTTTTTGTATTTTCTAAAATGCCATCTTTATGGATAGGAGGTATTATCTGGTTACGTGTGAGCTGATTAATGAGCATTAATCAGAAAATACTGTCAATATCCAAAAATAAAATAAAAAAACAAGTAAATCAGTCTGCAAATAATTAAACACCACCATAAAAAAAATGCTGAAGCGGACATTTCTGGTTCAAACTTTGAGAATAAACAAAAATGGGGGAAAATGACAATTTAAAATATATATATTGTATAATTTGATATGTGTTTTTTGACTAATAGATATCGTCATGAAAGAACAGAGAACTAAATTGTGTTACGAGTTTTTAATAATCCTATGTTAGCAAATCTATTATTATTTGAATTTCCATTGTACAAAGTGCAGTAAAATTAAGGTCTAAATGTGTATTTTGGGTGTTTTCTTTACACAAGTCTGAACAAAGACATGTACGGAAGTTAAATATCAAAGAAAAAAAATAAAAATCAGGCCTCTTTGCACACTCCTCACCCAGCTACAAATATCTCCAGATCTCCGTCCCCGTCCACGTCAGTGACGGCCATGCCGTAGTTGAGCTGGGTGGGATTGTTCTCGTAGTCCGGAGGAAGGGCAGTCTTTGTTATAGCTGAGAACATGGGCTCTGATCGCTGAGCCGAGGAGAGGGCAGGCAGGAACAAAACCAGCCACAACAACATCCTCCTCACCTGAAGGGCAAAACACACCGTTTCTCTATTTGATTAAACTTTTTTTTAAGAGTTCATGGCGTAAAAACGAGAACAATGCTTAAGTGTGTTTGTAAAATGACACAAACTAAAAACAGCACTATTTCCATCCATCAAACACGCGCTCAGTGCTCTTCACCTGAACCGCGGCGCACATTTGTCCAGACGGTCGAGTTTTAATGAGAATCAAATAAAAACTGAGAGTCATGCGTCTGCAAACTGCAACATATGCCCTTGTTGCTAATTTTCAAAATCCATCGCGGCAAACATCGCTGGCAGAGCTTTCTGCTGTACCCAGACATAAAGATGAAGATATACCACTGCAATCAGCAGCGTACCGCAGGTTTAGATCTGAACAACCCATCACATGCAGACAGGCTGAGGAATTACAGGACAGAAAATCCATACGTGGAGCAGGGCATTAGCCAGAGGCCAAGTGAGCACAGAGGAAACCAATATGACCCGATATAAACAGACAAGAGGTGCTGCTTCCTCAGAGACAGTGACCAACTCTAAATTGGAAAGGCCTTTTTTTTTTTATGTGATGTATAGGCGTCCTTTTAGTGGTAAACAGATAAAAGGCGGACATAGAAGAATTGATCTAATTCGACTTGTGGCGCGCAGGCTGGTGGGATTTCTGATGCTGTGAATGAAAAAGGGAAGTGACTGAGAAAGGAGGGAGAAAGGAAAGAGAAGGGTCACCTTCTCATGGCTAGTATAAAACGCTCATCATCAACACAACTGCAAAACTTTTACACACAAACACACACACACACACACACTGAATGGTGTTTACAAGCTGACAACTTGATTTTCTCTGCCTTTGGATTTATAGGGGCAGCCTTCGTCATTCCATCTATAATGCCGTCGAGATGTCCCCATCTCCACTTCCATGTGGCTGCAGATTCTCCCTTTTCTGCTCCGAGTGTCCAGGTGATGTATGGCTCTTTAACGTCCTCCTCAACAATTCAATTTAAGATAAAACCGCAGAGCTGTTTGAGTAATACTCTCAAAAAGCACACCGGCAGGGAGAGGAAGCACCTCCGCTGACACCTGCAGAAACATGGCTGGGGCCGGTGGTGGCTCCCCAGGCAGGCAGCGCGAAGATAAGGCTCAACGGAGAGCTGGTGGCGATGAAGAGCGCGGCTGTTAGCAAGCAGGGGTTAATTAACAACACTGGGAGCTAAAGATGAGGCCGTTACTCCCCATTAGAGCAGGTGGTGATGACAAATGAGCTGACCAGCCCCACACTACAGAAGACAACTCTAAAGACTTGCTTATATACTTCATGCTAGATAGGAGCAGAGAGCTATAAATACAAAATAAATAGACAATTAGATGATAGTTTCTATTAAAGAGTCACACCTGATCGTTGATGTCTATACACAATGAGGATTATATAAGGCACGCTCCTGAATAAAGAGGAAGAAAGCGTTCCCCAATGATTCACCCATACTAAGTAATAACCAGTTAGAAATATGAGAGATGAGCTCTTGAAATCTTTGGGGACTTTTCAGTTTAATAAAATCGTGAGGTACCACTCCACATTATCCGGTCAAGGACACTTCGCCCCACATTCACTGCAGCAAAGACCAAGACGTCCCGCTTGAGCCGTCAAGCAAAGTTGTAACTTTTCTGCCAGCTCGGATTCGCACAACATTTGACGCCCCTCATCGGGCTTTTATGATGCAGCATCTCACCAGCAATAACAACATCAACAAAGCATCAAATTCAGCCATTTGTGGTAAACCAGTCAAAAAAACAACGAATTAGCCGTGGAGAGAAAAGTAATAGTTGTCTGAGAGCAGATAAATGTTTTTGGTAATTTATGCCGGCATTAATTGGCCATTAAAACTGATTGCAACATCTGCAGGGGCTTTCTGGAGTGTTCCTGCCCAGCTCTGATCCTGATAACACTGCGACAAAGAGCCAGCAACATCTTCACTTTCAAACACACACACACGCACACACACTTCCAGAAGCTCTTCCCTGTGAAGGACACCATCACTGCAGAACACACACACACACACACCAAGAGCTGTACCAGGGCCAAAGAATTACACTTAGCTTCCCTGCAATCAACAATTAACATTAAGCTCTAATGACTCCATCATAAACCACACCTCCTCTGCTTCACATAACATTAATAACATTAGTAGTTGAAAACATATTCTATCTATTTTTAAAAGCACCTAAAATACACATAACTCCAAAATATACCAAATAAAAAAAAATCAGAAAGCATCTAGTTTAAAATAGGAACAAGTGAAACAATGACCAGCTGTGACAAGCATATGCAAGCGCAGCCGCAATAATTAAGTCTGCCCTGCAAAATAAAGTTCATCGGAATCCAGTTTATGTGAAGCAGCACTTAATCCGTGGCAGTTACCCTGGGATTAAACACTAGAACCGAGCGTCTTAATCTGGACTCGTGTTGTCAACTTTTGTTTCTGCAGCAGATCCCAGCGGAGCGCTACAACCATCCTGAACCCAGAGAGAGTCATCATCAGCACCAGCAGCAGCAGGAGCAGCAGGAGCAGGAGCAGGAGCAGAGGAGGTTTCAGCGGCAGGTACTCACAGATGCAGAGACGCTCCGGAAAGTCCAACAAATCCTGCAGCCAGACTGACAGCGAGGATGGAGAGAGAGAGAGAGAAAGAGAAAGAGAAAGGGAGAGACACACACTCAGGTAAATTGTGCCGCGGATTCCGCCGTTATCTCGGGGGTTTTTCCCACTTATTCCCTTTACACAACTTCCAAAAGATTTGCTTTATGAAATCGGTCGTGTGAGGTTTGAGCCAATCGCCGGGCAGCTTGCTGGCTATCTGAGCAGGCGGCCAATGGCGGAGCCGGGAGACGGGGGTGGTGGGCGTGTCCCTCAGGTGTTCATTACGGTCAGGGAGCGGGCAGCAGCAGCAGCTGGGACGGAGGAGACGCGGAGTTTACGCGGTTCAGTTGGGATGCTCCTGACACATCCACGTGTGATCACGGATGAAATACCCGGATATCTAAATTATCCCTCCTTTTAAAAGTTATCTATTGTTATTGTTTAGACTAATTTGAGCATTATTTGCCTAAATGATGCTCACAAGTTAATTGAACCTATTTTTTTTTATTATTAATAATAAAATAATAAAATTGAGATAAAAGCTTACACTGCCGTTTATAAATATATATTAATTATAGCAATATATATACATGTTGTTTAAAATTTCAATTTATGTTTGAATCTACAAATATATAATGTATTTCTATATTAAAAGCAAAGGAAAACGAACTAAATGAGCAATTAAAACAGTGAGTATTGTGTAAAGAGAAGCAGAAATCTGTTTTCTGCCATTATGTGGTGAAAAAATAAATCCAAAAAGACCGGATCTCATTTGCATAGAGCATTTTACAAACATCAATAACAATGATCCTTAAAAAAATAAAAATCAATTATTCTCTCTGAGAGTGATGAGCAAAAAGTTAGTGTTAGTCACAAGTGTGTGTGTGTGTATGAGAGAGAGGGAGAGAGAGTTTGCAGGTTTACTGCTGCCAGATGTATAATTCTTATGTCATGCTCTGCTGAGTCCAGCCTCCCAGAGACCCCCATTGAAATGTGTTGTGTGTGCGTGCGTGCGTGTGCGTGCGGTCGCGTGGAGCTTGGTGAAATGAGATGTTCACATCCCAAGGACGTCTCCCACCATAATTTAAACTCACTGGTGCTGGAAGACTTCAAACTGAAAGTGCTGAAGTCATAAACCAGTGCACTTCTGTCTTTACTGTTATTGTCTGTGATCTGCAGGTGTAAATCTACACCCAGGTGGCTGTGACTCAAACAATGCAAATACGAAAAGACAGAAACGTTACGCTTCTCCATGTTGTGATTACTGCTCATTGGCTCCGGGCTATAAAATGAAATTAAAGACCCAACGGCAACATTGCTTTTACATGTGATGTTTTATTGCTCTTTTGTTGCCGCTTATCTGCCCCATTTGGTTTACAGGTTGCGGAGTTATCTGACATGGTCGCGAAATGTGAGGGGTTAGAAAAAGAGAGCGTCCCCCTGGCTTTATGTGCCGCCGCGCATGCTACCTTCAGCTATTTACTCCCTGATCTACAGTCTCTCACACTGGAGACCAGAGTGTTTTTTATTTATGAAGGGACAAAGAGACATCTATCAGCACTCAGCTGAAGCTGGTGACAGAGTGTAGTGTGACATTGAGGCGGAAAGTGAATTGTATTCCTTCCCCCGGGACACACTGGGACAGATCCCAAACACCATGTTGTGGTTTGCGACTCTGTCCATCAGACACAAATCCAGCGCTCCTCGCCAGCTTACCTCGCTCTTGCACATCACCAAGGTCGTGCCCCCACCTCACCCCTTGACATAATGATCTTGAAATAGAGCTGAAAATAAACCCGAAGATGAGGATTGTGGAAAGCTCGAGGGAAGAAATAGGGAAGGGAGGGGCTTTACTATGGTATGAAGAAGTGTCCTCTCTCCTCTTTAAGGACCTCTGAAAGATGTATAGTGCTACAGCATCATGATGAATCCTCTCAGCGGTGGATAAGAGAACTCTTCTCATATCATTAAGCTTTAGTAATGGTCCCAATGCCATATCCCTCCTGGCAGGGTTGCCTGGCATTTACTCCTCTGGCTAACAGACGTGCTGGATACCTACTCATTCCTACTGCTTCACAGCTGCTGCTGTGCTTCCTCAGATATGGCTGACAGAGAGTTGACATCTGCTTTAGTGAACACACGAGATCCATGACACAACTAAAGCATCATATTTAAAATTTACATATATTTAATAGCTTAAGTAGTGGACTGACTGATGAATAACAGTGTTTGGACAGATACATGAGAAAAAAAGATCCATTTAAAAGAAGCTGACATATTATAATATTATGACTTTTATTTAGTTGTATGGGTCAAGCTTCAAAAATACAGAATACTGCACTACTACGCAACTTTGTACCATATTTCTCTGACTGACTGAAGCCCGTAGGTTTCAGATGAGACATTTGGCCTCATCCATGAGGGGCACTCCATCAAAAATGCATCTACAAAACAAGATAATGGTCATTTGTGGCGTTTTCTGACAGCAGATCAGTTTAAAAATAGTCCATGGATTAATGGGACAAGAAAGGAGCAGCCACAGTGAGCTGCTAGATGAAGAGCTGCAGGCTGCGCACCTCCAACTTCTCGGCAAAGTAACCGACTCCTTTCAATGTGCCCTGCTCTTCACAGACTCACGGCGCGTGCAGCATAAGGTCAGATAACTCACCACCAGAACTACAGATGTCTTCGGACAGAAACCTTTGAGATCTTCACTTTAACTCAAACCCAAAGTCTCTGCCCTAAAGATTGATGATTGATGTTATGGGGGCGATGAGTGCCCACGATCTCACTGCATAAACAGATTTATGGCCCCATAACATGAGGCATGCATGTATGCACACACACCTCTTTGGCATCAGGGACAAAACTTGTGAAAGGTCATGCCTGTCAAGTCCTGCATCAGTTTGAAATAATCTCTCGTTAGCTCTTTTGCGGCATCATTAAAATATATGTTCATTTAGATCTAGTTTATTTTATTTTATATTGTTATAACTTAAAACTAAACTACAACTTTTTCTCTTTTTTTTCTCTCTTCCAGAAAACACACACATTTTTTGCAGATGAGCAGTTTAGCCCCCTACTGTTTTTTATTCTCTGGTTCATCTCATGCTCAGAATGAAAACATTTGATTTTCTGTGTGGATGGGCTCCAGCTTTGCTCTTTGAACCTGTGCACTGAGTCTGCACCGCACCGTAGCCTCGAGGGTGTGACTGCATGTGTTGCGGCATGCACTGATGCGACTGCACTTGTGTCTTTCCCCAGCTCTCTCTCTCTCTCTCTCACACACACACACACACACCACACACATACTCTCACGTCGGGATATAGGTTTCACCAGGGTCCTTCATAGATCAGCCTTCCCCTGACAGCTTTCTTAAATGTCCTTGGCAGCCCCCCAACCCCCAGCCCTCGGTCGCTCTCTGTTCCTGCACCTTTTCCTCTTTTGCCGAGCCTCTGATAGATGCTGCCATATTTCTCTGCCTCTCTCCTCTGGAATGCTCCCATAACCACTGGGCCCTGTAATGCAAGGCACAATCTGTATATATCCCATTAAGTGTCACTTTGTGAACGAACCTGTTTCTCCGCACTCAGTTCGTCTCGTAGGATGGCGCGCATAGGGGATGGAGGCTGGAAATTGACCGGCATCTTTACGGTTGCGATGAATCTCTCTTGGAGTTTAGCTTTTACCTAGTGTTCAAATCTGGCCTGTAACATTGAGCTCAGATGATGATAATTATTTACACGATCTGCTCATTTAGCTACAGTTGTACAAAGTTATGCATTTCCTAAAGTGAATGCTCCTCCCTAATGTGGATGTCCTCCAAACTGTGAAGAATTACACTGAAATCACACTCTGCAGTCCCCTAACTAATATTTGTTTGTTTTTCCACTTTTTTTTTCTTTTTACATCATGAGGTTTTATACACACTCTCTCTGCTATCAATCACGTTTTTAATTTAATGTATGAATATGTGATTTATGTTGCCCGGGCAGAAGATATAAATCTATTTTGCAGGAGTTGGGGGAGGGGGGGGATAAGAGCGCTGATGTTCCCATATTGATTGGTTGGCTTAATAGTGTTTGTTCTTTATAGCTGATCTCAGGAAATAAAGCAAATAAATAGTTGAGAATGAGTTCAGTCACTGTGATGCTCACGTGGACGGGAGAGAGATGAAGCACGGAGGAGGGAGCAGGAATGGAAAGCAGCAGATGACGAATCAAACGGCCGAATCGTTAGAAAACGTGAAGAATAAATACTGATTATTAGTCGTTTCAGTTCATAAACAGAGTGGACTAATTACCAGAATTAACTTTTAGATTTTCTGTCATTCGAGTCTTACTGTGAATTCAGGTCATGAAGTCACTTTTAAATGAAGCTGGGTCAGAGCTGAAGCTTAAGTTAGTTCTGAGCTATAACACATTTTGCTCCCAGGTCTCCTTTCTGATGCTAACGTTTATTGACATCTCGCTACAGCGTTGTGAGTGACAGAACATGATGTATCTTTGCGTGCCCAGGAGCCACGTGTTCGGATGTCACTTTCGAGCCATGTCTTTCTTGTTAATGCGCGGTGTCAGGCCATTATTCGCTCTAAGACTGTTTTACAATTCTCTGAGAATTTGTCAAATTGATTTGAAAAGCAAACTGTGGTTATTGCCCAGGACCAGGCGGCTCTTTGGCGGAGTGATGAATTGAATTTGTCTTGACATGTCGCGTTAGGGGAAAGCAAAGAAACTGCGTAAAAAGCATGACTGTGCCTCTATTTAATTTCAGATTTCTCACCTTATCTGAGGAGCAAACTTTTAATTTCTCTTTCTCTTGAATCATCTCCCAGCCCCCCAAACTTTAACCGTAACCCATGGAACAAAACGCTAAAAAGACCTCAGACCGGTGACTTCGCTCGTCTTCCAACTCGTGAGAGGTGGAGATGAGAGCATAAATCGAGCCCATTAGCCCTCGGGGCTCACTGATGACAGTTCCCGCCCTGTGGCTGATGTAAACCAAACTTCCTGTTTGGAGATGAAGAAGCCTGTCACGCGGCTGCAGCCACCTCAGCCCCTGTCGCCCTCCCTCTGTCATTAATAGCAAATCGATTCTAAATGAGGGACAAGGGAAACAAGGCAGTGATAAAAAAAAAAAAAAAAAGCGTGTGCTCATGTCCGGTGGAGGGATGTGCAGAGAGGAAGACCCTTAAAGGCAGGCTAGTTTGAGGAAGCTACAGCAGGTATATTAAAAGCATCCTCAGTTACACAGGATAAATAGCAGTCAGTAAAATGAGCAGCACAGGATGGATAGCAGAGTTAAAGAGGCATAATACTGAAATACACTAAGCTGCATCATTCATATAATGCTTGCTGCGCCACAAACATCTTGTACACATACTTACTGTGTCTTTCTAACGAGCCAGCTCTCTATACTACCACTTCTTTCCTTCTTTGAGCTTTTTTCCTTAACCATACATACTTTGTTTAGATATTGCATTGTCATGTTGACTACCACAGGAGGTTCTTGATCGCCACGTGGCTGAAAGTCTCTCTGTCTGTTTCCAAATTACCTGATGATAGAGGTAATGAGAACTGTTTTCAGATCATCATGCCTAATAGTGTATTGATCTCAGCCTAGGAGAAATTACTTCATCATCTCTTTAGTTAGGCCTTTTCATTTTTTTCAACCTGTATTACATTAACATGCATTCAGAATGAAAGTCGGCTTAAATTTGTCCTTTAAATCTTATTAAATTGTACTATAGGATGTTTTTTTAAATCATAACCCAGAGTTTGAGGTCTTGCGGAAACACATTTCAACACATAACGCCTTGTGCCCTTGCACCGGCCGCCTCTGCTGCCTGCCTCAGTCAACAAACTATCCCTCCTCCTGCGTTTCTGTCGCTGTCTCCTCAGTGGGGTAATCAGCCATTCTCCTGCAAGGTAATTCCTGCTCAGGAGTGCATGCGGCCGACACTGCGGAAATTCATTTTTTGGTTTAATTTCAGGCCTATTGATCGTGGAGCGCTTTACGGACTGCATGACATCCATAATCACAACAATGGTGTGACAGCACAGATAAATAATGTGGCAAAGGCGCGGGGAGAAGGAGGGATGTAGGGATGAAAGGGAAGCAGATTTGAAAACAAATAAAAAAAAAAGGAAGAGCCCAGTTCCATCTCTTACTGCGTTCTGTATTAATTTCTGAACTCCACCCTATTACACCCTCCCAGACCCGACCCCGTCACCTGATTGATCTCCCCTCAGAGAGCCATAAATTAGTTTTCTTCCCAAACTTGTCTGAAATCTGTTTGTTTAAGGATCCATTAAAGGAGAGGAGTCAGTGCTCTACAGTAATTACCAAGGCTACTATAATATCTATAATTATTGTGATTAGTGGAGCAGAATTAAGTTACTGCTAAAGAAACCACAAGGGGCCATGGCCACAGCATGATTATGAGGTTTTTTGCATATACTAAGGCTGCAGTTGAGTGCAATCCGGAGCGATGTAGCTTAAAATAAATGCAAGAAGATTCAGGCAATAGTGGGTGCATGCCGAAAAGCATGTTTTATATTATTTTTGGGGAATCTTTTACAGTGTAAATGCACCCACAAGTCTATCAGGAAATACCTGAAAAACGAAAAATATCCAACCAAACATTTACAAACAAGGCAGCGTGAAATGTATTTGTTCTGGTGGAGCATTTCGACCTTCACACACTGGATATTTGATTTAAAATTAGGCGCTTCCACATTATTTTACGCGTTTTATAAGATATTTCTGGAAATATGCACACATTCCCGGCATGTTGATGAGTCACTTTCTCCTCAGTAAGCATAAATGCCTATTTCAGAGACAGCAGGGGCCAGTGCGGTCAGTGTTTGTGTGGGCAGAAAGCTTTAAGAGAGTCAAGAGAGCTGGTTTAGGCCGGCGGCAGAGGCCGCAGCAGGTCTTCTGGCTCAACTAGGTGTGTACACATAGCTGTGTTTATGTGCAGCTTAATTTTAAATGCACCCAGCCCAGAAACAGGTTTAAAAGTATATATATCACACAGTGAGATGTGATGAAACTGAAGTCAGAAATGTGACCTTTTGTTGTATATACGCAGTGAGATGACAATGGTGTTTAGAAAAGAGCGGTGCCGGTGATGCAGCGGTGCATAAAGCATGCACTTCTTGTTGGAGTCTGAAGGGGCTAACAGCTCGCGCTCATAAAATGTCTCAAGTCAGAAAGGCGATAAGGATGCAGAGTTAATGCGGCTTGGCACACAGTTTTATTTGTGCGGAGGTGGAGCGGTCCAGCTCTGTGGAGAGGCTTGGAGTGGATGTGGATACTGTTGCAGGGTGAGGAGCAGCGGGACGATGGAGGATGCTTTAGCGAGATAGAACAAGTAGGCGTGACAACGAGGAACTGAGCGTTTTCGCTGGAACGAATCGATGTGCACCGTGAGGCCCGTATTATGTCATCACTGGACGGGCATAGCTTTAAAATCTAGTTAACTGCAGAACACAACTCATTGTGGGAAACACCAGTTTGAATATTCTTCAGCATATGTCTGATTATTGTTTATCAGCAAAATAAACTATTAATTAACTAAACAGCTGCAGTTGCAGATATATATATTTTTTTTGTTGATGTAAAGTGCTGCAGAAAGTTCTTTATGTACTTGACAGCTTTTTCTTAAAGTAGAAAAGGAGGGCAGGCAGGTAGAGGTAGGTAGAACAAACACCCATCAATAAAAACTTAACGCCACGTCTGCACCTCTGGTGCTAATACAGGTTCCTGAAAAGGTTCTTTGCCCCTAAGGAAAGTTCTTGTGTTGCAAACAGGCCTTTAGTCCACTTCACTTCACACACACACATCATTAAACATTTAGTGTGAAGGTGAAAGATGAGGTCATTTACCTGAAAGCGAGGATCTAATGAAAGATGCTGACAAGTAGCATTATGGGAAATACAGAGATAAAAGTTAAGGTAGCCACAGCCCCACAGATTCTAGTCAGATTGAATCCAACTCTAAGTCTCAGGTCTGTCCCTTTGTAATTGTATCAGGATGCCTTATATGAATGTTAGTTGTAAAGTTATATGATGAAATCCTTTATCCTGAGCCCCAGTGACTCTCTGCTGCTAAACATGCATACATAATGAAACAACACTTGGTAACAAAGCAGTTTCTTGTTGGTGTTAGAGATGAGCACCACAGGGAGTGAACCGCACCACAAGTCTCCACGCCGCTGATCAGCTATAGCTATTTATATGTGAGCCAGCGCCGAGCCTGCCGTCTTTTTGGGGCGGGCCAGTGACCCTATCATGGACATGACGTGTTAAGAGAAGCCGCCTTTTCTTATCTGCATGCCCTTGGAGTACGCGCCCATTGATATGCCACCTTGACTCTATCTTCATGCCAAGATGCTTCCAATTATGCGAGTCGCTGGAGTGAGGCAGAGCGTGGGTTTCTGTACGATGAAAAACCGGTCTACGGTTAATGTGATCCTGCTGCTTTCTCCCCCGTAGGGGTGGTTACGGCACACGTAGGATGGATTAAAAGAACAGCCGTTTCCCCACTCAACACTTCCCAGTTCACCACCTTTTCCCCACAGTCTCGTGACCCCCATAAGGTAGACGGATCTATTTAGTAAATGGCTCATCATCGTGGCTGGGGCTCTGCAACAACCTGCATCCATTATATCCGGCAGTTCAGTGCATCACACGTGGGGATTCTTGCTGTGGCATCAGTTCCCGGGCTATCAATCTTTCTTTAGGTGTTTCTTTTTAGCATGATGTCGCCAGATAGCCGGGCTTAGGTCGCCTCGCAGGGCAGCTCTGTCACTGGCAGCTGGGTGTCACTCAGCTCAAGTGACAGGCTCAGTGTTGAACAGCTACTGGGAATGAGATCAAGAAAGAAGCGTTATGGAGACTGATCTGTGGAAGCTTCTTCAGCTATCTTCTTTTTGAGTCAGGCTTCTAAAAATCTTCCTCATTTTGCTCTGTTATTTCATTTTCCAGTTCCAAGTTCTTGGTTACGGCTTCCCAGTAGAGGGCAGCACTTCTTTACCAAATGTAACTTGGTCTTACATATCCTCTATTCTGGCATCTAAGGCTCTGCTGTGTAATTTATTTGGGAAGAGCGCGCAGACAGAGGTCACAATCTCGAGTCCAAAAAGTCCAGAGGATGCTGCTCGTTCCCCGCATGCCTCTCATCCCTTTAATCTGACCTCACCCTCTTCCCTGTTTTTAAAACAACGTGACTGAGACTAAACCGTAGCTTGTCATGTGTCACTGATTTATGAAAAATGCGCAGCGCAATTTGCAGCAGACTTCAGTCACTTCCAGTCGCGCTGCCTGTCGCCCTCCTTCGCTCTTGTCTTTCTTCCTCTCCTTCTCTCTCTCTCGAGTCGCCTCACTTTTTTCGCCCCCCCTCCCTCTTTGCTCCTGCTCCACCCTATAATCACTCCGGTCCACGGCTCTCATTTGGAGTGGTATATATAGCAGTAATTGTCAGGGTGCAGTACAGAGACTGGGCAGAGCATGTGTACTCTCTCACAGGGCTGTTTTGCAGTAAATCTCTTAGGGTAGAGGAGAGGACCGGGGTGGGGAGGGGTTCGGGGTTATGTACGTGCACAGGAACATCCACCCACATAAGGACAACTTCACTTATACATAATGCTCAACGCAATACTATAAGCGCATGGAGATGCAGGTTACAAGCACCTAAGACGAGGTGTTGCATGCATTCTGTAAGTAACCTGACTATTCATTTATTGTCTCAATGGGCCTGACAAGGAAATTAAGTGCGTCTCATAATGTGTTTTACCTCAATAGTATGGGATAATTATGCAAATGAGTTCATTATTCAGGAAAGCATCCCCTTATCAGTAAATATTAACAATCCCAGGTGATGAGTTGGGGCCTTGCGCACGGTACACGTACAAAGTAATGAAAACAGGCAGACCAGTTATAAAAGAGAACTAGCTGAGGAGCGGCAGCGGCTCATCTCTCCAAACATGATAAAAAAGCAAGTCATCGTTAAGTCAAGCTGCCACGTGGCTTTCGGCGAAGAACATTCCTGCCCAATAATCTGAAAGCTCCATCACAAAAATCCTTCGCTATGCCTGTCTGCTTTATAACCCATGGAACACTGCCTCCAAAAGAGATGACGGCGAAACTTGTTCTGCAGTCCAGTTGTTTGTATGTGACGGTGTGTGTGTGTGTGTGTGTGTGTGTGTGTGTGATGGGGTGCAGGGAGGGTTCCTCGCAGCTTGTATGGACAGGTCTGTCATTCAGAGAGCGCACACAGTCTCCGTTGTGGAGCCGTCTTTGGTCCCTGTCGGGTCAGGGTGGGGTGGCAGGGGGGGCCTCCCGAATAAAAACACGTGCTGCAAACAGGAAGTGGCCCTGTGAGGATAAAACGAGAACCGCGCGGCCAGCTGAGAGTGTTTATGAATGAAGGGTGCTTACATTTCTCTCTTTTATTTTTATTTATTTTATTTTCTTCCCCAGAAATTGATTTCATTCTCCTGTTGTGATTTATCTTGATACTGTGATTCAGTTTGCTTGGGTTTCACTTTGAATGTGGGTCCACACTGACGAGTATGAGATTCCCTGGAGATGTAATCAAGTTCTGACTTATAAAATCATATTTTCTTAGAGCAAGTTCTAGATACTACTATGTAACGTCTGCCAGCAGGACACAATTATGGTCTCTTCCAAGGAAGTCATGCTTCCAGACAACAAGTGTACCTGCATGAAGAGAAACTGAATTTGTCTCCAACTTTCATTTTCTCCAATAAAAACAAGGCAAATTTATCACCTAATAGAAGTTTATTATGCTCGCTTACAGTGTGGGTCCGCTTGCCTTAGTATTTGTAGGAATGCAGCGTGTTAAAAGTGCATGGAAGGATGCTGAGTGTTTTTGAGAAGAGTCCATGAACCCAGGTGCTCTGCCTTCAAGTATTCCTTTCCTGTTTGCCCAGCGGCTGTTTCATCCCAGCGAGTGACCACTTCACAGCTCGACTGTTTTCTTTCTGGGTGGATTTGCCGGCTGCGATCAAATCCAACTTTTGTTACGAGTAAATATTCTCTCCAGACATAGCGGATTGCTCCACCCACTTCTACCAGATCTGATGTGCTTGAAGGTAGTCATTAATTCCCGGACACTTTTTGTGTATTTTCATTTCTCGGCTAGTTTGGTTATTTCTCCGTTCCCATGAGAGGTGGTATTTGCAAAGGATCAAGTCAAATCAAAGAGCTTAAAAGGGCAGGTTTGTCATTTTAGGGGAAATTGTCCAAGAAAGTTCCAGTATCGCATCGGTTTTTACCGTAAAAACCCAAGAACACGGGGTGACTGAGTAATCAGATTCGGTTTCCCTCAAAATAACATGTATCAGAGCAGGTGGAAGGAAAAGGCTGCGTAATACGGCGTCTACTGTCTTTTTTTCTTGCAGAGAAAACATCACATTTGAGCCGCTTTCTCATCCACAAATATTCTGCAGTGTAATGCATTAACAAGCAAGAAGGAGGCAGGAAGCAGAGGACAGCTTAGTGTGTGATGAAGTTTTATTGATTCACAGTAATGATGAATGAATGGATAGTGATTTGTTGCTTAACTGAAACTTGCCTCTGACTCTGAGCCAGCGTCTATCCGCAGCTATCCTAACTTTCCCCAAGAAAAAAAAACGTAACAAACCTTATCACCTTCATACCTTAAATTCTTCCCTGCAAAATAAACATGTGGGTACAGATTTTTTTATTCTTCTCGTAAGGGCGCTGACAGACTGCTCCAGTATATTTGGTGTCATCACGAATGTATCACAGCTAAAAGGAAACTAAATCACATCATATGAAATGTCATTTTTTACTCTTTAGATGAGGTCAAAGTCCCTGAGAGCACAGCTTTTCTGTGAATATGACGGTAGATGAGCTCCACGTGGATCACACTCTCAGCAAAATTAAAGCACAACTGGCCATAGAAAATGAAATCCCTGTGCTATGCTTAGAGCATGAACACTAATACAGTAATATGATGAATATGAACCCACTTAAGATATGGAATGGCATATCATTTTTAAATAACACACATAACAGACCATAGGAATATGTCAAAAATCAACTGTACACAAGCACAAAACGACAGAAAAGCACATCTTTTAGCGCTAATACTACCAGATACAATTTTTAGTATTGCGGCTGACTGTGATTGGCCAGGTGTGCATGGTTATAAGAGGTTATTCTTTAAAGCGACAGAATTTCAAAGTCTTAATGCCTTCTTTGTACAGTCAGAATCATGAAAGCAATGGTGAGGATTCTGAGCGTCTGCTAAAGAAATTAAACAAGTTTACAGTTGTCTTTTACAAGTGACGTGTCCCTTCCACAACATGTCCTGGAAACTGTCCATTAGAAAAACCGTCTTAACATGTTTAACCACGAGAACAATAAGGCAAGCACATCAAACACGTTCATGTGTAAAGCAAGCATCGTTAACACGTGCCCCATGCCGTAAAGAAAATAAAGTTGTTTCATTGTTTGGTGCGCTGGGTGCTACTTATTCAGCAGAGTGTAGAGGAATATAGTATATTTCAGCAGACCTTAGCTTTAGCCAAAATAAGGTCACTGTTTACTGTGTTAAAGCGTGAATAGTGGAGTTTATTTTTCTCCCAGACAAACATGTTGTTCTCGTTGGGGAGCTGAAAATGCCCACTTGTGGTCTCCGCAAGGCTCCCTACAAACGGGCAGCTTTGGTAGTAAAAACCATATGTCTGCGCAAGTCTTTATCCGAACCTTATCCATCCATTTTAGTCCTTCTTTTACTTCCTCATTCTTTCTTCCAATCCCTGTCTCCCCGGCTAGCTCTCTCAGGAGATCTTCCTCATAGTGTTTGTGGAGACTGAAATCCAGATTCTTGCTCCTTCCCTGATTCCATAAGTAACAATTCCATCGTTTCTTTATAAAGCACATGCTACGGCCTCAATCGTAACCGTAACCTTAAGTCTAACCAAACAGACGTAATTAAAAGGCTTTTTATATGCTCTCAAAACCCAGCCTGCCTGCCTGCCTACCACAATACTGTGGTTTTGTCAGACCAGTCAGTTGCCTCCCATCAGAGAAGCTGGCAGAGAAAACTGTACAGTTACAGTTGTTTTAATAACTAAAATAAAGTAAATCAGCTATTATTCATCTGCATCATGGGATCGTTCTAACCCTACTGGACTAATATTTGCTCCCTGGTTAGTTACCTCAGAAAAAAAAAAAATTGTTAACAAACTCTCTACTGCCGTGTAAGTGTGAATTCCTTGAATAAATAAAGTAATAAAGCATAAATAAGCACAATGAATATGAAAACTAAACACAAACCTTATAGATTTCGGAAAGGTAAAACACAATAAAGTCATTTTTTGATAAACACCGTGACTTGTCAATTTGGAGGCTAATTAAAAAAAATAATGGGGGGAAATTCAAGAATACTGATGTTCAAGACATAAAGTGCTTTGTTCCATAAAAATAATTTGACCTCTTCTTATCTATTATAGATGAAAAGCACAGCTACACTTTGATAAAATCATTATTGGCTGTAAGAGAAAACTACCCAAAGCTACAACACCGTTAAACACTTGAAACATAGTGTGGATAATATATCGACTTACAGTATTGTTAAAGAGCACCAATGTTTAAGTAATGTAAGCACAACTATTACAAATGATCCACTCATCAGTTTCTATCCGTAATTTGGGGAAATTATTATTTTTCTACGACTTCCAAATAGCACCGGTTTCCCTGACATTAAGGTCTTTTAAGGCTATATGTTATAACTATTTTAAGTTACTAGTAGTCCACATTCACAAAAATCAGTATATCTATATTTATATCAAAAATCGTATTAATTAGAGTTAAAAACAAAACAAAACAAAAATTCTTGAACCATATGGCACCTGTTACACTCTTGTTGTCAATGGCTGTTTGAGTTGAGAATGGAGTCTCTGAAATGGTCGCTGCAGTGATATGATGTGCTTTTGAATATCTTATCCACATCTGCCAAGGAGATGAGCAGGCGCCATTTTCTCTGTTGTCCAAAGGTCCAAAGGGCCCACCCTGAGTAGTCTCTGGGCCCCAATGGAAGGCCTTCATACTGGACCCCGGCATGGGTTACACAAAGTTGTTGGTGATTTGCCTCTGGTGCTCAAACAGGTCTTCGGTCTCTGCACTGTACGCATCGCCTGTAAGAGGAGAAAATAATTAACATCACTATCAGACGGGAGGATGGGATGAAGTGAAAGAAAGAGTAAAGACAGTTTTTTTGTCCTCACCTGCGTGACAGCCATACATGTACGCTCTGTGGCCATCGTATTTGCACCGACATCTCATGACATTGTTCATAAAGTCAGACTCAGCCATGTCCATAGAGGGGTTGACTTCCACCTGCAAAATAACACAGTCATGGATGACCTCATTTATTAGCAGACAGGGAGATGGGACAAGGTTCAAGGAGCGGCAATGAAAACGTCCCCCTCTCTCTCTCTCTACACACTGGGAAAGCCATTTTACATAAAGAGCAGTTGGATGTAAAAATGTTAAGAGTGCCTGTTATTAAACAGCACTCGTGGCTGGTATTGTTTTTATAGTCAATCTGTTTCTCATCTATAAAAAGCTGGATGACTTTTCCATACTATTTTCCTATTTGTGCAGATAAATTCATCACACTGTACTCCTCTCATGGATCTGACGCTGGAGTGATGTTGCTTCGTAGTCAACAGCTGAGCTTATCGGACTGAACAACATGCGGCAATAAAACACGTGCTGCGACCGCCGTTATTCAAAGCACCAAGCGCTGGTGGGAGGGAAGCCCGTTTCAGTCTTTTTTTATAACTTGAACAAAAACATGTAACAAAGACACTCATGCCCACATAAACATGGTAACTCTGCAAAAGAGGCTCTTCAGCCTCACAGTGGAGGTTTGTGGAATGAACAATCTACAATGTGGCCACAAGCTACAGCGGGCTCACAGACCTCAACTCTGCTCCTCACACTTCAGCCTGAAATAGCCTGAATGTGAAGTAGTTCTGCATGAGAATGTTTATATGTCTGAATTAGGTCTTATTCTGAGCGCTGCCATGCACTGTACTAATAGTCTGTCATTTGCCGAGCGGCTCCGTAAATGCTGATACAACCATTCTCTTAATCTGGCCTGGTGATAATACTGAGAAGCCATTTACTCTAATAGCTGCTCTGTAAACTGCAACACCCATTTTAAGTACAGGTTACAAACGGCTTCAGGGAGAAGAGAAGGCAAGCTACGCTAAAAACAAAACACGGTGAATGCACAAATAGTGTCTCTTCATTTTTTTTTTTGTGTAAATTACAGCGTTGGAGCAAGGCACGTGAGGCTTTTGCAGGGGGGGCCGCTTCAGTGGCAGAACGTGTCGCACGCTGAGAAAGTGACTATAAAAATAAAAACAGGGCAGGAGGAATTCCTTGGTGGCAAATTAGCCGTTCCTAATGGAAGGGGGTCGACTAGGTGCCGTTTGACTAAAGGGAGGCAATAGTTAATTTGGGTAATTGGTGTGTTTCATTAGCAGTGGGTGGTTCAAGGGCAGGCCTGCTGTATCTTTCTGTAAAGACTGCGATCAGAAAAGGCGGGCATCATCTACACTTTACTAGATGAATGAAGGAACACAGCTTGCTTGTATTTTTCTAGCTCTACAACCTTGGTGAATAACTAGTTCATTGCTTGGCGTACTGTGTGTTTTCTCTTTTTAATCCCTTGTTCTTCTCGGTTAAATTTAGTGAAATCCTTAAACTGCTGACCTCAAACGACACTGACCTTTTCACCCTCAGTAGTTTGTCCAATTTCTTTCCCGCATTTATCTTAACTCCATCCACTCTATCATTCATTCCTTCTTTTTGCCTCCACACTGCCGCTACGGCAGCGCAGCACTTTATAATTATACCACACTCGGCATGCTTTAAAAAAACACTCAGCTGGTGCGTGCCTTTTGTATATATATGTGCGTGTGCAATGCGTCTATTACGAGTAAATTAAATAAATCCATCTTCAAAAAAAGAGTTTTAATTACAAAGACTGAGTGTGACCTCGCAGGCAAACCGGGCAACGGCAATAATTACAGAACAATGAGTAACACCGTAACCAGCCTCCCGCAGCTAGGAGGTAATTGGTAGCATGCTAACATCTGAAGACTGCTGCATAGCACGGTGGGACCAGAAGTCCGACCTGGAAATGGAGGAGAGTGGGCGATGGAGTCCTTGATGTGTTTTAGACTAGTAGCCGCAATGACTCGGCTGGACAAAGAAGTGACCGACGGAGGAATGTTAGAGGTGATGACTGTGCTGGGGAGGTTTTACTGAAATAGAACTCAAAACCCCAACCTGAGAGCACTGATTTCTCGTTAACTCTGGTCTTAAAGGAGCAGTTCAACATTTTGTGATATTTGTGATTCTGTGCTTAAAGTTAGATGAGAAGATTAATACCACTCTCACATCTGCATGCTATACATAAAGCTAGATACAGGGGCAAGCAACAAGCCTGAAGCTCTTTGTGTTGTTTTTTTGCTAATTATTTTTGTCTGCTCCTCTGAACGCAGAGTTTATGGTGATTCATCTTTGTGATACAAAAATGTGCCCAAACTGCAAAGGTGGAGAAGAGAAACGGCCTCTGACCTGGAAGATGTAGTCTCCTGGCCGTACGTCTGTCACGTCAACCCACTGACAGTCGATATCGTGGCGGTATGTATCCCAGCAGCCCACAGAAATGCCTTGGTCGCCCATATTGTAGCAGGAGAATCTCTTCTGGAGCCCTAAAACGCACACATGCGCACACACACAAAACAACAACATTATCAATCACAACATCAAAGCTCATTTAATGCTCGGCACTCCCTGTTACTTTTAAGAGCCTTTAGTTTCCTGAATTGCGTTAGACCTCATACTATGTGAAGGCTGCCTTTTTCATATGAGCTATTTCATCCATGATATAACAAGTAAATGGAGAGTGAACAAACAACAACAGGAGCGATCTAATACATTAACCACAAAGTAAAAATCTGAATAGCTGTAACTGAAATACTGACATTAATTTCCTGTCACTAATGGGAATGACTTTTTACTGGGACTCATGAATAGTGTTGAACATTACCGTCAGGGCAATACGTGTCCTCCAGACAGAAACTGGCCTTGTGTCCCTCTGCAACCCTTGTGCCGTTCAGAGTCAGCAGGTCGTAATGTGTGAACACCTCAATGCTGTGGTAGTGCCTGGGACGACAGAGGGGAAAGTCCAGGTGAGAGCGTGCATGTGTGTCTATGAGTGTGAGCTTTTACACTAAGTGAACACTGGCTCCCTATGGCTTGTCTCCTAATGACCTCACTGCTCGAACATGAGCGTGGGTGTCACCGTAACACTTCTCACAGAAGCTTGTTTTAGCGTCAGCTTGGTTGAGATGTTTACTCATTCTAAGTGAATGGAGTGCTTTGAAACTCACATCCATCGCCCCGATACGTTGTAATAAACTGACCTGACTGTGCATGGGCCTTTGTATTAAACGTGACCTATGGCAACACGGCTGGATCAACCGTCGTTTCTGCAAACGTGTGCTGGAGGGCGCCTAATGAATCTGGGGAGAGGGCAACACCGCTTCAGGCCACCCATATACTCTGGGCTTCTAATGTCCCTCTTCTGTCATCACAACAGGTTTGAAAGTGATCTGTCACCTGAAAACAAACTAACCTCTTCAAACTGAGAGGTAAAACAAATCTGAATACTCCTCTGAACAATATTTCATCTATTTCTACCTAGCACACAAAATGCTGTTGAGGCCCAGAGCCAGACAAAGTCTCTTATGTTTAATGTCCGTGTTGCATGCTATGTGCAGCGCCCTCGTCACACCATGTGTCCACTGGCACGAGTTCAGCCTGTTTTCTTTCCAGGTAGCAATTGAAAGCAATTAAATTAAATATGACTGAAATTACTCAAAGTGAAAGGAGCTATGTCATTAATGCACGTACAAGCAATCATATGATGAACAGGTGTTTGTGAAAGTATTTTTGACAGGCTTTGCACTTAAAACCACAGTTAACCCCAAAACACTTAAAGTGACCACAAGGCCAACCACAACATCCCACATATAGTAAGTATTTAAACAGTTATTTCCATTGCAACAACCCACACAGCTAAGCAGTGTCCCCCCTCCATTAACTCTGCATGGATGCTCTACCTGTGACACTGGTGCCATGTCCAGCTCTCTTTTGTCGCTTTGGGTCTGAAATCGGATCGACCCATGTTCATGATGCGAGAGGAGAAGCGTAGCAGGCGGCGGTGGCCATAGGGCCAGTTCATCCTGGCAGCTGATGATGAAAGACAGTTCTCCTCATTGGCGCAAGTCAACAGATGGAGGGGTCGGTCTTCCAGGTAGGCTGTCTCCTGGACCAGCTGGGCATCCAGAACAAGATCAGGAGCAGCTGAAAGGCATGAAAGGAGCCCGCTTAGAGATTCTGTTATGAATTAAAGAGGAGAAGATGTAAGGCTATAGGAAGCTCAGCTTACTGTCTGAACAGCTGACCCCAGCAGCCTTAGTTCCACCTCCACGAGGACAATGGATGTGGTTGTTGCGGCGACACTGTTGAATTGAAAGCTCTGTGCCCACGCAGTGAGCTCCAGTGAGAATCACATCACTTGCATTTGGGTCACCCGACCAGTACCAGGTCTCCTGTCAGAGCAAAGGCATGTGAAAAGGACAAAAAAAGTTTTATAGCCGTGAATGGTATCATAGCTCATTGTCCACAAAAGTGACTGCAGGGGGCTGTGACTATGGATTGTTCTCCATGTGTTTAATTTTCTCATCAATAACTCCGACACCGCTGATGGGATTTTGACAGATCGTAGAGAAATGATGCCTCTGACCCTTCTTTTCTGACACTTTTAAAATTACACTAATTGGTTTTGAAGTGGGACTGCCACATTGTTTGTTAATTCAGGGCATTATTAGACACTTTGAAAAAAGTTGGTGGCACTGCAAATTGGACATTAGAGTTACATGTTATATTGTGTTGGTCGGAGGAGTTGTTACCTGATGAGCACTGGCGGCGAAGCCCAGGCCGAGCTGCCTGCATACCACCATGGCCTCGTTGATGCCCCAGTTCTCACTACAAACGGAGCCCCAGCGCTTACGACCCCCAACATCCATCAGCACCTCCACACGGCCTTCGGATGGGACTCTACCGCCAGCAAGCCGCACCTGAAAATCAGTTAAAGGATTTAAATGGGACGTGCATTATCAGTGAAAGCTAATTAGGTCCAGACTAGTGATGGTGCAGGTTTTGTACCGTGTTCTCTATGCCAGTCTTAGGAACGTTACAGCGTACTGACGCATCCTGGCTGTGTTTGAATGTCCACGGTTGAACTTCCTGGAAGTAGCAGTCTAAAACTGAGCGCTCTGACCCCAAACACTGTACAGAGTTCATATGGATCGGTCCTGTACCTATAGAGACAGAGAGAGGAGAAGATTTTGTAGTTATAAAGACTTGGAGGACAAAACAGAAGCAAGGACATAACTGAAGGGCAATATTTCTTGGGACTGTCTGGGGCCACCCAACACAGACACAATGGCATTAAGATGCTTTATCACGCGAGGCAGCGCGCACACATACAAGTCAGATTCTGTATGCCTTTCATGTGAATGGGCTTTCCTTACTTCAGCATCAAATCAACAATCCTATCTGTCATGACAAAATGCTCCAGCAAGCCAAGCAGCAGAACCACCAACATCTACTTTGGGCATCTGTCACACCTCATTACCGCTATTGTGTTGCTTTAACACAAATACCCCAACAACAATAACATTGTGTGTAGTCCACCACCCTGGGTGAGCAAACGAGGCAAAATCTCTGATAAAATAAAATACTTTTCACATAAAACACAGAATCTCTAAACAAAAAAAAAACAAATCATGAAAAAAAAAAATAAAAGCCAGAAAGATTTTATAAAAGCAAGCAGCTGGTGCCATAATGATAGATATGAAAACACACAACAAACTATGGCATCTGTGTTTTCTTTAAACAAAAGGCTCAAACTGCAAACTTGGAAATGGGGTAGCAATGAAATAAACACGACCAACACCACAAAAACTGTGGGAAAGAGAAAAACCATGAAGAAAGGGCGTAAAAGATGATAGTCAGGAGCAGATTGCAGCCTAACCCAATCTGTCTCTGTGTTGGTTTTGGTAGATTGCAGGCCTGCCTCCACACTGGTCGCCATCCGTGGGTTCACGTGTATGAAAAAAAGACACTTCTAAACCACTTCCGCTTCTATCTGCATGGTGAAGGCCACAAACTTGATCCCAATGTTTGGCTTATCAAGACAAACACGGGGCCCCCTCCAGGCATCCTCAAACCGAACGGTGGCAGGCTTTATTTAAACCTTCGTTTGGGAAATCCACAAAAACCCAAAATAAGTCCCAAGGAACTGGCCACACACACACTCTACATGCACACAAATACACACTGTCATTCAGGGTGTCTTACTCCCATATAGCCTATGCATGCTTCACAGACAAAATGACACAGTAAAATAACGACGTTGGTCAAGGAAGGAAATAGAAACATTGTCTGTGTGATTTAACTCACTGTTGGTGATGATAAACCTAATGATGATGGGAGCCGGCAGATGGAGCCTGAACAGAACCAAATGTTTTCTTCACTTTCATTCTCCCTGAGATCAAATCTCTAACACTGACAGGAGGTACATCTATGAGGGCAACATCAGAGCATAATATAAAAGTGGTATTTTAAATGTAGTATTTACAAGGAACAGGTCGAGCTTGGTTACTGTGTAATTAGAACTGTTAAATGCCTCAGATCACTTGGAGAGATTAGAAAATTGACTTTAGTGGATGGAAAAACGAGTAAGAACAGTCACATTCTTGTTGAGAATAGCGCAAATAGTTGGTTAGCGGTTATGAGGGAAACCCCGCTCTTCTCTTCTCTGAAATTATACTTTGGCACATTAAGACTCGTGTCGTGTTTTTCTTTCCGTGGAATGTCTCTCCCTGTGCTTCTATAAAGCCTCTCTGTCATCAGATCTGTTTCTTAGGAAAGTGCGTCGGTCATTTTATTTATAGGTGAGCCGTGCATTCACACCATTTGGCCGGTCGCTTGAAGCCCCAACCAGACCTCAGCTAAACCTCAGATTAATTGGTGTCAATTTGGTGGCAAGGTTAGCCAGCAAATAGACTGAGGATGAAGAGAAGAGTGAGGAGAATGTGGGCCCGCTAGAATATTTGTTTAATTATCACAAGTCATATTGTCATTGCAATATCAAACAATGTTCTTGCGTTGCAAATTTTCCTCCTGTCGTGCAGGGCTCATAAGTACAGTACGTATGTGCAAGCAAGTGCTTCAACAGATCTGATGAGTGAAGCCACTTCTGACTGGCAGACTATCTACCACATGCCGCAGTAAACCAGCCAGTCGACCACAACCTTTATCACATTATCACATTCGATCATCATAAATAATTCTGCGCTCTCCTGTGGGGTCTTGTTTCTACGGACTGAAAGATTTGACATTTTTTCCTTTGGCTCCCGTGTTGAAAGAAGTGTACCTGTACCGTACAGCTGATGCATGCGCGCATAAAACATTCGTACAAGACGACATTTTAAACAATTGGCTCTTTCAGGATGTCTTTCTCTGTGCGGGTTTGTTCCATCAAAGAGTCTAATTAGGCCTTTTCAAGCGACATACTGTACAGGCCTGTGTTTATGTGGCCTTCAAGCACTTGGAAAATTACATGTCACAGTAAAATGTCAGACAGACGGCATGTTATAGAAAGGAAGCTGTAAGAGAGCTTTGAAGTTTGCGCAACCTGCAATGGCGCTGGATATGTAAGTGTAAGACAAAAAGGGAGAATACTGCGCCGTGTGTTTATGTGTGTATGTTTACTGGCCCTATTTTAATTGCACAAGCATAACAAGAAAAGTAAAGAGATGCATCTGGACACGAGGACTGTGTGGGTGTCTCTAAGCATACCTACTATTTTTGTTCACATACATTATGTGCAGCTGTGCAAAGTGCTAATGAGCTGAATATAGCTGGACGTGTATGGTGAATAATAAATACATTTTCAGCTAGTCATGTCGCTGATCTCACTCTGAAACAGCAGTCACAGTTACATTGACTCACTACTGCGTATACAAGTGTATGGGCTTATTCTGTAGCAGCCTGGTGCCTTTCTGGTGTCATTTATTCAAGCTAAACACAGTAGACAGCTGCAAATCAGATGCTTCAGATTCATCAACATGTCTCTTCTGCTGCCTTCAGACGGTTACAGGAAATTAGTGAACCGAAAGAGAAGCTGATGCTACGGTTTAAGGCTGCTATGAACAGATACCATAAGAATTTTCGATTTAAAGGCATGTCGTAGCGCATGAGTGTTTAATTAAAACTACACGTTTAGATTGTCTGCAGTATTTACAAATAGGGCTGTATGTGAGTGAATGGGTAAATCACAACTGAGGAAACGCGGTGTAAGAGATCTGCAGCTCCTCAAGCGCCAAACTAAACTACAGCTGCAGAGGCCTATCTCAAACATGCACTGATTATCAATCTTATCTCTCTTTTCTAACTGGGAACATTGTGTGTCTGAGAACCAGTGATGTCATTGGGTGTCAAAAGAACTACAAGATGTTTCAGCTCGGATTCATAGTCTCCGGGCTCTGATAGATTTTGAGACACCACTCAAAAATCCACTGCTTGCTTGTTTTATAAACTAAGTACATTCCCAACAGTGAAAAGGGGCATTTTTTTTTAAATATGAGGGCAAATGTTATTGAACAGTGTTTTGGCTGACTAGGTTTTATTTTTTTTTTGCAGCTAAGAGAAGCAGAATCAGTCGAGTTGAGACAGATTGAGGCTGCAGGTGTGCTGGAGACCTTTTCTGAGATTGCTAAGATAAATTGGAAAAGACAACAAAGACCAGCAGAGCCGAGGGGGGACATGTCTACTGAGTAAGTAATTCTATTTATCTCACCTAATGCTGTTTGGCCAACAAGGTAATAGTCACAAGCAAGGATAGTGCACAATAAGTAGTTTTCTCAAAAACATACACTATTTACATTCTCCCTTGGTACCCAGAGGTAGAATTATTTAGAATTATTTAGTTTAACAGCAAAGCAACTTGATTGCTAACTTATTGGATTTGAAAAGCCCACTTTCAGGAAATGGGCAAGTTGCTCACATGCAGTGAATCCTGTTACATGCAGTTACTGCAGTTACAATTCTGCGAGCATTACAGCTCAGCTTTCTCTGTGTGTAAATGTAATATTAAGATCTTATTTCACACGCAGCTATGAGCGAATAACACGTTAGCACATACACAATGTTTGTGGTTAGATCAGAGAAAAACGGTTTTGCCTTGAAATTTTAAATCCTTACACCCTAACACCTCTGCCTCAGACTGCTGCTATTACGATGAACCTGATCCCTGAGCAAATGACTGATTAAAACCAGATGACAAGGGGTTTGAAGACTGTTGCAGCCGTCCCCTTAGAAGAGCCAACAGAAGCCGATTTTAGCTCCGTCAGACACATCAAAAAGAGATGCGGCACCATGACATCATCCACAGAAATCCCAATTTTAAAGGTTAAAAGGTAAAAGGGACTAATCAAACACGTAAAAATATGCTTTGTGTGATCAAATGAACAGCTAAACCAGCAGAAAATCATGCCACATTTCATCTCCATCAGCATGATTAGAGGCTACACCCTTGCCTGAGGCATAGGGAAGCCGTTCTCACGTCTCGTAAGGGTGGGGTCACCACTGGCACAGCTGGATACTGACAGAATCCGTGTGTGTCATCAAAGCTGGACATTTGAAATTGAAAGAAAAAGCCCACAGCACCCAGTGAGTGAATGAAAAGCTTGCATGAATCTAGCAAGATTGGGTCTCTGGCTTTTGATACCTATGCCAATGTAAACCATCAGGGTTATACTATTTAAGTGTGTGTGTGTTTGTGTGTGTGTGTGCGCACATGACTATGGTGTCTGGGAAGCTGATACCCCAGTCACATAATCACAGCTGGAGATACTGCAATCAACACATTTGCAGCCTCACAAGGTAACATACACAGACAGTCAGACAAACACACATGCCCGCACATTATCTGATCAGTCAGGGCAGACGGGTGCGGCGTCTAAGATAAGCAAAAGATAAGCAAAGGACTGGAAAAGTCTCCCTGTCTTCTCTGGAATACCATGACGCATGATAAACACATTCAGACATCCAAATTGCAGTCTCAAACCGACTAGATTTCCAGCCAAAGTTGAATGAAAGCATTTTCTTTGAGCAATACCAATTCACTCTGTGCCTCTCACCTTGACCCATAAAGGCTCCATGCAGGGCATCCTTAGCTGTGCCAAATCCCAGTTCTCTGCACACCACACTGGCTGAAGTTCTGTCCCACATGTGATCCACGATGGTACCCCACTTTCCGTCTCGGAGCACCTCCACACGACCCTCGCCCAGTCTAGGGCCTGCCTTCAGACGCACAGGCTGTACAGGGCAGAAAAGGAATATAACTCAGTTACACACACACACAGTGTTTTAATTGCAATACATCAACATAACTAGCCTAATCTTACCACAACCGGATGAGGGGCCTGAGGTCTTCCCGAGGACATGCGAGCAAACTGAGGTCCTGGTACACACTTAACCACTGCATGTCTTCCACTCTTGCAAGGCGAGGGACTACGAGGAATTGAGAGCTGAGCGTGGCACTCTGACAGGCTGTTCTCAGTGCCCAGACAGTTAACTTTTTCTACCCAGAATCCCTTCTTTTTCGCCATGGCACTCAGTCTAGACAGAAGAGAAAGTAAGCATTTGTTAAAACAAACCATTAACTAATGAAGCTAATCTGCCTCATTAGAACTCTGTGTGTTTAAATGACCATTCAGACGACATACGCAGACCTTTAAATGACATTTAAGAGATCTGAAAGTAACTTGGATGGCTATAAAATGGAAAAGAAACAAGGGCTGGGAATAGCTCTTCTTTTTATTACCTTGTTGAGGGATCTGCAACCTTGGTATCCCAGATTTTCCTGCAAAAGGACAAGAATGGATGTTAGTTATAGCGGGTCTGTATATGTTCTGAGGTCGCAAGCATACACATATAAAGGTGACCTCAGGGACCAATTTCACACAGGAAGAGATATTCTGTAGCATGTGCTGTTTGTTTTATTTCTTCTTCAGTGAGCAGCAGCAACATTAACACATACACACTGACTTGCTTGCTCTGGAATACTTGAAAACTGAATCACATATCTCTACATATAAAACTGTAGATAAACCTAGAATAAGCTGTGCATGTGGCTTTGTGGCGAGATATACGGATGGAAGTACGTGGTACAGTTTAAGGAAGAATGTACAGTTCTCTTTCAGAAACTTCCCTTTTCTCTTTCTTGCTTTATAGGTTCAGTAGCATATATTTCAATCTGCAGTGTGGGCTGTTATGTTTGGAGACAGTGGCCAGTGTATCTTCCTGAGCTACAAGGAAACAGTACTTCCTGTACCCACCACCATAAAGACGTCTGACAGGAATGCGCTGTATGATTTTATCCAACTCATCTCCTTTCAGATTAAATAAACTAACGTGAATCCTTTGAATAAAACACTTAAGCATCACTTGTTACCATGTAGCATCCCGTAGATTTATGGTCCTTACAGGATGTAGGTACTATAAAAGGATTAAAAGAATAAACATAACGAGATATTTTGAACTGTGTTGTTAGCTTCCAAAGCCACATGCAGTGATGTACAACGTTTCTGGGAAAACAGGGTTTGACCAAGCACGATACACAAACAAAAACGCCGGCACTACACTGCACCCAATGTCCACGACATGCCAGGACCAAATAGAGATTTATGTGCCAGCTGGTATGAGCGGGGGAGAGGAAAGAAAGCCTTCTGTTCTCTTGGCAGACACGCAGTGCAGACATGCCACACAGACCATACCAGAACATCAAACCACAGCATGCACCATCACTGACATTCACATGAATTACGCCAAAACACTCACAGATATGCACGCAAGAACCAGACGGACATTTTAAAGCATCTGTTATTGGCTGATGTACAACAGATATATAAATACACAATACTTCTGTTCTTATTCAGGGCATTCCGTTTTAAACAAACAAATATGTCAAAGGATATTTGTATGACAGCAAATTTAAGTCTATGTTAGTATTCCTGACATACAAATACTCCAGAGATTCCTGTAAATTTAAAGCACGAAACTTAAAAACAAACTGAGGATGCTGGAATCAATAGAATCGTTGTTGGTGACATGATGTGATGCTGACGGTTGCGTGAAGTCATGGGCTGCTGACTGTACACTTTCCAGAATCACATAATAACTTGTTTCCTGACGCTGTAAGTAGCCAGTCGGCAATGAGACCTCACTGCTCTCAAGCTAAAAATATAAACAACAATCTGCGAAACATATTTCAGTATTCAGAAAGGAAAAGGACTTCAAAATACCTTTTTAAATGAGTATACTTTAATTTCAGCAATTATTTAGGAAATGGGGGTGTTTTGCAACTTGCAGGTGATTATTTCTGAATAAAACTCTTGAAGAATGTAATTTCTCTGGCCCATTTGAAGTGCAACTGCACCCCTAAGGAGCTATGTTCAGTGCTTAAATTATAAACATCTGTAAATTAAATTTTAGCTGCTTAAAGAGCATTGCCAGGCCCCATTCAGCATTATATCAAACATGTGACTTGATGAGGAACTGAAACCCCATCAAGGCATCATTTTAGATCATGTACATCAACTCTAAATAAAGTCCTGGAGATCTGCTGTAAACTGTGACTGGCACGCTGTATAGAATTTAACTCTGATTTTACAGTGTCTTGAATAACACTTGTAAAAGATCTTAAATGTGTCTGCCATGTGGCATTGCAGCACCATGGGATAGACGGCGAGGAGCACGCACACACACACATTTTCCCATGAGGCAAACATGTCTGTGACTTGTTTGTGACCTCACCACAGACAAACCAGCTAACCCAGAAACCTACAGGACTACTACTACACATGCTATAAATGATGCCTTCAAGTCTTTCATTTGACTGAATTGCAGCACTGGTTCTTCTGCACATTCAAGTGCAATAAATGTCTTTGTTAAATGTCTAAAATCAAATGTTTGATGAATGTAGCTGTAATATTTCACTGCGATGTTTGCACTGATGCACTGACTGAACAGACAGACCTGAGATTAGGTTGTTTTTCACCTCCACAGCATTCATCTGCTTTGTCTAACCAAACAGTTTATCCAGCACTTGAGAACAGAAGCTAATGACAGGGAGTCCCACCTGCCAGTTAAAAGACAACCATTACAACACTGTTAGGGTTTCACCAGACGCTCACTCTCTTTATTTCTATGTCTTCTAGGTCTTCTGATCTTAATGTGATTTATTTGAATTTGAAAAGCTTCAGAAAAGCATAAGTTTAAAATAGAATGCATCATAAACCAAACTTATACATTTTAGACAACTAAAGATGCGCACTGGTGACAAAGGAGATTATGTTTACTGTTAACTACAATGAAAAGTAACTTAAAAATGTTGTGTTCTTGGGAGCATTTTATCAAGATGTGTTTTACACGCTGTATTAGGAGTACAAAATATGCTAAAATAAATGACAATATGCCTATTTAGCTATTTCGTATTAAGGTGTTTATTCAGTTAAAATCAAGCAGTTATCTTGACAACTGGCTGTAGAAAAGTGAAAAAGAAGGCCTCCAGGACATTCTTATTCAAAGTTCTTTCAGCTAATATGAAATATTTTAAAAAGATAAATATATTTTCATGCACTTTGAATTTTGTTCATTAAATGGTTGCAAGAACTGTCCACAAAAAACACTGTGCTTCAACTCAGTTTTGAAAGCCAGCTTCCACAGTCTGTTCCAAACCCAAAAAAATGCCACTGGCATGCACACAGAAATTAAAAGATGGGAAAATAAATTAGAGAGGAGGTCATTGAGGAAGATCACACAGAGATCAGACAGGAAAACCAGATTTGGTCACACAAAATGTCACCCAAAAGCCTGAAAATGATACCCTCGTCAGAAGAAGATTCCAGCTGAAACATAATTAAACGTAAAACGCGGGTTAAGTCCTCAAATCACTACGGTGACAGAGGAAGACAGACAGCTGCTGACACAGCGGCAGTGCTGCAAACTGCAGCTGTAATTGGCCGTATTTCATACGAGCAAGCGAAAATCTGGCTCGTCTGCCTGCTGCTCCATCTCCTCTTTCTCTGGTGAGTCTCTTCCTCGCTCTTTGCCAGCTCTGTCTTACTCTCTCTCACACACACACAGAGCTATAATTGGGGGTGTTTTTTCACTCTCAGCAGAAACCCTGGAGAGCTTTGGTCCTGACCAACTTGTAATTACAGCATCTTCAGAGTTTAATCCAAGAGACACATGGAGCTGAGAGACATGGCAGGGTCTGGGATTTCTAAGAATGGACTGAAAGTCTAGGGCAAGTAGGAGAAATGGGGGGAAATTTCACTGGCTATATTTGGTCAAACCGTGCAATACGATGCTAAGTTTCTTTGGCAACTGGTAAAGTTGTTACGTGAATACTCTGCATATTGAATCAAACCCAGTCGTTACACTATAGCTCTGTTGCATTTTGTAATTATAACAAGTAGTAATTTCAGTCATGTTCAAAGTGCTTACATTTACCAAGTCCAGACTAAAGAATTCCTCCGCCTTTCCAATGCATTTCAGAAATCACAGACTCTAAAATAACATCACAGGCTGCTAAAACAGTGAGGCCTTTGTGCTCCATGGACCAGTCAAAAATACATATTAAGATGGAACAAATGTGGATCTGTGGAGATTGAAAACAGCTACAAGTGTGGAAACAAGCGTGTTATCATGGTTCAGACCAGTAGACTTCAGCAAAACACCAGGTCATACCCGGGACAGGCAGACCAAAACGTATCAAGTCACGTCCGCTTCCGTGCTACAGCCACACAATAAAAAAAAATCAACATAACAGCATGCATTCACCAAGCTCCTCGCTGTACATTTAGATTAACAGTATTATTCACTTTCTTGTGGCTTTTATTTGACTTCCTATTTCTTGACCTTAGGGGACAATTTTAAAACAACATCTTAAAACAGTCAGTGAGCAGATTCCCTGAAGGCTTCTATCCAAGTCCTTCAAGCTACAGCAGCCCTGTCCTTCTCTGACATGTCCTTCTTCTTGGTAAGCAGCCAAATCTCCTCTGTTGCAGTCATACAAATCTAATTCCTCTCTCAAGTGGTACTTCTCTTTCGCAATTCTTTGCACCTGTACTGTCGGATCTGTGCTGCAATCATAACTGAGCAGATGCACGAAAAGCATCACACCTGCAATGCGGGGAAGCTGTGCTCTAATAAATGATCCTGCACAGGCCGTGTACAGAGTCGGGCCGGGTTGTTCAACCACAGCTCATTCTCAGGGCCTTTTATTACTGAAGATATGATGTCTGATGATTCCCTCCTCCAAGAGTAGGATCCAGTTATAGCTTCACTGTGTTTCCAATAACAATGAAGATAGCTTAATTAGAGGGCAATGCAGAAATGCTTTTAGTGAGTGAGCGTTTGTAAAGTCAATAATGAGTTAGAAAAGTCTATAAAACAAATGGGTCCACCCCCCACCCCCACCCCTTCCACAGTTACAGCCTTTCAGTAGCAAGAAAAATCTAGCACCTACAGTACATAGCAGATGTTGCGGTCTGTCAGCAGTTGAGTCAGAAGCTCCCTTGCCAAGAGAGGGAAGGAATAACTAAACTGTGAATCACCTATTGTCGGCAACTGTCCAGGAGCAACTGGGTCCAACTGGGTCCCCCTTCCACTGACGGCCAGACACTATTCATTCTTATAATAGCCGTTGAGTTATTCTCTGCAAATGTGTGGTCCTCCAGTGATTTAAGAGCAGAACCTTCCCAAAACCACTGCTATTTTTTTTTTCTCAACAGGCGGACAGGAAGAGTAAATCCGAGCCAAAGGGGCAAAAAACAACAACTAAATACAATGGAGTGAGCCCATGTCTCACTTGAGCACAACCCGCCACCTCTTGGCGGAAAAATGAAGCCAACATTGGAGACTGCAGTTCCACAAATGGCTAATTGGGTTTATTTGTTTTAAAAAGCTACCCAATTCCCACAGATTTCCAAGTAAATATGCCCAACTTTAAAGAAGAAATAAGCATGTTTTCAACTTGATACAAAAATATTGTAATGGTCCCATTCGTAACAATCACACAGGGGTTAATCTATATAAGTTTTGCATAATTAAGGTGCTACCACAGGTCCAGGATGGTACCATGATGGTGACAGCCACAGCCACCTCGCTGAGCTTCAAAAGCACTCTTCAGGATACATTATGGGTAATAGGGAGTTCATTGAACTTTATATACTGACCATACTTGAACAGTGTGGTTTTGAGTGTATGCACGTGCACACGATTTGACTGATATTGAGCCTCATAGCTTCAGTTCAACATACTGGGATATACTGTCTTGGGTTAGGTGAAATGACACCACTCTTGGATCTGTCACAATGTATATAGCTAGAACCAGGAGCTTGTTAGCTTGGCTTTATGCTAAGTGTTAGCTAACCGCTACTGACTCCTGCTATGCATTAACCAGTTTGATAAAGGCTTATAATCCTTTAACTTTCCATAGTACATTGGCATAGTCGGACACATTGGCAGCATGTCCCACATGGTATCTCTGGGGTGGGATGTAAACGTGAAGAAATGCGCGGCTGACCCAAGGCTGCAGAGTCTGCCCTGCCAAATAGAAAAAAAAGTTCCTCCCTCATCCCGCTCTCCAATAGCTACCTCTGTCTCACACGTGGTATCGATGGGATAGTTAAAGCACAATCAGCAGTGACATTACACCTTGGCATGGGAATCTAAAAGTTAGAGTGAGGCTGTTTGTCTGCGAGCCGCAGGCTGGAGATAGCATCAGAGGCAGAAAGAGTGAGAGAGAGAGGCAATGAGGTGTGCAGAGGTGATTTGCCTAGAGTGAAGCGTAGAGAAAGGCCAGTAGAGAAGGGACAGGGATCCCTTTATCATCGTCCCGAGGCTGAGGAGTGGGGGGAGGGGTGGGGAGGCTACACGGGAGAGAAAAGGCTGGAAGAGCAAGATAAGCCTGATGCAAGCCTTTTACTCACAGTGGCTGTAAATGATGCCACTGCTCCTTTTTTTTTATTCTTTAGGGTGTGTTTTTATTCATTCAAGAATGGGATGAATGGCACAGCATGTTGCCCTTTCAAATCGCGGTCAACAACCCAGTGTTTTGTAATATAATAACTTGAGGTCATGAAGGTGAATAGTGTTGCTCCTAGTGCATCTAGTAGGGAAAGGATCATACTCACTTGTATGTGTGTACACTGTGCTGGATAGCTTCTGGAAAGCCAAGCATCCCGCACACAACCCGGCTGCTGTTGAGGCTCCACCCCAGGTCACAAACTTGTCTCCATCTCCCAGCATGCCTCACTTCCACCACACCCTCTGTGACAAGGCTCTTCTTCTTCGTAGCCATGAGGATGGGACGAAGACGGACCTCCTCGATTTGCACCTTGCTCTGACCCTTGCGGAAGATACACATAACATCTAGCATTAGACATCTCTGTAAGAACAACACAGACATTTACCAGAGGTAAAATGGTGTACCTGGTAGTGTTGGGGTCTTTGTAATCTGGTGAACTCATATGGATGTCCATTTCCATAATATCCATATGCTGTATGCCGGTGGGTGGCCACAGGGCCCTGCCACTGAGGCCTGGCAGCAGTGGTGTGGCTTCTAGTGGCTGGCTGACTGACTCTGCGCTCTGAGGCGCACACGACCCCTAAGTCTTCAGAGTGCTTACAGTCATTCACCCCCCAGCCGTTGTGTTTGCAGTCCTTCAAGGACTTCTCTGAGCCGTCACAGCGTACGTTATCCATCCATATTGGGCCTTGTGAAAGAATAAACGATTCATAACTTCACTCATTGTGATTTTCATTGATTGTGCAATAGTCAGTCCGTGCAATGCATTACACAACAACCCAAATCAGTTCCTAAACACCTAACACTTGACTTTTACAAGCACGCTGATTTAAGGTCGCACCTTAGCGGCGTGTTAAGCAGTAGATACACAGCTTTTTACAAGGCTGGGTGCTGTAGATCGTGCCCCCTGAATCCACTCAACCTTCTCTTTAATTTGGATTTAAAAGTAGCTGTAAAGAATGTCCATAAACCACGGCAAGTGTTGCACAACTCTGGCAAGCGAATGCTGTCATTATTCTAAAACAAATGCCATTTTTCAGCCCATATATTTGCTGCGCCGGCCTTCCAGGCGACGTTAACGAGATGAAGTCTCCAATCCCGCAACAAGTTATCTTTGTCGCTTTATGACACTAGTTATTTTGGATGTCTTAATTGGCGGTTTATTCGTGAAGCCATGCACTTTAGTTGCGGGCCAAGCAGCATTGATGTTTTGGAGGATATACAGTATACTGGGCTTAGTGGAAGCAAATATGGCTGCTTGTTGATGAGTCGTTAAATCTTAATGACCATGTTAATCTGATGGGCCTTTGCGTGACTTGCAAGAAAAGCAGAGGTGTAATTTCAGTTATCAGTAGGCCTTAATTTTGCTAGCGTGTGCACTGGCATTGATGTATAAAACTAAATGGACATGTCCCTGTTTAACTTAACTGCATCTGAGGCTTTCTTCCTAGCAGACAAAACGAAATGTGGAGGCCAGTCTGAACTTGTTCCATCACACAAACAGAATATAATCTGACAAGAAAGGTATGACATTTGACCTTTCTTTTGTTAAAATGTATAACAACCAAAGAAGTTCCTTGGCTACAGGAAGTGTTCTCACCCGTTCCTTCTCCATACTTAGCGCTGTGAGCCCACGTTACGCCGTTCTGGAAACCCAGCTCTCTGCACACCACGTTGGCCAGCTTGATGTCCACCTCGTCGTCGCAGACGGTCCCCCAGGTGTTGTTGTGCAGCACCTCCACGCGCCCCTCGTGCGGCTCGCGCGCGTAGCTGCCAGCCAAACGCACCTTGGCGGTCGGTGCGCGAGCCGCTCTGCGGTGAGAGGACGTGGTCCGCCGAGGCTCCGCGCGAGACGGGCAGGAGAGGGACAGCAGCACGAGGAGGAGGAGGACGCCCAAGCAGAGGATGCGGGTCATCGTGAGCGAGAGGAGGAGGGCCTGCAGGTAAACGTTAACATTTCAGTTTGTTTGACTTATTTTGGTATATAATTTAAATTATCCAGTGAAGGAATTTAAGTCCGATAAGCAGCCAGTTCATAGTTACACTGTTCAGTTGCCTTTGTTTCAGCTTTCTTTTTAAAAACACCCGTCAAAGTTCACCATCAAGCTTAAAATAACGGCATGACGACGTGAGTAATTCCTTTCAACATAGGTGAAATAGACAGGCAATAGACACAATGAGAGGCCTGGTTGTCTATGAAATAGACCAAGGGTGACATCCTCTGGACAAACTACACTTAATAGTTTAGAGAGTCTACTATAGGCTACAAACACAGCCAGTATGTGTTCTTTATCAAGAAACGATGTGCTGAGACAGTTACCACTGCAATGGTAACTTATCTCCTGACAATCAGGGAGATATGGCTTGGCTTGTTCACCATTCCCACATTTGCTGCAATCTTGCACTGATGCAGTGGAAGCCAGAATGCTGTACACAAAGTGAACGCTTTCCACTCATGTCAAACACAGGCATATAATTAGGGTGCACTTTTGTGTGTGAATAAAACAACCCCCGAGGCTAACTGAGCAGACAGGAACATGAGGCAGGTTTTAACTGGAGGTTAACAAGTGTCACAGCCAAACAAGCGCTCAGTGGTGGAGACTGAGGCAGAAATCACTGCAGGCCACAGGACAACACTGTGCACAAACTACATGAAATATGTTTGTCTGCTGTGATGATAAATGTATAAAAGAACAAACCAGCAACCAGTAAACAGACTCTGCAGAGGAAACCTCATTTAAATGTGTGAAGCAGTAAGCTTCTTCTTTCTCTCTCTCTCTTTATCACAGAACAGTATCTACTAAAACTGTAAATATTTTCTGCAAAAATCTGAACATTGCTATATCTATGTTATACTTGGCTAAATAATTTCTACAGATCCCCAACTTAAATAAAGCCTAAAGCCAACAATGCCTACATTTATCTCTAAAACACCTGTTACACTCTTCTCAGAGACATCTGTATTTAAAAAATAAATAAAAACAATGAGATCAGTTCAAAATAAAATAAAATTCTATACCAAGATAAAAAACAAAATAGAAAAGGAGAAGTTAAGGTGGAAGTTCACTCACCTGGCAGGCAGCAAATGTTGCAGTGGTGGATGCTTGTCACAGCCAAGGGGAGAGTGACTGAGTGAAGGAGTGTGTCTACTAGAAGCTCTCCTCAGTCAAGCCTCCTCTCTTCCCTCCTTCTCCATATATCCCTCCCTGCCTCCCTCCCTGCCTCCCTCCTCTCTTTCTCTCTAGCTCTCTTTATTCCAGATTGACTTTAACTACTTAAAGCTGGTTTATTAGATAGTAACCTGTATGCACAAGGCTCCAGCAATGTCACTATAAAATCTAAAAATACCAAAGAAGTCATTTCTTTCCAGTGATTTTGCATTGTAAGACGTTCTTTATTTATTTATTTATTTATTTTAAATTCAGACATTTGCATGAAGGAGCTCTGAAACACGGAGAAGTTGTTTCTCGCAGATAACAACCACAAAACTCATTAATTTATAAGGATGCGACATTCAATCCTTCATCAGAAATGTAAATAATACACTCTATTAACTCATTTTCCATTTCTCATGTTTTTCTCATATTTGGACATCTTTACACCTCTCTTCTCTGATAGGCTGAAGATGCCTTACCTAACTGTCTCCTCGGCGCATTACACAACTTTAGTATGAATGTGTGTAAATGTAACCAACAGGAAGGGCTCTGGTTCCAGAATAGTTTCAAACATCAAGTTCCAAGTGTCTTAAAGAAGCTCCCTATACCACAGGGTAGATATTTCCTTGTTGAGATGGCCGCAAACCACCAACTCTAAAATAGGCCCAGCCTCACCGTAGCCATGGCGAACGTGACTGATGAGAATATACCATACCACTCCTGCCCAGGAGTATATTACTATAGCCTAACCTATCATCGTGGTGTACAAAGTATAAAGATTTAACTCACAGATGCACATAAAAAAAGGAAACAAGGAAAATGTCATCTTTATAGCTGTCAGTGCTCGGCCCTGGTCCAATCTGGGTTCCTTTCAGATGCTACTAAGGCCTTTCTACACGTTTAAACCGTGTTTATTTATCTTTTGAGTCATTTTGGGAGCATCTGGGACAAATTTAGCTACGTGGAAATGTTTGGGCTCAGGATGTTTTGTTGATAAACTGTATTTCTGTTTTCAAGCAAACCTCAGTGGGCACCTTTCTAAGGCAGCGAGGTGTATTCATAGACATGAAAAATTGCGACTACGACAGGGGAGGTAGGAAGCCAAACATCCACCGCTGTGCCGCTGTAAAAACACTTAGCAGTATGCAGATTTCCAGAGGGGCGAAAAAAGAAGTCACATGTTACATATGTGTGTGTTCACGTGTGCTCGTGTAACCTTTGAAGCTGTAATTGACATGCTTGTGTGTGCCAGCGATGGTGAGACTGGGTGGCAAGACGGTGGTCCCTCCCTGACTGGTAAACCCGAACAGGAAGAGTAGACCCCCTATTAGCGGAGCCAAATCAGAGGGATCTCCAAGGCCGACAGGGGGAGGAAAGGGACATGAGAAGAAAAAAAAAAAAAAGGACACAGGAGGTGCTAGGGTTAAAAAAAACTATCATTGCTATGGGTTATATACTTGCATTATAATTTATGATGCACTGTTGCGTATCAGACTAATTAAACCAGACCAGACAGGTGTCCCTGCTTGTGTGCCAACACTTCACAGCTCAGAGGGGCTGTGTGCTAGTGAGAGTGTGTTACAGGGCTCTCATAGAGTCTCTGTGGCGGAGCACACTCTCTCTCCCCACCTCTCTAATTACGCAGACCGAGTCGGCTCTGCCCTTTCCCACAATCTGTGGAGGAATGAAATAAATACATGCTCTCCAACAATAAACAAGTGCCTTTTCAAACGACAGCACCTCCTCGAGCTCACCCCCACTGCCGTCTCTCCCGGCTTTCGTAACGCTTTTTCTTTGAACTGGCTATAGGAGCACGGGTCGCTCACACTGTATGGCAGGTTAAGGGCTTGAGAGTGCAGAGAGCTAAATAGAGATTAACCTCATTAGATCCAGCATCAAAGGCTTTAGTCCTAAGGTGGGACAAAATTGATCGTCGGGTAAAATGATCATGTGCATGTGTATATTCTGCTTAAATCTGATATATGATTGAAATCCTTTATCAGATATTCACATGACTTATAAATCACTTAAAGTTGAATTCATTTTATAGCTCCACACATGCAGCCTGAAGTACTACACATTAGACTGGTAAAGCCAACTCAGTTCTTATTGGAATCTGAGTCTTGTCATACGCCATTTGGATTTTTTACGTGTACACACTCTGTAAGTTTGCACTGATACAGAGTAAAAAAAAAAACAAAAAAAAAAACCTTTGTGCGCAGTTGGATAGTCTTACAAGAAATCACCCCTTAATTACTGCTAACTATTCATCCTTAATGTTATTTCTCTGTCAATATCTATACAATAGCACTTCTCACATGATAGTCATTTTGTTTGTAGGCTGAGGACTTTCAGTTACTCTCTTCACATTGCAAGATTGAAACAACGCTGGGGTAATTTTAAAGGGTACTCCACCAACGTAGTGTTGCACTTTTGCTTCATGTGAATATTTTTAAGCATCTCAATATATCCTCATTCCTGCGACCCTCCAGAGGACAAGCGGTTACAGAAAATGAATACTTATTACGGCCACTAGCATGCGGAAGCTCCCAAAATACCAACATTTCGCATATCTATAGTTTATGAAACAGGCTTCTCCTTTAGCCAGTCGCTGATATAATTCTGGGGACATTATCTTCAAACAAAATCCTTAACATTTGCAGAACTCTCACTTTCGCAAACATCATGCATGCATTTGCAGGTGGCACCAGGCCTCAGTTCCTCTCTGTACGAATCCTCACTGGTGGTTGGTTTTTCCCACACATTCTCAGTACCGTTTCCATCTCCCATTAGTCTCTGTGGTTACTGATTCCCTATGCGTCTTTCATGCTAGCCACACAAGTGTCTCCTACAAGTGATGAGAGGGTTACCATATTGCTCTCCACACCAGCCTGTCCCGCTCTGATTTACAATGTCAGGGCTTTGAGCACCAAAAATGACTTACAGCTTCCTGGTGATTAAAAAAAGAAAAAAAAAAAAGAGAGAGAGAAGAAGAGTGTACATGTAATACATAGGATGGTTAAGTTGGTGGCATAGTTCATGTGCAGCTCTTTCAAGTGCAACTCTGCCACCTTGTGGAAGGCAGGAGAATCACAAAACTCAAGTATGTAGACATTCACATCTGGATGGTTCAAATATGTTTATTAAATATAAAACTCTTTTTTTTTTTTTTTTTTGCAGTGCAATAATGATAATACAAAATATTTGGGAGATTAAAATGATTGCAGTGCTATTCTTATAAATGTGTGGATCACAATTAGAAATACATTTTCCTGAAATAGTTTGAAAGGGGGTAAAGAAACTTAAAAACACACCAAACGTTTAAAAGGAAAACGCTTGTCCAATTTGAATTTTTTTTTTTTTATACAATGCAATTTTAAAATTAAGCATTTGCAGAAGTCTACAAAATTAAATGCACCGTGGAGATAAGAGCACCAATTAACTGTTAAATTGACACAAGTGCTGTCTTAAATTTTTTTCTCATTTCTTGTTAGCCACAAGACAGAAACTATTACATGAAAAGCAGAAGTGCAGCATGTGACAGTGTTTGCACCAAATGGTACTAGATAACGTTTACCTCTTAAAGCTGGAAATAGGCTGAAGTTGGTTTCTAACTAACAATAATTTTCTACAGCATACAACATAGTGAAAAGACAAAAGGCCAGTAAGTTAAAAGCAGAATAGAGTTCCCTAGTTATGTTGTACAAAAGAAGAAGAAGAAATAGAAAAAAAAAAACATGTATAAATAGGTAAATAAATACTTAGTATATGCTGTGCATAGTTAACTAGTGAACGTAGTGTGGACTTAAACCATCTGCAAATGTTGTCTAGTGGTTGGTACAAGTATGTCAATGGGTTTAATGCACTGTCTAGTGTTGAAAGTTATGAAAGAACGAGGCTGTTTTCAACGCAGAGCCATCAGATTCTTGAGGTCACCGAAATACTGAAATGGAGGCCCTAAGGTCATAAACACTGCTTTTCAAGGTTTAAAAGTTTGAGTATATTATTTTTAACATGTTCCGGGGAATGTGTGCGCACACACACACACATTCCCAGGAACAAAAGTGGTGGGTGGAGGAGGGGGGGGGGGGGATTGGCTCTGATCCTTCTCTGGTTACAAAAACAGAACTGTCAATTCTGCACTTTTCTTTTGCATAGACGTAAAGAACTTTGAAGCTATTAAAACGTACACTGAATAGTCTATGGCAAGTCTAAACAACAACTTGTGCCTCACATCTGACATTTTATGCAATCAAGAACAATAAAACCAAAACCGCTGTCTCAAAGCCGCTAATAAAGTTGGAACATAACTTCTCGAATACCAACTCACCAAATACTGATCACTATAGCTTTCAAAGAGCACTATTCATTCTCCTGGATTGCACAATGCTGTCAGGTGTGGCCACTAATTCTTTATTCTATTACGAAGGGCAGGGGGTCCTCCATAGCTTGTCACAGCTCAACAGACATGCAGTGACTGTATTCAGTCTTTCAACAAAAGGACAGCCAATTGGTAAATAAAGTAATATACACCTAATGAATGCATTAATGTATGTAAGTTTGTAATTCTTTAAGTCCAACTGTGGCTCTTAGATCAATTTATCTATGTAAGAGTTAACTAAGGCTACATAACACAAAATGAAGGCACCCCTCTGGGTCTCTAGCTTATTTGCTAAAAAGAAACCTTTATCTGCGTAGGGGGAGGTACTGAAATGTCAAGTACATCCATTGGTTAGTCTTTGGTCTGGTGGTCAACTCTGGCACAGTTATCAGCAAGCAGCATTGGAGCCCAGTTTTAAATGCAGACTGACGTAAGTTGTTGTGGTTAATGGGTACAACCTCAAATGTTAAACTCAGTTTCATAAACTGTAAGGTCAATTACCTGTATTTTAGAAGCGGAGTGGAACACTGCTTTGTGATGGCATTTCTAACAAAGGGAGGTGTCCAAGATGATTCCTTTCATACCGCTGTACATGCCAGAGCCATTACAAGGCAAGTTCACTTCCTCCTTATGTTGTAGGCTTGTGACGTTAAGTTGTATCCCTTAACGAAAGGCTAGGTCACCATGTGCCATAAAGCCTTATGGATATGAAGATTTTTATTTGAAAAGCTACACCGGGTGACTTTGATGCTTCTCTTGAGCGATATCACTGAGTCTAGTCTTCAGCTTGAATAAAAACCTTCACACTCCCAGTCTTTATAGCACACGAGGGACTATCCCTCACTTAGAGCCCGAGTGCTGCCTCTGATCCTTTCTGGTCCATTCTGCCCCAGTAAATATTATTAGCCCCGAGAACCCTGTCCAGTAAGTACCAGTTCCATTGGCACAGCTGGTGTATCCCAGATTCCAGTACACCACAGAGAGGCAGCGAGTAAACAAGGTTCAAGGCTGCCAGGGTTTCCTGTCCTTGCCTTTCTGATCAGGAATGTGTTTGTAATGACATTTGTCCCCAAAATGGCAGCCAGTGGTTCTCCAGAAGTAACACTCATCTCCGTTCACGGGGCCACGTCTTCGAGGTCTGGGCAGAGACACAGAGAAGGCACATAAGCTATAACAGCAATTAAAACTGCTTTCTATTAAGTGAGCTCAGTGACCTAGAGTTTAAGTGCAGCTCAAGTTGTTCTTACCCAGCAGCTACCCCTGCCTGCTGCGTGACAGGGAGACAGGTCTTAAGTGGAAAGGGAAGGACCCTCGGAGCGTGGCGGTCCGGATAGCGCACTACTAAACGCGTGTTCTCAATACAATAACCCTGTGAAAAGAAGCATATTTGCAACTCCTCGCAATGCTTTTTCAAAACAGGCACAAGATTTGAGAGCGGCAAACCAAACAAGTACTTACATTCAGTTTCTCCATGGCACGTGCTGCCATGGTTGCATTCTTAAAGTTGACAAAGGCACAAAATCTATCATGCAGCACACGGATACTCTCTATCTCACCATACCTACAATCCAACACAATCAAACGACAAATGTGTAACTTATTTGGTCCGTTTAGGAACACTGAGTTTGCATGGACTGATTTCAGCTGTTAAATTTGCTGATTATCAAATATTGTACCAAAGTGGGCTCATACATCTTAAAAAGGTCCCATAGATGTTTTTCAGTTAACTCTGTTGTCACATTTCCCACCCACAGAGATGGACAAGGGCTTCTAGAACAAAAAGAGAGAGGCAAGACTATGGATGACAGAAGTAAAATGGCAATAAATAAATAAATAAATAACATATATACGTATATAAAGTTCAGCTACTAACCGCCCTGACCCACAAATTTGATAAGACAAACCGTCACTTACCCTGGTTGCACACCCGATGCATCTTGACCCACAGTTGCTGCAAAAGAAAAAGAGAATCATTAATAGAATACAGAGAAAATCAGCTGTATGATTTTAACACATATCTTATTATAGAAGAGTCAAAGAGAAAATGCTGGGCCTTTTGTTCTCACCTCTGGCAGCATCAGAACAAGACACCAGAACAGCCTGCACGGTTGAAAATTTCTCCAGCAGCGCAGCACTTTGCATTTCGTCAAAACCGAGCTCCTGAGGACAGAATATTGAAAAATGAATAAGCGGTCAAAGGATTAAAACTGTGTAGGCCAAGATGACTAGTATCTGAAGAACGAAAGTTGAGAGGACGTCATGTGTCCTCTCAAGCTTACAAAGAAAATGTTGCCCTTTATATGTAGATGTATTTACCATTATCTGCAGCATTTTGCAGTAAAAAAGGTCATTGACAGCCGCCTCACAGTCTTTGTCCAGTTTTAGAACCTGCTCCATAGCCTTCTCTGCCTCACTGTACCGCTACAACGCAACGACACACATGGATTAGTGAGCAAAAGTTAACTGCAACACACGGACGTTAGAATGAAGCTATTCACTAGATATTTTTCCTCAGTTACATGCCATGACCACAGCAACCCGTACCCACCTTCATGCCCATGAGAGCACTGCCTTTACGAAAGTGTCCCTTGGGCCACTCTGGGGAGAGCTGAATGGAGCGTTCAGCATCGGCCAGGGCCTGTGGGTACTGCTCCAAGCAGTAATAGCAATAAGAACGATTCCCAAAGAACCTAAAAGGGAGTAATTAAAAAAACAAAACAAAAAACGTATGAGAACTGTGTTACATGTGTCTGAGATGTACGTACTCCTTTAGTAATAAACTGACCACAGGAGATGTACCTGTAATCCTTTGGGTCACATTTGATGGCTTCTGTAAACATAGTGGCTGCTTGTGCGTACTGTCCCTCTTGAACCAGCTTTATCCCTTTTTCTGCAGGACATAAACAACATTTGTAAACAACTCTCTGGTGAGACCGTATCCCATGTCCTTGACCGACTGCAGTGCTGACATGCTGGCACAAAGGAATGTGTAATCAATAATGTCCTTGAGGCCTTTGTGTTTCTGTTTCGGTAAAAAAAACGCTATCAAGCGGCTGGCTCTGTAGAAATCACTCCTTACCCGTCAGTGATGCGCTTTTCTTGGTCATGGTGTCAGTTCCATTTGTCTGTAAGTGAGATATTATTTCTATTCGTGAGAATGCAGTCACAACAGCTGTATTAAATGAATTGTGTTCGTGGTCCAGAGTCCAGTTTTCCCACACGTCAAACTTTGGAACCGTTTCGAAGAACACACTGCCGCCACAAGGAAAATACTGGACAGTTTGTGACGTTAGCTTTCGCTGAATCTACGTTCTACAGTGCCCATTAGCATTCATTCACCTCTTTCTTGGCCTCATTCTCCTTGTTTTCTTTGGACTTGCGACTTGATCCTTTGGGTTTGATATGGCTAGCAGCATTAGCAAAGAAGGCACTACTCACATCCCACTCAGGCTCCTGTGGGACAGAGACAAGCCAGACACATCATACAACATCATTCAGGCCTACATGGCTGCAGGTTTTCATTAGAAATACTACACCAACTAATTGTTACTCTTTAATGAACAGAGGCTTCATTCAAGCATAAAACACTAGTATAGTACCACTACCTCTTCAGTGGATCTGGCCTGGGTCTTCTGTTGTCCTTTGATTCCTGAAGGAGTCATGACCGGAGGAGTAACACACTTGTGCGAGGCTGCCGACTTCTCCTCTTTCTTCTCCTCTTTTTCCGGCCTTTGTTTCTCCTCTTCAGCGCCAGCCTCTGCTTCTGACTCACTCTCGTCCATTTCAGATTCTGGGCCTCCGTCCTCTTCATCATCATCCTAATGTGTCGGACCATATAATTATTTAGCTATTTAGGTCAATGTAGAGTGCATACCGAGCCGAATATAAATATGACCGTTACCTGTTCAGCACTGTCATTTTGCTTAATCTGTCCCTGCTTCTTACGTTTTCTGCGGCGCTGAAACAGACCCAGGGTTTTAAACGTTAGAAACGTACGACTTCACCCGTCGAAAATCGCCCAGGAGAATTCACACATACTGAACACAATCTTTAAGCGGTGGAAGGAATTTGATTGCTCACCTTCCTTTTGGCTTTGCGTCGCTCTGCCTTCCTTCTGGCCTTCTCCTCCTCACTCAAATCTTCTTCTCCATTTAATGCTTCCTAAACAAACACAGACAAGTTGAAAGCTGCACATTACAACTTTAGCCTTGAAGTCCTGACAATGCCCCGTCAGTCTGACACAATCTGTTTACCTGTGACAAAACGGCATCGCTGTTTGTGTCAGAAGCTGCAGCACTACAGTTCATCTGCTCCTCCTGCTGCTGGACAGGGGGGCCTAAAAGGAAAAACACAGCGCGTCGTCATCAGTTTGGATTACTCTTTGGTGTTTGTTTTTTGTTTTTTTGCAGTTTTTGGGAACCAGGAACACTCTTCTTCCTTAAATGCCCAACACTTTGTTAATTACATTTCCTCACCCTCTCCGTGGAAGGGAAATAGCTCTTCAACAGTGAAAGTGCATTAACTGTTAAAGCACTGAATGTTTGGTTGCTATGAAACATGGGATGGGCAGCATTGTCTTGTCACTGGCGTTCTTCTCTTTGCTTCTTCTTTCACCTTCTATCAACTATCCAGGCTAAACATGAGCAGAAAGTAAATCTCATAAAGTTTACTTACAACGAACAAAAAGAGCATAATTGATCTTAATATTTAACCTTTGCAATAACGCAAAGATAAAAGTGGCTATATATTTGAACATATGCACCTCTACAAGCATGCCAATCAGTTGGATCTTTTCCTAAATGGGAAAAGAAAGGACACATTTGGTTGTTGGGCTGGTAAACAAACATATTTTGCATTCACCATCAAGTCTAACCATTTTGATAACAAGGCGCTAACTTTTCAATCACACTGGGTGGAGACAGGAAAAATTATGTAATACGTTCTTATAAGAAACCCCAGGAAATGTTCAGAATGAGAAAAATATGCACGGGGAACAGAAAACTGCTCAGTGAAACTGATTCAAGATGTTTGTTTTTGGTCTTAACAGAGAGAAACGTTTACTCTAATATTACCACTGCCACAAGGCCAACATGTAACACACACACACACACAGCTGCCCCAGGCACTGCTGTATGAGAGCATCTCAGAAAATTGCGGGTTCTCTGCACATGCGTACACGGATAAACTCCGTAGTGGATTTTAGGCCCCGATGGCAGCAGATAAATGACAACACAAACCATACAAGAATCTAGGTGGTGTCAGATTTCTATTTGCTCAGCAAAGATTTCCAGAGAGTGACAAATCCATACTTGGTAGGTGACTCATGTTGTGACTCGTGAAGCGTTGACTGGAGAGTTTGGTGCAGTTTTGCTGTTTGAGTGCAAGCACGCTAACAGTTATGCTGGACTTCCTCATTCTTTCTCAAGGGTGATGGGGTTCTGGTCAGCATTTCAGACGGCACCGATGAATGTGCTCAATATTCCCATAACCCTCCTGCCAAAACCATTCCTCCATGTTCCTTCCTTTTTTTTTTCTTGGAAACCAACTCTCCGCTTGCTGATAAAGAGTCTACCAGTTCAGCATGTATCCAAACATATCGTACAAGGAGTTCCAGCTATCCCCGTCTGCTGCCTCGCTGCTCAAATGTCACGAAACAACCACTGCTCCATCCTTCCAGCTGAACCAGGCTTTTTGTTGAATCTGTACTGTAACAGAATGTCCTACTAACAAATCCAAGATCACTGGGCAAAAAAAAAAGAAACAAAAGAGTCCCTGTTTCTCCCCTTCAGGGAAACTTCCTAAATTAGTGTGGAGTTGAAAGGTGAGCTCTTTCCACAGGAACGCAAAACAGCAGTGTATCATCATGGACTCGAGCTTTAACCCGGGAAAACGTACGCTTCACAGCTTCATTTTATTTTCACCGTTTCCTCAACATGGCTTAAAAGAGAAAGTGGGCATAATCATGTCAGTGGTTTTGTCAGTTTTGTAAACTGACTAGACACACAGGTGTTTACACGTCATTAAAATGTCAACATGCAAAGTGAATCACAGTGAACGGCTCACAGACAGAACTGTTTTGGAAGGAAACCTCTTTAAAACTTGGCATGGGAAATCTGCAAAATGTACAGCTTGCCACGGCGGAGAAGCGCGAGACAGGAGAAACCTATGCAGTCTGCTCTCTGGTGTGACACTAAAATAGTCAATAGGTTTAAACATTATGATGTCATTGACATCAGTTTACAGTGGGAGGGCTGAAAGAGGTTTCACAGGATGCTTCCAATTTAATTTTAACATAACCTGCTCTGCAGCTTGTAACGCAAGGAAATTAAACACACAAGGGAAACCGAGAAGAGGAACAACATGCGGGCACATGATAAAGTTTAAGCCACGTAACTTTATGCTCACTGACAGTATGACTAGGCTTGTTCTTGGCACCTATTTGAAACAATGCTACCATAACAATACGCAGCATTACAGGGAATGTAATTAGTTATGGCCTTTAAAAAGGCACACCTCATGTGGTACGTGGCCTTTATGTATGTCTTTTATATACTTTTGTATTTATTTTGCTATTTGAGTGTGAAACTCAGTGTGGCAGCGTTTCAGATATTACGACAACTTCATGGTGCCTACTGCGCAAAACTTGGAAGTAGTGCAAGCTAGGGTGTAACTGGCGAGAGGGGAACTTCATTGTTTGAGCACGAAGTCAGCTTGATGATCTTCGCGACAAAGACAGCTGCGAGCCACTACCACGGATGTTACAGCGCTTGAATAACCAAACTATTAGATAAGGCTTCGTCTCCGCTTTCCTATTATCTCTTTCGGGCTCGGTGTAACTTGTGGCAAGTTGTGAGAAAGTTTTGAAAGCGTTCCTTACCGCTCCCGAGTCCCAGCAGCCTGCATATATCTCTGGTGATTTTCATGAGCGCAACCATCCAGCATTATCGTCCCAAATATACCACGGGAATGTCTGAACTGTGTGTTTAAATTCACCGTGGACACGTTTGTAACATCGGGACAATCGGTATCGAATCTGCGGGAATCTTTGGTGGTTTAATCCACTTCCTGAGCGTCAAACAGTTACGTTGAATCACCCAGAGCGACGTCTTAAAGGCACAGTGCGCCATTATCGATCATTGAATAGCTCAGATCTTATCACGAGGAACAACAAAGGGTGGCGTTTGTATATATATATATATGTCTGTTATCCAGTATTAAATAAATAATGTGTCAGTATAATTACAAAATGATATAAATATTTCATTAGCACAACATAGTAATAATAGGGTGTTAATTATTCATTACGAAGTCAAAATGAGTTGTTTAACAACTAACAAAAGTTACATTAATATAAATATGTACACTCACCTGCCAGGTCGTTAGATACACCAGTGAAAACAAATGCATTTAGTTCAAATCCTGCACGAAATATTAAGTTGATTCAACTGGGTTTTCAATGTAGAGGGTGTGGTTAGTGTTGTACTGACACATTTCTTATTTGTGATGACCCCATTTTAGTCAGTGGGCAAAAAGAAAAACAGAAATACTTCAGTGGCTATTTCAATACAGTTAAACAGCATCCCCCCAAATGGTCATACAATAACTGTAACTGTATGACCACTGCCTTCCTTCAACATAAACTGGACATTATAACAGTCATGAAGTTTGGATTTGTGCAGGACTAATATATTAGAACGCATTTGTTGTTTTTTTCTATTGTACTTCTAGGTACACAAATGGGTGCAGGTATGTATGGACAGTTTGAGGAAAAAATAACTAGAGGTCAACTAACTTCTAAAGTTTTCAGTCGGATCACAAAGTAAACTGTTAAGTAGGCCTTCCTTTAATTATTTTTATGTGTGTGAAATTACGCTATATCCAAGGTCAACAACGACGTCTTGAAACTCTGAATAGATGAAAATCTCTTTGGTTTGCCATATGCTAATATGCCTATAACATACAGTACGTATAATTATCACTATAATATATATATAATCAAAGATAAAGTAAATCTTTACTGTCAAAGTATTTAACTCCTACAAAAATCAGGTTACATTGAATGAAACGCTTATCAGGCTTTAATTTATTGTTAGGTGTCATGTTTATATGGAAACATCGACCAAGTGTCCTAAAGATAAATAGGCCTTTTATCACGTCACAGCAGTCGTAGCATTTGGTTTACAATGGCATTGCTCGCTGGCAGACTTGACCAGAACAGTGCCATCGTTAATGTTCGTATGTTAGCATGCAGCCGTGAAATGCCTGTGGAGTGAGCGCCACATACAGTAAGAGACACTGACAAAAACTCTAAGGAGGAAGAGGAAAGGGAATCACATTTGTTTGAACCCATTTGAATTTATTCAAAGAGGCTTGTACAATGTTCTAGTGTGCATCACTTTTATCATTAAAAAATAAGTTTTTATTTCATTGGGAAATCACAGTTAGTCTAAAAATACATTTGACATCAACATACACGTGTAACTATTAGTAATTTCTTATTTAGATTACTTCATGAGATATGACCCTCCAGTGCTGTCTCTTTTTCCGCTGGCCTGGTTTACACATGGATGACCTATAAACATCGTGTTTTATCTTCCTTGTCTCTTTAATCCCACGTCACTGATATCATTGCATCAACCACTTGGTCCACATAATCACAACCAGCCTGCGCAGTCAGCATAATATGATCTAAGCTAATCAAACAGATAGCTGGAGGGTCGTAATTTATGTCTCAAAATAATCAAATTCATATGAAAGGGAGGTTAAACACTGATCAGAGGACACTACACTGACGCTACGAGATTGTCTTAGCGATGTTTCAGGTCAGCCATTACAGTGAGAGCTGCGTTCCAGCCAGGAGAACCCATCACGCCACCACCTAGACATGGAAAAAGTATGAGTCACTGTCACTCTGTGTAGGGAAATCACACACAGTTTACCCATCCCCTGACATCACTTCCATTTCTTTATCATCAGCAGTCAAGATAAGGGTTCAGTCAAAGCTCCAAGGTTCAAATCACTGGACTTATTACACTATAAACAGACTACAGATATTTAAACAAAAGTAAGCACCTGGATGACATCCACTGCCACACAGATAGAGTCCTTTAACTGGTGACCGGTGGTCTGAGAAGGAGGGTAGAGGTCGTGCTATGAAGAGCTGGTCCAGTGACATCGATCCGTGGAAGATATTCTATCAAAACAAGACCACAGCGTTTACTTTTCCTTCTTGTTTTAAAATCATGCTTTCATGAGAAAAGTAGTTTTAATGTGTTTAGTGAATGATTTATGACTCTACAGTTTGGTGAGTTTTTAGTTCACGTGAACTTTGATTCTCACTCATGGTTTGTGGTAAAACTGTCTGTAACCATTAACTGGTTACACAACATGCTGACAGAGAACGACTGTGAGCTGCGGAGGACGCAAATGACTTCCTCATCCACTGAGCAGCTTGTGACAGGCAAATAAGCTGCGTGTAAATATTCAAATTGCCACTCTGGCTATGTCTACAGTGTACGTACCCCTCCAGTGAGCCCAAAGATCCTCTCCAGGTCGGGCGGAGTCAGGATGTCCCTACCCACCACTGACTTTTTAAACCCTGGGGCATACTGCTCCACCCAGTCAAACACTAAATGGACAGACAAACATGAAACAGGTTAATCATACCATCCTTTCGTTTTTTTAAATTGTAATTTGTAACATTTAGCATTTAAACAGGACTTATAGTGTTTCTATAGGGCATTTAAACGCAACTTATGAGTTTATATGTCTGATATTATATATTTATCTGTTTAAATTTATCTTTTAGCACAGTATGCTACAACTAAATTCGGGAGCAATGCTCGCTTTTGGCAGACTTGGAGCAATAAGAGGATTATTTGGCATTTCTAACCAGTGTCCGCAAAGGCCTCCTTGTCATGGTCAGTCCACTCTCTTCCTTCTATGTGGTAGGGGGTAAATTGGGTGAACAGTGACACCACGTGGGAGCCAGGGGGAGCCAGAGTAGGATCCAACACAGAGGGAATCGTCATCTCTATCATAGGCCTACAGGAAAACAAGAAGGCGATGAGAGACGAGATGGTGGGCAAAGTTGTTGTTTTTTTAAGATACATTTGGGAGCTAAGAACTTATTTGCCTGCTTATGGCTATTTCTGGTTAAAAGGTTGCTTTCAGTCAGCAGTCTAAATGCAAACAACTTGACTTTCTGATATAAATACACTTCAAGAAAAAGCATCCAGGGGACCGGAGCCCATTGATCAAGGCTAAGTGTTAGCTATCTAAGAGAAGGACATAAATGAACAGAGAAAAAAAAAGATTACAAGGTTATTAATAGTTAGTTATGGCTTAGATTTTCTACACCAAGTCAGGTACGTACTCTGTGACTAGCTTTTATGTTCAAAGTAAAGGAAAATCTGAGTCTACTGAGCGTATGTGCTCTTAACAAATGTTTACCTCATGCAAGCTTAGCTAAACTCAAGATGATTTGGCTCCTGGATGTAAATGGTTCTTTCTACACAGACCAAGTTTTATGTGTTAAAGTGTTCACTTACGGGGAAGTGCGAAGACATATTTACCTTCCCGAAGGGCGCCCATTTACGGCCTCTTTGTACGCCGTCTCCAGAACGTCTACGCTTTCGCAGTTTAGATGAATTGAGCACTGATGGTGCGGCCCAGGCTTATCATCCGGCGTGGGAGACGCTAGGAAGTTTGGTAGCTTGTCTATTGCCACTGTAACAACAGGTCACACACAATGTTTGCTCTTCGCGTTTCTTTAAATTTCTGTTTGTGGTGCAGCACTTTGTGCGCTAAGCTCTATAAATATCGGAAGTACAATTAAGGCTTAAACTCACACTGCATGGAATAGGTGGTAATTAAAATGGTTTAACTGACTGTTAAATTAAAATTTACAAGACAGATAAGTCAAAGAAGAAGTGCACCATAAAGGATCAGTTACTAGGACACACGTCCTGTGTGATGAAGCTTTATCTCATAATGCTGTCATTAAAAAGCAGGATTTATGAAGGGCACCACAAAGACAACTGAAACTCCAAACGCTGTCTTAGTGTGTCGGCTTTACACAGTTTCACAGTTTTATAACACCCCAAACTTTCAGACGTGTGCTTTCAGTATCAAGAGCTTAGGGAGTAATCAAATGTTACACTTTAATAATATATACAGTACTCCAGTGCCTGACACCCACCCCCACTTCTTCACTGCTTTACAAGTGTGCAACTAGTGGTTACATATACACACAAGAAACAATCCTTTAAGCATGATTTTTTTTTTTATCCAGATTTTGCTTCTTTTGAGGCTTAGTGTGACTCCAAGGCAACTTTAATGGTAATATGCTAATGTTTTATATTTTTGGAGCAGTCAGAACTTTTCATACAACTGATTTGCAATTACAGAACTATAAGAGACTTACCGTTGATCTTGGTAACAGGTGAGGTGTAGTCTATCTGATCTACAGCTTTGATGAACTCTGGAGAAAGGGCATCCTACAATGAAAACAGAAGCTAGAGTAAATATTGTCTGTTGCTGTGATTACAGGTGGTGTTTACTTTTTCTTTATTACCTGCGGGGTGAGGTTCTTGAAGGTAACATACGCGGTGGCATTGGATAAAACTACTTTACTGTGGATCTCTGTTCCATCCTTTAGCGCCACTCCCTTGGCAGCGCCATCTGAGCCAACAAGAATTTGTCCCACGTCCTGCAAGGGACATGTGTTTTTATGCACGTACATTAAGACCAACAAAATAAATAAACGTGTCAAACCAGTATTATTAACCCAAACAGTATTACCTTCTCAGTGAAAATGTCTACACCATAAGATCGAGCAGCGCTGGCAATAGCTTGAGACACACCTCCCATGCCTCCCTCCACATAACCCCAAGCTCCCTTCTCCTCCTCCAGCTCCCCCATCACGTGGTGTAAGAGTACATACCTTCAAGGCAAGACCATGATATCAATTATTTTGAGAGGTCAGAGTGTTCGCAGGGTGCTGCAAAATGTGTTCTCACCCGCTACCAGGATTACTAGGACTAGTCATGGCTCCTATCACGCCATCAGTCGCCAGCGTTGCTCTCAGAGGCTCCGACTCGAACCACTGAGTGAGAATCTGTGGCACAGAGTAAGAAGTGATGCACCAATAAAAACAGCAACGAATGCCAAAACTATGTGCCTGCCATAACAAACCTTCATTATTGGCGCCGTTATAATCTCATAAAAGTCTGGAATGTTTTTGCCCAGTTTAAGACCTTTAAATTGAAAACACCATGAGTCACTTAAATCTGACATTTAAAAGTATGATCAAAAGTTCATTTTTCAAGCGTGCATCCACTAACGCACCACATTTGACAATAGGCATCAGTGTTTTAGCTGCAGCCAGCTTCTGCCTGAGTGATCCGGTGGTGACACCTGGAATATCGGCAGGCACAGCATCCAGGAGAGGGCTGATAGCTCCTGATAGCTTTTCAAGGTGTGCAACAAATTCTGGATAAGCCTGGGGACATGCCAAAGAATGGGTCATGATGTCGATGAGCATTATGCATGAGGAAACAAAAAACACAAGGAGAAGTAAAAGTCAAGATAAACAGCTCTCTCGGTTCATGCTAATGCGCTTAAATCACCTTAGCATCCTTCTGTGAGAACTTGCCGATCTCTTTCTGGTTCATAGCCACGTCTGAGCCCAGGGTGAGAGATCTCGGTGGAGCACCTCTCACCCCTTCCTCCAGCATGGGGGTGAAAGCATGGGGGTTTCTCCCATACACCTTCAGCCCGTGCTTCTGAAAGAAACAAAGATTGAGAATACACAAATTAAACAAGTGAAGAGTTGCAAACAATCCATGTCTGTGCAGGCTGGCTGGCCTGAAATTCTTTTTTTTATTATGTCTGTGCGTACCTTGAGCTCCAGTTCAGTGTATATATGGGGTCGTAACAAACTGAGCAAATAGGAGCACCTGGAGAAGTGGAAACCTGCGTAAAAGATTGTAATTTCTCTCAAAGATACAAAACTGCAATTAAAAAACCTTTCCCCATACCACATATAACACATTTGCCTAAAACTGACATATAAAAACATACATTGTGTGCTTTTGTGTGCTGCATGTCCCGGTTACTCTGCGTAATACTTGTGTATTTTCTATTCCTACCAGGGAAGATCTCCTCTGAAACAGCTGCACCTCCCAGCACATGTCTGCGCTCCAACACGGCTGTCTTCAGTCCTCCCTTCTGAAGATAGGCTGCCTTAACACACACACAGGCATCACCTTTACCCTGTTGCTATACCATATACATTAGGTATTACTGCACACTGTTCAAGTAAGTATTGGGAAACATGCATGAACTCACTGCCACCAGTCCATTGTGTCCTGCAATAAAGCAGAAAATATGTCAGTATTTATTTCTCATAGAAATGACACACATTGCATTAAATTCTGATTCCTTTTATTTGGCACCTAGTGCAATCTGGTCTCTGTTTTTCCTTTTCAGAAAATTCAGTGAATTCACAATTAAAGATTTAACTGTGGCTGCATATGCACAACCAAACACAGAGCCACTTCTAATTTATTTCAATAAGAGAGACATTTTTCTCATTTCTACTAATAACTTTGCTGCAGCATTGGATTAGTTCTACAAAATGTGGCTCGGCCTGTTACAGTGCAGCTCCTGCGCTTTCTGCACTTTTTGAAGACAGTGCACAGTTCTCACCTCCACCGATAACCAGCGCGTCATAGTGGGATTTTAAGTAGGTGTGACTCGATCTGGATCCAGTCGCTGTCCCCACGAGCGCTGCAGCCCGTCGCCCTCGATCAGTCCACACCGCTGCAGCCATGGCCGGACAGATTTTTATTTTCTTCAATCCCTCCCCCTTTCTCCCTATACAGCTGCCTCGAGCCAGATCCGTTTCCTGTGACTGCGCTCCACCTTTCACTGAACTGATTCGAGTTTACGGGCGGGAAACTGATCCAAAGATAGGCGAGGGAGTTGTGATATTGATTTGAATCAGTTACATATTTTTAGACTGTTGTGAAAGTGTTTATATTTGGATCCAATTACTACGGACGCGGCAAAATTACGAATCCATTACGCACAGATCCATTTGTGACTATTTGCACAAAAGTCAAGTTTTGTAGTCACGTCTGTGGTGTTTCTTTGTTAATACTGTGTCCCTGTCGTAACACTAGTAACCTGTAGGTTGCATCCCCTGAATAGAAATGACAAATGCAGTGAACTTGATAACATATCTCACTTACAGCCATACATAACACCAAATAAAAAGAATGAAGAAAAAGTTGAAGTAATCATGCTGTCATTCTGATGCTATCCATTTGGGGGCGGAGTTGCTCCATAACATTTTCTGTTCTACACATCAAGTAGCATCAGTCCCGTGTCAGTACAGTCAATGAAAGCTCATTTATTCCACAGTATATTAGCATATTGTTTGCGACTAAATGTTTTGATATGCAACAGCTCAAGAGCAACGACGAATTTATAGCTTACTGATTAACAGCTTTTGGGAATCTGCAAATAACTAAATCTGCATGTGAATAGCAACATTTGCTCAACAAGGCTTCTTTTTAAATGTGTTTTCACACAAGAAAAAAAAATATATATGAAAAAAGTATAATGTGCTCTTTAAGACACCTGGTTTGGAGTTGAGCTTGAGTCATCTCACGGTAAGGGCCTATCTTAAGAGTTTTAAGATGAGCTCTTAACGCAGAATTGTTTCCTAGTGCTGCTGTTGAAGATGTCATGTTGGCCTAGTGGTTCATTTACCTTGTGTTAATGAGATAAGAGGCCATAGATTTTGCTGCGGGCCTATAAGCAGCAGTCCAGGGAATAGATAGAGCCAGAGGAGGAAACTGTCTGCAGGGATCTAAGGAAGGGGTGGTGTTAATTGGTACAAAAACAACCAAACACAGCAGAACATAAGCAAGTTAGCATCTCATGTTGTCTATATAATGTGGATTTTGGACTATGTTTTGCTTAGACAGTGTAAAATAATTCCTGAGGTTTATATAGACTGTGCACTCTCTTGGTAGAGGGAATTAAATGAGGTGTTATGGTGATCTAGAGTTTCCCGCTAGACCTAACATGCCTCTCCCCTGGTGTATTAGAGTAGCATTAGTTTCAGGGAAGAGAAATGATTCTGATACACTGTCTGCTTGGTTTTCCTTTAAGGAACGTCTGCGGACAACAGCCAATCAACCATAACAAGATCAGGAGATCTAGGCAGGAGATTTTGTTCTTGTAAGCAGAAATTAACACTTCATTCCCCTTTGTCGGCAGAAATTCAACACTACAGCCCTTCAAGGCTCTCCCAGGCAATAAAGGGGAAAATTCAATTACGTTGTAACAGCTCCGCACCAAAACACAATTACCCCATTTTCTGGAAAAAAAATGTGATCCTTTATGCCTTCAGACAGACAGATTCACTGAAAAAGATGTGAGGCCTCTCAGCATTCATAATGATTAAATCATAAATTACTATCTCACAGCAGTCCATAAAGGGTGTTAGAGTGTATTTCCTTGTTGTTAGTTAAAAACAATGAAGACAGTCTTTGCCAAGTCAGAATAGGGTCACATTTGCATGTTGAAAGAAAACAAAAAGAGTTGGCTTTGCATCAGTTTTGTCACGTGACAAAAAAAAAAAGAAAAGAAAAGATAACTGATTCAAGTTGTAATAATATGGTTAATGTAAAATGATTGAAGGTGTACTTATATGGGAATTAGTGAATATAAAAAAGTAGTATGTTTTATGGTCATTTGTGAAGAAAAATACCTATAGAGTTTTGGTTTTTGAACAAATTAATCACTATAAATGTAATCTGGGAATCTTAGATCTGAAAAGTATATCTAAAAATATATTTTCTTCAGAAAAAAAAAAATGTATTAATGCCAAATAATTGTAATCTATAGACAATTAACACTGTGGAGCCCCTTTTCTGATTCATATCTTAACATATTATTGTTTTTTTCCCCTTAATGTTACATAAGTTATAATTTGGTTTAAAATGCAATGAAGCATGTCTACACAGCAAAATCAGCATACCTAAATCAACACCATCAGAGTTAATCTCAACACCTTTAAAGTGTCTACATGGGTCCTCACCGCAGAGTGTTAATTTTACTCTTTTTGAAGTGTTGGTATGTTAACAATGTCTTATTATTGACTCTTCTTAGAGTTAAAATGTAATACTTCTCAACACTAACCAGTGTTTCTCCCATCACTAGTGTATAGTGTTATATATCAACTTTCTCATAGTGTCAATTGTTAACTACTCCATATTTACATAAAAATTAAATATTGTTTTCAGTTACATACTACATGTAAAGGGTGGCACAGTGGTGCGGTGGTTAGCACTGATGCCTCACAGCAAGAAGGTCCAGGACAACTGGGGCCTTTCTGTGTGGAGTTTGCATGTTCTCCCTGTGTGTGGAAGAAGATGCAGAAGATGAATGAATGATTACATGTAAAATAAACTGATGAAATAAAGAGGCCATGTTACGCTTTATTTATTTTAAAATGCATGGACAACAACACATTAAACACCACTTCACATGAAATTTTCCAGATACTCTGTTCCCAATCATCAGGGAAAATGAGAGCGAATTAGTCCTGGAGCTCTTATGGCAGGTGTTGAACCGTGTCCAGTTCAAATGGCTACTGCAGAGTTTTTGGACTTCATGTGAACCACCAAGCAGGCAGTGAGCGGTGCCACAGCAGGACCAGGATACAGCAGCCTGTAGTAAAGTTGTGGCCAGCTAACTTTACTACCACTCGCTGTCTTGTTGGTCTCTATGAACTTTACCAGTATTTTATTGGGGACGACAGAAAGCTCTCAGATAATGCATCTACATTTCGCTGTAGGACATTTGGAACACTTTGGAACTCTAACTTTTTGTTAGTGTATAACTGCACCGATTGCAATGGGCCCAGGAACCTAACACAGTTTAGCTATAGGGTCAAACAGACAACTATGTTAACACCACCGCAGTTACACAGTCTGTGTCTACTAGGTTGCTGCCTGTTAGATTAACTACTGTTTCTGCCATAAACTGTAACAACTGCAATCCAATCCAATCCAATCCACTTTATTTATATAGCACAATTTTAACCAACACAAGGTTTCCAAAGTACTTTACAAGATAAAACACAATAAAACACAATAAATAAATAACACAATAGAAACATAATAAAATATGAAGTAGTAAAAATATGCTTGTATACACTTAAAATCAACACTCTACATGGTGTTAAAAGCCAAAGAAAAGAGGTGGGTTTTAAGAAGGGTTTTAAAATGAGACAGAGAGGAGGCTTGTCTGATGTGCAGCGGCAATTCGTTCCAAAGTTTTGGAGCTGCAACAGCAAATGCTCGATCCCCTCTGAGCTTAAGCCTAGTTTTAGGCACCATCAGGAGCAGCTGGTCAGCTGACCTGAGAGATCGGCTAGGGGTGTAGGGGTGCAGCAGCTCAGAGAGGTAAGGTGGGGCAAGGCCATTCAAGGCTTTAAAAGCAAATAAAATAATTTTAAAATTGATCCTAAAATGGACGGGCAGCCAGTGGAGTGAAGCTAAAATAGGTGAAATGTGCTCATACACTTATGTTAACCATGTAACTGTACATGGATTAACATTTACTGACATTAGCATAGGTGTAAACTCAAATGGATACAACTGCTAAGAGCAGAATTAAATATTACATATCAAACTGTCCTATGTGTCCTCTTACATAATCTAAATAATCACATACTCATAAAAACAGTTAATTGATAATCTCGTGGGAGTACACACTGGTTTCAGTTTGGATTTCATAGGCAATACTACAAATGAAAGGAGAAATGCAGCACTGATAAGTTATATATGTGCAAATGCTAATAAAGCCTGAGCAGAAATCTTATATTTTCTGCTCAGAAATTTAAAAAACTACTCGAAACTGATTCTATAGAAAGCTTTCACAGAGTGTGCCAACACATTATGTCCAGAGCCAAGTTTGAAGTCTTCACCAAAACCCAATCAAGAGTGACATGTCTATTAACCAATAGCGTGAGTAGGACTTGGCTCTTTCAACCAATCAGAGATTACTTCCGCATCGCGGCCTGTGGCGGGGCTCCGTGTGTATTTGTCCGCCACGGCCTCTCTTGCTGGGAAGGGTAGAGGCGGGGAGGGAATGGTGCAGAAGGGTAGAAGACCACCCCAGGGGAATGTAAAAGTTTAAGGCTGAAATCACCCACGAGAAGCGAGCCCGGGACAGATTTGACTTCATTACATTGTTTCTCATGGAAGCAGATGGATTTGTGAGGAGGCGTCGGATGACAGCGGAGACTACAGGCAATGATCCCGGGGTTGCTGGCGCCTCTGCCGGGGCAGAAGTTCGATGGCTGGGGGGCAGATTCTGGGGTGTTTCGGAAAGTATCGTGGGAAGCCTGACACCCCGGATCGGAGGCGAAACGGAACTACAGACTGTCGATTTTGTCCGCAGTGCACAGGATGCACAAGCAGAGGACTCTGAACCAGACTATGAGGGTTTGCCACAGGGAGCCTCCACTAGCACCCACATGTTGGCTGGAGCCGTGGCCGGGATCATGGAGCACTGCCTCATGTTCCCCATCGACTGTGTTAAGGTAGCATAGCTCACCAGGTCACCAGCTGACCCACAACTTTTTTTTTATGAATGTTGAATGCCTTCATAACGAGGTCCCTGTTGTGTGTTCCTCATATTATTATTGTAGCTAGCATGCATGCTAGCTTAGCTCATTAGCTTGCTCGCTAACCTCAACACGCTGCAAAGCTGACGGCTGTGAGGACAAGGTCAGTCGGCTCAGTTAGCGCCCCACATCCCCTATTAGCTAACATGTTAGCATGCTGCTGTAGAGTCGGTTTAAATAACACTAGCTGCTACAGCATTAAAGCACTTAGTCAAATATTAGCCAGCTCAGTGTACAAGTAATACACGCTGTCATATCAGTCTGCTGTCAGAGCTTAGTGTATTGTTATGTAACTGTGTACAAGTCAGTCAAAGTGGCGTTAACTAATGAGCTGAAGCGGTTAATTATTCCAACTGCATCAACAGCTCTGGGAAACCAAAGCTGTACACTCTGCTTACAAAAACAAGCCTGGTTTAATGTTTTCGACTGGAGCAGCGTACGCCCTTCCTGTCACTATTATTGCAAGACACACAGGAATGAATTACACTGCAGTTTGGGGACAGTTTGGGGACAGTTTGGCCCCTCAGGTCTGGAGTGGAGCATCTGTTGTCTTTCTCCCCCCCCAGCAGGCCTGCTGCCTCACACACACACACACACACACACACACCATGATGATTGTTCACAAAGGTCTTTTGATCCCAAGTTGCTTCATCAGGCCAGCTCTTATCATGTGCTCTGTTATGTATGAGTAAGCTTTGTTTTTGAGTTTACCGTCAACATATGTAAGGAGGCTCGACTCATTGCCCCCACAGGTCAGCGGCTGCGGCCCTGCCCTTTTAATTGTTTTTGCACAACAGTGACAAAGAACTCGGTATAGTCAGCTGTCCGTGTCAGGTTGACGAGCTTCATCGATGTCTCTTCCACCTGCAGTGAAGCTCTGTTGCAGCCCTGAACCCGGTGTTTACAGAGTAGCCGCATAGCTAATGCAAAGCAGCCTGCACGGAAAGCCTGCACATTGACTTATAGCAAAAAATAAACGAGCAGACAGGTTTTGCAGAGAACTGAGCCGCCTCTCCGTTTTAAAGAGCTCCCCTATACCAAAATAAAGACTTTCCCTCTGCCGAGATAAGCTTCTCACTTAAAAGATTGTTGTGTAATTACAGTTTAGAATAGGTTGTCATTCATTCGTTTATCTTAAATCCTAGTAATTAACTGGATTTGAAGACGCGTGCTCCATTTGTAGTCCTGTCTGTGTCTGCGCACTGCTGAAATTCCAGTCACCCAATACAATCACACCGACATTCTCTGGGTTTTATTCAACGAGTGGTGAACGTTGTGCTTAAACAGTTATGCAAACACGGGCTACAGATAAAGACCTCCCCCAAAGCTGTGGCCTCTGTGAATGTTCACGTATCGGACAACCGTGAATGAATGAGGAGCGAAGAGAGTGTGCTGTGACTTTGTGAGCCACACCACCGCTATCTAGCTCTCTGGGCCCTGCATTCCACAGCTGTAATATAGTGTCATGAGGCCATGTTTGTGCTTATCTAGCGCAGTGCATTGACTCACAGTGGGGTGTAAGCTTGTCCATTGGCCCGGAAGTTTGGTATTTGGGAGATTATGACGTTGCGTTCCTTGTACACTCAGCTAGTGCATCGCGGGGAATCACACTCTCCCACTCCCTCTAAATATCAAATAGCAGGTGACTGAAACACTGATCTCACTCAGGCACTCTTGTGTGTTTCTAATCTTTCACATTTACCTCAGCGTGCAAGGCCCCAGCATGATAGTACGGTGGAACTGCGAAGAGCTTTGGTGTCGGTGTCAAAAATACGCTGAACAACTGTGAATGTCGGCTACTGTTGTTCGTGTTTGTGCTGTTTTTGGTCCTTTATCTTTGCCCCCGCCACAGAAAAGACTGGACAAAGACGTTCTTTGTAGCGGAGTGAAACCCAGAGTTAATGTGTGTCTCGTCTGTGCGACTCTGTTGTGGTCGTTCCCTTCCTGGTTCAATCCAATCAATCAGCATTTGAACTAAGCATAGCCTCCCGAGGCCGTTGGCCTGTTGGAGGACTGCACACATGTCCCCGTGGCTTAGGCTGCACCGTCTGCATAGACGGAGAGCTAGGAAAACGGACACAAAGTTCCATAAATCAGCCTTTAGGAGGAAGAGCGAAAGGTGTGTTTCAGGGTCAGTGGGAAAAGAGGCTTGGAGGAAGTCAGCTTATGTCCCCTTGTGACCTTGGAGCTTGTAACGCCGTACTTCCTTCTATTCAATTATGTATGTGCACCAACATACACCACACACAATGTCGAACATCTTATTTCTCCCATCTGACCCCTTATCCACAAAGCAGTCTGTTCAAGAATCTTGTCGTCGCTATGTTATTCTTTGCTGTAATAGGCCAACCTTTTATAACCTATCATCAGATTCACTGAACGCTAAATGTACACAGAGGTACAATTTTATGGAACATATCTTTGGCACACACGGCTGAACTTTTCTACCTTCTGTCGTCTCTGTGTTCCAGACACGGATGCAGAGTCTCCAGCCCGACCCTGCAGCCCGCTACAGGAACGTGATGGATGCCCTGCGCCGAATCGTAGCCACAGAGGGAGTCTGGCGGCCAATGAGAGGCCTGAACGCGACGGCAGTTGGGGCGGGACCTGCCCACGCCCTCTATTTTGCCAGCTATGAGAAAATCAAAAAGACTCTAAGTGATGTCATTCATCCAGGGGCTAACAGTCATTTGGCTAATGGTACCATAAAACATACATAAATTATACTGTACAGATTATGCATTATACTATAAGATAGGTTGATATGTAGGACTGGTCCAACTCCAAGCCTGATGGGCATTACCTGACCAGTCATAAAAGGAAAAAAAAGAAATTGGCAGGTCTAAGTCCAAGTCTTTTCAAAGTTGTACACTGTAAAGAAGTGTCAGCTGGCAGCACCTCACTGACCTTTAGTGAAGGTTAGTTTTATATGATCAACTTCAGCAAACTCTCCACTGCTAGACATTAGAAAGAGAATCAAGCAAAGATTTATTTTGGAAGCCTCGCTCTGATTATCAACCTTTTCCTCATTCCCTGTTCTCCCTACTCTCTCTCTTCCTTCTTTTCCAGTTTAGTGGGAGGCGGGGTAAGTCCTGTTTCCCCCATCTCATCCGCTCTTTCCGCTGTTGGTCCTGTTTTCTTTGTTTTCTTTTATTTTTTTTTTAATGAGTTTTGGTTAAAATCTTTCAAAGGAGCACTAAACCTCCTCACCCACTAGATGTCTCTCTTTGCTCAGGTTTGGATCTTTGGTTTCCACCTGTGCAGAATATGCAATAAATCTGCTCTTATTGTTTCGAGCATGACATTTGCAGCTTTTAAGATTATAAGACAATGGAGGCTGAGACATGATCAAGTGGGTTCTGTGGGCAAATGGTAGTTTTCTTTACCGCAGTCTCCGCTGCTTTCCTTATTCTTCACGTTGCTCTCAGTGTGTTTTAATTTCCGAGTGTGTTTGTTTTCAGGGGCAGCTGGGTGCGTGGCCACACTGCTTCACGACGCAGCCATGAACCCATCTGAAGGTGAGGGCGTCTTTTTACGGTACAGTGTCGCATAATTAAGATGAAAAGAGATTTTCTCTTTCAAAACAAAGGTTTTAGGTTTCAGTGGAGAATTGTACAGGTGTCACGCCTGAGCCAACCCTCTTCACATTCTGGCCTCAGCTCTACAGTCTCACGCACTGTCTTTCACAGCTGTCTCTGGTCCACCTGCCCAAACATGTCAGTAGAAGGACACTGGTCTGAGTTCTCGTGTGCAGCTGTTGGATGCGGTGCAGCTGTCTGAGCAAATGTTATTAAAATGTTTTAGCGTGTTTATTAAAACTTCATATTCTCTAGATGACATTCGTATGCAGATATTAGCTTGCTAATTTCTTTTTTTTCTTTTTCCATGTTCTTCGCCTTCGTACACCAACCCTGGACATATTTGGCCCCCTTCTTTCTGCAATGCCTCCAGTTGTGAAGCAGCGCATGCAGATGTATAAGTCGCCCTACCGTGGCGTGTTGGACTGTGTACGCGCCATTTGGCAGAAAGAGGGCCCGGCTGCGTTCTACCGCAGCTACACCACCCAGCTCACCATGAACGTGCCCTTCCAGGCCCTCCACTTCATGACCTACGAGTACCTTCAGGAGCTGCTCAACCCCCACAGACAGTACAACCCCTCGTCCCACATGTTGTCCGGAGCGTTGGCTGGAGCGATCGCGGCTGCAGCCACGACACCTCTGGACGTCTGCAAGACCCTGCTCAACACCCAGGAGTCTTTAACCCTCGGCTCCCCGTCCTCTAGCCAGGGCCCCGCAAAAGGCCAAGGCCAAGGAGCCCACAGACAAATCTCAGGCCTGGCCCACGCCTTCCGGACAGTGTACAGGCTGGGCGGCCTGCAGGGCTTCTTCAAGGGAGTCCAAGCGAGGGTCATCTACCAGATGCCCTCAACAGCCATCAGCTGGTCAGTCTACGAGTTCTTCAAGTATGGACTCACCAAACACCAGCACGACAAGAGGAGAGCGCAGCACATGGAGGCTGAGATGTAGAAATTGCCTCGATTTAATCTCCTCTAATATTCTCTGTGTGGAGATGTTAATGCGCACATAGTATCTGACTAAAATCCACCTCAGTTGTCCCATCTCTGACAGACATAGCTGATAAGAAAGACATCTTCAAAGGCAGTTTTAGCTGTTATATTTCTGCTGCACTATTTCTAGATATGGTTGAGGTATTTGCCTCTCTTAGAGAAATCATCTACACAGTGTTATATACCTAGTTCATCTGGGATTGTAGTAATTCAAGTAGTCTGAGGAGAAATGTGAACAAGTTCCCAGTTAGGGTAGTCAGCAGAGGGCGGTAGTGTTACTTTGTTAACTCTCCTTCCGTAAACTTTGCTCTCCAAGGATCTGATTTTTATTTTCACCCATCCAGGCTTTGCAGACAAAAATGACTCCTAACTGATCCAGATCCCTCAAGACAGCGAGAGCATTTAGCCCTTCATCCAGAATGTCTCATTAATTTTACCCAGTGGAAAAACAGTTCAGCCATTTTGTACCCAAAGAAAATTGAGGGAAAACATTTTCATTAAGTCAGAACATTTAACGTGTCTTGAGATCAAACCCAGCCAGACTGGAAGTTGTTGAGAGGAGGAAGTAAATAAATTGATTAACTCAACTCTGGATTCGGGTTGCCTTTTTGTTTCGCGGTCAGATACGATTGATTAGTTTTTTCGAATGTCAGGTCGAAGTTCAAGATGATTTAACTGGACAGAAATCTACCAATTTTTAGTAGGTTTGAGGTATCTGGCGCGTGTTTAATTTATTTTTCAGTCCATTCTTATTTTTTTCCCCCCATGCTTTATTTACATGTTTGACAGAGCAGACAATGGCCATTTCTGTGCATCAGCTGTAGCTACGAGAGAACTACTGAGTTTCAATATATGTGCTCAACAGCAAAGATTGCATTCAATACACTGTGCCCAAAGGATGAATTAAACTATGGAGGGGTTATATATATATATAACCCCTCAAGCTTGTATGTCTGCACCCACAGTGAGTACTCAAATGGAAGCTGTCGTTCTTAATGATTGATGTCTGATTGTTTCTGACACTGAATTGCACTCATTGAATAAAGACTTCAGCGGTGGGGCCCTACTCGCTGCTCATAAAACATGTAAGCCCCTCTTTCATGTCTTCAACTGTTTCTGGGAATGTTTTGCCTGCTTCTCGAAGATGACTTAATACAAGGTCCTTTGCATATTCACAGATCAAAAGAAGTCTAACCTGGGTGTGTAGAGATGATTTAAAGTCTTTTGTTTTCCAGCACAATAGAAGCCAAAGAATGGAGCGGATGAAAAAGGAGCGAATGCCTGAAGCCACATCTGTACCGCCAGAGACACGCAGGGAGTTTGTGCGTGTCTTTCAGGTATTTATTTTTTCATTCGAGGCAGGTACAGTTGTTTAGTCTTGGTGCACAGGTGCAGATTTCAACTTTGACCCTCGTGACGCGATAACGCAATTTGAACTTGTGGACACATAGCCTGCATACAAACACCTAGCAGAGGGAAAGTATTCAGCAAATGATGCATGTTAAAGTCAACTTTGATAACCCATAAAGGGGAACCGGTAGATGGGGCAGAACCGAAAGGTGGACTGCACATTTAAAATCAATATTGGCGCTTGAAACGATGCAGATAAAGCACAAAATCAACTAAAACGTATTGGCTTGGAAGCCAGCCTGACTTCCCCTGGCCATAAAATTTTAGCACAGGAAAATTACGTGTATTCTGATAAGAATCAAGGCTGGCTACGCTAGGCTGAAAACGATGTTAACAGTATAACCTTGAGAATGGAGAATAGCTCAAAACAAAACCTTCCTGCCATGTCATCATTCCTCACATCTGGTGCTAACTGGGGTACGTCTGTGCAGTACAACATCTGGACACGTGATCTCGTCTGTAGAGAATTTGAACAAGCCATAGCAGGCCTAGCATGACACAATGATAGGTGTAGAATTACAAATGGACACTGTTCATTTTAAATGTGAGAGAGACAAACTGTAAATTAATACACTATATTGCATACTAATTTTTTTTTCTGTCACATCAGTAAGCAATCATCTGTAGAACATAAAGTATAAAAAAAAAAATGTGAAGTTTGCAGCAAAGATTGAAGACTTATTTTACTGGTCCAAAACAAGCAAGTAAATTTCTTTTAAGTGTCCTGCACTGATGTCTGTAAATATAAATCAACCGACTCAAGTATGATGCGAGAGGCCGTGAGCCAGTTAACCGATACCATTATTTTTTTTTTTTTCTCCTGCATGGATAATTAGTTTTTTTTCCAAAATCAAAAGAAGAGAAATATCAAACATGTTCCTACACATACACCAAAAATCCTTGATATGAAAAACTGAATGGTGATGCATGAGTTTTAGTGAAGTAGAAAGTTTTTACAGGCCATGGTGAGGAGTGACGGCTCCCCCGCCCCAGCCTCTACATACACACACTCACACCCATGCATGTCAGGCAGACACCTGTTCAAACAGGGAGTGTTAATGAACTGTCTCTGTCGCTCTCTCTCTCCCACTACGTCTGCATGCATGTATACAGTATGTGTGGTCTGCCGTAGCTTATTCTGCTAGAATGTGCGCCACGCTTTCCTCTTCTGCTGCTCAGCCAGAAAGAGCGCTGTGTTTCTGGTGAAGAAACTTATAAGAGACCACGTTATGGGCTTTACATGTGCAGAAATACTCTGATAGTGAAGTACAAAGAGGCAATAAGGAGATGTGACATGTCTGTATCATGTTTTGTTTTTGCTCTGCTCTCTGTCTGCTTCAGATCTCGGCAGTCTAAAAGGAGTAAACTATTTAGTCTGCTCATTTGCCCCCCTCTTTCTCACTCTGTTTGTGTAAGGCAGAGGGAGTGTGCACTTCACTGGAGATAAGGGAAGAGAGGGACTGTGAGCATGTATAATGCATGTATAATAATATTAATCCACAGTCAGTACTTTGTTATGTTTGCTTTCTCTGCTGTCTATCCTGCCTGATAAAATGTTCCGCTCTGCGTTGGAGGCTCCTCACCTCTTCCTCGCTGGTGAACCTGATGTGTCGGTAGGTTTCATTTCTGTATCAGAAACAGCTGGTTAAAAATGTTAAATGCTATGAGTGAAAGACCTTAGACTGTAAAAATAAGCTGTCTTCTCCTTCACCCAGACAGAAATTCGTCCCATTCCAGGTGATACAAAAGTTGCCAAAACACTTTTTATATTTGGCACATGTAAAGATAAAATCTGGCTGCTTTTCATTCAAGTGTGCCTTGTTCAGAACACTGATATTACGAAAGTTGGCCGCTGCGTTTTGTTGGAAGACTGCCATCAAGTACACTCTTTTGATTGAATGCTGTTTTTATTCACTTTCATGCTTTTTCCATTGACGGAACAATACACAGAAGCACTGCTTCACTCCACTAAAATTAACTGACAGCAGGACGTACATTTTAATCACAAGTACAAATAAAGCAAATTATGTTTCATGTTTTCGATTCCAGCGTATTCACTGTTTGGCTTGATGACAGCATTGCACACCATTAGAAAAATCTTAACCATCTTGTGTCACCTGGAAGGGTTTTGTCCACAGGTAATTGGTTGAATTTCTTTCATTCGCTTCTGTTGTACTGATGTGGCGTGGGTGCAAAGGATGTAGCTCCATTCAGTCACTTTATTAATCCATATTATGGCAAGAACCACTCCACTAAGTTAAAGGGGAACTACCGTTTTTTACAACCTGGACCTTATTTCTGGCATAAAATACAATTGTTTACTCACCCATATAACTTTGGTGTCATTTGGAGTCGTTCAGACGATATTGAGATCCGCGTGTATCCATATAGTGGGAGTGAGTGGGGCACCGAAACGCAGCCTCTAAATAACGCATTATCTGCCGCGAAACTCGTTCATTTCACCAATATTTTGTTATGATACACTAGCGCTATTCCTCGTTGAGTCCGGAGTTACCTGTTATCTATTCGCAAACGTGCAGCGGTTTGTTGTTCTTTGGCCAGCTGTTCCTCTCTCTGCCTCCGCATCCTCCTTTCAACGAGCTCCTCATCCGTATACTCTGGCGTCCATCATAAACAAAGTCGTCGTCCACAACCTCAGAATCGGAAAGATATTCAACCATGTTGCAAAAAAACTAGCAGTTGCACATTACAGAGATGACATCATCCAGGTCAGAAGTTAGTAGGTCAATCTACAGACCCCGGATGATGATAACAGGTAACTCCAGACTCAACGGGGAATAGCGCTAGAGTATCATAACAAAATATTGGTGAAATGAACGAGTTATGCGGCAGATAATACGTTATTTAGAGGCTGCATTTCGGTGCCCCACTTACTCCCACTATATGGATATATACGTGGCGCTGAGCTGGATCTAAATATTTTCCAAAAGACGAGTTATTCTGGCATTGAAATCACAGCAGATTAGAGCACTCAATGCTTCCCCACAGCTTCAGATAGTCCAAGTAGCCATAGTAGTCGTCTGCTTGAAGGAAACTGTGAATCATCCTTCAAAATCAACTGCTGCAAAAAAAAGTGCTACCAAGAGAAGACCATACATGGAGGAGAAATGCTTGGACCAAGAAACAGTGTGTGGATAGTGGACCAGTGGATGTCTGTCTGATGAGTCCACATTTTAAATTTCTGATTCCGGCAGCCGTGGATTTCCACTATGAACCACCGAGGAGGGACTGTGGTGGTGAGGGTGGGCTTTCCCGGAACATATTCCAAATTCAAGGCCCTCAACAAGAATCCCTATCGCAATATTACACAGCAACGTCTGAGTTGTGCTTAGATGGACCATCACTGTTTTTTTAACAGGACAAGGAGACAAGAGATGTCAGATTCCCTAGTGATGGTCAGGCTTCCACAATCACCTGACTCGAACCTAACTGAGATGGTTTGGGAATTGTTCAACCGCAAAGTGAAGGAAGACAAAACAACAATTGTTCAGATTACGGTACGTGTGAACTCTACAAGAGTGTTGGTGACCTCACGAAACTGGAAAAGACAATACCATTTTGCCGCAGTATGCAAATCTCTTTTCATTGCCAAAGGTGGTTACTGTAGAAAAATAATAAAAGAAACCCAGCATCCTAGCATTTGTTATGGCGAGAAGCAAGAACAAAAAAAGTTGTAGAACCTGACTTGGAAAGACAAAGCATCAAACATTTACCACTCCAACCCTGGAGGAAGTATAGTTGCGATAATATTGCCTGGCATAACAAGATCTTATCACAGCACTCTAACGCACTCTAAACAAAACTATTTACTCTAACAACCATTTTAAGAGACAGAAGAGGTGATAGAGTTACACATGTCACTCTGTCATAATTATTTAGAGGTGTTTACCCTGTGGGTGTGTGTGTTATACATGTGTGTGAGTGCTGCCCCTAAACAAACCTGGAACACTGAATATTGATGCTGTACCTAGGACATCCTGTCTGACTTTATTTGAACCGTAACGCACGTATAATCATGTAAACACCTTCTCCATAATTCACTGTAATCTCAACTTGCTTGGTTCTAACCAAGACCTTGACCTGGATGTTCAACCGTCTGTGAAGGTTCTCAGTCATCTGATCATGGTATATCCAAAAACATGAAAGAAAGGCAGCTGGAGAGTTTATTGAAGACATTTCGCCACTCATCCAAATAGCTTCTTCAGTTCTAACAGACAGATGTGCAGTTGGGTGTTAACTGTAGGTGTTGCCCATCAGAAACTTGCCTGACTAGTGGCTCACTGTTCCTATTTTATCCCCAACTCCCAACTAGTCCTTTAGAACTGAAGAAGCTGCTTGGATGAGCGGGAGGAAACGTCTTCAAGAAACTCTTCAAGCCCAGATGACTTTCTTTAGCGCTTTTGGATATACCATGACCTGGATAACCGAGAACCTTCATAGACATATCACCACGCACTTTAGGACCAGCACCCTTCGACTAGTCTGTTTGAGTATGAGAGGACGTCAAGGAAACTACATGAGACACTTGTCAAGTGAGCTGCTGATGGGTTACACCCACAGATGTTCCTATTTAAACCCCAACTCCACACCTGTCCTTTAGAACCAAAGATGCTACTTGGATGAAACATCTTCAAGAAGCTCCGTTTGACTTTCTTTAACTGTTTTGGACACATCTTCAACCTTAATTTGAAAACCTGGGCACTATCTTTTTGAGGCGAGTTTCCACAATGTGACTGTGTAAACACTTTCATGTCCCCATAAGGGAAGTTGGACATGTACGCACAAAAGACCCTTACAAGCTCATCAAGGCCCCGCAAGAACACATGCATATGCTCCCTTGTGTATTGGTGTAAGTCCATGTTTTGGAAACTCAAGCCTGTGGTCAAAACCCCTTACAGCAAGCACCTGTGGTACGACAGTTACACACACACACACACACACACACATACACACCAAAGGTTCTTAGGAATGTGAGCTCATGAAGGACTCAGGTCCTCTACAATTCTCCCTCTGTCTCCTTCTCTACATATTTATAGCTCTTTTGTTGCTTCTCTTTTCAGATCTCTCTCCATACATTAAGCTGAATCATGACTGGGCCACTCAGCATGAATTACAGAGTGATACAGGATTATGCCATAATGTCCACCTTTTTTCTTTTTTTTTTTTTTTTTTCCATCTTTGCCAGCAGCTGAATGGATGAGGTGTGACTGCAGGCGCTTGGGCCAACTCACTGGGATACACACAGACACATACAGGTCGTGATCTCACGCTCCTTGGGGGTGCTGCTGGATGAAGGAGCTGTTGTTGTAATCCCTTTGGCTTCTGCAGTCTTTCCAGCTTTAGGCTGACTTGAAGGGAGGAGCGAAGCCAAGAGGAGAGATCAGGGAGTAAAGCAGAGAGTGAGTAGAGCAAAGTTTTGTCGCACATATTTAGCCAACAAAAGAACATGTGATACACCTCTATGAAAGATGAAATTTGTTTAGATTAATTTCTTTACATGTATTCATTCAGCAAATACGAAATGTTGCATTATTAACTAATTGGATTTTTGCAGACTGAAATCTTAGATCCAGTTACCTTATTTAGAACCAGTTTAATCATCCTAGTTACTTTGATTCATTTGGTTGTGATTTATTTAAATACAAACTTTATTAAGAATATGCACAATCTGCTCCAGTGTAAATCCACTGGCATATTCTGTGCTGAATTTTGACACAGGAAAAAAATGGTTAAAATGCAAAATGTCAAAACTATGTTGCTACTTGTTTATGCTAAATTCATACGACTCACCTGTGAGTTTTTGGTAGCTACTAGCTAGTTTTAAACTGGCGATATATGAATTGAGTTGCACCCTTAAAACCACAACCTGCACACAAAGATGTGATGATATCCATTGGTTTGCATTGGACAAGTCCAAGCCCAGAGTTGCAGAACCTTTCAAATGAGGGGTGTGGGCTGTTGCCTTTGTGAACATCCTCTTGTTGGTCTTGTTGGTGTAACTCCTTAGTCACACACACAGCAGGACTGTGGGTGTTTTTTCTGTAAACAGAAGCTCCAAAAGAGTTCAGGAGATGGAGTGAGCAGTAGTGATTGTCATTCACTGCTGTCAATCAGCAACTACACAAAAAGAGAGGCACTATGAAAACAGTACATTTCTGTAGCATGATCAAGGATATGTGAAGGACAGCGGACTACATGAACTTACTGCATTACCTCCTGGTCAGTGGTCCATGCTTTCAACGTGGACATCAGTATCCCTGTTAGAAGGCTTATCTCAATACTGAAGCCCAGTAATGATGATATGTCTCCTTTACTTTTATTCCTGGATGACATTAAATGCTGGATGAGCAAATGTTTTCTCCGTCTTAACAACTCCAAAATGGAAATCATCACTCCTTCTCGCTCTCGAAACAATTCTGTTGGCTTCGCAGTGGTTTGTGATTCTTGTTAGTCAAAGGTTGCTGCTTTCGGCTTAGGCTAATCCCCAAGGTTAGACCCTCCGACTTTCAGACTTAGAGGAGGTCATTCGTGCATTCATCACCTCCAGACTCGACTGCCGCAATGCATTTTGCTGCGGCATCAGTAAGGGAAAGCATTAACAAGCTTTGTTTAATTCAAAATGCTGCAAATGTAATTCTATACCAAAAGGCTTTGGAGTTACATTTGTGACCTTTTAACTTCTGTTCCCGAGTCTTGCCTTGTGACCAGAGAGGACTGGGAACTTTGCTGTTGATGCTCATGAATTAAGGAATTCCCTGCCAGAAGATCCTCGTCTGGTTAAGTCAATGTCTTCTTTACAATCACTGCTGAAAACTTATTTTATCACAAGGCCTCTCTGTTGGTCTGTCCTGTTCTCTGCACTGTGATAATTTGATTTTAGTTTTCCATATAATTGAATTTTTGTCCATTTGTTTTGTCTGAATTCCTCGGCACCGTGTAACTGTGTTTTAGAAAGTTGCTAAAAATGCAGTAAAGATCTTATTACCCAGATTTTGAGCATATTCAGGATATTATGTTTCATGGAGCAGCTACATCTGCATGGACTGTTGTGCACATGCATCATTAATCCAGCTAAAATATTCAGTTGTTCCAAAACGATTTATTGATGTTTCTGAAGGGATAGACATTAAAATACAATAATGTGATTCTTTACACTTTTAAACCTGATGCATGTAATCTCATATCTTTTCTTCTCTCTCCTCCTTTCCCCCTCAAAAGGCTTACCATATCATTTTCTACTTGTGTAGATGTGACAAATGATTCCCGGCTGTTTGTTCATCGTTAGCTCTGTCATGACTCCAAAGATGGCAGCGTCAGACTGAATAATGAAGCACAGCGAAATGTGAATACCAGATAAGAGCCCATCAACCAAAAGATTATCAGCTCACTGTGCCGGTTGTGGCTTGAATTTCTCCCATAGTGCCGTGCTGTGGAGAATTAGGATGTGGGGGAGATACGGCTCCTGTCATCGCTTAAGAGGACAAGTCAGGGAGGAGAAATTCTTCCCACCGCCGCCAAGGATACATGGTACTCACACACACAAATACGTGCACATGCTCGTACGCAGAGCGAGCCCCTCTGCAGAAGAAGGCTGCAACTGAAGACAAAACAGCTGTTTTGATCAGAAGCATTCGTACACAATGTAAAGCCTGCGTTGGACGACATGAAGAGGTTGTGGGTGGTGGAGGCTTGCATGCTAGTTTGAAACAGGATCCTGCTCTCTTCTCGTGCAATAAAAGAATATCACGCAACACTTGCGCTGAATAGAAAGCTCCTTGATAAACCCAAGTGTTTATAGTAAAATGCCATTGTTAATGGGCCAGAATAGGGAGATGAGGGTGATGCTTCAACAACAGGGAAACTGATATTTTAAAATGTGCAGCCAAATCTAAAATGTGATGAGTGAAAAAAAAAGAAAGAAACCAGAAAATTAAATGGAATAAAAAAGAGAGACTTTGTTGTTTAAAGCGTGATCCCTGATTGGGAACTTACTCTGCAATGCTGTTTTAATGATCAAAGCAAAGGCCAAAAAGACACATGCACAGACACCCTTGGGCCTTAGGGAGTGAAGCCTTGGCAGGGTCCGATGAGCTGCAGCATTGTTACAGATCCTCGCAGGTGTCCAGCACTTTCTCTCTCCCCTCTGCCCTCCCCTCCGTCTCAAATGTTGTGACAAATTCCCTTAAAACGTAAGCGAGGTCATAAAATCATCTAACAAACCCTTCAGAGAGGTGAAACCGCAATTTAAGACCCACACAGACACACACACGGCCAGAAGCCAGAACTAAAGTCGTCTGTCAGTGGAGTGAAAGCGTTGTGGACAAGATTCCTTGCATGTGTGTGTGTGTGTGTGTGTGTGTGTGTGTGTGTGGTGTGTGTGCCGAAGCAACGCAGGTGCAGTCAGGGACACTGAGGAAGAAACAGGCCTCCTGCCCTTTGAACTTGATCTTGAAAAGAAAGCTGTCTTTGCTTCCTGTCAAATAAGCTTAACTGCCATGCCTTCCAGCTCTGCTCGGCACAAACTGGTCTGACAAAAAAACTGAGCGTTGAAGCCATTCATTTATTAAAAGTATTCATAGCAGTTCAAAAGTTTTCATTGCACTCTTAACTTCGGTGACAGGTATTATCATCTGTGATTTCTATTGTCGCCGTTCTTTTTTTTTTTAATTGCGTTAATATCTTTAATATCTTTTTCTATCTAGTATCTAATTATTTTTTTATTTGTCACAAATTTATTGGCAACACAAGTCATAAAATGTCCTCGGTTGAATCTTTATTCCGTTGTGTGTGTCAGGTGGAAGATATGGCAATGGTTCAAGGTTGGGACGAAAGTTGACACCTGGCCTCGCAGCAGAACTTGGAGGAGCCTCGAATTCTTTTTGTTTCACACAAAAATGATGAGAGTCCTCTTCTGCCGAGGTGTAGAGGAAACGGGGGAGGAAAGTGGAGCCTGAGTAGTTCCTTTATCAGCCCGCTGATAGGAGACGTCTGTGTGTGTCGGAGCTGCTCAATGCCTTCCTTGTCTCTGCTTATCGCCGCTAATTAAAACATTCGGATTCCTCCGGCCGGCTCTGGAGGAGTGTGGGTCTGTCTGAGCAAGTGTGTGGGAGACATGAGAGCGGAGAGGAGTCAAAGGAAGGAAATGTTGCGGCTTGGAAGACTTCCTGTCCATCTATGGACAGAGGAGCTCGACACATACTCACCCTCGGCAACTGATGGACATGCTGTTTCAGACAACTGTGTATTCTGCACGTCTAGCCTTTTATACATTCAGGTTGTGCTCTATTTCTTATTAATGATATATGTAACAGGAAATATGACCCAAAATATAACCAGTGCTTTCAAACATTAAGACGTAATCCAGTTGAGCGTTGTCAAACAAATTCTTCCTTCTCCCTCGTGACCTTTATCTTTTGTGCTTTTTCTTAATCTACCTCCAAACACACTCAAACTCTGAGCCTTGCGTATCCTGTGCCTGCTCCTAATGGACACAACACATACATGCATACATAAACACTCACGCAGACACACAATGGAGACAAGACCTTTGCTACTTCCTTAAAAATCTGGGTGGGCTCATCTCTTCATCCTTTTCTAATCCTCGCCATGACCCCTGCTCCCACTCTCGCAGACGCGGAGGTGGGATCACTGCACTTCTTTACATCCACAATGCCACAACCACGGTAACTACTCAGTGCTTCGCTCTGTTCGGCTTGCTTGAGATTAAAACCAGGATGATTTGTCAACGTATGTCTGATCTGTCAGCCAGTTTTCATCAAAGGATTTCCCTTAAGTGACATGAAAGTGTAGAAATCAAGAGTTAAGTTTTATGCTGCAGCCTATCCCAGATGCCAAACAGAACAATAAGGGCTGATTATATGGAAACGGTCCAAATTGTGCAGAAAGGTGTGATGTCTGTTTCCTTTTGAAAGCAGGGCGGGTTGTGATTGCTGATGCGGTCGGCGTGTGATGGATGTGTCTTCCTCAGCGGGAGTTGATGTCTTTTAGCTTTACTGTAAATGTTTGCATTCCTTCATGCACTGATGCTATCTGCTAATAGTTTCTGGGACGAGCCTGAAGAGTCCTCTGGGTGGGATTATTTGCGGTGTGTGTGTGTGTGTGTGTGTGTGTGTGTGTGTGTGTGTGTGTGTGTAAGGGAGAAAAAAAAAGAGACAGAGGCCAGGTCAGAGAGAAGCAGATCTGTCTTTAAACAGAGGCATTAACTCTGACCTCTCTCTTTCCTGGGTCCTGCCCTGCGTCTGCCGAGGGCCAACACATTAGCAGCGGCAAAACACAAACCTCTGCTCCGTGTTCCCCTCCTCGTAGCCAAACATTTAGCTGCGTCCAATGAGCACGATCAACAGCAGGCATTTTGGACAGACTAGTGAGAGGCAAGCCTCTCCCAGGCTCCGTGTCGTGTGAGCTCTAAATCCGCTCATTTCACCGAGCTGTGTCGGTGCCAGTAGCGGTTATGTGAAGAAGCTATTGTCTAAATCAACAAGGTCCTTGAGAAAATGATTCTTGTTACAATAGCGCCGGAAATGAATGTGTAATTGCTGCTCTGGGGCCCTGTGAGAGTTTTCTGTCAATAGATCTCTATCTTAAAAGTACAGCCAAGCGTGGATTAGGTGAGGACTGTCATTCCTGTGGCTAACTGCAGACACAGCTCCACCCTGGAGGCATTCCTCTCAGCTGAGAAATCTCACATAAAAGAAAACAGGAAACTACCGCTGGCATCAATAAGCATAATGTAAATGTGCCTTTTAATACTCTGTTAAGTTGTTTGAGATGGTGGTGATGATTGTTCTAAGAGGCAGATAAACACGTTCTTCTGCACTACCGTCTGGCTCCTCTCTCTCTCTATCTCTCTCTCTGCCCTGTGAGTCTATTCACAAAAACAAAGCACAACTCATGGTGTTTACATACTTGAAGGTTACATATTTATACATAGAGAAATGCTGGATGGCTTAGTGGACTACTGGCTGGAGCACATTCCCAGACAGAAAGGCAGTTAAAGCACTGACATGGCTGTGACCTGAAAGTGATTTAAAATAGTGATTAACTAAGCAACGGACTGAGAATATGGCTGTCACACGTGTTTGAATGCCCAAGATCGTCTTACTGATACCAAAGTGACAACCCTGTCACGCAGTTGCTAACGTTTAATGTAAGAGAACACACTAAAAAAGCTGTGTGCGAGTAGCTGTTGAGGAACTAGTGACAAATCAAGAACAACGTGATGGACTCGTTAATGGGTCAGATCCTGGACAGATTGATGGCACTCTGTTTACCATCCACATGAACGCCCCAGCCGCTTGTATCATTCAAGTGGAAGGTGGACATTTTGTGGATCAAAAGTTTTGGCACATTTGCTGATATGAAGAAACAATAGAAATGGTGGTTGTAAATTTTTCAGTGGAGAGACTGGTTGATAGTTTTGTCGTACAGCCTATAGAGTTATTCTTTGTAAATTGTCTTTTGATTGTCTTTTGATTTGTATTTCCGACATTACATAAATGTTTGGTTGCTAATTTCTTAGCCTCCGTGACTCCTTGACCCGACACTCGCCGGGCAGCAAGTTGTTGTTATGAGCGCCAAGCATTTAGTAAAGTAGACGAGTTCTATTTGAAGGCAGCGTGGGACCGAGCAGCTGAGTGACACAGACTATACAAACCACTCATTTGTTACAAATAGCTGGTTTGTTATTGAGGAACTCGCTGTACAACTCCCAAGTAAAATCTCACCACCTAAGCACTTATCTTTTGTAACATGGCGCTTCTATTTACGTACGACACAAACAAGTCAGATGATATAGCCAGTGCAGAGCTACTTAGTTGCTCCTCGGTATGAGGTGGTTGTGGGGATATGGTGCGCAGAAAGACTAATTGATGTATTTAGACTGGCCTTGTATTTCTCTACCTGTTTGTATTCAAAGCACTACAGTCACAATGACGCAAGCACATACGCATTCGCACACCAGTGCCAAGCAAGTCAGGGTTCAGTGTCCTGCTCAGTTTGGCGCCGTGGTTCACATGGGCTAACGGGGATCGAACAGCTAACCTTCGGGGTTTGTGGACAATGCTACCTACTGAGTCACTCCATTTAATGTAATCCGTCGCATTTTACAGATGCCAAAGAGATGTGTGAACAGTAAACGATTAGCATCATTAATCTTGAATGAGAGAAAAAGACAGAAAGGTCTAGACTGCTGCTGTGCTTTCAGCTAAAAGCTAAGCATAGCACGCTAACACGCTCACAACGACAGCGCTAACAGCTAGCTTATATTAAGCTAGCAATGTTCCCGATCTTAGTGACACATACTATATTTCTAGTACTGCTAATTGCGCCACGTGACATCACACAGGAGGGGAAGTAACAGTGGGAAAAAATCCCATGTTTATAACTTGCAAGCGTTACCAATCATTAGATGCCTCAAAATGGCGGTCTCACTATGACACTTCTTTTCACTCATTACTGGAGAGTCCAGCTGTTTCAATGAGGAAACACTACTTGAATAAAATAGAAAAACATATTAATTTAGGCACATTTTTTAGTATAACTAGTAAGAATCTTGGGTAACAATCCCACTAATATGTGTACACTGCAGCGCTGCATCTTTTCCCAAATGTAGGCTACTGTATGTAAATCTCCTAGTGATGCAAGATGATACAGATACTGTTTATATGGCATCTGTTATTTCATGGCAATCACTGGTAAGTGTTGAGACCTTTCAGTCTGATGCAAAGGTGTGGATGAACAGTCCAACACTGCCATAAATAACCACTAGCATGCTAGCATGGCTAAAAATATTCATGTTCATTACAGCTTAAGAATTACCGTTGCTCTTGATCATCATTACTCTGTTCATGTGCACATTGTTACAAAGACTAAGATATCAGTCGGGGCATTCTTCCACGTTTGTGAAGCAGCATTTAAAGAAAAACTGATAAACACCCTGATCTGTTTATTTAAAACCTACTGGTTCAACTTTCACCTAATATTATTACTTTGCTTTGAATGAGATCCCTGTAGTTCTTCTGTGCAAAAGGGATGACTAACGTGCTCACTTTTAATTTTCCATTCACATAAAATGGTTTAAATAAGCTGCCTAAAGGGTTAGATTCATTTCTGACCTCTGTGATCTGCTATGTTTTCTTTAAAAAAAATAATTAAAAATACATAAATCAAAGATTAAACCTTGCCTTTAGGCAAACACTATTAAAACCCTCCTGGGTGGTGTCACAGTCACCTTTCCTCTGTCTTCCTTTGTCACCTATGGAAATTCAGTGTGACATCACAGACTGGAAAAGAAAATAGTCTTATCTAGTCACGGCAGACAGCGATGACTAGACCTGCTATTCACAGGCACAATGTGAATAATCAGAGCTCATAGACAGTGGCATACCTCGGAGCCACAGTGCAACACCGTGACCTTTTCTGTTGCAAAGTCGTCGTGAAAAGCAAATATGTGTGAATGAAAATAATTAGACTTAATGCTCACAGTCAGCCAAAGGAGAAAGGAGATGCTTTACTGCTCCCACCCAGAAACCTGTTGTGCACAATGCCAACCACTTACGATAGCTTCAAGTGGTGTTTTGATAAAACAGATAAATGAGGTTTGGGCCGGTGCCAGAGTGCAGCACAAGGTGATCACGTCTGCCAAAGTGGTCTGTGTTGGGAAAGGGGAAGTCAAGTCGTCTTTAACGTAGTGATATTTGCTATTAACTCTACTTTGCTTTAAAACTTGCAAGCCTTTTGTATATTTTGGTATAAGAGAGCAGCCGCTGAATATGTCGCACAATTTCATGTTGTTGTTTTTTTAAATTTCCAGCTACATAGAAAACTTACTTTATCTGTTTACATCAGTTAAGGTGTTTATGCTGCCCTCCTCATCTGCCTGCAGGCTGCTTTCATGCAACACAACCATCTGGCTGATTTATACGATCAGTTAAGGACTAAACCAAAGCATGATGACCTTTTTTTTTTTTTTTAAGAATTTTGTTTTTATTTTCCTATCAAGTGTGGTGACTGTGTTTGTTCCTCCAATATGAGGGTGTAGTCTTTTTACTAAAGCATGATTAATGTGTCCCTGTCAGCCTGGTCTGGAAGGTGCAACATCTCCACGGTCTATTGACCCTCTCTGACTCATGCAGTCAGAGAGAATAGACAGTAGAGAATAGGAACATAAACACACAAAACAAAAAAACAAGGCTGAATAATTAACTTTTAAATATGTTTAAATATATCAGTAAGATTTTGTAATAACCTTTAAACTCGCTTCCCTTTTCTAAAGTACGCTTTGAGAGCCCAGCTCGTCACACATATATATATTTTTAAAAGAAGCCCAGATACAAAACATGATCACACTCTCCTCCAAACGCACCAACACAGGTCCATAAACCTCAGATAAAGAATGCGTTCCTACAGGTGTTATGTTGAGTTTTATGATCAATAAAGGTGTCCCATAAACAAAATAAATGTCTACTAAAAACGTCAGACTCTTGGTCAGCCTCCTCACACGCCAAGATAAGCTACTTTCCCCTCGCTGAGTTTGTATAAACTCGAGATTCCTTTCTGCTCCGTCTGGTCGCTTACTATGAACTGTGACTGTCAGTCCTTAGGGAGGGATAAAAACAACATATAGATCAACCTATGAAGGTGTGAGCCACAAAGTCAGGAGGCGTCGCTGGGAACTAAAAGTGAGCTCGTGAGCATTTAATTGTCAAGTATCCTGGAGATTAGTCACAAAACGCCACTTTCAAACTTGATCTTTTCCCCTGCATTGTGATATTTATGAGCTAACCGGAAACTATCGAGGAGGCTGAGTAAATAACTAATGGCTAAATTTTAAAATGGTAACATTATTCCTCGTAATTATCACTATTGTATTGTATTGTATTTGCAGTATTCACTTAGAAAAACACCTGCAGTACCTTAGGCCATGAAGTCTAAAAGCCCAACAAATAAAAATGTTGTATTTTATGAGTCATTTTAATACATTTTAGCATAATAAGTCAGTTTTATGGCAAGGAAAAAGTGAAAGAGGATTTTTTGTGAGAGTAAAAATCTCTTAAGACAATTGATTGTTTCTGTATATCAAAACTCTCTTTCACTAACCCTCTATGCACACTATGAGTATCATTTGCCATTATTTTAACATTCTTACTACTTTCTATAGTTTTTGAATGACCTTTCTGCTCCCTTCAGCAAAAAATAAATAATAATAATAAATACATAACCCTCACCATTTTCCCCAGGCACCTTTGCCCCTTAATAACAATCTCTTAGCAATTTTAAAACTAACTCAATAAAACTGATACATATTTCAATACTATCCAAAATAAATATATACATATATATAAAGATTATTTAGATGGACACAGACAACAATTTGCTTCAAAACTATTAATTTTTAGTTGTAAATAATAAAACATAATAACCACACTCAGATCTTGGTTTAAAATGTATTCTTTACACATTAATATTCTAATCAAGTGACAATCCCAAGAGCTTTGAAAAGCCTCATATGCCCACATGAATTTGAACTGCAAGGTAACTTTTAAAACGTTTTGTATTTTATTTTCCTCGAATCCAACAACTTAAAATAGTTCATTTCTTTGTCAAGCTGAGAGTCTCTTGTAAGATAATGTCTGAACAAAATAAATTTAAACTGGTTATAAGATAAACAATGACTGGGGCAACACAAGAAATGTGTCATGGATAGAATTTTTTGTACAAAAAAAACAAAAAACAAACAAACAAAAAAAAGAACAGTGAGGAGCACAGTCCACTGACTGAAACCTTGAGAGAGCAGATACCTTGAGTTTGAAGTGGAACTTTGGTGGTTGAATTCACCAAAGATAAGAAAAGTTTTAGAGCATCCATCCATACGACCTGCTGTCCATGCTCCAGGGCTGGTAGTAGTAGTGCAGGTAGGGGTAGTACTGATAGCCCTGGTACTGTGGCACAGTCGTGGGGATGTGTACTCCGTGCCCTTGACTGTACTGCGTTTGATCGTCCCTCACCAATACTTTCACTGCCACTTTCTTTGGCGAGCTGCATGCCACCAGCTCGGCCGCCATCTGGCGCCGTTTGGTTTTATATCTCCGGTTTTGGAACCAGATTTTCACCTGGGTCTCTGTGAGTTTCAGCGCTCCTGCCAGATCGGCTCGTTCGGGGCCAGAGAGGTACCGCTGGGCGCTGAAGCGGCGCTCCAGCTCGTGGACTTGTGCGTGAGAGAAGGCCGCCCTGGAGCGCTTCTTCGTGCCGGGCCTGCACTGCTGCTCGTCCGATGAACAGCTGAACGCCTCCCCGATGTGGTGACATCCGTCCTCCTCCGTTTCCACACGGCTCTGCCGCTGCTTATCCCTCTGCGCACCCTGTGGTTGCTGCTCTGCAGCGGCTGAAAGACGACAGAAGTGGACATCAAGGTATAAGCACCACTACAGCCTGCTGGATAAGAGGTCACTTGAACAAGGTGCTGATGCTTTTCAGTGTGAGGTTTTCCTCGTATAATCTTTTCACCCAAAATACTGTATACTGTATTTAGATGTTAAATTACATTTTCTTTAACACTAAATAGAGGCACATATTTAAAAATAACCTATATACTCCAAGGTCTTAGGCTTCATTCAAAGAAATAATACAAATACTTTTTAATTCATAGAAGCACAGCTGTTTATATGCTGTGATATAAAACAACATTTTACGAGATTGGATAAATTAATCCTGTCTCCAATGCAAAGTTGTATTTGATTACACGATTTATTTCTTGAATTCTGTGATTTCTTCAAATTGCCAATGTGCACGAATATAATCGAACCAAACAACAACCTCACACTCTGTTTTCATTTCTGTGTAAAGTCATAGAACATACTATTCCATTCTTATTGGAATAAAATCCCCACCTTCTCCGTCCTCTGTCTCCTCTCCTGTGGCCTCCTCACTGCTGGTATCAGATCGGAAGTTTCCACCACTCACTTCAGGAGTTACTCTGTCCCTTTGGACGCCGTTCTCATCATCGTCTTCTTGCCTTGTCAAATCGTGATCTCTCACATCGACATAGCCGGCGTAGGTTTTGCGCTTCTGCGCGCAGAGCTCATCTGCAGCGTTGGTACCGGACTTCCCATGGGCATCACGTCCGGTGAGGATGTCTTTGATGGAGAAGGACGAAAAACTTAACGTCATGATTCAAATAAGGGCACGGGGAATTCCTCACTCTCCCATGCGATTTATTTGGAGGCATCAAGAGATATCAGCCACTCGAAAGAAAACGTCCCGGTTCGATCTTCTCGCCGCTTCCTTTAATTGTTCTAATTTAATTGCGGTGCACTGAGTCCGATAATGAGCAGCCAGCACCGGGAGCTGTCAAGACTCTTCGAATATTCTCAGCAGCAGCTCCAGTTAAGCTTTGATAGGCTGTTTTCTCTGCCTGGTCCCTCCTTCGCACCGCCCAGCTGGCCTCTGTGCTTAGAGTCTAATTGAAGGCGAGGGACACTTGTGTTCAATTAGGCGATTCCAAATATTTATTTTAATTTTATATATATATTTCGGCTTGTGTTACGAAAGCAAGGGATTATTTTTTTTAAATATTAATAGATTAACAGCTGAATGCGTCTAAACCTGTTTATAAGATACATTTCAAATTACGTGACATTAGACCAGAGTCAGAGATTCGCAAAGGATGTTGTTAACATTTTATTTCTTTATTTTATTTAATTTAATTTACAAAGTAGACTATTTCGTTTGGGTTTATTGAATGCTACTTAGGTTAAAGCAATAAAATTATATGTTTGTTAGGCGTGCGTAAAAACGCAGAGCAGTTCTGGTTTTCAGATGTGGGAACTCGGTTTAAAACAAGTTCAACGTTGCAACCTACTTTTATACACCAGTTACAACTATTATACAGCTTTGATTTTAGTTTTCACTTAATTAATAGAATCACTAAATCACCTAACTAGTCTTTGGACAGTGGGAGGAAGCCGGAATATTTGGAGAGAACCCACGCAGACACAGGGAGAACATGCAAACTCCACACAGAAAGGACCCAGTAGGCTTGGATTCCATGTTTGATCTTGATAGATTTAATTCTTTATAGTTGTGATTTATAGTTGTTGTTTCTAAAAGTGTGCATCTTTAAATCGTAGAGTTGTACAGGTTTAAATATTTAGCGTAATCATGGGTTTTTATCAACAAAGTGTTTGTTGATAAAAACCCATGATGACAGACACTGAAGAAGTAACCTGATCATTTAGCAGTAAGCGGGTGTCCATCCTACCAGCTGGTCAAACGGGGTAGTAGCGCCGCCGTGTGGAAGAAGGTTCGTGAGTTTTTACAAAGTTAAGTGTGCGTAAAAATAAAAGTTGGCAGTGATGCCTACATTCCCACTTCACCCAAACGGACATGCAATACTCAACCCGTCCTACCCTTCAGCTGAGGAGACGCGATGACCGATGCAGTGATTCAGTGCCTCCGCCATGTTGTTTTGATTTCTTCCCACGACAAAACATTGAATCCTGTGCGTTGGACACAGGGCCGAATTCGCTCCACGGTGCCAAAACGTCTCTGGAGGTGAAACACTGAGGCTCTAGCACACTTACTTTTATTCAAATTACGAGATGCCGCCATTGCAATTGCAAAATGTAAACTTAAATGGGGAAAAAGAAAAAAAATATGTAGGTATCTAGCTCATTATTGGATAGCTGACATACATTTTATAATTTGCGAGTGAAGCAGAATTTCCACCAAATGTGCTTCTTTATGATTTGTATCCAAATTAGATTGTCAGCCTCCTTTTCGTTTGTCGGTGAAATAGTTTTATACTTGCACGCACACACACACACACACACACACACACACAAACACACACACACACACACACACACACACACCCACACACACACAGTATCCATTTCTGGTTAACTCTACGTGTGAATCTAAATCCAGTAAATTTGTGCCAACAGAAATTAAAATAATTACAGACTGTATAATGTATATTACTGTATATAAATATGATGTGGTGATTGATCGTGTGAGAAAATAATCAGGCCCACCTTTCTGCTCCGCACTAACGCAAACCTTTAAAACACCTGATCATCTGGCTTAAAGTGTTGAAACATTATTTTTTTGCTCAACTTCCATCTTTAAACTAGTCCAGGTTACTTTTTTTTTTTTTTTTTTTAACATTACACCCAGAGCCTGTTTAAAATGAATATTTGCCTAACTGAACTATTATTTGAGATCATGTTGTTATAGTCCCTGAAAAAAAAAAAAATTCTTATCCATCTGAAGTCAGGCGAATTCTTGGAGGGCCACCTATAATGGAAGAGCTTTTACTCCAGCTTCTCTATATTTGGGCCATGGCTCTTTTGTGAGCTCCTTGAGTGGTTGCCATTGGAGACTTTGTTTTGGGAAACTCCACGCCTATAGCGCGGCGATGAGCCCGACTGCTATCTTTGGAAGCGCAAGATAGCGATCGCAGCGCCTGTCAGAGCAGCCGTGGCCAGGCCGCGTCCTCAGGCATCGCCGTCCTGTCGCCAGCTCTATTTACACTAGTGACTCTGCAGCACTTAGAGCTGACACCAGGTATGTCCTACCGGCAGTGCAGTAGCCAGGGGAAGTGGCCAGTGAGGCTATCAGAGGAGACAAACACCCTGTTTACTTTGCCATTCATCTCCATTAATAGCGTCTGCGTATATTCGACCATGCCTATAGGTGAAGGAGTTGCTTGAGTAAATCTCCAATCAGCAAAGTGTGTGTGTCTATGTGTGTGTAGGCCGAAATATATGACAAAGCGTGTAGGCAATTATTATAGAATTAATATGTTGTTGTAATTGCTGAGTTATACAATTAAATGTCAGATTTTTTTATTATTATTAATATTAGTACTATTCAGAACGATATATATATATATATATATATATTTTTTTTTTTTTTCTGTGGAAAATATCCAACAATAACAATCATCCCGTACTCTGCTGCTCTGTGGGTCCCGAGGATGCTGGCTGTCTGGTTAATGTCCGTCTGTGAATCCTGCCCGGACATTAGCGCGCCTTAAAATTCTCTCTGTTTCTGGTTCTTGTCTCAGGCCAAAGTCTACTGCAAGCTTTCTCACAGAGGAGGATGAAAAAAAAAAAAAAAAAAAAAAAAATGTCGCTTGGCTTGAGAAACTTTTTGAGACGATGAGAAACGCGGTAATAAACATTTAGTTTCCTGCCCAGCTTCAAATGAAGGTTTAAATTCATTAATGCCTCCTAATATTGGCCTTTAAAACGCAGAGAAACACACACAGACACACACACACAGTTCATGATATAAAACAGCCAGTTGCGTCACTGTACTTGTTATACCATTTAATTTCATCATCAGAGGTAATTCATTGTAACTTGACAGCCATATTGCGCAAAAGCTCCCCTTTAATTTAATCCTGTCTTTCAGTTTCACCCTCTTATTTTTAGAGTAAAAGCAAAGGCTTCTGGATAAACACAAGTCACTCCGTTAAAAAAATGGGGGATTAAAATGCCCTATAAACATAATACTGCATTAACTAACACTTTTGGTGCATATTATTATTTTCTTCTAGTTTTAAGTCTAATTATCATGGCTTATTTATGCCAGTATCTGATTCATTAAAGGATACACATTATACATAAAACGTGTATGAAAACGTCAGCACAACTTCCCTTTATTTTTTTTATACATCCATTTTGAACCATTACGCACGGTCTCAGCTCATCCCCATCCAAAACGGCTTCAATTTTAAACAATGTGGCTCAGAGAAAAATGCGCACAGACTCCGGGCCTATAGATGTCTTTATAAATCTCATAAAACTGACTAAGGCTTCTTCATATTCCTGTCTTGAGTTGCAGCTAATCTACTTTCACTCTCTGTGCGTTGTTGCAGAGTTTGAAATTGTGCTTTCATTGCATTAGTTGACAGGGTTTACATGCTTGAGTCCATTCATCCACCCAGAAAAGTCTCTCCGAGTTGTGATTGTGCGCAAAGAGTGCGCTACCATGCCCGGATGCCCTGCAGAGTTCCTTGGCAGGGTGTGACCACTGATCCTTGGGGTGCCTGGCTTTGCGCCTGTGCGCCAAGGTTTCCCAAATTCATGTTCATGAAAGCGTTAGTGGTGTTGCTCGGAGGAAGAGCAGGTAAACTAGAATAAGTACAAGAGTAAGTGTTAGTATACACCGAGTTGTTGTAGCTGTATGCTGGGTAGCCGTTGTAGCTGTACGGATTTGGAGCTCCGACTGTGTAAGGGGTGTTATAGTTCTGGGATCCAGTCAGACAAGGCCTCCCGTCTCGGACCAGAACAGGCACGGCCACCCTCCTCGGCGGCGGCGGTGGGTGGTGGTGGTGATGACGGTGATGGCCTGCAATCTCCAGAGTCTTGTCCTGACGCTGCCTCTTGCATTTATACCTCCTGTTCTGGAACCAGATCTTGACCTGGGTGGAGGTGAGTTTCAGGGAGCTGGCCAGGTGTTCTCTCTCCGGGGCGGACAGGTAACGCTGCTGCTTGAACCGTCGCTCCAGCTCAAACACCTGAGCCTGGGAGAAAAGGACGCGGGGTTTCCTCCTGGTCCTCTGCTGCTTGGTGGCGGGTTTGTCCACCTCTGGATCCTCACACTCACCTCGCAACGCACCACAGCTCTCTGCATGGAGTAAAAGGTTTGGTATAATCTTAAAACTAAAACCTTTGAATTCTGTAAAATATTTATCCAATGCTCCAGGAATTTAAATCGTATCATCTTGGTGTTCACGTTTAACAATTCACAATTTCTTTAAGAATAGTTTTTCATGGAAATACATTTGTTGCAGACTATTAAAAGTATTCCCTGCAATATGTACAACACTGACATTTAAACTGTTGTGCATGGAGATGAACTTTTGTGTATTTGACATGTTTCCCCATTTTAAACTCAGGTTTAAAATAACTTGAAATGTTTAAATTAGGAATAAAATATTTCCCAGGTCATCAGTGAATATTTAGCCTAACCATGTATGTTCAGATCTGGAAAAATAAAGCTGAGGGTAAATACAATTTAAAATAAGAATTTCGGATTTTTTTTTTGTGCCAATTAAATATACAGTGTCAGCAAATTGTGAATCAATAATCTCTGTTTTCCGTTGGGCCTTTTAGGAATTAAAAAACACACACACTCACAATAACGCTTAAATTCATCCAAGCGTTAATGCACATGGATTTGGAAGCTAATAAATAGAATGGAACAATAATATTTTTATTTTATTTTTTTTTATTAATAGACGTCCATTGTGCGAGGTGTGGCTCCTATTATATATCATATATTTCTTTCTAAATTATAATGTGCTTGCAGATATAAATATGAATAAATGCTACAAATACAAATACATAACCATAACCAAATTATATATCAACTGTTCGCATTAATAGTTTCTCTTTAAATTTCCATTTTTAATTAATAATCTATATAAGATTAGATTATTATATTTTTGGAATATAAGTAAATAAGCAATTTGTAATTATAATTTATTCTCCTGGTAAGGGTGGGCAGGTGTCATTATTCTTACCGTCACTCACTTTCAGATAAATAAGCTATATTCATAACTAGATTGTGTACTCACTGCTGTCTTGGTCCTCCTGCTCCAGACCGAGGTCTCCAGAGTGATTCTGCCCCGGGTTGCTGAACACCTCCACCGGCAGACCAGACTCCGCCAGCCGGTCCTGAACGGTCAGCGTGTTGAGGTACGACATTCTCTCCTCGCTCTCCGAGAGGCAGGAGCTGATGGGACTCGGGCTGTCTCTGCCTGCCAGCATGCAGGAGGGCGGTGAATGAGAGCGCAGCGATTTATTTGGGAAAGCTCCTGGTTGTGACAGCGCGCCGGAGAGACCGAAGCAGGAGATGAACTGGAGCTGGTGCTGCTGAGACTGCTGCTGCAGCTCTAACTTCAGAATGTCCTTCACAGAAAAAGGCGTGGTAGAAGAAGTTACGACCGGACTGGGAATCATTATTACCACCGACAGATAGATGGCAGATAACGAGCAGTTAGCAGGCGCAGAATCGAACCAATTTGTCTCCGGACTGCGCGTAAAAGAAGTAAACACCCCGTGCGTAAACGTGAAGAATGGCCGCGTTCTGCTGGTTTTTCACCGAGGAGGGCTGGCTTTCTTTCAGCTGTGACATCCCTCTCTGCTGACCGTGTGTCTGTGGCTGCAGGCTTGAGAGGGAGAAAGAGGAGAGGTCGATCCTGTTTGGTTGGCTGATTTCAGTTATCTAGGGAAAGAGCTGGGTCAGCCAAGATGCTGTCCTCTCCCTTTCAGTGACGTTCTGAAGCGGGGGAGGGATTGACAGAGTCTCTCTCTCTCTCTCCCTCCCTCCCTCTCTCTCTCTACCCCTCCCTCTACCTTTACGCTCTTCCTCTCAAATACACACTTAAGGTATATGTATGTCACAAAGATATTCCTAATTTAAGAAATAACATTGACTCCACAGACTGTTAAAGAGGTTCCAGGTAAGTTTTTATTATATCTTTTTTGTATGTTTTCCCAAAAGCAAAATCTAGCACTAAACAGCACAAAAGTTGAATAACTATACAAAACCGTTTACTTTATTTTGTCTTGGCATGGTGTAAAAACTGTGCAGAAAAAAATAAAAATAAATCCTTGATTTAGCTGCACCCGGTGATTGTTATGGTTTTATTTTTTCTCTTTGTTGCACGGTCCCACGACAACGACTGTTCATCCCATCATCACTGCGGTGGTTTCAAGATTAGGCCTATCTTCGCTTCCTGTCTCGGCAATCCGCGGATAAGATAATGCACCGCGACTGTGTGGGAAATGAGATAAAATTGGCAAGCAGACACGGAGAATATAAATCTATTGGAATTTTGTCGTTTATTTAAGTCTCCTCAATTTGAGAAACGATTATTTTCCATCAAACTTTGGCCAAGATGATGCTTTCCCTTGAGGCTTCAAGGGCCAATTTATGTTTTTATTTGAAAAAGACATGTGTAAATAATATAAATTTACAAAAAAACAATTTGGTCATGAATGATCTTTTGAATGCGATGGATTGGAAAGGAATAACTGAATATCGCTACCAAATAAAATAAAAATAAAATACCTAATAATAATAGTTATAATAATTATAATAATAATCCTTCCTCCTCTTCTTTCGTTTTATCTGTGTGCTAAAGGCCAAACACGTTGAAACGCGACACCCCTCCTGGTCGACTATCTGTGGCCAAGTGCAGGCGCCAGGGTCTGAAGGCCCATTGCTCCTAAACCGTGTGGAAAGAAAAGAAGGGCATGTCGGCATAATCTCATCCGCTCACCATCAACAAGAGGCTGTTTAGATTAGGGCAGCGTCTTCCCCTCTTCTGGAGATCTATGTCTTTTAAAATGGTCCATTTAAGTGGTGTGGAAAAGCACAGAGAGGAATGGGATCTGCCGAGCAAATGGGCTTTGCGCGCGGAATGGCCAGTTGCGAATGCGCGGCTGAAATTTGTGTCCCAAACAGTCCGGAACATTCCAGCTCATTTATCAAGAACTTGTCCAGAAATATTAATAAATGCAGACACTTGTAATTTTTAGCAGGCGACGGGGACTTTTTTTACGTTTTAGGTGGAATTTATGAGGAAGAATCCGCTCGTGAAATACCTCCAAAAGGCAGTAAATTTGGTCAAATCGTTTTCCAAATATTTACCCATTCCTGTTTACTGAATGTAATGACTCAGAGGCAACAGAACAAACACAGATATTAATGCGTAACGATGACGACCAAATTGTTTTGGAGAAGTGTTTTGGTGCAAATTGATATTATCTAAATAATTAAAATAGCCAGGACACACAACCTCTCCCTCTAAAGATGCTGCTGCTGCTGCTGCGGACTTCACGGCTCAAAGCGTCACGGGTCAGTGCCACAAGATACCGCGCTAATGGCACAATTATCTTTTAACCCAAAACACGCACGCACATGCGTACAGCCTCTCCTCAACTGACCATCCACGGCAGTCTTCGCGTGCCACCGGCAGCCCAAAAGTGGCCAAGCAGAGAAGCGTGTTTACGCAGCGGAAGAGTCTGTTTCCTGCCTGTAACAAAACCCAGACTCCCAGAGAGTGTCAAGGAGCTACTCGGTGCTGAATGCGCCTCTCCAATACATCATCTTCATTTCAGAATCGTCGTGATAGCCTGGGCGAGGTCAGGCCCACAGTAGAGGTCACAGCAGCAGCACAGCTCTGGGCGTAATTCTCGATAAGGATTTTTAAGAATATTTGAAAGTGACTTTTTTTTTTTTTTTGCAAAAGCACCTCTGCAGTGCTGCAGTTACATTTCAAACGTTCCTCTCAATTCACTTTCTGGTGAGTTCTTTAGAGTTTTACCAGGCGGTGCTGAACATGTCCCTTCTTGTTCCCCCTGCCTCTCTCCATATCTCTGGCAGGCTAACCTACTGAGGCAGTGTCTTTGCTGCAGGTGTACGCTCATATCAGCGGTTCAGGAAACCGATCCACAGGGAGATACAGCAGATCCCTGAGCACAGAATGGAAGTATGATGACTTGGTAATGACTGTAATTATCTTTCCCCCTGTGATGTGTTCTTCTGTAGAGAAGCCGTTGTTGGTATCTGATGGTTTTACCACAGCAGTAAACTCAAAGAAAGCAAAGAAAGCATCAACACCTCGAGCGTCTGTGTGTGCACTGTACAGGCCGTATGCATGTGTGTGCACTGAGGGAAAGGATGTGTTGCATTATGACTTGTCAGAGCTTTGTAGACAAGCACTTAACATCTTTCTACAAATGAGCTCCTTGTTTACAGGTGTTACCATAACAGCCTGGATATGTGATGAGGAACTGATCCATTTGTCTTGCAGTGCTCTTAATAAGCCAATAACAACAACGGATTGCTACATTAGGAAAACAGATTAGCTCAAGTGTGTCTGCCCAATCTGTTATCCATGTTGTGCACGAGTTCATCTGTGGATTGTCTAACAGGGTGTGATAGTTTTTCCCCCATCAGGCTGCATTAGGAGTTGGAATATGGAAGTAATGTTTCCATAAAGTTCAAAAGTCCTTGAAAATGCAGAATGAAGAACAAGTATATGCCGAGTGCGCCTGCCTCATTTAGATCAAAATGTACTTTCCTTTTTCCTTTTTACTTCACGGCCATCGGTAAGAATGGCAAGGGACCAAGCTGTTGTGTGTCTCGTAATTGCTCAGTTCTTCTAGGTCCCGGAAGGTGAGTCTTATCAGCAGCCCATGTGATGGTGTCAGTAGCCAGGACCCAGACTGTGCTATTGTGCCGCTGCCTGGGCTCGAGTGACGGATGACAGCGCCTTCTCTCTGGAGGAAATGAGGAGGCCACAGGCGAGCCCAGGGCCAGATTTTTAGCGAAACCCCATTCTCACCCGCTCACTTGAGGCTCGGAAAGAGCCAAATATGGCGGGTCTGATAGTAGCTAGCTTGCACGTTGCAGCGTTCCCTCAGGGCTAGTTGTGTGGAGACCAGGTCTGTAAAAAAGATACTCTATTAAGGTAATTTGTTTGAAAGAATGTGAGTGGGTGATTGCGTTTGAGAAACTAAACCTTGTTGTGTGTATGAGAGGTCTAACGTGGAGACCATGAAAGGAGGAAGTGAGGTCAAGCCAGTCTGGATCCCCTGCCCTTTGCCCTCCCTTGGGTCTCATAAATTAGGCTGCTGTAATTCTCTCCCAGACGGCCTTGCCCTAGCAGGTGTGTGTTTGTATATACGAGTGCTAACAGAGGGGATGTAAGGGCTATAATATCTGTGATCTACGGTGTTGGGAATGTAGTTCGGGAGGAAACATGCAACCCAAATATGCTTATCCTCTCTGCTGCCGGCGCACCGGCCGTGTAGATAAAGACACTGCATGGAGGTTGAGTTTTTTTTAACTGGGTAGGGATTGTGTGCCTCTTGCCGCTCATATGCTCTGTCCTACTTGGCAGAAAGAGAACTCTAAAAGTGATCTAAAGGTTGAATCGAGTTCAGCCTGCTACTGGAGGAACTTTCTGTAACTTGCTGAGGCAGTAATAGCTCTCTTGGGACAGTCAGTGTTACCAGAAAATAAGAGCATGCATGCATCCTGGCTTCCAGAGGTAAACATCCTTGAGAGAAAATGCCGCTGGCTGTCCAGAAACCGTGGTCGCATTGCTATCAGAATGACAAAGTTCTGGCAAATGTCTGCATGCTTTACATGACTAAAGTTTATTTTATAATATTCAAAATACCCAGCAATGCGGTTGCCTCTGGTCTGAGAACCAGTTTGTTGACATATGCATATGTAGTCCCTGCTCTGTGGCTGACCTTGAACTCTGACCCCTATAAATCGGAGAATGGGTTCAGACGATTTCCCCACGTGATTAATAAAATATAACGTTGTTAGAAAGCACACCAGTCAAGTCTCTTATCGCCCATTATTTTTGTGTCCACTTATTTAAGAAGGCAAAAAATGAGCAGTCAGGGTGAAAATTCAGACACAAGTCTTCTACTTCCTGTCTTTGTGTCTTAGCATGCATATTTGTATAAAGCTGGCCAAAAGACGGCATCAATCAGTTGGGATAGCAGCACAGTGTAGGCCTTGTGTTTGTGGTTCCACCCAACCTCTCGGTGTGAAGGCCACATCGGTGAAAAAGTCCTTTGAACAAAGTCAAATATGAGTTTAAACACGACACCATTACTCAATAATTGAAGTTGCTTTGCTAAAGTTTCACAGCATCGTAAGAAATCAACATCCCAGAAACTCATTTATTAACTACCCATTAAAAGCTATAACTTCTCTAAACACTAAGCCAACACAACACAAAAAGCCAAAAACTACAGTTCCTCAAATGAGCTCTTGAAGCCGGCTCCAGCAGCGAATCACTCCCATCAGACCTGCATGTTACATGTTAACTTTACAGCAGAAATACACATGTTTACCACCTGCTACTCTAAAGATAATTTCCCCGTTCATGAAAACTGTTTGGGTGATCATTTTTATACAATCCGCTTGTTTAAATGACATCAGGTCTTACAGTTATGCACGGTTTATGTTGAGGCCGCTTCAAGAGCCAGGTGGATGCTTTTACAGGTTTCTTAGGGATCACTAAGCAGAGTGACTGCCAAGATGGCGACCGCCAGAGCCGCCCACATCTTCAACACTGCTTTCAGCAAACCTATGGGTGACGTCACAGAGCGTCCTTCTATTTCTGAGCCTGAGTTGGTAGCGTAGGTGGATTTGGTCACTTTCAGACACAGACAGGATCTTCTCCCTGTTCCCAGTGCTTGTGCTAAGTGTCTATTGTCTGACGACCCCTGACATCAATCTTCGGGGCTTGCAGCGTAGCCGTCTTATATCTTTATATCAGATACCGGAGCCAAGTTTGCTTATTCTGTGTTTATAATCCGACTAGCATCTTGTGATGAGAGAATGAAGTTGTTTAGAGTTTAGAAATGACCTTTTTAACCAGGCAACTGTTTAAAAAACGCTGATGATTCTGCTGGTTAAGGGTTTTGAAAAGATGTTCGCTAGCTTGCCAGCAAGGCATGACATGGCATGACATTATGCCTCGGTCGGTCGCAACCAAAGCCTGCCAGAAATCTTCCTGTACACAAGAACTATGTCCTTTGTATACAGATTCTGCATAGTTATATGAAGGTTAACCACATTACTGATTCATCAGATGATCTATGGTTCAGTACAAGTACATTTTGTGCATCCAGTTTTTTTTTTTTTTAATAGCAGCAAAGTGGGTGCTACTCCCTATTCAAGGTAAACTATTAGTAGGGTATTAACAAAATCCTTGATTGATTGTGTTGTGTGAAAAATTACAATTGCACTTATTATGCAGCTTATTATGTTGTCACTCAGATATTTAGATTCCTACAGTCATTCATACCTTTAGGCTGCACAGCCACTATTTTGTCAGATGTAAATGGATAGATGTTTGCTTGCACAAGGAAAAATAATCAGATTTCAAATCATGATCAAATGGAGCACACCAAAACATTTATGCGTACGACTTGCACCGACACAAACGCACTAGCTGGAATGTAGCCGTGCACAGATCGCTGAGGTCTGTCACTGCATGCATGGTCTATCAGTCGTTGGATTGCAACAGGGAGGTCCTGTGCTCTTTGTTGTTGCTGTGTCTAGTCCCTTGTTAGAGAATTGATGACACTGTCTTCGGAAAACAAACAAGGCGGGAAGCTAAAAAGGTGGTCACTCACCACAGCTCTCTGACCCAGAGACACAGAGGACACAGCAACATATGAGCAACGCTGCGACGCCCCCCTTGGAATGCGCAGCAGTGTGTGTGCACACGCTCTTGTTTGTGTTTCAGTGATACCACAGCTGGAATGTGAGTGTCTTGTGCCTGAATGTGTGCCTTTGTGTGCTTTAGTGTCAGTCTCCTACGGCGGCTATGATGCAAAATGAAAACACAGCCATAGAAGAAATCCCTGCTGGCACAGATCTTTTTGTCATATTTGCATTGCACTGCTGAATGCCAAAATAAATGTTCCCCATTTCAATGTCAAGGAAATGAAGAGGCGATCTGACTGAGCAGCTCTGGATCTGGAAGTGACACACTCCCCCTGTGGGCGCTGTCTTGCCAGAGGCCGCTCCTGTCACTCCCTGCTCTGACTCACACTTAACATCACAGCCAGGACCGTGGCCCTGGGGCCTCCTCAGTACGCACACACCAAACCTTGCCCTAGGCCCCGAAGCCTTGTTCAGGGAGCTCAAATCCCTTAATTGCAGGGCTGACAGTGATAGCTAACATACGAGACACCCTCACCTGGTCGGAAAGAATGAAAACATCTACTGTCAGCGTGAAGTAAGATGAGTGGGGGTGGGACCAGGTATGGGGAAAATGGATAACATATAATAACCAGTATTCGGGTGAGTTTGATCCCTTTTTTTGAACCTTGCAAAGGGTTTATAAGCAGTAATTGATGCATTAATACTAGTTAATACATAATTTATTTATGATAAGTAGAACAGAAATCAGAAATAAGAACAAAGCTTTACTTGCTCTTTTTTTTTTTTAGCTTGCACTTTAATTCATCAAGAACCCTTTTGAAAATTAGATCTCTGATTTTCTGTAATAAGTAGTAAAGTTTGCTAACAGTTTGGCATTTACTGGATCAAGTGGGGGAAAAAAATGTGACGTCTATTTTAACGTGTTAAAAAAAATATTGTTGGAGAATAGTGCGCTCTCACAAAGAATGATTTACAAACCTATAATTGATTCCACAACAGGAATAAAACAGAAACATGATATTATTATGATTTTATAGCAAATAGACAGATGGGTAGACATCCAGTGGACGTGGACCTCTGTTAATATTTTCTTACCAGCTGCAAATTCAAAGAACAATATTTACTTCCTTTGTTGTGTCAGTCTCCCATGGTAATCTGTGACGCCGACGAAGGCCACAAGGCAAAACTTGGCGGTCTCCTAATCAAGTTGTTCCACATACTACAAGTGTTTCTGGAGTTTTGACCACATCTTTTTGCTTTCCTCTTTCCATCCACCGTGGAAGTAGGTGAGGTTACGGCAGAAATGCAACTCCAAATGATGAGACTGAACCAAGGACGTGAAACTAAAATGTTAAGCTGTAAGAGTTGAACTGCAGAATTGAATTTGTCGCTGTGGGTAAGTGGTTTCACTTCACATGTAATTATTTGATCCGTTGCTAGTATATAAATGAAATCAGTGCAGCTTTCACTACACAGTCTTTGTTAATGCGGCGCCCTCTGGCACAAATAGTAATAGCAAGCACAGACCTATAACTTCTCTGTAAAAAAAATGTATGTATGTATAGTTTCAGAACACACTCGTTGAAAACACAGATGAATAGGCTCTTGCAAATTTTAATTTTAATGGTTTAGCAGTGAGATATGAGATTTCTCCTATACTGAGAAGTCAGCTCTCGGTGAATCTGTGCAGGAAGCTTCAGGTTTACACATCACATTTGTGTGACCGCCACGCTGAATGTGAATTTGTGTGTAATTAGTTGGATGCTCAAAAGAAAAAATGTGTTTATGTATGCTTTCTTCCTCCAGCGCATTAATTTAAAACCGGCCGAGTGGATCCTACATAAAGAAATTACTTATTACCGTCCTTTAAATAGAAGAAGTACAACAATCAAAAGAATTTAGTGCTTTAAAATGTCAAAAATAGGATAAGTATATTACAACAGCAGATAACCATTACAGTATCACAACAATTTAGGTAATATTGTAATGTTGCACTTGGTGAAAGTTGGGTTATTCTTAGCTAAATTTGAACTATATCCAGTATTCCAATCACTAAAAGTGCTTTTTATAATCTCTTTGTTTTAAGTACAGAATGAAGGGTAGAACCACAACCACAGTACTGTATAAAAATTTATTAATTCATTAATTGCAAGCTTTAGTTCCTTTACAGAACACTCCTCAGTGGACATGATCATTGTCTTAATGGATTCTCAGCGACACAGACTGGGTCGGCCCACGCACAAGTCCCTTATTTGCCAGGGAGAAACATTAGGAGCTAACGCTGAGGTCTGCGTTCCAACAAAACCGCGCTCCTGGTTGGGGAGAGCAGGCTGGAGTGGCCTTCATTTATCAACCACTTCAGCTCCTGCAGACAGCTGTGGGGAGAGCACAGAGGAGCCGTTGTGTTTACACCATAGCTCAGCTGAGGCCCTCAGGACAGAACAGATGAAGATGCTTGCACAGAGCCATTTACACAGTCTTACATGCACTCACTCAAAACGGCGCGGAGCCCGAGCATGAATGAGAGCTGTCTGTTAAGTTAGGGTTGAAGCTGACGTTTATCTTTAATTATCTTTCCTCTGAAACGTGCATGTTAGGTTGCCTTGCCTACATGTTTGATAATTGTTTCTGTAATTACTCTGTGCAGGATAAAAGTATCTAACTAATGCAGCGTCTCTTCCAGTCTTTAACAAGGTTGTGGCACCACCTTGTGGCGGAATCCTTCACTGCAAGAGGATCCTGACTCTCCCGCTTGCATCCCTTCTTCCATGGACATTTGCTGCGAGGATTGTCAGTCATGTGACAGAGGCGTTCATTGGTCAGCGTGCCCTGTGTTTTTTTGAACTTTGACCTGGCCGGGATAAGCATCCGGATTTCTATTGGTGAAGCCACTCACGCCCACTTCACGCTCCCCAAATCCAAGTTGAAGGTGAAAGTCTTCCTTCATCCCGTTAGCTAGCCGCTCCGGTCGCACAGCCCGTCTCTCCAGCCGGTGAAACAAACAGCAGCCATGTCAGTGTTTAATGAGGTCCCCCTGGCGGCCCCCGTGGCTGTCTTCAAGCTATCGCAGGACTTCAACAACGACCAGTTCCCCAATAAGGTGAACCTCGGAGTGGGAGGTAAGTTGCCATGCACGGTGGCTGTCATGTCGTTAGCCATGGTAACGGTAGCCAGGAGCAACGAGCCAGCCTGAGCTCCGGCTAGTGATAGAGCTAGCTTAATATATCCCCGTGAGATTTAGTGTCCATATTTCTTTCATGGTACATTTTATTTTGACAGAAGTTGCTAAAAGCTGGTGCTTTCTCAGTGTTAAAACAGTGACATTATACTTTCCCATAATAATTAAAAAAAAATACAATATATTCGTATGTCTGTTACTATAAAATCCAAACAAATGGTCTGTTTCCTCTATAACATCACATAATGTGATAGATCCTGTATTGTCATTATTGTTATTTAATATAGTTTTCTTGCTGACAAGGACATCTTAAAAGCATAATACTCTCTCCATACCACTACTAGCTGTGCTGTTATTCCACTCCAACAACTGATATCTGTGCAGATAGTGTATCTTTGTTGTGTAACGTTGCGTCACAAAGACTTGAACCAACTGTGTCCTCTCTGGTTTCCTCTGTTTCTCGTCCTTGCCGCTGTTCTGCACACGGACCTCTCCCTCTGTATATAGAGAGTCTATTGGATTACTGTTCCCTCATTACACAAGCCACAAGCCCAGGAGTTTAAATATGCATGGCTTAGTGCTTGCTCCTCTCCCAAAGCATGCAAAGCGGGAACATTTCAGTCCATGCCACAACTGTTGCCCGTGTTAATTTCACTGGAAGTGTTGCGGCTCACGCTGCAGAGGAACAGTGGAAAAAAAACAATGCTTAGCCCTGTTGCAGAAGGACAAAGCTACCGGAGTCCCATGATTAGTACAGGAAGCTGAGGCCTCTTAATCCCCCCTTCTCTCTGCCAAACACACAGCCTGCACATGAGCATCAGCTACGGGGCAGCTGGGAAATGTAGGCCACAAAGTGTCTAGTGCCTCATACACTCACTCACCCACTCACTTCATTAGGTATACTAGTGAAAACGAATACTGTGTAATTTAACACTCCTCCTAAACCCCTCTACATGACTGTTGTGATGTTCAGTTTATGTTGAAAGTTTATGTCGAAAGTTTATGTCTGAAAGGTAGTGATTCGACTGTACGATCATTTAGGAGGATGTAGTTTGTGGTGCTGAAGCTTTAAGATGTAGTTTAGGACCACTTTCAAGCGAGTGTGTATTATAAGTCATATCTGGTAAGTCATAAATCAACTGAATGAAAATGAATCTGTAGAAAATACCAAAACGTCTCATAGCAAGTTTTGAAAAACTGGAACCAGATTGAAAAAGAACTGGGAAGATTTGCTGCTTTTCTTCTTATCAGGTGGTGACATTGAGTTCATCTGGCCAAAAACATGACAGATGAAAGTCCATGTCTGTTAGAATATCTTTGCAGTGACCGTTCCAGGGTCATTGTCAGATTCCTGTTATTTGACGCAGGTTAAACTGCATTAAGCATCTAGAGCTTGGCTGACCACACTCACTGAGAAGATACTACAAGGTTATAGTGGCTGTCTTCTAAAATCTTGTTTCTGTTAGCTTCACTCTTTGTTTAAAAATTTTCATATTAAATGAGATGTTTCCTTGCAGCCTACAGGACAGATGAAGGCAAGCCCTGGGTTTTGCCCGTGGTGAAAAAGGTGGAGAAGATCATTGTGCACGATGACCGGCTAAACCACGAGTACCTGCCCATCCTGGGCCTGCCTGAGTTCAGATCCTTGGCCTCTAAGATCGCGCTGGGTGATGACAGTCCTGCCATCCAGGAGAACAGGGTTTGTGTAGTAAAAAGCAGTAAAATGTTTTTTATTACTATTTAGGTTTAAAGTGACTGTCTGCTTCTGTCTCTGCCAGGTGGGGGCCGTCCAGTGTCTGGGTGGGACAGGTGCTTTGAAGATGGGTGCAGAGTTTCTTAGGCGATTCCACAACGGAAACAACAACACTAAAACGCCCATCTACGTGTCTGCACCTACCTGGGGTACATACACACACATACAAACAATAGCTCAGGGTCTTAAATTACATGCTCCACATTCACGGACCTCATTCCTTTGCAGAAATCTCTGTAGTCTAACTATAGACTTTAAACTTAGTATGTTGTAAACAGAGAGTCTTGTTACTGTTACATGTTATCACTCATCTCAACTTTTTTATCAGTTCGGATGTGAGGGCATCAATAAAACCACACTCACCCTTGTATCGAAAACAATAAAATGGGAACACTTGTATCAGCGTTTTTCCTTCTGCTTGTTTTCAGAAAATCACAACGCTGTATTCAGCAATGCTGGCTTTGAGGACGTCCGTCCATACAAGTACTGGGACGGAGAGAAGAGAGGCCTTGATCTGGCTGGTTTCCTTGGTGACTTAGAAGTAAGCAGTGTGTGATCTTTCTGCTACAACTTCATTTTTGCGGTCGGTCGGTCGGTCATTTTTATTTTTGCTTCTTTGTTTCCCACAGAGTTGCCCAGAGCACTCAGTCTTTGTCCTGCACGCCTGCGCCCATAATCCAACGGGCACAGACCCAACACAGGAGCAATGGAAGCAAATCGCTAAAGTTATGATGGTATTAATATTTTACTTATACTGTATATTACAGTCTGCACTCGTGTCCAAACCATTGCTGCTAACAGAGGTGTCAGTTTAAACAGGATATGGCTTTGCGCGTGTGATTTTTGACATTTTATCTTATTATTTTCCAGAGGAGGAACCTGTTTGTGTTCTTTGACTCAGCCTATCAAGGTTTTGCCTCAGGCAATCTGGAGAAGGATGCCTGGGCGGTGCGCTACTTTGTCTCCATGGGCTTTGAAATGTTCTGCGCCCAGTCGTTCTCCAAGAACTTCGGCCTTTATAGTGAGTGGATCCTGGATGAACCACAAAATGTATCAGACCACACAAGAACTTACTGAAGAGGTGTAATTTGGCAAAAAGAATCATTTTAATTATTTTGCATCTTGGCAAAGTACTGTTTATCTATACGGCACATAGGCAAAGCAGATTCTCCACAACTTTTGCTTATTAATCGAAAGGTAGTAGCATGTAGCTAGGTCAGTGCCATAACCTACAGGTGAAGAAAGCTTTTATAGTGTTTTAAATGTGACTTGTGTTTGTCTCCTTAGATGAACGTGTGGGGAACCTGACAGTTGTTGCTCGTGACGCAGACAACCTGAAGAGAGTTCTGTCTCAGATGGAGAAGATTGTCAGGACAACCTGGTCCAACCCGCCGTCTCAGGGAGCTCGCATTGTTGCCGTCACTCTTAACTCACCCGAGCTCTTCTCTGAATGGTCAGCACAAAATGTCGCTGTGAAAAGAGGCCGTACATGGAGTCATAAAAATAATGCATGTCTGATACAGTTACTTATTTTAATATCTTCTACTCTAGGAAGGACAATGTGAAGACCATGGCCGACAGGGTCTTGCTTATGCGGGCTCAGCTGAAAGCTAAGCTCCAAGCTCTGGGGACACCCGGGACCTGGGACCACATCACAGACCAGATTGGCATGTTCAGCTTCACAGGCCTCAACAGTGAGTACAAAGACCACATGCAGATAACACATGTCACACCCAGACGAGTTCAGACACAACCAACAAGTGCACTTCCCCAAAGAAAGTGTCCTACTTATCACAGAAAGTTGTTACAGTTGCACAGAAAATGCTGAAAGCTGTATGCATTTGGGGGAAAGATTTCAACCCGTGTGAATGGTACTGATAATGATACTGAAATCCAGTATTTATCTAGTTTCAATGGGCAATAGGTATAGATTTACTATGCACATGCCTTACCCATAAACACACACACATTTACAGGATCTGCAAATATAAGTTATCACCAAATAACTTACTCTTGTTTTGCTCTATTTCCTGCAGCCAAACAAGTGGAGTATTTAGTGAAGGAGAAACACATCTACTTAATGGCCAGCGGTCGCATCAACATGTGCGGTTTGACCACCAAGAACATCGACTACGTGGCTGAGTCCATCCACGAGGCCGTCACCAAGGTCCAGTAGAGGACTAAGCTACGCCCACAGTTCTCAGGACGCCGTGCTGCCCGGCGCTGAGCCGTCCTCACCCCAGGGACAGCGATGGTGTTCATCAGGTTTTCTCGAGCAAATTTGCACAAACGCACAGACGGCTCACTGGCCCTGTTCCTTCTTCATTTCAGTTGTTTGTGCTAAGCTAGGCTAAACACATCGTGGTCCTGTTTCTCTATAGAATGCACAAAGATGCTATAGATACTCATCATCTCGTCCGACGTGCAGCATTTACCAGAAAAGAATAGTTATGTGATTATGTTCGTAATTCGTCATCTCGTTTTCTCTGTGTTGGTCACTTATTTTATAGCACGTAGCGTGTGGTGTATTATTAGCTTATGTGTCATTACCAGGACCTTTGAAAGGGTTAGTAAGTCTGTGACTGTGTTACAGTTACCTCAGCAGTGCTAAATGTTAAATATTATACTGTGATGATTCATCGATTCCAAGAGTTAATATAATGTTTCCAACGTCTTAATTTAGCCACCAGCAACATTTGCTGTGAACAGAATGTGAAGTTCTCAGGAAAAAAGTTTTAACTATATAATTTATTAACAATACTCTGTCGTCTTCCCGAGAGGAGTATACTAATTACCTCACTGTTAATCTGCCTCTCTGGAGTATTTTTATATTCCAGTTTGGCACAAATGACACTGGCCGCTGATAAGAGGTGTCATGACTCGGAGAAACCTCGGCGAACGTTTCTGGTTCTGACAGGAAACTGCCAGTGAATATTGACTGTTCATTGCAGTAATGCACTGTTATGCAAGACTCTCATGGCACAAACACACTAATGATCAACCGGTTTGCTCTCCTATCACTGTGCACAGTGCACTAATAAAACAGTAGCGACTTAACTGATGCTGGAAATGTCCTCAGACAGGCTGATAGAGAAATTATCTACACCAATAAAGAACTATAAATACTATGTCTTTGTTGCCCAATATGTTGGAACTGACACGCGATTACTGATTAGTCTTTACCACCTCATGTGCAAATCATAGGAACTGGAGGACCACAGGAAAAAAATAGTAATGCAATGTTCACACTCTTTTTAGAAGTGTCTAAAATATAAATAGTGAAAACAAAACAAAGTAGACAAGAGTAATAGTTCCATAAATTTATTAATAATTTAATTTCCCCCTGTGTCGAACATATGGTCTGTTTCTCTGTGTCTTTGGGTGTCTTTTATATATATATATATATATATATATATACTGTATATGTATCAGGACTTTGCATTACAAAATGTAATTTGGTCCTTGCAAATCTAAAACAACATAAACCAACCCGCACATTTTCTAAAGGCTTTTAGGCTTTCTGATTCCCCTAAATTCGTTTTGCTCAGAATCAGCTGTCAGGTCAAAAGACTTCGCGCTGACTGCTCTGTCTAATAGCGGGGTCATTGCGCCGGATATAGCCGAGCAGTGCAGTAGCCTCACGTAGCCTTAGCGGGCAGAAAGAATTAAATCACAGAACGTCCCCAAACACAATCTGCGAGGGAGGCGGTGGCTTGACGTCAGTGTGTCATATTGCTTTTCATATCTCTTGTCACTCTGTGTTCTGTTATGCAGTGTACCTGCAGAGGTTTCACAATCCAGAGCAGCATGGCCTGCCAAACATCTTTAAAAGGATTGATTGCAGCAATAGGTGATTTCTCAAACAATGGCTTAAAGTTCTCCTTTAGTGAACAGCGCTTTGTGACCTCCTCTGAAGTCCTCTTGTGCCTCTTTAGCAGCTCATAAAACCTTTAAAACTGCCTCCAATAAAAACGGCAGCCCTGTTTATAAATGTCTATTTTTCAGCTTTAGCAATTAAGGCTGCTGTCTGGTGAGGCTCATTTTAAAATCTACAGTTGCTTAGAGATTCAGAAAGTCACAGATTGCACATCAGAAGGGAGAAGGATTGGTATCAACCTATTTCATGCATCCTTTTAACGTAAGCATGCATATAGAAAGACTGGACTTCCTACGGGGGCCGTTTCTACAGATGAAGCAGCTTAAACAAACATGCAAGTAGCAACTACTTCTTCAAGAATATCCATGTGGATCCCCAAGGATCCAAAACGGCTAGCTTATTTTTAAATGGTGTATGCAGCTTTAGTGACTGACCCTGTGAGATTAACTGTACATAGAAAACCTCCTAAGTGGATGAAATTCAACAACGTTGCGTCGTGATAAAGTATTCTACTGAATGATTTTTGGAAAGGTGACGAATCCATGGGAAAAGGTGGAAAGGGTGAGGTGGTAAAATTGCATCTACACAACTACATGTGCAGAAAAAACATGTAGGACATACAAAACAAATGGACTTTTATGTAGGAAACATGCTTTTAAGGTGAAAAGATGTGGTAGTGCGGTTTTGAGGATATTATATGACTCATATTGCTATCTTCAAATTACCTTTCGTAATTTTTGCACGTCTCTATATAAAAATCCGGTATGAAATTAGCTTGTTTCTTGCAAAGTTGCCAGCGTGTACATTATTAAGCTGATAATTTATATATGGCTCTTTTTTTTTTTTTAAATGTTTAATTTCATGTAAAAATTGTGCTCTTGTGTAGCCAGTGGCAGGTGTGTTGAGTTGTGCTGGCAGTAGGTGGCACCCTTATGGCAACGTTAGAAGAGTTCCCTGTGCAAACAACATTTTAAAGTATGTGGGAACCGCCTCGTAATAATAAATAATAAATATCAGTGTGTTAAACCGATCAAGTAAAAGGTCATCTAAGGACCTTGTTGGTTTCCACATTGAGGGATTTCAGTAACACAATATGGCTTAAATGTAATGATTCAATTTTAACATTATACAAACGTAAATAAAGGTAACATGAACAACATTAACTACTGCTGGGACCTATACTCTCTGGTGTAAGGCTGGATAAGTCCAATACTATGCTGTTTGCTTTGTTGAAGATTATGAAGTCAGGCAGAAGGGGGTTGTGTGTCAGCGGGGACCTGAGTATTATCGATGGCTACAGCAGATAGGATGGCTCAGTCTCCAGTGATGGTTGTGTCGGAGCTCGAAGGGAGCCTGTGAAGGGGGTCAGTAGTACTGAAGATACCCAGCGAATGATAAAGAGGAAGAGGGCTTGTGCTTCATCCTTCTTCCTTACTGCCACTGTGCTAGCTCGTCACCGACGCCTGCTCCTCTGAACCTTCCTCCAAACTCCTTTCTCCGTCCCGAGACTTTTTCCTCCTCTTGTTACCTGGAAAGGGAGCAGATCATGCTGAATGTCAGCACTGGTTAAAATGCACTGACGTACACACTGCTTTAAGCCGGGAACAAAATCCACCTCGCATTTATCACCAGCGGAAATTAACATCAGCTCTACAACAGTCCGGCGCCTTCAATAAATACACACACTTAAATGAGTCACACTGGATCCGGGCCAACGAGGACAGCTGCATCTGGAGAATCGGCTCTGCAGGAAGCAGTAGGTGGCTGAGAGGGACACGACACATCACCTGTTGCTAAGATACACCCGGCACCATTGCTATGTACTGTGTGTCTGACGGGGCACATTTGGGCACATCTGACGGTGTGCGTGGGTGCGCTGTCGCAGCAGGGCTCATGCCGAATTGCTCACTCACTCAGTTTACGCAGTAGCTTCTTTCCAATGTTCTCCTCGGAGCTGGACAGAGACAGGGAGCTGATGAAGGGAGAGGTGGACGGCTGAGACTCCGTAGGCACATCTGAGAGAGAAAGTTAGTGAGATTTAGAATTAGAGGGAAATTATATGTAGATCTATAAGCCAACTGAAACTTTTGATCAAAGGCAGTCATTGAAACTCAATTAAAATTGAAAGAAGACCCATTGAATTTCCTGCCTGCTTTAAAGATGCCTTCATTAGGCAAACAGAGTTAAAATGAGTAGAATGGAAATATGAAATATGTAAAAGTATTATGAGGTAGTATCCAGCCATAGCAATAATTGGACTGTACAGTAAACAAGATTCTTCTTTCAAAAACTCACACAGTCTTGATGCAAATAAAATATTTTTATCTAAATTCTTGTAGAAGTAGAAGATGAGATTTGTGGTGCAACTTCACTGTCTACCAAGGTGTGTAGAGGAGGATAAAAGCTGGATGTGGTCAAAACCCCAGAAAGGCTTGGGGTATATTAATGTGCAACCTTACTGTTGGACTGAAACGTTCCAACTTCTGTCGTGGTCATCATCAAGATCACGACACATATTTGCCTTTATTTAGCACCGTTCCTTTGAAATTTTGACTCTCAACGTAAACTGACTTCAGTCTGTGTCTTAAACCGAATTCAAAGCACACTTTCTGGACACTTTTTCTTTTCCACACGGACAAATTGTAGATCTCATTGCGTGGAGCAGCACTCACCATTCTCTCCATAGCTCTCTGGGCGATCCTCGTGGATGTAGGGAATCTCATCCATGCGGAGGAACACCGTATCGTTTGGACTCCTCTGCCCATCAGATTTACTGCCTGTGAGGGAGACGTTAGACTAATGGATCTGATGCAAGCAACCGCACAACCCAGGCACCTTAGTAGCTCTGCCTATAGAGGGAGGCAGAGAACTTCAGTGTTTCTATAAGGATCAATCACTGAAGTCACACTGAAGTAAAGCTTAAATAAAGCAGGGACCAAATTCACAATACAGATTAGCTTCAACCAGCTAAGGGGACTTAACTGGTGAAATAAATTGTGATTAAACATAAAACCTGGTGGTATATATACTATTATGCTGTGAACTATTCTTATTGGCAACCAATGGAACCATCTGTGCAGTCATTTTTCTCAATGACACGAACAAACACAATCCGGATGGCATGTTACGCACAGCGTAAGACAGATGGTATGTGAGAAATCCTTTAAGCCTTGAAACCAGTACAGATTGGTTGATGCCACATTCGAACCAGAGTGAGTTACCATACATGAGTCATTCATTACTTAGTGGATGAAAAATAACTAAACCAATGCCATCTTTACCTTGTGTGCTGCACACAAACAGACAGTAACCGGTGGGATAACATTCATTATTTTTCATTTAATTTCTTACTTAATTATATAATCTTCGAGCGCCTTTTCATTTGTTCTCTCATTTACAGGGTTGGCATGAATGTCTTTAAGGCATTTGAAAGCACTCGAATCCCCTCTTCAAAAGTGGGTCTCCAACATCCTAACAAGCCGCCAAAGTCATATCAAGCCTTGCCGTTCGTCATCATTTTACATTTCAACGTTTCAGGGATTGAAATAGAGGAAAAACAGCGAGCAAAAAGCAGAAGAATCAGTTCAACTAAAAGTAAGTAATGTTCTCAACAATCCTCATGACTCCGGGTTTATTTAAGATTATTCAGCTCGGGAGGGAAATAAAGGGATGAATTTGAGAGCGAACAGAGCGAGGAGATGGTGACGTTATTTACTAAAGGAGAGCTTCTCTCCACTGGCTTCCTGTTCAGAATTTATTTCAACATCTTACAAATCACTGTCAAAGCATGCCTGGGTCTGGCTCCACGTGTCGGAAGTGTGAGCCAGCCTGTGGCCTTAGATCATCAGGTAGGGCCCTACTGGCCCCAAAGCCGGGGCTTTAAATCTAAAGGTGACCATGTGTTTTCTATCAGGGCTTCTAGGTTTTGGAACAAACTGCCTGAGGAGATGAAGGATCATCTTTTAAATCACTTCTTAAAACTCAGTTCTTTAGACTTGCTTTTCTGTGATATTGTTTTTTTTTTTTTCTACTTTTTATGTATTCCTTTATTTTTTGATTTATTTTTTATATATACTCAACAATTAAATTCATACAGAAAAAATAATAGGTTAATAGATATTATACATATATATATATATATATATATATATATATATATATATATATATATGGTTCATTAATAATAAATGTAATTAAAACATTTTTGACTGTAAAATGGGGGGAAAAAGGGAAAAGTTTAAATTGCTCCTCAAACGTCCAAGGTGATGTCTTAGTTTGTCCAATCTACTTAAACTACTTTTAAGCAGAAAAGAAAACAATCTAATATTTCAAATATTTAGCTTAAAACTCACAGAACTGTCGCAGTTTAATTAACAGCGGACAAATTAATCAATTACGGGCAAATGTTTTAGCACCAAGACAAACTCCCTGTAGTCATACATAACACGTTTTTTTAAGGTATCAACTCTACTTACGGACGATGCGGTTCCTTTCATTGAGCTGCGAGGTGCTGCGAAGGCCACCGTGGGGATGGAGATGAGCAAGGCGGGCCAGCCCCAGACGAGTGTGTGTGTGCGTGAGGGGGAGGGCGATGCTGTGCGAGCGAGCCTCTGGGACCTGCGACCTCCCTTTGGCGTCAGGATCTACGGGGTCCGGTGTCTGTGGGGAGCTGTCCATCCTGGTCGCTGTCAGGGCGTTCTGGTAGTGGTTCCTGGTGATCTGCCGGCACCAAGGAAGCAAATATTATCATCTGTGTGTGTGTGTATGTATTGCTGCCCTGCACACGTGGACTTGAGGAAATGTGGACTGTATTTGGAGAAAGAGGAGCAGAGCTGAAGAGCCGATCCATCATAAAAGGTAAAAAATATTCATGCTTGAAATTTAGCTCAATTATCCCATGTGATTAAAGGAAAGAGGGCGCATGGAGGGGAGAGTGAGAGACAGGATGTCTGCGTTCAGTCAGAATCAGGGATTAGGACATATCAAAGGCGAACGCTGCAGCAGAGGAAGAGTGCACATTTTTGGAAATTGTTAAATGGAGCTCAAAGTGCAGGTTCTTGCCTGTGATCCCAGAATTGACCTTCAGTGCGCAGGAAGTTAGAGACTTAATTGAGTTTATAATGGCGGCAGCTGATGTTTTTTTCAACCCCATATGTTTCTGCGTTGTGCAGGCATTTATGTTTGTCACCTTGATGATCTGCAGGTCCGTTAGCTGACGGACTGAGTAGTCTGGTAAGTAGACCCCTCCTCCTATAGTGAGCTGACCCACACTGCCTCCACTTAGCAACGAATCCGACTGGTTCAGACCGCTGCCCCGGGAGCTGTACCGCTGACCTGAACACAACAGAAGAAGAAAACTTGAGGTATTACGTAAGGTATTTCCTACATAAATTACTTGCACGGGGTCAAAAACCGTCATTACAGCAATAGTTCATTACAAGTTCAAATTAAGCAAATCTCACAAATTATGTACCAGCATATGTTCACTCTCACGAACAAGCCTTTACTTCATTGCGGATGTCAATTGCACATGAACATGTTTCAGAAACCTTACACAACAGAGAGAAGCTAATATTCGCTACTACCCATAGCAATGACACTCCTTGATGGCAGCAGCCATCCCCAGCAGGAAGCAGCCTGACACAGACACGCACGCAAAAACGGTTCAGGAACAACTAAAAAAACATGAAAAGCACAAGGTGTTGACCTGGCTTCCGAATTCACTAGATCCCAAACTGATCAAGTATCTGTGGGATGATTCACAGAGGCCCCTCCCCTCAACCCACAGGACCCAAAGACCCCCGCTAACAACATCTTGTAGCCAAACACCACAGGACAACCTCAGAAGGCCTATGTCCATTCTCTGATGAGTCACAACTGTTCTGGAGGCACAAGGGAGACCTACACAATATCAGGAAGGTGGTCATAATGTTATGACTGATCGCTGTTGATCTTCAGCCATTATTAATATGATGGATGGTTACTCAGGCACTTTTCAATCACCAGTATTCTGCATGGCTTCGAGCTAATCACCGCCGGTCTGAATGACGAGTACTGCTATTTTTGGTCTAGTCCATTGGAGAGCAGTGACTCACAAAGAGAAACCGGAAAATCCAGCTCTTTTGAGACGTGATCCTTCTGCAGTGGCTTCAGAGAAAATTCTTAATTCTGTGATGCTAAGAGGGGATTTTTAAAATATTGAACAGGGTCTTCCAAATAGCTTTGAACACGGCGCATGCATAATGCGCTCACGGTCACCACGAGAAAACGAGAAAGAGGAAGAGAGAGAGCAAGAGACGGGCTTTCTGCCTGCTCTGCAGTCTTAGCTGGATTTCACATAATCCTGCGCAGGTCATGTCCTTCCACTGGGAAATTCTCTGAAATCACTTCTTTTAATTACTTACTTCCCACGACTGCTGTTGCTGCTGCTGCTGCTGCTGCTCGTACAGGCTGAAACTACACACAGGGTTGTATTTTGACAGGAAAAACACTTCGACCCGTCATCTGGCCCCGACTCCCCTCGTCACGACCATCATCGTAACCACGACTGAGTTCCCTAGAATTATCGACCTCATGCGTGCACTGACTTACCAAAAGGCAGGGGTGGGATGAGCGCCGGCATGCCATAATAGGAAAACGCTCCATTTTCAAAGCGAAGAGCCTCCTTTCCGATCTCTACCTCCACCCGTCCCTGCAACATTAACACGGCCATTTACATGGATTAGTTGTGAGCTCCGCGCTTATGATGTGAATGGTGAATTGATTGCTCGTCTAATGGAGCCTCCCACACATGCAGAAAATCCCCGGCACAACAATATCTGAAACTGACGAGACTGTTTTTTTTTTTTTTGGTTTCATAACCTGTCTCTTCACAGCATTCGTGAGTTTGGAAGTACCTGCAGGATCAGGATGAAGTAGTCGACGGGCTTGTTTCTTTGGAAGAGGTAGTGTTGAGGAGCGTGCTTGTTCTTGGGGTTGAACTTGAGCTCCTGCACGACGCTGGGATGTTTAATGAGGCGCAGCAAGATCTTTTCTGACAGGTGACACGGCCTAAAAGGTTCCACCTCTGCGAGATGGATTCATACAGACACACACGTACACATACACACAAAAAAAAAAAAAACAAGTAAGGAGAAAGAACAGTCCTTACCTCCATTTTATCCTGCAATCCACTCTGTGAAAATGCTCTGTGTGCGTTACGCAGGCATGTGTAAACGCACACGCAAATCTACCTGTAGCCAAAAAGCGGTGAGTGGCAAGCAACAGCTGGGGCGACATCTTCACCTTCAGCTCATTCTCTGCCAGTTTGAAGATGGAGAAATCCTGCTGTTTCCTCTCGTGGTTGGACACTCTCCTTTTCGTCCGGTTGTCAGCTATAAATGCACACAGCAAAATCAGGTGCAATGTGCAAATCTCACAATTCATATGTTCTCTTATAACAGCAAAAGCAAGGAAAGGAGTTTATATTTGTGTTTATAAGGTGCTGCATAATGCATCCTCAGTGGATTTCTAACAGACAAAACACAACAGCTGCAAATAGCTGGAGCTTATTCTGTGCTAAACAACAAACCTCCGACTGATAAATGAACTTGTCCTCTGCAGATGCGAGGAGTATTGCATTTATTATATTCCCCTTGAATACATCACAGCTGCAGCAGGAACAACAGCTGGTGCTATAAAAGCTTCAAGTGCAAAGGCTGGAGAGATTAGCTCACCGGCGCTGTATATACACACACAATGTAATTAAAAACCCCAGAGTTTATGAACAAGTGCACAACAGGACACAGACAGCTTCAGAGACTGCGCATGTAATTAGCACTGTAGCACACTTTTATGTTTCTGTTTTTTTTGGAGAAACGTTCAGTAGAACACGTTCTCCTGTCTGCAAGAGGCAAATAGGACAAAATTACTGAGTGAAAAAAAAGAATGGACCAGATTAGATAATAAATGAACAGCATTTGAGTTCATCCCTGTGGAGAGCCTTTCCAGCCAATTAAAAAATAAGCGGATTAATCGTGATTATCTTTGAGGCTTGGTCATTTAGTCACATTATTTAATTGAGGAGAGGACGGGACGGGAGGGGAGGGGAGGGGAGAGGACCTTCATTATGGACGTTGGAAATAAATATATAAAACGTGATTCATGATCATTGTGCTTATACGTACTGTACAGGTCTGTCTCATCCACAATCTCTGACTTGATGATCTCCTCGATGACGTCCTCCAGCGTGACGATGCCCATCACTTCGTAGAAGGGGTCTCCCTCACCTTCGCTGTTCACCCTCTGCACCACAGCCAGGTGAGACTTCCCTGCATTCACCCAAAAACAGTAGAAATAAGGAGTTCAAATGTTTCCAAGCTAAAAAAAACTGCTCACGCAATGGGTTGAGGGACAACGTCACTGGATAAAAATAACCCGAGCCTCCAACTGGATCTGTGCAGTCAAGATGAAAATCAGCGTTAATACACCAGCTGGAGCCGAGAGACTACCAACGCAGGAGAGATTTGACTTCGGAGGTTGGATCTGAAATCACTCCAATGTCTGGATTGCGCTCGTGTGTGTTTTGTGTGTGAGACTCGGACAATAAGAAAGTGGATGTTCGGGGGGTGGATTAGTCTAGGGACACTTTTACAGTTTGGAAGACTTACGTAAACAGTGAGATTATGCAATCAGTCTGGGGACGCCTGCATCTGCTGCATAAACTGCCCATGCTGCTGCCACTTCTGTAAACACAGGAGCATGCACACACACACACACACACACACGCTTTACACATCCATGAGCGAGCCCAGCGCTCCCACTCACTTTGTGTTTAGCTTAACACGACAAGCCTGCCAGACACAATGACTGAGCTCGCCAACAGCAGCTCTGTCAATAAAGTCAATGTGACAAGAAGTAGCCACCGAGCTTGAGCATCCCAAGGAGAGGAAACCAGGAAGAAATACTGATCATTTTTTGTCAGTTTCAACTATTGTTTAAAAATATATATATTTTCACTGTTTTGCTTTGTGTTCATAACCCCTCACTGGGTGTTCTGCTTGTGACGGCACCCATTTATCAGGTCACCCAAGTCCATTTGGTGACCTGATAAGTTACCTAACCAAAATTATAAAGACAACACACATACATATAAACAATCTCCAGCACTGAACAAAATCAGAGCCTCATACGAGAAGGGACGATTTAGTGGGGTGGATCACTGCCAAGGGATAAAATGGATCAAATGCTTTAATCCACAGCAGCGAGACAAAGACAAACTGCTGATTGACTGACTGACAGGTCTCCAGAACCAATACGCGAAGCTCTGGCCGGGACGGCGAGGTCGCATCCAGAGCTCGGGGTCAGCTTGTCTGAATGGCTCAGGTGAGTCAGAGGTGGATTTGCCCTCAGCCGCTGATGCGTCTGCATTACATCATTCATACGTTACATAATACGCTGGCAGAATGGCACACACAGACACACACACGCCAGGGGCGAAACTGGGACCTCCGCGGATGTCCCTTTCGCATTTCTGCTCCACCAGTTTCTCAGGCTCGTGCAGGCTGTGTGTGCTATTTTAGGTCAGGCATTTGTTTACACAAGTTTTTTTTTTATATATAGTTGTGTTTTCCGCAAAACATTACAGCTAATAATAGATGGAAAATATACCTTTTTGCAGCAATTCTTTTCCTCCCTGTTTTACACACATGCCCATACAGCAATTTATGAACACATTCAGTTTAAAGTATAACTACCTTCTGTGATTTGCAAGGTAAGAACTTGGACTTATCTTGTACATTATTCACGGTACTTAAATGGGTTCTTCGTAAAACTGCACATAGTAACTAAAGCGAGAGCATACACGTGCTAGAAACTATACTTAAGTACGATTTTCAGGTTCTCGTACAACATTGCACTGAGAAATCATGTACTTTTTAACCTGTTATTTAAGTTTCACGAAGCCCAAATTGAAATTGAAATTGAAATATTTACGGAAGATTAAATTTTCATGCAATGAAAGCCCAAAATGCGTAAAGTGAAGGACATACTGCGCCGTTTGAAAAGTATAAAGACAGACTGCATTGGTTCCACAATTTCTGTTCTTCAGGCTCCGTGCTTCAGCGGATTCAGTTCAAAGTTCAATAATATACACTACTTTAAAGTGCCAAGCCGTGGCTTTAGTCTGAGGAGGTTACATCAGTGTAGGAGTAACTGTTCAAAATCCTTCGCTGCTTATGACGGCCTCAAGTCTTCGACTCACGGACGTTAAAAGATGCTTTAAATCTTCAATGGCGAGACTTTGTCAGGCTGTTACTGCACCCTTGCTTGTTGTTGTAGGGTCTCTCTACATTTAATCCAGTCTTTAAGAAGAATGACTTACATGGACAGTGGAGGATATTCCACCTTTTTCTCCTGGAAAATGTTGCTTTGTCTACTGTCATTGTCACACTGAATGAGCAAAGCTTTCCAGTGAGTTTTGATGCGTTTGGATGAATCTTAGGAAAACAATGATCCTGTGCACATTTGCTTTTATACTATTGCTTCTGTCAGCAGTGAATCTGTCACCATCACTTAATGCCAGTGTTCCACTGCCCAAGTCACAACAGAAGCATGGTGTTTGACAGATGATATGATTTTGCTCTGACTCAGAAATTGTTCTTTTTTTGTTTCTCTCCAAGCTTTCCTTTTCATTAGCTGACTGTTGTGTCATCAGTCCATATAGTCTCATTCCAGATCTCTACTGGTTTCTCGTGGACTGCGACCTGCCTTTTCTGTATTGTGATGCGTATATTTTGTGTCTTGTGTTGAATTGTCTGACTTCAACTCAACCAGCCCGTTTGACATTTTCAGGATTTTCTTCTTGAATGTGCTCTTTAAAGGATGTACCTAACTACATAAATGGCAACTCTCAATTATCTCTGGGCCTGGTGTGAGCTCTTTTGTGCATGAGCTAACGCTGAAACACACATAAACACACTGGCAAAGAAATAAAAGCCAAGGCCCTGTCTCTCTATATCACAAGTAATAATTCCAGTGCAATAACGTTATGTGCAATAACCTACTGTGTATTTTTATAGTTCTACAAAGTGCGTGTATTTTAGATAACATTGTGTGTATCTAGTGTCTATTGCTCCTTCTTGCTTCTTACTAATTAAAACAAGCACAATAATTCAGCTGAACCTGTACTTTCTTGTACCTGTGTAAATGGCAATAAAGTCTGTTCTATTCTCTTCTATTCTAGTCTATTCTATGTTGGTATTTCTGGCGTGCTTCTTTCCATTTATTATGTTACTGGTGACATTTCTATTCTTTCCTCTAACACAGACCTCACTCCTGCCTATCACCCCTCTCAGTGAGACATCCTCACAGCTTCTAGCCAGACTTCCTGAACAGCAGGAGCCTTTAATCCACAAGAGCCAAATAGGAAGGAGGCGAGAGGGGAAGGGAAAGGTTGGAGCTGAATTTTTCATGGTTGCTCTGCAGGCTTGGATGGCGACGTCCTGCAGAGTGGAAGGGACTTCAAAGTCACAGTGGGACGACAATTAAGCGCCCGCAAATAATGCAGAGGTGAAGCCCGACCTCACCTTTTCACCTCATCTATAACAAACAAAACACAAACAATATGGAGACGCTCTGGAAACCGTAGGCCACATGTGAGTCCATGGATCACCAAAGCTATATTTCATATTTCCGAGCAGGATGAAATGGTAGACCTCTTGACCTGGAAATGTGGCAAACTAATTGATGTCAGCTGCTGCCTGACGTCTATTGAGCTCCTTTTGTCAATGAAACAGATTTACATCTTAATCCCCACAACATGGACCAATGTAAATAAAATCCCTACATAACAGTTGTGCCGGTAGCTTCTCACGTGTCTCTATTTCGCCCCTGTGATGCCCTCAGTAGAGTATTCTGATCTGTTTGCTGCAGAGCATCGATTCTGAATCATATTAAGTGTCATCATCCAGACTGAATGGGGTGCCCAGGAGGAGGCCTTTGTGTGATAGTGAACAGATGCTATCGCTGCATGTGTATTAGAGACAGAGTGCTGTAATACTGTCACTTAGGCACTTATCACCAGAGATTGTTATCAGAAAAGATGTATGAGTCAGAGAGAAAAAGAAAGACTAATCATTGTCTCCACCTCCAGTGCAGGCAAAATCTTGCACAACTCCCTTCTGATACAGTTTAAATTTACATTAAAGTGTGGAACTGATAACTGACGCGCACATTGAGGGGAACCGAGCATGAGCGTTTGGGCCAGATGAGGTTCTCAGTGCTGTCATGGGAAAATGACTTAAATCTCTCTCATCACATAAATTCTTAAACATAACCTCACTCTTGGTCCTTGGTAGCCTCTAACCTCTGGCTGAACCACACTCACTGTGTGACACAGTATCAGATTCCACATATGGCTCTCACTGCTCTGGGGATCAAAGGGCTTTACTGGCAGGCTCACTTTGAGCCGATGGACTGATGTATACACTGACTTCTGCTCTGAAAATGTAGTTTTTAAGTGCACAGTCACTTCAAAGGACATTTAACTCCTAGGTGGCAGGAGGTTGCCTTGAGACTGGTCCAAAACATGTGGCGCCTCACATTTTCAAGACTGACTTCTTGCTCATAAGCCACGAAGAAGTTCTAAAAGCAAAGGATACAAGAGGGGGTTTGCAAAGACCAGACCTCTGGTATCATTTGAAAGTGGCTTACCTCTCTTAAATTCTTCCAGCATCACATCCAGCTTGGTATCACTGAAGACGCAGTGCATGGGGTGCTTGTAAAACTGAGTAATTGTTTTCAGGGGAGTGCAATCGTCTGGATCCACGAAGGCCAAGTCTTTCACAAACAGGATGTCCACGATGTTGGATCTCTCGTTCTCGTAGACCGGGATGCGTGTGAAGCCGCTCTGCATCACGTCAGACATGGTGCAGAAGTCCAGCACGGCATCCGAGGACAGCATGTAGCAGTCTGACAGCGGGGTCAGCACGTCCTCTACGGTCTTGGTCCTCAGCTCCAGGGCTCCCTGAATAATGTTGAGCTCCTCTTTGACCAAGTCGTGGTAGGGATCTGTGACGCGCAGCATGGCCACCAGCTTCTCCCTGGTGTAAAAGCTGCTGATCTCCTGGTGCAGCATGATGTCCAGAATCTTGGAGACTGGGTAGGCGATGGGGAAAAACACCAGCATCAGCAGGCGGGTCGCGCAGAGGGTTTTGGAGGCGATGGCGAGGCTGTGCCTGGATGCCACGGAGTGAGGTAAAATTTCACCAATGAAGAATATCCCCAAAGTGCATGAGGCAGTTGAGAGAGTAGTCATACCTAAAATCTGGCACATCCACACGACAAAGCATGTATTTGTAAGCACGTTGCCCAGCACCACGGTGCAAAGGATGTAGTTTCCGTGTTTACGCACCGACTCTATTTTTCGTGCGTATTTCTGTTCCTTCTCCGTGCCACTGTTCTGCAAGACCCGCAGCTCCACTGGGTCCAGAGCCAACATGCTGATGTTCAGACCGCTGCAGAGCGCAGACAGACCCAACAGGAGCACCGACACCCCGGCCTGGAGCCAAACATCTGCCTCTGGGGGTCTCTCCACCACCGCCAACCAGAAGTCTTTGGTGCTTAAGTGCTCCCATTTCACTCCATCAAACGCGCACATGGAGTAGTACTTGATCGCCTCGTCCCTGCGCAGGTCTTTGGCGAGCAGCTCCACCAAAACGGAGTTATGACTTGACGTGGATCTGAAAGAGCCCAGCAGCTCGATGTCAGAGCTCCGGGCGTTCTCCTCTTCACACGGGTTCCCTCTGGACCGCAGCCGCTTCTCTGCATCCCCGCCGTCCCCACCTGGCTCCTCTATGAAGGCGATCCACGGAGCGGCAAGTGCGGCGTCCGGTCTGCCGCTGATATTGAGGCTGGTGTGGTGCTCGGTAGCTGGAGATGCGGAGTAGTAAACCCTCAGCATGAAGCGGGTCCCCTCGGTCGCCCTCAGTATCCCGTCCTGCACGGACAGCTCTCCGCTCTGGGTGTCTTCAGGCCGGACGCCGAGCAGCGCTGCCGTCGGGGCCGGCAGACAGGACAGGGTGACGGTGAGAAAGATGAGAAAGATGAGAGAGAGCCGGCGCGGATGCAGGATGCAGCAGAGAGCATCCGCAGCATCCGCAGCCATCATGCTGAATGAACTACTGAAGGACATGGGAGATATGGGTCACGTGGTTTGCGGATGGAATGGATGGAGCAGCTGGGTGGCATGATGCAGAGAGAGATAGGGAGAGAGCGACAGAGAGAGAGAGAGAGAGAGATATTCAGGAGTGTGTATGTGTAAAAAGACCTGAAATATTAATTGACAAACCCTTACGTAGGCCTATACCCTGTCTTTCTAAAAATAGAAGGCAGGAAATGCTCATGAATAATGAATGTGGTACAGCACTTCCAACGATAGAAGATAAACACAGGGCTAAATCGACACACGGAAATTTGACAAAATTCAGGGCAACAAAGCAAACAAGACTGCAACGCGGATGTGTCGTCTGCATCAGTCTGACAGTCGCAGTGTTACTCAGCTCAGACGCTTTATTTTTGCCGTTATGAGGTCCCCACTAGATGGCAGCATTATCACCCGTTTCAGTGCAGCCCAGACTTAAAAAAAAAAGAAAAAAGAAAACACTGACAATGTCGCCTGACAGAATTCACACTGACGCTAACTCGTTGTGTATTTTCTTTGCCATAAAACTGAGTTTTGCCTGCAGAGTTCCTTTAAGGGCACAGCCTTCCTTTAAGTGCTGCAAATTCTCAGCACATTTTAGAAGATAATATCTTGATCCTGCAGCTTTAAAATGCGCGTTTCCACTAAGGTTTTGCGTCTCTTGGGATATATTATGGGATATATACCGACCTGTTAACGGGACATCCACGGATGAATATAACTGTCACCTTTAAGGTGAATGCATATATTTGTTTTTCAGAATAACAAGGTCAGTAAAGTTTAAATTATAATTAATTACTTGCACAAGTAATTGTATAAGCAATGAAGATTCGCAGGAATAGTGTAGCTACCCGTAAATTATTATCATTATCAGTGTTATTATCATTATCATTATTAGTAGTAATAGTAGTAATAGTATTTTCCGTTCATATATACAGTGAAGCCATCATACTGCTGAGTTCGGTGACCACCGTCTTTTGGATTTATGAGGCAGAAAACTGAAAGTCTTAAACACTCTCTGCTTCCCTTCAGTCACAGATCCTCCATAATATCCAGGGGGTACAAGACTTCTTACACCTGGAACAAACCAATCTATATAACGACGAGTTTAAAAAAAAAAAAAAAGCAAAAAAAAAAAGCACTGACCTACTTCAGTTTCGTTTTGCTTGACCGGATTTCATCGGAAGAAAAAAAAAGCATAACGAATCCCCTGGTGAGTCTCCATCACATCGATTACAACCGAGATTATCATCGATTAATTAAATCTCATATTTCCCAACGAGGCAATCCTCCCTCACGTATTCTTAAATGTAAATGTGCACTCTTGTTTTACAAAGAATAAAAACAATCCTCTCATATATAATTGGCCCATCTGTTGATGGCAGATATTACAAGCCAGTGACGAAAACACGCTGGATTTGGCCAAATAAAACTTGAAGAAAGGGAAAAGGACGAAAACAACGAAAACAGACCTTAAAACGTCCATGGTAGGCCTTTCTTCTAAGTATCCTGTTAAATTAATCAAACAGCTCATCTTCTTTTACTCCTTCGTTCAAGACTTGTGAAAAAGTATTTCCTCATACAGGGATTTTGTGCGATTATTATAATATCCATAATTAAAAAAAGTATCCAAAACATAAAACAAAAATAAGCCAAAAGTGAACAAGACACAAAAAAACTAGAAAAATACTAAATGTAATTTATGTTTCCTGATTACAATAATCTTTTACCGATTAAGATGTTTTGATATTCACACATAAACTGAATCACCTGGGTCCGAGAGATTCCCTACATACTGAATACATTTCTTTCATGTTATTTCTCAAATTCCACCTTGAAATGACTAATCGATAAGTCGGTTACAGGCTCGTTCAGGTGTATTGGTTCATCATTCAGTGTTTTTCATGAATAAAATGTTTCAAATAAATAAGAAGATTTTCGTTCAATCGAATACAGCACAGAGTTGCACATCTAAAGGTCTCCTCTTGCTCTTCTTTTCTTTCTCTTGTTGTCTGTGTGCTGTGTTGAGCGCAGTGTGTGCAAATAATTACTGCACTATTTTGATTTGGTTAAGATCGAGAAAAGAAAAAAAAAACAGCAAAAACTAAACAAACAAGCTTTTATTTCCACTTCAGCAGTTTTCCACTCCCGCCGATCAGTGAGAGGGCTCCATCCTCGTAAAGCTTGCTCAGCATTCACGGCATAACAATGTCCAGAATAGAAATGTTTTGGACAGGCAAACATGTGGTTTCTTCTAAATTATTCTTTTATAAATTCGATGTTTCGTTAGACTAAGGTTTGTTTTTACTTTTCTTAAGAGCGACGTGCTGGAGTTCCATAACGCATAACATTTATGAGCTAATTCAATAACCCATAGCTTGTATAAATATATAAAAGTTGAATACCTTTCTGATGAAAACAAAAACTTTGGCCGTATTGAAACCACATGTTTACAGTGATGTATACCTGCGCCAAAATGACAATAAGAAGAAACACGAAGACTTCTGGTTTTCTGATCTGCTGTATGAATTTTACGGCAGGCCATTTTTATGCCTCAACAGCGTTGGTGGATAGTTTCTGGCACACAGGGTGACCCTGAGAGACGCGTTTGGATTTTCAGGCTTATGAATCATTTGTAGCCTGCATGGCAAAAACGCAGCATTTTCACTTTAACGAGTTTAATGGGAACTTTTGTGCCTAAAGCATGAAACATTAACACCTTGGATATTCCGTGCTGTGGTCAGATGTACTCGTGAGGAAGGTGTTGTAGGCCACGATTAAAAGCTTTACACGATACATCTTCCTCTCGTTTAGTTTGCTTTTCGTCTGTCAGACAGCGCTGACCTTAAAGGACCACCTCTCCCTGTCACTGACCCCGGAGACGTCACAATAGACTCCACTGTGTTTGGCGTGGCTCCGGCTCCCCGCTGCCCCCGGAACATCTGGACCGAAAAGCCATATAAAGAGTTTATAGGTGAGCTCCATGTGTAGGAACTTAAAATCTCAAATTGGTTTTGAATGTTTCTGAAAAGGGGCCAAATATTCACATCGTTAAATGTCATCTTCAGAACCGTGCAGTCAATCAGTTGATTGTCAAAACAACTTTGGCCTCTAGAGTGAACATGAAATGTGCTGTTGACAAGTTTGTATCTGTTCTTGTTTCGAAGCAGAACTTTTGGTCTCTTGAGCCGCAGCCTGGGGATTGTCGTAGGCCTAAAACCACCCGTTTTCTGTTTGAACCGTTCATTTACAATGTTGGCAGTGTCGTTTTGAGACGAAACTGAAATGACCTTCAATCAGTCTGTGATCTGGAATGATGATTTTTAGTGAATCTTTGGAATTTGACCTTAACTATATCCTCAGATAGACCTTTACACAGTCTTTAACTGCACTATAAATGTATTCTGGTTTTATTTTTATTTTTTTCATGTACAACATACAGCTCTACAATCAGTCATGCTTTATATTTAACTGAACAGTTACATTTCCATAAACTACAGCTCAGTATCTTCACAAAATGATTGGTCACCACGGTTTACTCGTTGAATACTTAACATGATCATCACCATAGCAGCTACTGCTGATGTTACTGAGCACTTTTGGGTTCCTCTTCGTTGCTGTATTCGTTATTATTATTATTACTTTTATTACTTTTTTAATTCTACTAAATTCTATTTTGGTTGTTGTGCTATTTCACACACAGTTACAGAAAATTCGATGTTTATTTCATCAGAAAACACTGCCATGTATGTGCTTCAACGCCACTTAAGACTAAATATGAGCTCGGAAAAGAACTTTTGAGCACTCAGTGCCTACCTCAGAGAACCTTAGAGGGGCGGTGCTGCCTCCTCTCCTCCTCCCAGCTGCTGGCGCTCACAACCGGGAAGGCTGGCTCGGGGCGTGCGCTCTTGTTTGCAGCTCCCAAAAATTCTCAGAGGGGCGGGGGGGCAAAGGGGGTGAGACAGCTAGACAGGAAGACATATCCAGATCGATGAGACCGAGGTAGAGAACCGCCATCGAACTTCGCCGCAGAAGGGTTTATTCAGTCCATTTTTTTCTTGCCCTCTTTAAGCCTCATTACGCGCACAGATCCCCTGCTCTCCAAACCAAGAAGATGCCCAAATCGTCACTGTGCGTATTCCCATGGTCCTCCTTGTGGCTGGCATCTCTGATTACTTTGGTGGTGCAGTCGGTACTCTCTTCCTCCTACTCTTCTTCTTCTTACTCCTCTGCGTATCAGACCCCTGCAGCCGGCGGGAAGCGGCCGGGCTTCATGGAGAGGACGCTGGTTCTCCTGGACGTCAACACCCGCAGCCCGATCAGAGTCCTCAACGACAACTTCCTTTCTTTGCAGCTGGACCCCTCGATCATCAAAGACGGTTGGCTGGATTTTCTGAGGTAGGAAAAGCTTTCCTTCTTGCAGTCGACACCAATCGGTGTGGGTGTCCATCTCTAAAATGTTTGGTGGTTCTTTTAATTATTACGCACACAGCCACGTTGTCTGAAATGTCATGGGGTGATACAGGCATGTTTCCCTCTCAGTCAGCTAACTGAGAGGTCCAGTAGTGCACACTGATTTTGATTGAGGGTCTCCAAATCCTAACCCATCAGATAATCGACGCCGAGGGTGAACGATAACTTCAAATGCTATCCATTTTCGCTTTGTTGTTGCTGTTGTTGTTGTTGTTGTTATAGTGTACAGCACGCACAGTGCAGTATTCAGACAAGACAAAACTATATGCCCTATAGCTCATGTGGTCTACACAGCAAAATGTCCATTACACCAGTTAGTATATTTACTTCTGAGCTGTTGATTTATTAATATTATTATTTTTTGCAAAATAGGCTAACAAATGATCCAGTTCACGTGAGTCCAGTGTCAGCCATGTTGTTTCAGTATATATAATCTATTTGTCTAAATGAAGGCTGACATTTTGACTAACTTATATTCGTTTTTGGTGACTTTTTCAAGTTAGCATTACTCGGCACAGTCAAAAAGAAGCACAGTGTGAGTCGACAAACTGCGCCACTCTCACCTCATTTGACCACGAAACATACATTTTTAAAGTAGCCATAAAAAGTTCAGTTCCATGTCTCACGAAATGTAGGCCTGTTAACTCGCAGCAATGACAGCCCCGACGGCCGGCCTGGACTTAATAAGATCAGAAAATGTTAATCTGTCACATTGTTGAGCTCTGCGTCTTTCGTAAAATATGTGCGTCACCCTGCAGTATCCTCATAAGAAAAGAGAAATGTAGAAGTGTAAACGTATTAGAAGTTTTTTTTTTTTTTAATTTTCAGTTCGAACACTTCAGAATCAGTAGTGACTTAGTACGTTAGTCATACAAGGAATTTGTCTTAGAGTTTGGTGCAAAACAACAACCGCAAACAGAGAAAATATGACATGCACATAACCACTTCTACAACTTAGTTCTGGGTTCGTTGTTCATTGTTCAAACTCCTGTCCCTGAATTAAAATGTTGCAAGCATACAGGCCTTCCTTCTCTTCCTACTATTTGACCAAGGGTTTTGTAACTGCTGAACGCAGAGGCGGATTGTTCAGTAAGGCCTGCTGATCGTCACTTTATACACTTTATACACTGTCGTTTTATTGTGGCACAAAAGCCGACTGCCACGTAGGCTGTAAAAGAAAATTAATATATATATCTATATGTATATATAGATATATATAGATATATAGATATATATATATGATTCACAACTAAATTAAAGTGCCTTAAGAGCTTTTATTTAGAAACTGTATATATATGCAACCTACTATTAATTATAATATTTTACTTGTAGAAAACAAAAACGTAAGCAGTGTTTTAGTCGTCTGTAAAAATGGCAAATACATATCAGAGGCTGAAACTCACTGATTTCACACCTGTGCTATAACTATCCTTTGGATTTTTAGTAGTGGAGAATAAAACTTTCTGTCCTTTAAACGTCACATTGAAAACTTTTAATCATGTTCCGTCCCTGTATCCCAATCCTTTTTTTTTTTTTAATTTTTAATTTTTTTTTACTTAGGATGGAAGATGGTGTTGAAGTTTGTCACTTGGGCCTGCAGATATAAATTAAAAATTAAAAATAAAATAAATAAGCTATTTACGCTTTGTGTAGACTTGCGGTAAGTTAGCTGTCATAGCAACGTAACACGACGTATTTTGTATTTATCTGTTTTAGGATATATATTATTTATACATACATAAACATGCACTAAACAGATCTTCAGTGAAGTAAACTGAATCTAAGAAGAGAAAAATAATATTTTTTTCTGCTTTTTATAAATAATAAATTAGTTGTTGAGACATAGTTGTACGTTTTTAACTCTGAAGTCAACATTTAATTTTTTTATTTAATTTTTTTTTTTATTTCCTGTTGTGTCCGCAGCTCCAAGCGGCTCGTGACCCTGGCGCGCGGCCTGTCGCCTGCCTTTCTGCGCTTTGGCGGAAAACGAACCGACTTCCTGCAGTTCAACAACCAGAAGAACCTCGCCAAGTTCAGAGGACCGGGCCCTGACTACTATCTGAAGAACTACGAGGACGGTGACTGCACACATTCCTCCTCTTCATTGTCTGCCCTTACTGACTCACTAATGCAAGATGCGCGAGCGTCCGTTTCTCGCGGCCATGTTTTTTATCCTCTATCAGCAGGCAGAGTAGGTTTTAGTGCAGAGCTTTTATTTCCCAAGGAAGTCGTATTATTCATCTGTTTTACGCAGCGTGAGTGTATCAGAAAACACAGTCAAGTGCCAGTTTATTAGAGACACATACAGCTAAAACGAATGTAAGAGTGTACGTCGCTTAAACTAATGCTGCACGTCGGGCCTCAAATGAACCCCGTGTTCCCGAACCAGGAATGTCAAGAGGCCATTCAGACACTGAAACGTTTGAACAAAATAACTAAAAACAACTGCCTTCAAAAGTACCATTTAAACCGTTTCAGGGATTACTGCAGAGCTCCACTGTGTCAAATTAAGTGTGCCTAATAATGTCATAAAATGCCAACTGAGTGGATGGAAGACACAAAATTAAGCAAGCATGCAAGCGTTTAAAACAGAGTTTCTTTTGATGGCACATATTGGCTTTTGTAGAAGAAAGAAGTGTTAATATTGCACATCCGCCAGGCTTTACATGCGAGTTGCATAAAAAAATAATAGAATGAAATAAGCACAGACACATAATAGGTTTTTACGAACAAGTTGCAACGTAAATGTGATGTTTGTTGAACCCATGAGAACATTTTTTTTTTTTTAAAGTACTCACTATATTTTTGCCGACTGGCTTGCAGATATAGTGCGCAGTGACATTGCATTGGACAAACAGAAGGGCTGTAAACTGGCCAACCATCCTGATATAATGCTGGAGCTGCAGAGGGAGAAGGCTGCCACGACACAGCTCGTCCTGCTGAAAGAGCAGCTGTCCAACATCTACAGCAACATTACAATAACAGGTAGGAGATCACACACACACACACACCCACACACACACACACACACAAAGCAGGTCTTTTTTTTGCATCTAGTCATATCCTAACAGATTGTCTGGACTTTGTGGGTCATGCACATTCATGCGCATGCACGCACATGAAGTTCAAAGCACGGCAGTGTAAACCATCAGCTTTCAGAATGACAAATGCAATTTGCGAAGGAGGAATGTGGGGATGGATAGAGGGGTGCAGCAGCGGTGGCTAGTAAACAGAGCGCTGAGATTTTCACCGGTTACAGTTAAGTCAACCTGACTGCAGAAGGAACTCTGGAGTCATGATTGTGGGTGGGCTGCATTTCCTATCTGTTATTGTGATTGACTTGGATGGAAATGAGGAGCTGTAGGAGGAGAAAGTAAATGAGGGATAAGTAAAAAATGGGATTTGTCTGCTTAAATTACTGCAGTGTTTAGGATTGTCCAAAAGCTCCTGCTTGGCAGGGAGTTGTCCAAAAACACAGTGTCAGAAATGATTAGTTAAGATTGTTTGTGTGGTTTTACAGAGCTTGGAATTCCAAATAAAAACGTACTTTTTTAGTTAAAGTAATAGACAAAATACTATTGAATCTTAAGCCGTAAAATACTATGAAAACTTAAGCCATAAGAAAGTAAAAATATACCATTTAGATTTAAATAATATAAGTTTAGGTGGCTAGAGCAAGAGCTATAAGAAAATATATGAACGCTAGTTACTAATTTGTTGTCTTCTCAAACAGAAACAAAAACTTCTTATCCCCTTCAGCATCTTGAGAAGTCAGCGGGTGGGGAGTGTTTTTTTGGGCCGGCAGGATTTTTCTTCCCAAACAGAGAACCACCCAGAGAGCCAGTCTTGAACGCCAAAGAGCTTGTGGAAAAGTAATTTTGGACCTGGGATTTGACTAGCAACTCAGAGTGAATACATTAATCAACCACTATATGGGAACCGAAGACATCCGTCCAAAATCTTTCAGGGGTTTATATACATGAATATACATATGTTCTCTGTCGAATCAGGGACGGGGGAAATATTTGGCCATGTGTTTTTAAAAGACATTGATAAATTACATTACATGAAGAATGCAAATCTACCTCAAGTGAACCCAGTCGGATGTCACTAATATTTTTGCTCATTGCATACATAAAACTTGTGGCCTCTAGTGAGCGGGTCGGCGGTGTATTTACAAGGTCCAGCTTCCCTCGAACGTAGTGACCCTCCGTGTGTTGCCGTTTGAGTGATGGAGGCAGATAGGAATAACACACATTGGCCGTGGATTTTTAAATAGTCTCAAGTGCAACAGTCAAAACACAGTCTTGCTGCATTTATCAAAGCAGGCAAATACATTTGAGAGGAATTTGGACCTGCTGGTGTGAGGGGTCAGTTCACAAGTTCAGGTCAGGAGTCGTGCACGAATGCATTAAATTTTGCAGCGTTGCAACTGAGCCGAATGGCCCCTTTAGCCATCTAGTCTTTCATTTTTTAGATCTCACCAGCATCTTCAGATGGCTACATTAGATGTTGCAGTTTTTGTCTGTTTTTAGTACTCAAGTGGTATTCACATTAACATTTATGTTAGTAAGATGTACGTGATGACCAGGTAGGTAGATAGAAACATGCCTCTTTCATTTATCAGATTAGCTGAGATAAGTGTTATCACATGAATGTATAATACTACAATAACTAAAGTTTGAACTAAAGCTTTATAATAATAACACAGCATTTTCTTAATATATTCCTCATCTCCACATGGTCACACCATCCTTGTCTGGGGTAAAATAACTAATGAAACCATGGTCAAGACAACTAGTCGCTGTCTTACACATGTGGTACACTACCAGTGAGACCACATTTCCCATAAACCCTTCTGCTTCCTGTCACAAAGAGGATGTTATCACTTGCTCACTTTGCTGAGCTGCAGTGGGAAGCCAAAAGAAGAAAAAATAAACACGGTGATGATTTAGAGATAAAAAAAAAAATATATATATATATATATATATATATATATATATATGGACAGTTTGAAGTCTGTTGTGCAGACTATAGCTTTATTTGGTTTAATGCATAAAAATTTAAAAGTAAATATGAAAACAGTTTCACAGGTGGGAACAAGATAAATCATATTTTAAAAATATTGGCATAGTAAGACTTCTGGTGAAAATAAATCTCGGCTTAATGTTATTTTCCCACATACTGCACATTTTTGCATTATTTAACTGATTGATTAGAACCTTATGGAGGATTTTGTTAAATGTGAACTCCTGTCGTGATGGTTTCTGACCGATGGAAACCGGCACCATGCCATCTTTGAGCAGGTGCGAAAGGATTTTATTTATCCTAAGACGATTTATCGTGAAAGGTTCCCAAAAAAATAATAATAATAATTCCCATTCTTTGAAGCACAAGCACAAGCTATAGGTCTGTGTGTGGGGGTAATGTTGATATTAAAGGTTGGAAGGATATTTTTCAAAGGTTGTTTGTAAGGGTGGAGCTGCTGTTTTCTTTTTATAGCACAAAAAGAGGAGGAATTCAGCGTATGTTGACCACCTTAGTGGAGAAATAAGTCAGAAGAATGACACTGAAACAGTTCAGAAAGTGTGATCGGTTTGAGTTATGGTTTCATTATTACATGGAGTTGAACTCCAAGCGTGATATGTAGACTAGAGACCTCTCATCTTTATGGCGGAGATAAGCAGGATACTCAGGCTCTAAGGATGTGTCTGGTAACAATTAGCCAGGATTCACTGTGTGTGCGTGTGTTAAGACAGGTGGTGTTTAAAGGACCTTTAACAGTCTTGCGCCATCCTTTTCCACTCACCACTGTCTGACCTTTGACCCAGGCTTGTTAGAGCTATCAGTAATGGGGCCGCTCTCCGTTAACATGCGCACAGACATTCAGCAGGGGAATTAAGCGGAGAAATTACCCCAGCCTCAAGGTCATGGCCAGCGTCATTTCATGTCTCTCTGCCGGAGTATATCCTTCCATCAGAGATCACTTCCTCAATCCTTTCCTCTCTGTTTCTTCTTTTTTCTCTCTCCCTCTCCCTCCATCAGTTCTGTCTTCCATACAACTTAACACCTCTCCGCGATTTTCCTAGTGTTTACTGTTAGTTTAGCTTTGTATATTGTGGCTTCATGTGAAAGTCCAGTGTTTATTTGACGGTTCAGTGAATGAGGCGGTCAGTTCGTTTAACTCGTGACCTCAGTGGCTGCACACGTGTGTTTAAGGCTCAACGGATGAACGCGAATCAATTCAGGAATTTCTATTCTGTGTTATTCCTGTTGAATAAGGCCGGCCGATCAATATTTGAGAACACGGACAAGAAGAAAATCTTCCCAAAACAGAGAAGCTAGAGAAGCAAGAGTCAAACATAGGATGTTATCAGTCAGAAGGTCTGCAGCTGCTTGCGAGGCATTTCTCTTGGACGTATCAGGGATTTTTCTTTGATTTTCAAGAGATACGAAACCTGCACAAATGAAACGGATACAGTAATAAAGGGTCTGTTTATGTGTCCAGCTCTGAATGAGAATGAGCTCCTCCATTGTGTCTACACAGTGTTGTTTTTATAGATTAAAGCTGATCTAACCACGACTTCCTGCACATAAAGAAAACCCATCCAACCTCATGAATAAGGAAGGTAATGTTTGGTTGAAGCACATCTCGGACAGTCACACAATGCTGCCAGTCATTTTATGCTTTTCTGGTACAGACACGTACTGGATATCAGTGGAAGAGGGGGGATTTAGGGTTTAAGTACTTCCTTAGGAAGACGTTTCGGTAACCCAGATAAGAGGTAGGTTTATTATTAGCAATCTACAGAGCCAGGCTCATGGAGAGCACTGTTTGTGTTAATTAAGTGCAATAGTTCAGCAACGTTAAGATAACTAGTTGTTATGGATTCTTTGGATATTACTGAGAGTATTGTTAACAATCGTGAGTTATGGATGTGAGGGTAAAGTAGCAGTACTTTAAAGTACATTGTGGTTGCCATTGCGGCTGTGTGTTACAAAAAGACTTGTCAGTATTCATTTTTATGACCATTATTTTAATATACAGTGAGTCAAAGGGTTGGCATTACGATCAGGCAGATGTTTAGTGACATCATGATTTCGCCTCTCGTCTCTCTCTCTCCCTCTCTCTCCTTCTTAGTCTGATCTCACATGCATAGTATCAAGTGACGCGAGTGTTTACAGTGTCTAATCAGCTGTACGGTTTAAGTAAACATTGCTGAGAGTACATCGGACACTAATACCTGAGCGCCTCTCTTTGAACAGAGGTCCAGCAGCCATAGTCAGAGGCTTCTTATTGAGAGCTGCAGGGCTCCACTGAAAGGAAACACGAGAAGAATGATACTGTAGGAAAGTGTGAAACCGTTCATTCACAGCAAATTCACACATGCAATGGAGCAAAGACTTTGAAGTAGTGGCTGTATAGTCTATTTGTCTGTGAATTTTGTAAGTGGCAGTAGGTTTTGCACAGTTGTCCACGTTCTTCAGTTGTAGCCTACAGGAGAACAGAGAATAAGTTCATTCTCTGTATATTTTAACTGTTCTGTTATCATACCTAGAGTTTGGATCTTACTTGTTTTACTGAGCTTACCACTAAACATTAGAAGGGATGGACAAAGTCTGAAAATGAATTTGATGATTGTTTATATTCTTATGTAGAAACTGAGCTAGCTGATTTATAGGATAATGGTTTTTTGGCTCCACTCATCCAAAATAAATTGCACGCAGCCAGTCACTGTTTGAGAACTATTGTTTAAAGCCTTTAGTTTGGCATTTTGGCCATCACCATGTGTTTTTTTCTTAGAGGCAGTGAGGAGTAGGGTTGTCCAGATCCAGTTATTTCGGCCCCCTGATCCAATACAGATCTTTTAATATTTAGTACTGGCCGAGGCGAGTCCCGATCCGGTCTTAAACGAACAAAATTTCGTCCTCTGGAGATTCATAACGGCTTTTCTTATCTCACTTGTGTTTTCTTAGATCAGGTGTATACTGTGCGATGCTACAATAAATTTAAAGTACAATAAATAGGGCTGTCAAACTTAATGCGATAATAACACCATAACCCAAGCTCCTGTTGTAAAGTTCCTGTGGAGCTGTGGCTGACATGTTGTGCTGAGGAGGTAGCTCCAACTGCCTGAGTGTACTCGATGCGTTCTGTTTGTGATTTTATTTGTAGGTGGCAAATCAAGTTGGTCGTATTGAATGTCAGAATCTCCTGGTGTCTGACTGACTACTTCGATACAGCAAACATGTTTAGTCACCTGATTTTGGTTCTTCCTCTTCTTCAAATTTTGTCAGCTTTGATGCCAGTAGTCTTCATCTTCGGCATTAAAACAGAAGAAGGAAAAGAATGATGTTTCAGGGATGTGGCTTCGGTTTATGGCAGGCCTAAAACTAAAAACTACAAAATATTGCGCCTGGCAGGAGCCCAGTCAGATCATTTTCAAAATGTCTGGATCTGCCCCAATACTGATCTCCCAATACTGATCGGGACATCTCTAGTGAGGAGTGAGCATGTTTGGCTCTGTGCGAACAGCAACGATTTAACAAAACAAAGAGAAATTAAATGTGAGCCTACTTATATGCAATGCAGCTGCACGTCATGCAGAACAAATGCAAACCAAAAGATGTAAAAGATGTGTAGTTTTCAGGGGAATTCGAACTGTCCCAAGAACTGAGAGTGGCTGTGAGGATGGAGCTGGAGAATAGCGAGGGATGGATCCGTCTAAGAAACCAGGGACACTTTCCACGCCATACAGTAATGACTTAGCAATCACAAGGTTGCAGTTCCCCCACACATAGCATACATACACTTTACTGTATATTTTACTCTAAACGGAGCAAAATGAGCGTCATTGAAAATGTGAAACTGGCAATGATAAAACATGACTGATAAACCAGTGGACTGGCTACATCCACTTTTTTTTTACACAGTCTTTGGCAGCACTTAAGTCTGCATTGTACCTTGGGAAACCAACAGTACTTTTGTGTACACATTTGAAGCCAAACTGTCTATCACATTTGAGGTTTTTCAGTTTATGTAAGCACATTTTACAATTGCTGTGGCCCAATTATCACAGCAAAGTTTCAGTGTGAAAAACTCATATTTGGTTTGTAATACAATATCGGTCAGAAACACTGTGATGATACTATATATATATATATATATAGATAGATATCACAGTAATAGAATAACTTTTCTTTGACTGCAGACTATGTTTCCAATGAAAAACTTTCTCAACATTCACATCAATCATAAAACTGCATTATCTAGTGGACTCATTATAAAAGATTGATACTTGGCGTCTGTGTGTTGACAAAAACGTGCAATATATAGCTAAGCTGTATCAATTCCTCACCCCCTCCACCCCTCCACTGTAATACAATGGAGGAGACTGAAGTGAAATTTGTGCCCCTGACAAAAAGCATGAGTCACTAAGCAGGGCATATAGGAAAGCAGAAGATTAAAAGTCTGGAAGGACCAACATTAGGATCAGGCACAGAACGGGGAATTTCGCTGAACATCTGTGGATGGCTTTAAAATGTTTTCATCAAAACAAACTGGGCCAGCTGTCTATGGTCAGACTGACTCTAGTTAACGTTCTGCTTTTACTCATTTGAAAATCAAAACATGTTTTCTTGCAAAAGTGGGGAACATGCTTCATCTTTCATATTAGTTCTGCTACGTATATGGCGCCTCCCGGCCTTTTACCCACTCTTTTCTTAATCCAATATTTAAAGCTCTTTTGTAAGAAATAGGATTGTTTCTCCGATTCATCTTTTTTCTTTTTCTGTGTATACGTGCTCACAATTGTGAGGTTTTGGGACTTTGGTGTTACAGCTGCGTCAGTGACGGGTCCATCTCCAAGTCATTGCTGAATAGATTTATGAGAGATTTTCCTGCCAAGTTTCACACTGTAACACTACGGTGCAGCCAGTTGCCTTGTCGGCAGGAGAAAGAATATAATTTGCTTTGATTTGTTGATCGTCATAATGGTATTATTGGATATGAGCAGCCATTGTAGATCTTGGACGGACCAGGGGTAAAAGAGAGAGCAGTAGAGGTTGTGTGTATGTTTTTACACATTTTGGATTGCCCAACTATTTGCTTTATTGTGCTGTTGCAAAAAAGAAGAGCTTGAACCTTGCTGTGCGGTTCTGCCAACAACTGAGCCAAGTCAAAAGTGCAGGGTTTTTATACAAATATATTAAAGCTTTGCAACATCATGAAATACATGGCATTATTTCAGACATTGGTTACAGACTGTGAACTTTCCAATAGTTGTATTTGTCCGTGACTTATCCGGTGAGGTGTAGCAGAATTAATATCCTTATTTATCTTTTAGAATAAATATTAATAGATATATTAATCCTTTTTAAATGTTTGTATTAAGCAGAGGCCTTTTTTTAACTAGTTCTCATCTCCCAACTTCCATTTTGGCAACTTTAAAATTGTTTTTATAAAAGAAGAAGAAATATTTTAACTTTATATGGATCAGTTTAATGCTGCTAGTTGTAATTGAGATGCGTGTCCTGTAAATGTTTCATGATTTTTTTTTTTTTATTACATTTAAACTCAAAATATTAAGTGAGAGAAAAATGGAAGCCAAGACACAGAGTAAGAGGAGGAGATATACTAATGGTCTGTGGTCAGACAAGGGTTGCTTCTACAAACACTGACTTAGCAAACTGGACTTAGACAGAAAATACCATACTGACATTTCAACTCAGACTTGGTTTAAGGTTTTCCTGGCAAGTTATTTGTGGTATTAGATTAAATGATGCCAATACACTGACACTGGTTCATTAGAACCAGAACGAGCACAGTGCTGCTTCTCTTAACATATTGAAATATTGGCATGCGGTAGTTTTGTGGAACGTCAAACGTCCATGGCTGTCTGTCAATAACCTGTCTGGCAGCTACTCCAGTCCAATCCAAAAGCAATGTTTGAAACCAGTGGTAAAAGTTTTACCAACAAAGTTAGGGGATATGAAATGAACCCGACCTTAAGGACGAAAACGGTCAATCCCTGTATAGGTGCACTTACTCTTTGAATCAGTCCTGTATGCTGTGTTCATGAAAGTTAAATGAATAAGGCTTGGATTAGAATTCTGTAACAACTCTACTTAAGACATCGCCTACACAAGTGACCTTTGCCATTGTGAGCATTTAAACTTCTGTGCTGGTGTGTTGGCGTTGCTCTGTAATTGCACAGCCAGAATGCTAGCCGTGAACCGATTTCTTTGCCACAGTGTTGTGTTACCTCATGTGCTTCAAACAATAGCAATTGGAGCTGTGTGGATCATGTTGGAGTTGATGAATGTTGAACGCTGCAATGCAGAAACGTGAGAAGTCGTCGGAGTAGATGGTGTGTACTAACATTGAACCAACTGGGAGGGTTATTTTTCCGTACTTGGCAACTGAGACACCTGGACGAGGAAATCCATTTTGGACCAGTACCATTTGTTGTGTTCTGTGTGTAGTTACATGTCTGGGGAGATGCTGTGCTATGGTGTACCTTGGGGAAATTATTTGAGAAAGAGGTGTGTAAATGAACCTCAGGAAGCTTCAACACTCCTAACACTTTTTTGTTCCCCGGTAGAAAAGGTGGTTAATATTAAGGAGTTAAATTAAATCTGAGCTACTTCCTCATTTGCACAGCTAAACAAATTTTATTCACTTAAATTATATTGTGTCTAAATAATATCTGCCTGTATGAAACAAGACATTCTCTATTCTTTGTGTGTTTTTATTCAAAACATCTCTGGAATTAGACTTCTCTGCAGTGAAGTCTCCGAGTCGTATATTTGTGGTTTTTAGCCCACTGCATTTGTCCTCTTGGCCACCATGTGCATCTTTTTTAGCACATTTGTGTTTAAAGTCATGTTTGTTTTCAATAACAGCCATTCTTTAAATAACTTGAGTGATTAAATTACTCATGTTCATATACACAGCAAAAAGGTTTGGATCCAGTATGAAGCCCTGCGGCGCACCATGGTAACAACTAGAGTTTCACACATGGAGGCTTTTACAGCGTAACTTCAGACAAAGGAGCTCTGTCAGAACACGGCTACATGTACAAAATTAGATGACCTTGTAGTTTGTATTTGTTTGGCTGAATTACTAATTAATAATAATTTTTCATTACCTGTCAGTTTACAGTTATCAGCAGTGATGTAAGCTCAGCGTGACAAACTCTTGATTGCCATATTGCCTGCTTTTCCTTTCTTTTTCTTTCTTTTTTTTTTTTTTTTTACTCTTTCCACATGGCCTGCACAGATCCAGAAGTGTCTGTTCTTTCCCCCGATCGAATGAATACCTAGTGTTTAAATCATGGATGGACATAACATGTAATTCCATGTGTTAGCAATATGCCCTGAGACAAGTGCCAGCAACCTGCAAACGAATGTCATTTTAATAGCCCGATGCATGGGAAATGTTTGAAAGCGGTCCTTCCTCTCCTGTGATTGTTTGGCATGACGTCCAGCCTCCACATTTTTCCTCAGAACTCTAGAAAACATACGTTTTGTGTCAGATTTCAAATCATGGCACCGTGTTCTAGACGCAGCTTTGAGCAGTTGGTTTGTACCAATGGGATGGATTTGTAGCTGGAATGCTGGTTCCTCATGAATACGTGTATGTGTGTGTGTGTGTCTCTGTGTGTTTGCTCTCCGTATATGCATGTGTCAGCTCCGTATGGGTCCAGATGAAGTTGTTATCCTGAGGGGAAACATGCCTCCTTCATTACCAGCGAGACACGTTTTATTTCCTTAATTTGACTCTCAGGCTGTCATCCGTTATTTATGAGATTGCCCTGTGTGTGTGTGTGTGTGTGTGTGTGTGTGTTTGCGTGCGTGGGTGTGTTTGTGCGTATGTGCCTGTCTGTATGTATTTATTGTGTGTAAAGTTTGTACTGGAAGTAGGGGCTAGTAAAGGGCTAGGAAGTTGTAAGCACTGTTTAGGGAGGTGATTTGACCTGGTGTTTAAGAACGCTACGCTAATGTTTCCTCTTTCAACTACTTACGCTGGAATTTAACACACTCATTAGGATCACACAAATGTTTTGCAGCATTTCTGCATGTGTGTGTGCGCTCCGGAAAACTCGTAGCAGTGAGAGAACAGAGGGGTACATTTTAGCTTGAATACATGAACGCAAATCTTTGATATTACATACTGTACATTTTCATGTTTGGCTGCAGTTTATTTTTTTATAAAATGTCTGCAAAGTTGCTTTATGTGAGCTTAACCAAGTTTATCATTATGAACATATATATTTTTTTCACCACCAGCTCCTCACGTCACAGCTTCATGTCATAGTTTGATAATTAATTGTGTTCAAATTGTTTCGTTTCTTTCTCTTTTATATATTACTTCCCCTGAATGTGTGAGTTTGCCCACTGAGGAAATGCCAGCCAATGTTCACACTCTAAAACTGGGGATGTTATTCTCAATGTGTCAAAGCACGCCAATATATTACTGTATACTTGAAAAAAATGTTGCTTGCATAAGAGTTTGGCATGTTTCTCGTCTGGCCACTTGTGAATCCTCTCTAATTCTGCTCTTTTTTCACTGGGAGCATATGGCTGGTTGGATTGTGTTGGGCCTTGTCAGAGGCCATCTATCACTCTATGGTGTCCTGCTGAGCTGGAGATTCACAGCACCGCTCTCAGTCCTCAAAATGAGAAAACAAGAGCACGACTGAACAAAGTAAGAAGAGGAGGAAATGGGTAATGGAAAGAGTGACAAATGAAATAACAGCAGCAGGCAGATTAAAAAAAGAGCAAAGAAAGAACAAAACTTAAAGATGAATAAAAGATTTTTTACTCATAAGAGAGAAACACAGAATGTTTTTCTCTGAACAAGTCTCTTTACCATCCCAGCCAGCTCTGGCAGTTTAGATCCATCAACTCAGCCAACACCTGTGGTGTAAAACCTTCAAGCCTTCAAGGTTGAGCAAACCTTTTAGCAGTCAGGGTTGAGTAGCTTCACAAGTGTTAGACTCCCCGACAGCCTCAGAGCACAAATAACATCTTCACAGCTCTCTTATGAAAACATCTTTAATAAAAGGGTATTTCCAAAATCCTTTCACAGACCACTAACTACATCAATTTCTGGTTACGTCTAACACTTACAGATGGACACTGGAGCAGCGCCTGTTAATTCTCTTGCATCGAAAGTGATTATTTCTAAATATAACTTACTGTACTATTATGCATTTATTTTTCAGCAGATTAAAAGTCATTTAAAATAGGTTGCATTTATTTGAAATCTGCAATCTGATTGCATTTGTAAAACTTGATTCGAATAACACATAATTCTGTGAGAAAATAAGCATAGGAAAAAAAAGCACAATAATTGAGAAAACATGTCTCTCCTTGTTGAAGGGTTGAGAAAAAAAAAAAGCTCTACCTGCTCCAGAGGCATCGCTGCTGGCTGTCTCTGACCTCTGACCCTCACATGAAACGAGAACATGTATGTGCCTGGGAGGGACATTTGAAGAAGCTACTTCCTAATTATCCTTCGTGTAAGATGGTGTCTGAAGAGCTCCGAAAACATCCGTCTGGTGCTTGTTAAAAGCAAAACAGAGTTTAAAAGAAGAAGGTGGAATGATATTCATGAGCATGAAACACATTACTAATGCGTCCTCTTCTTCAGATATTTATTGAGTGAATTCAGACAGAATATTAGTGTAAGTGATGATGGAATCCAGATGGCTGAGAAACCTGTATGCTTCAGCTCAATTGATAATTTTTACTCCACAATAACCACATTTATGCAAACCAAGTGAAGGATTCTTTTGTGAAGGACATCTTCAGACACACCTGTTGTTTCTGAATTACAATGCTTCTGCTTTGAAATCGCCTGTCATCAGCAAGGATTATTTATTCTGACAATTACCTCTTTGGCCGTTTGCAAATTGAACAAACAGCCACTTGTATTTTCATGAATTCCTGACCTGTAACATGAATATGCAGCGCCATGCACAACCGTAGAGGAAGCACATCGAAAACTGTCCCAGATAATTGTTAAGGAAGAGATATTGTGAGTCTAATTACCTGCAAGACGTATTGGTCGTATTCTTTCAGCGTAATCAAACCTCTGGTGCATCTGAGAATAAAAACGAAAGTGCCTGACATCCTGTTTTCCAGAAACAACAAGCCTACAGGTGCCCAGCTACCTTCCAAAACAATGATTCACTGCAGACTTTGTCAAACAAGTAACAAACAACTCCAGTGTCCAAACAACATAATCCAGGACTCCAAGAAACAGCTGTCTTACATGGAAACCAACTTCACAGAATTGTCTCCTTGATTTTATTTTATTTTTTTCTGTTTGTTGTGAAGGATACTGATTACTGAACAGCTCGGGTTAGTAATGGATTACACTGTGTCTTTTTGTTTACACTCGTTTTCAGTTGTAAACTGAAGCGAGAGCAGCCTGATGCACTGTGTGTTTTGTTCAGATAAAGCTTTGAGTCTTTAAGTCGAAACTTAAAGACTCAACAAACACGGCTTTGTTTGTTTGTAAATCTTAAAAAAATAAGTTTGAAACTTGGACGGGTACATATGGAAGCCAGTTTAGGCTTGGCTGTTAGCATGGTAACCCACTTTTACTGAGACCAACAACATATAGCGGTTTGGCTGCAGCTTAAGATCAGTCACCTCCGAAAAGTTTATTGGCTCATTAGAGGGGTAATGGAAGCTTAATGCTAGATGTGCGACCAAATTGTTTTCTTTCTCATTTGCCAGAGTCTCTCTTTGTTTCTGTTTTTGTTAATTGGCCTAAGTATCCAGTAATTGGTGCCTCGGGTTTCATTTTGCAGTTTTTATTAGATGCCAGCTGATGGATGGCTACAAGATGACATAGAAAATATGTAGGCTTTTTTATAGCCTTTCATCACTTAAAAAGAGCAACATAGTTAAAACATATTTATTTTATGTCCCAACTTTAGTATGTAATTGTTTATGTGCTATAAAGAAATAAAGAAGAGGAAGAAAGAAAAAAAAAAGGATGGAAGGCGAAAACTGGACTTGATTCTTGACTGGGTTTCATGCATTGAAATGTTTTCCCTCACAGCCTTTTTACTCTGAAGCTGTTTGATTTTGAGGAACCCCGTTCTGCGGGACAACGAGCGGGACAATGTTATTGAAGGAATTTTATGAGTCCATAAGTGTGTAATGAAATTTGCCTCGGTCAGAGGAGGGAAGCACGGAAAGGAAAAGTGGAATTGAATTTTCACTGGTATTTTCCTCAGACCTGCTTTCCCTTAGGGAGCGTACAGGACTGCTCGCAGTGGCCCAGGCAAGAAGAGGCCAAGTGAAATCTTTCCCCGAGGTTTTGAACTTTTGCTGTGAATGGCAGGAGCCGACACCTCTAACCAGGAGCAGATGTTTGCCTTGGCCTGGTCCTTTCCCTGGCAGGGTAGGAAACCCAGGGTTTGATTGAGCCAGCCTGCCCCACTCACAACACTAATAGCCTGGCTATGTACAACCGGGCAGTACACTTCCTTGAAAATCCTTCACAGTAGCCCCAGAGAAGACATGGGAATAGAGCCGAGCCAAGAAGTGATGCTGCAGGTGATTCTGCTGTAATGTTAGATAACTGGCATCTCCTGCCTTTTTTGATTCAGCATAACTTTCACACACTGATAACAGTGTGCTATTCATCATCCTTATATTGGACATTGTTATATAATATCACACTTACAAATACATAAGAAATTAAGAGTTGAAAATTGAGAGTGAATCAAAATGCAAAACAAGTACATACATTGTTGAGGTCCTGACCAAAACATTTTACACTCCCTAGAAATAAACAAGGTCCTCAGCTTTGATTTCAAAATGTATCTCTCGAAATGAGACTAGATGTAATACCCTTGTGCAAATGTTTGCATCTGTCTCAACCCTGTCTTCAAGTCATAAATACTAAATCAGAGACTAAAAAGAGAGTTGAGAAGCATTGCTTTTAAAATTAAACCTACATTTAGTTAATCAAGGGGACAAAATAACTGATTATGTATACTACCGTTAGTGTGTTGTGTAATGAAGTCCTCAGGCTGGGATTCCCTTTTTTCCTTGTTTTCACTGTAAAATCCCTGAATACTTCCTGTTTTCTCTGCTTATGGTGTGTTATCTACTCTGACTTTGGTGTATGTGATGCTGTAGACGTTGGGCAGGATTCAACCTCTGAAGCAGGTTAAACCTCTCAAGCAATTTCCCTTGTGGATGAATAAAGTTTATCTAAGTCTAAGTCTAAGCTTTATTTTCCCATCGTCTGACTCTGTTGATGTTCTATGTGCATTATTGTAAGGTTACTGGACTGTTATAGCTACTTAGATTAGCAACAGTTGAGAACAGAAACTTGTGAGCATCATCTTGTGCCTTCTGGGTAATGACTTATTTGGATTATCATTATCTTTGTCTTCCAAATAGCCTGGTATAGAGATGGCAGAAAAGTGTATTGGCTTGTGAGAGGTTCTGGTACTCAAGAAAAAGTTACAGCAAAATGTAGAAACCTGAGAAATCTGAAATTCTTCATGTCCACCTTGAGTTCAGATTGGTCCAAACTATATTAATCATGGATTTTATTTTTGACAGCTTATTTCTTATACTGTTGTTGGTCATTCTCAGAGTCTGTTACAATGTAATGGTTAACTAATCTGTTTCAAGGATTTGATAATGCTAATGAATCGTAACATAAAAGTGCTACACCGGCATTGTTGTTTAGAAATCGAAAGAGCTATTTCTTTTTTGTCACTGGTTTCCAATGGATACAGCCCAGTCTAAATCAAATCAATGAAACAAATAAATACTAAAGTGTTTATACAGATGTATGAGCCTGCAGTAACAATCTGACAGACGAATGTCGTTTTTGAGGTTTCCTAAAGTGGGTGTAAATTAAATGCAATTTATTTGTAGAACTGAAAAAATAATCTGTGTGTGATCGATTTCAAACCTTTTAGCGTACAGTATGGTTTTTCATTAGTTGAAAGAACCACCACAAGTGTTCAAGCGCTAAAGGAGAATGCCATTTTTCTAAACCTCAAACATCAAACAGACTAATTGGCCAAAACATAATAATGAAACAAATCAAATTCTCACATGCATGCGAGCCTCAGCCAACACGTTTTAGTATAGATGGAAAGCACAAACGGAGGGAAAAGAAAATCTGCTCTCAGATGTAGGAAGGGGCTCAAATTCTTGTAATGCAGCTTTAGGTGTGCAACAGACAGGACCAGGAAACCCAGCAGGAGCACAAGACTGATGAGGACACGGTCTGAGACTTTGGGAGATATTTGTTAAAGTGATGGGTGGAAAAAGTCTCTCCTTCTTTTCTCCATAAACATCTGGCAGGAATATCCATTGCAGTCTTTGTCTTGACGATTTGCTGCAGGAACTCAAATGGGATTTACCAGCATTTGAGATGTTTTTCTTTCTTTTCACACAAGCTCAGTTGCTGTAGCACCACATCATTATTTTTACATTACCACAATGGAAATTATGTATGAACTCTGTCATTTTAAAACCTTGAATTTCATTTTTTTTGATCATTCTTAACTCTGCCAGCTTAATCTCATTAAGAGACCTGAGAATGACCATGTACAAAAAGGATTTCCCTGGCTTAAAGTCACTGGCAGTGTAGTCATATTGGTAAAAGTACTATCCCAGAATCATTCTGAAAATATTACACAAACCTTTATTCATTCAATTAGATTTAATGAGGGTTATTATCAGTCATTATATTTGAATTTCCAAATAACAAATTACTTATGTAGTCACTGTGGTCAGTGTTTTTAAGAACGCTCCAATGTAGTGGACATTGTCCCGTTCTTAAAAACATTTCACAACTTTTCCCATCATCCAATATTATAAATGTATAATTGCCGCTGAAACTGTTGTAATGCAAGATAGTGATTCTGTAACTGTTTAATCTGGCTCTGGGCGTTCGGCTGAAGGCAGAACCTCCATTTTAAGCATAAGTAATGTGTGTGGATATAGTTTGAGAGTGGAAGATGATTGCTGTGATTATGGTGATTATTCTAGCAGTGAAAGGGAGCCTGGGACACTGTGTATTTGCTTTGCTGCCTTGCATGGGATCTGGTCTTCATAAGCCTCATTCATCACACGGCCTGGGATCAAAGATACCATTCTTGAACTGGGAATGCAGATGTCCTGTATAGCCCAACAAATGTTTTGCTTGTTCTTGGTCTGCCAGTCTCATAAATTTTGAACGTGATGGATTTTAAGGTGTTAAAACAAGCATTTGTTAAGACCTTAAGTAATCAGTGATTTTCAGCTTAAGCAGGTGTTTAGCACAAAGGGCTGCAGAAGTCCAAACTCTTTGATGGCTCAGGAGAAGCTTAGCCCTGGGCTAGTCTCCCTCTTATTTCATCCTATCTGTCCAGGGTAGCCTTGTCTCTCTGCAATTACAGAGTGCTCAGCACTCAATTACAGCATCAGCAGAGGCGTGTGACGAGATGGCTGACCAGATAAGAGTGGAAGCTTTACAACCACTCTCTTTGGAGGTGACAGTGTTACTAATCTCTGGTTGTAAAAATGTCAGGTATGGCGCTCACGCCCATATCTTTAAATTCTCTGCCTTAAAAAAGCATGACTTCTGACAGAGTAATTAGATATTAGTTGATAAAATGAGATGCTGCGAATGCAGAATTGCTAAAAAACTTCTGGACTTCAGGGCTGTAGCCTACAGTTTTATTATTTCTCAAGAGCTTGACAGGCTTCTCTTTACAAGTTCTCAACAATCTACTAAAAACAAACTGATTCATATACTACAGCATACAAGACAAAAGACTTTCTTATGCCTCTGACGTGGCATTGTGTTTTCGGATTATCCATCCATCTATACCATGCTTGCCACATATTACAAACACTTTTGGGGAATTTCTTCAAATTTGCCACAAATGTTCCCTTAAATTTTTATGGTCAAAGGCCAAGGTCGGCTATGACGTCACTCAACACATTTTGGCCTTAACTGCATATGCTTATTGCATATGCTTATTATGATAAATGTGTACTAATAGTCCACAGTCTTCACTCCCTGGGTGGACAGATCAGGACAGAGGGCCTCCTGTTCTTCTGGTAGTCCAGCACAAGCCTGATGGTTTTGTTGATTCTGAGCTTCGGATGACGAGGCTCCCCGTCAGATCTATGTACTCAATAAAAGTCTCTCAGTGAAAATGCAGTCACTGGTGTAGACACCATGTTTATCACTGGAAGTATACTTGTCAGTAAAGTGAACTTCCTTATATTTCATGAGTCTGGACGGACATGGATGTAAACTACAACTTGACTGTCTTCAAACAAGATCACTAATTATTCTCACTCACAACTAATGACTTGTACAGCTCAGAATCATTTTATTTCTGAATGGAGGGTTGACTTTGTTTCACTTTGACTTTAGTGGCTAGATGTATGAAGGTAGATAGCTACTTGTTGGCATCTAAAACATCTGTGATTAACAGGCCTAGCATTATAAGACTTGGGCGCAGCAACCAAATGGTTTCATGCAACACCTACTCCAAATGAACAGAAAAAACTATGCTGATAGTTCTCCACCGCTCTGCAGAGAAAAGATTCTGTATTGGGCTGAATGAAGTAGAAGTTTTATCCCGTTAGAGACTGATTTCAGATCGTGGTTTTAAACGAGTTTCCAAATATTTATTTAGCTCCTTATTGTCTCCAGGCTCTTGAGGGTTTTCTATTCGTTCATAGCGAGTCTCAGTTTAACCTGCAGGAGATTGACTCATGTAATGTTTTTTGTGGACAAATAGGAAATAAATTCATGATGAGCTGGGAGAAAATCCACAGTCACAGATGATGAGCTCAAAAAATATGTCTGAAAATGCTAAACCACCCCTTCCATACAAGCCTTCTTGGGAAAACCCTAATTAAGACGATTGCCTTTGCCATAGATGGTCCCTTAGTTTGATTCACTGGTTACTAAACTGCCTGTCAGTTTTCAATAAAGGGATCAGTCATAAACAGATTTGGGTCATGCCAACAGCTGTCCGATTCCTTCTCCTGTGACTGTGTTTGGTTGCGGTTTATAGGTAGCTCGACAGTGCAAACAAAAAGAAAAGATACGGTGATGTTTCTCTCCTGGGAAAAGAATACTTCCACACACCTTGTTTCTTTACAAGCCAAACACATTGAGGTCATTAGTATCTAAAAAGCGTATTTTTCCCATTAGGGAGTGATAGACAGCGACCATTGCCAAACAGATGTGAAAACCACTCACACCCCATACACATTTCCCTCACACCCTGTTCCCCCAACAAGTGGTTTGAGTTCCATGGCTCAAAGCCAGTGCAAGACAGTCGATGTTACTTTGTCCACTTCTCTGTCTTGGATTTGTTGCCTACTGCAGCCTGTTGCCTAGGCTGAAGCACACACACACACACACACACTCACAGCAGCCTCACGGAGTTGATGTACTTTACATCAAGAACAGTGTATGTTAACATACCACTCATCTTACTCACCAGCCCTGTCGACTTGCTCTGCATCTCCTTACACAGGGTACACAGAAGGGGGCCACACGCAAGTCTAGTCACAGCAAATTCACTGATTGAGGTAATCTCTCTCACATTCTGGTTTCTACACACGCACGCATGCACACACAAACACATATTGGTCCCCCTCTACTAGCACGATTGAAAACAGGTGCCCACCACATATCTTGCATTCTTCCAAAATACAAAAGTGGTTTGACCTGAATGGTTTTTTTTTTCTGGAGTGAAAGAAGAGTCCATGTGGATATGTGTGTGTGTGTGTGTGTGTGTGTGTGTGTGTGTGCGTAAACATGGAGGCGTTGGGTTCTGTGCAACATGCTGGTGGGGCAGCTCAGACTTGAGCTATATTGGAACCACATTTCTCCCTCTGCGCAACCCTAACATACAGTGTCAAGTTAACGTCGGGATAAGTCGCAGATACGCCATATGCCACCGCATTTAATAGCTCTCTGTTCATCGACCGTAACAGTATACTGGTCAGGCTTTGACCGATGCGGATGAATGATCAAACTGCACCGAAAGCTGCTCTCAAACTTTTGACTATTTGTTCAAGAATTTTCCGTTTTTAGATGACCTTTCTTCAGTCTCACTGTCTTGCTCTGCAGAGGATCTGGTTAGTGGAGGGACTGTCCCAATGAGAAACAGAAGGCAGGAGTGTTGCTAGATGAGCTAGTGGAGAAAGGAGACTGAAGCTATAATGGAGGCTGATGATAAATACACCACACTTGGGTTTTCTACCAGGGCAGTTTGTTTCCAAATCTTTCATGACTGGTCCTTCTGGTCGTCTGTTACTGCACGTGGTGTGTGTTAAGTATAAATGTGAGGTTGCTTTTCAGCCATCTGGTAAAACCTTAAATACTGTCATCAACAATTGTCCCCAGCATGTTAACTTAAGAATAGTTTGATGGATGTACTGTCTCAGAGCAGCCATTTCCACCATGCTTTCCCTACTGAGTTCACAATGCAGATTTAATGTGTGTATATTTCACTGAACGCTTCAACCAGTGTAATGTGAGTTACTAAAGCTGACAGAGAAAATTACAAGCAATTCGCGCACATGAGGACATTGTTACATGATGTAATTGCGTGCACATAGTTTGTTTTCCACCTCATAATCAATGTTTTTAATGTACAAAGGTTGAAATAAAAAGAAAAAAGACTCCCAATATCTCATAAGTGGGTATGTTTAATCACAATATATTTTAGAAGCTCTGGAAGCTCGTGCATCTTTAGATATGGAAAAACACATTGTATCCATAACCAGGAAATAAGACTCAAAATTAATTTCTCTAAACAGCCCTCTCCCCCTGTCTGCACATGTCTCTCGAGAATTCGGTTTTGATTTGCCTTTTAAAGCGAGCCAGAACTCGAGCATGTGCGTGATTGTGTGTTAATGTGTGTGTACGTGGGCTTGAATGCCCCGGACCCATTTTCATGGGACTAAACATCCAAACTGTCATTTGCTGTGGCAGTAAGCTGCATCTGACATCAAGTCATTACATATTTCTGTACTGAATGAAACCAGAAACAGAAATCGAATTTTTACTGTGCTTGCCATTTGTTCTGCTGAAGAACAAATGAGCAGATGAGGCATTGTTTTCACAAACCATCTGAATTCGAGGTTGATGTTGTAAGGGACGCTTAATTGGAGGCTAGTTCATTTTTTTTTTTCGTGTAATTTCTGCTCCCAGCTAAACCTCAAGAGCTGGATTCAGACAGGAGGCTCAAGTGCTTTGATCAAGGCTGGTGCAAGCGGTAGTTTAGCTGTTCACACCAAATGAGGGGATAACTGTTCATGTATGTACCAGTCAGTGGTGTGCACCGCGCCAAATTGCGTCCTGGCTGGACAGAATAGAAAGTTCACAAAGGAAGTGGGAAGCACGACGCTTCCAAAGGCTGTCTGAACTCAGCTCCTGAATTGCACTGTCTGTCAACTGACTTTAAATAGTTATAGATTTCCTCTTTGAATTGGATCCCTTTATTGAAAATACTTAATTTCTGTTGTAAATAGAAACTCCTGTTTAAAAGAAGACCTTCATTATTAACAGTTCTTACATCAAGGAAGAAACAAATGAGACAAATAATCCCTGATAAAATACATGGTGCTTCAAATTTAAAATGTAAAATTTAGATTGTAGATTCCTACTTTTTTGTCTGCTTTTCAAAATTAAGTGCCAACCTATGAAATGATAGTATAGTTAATAGATCCTTAGTGATGTTTATTCATCTTCCTGACATTTTCTGAGTAAGATATTCACAGCACAGCATTACACATTGCTGCAATGTGTCTTCTTCTCCTCAACCTGCTTTTCATAACGTAAGATAAGTGAAGACATTTTTCAAGCTGAAAACTTTCCAAGGTCCCAAAATCAGGTCTGTCTCATAATAACTAACACTTATAGACATTTCCTTATTTAGTGAGGATATATTATGTTATAATGAATGTGATTCTTTTAGCTTAAAAGTGAAATAAAATATAGCATAGTGCAAAAATACACCTGTTTAGCTGGCAGTAACTCACTAAACGTGCAGTAACAGAGAAATGGGATTTCTTTGTACACGTCAAATGGGTGTCTGGTTCACGTGGGTGGTAAACCAGCAAGCCCTGTTTGTGTGAGTGCATACAGGCCCAGTGTACGTAGACGTATGTGTACATCAGTGTTTGAGGGAATATGCAGAGCTGCAGAAATGAGGCATAGCGCTGACTGATGCTGCCGGCCTCTCTGCTTCACAGAGCTGGATTTTCTATCAGATAGACAGCTTGACAATGTCCAGACCCCACTCTTTCCGCTACACACAAACACACAAAGGCACGCCAACAGATGCACACACAATACACGCAGGCACATGCACACACACATGCAAGCACACAGCTTTCTGGGTTTGTTCTGCTTGTTTCTGGCTGCGCTGTTTGCAAGATAAAAGAGAAGCCTGCAGCTGAGTGAGTACAGTAAAGTCTGACTTCTTACACCGGTCTTTATTGTGTTATGTGTAGTAGAGAATTTTTAAACCTTATGACTGTTTCATTCAGTTCGCTTAAAAACAACAATCTAAAATAATGATCTGTGACTCAAAGACATTATTCACTGTCACTAAGATGTGCACCATTTGTTACAGAATTTAAGGCAATTTCATGTTGGCCTGATAGAATATCTGTCTGTGTTTGTGAAACAGTAGATCATTTGTATTGTTCCCTTTAGGGAGAGAGACGGTCCAGAAACAGTACAGTTTTGCTATTCCGCCCTTAATTTACAATCTATCATATTTATTTCCCTGAATCCAATGACATTGCTCATCATCAGCGTCAAACAGATGGGTTTTTAAGTGGAAACAACAAGATTCATAGTGTCTTAATGTCATTGCTTTCGTCTGACCGTCAAAATGGACAGAATGACAGACGGCCCTCAGATGTTTCCGTCGTTCTTTAAATAATGTGGCTACTACCAGACGTTACTGCAAACTCTAATTTTAATGTCCTCCTTGGGCTAGATGTGTGTGATACAGAAACTATTAGCTATTAACTATATATATATATATATATTCTACTATTAATTATTAATTAATATTTGAAGGAATAGACTGTTCCAATGAAAGTTAATATTCCTGTTTACTTGTTGCTTTGCTTAATATTTTCCAGCGCCTCTTAATAATTCGTAAATACACAATTTAATAGTTCACTACTACTGTACTACTGGATCTCTAACTAGTGATTTTTCTGATTAAATATATTAATTAGCATAATTTATCTAATCTAGCTATGTTAGTCAATATCTCAACATTTCTTTTCAGTTGTATGAATGAAAGACTAAATCATTTTTCAATTAACTAATTGATTAGAAATTTCAGATTAATTCTGATGAATTCTTATCAGTTTTCAGTATTATTATTAAATAAATTTAAAGTTATTTAATTGATGATCCACCTGGTGCTTACATGCACTCAATATATAATGATACAAGAAAGTTTATCCATGAGTTCGTCGGTAGCTAGTGAAGTAATAAAATTCCCCACGTGCAACTACACATTAATTTGACTGTACACGCTGCCCTTTGACCTGCCAGAAGAGAAGCGTTATTTTTAGTAACTCGTTGCATCCCATGATGCCTTTATGATGTGGCCGCAGGCCTACTAGATGTGTCTTGCAGCCAGACTGGTCGCCTTCTGCTCAGATCTCAGGTGAGGAAAAGCCTGGAATCACTCATCTTGACAGCCACATCTGGCGCTACTTTCTCTTTTCTGCTGCCCTCAGCTCTGCTCCTGCAAACAGACACCGCTCAGATTTAGCCATGGAGGGAAGGAGTTATGATAATAACTTTATTGGTGGTTATTAATGAGATTGAGAACAGACAGTTTACTCAGTAGAAATATACTCCCAAAGAGTGCTGTCTGCAATAAAACTATTGTTTCTGCTACCATTTTTTTCTTTTTGTCTGTGTGTGTGTGTTTTCAGGCTTTGTCCTGCCATTGATGGAAAGCAGATTAATGCCAGGTGCAACAAGCAATCCCTCTGTTCTCTCTATTTGCTCTTTGGATTATACATGACCAGTGCTCTATTTGAAATAAAGGCTTCCAGTAAATGCAAAAAACTCCTTTTATCTAAGGCATGACTTAATACGCTTTGCTCTGTATTCAAATTTGTTCTTGTCTTAAGGTCAGACAGTTGTATCTATTTTTACATAGTATTGAAGAACCTTTCAGCAGCTTGACATGCATCCAACAGAATAACCTCACATGCACCCGAGTGTGCTCTTCTTTTGTCTTCTTTCCACATTCGAACAAAGCTATTACTTGGCAAGCTCAGCTGCTTCCAAATTCAGAGTTGAGGGCAAATTTTAGCAGGAACCAGAACGGCACAGTATTCATCTGGTTCCTGTTGAACCTAGGAAGTAAGGGTCGGAGTTCAGGGTAATATTTACGTTAATGGAAGGACTCCAAACAGATTCAGTTTCAAAACAAGAGCCTAAGGTATCCAGGAGCAGCCTGCAGTCGCACGTTAAAATATAAACAAACACTTTTGGCACCCTCACCATATGCCAGCATCTGTAGTAGTCCCTCATCCTTTAGTGCAGAAGGAGAGTGATGTATAATGATGAAGAAGGCAGACATAAACGTCAGCTGCAGGACAGAATCCTGTGCTTGATGCTTTGAGGAGCACATCACCACAGGAGTCCATGATGGGAAAATCCGTCTTTCTGGATTCTCACTGAATATTGCTGAAGATGAAACTTTGCTGTGTACAAATGGATACACAAGACACAGGCATAAAGTTCAGCACCTGGTGAATGACTGCTGATTGCAAAATACATCCCATGTGCAGTTTATACAGAGACATAGTACACACATGCAATACTCGCATGCTATTTATGGCTGGGAAACGTTATCTTCTTTGGTTGAGCTGTTCTGAACGGACAAATCCATTGTTTGTCAAATGATGAGGCATTTTTTGTTTTTACTGCTTGATTTTTGTCACACTTTCTGTATTGGGAACATGCAGAGTGGTTTACAAAACATTTGATATATTTTTATAGTTTAGTTTAAAGCTGAAGTTTTAGAAGGAATCAGGAATGTTATGTATTATATGTACAGATGAAACTTATAAGTGTGCTTCTGCTGCTGGTTAATTTTTTTTATTTTACATAATGTCCACAGCAACACAGTCTCAGTGTACGCATGACTTTACACTGTAATAGCAGTGGTTTTCCATCTTCTCTCTAATGAGATGACTTGAAAACAGAGCCGGTTGCAAATATTCATAGCTGTGGTACAGAAAGCACCGCAGCTCGGGTTTTAGAGCTATGCGCAAGCGTATAGATTGAGAGGGCATGAGTTCCACATGTTTAACATCATGTTCATATTGTCATTTGATTCCAGATGCATAAAAAGAATCAAAGTTACAACTGCTTTGTGGGTTTTTCCCAGCCAGGTCTTTAGACAAACTGTACAACTTTGCCGACTGTGCTGGTCTGCACCTGATTCTGGGGCTCAACGCGTTGCACAGAAACCCTGACAACTCCTGGAACACATCCTCCACCTTGAGCCTCCTGAAGTACAGCGCTGGCAAGAAGTACAACATCTCCTGGGAGTTAGGCAACGGTCAGTACAGCGGCATAACACATACTTCCTGCTATATAATATGAGCGGTCATGATCTTTAGTAAAGAGTTCACAAGTGCGCTTTTCCTCAGCTGCAGGATTTAGAGTTGCCGTTGACACTGATGTACAGTTCTGGTGTAACTCCAGTTTAACTATACTATAAGTAAACATATATTTGGTTTTATTTAGCAGATTTCCCTGTAATCCAAGGTTATAATTTGTAGTTTGCAAAAGTTTTAAATTGTACAAAATAGTTTAGGATCATGGTCCCTCCTAATCTGCTGTCAGATAAATGTAGTGGACTAAAACAATACAACATTTTCCTCTGAAACAGTGGAGTGAAGTCGCATGAAAATAAAATGTACAAGTATCATTGAGGTATATTTAAGTGTGAAGTAAATTAGTTACTTGTCAGGGTACTTCAAAAATAATGCCGCAAAAATGCTTTTGTGTATCAGTTACCACCATACCAAGTGGAGTAAATAGAAACAAATCCGACAGAAATAAATATGTGGTGCAACTTAATTTTGTGTTTGAAACACTGATTGTTAAGGGACAACTCAGGTGGGTTGTTCTGAGAATCTTGGAGGAATCGCAGAAGAGTAAGACAGTGTCCAGTGTCTTCTATCTCTTCATTTAATCCCAGACTGACTCCGTGATGTTGAGATTATGGCTCCGTAGGGGCACTACGGTCTGTTGGAGGACTCCATGTTCTTCCAGCTGAATATACTTCTGTATGACTGTGTGTATGTTTGGGGTCATTCCTCCTAATAGCATTGTGGGACACTTAATAATCTAAACATGTAAAGTCGTGCTATCAATATATATCAGAAAAGTAGAATGGAGGGAGAGGAAAGACTAATTGTCAACATTCAGCCAACTCTTATCTGTTCCCTAAACACTTCCAACATTACACTTAAACTTGACTTTTGCCTGTTCCTTACTGGAAATCTTTATACTCTGAAATATTCAATGAATGTAGTTTATAATTATACATGCCGTTTCTAGTGCACAGTGTCAGTTAAGGGTTTTGCCTTGAAGGAAGGATAACTTCTCTTTCAGGAAGTATATTTTACGGGTTGTAAGTGTACCGTTAGATAGCGATCTGTCCGTGTGAGTCTAGCTGTTCAAGGGTTAACACAAGTGTTTTGTTTCAGTGGTGAAAGGAAGTGTGTCTGTCTGCTGCACATTACTTTATATTTTCATTTAATTTGATATGTAATAAAACTCACAATAGAAACTTTTATTTTAGCCTAAGCCTGAAAGTACCATGCAAAATCCACTGATTGGACCATATGAACAATTTGGTGAGAACCTGAACCGTATCTAAAGTAATCATTTTAAGTAAACCGTCCAGGCAGTGCAGATTCAGCAAGTGAAAGGTGATCCTTTGAAATTTGCTAACAGTATTCTCATAGTTTTCAGGAATACAGCTCAGACACATGTGCACACACAAAAGCATAAGGTTTTATTTTGCAGCACAAAAACAACCTGAGAAATAGCGAGAGTGGTTAAACAGCAGTGGGTCTGCAAAAGTTTAGTTTTCCTCCTTTTTGGGAAACTAGCTCCTTCAGTCTCTTTGTTTTAATGAATCTGCAAGGCCACCCTGTGTGCCTGAAGCATTCCCCTGACACTGAGTCCATCTGTCTGTATTACTGCGAATTGCCCAATTACCTTTTTTTCTACTGGCTGTTGGATACTCGCTAAGAGAGCTAGATCAGACTACAACAACAACAACATTATCTGCCACCTCCCCACTGTTGCTTATATAAACTCTATCTCTCAGACTCACTGTACTGCATCTCCTGTTCCCAGAGCCTAATGCATATCGCAGCATGGTGGGTCGTGCGGTGAACAGCACCCAGTTGGCTCAGGACTACACCAAACTGCGGACCCTGCTGCAGTCCGTGCGCTACTACCACCGAGGTCACCTCTTCGGGCCCAATGCCGGACGACCCCGGAAGAACGCCATCCTGCTGCTGGATGGGTAAGTCTCCAAGTAAAACAATGATTGGTCAGGATTCCACTCCTTGTTAGGCTGTCCTGCTGGTAAAAAAAAAAAAAAGGGGGGGGGGGGAAGGTAGTGGAAAGTATGCCGCAGCAGTTTGAGACTTTTACTCAGCTTTACTGTGTTTAATGCACACACACATACACACACATTGTGGTCGTGTTCAGTGTTTATGGATTTCCACTCTGCAGGTTTCAGGGTCTCAGCTTCAGTTATACCATGTCAGCCTAAATAAAGTGTCATCTGATTGATAACGTGACGGCACACAACCCACCTGCTGGTTTCACGTAGAAGCTGCACTAGTTCTTCCTCTTGACTCTGGTCACTTATTTAACAGCTCTCATACCATTGCAGCCTGTCCCCTTCAGAGACTGCAACAAAACTATTGTTTCATTGTTCAATATTCACTAATTTTAGTCACAGAGTGTTGTAGTTGCAAGGAGGATTTTTCTTGTTTGTGCTTTTAAAATCATTGAGTCTTCTACCTTCAAAAACTGCATTCACAAGCTGTGGTTGTTTGGAAGATGAAAAATAAAACTAATACATATACATAGACAACATAATGTATATAATGTATATATCATGAGATGATGAATCTAGCATATTAACAAGCTGACAAGGAAGGCTTTGTATAAAATAGTTTACAACATCATGATGCACCTTTGACCACAAGCAGACTCATTTTGCAGTGCAGTTACCAATTTACTCATTTGATCATGTCTGTGTTTCCAAGGGCAGTTTAAGACCAGCGACTCTCTACATTAATGCATTAGATACATTTGTTGTGAACTGTTATGATCTCCACGGGAATTTAAATTAATTAAAAACAGGAGTTTTCCTCCTTTCCAAAAAATATGCCGTCCACATGAAAGCGTAAAAGAAATGCCAGTCATGCAGCAAGGTGACCCTAGTCCTTTAGCTATGATGACAAATCCGAATCCTGAAAAAGAGTAATTGTACATTTATGTACAATTACTGCTGGCAAGCTTACCAGAACTTTTTTTGGCCACGTCCAACGTGCGCACAAAATCTCCTCCCATAGAAAAATGAGATACAGTCCCCACTGTGATGTCACAATCCCCAAACTCCCAGCCTACATGTCGGTCCTGACAATAATAACTTTATCCACAAGCCTGATGTTAACAGTAACACTGGATGTGTGCATGCAGGCTACTTGTGGGTGTCACTGTCCGTCTTAGTTTGTTGAAACTAATTTTAGGCATGAAATGCATTCTCAGCTCTTTTAGCCAAACAGATGACCGCATCTCTCAAACATATTCATCACTTACAACAGAGTTACGCCTTTGTGAACTTTTCCGTCCGTGGAAATTTAAACAAACTTTGACACACTAAAATGGGTGCATCAGTGGCCCTGTACAACAAACACAGACTGAAAATCACACCTAGATACACAGATTAGTCAGTGTTGGGAAATCTAAATAAAGTGTGAGCTTAAGGAAAGATGTTTGCTTTTTTTTCCTGGATAAAATATGTTGAGACAAATGGTTGAAAACAAAATGTCTTTGCCAAGAAGTGGATGTTTTCAGAGAAGTTATAGCTGTCGGCAAAAACACATCAAGAAACAGAAAAATAATCATACGTGTGCTTAGATCTGCAGTACATTAGATGTTGATAACGTGTTTTTAAGTGCTACATGGGGAGTTAGCAAACACTGCTGTACATGATTGATGAGTAGAAATGTTAGAGGTGGTCCTATGTACCAACCATAAAACTTAAATGACTACTCTCTCTCCTGGGTGGCTGAGAGGACAGCGCAGTCAGTCCTCAACCAGCCTGTCACAACAGCTTTCTTTTAGGAAATCTTTTTACAGAGACATTTACAAGAGACTGAGATGGGGATTTATACTCCTAGATTTAAGTTGTTGAACAAACAGTGGATAGCAAAATATCGTCCATGAAATGACATTTAATGTGTGCGAAAACACATGAACACTAACAGTTTAATGTCTCAGTATATCTCAGCCTGAATTGCCGGCTCCTCTCACAAATACACACATTTTGACAGGTAGTTGGAAGACATTGGAGAGAGAATAATTTGATACGGGTCTCCAGCCGCTACGCACTTGAACTACTTACATCAGTGAAACCATTAGAAGTCCTCACTGAGTCCTCAGTCCAGATTTACTCCTAAATACAGGTGTGTTTGTGCACACCAGTGTATGTATGTGTACTTTCCAGCTCAGGCTGATGAATGAGCAGTGGCTTGAAACGACAGGGAGGGATGTAGAAGACTAGTGATGAGAAGAGGAGGAGGAGGAGGAGGAGGAGGAGGAGTAAGAGGATGAAGAGTAGAGAGCTGGATGTACCCTTAGGTCAGGGGTGTCACATTTAACTATGGGGCGATGCTTGTGTGTTTGACACAGTTACGAGGAGGTGGCTCTTGTGTTTGACAGCCCAACTACTCTACTGCTCTCAGGAAATAAGATGAATTAGACGCTGAGCTGCTCAACAGTCCAAATATCAGAGCTGCTCAGACTAAACAAGCCAAAGCGGTGAAAGTTGTGTTTCTGTGACATGATGTTTAGAGACACACATTTAGGCACGTCTGGCAAGCTGTTACCCCCAAATATGGAGAGATTTGGATCAGGTAGACCAGGAAACACACACAGATGCAAAAGCTCAGAAGGAGGAAGGCGGATAGCAGTAGGAATTGTGTTTTGGTTGTGTTTGTTTACGGGATGAGTCCATTAAAAGGTAGACTGGGTTAACAACATTTTTTTTCGGGTGCCTAGAGGATGTTTGTGTTTAACTAACTGAAAGCAAACCCTTCAAGCTGCAGAAGCAGCTCCAGAGCTATTTATTGTTTTACAAAACTTATTCTCTCATTTTTTTTATGTATCGTTTTACAATATTGACTGAACAGTGAATGAAAAGAAAAGGTAAACTCAGATTCTAACACATTGCACTGTCTCAGTATAAAGTATTTAATGTTTCACCTACAATCCAGAACAAAATGAGGCTTGCCGACAGCTCACGCCGTTTGTCATCCTCTTGAATATTTTCCAACCCGGCAACCTCAATAGCCAGAGGCAGGCTATTACATTCAAACTCACATTACACTCAGATTAGCACAACAACATCAATTCTTTCTATTGTTGTACACATCTGCCTCCACAAAGATTGAGTAGGGTTAATTTTGCTTTGGGCGATCTGTGCGACACATTTTGCACTTCCTGTTTGAACACGAACCTGCCATGCATCTTGGTGTATTCGTCTTCGCTTTCATTTACCCCGAATAATTTGGGGTAAATGGGGATATGTTGACAGCCTGTGTTACACACTGTCAGCACTAAATGTCCCTGCATTATTGCCACATCAGGCCAAGCTGATTTGTAAAACGTTAGCACAATACGAATGGCCACAATTGTGACATTAGGACAGAAAATGCCAATCAGGATGATATATCTGTGTTTTCCTGACTTTCAGGTTCATGAAGAACGCTGGCTCTGTTGTGGATGCAGTTACGTGGCAACAGTAGGTATTTTACCCTTTTTTTCTATTTTAATATTTCATCCCACAACATGTCTTTTGAGTAGACTACACACGTGTCTAGCCATAAATCTAACAGCACGGGCCCTGATGTGTTTTTGCACCATTATCGCCACACTGTAGCAGCCACTAACAGCCATTATTAACACCGTTACCGAGACAGACTGATGCACAATGTGGAAGAAGTGTGTTTATCCTCCAAATGGAACAACAGGAAAAGGCGCCTGAGAAGAGTGTGTGTGTTAAATTAGTAACACCTGTCATTTGTCTATTGCACATACTGTAGGAATGCATACAAATAGATCAATGGCTTAATCCCCTCCCTCCCATGTTTTACCTCTTTACACGCATATGCCCAGCGTGTGCAAAAAGACACACTTACTGTCACACAAACCTTGCACAACTCATTAGGGTGAAGGTCAGGTCTAATTAGGAGAAATTAGAAGAAACGGAAGGTGGAAGGGCTGTCAGTAAGACTTAGAAAAACACCACCCACACTGTTAAAATCAAACCATATGCTCTGGCTCATTCCCTCCGTCAATTAGCCCGTTTTACGCTACAGGTCCGGATTCCAGTCTAACCAGGCTGCGTGACAGAAACTCTGACCTCTACAAAAGAAGCCAACCTCATAAAAGTGGAGACCACTTATTAACACGTCTACGGTATAGCTTTTACTTCGCTGCAGCTGTCTCAGGTTGTTTTGAATAAGGTGTGCAAGGTAAGAAACGCGGCACTCATTAAGTGCTCTGGAGAGCAATAGGCTTACTGTCTGCGGCTCACGGTCAGAAGTGTTCTCCTGGAGCTCGTGCAGGGGAACCATGTTGGTTATGTTGTAAAATATTTGTGTACCACTAGATCATGAAGCTTTGATGTATGGTTTGGATTATATTGTGACATTTTTTTTCCACAACATTGTAGTTTCCCATTTGCAGCATCTTGTCTTAGTTACAGCTTTTCCGTTTCTGGATTCCCCTGAAAACATTATGTGTTGTCATTCATTCATTCATTCATTCATTCATTCATTCATTCATGTTCTGTAACCGCTTGTCCTGTGAAGGGTCCCGGAAAATGTATTGTCATCCTCCTTTAATCTTTCCGTCTCTTTCTTCCCATATTTCTCCATCTTTCTGCAATGTTAGTCTTTTTCTTCACAGATCTTTTTTAGATCAAATAACCTTGAACTGGTTATTTTCTAAGCAAGTTAAACAGATGATTTACACAGATGATGCAAACAAATGCTCTCACTCACCACTATCAGTTTGCATCTGTGCGGAAGTCTTGGTTTTATTTGTTCAGACATTTCTGCATCTCCACCAGTACAGTGGAGGTGAACAGATTTGTATTTGTGGTGCAGTCAGTTTTCCTTAGCTGTTCAAACTTTAAAACTGTAGTAAAAGCAACATTGGTCCACAATGACATATCTCCACTGATCAAATATTTCTGGTCCCTATTGAATATACATTTTAACTGTGATTCCCTGACGACTTCTCTAGCACTGTGACGAGGTTGACGGTTATAGATAAACATTTACTTCAGTTAAAGACTTAACTACACACAGCCCCTCTAACCTTACTTATAGCGAACTGCCTTACCAACAGGGGCTGCTTCATGGTGAGCGATTTATCCATCCATCCATCCATCCATGGATGGACGGCTGCCAGGTCTGTGAAAATATGAGCAAGAAAGGGGAACGGGACAAATTTACCCTTTTCCACAGGAGTTGCTGTTTAGATGCCCCTGAGCAAAGCACATAATGTGTGCCTAATTGTTCCAGCAGCGGGGTATTAGTTCTACGAACATTTGAGTGTGAAGCAAACAAGCACCCCTCCTGTTAAACTCTGTAATAATGAAAGGTGCGCTTAACAACCCTTGCGTCTGAAAGCGAGCGCTTCTCATACTAATCAGCTTGTCCTTAAAGAAGTATTTTAATTGTTAAAACATTTATTTATTTACACTTTACTATTTGCAGTCACGCTGGCACATTTTAAACAAGCCAGAGAGGCACATTATATACGTGTCTCAGCAGTGGTACCGCCTCCCAGAGAACCTTATGTGCGCCTTATTTATAGCTGGAGAGAAGTTCAAGATTTTTGATCTCCTCTAGTAGGAAAATCACAGAGGGACTGTAAATTTAGCAATGGTGCTTGTGAGGGAAGCTACATATCCTTCAGTCGTTACTAATGATTGATTACCTTCTGGTCCAGATCAAGGAACACATCTACTTACTTTGCTACCCCTCCCTCATCCCAAATTTCTCACCATGCCAGAAGTGCATTCCTGGACGCTCCGTGTACAGTTATTGAAAGTTAACTGTTCTAGGCATCTATATAACTGAATCTGTTTGTTTGTTTGTTTACAAGTAGCTGAGAATCCAAGCTGAGGGTATTCTTCACAATATATGCACAAAGAATGCAGCCATTAATAAGAGTCCTGAGATCATTACCTTATTCAGCGTCAGTGCAAAAGGAACCACTATTCTTACCTTTGTACATTTAACTACAACATTTATAGTATTTCTCCATTTTTGGTACCGATGCTTTTCCACCTCTGTTTCCATTCATCCCCGTCTGATTTTATCACATCTGGGTCTTTAGTCTGCACCGTATTTCTTTGTCAGTACAGTGCAATATAGTTTTGTCAGTGAGCTGTCTTTGATGTGGTTCTGCTGGCACTCACAGCGAGCTGTGTAAAACAAGCTGACCCAGTGGATCTTTGTCTCAAAACACAGTGCTGTTCAGTTTTGCATTTTATTGAATTCTGGTCAGTATCTGGCCAAAGGTTGGACGAACAAAAGAAAAATTCTTGGTTCTGTTTTAGGGGCTTTACTTGTATACCAAGACAATCCTCTTAATCCTGGTTAAATCTGTTGAACAACTATCTTTATATTAATAATCTGGGGCTTTCTGCTTTAATGGAGCACCAAACTTGAGTCTTAAACAAATAAAGTTAATCTTAAATGTATTACCTTTCATAGATTCAGGCCAAAATTCATAGAGCAAAATGTAGCTACATGAATTTGCGAAGTCTTTTTATTCTCTTTCCATATATGAGCTGGAATTTTTCTCCATGAGATCCGGACTGAAGACTTATTGTGTGCTCTCTAGAAAGATGACAGGATAACCAAATAATTTGTGTAAAGCTATGACTTAATCCGTGCATTGTTTACAGTTCGAGGCCAGAAGCTTGGGACTTCTCCAACACTGTGAGAAACATTTCAGTGAGGTTTAAGTTCAGATTGCAACACTCTCCGCCCCCCCCACATGAACTGAATCTGTTCAGCTCTGTTCTCTCAAGTTTTGTTGACACATCTGTCATGTCCCCAGACTTTTCCAAAACAGGTTGAGAAGAGGTTTGACGTTTGTTTTTGAATCTTATGTTCCCCTGGTTTGTTATGATTATACGGTCTTTTTGTCTTCTTCCCTTATTATTGCAATTCTTCCCTGGCATTGTCTGCGTTCTAATTTTGTTGAATTTAAGATTAAGAAATGTTCTGACAAGGATTATCTTAGTAACGCAACTGCCTCAATCATCATAGTTCTTTGGAGATTTTTCCAGTTTTACAAAAAAAAAAAAATTCTCTCAATTGGCACACAGCGTTTGCAGCTTCTAGCCAGACTGAAATGAGCTGATCTGGTATTACAAAATGTCTTGTTTCCAAAATTCAGAAGAGTTGTGAATCGTTTTACCTCTTATGCATGCTATCTTTTGCTATTGCTTACATGCAATGAGTGAATGAGCCAGTTTGTATATTTGCAAATATAGTTTTCTACAATTAAGAGGTTGACGTGATTTTGTAAATGCTGCTAATGAGAAACAAAAGATGATCCTACACCGCCGAATAGGATGTCCATTAAATTCTTTGCACTTAGTATTTACAGCGTTAGCCAGAGGTTAGCGTTTGAAACTGGCTGCCGTCTACTAAAAGTAAACGATAAACGTGAAGCATGTCAGTTCTGGACTAATACAGAAAACTTCCAGTGAGTGGGAGAAGATAGAAAAGACTTGACCATGAAGATCAATTCGCTAACAATCCCAAAAACCAATCTGATTCTGTTTTGACTAATAGCACTTTCAAAATCCCAGATTTCTTCTCAGCTCGGGCTCCAGTAAAGGCACACTTCAGTGTACAGATTGATTAGTTTCAGGAATATACTGTTTAGACACATGCATCCATTTCTTTAGTTTTTCCCTGCACTGCAAATAAGATGTTAAGGTCTCTTCATGACACCTAAAAGATGAACTAGAGAATGTTTGCTCTCTTGGACTCTTGCAGAGGATGTTCGAGAGGATTCCTTTCTTCCCACAGGATGATGCTCCTCGGGATTTTGTCTCTTATCCCAATAAATTCTTCTCTCATCATGCTCTCTTAACATCATCTCACATTTTCGTCTCTCTTTGTGTCTTTATCCCTCATCGCCGCAGATGGATCTCTGCATTGTTCAGTCTCAGTCTGAAATGTCGGTGCTTCCTATTCCCCTCTTATGCAACCCCACATTTTAAAATAGGACTGGATTATCTGCAAACTGAAGTATAACTGAATATGTCAGTGCCTGTTTGTCGCGTCTGTTGCCGAGAATTGGTACAATGTGTACTACATCTTTGAGACTAATGAAAATTACACTTAGTGGTTTCGATTTTTAATGTGGAGCCCGCAATGAGCCACAGCAATAGAGAGTCTGAGGTGGTGTTGTATTTCTGAAGTTGTTTCTTTTCGTTTGGTTTGATGGAAAATGAACCTTAACCTTATATTTTTCAGTTTCTTTTAGCCGTTTGTTGCGTGTTTCTCTCACAGTTTTTTCTCTGCGTTTTTGTTGCAGCTATTACATGGACGGCAGAGTGAAGAAAGCTGAGGACTTCTTAAAAACTCGTCTTTTGGACACGCTGACAGAGCAGATCAATAAAGTCACCAAGGTACGAAAGTTACTCTTAAAATCTCATAATATTCTCAGTTTATACAATAATGGTAGATTGTATGCAGATCTGTTATGTAGAGACGGAATAAGGTTAATTGTGTTACACAAAGGGCACATTTTAGTGGTGATATTCTGGTATTTCTCCATATTAAACACCTTTTATCAGTTTAGATTTACACACCACCTCGAACATGGATATGAAGAAATAATTCATTTTATTCGCAACATATTTTGAGTTTCTTTATTGTTTTCCAAGTTATGGATGTTTTGCCCTCAGATATATTTTCTTGTGATAAATAAGCCACATGTGCAAACCACAAAACTGAGCCCTCTGGGTAAAAGGGTTTTGTCTGCTATGAGGTGATATTATCAACACTCGCTGCTGTGACAAACTTGTTGAGTTTAGAGAGACCAACAGCGCCAATGTGCCTCAGGGGGGAAAAGAAGCAAAATAATAATTCCCAAGAACATAACACATTTCAGATTGAGTGAAATGCAGAAAGACTTGGACTCTTTTGTGCATTGCTACTCTGTCTTTGAGATCAGGTTTTTGTCTTTCTGGTTTGTGCATTACATTACATTACAGTGTTATTTACTATGTGTGTGTGCATACAGTGTGTAAGGAAGGATGACCGATATGTGAAATACTAGGTTGACACAGAAGTTTAAAATAACAATTTGACCAATAGCCAGTATCAGTCATACAAAAATTATATGTAACTTAAATGTAATTAAATGTAAATGTAAAACAAATTAGAAAAGCATACAAATAATTACTAAATAGAAACATAAATAGAAATGTATGAGTCAGACTGCAAATAACCAACACAATATTACGGTACATGATCACTGGCCTCTCCCTCTAGTGAATGTCATCTTATATGCCGATGTATGGCCAATAAATGTCTTAATATACAAACAAAACTTTTTAGGCGTTATTACCTGGAGTACACCTGAAATGAGTGAAAAATTATAAGCTTTTCACGTAGTAGATGCATTTCCATTACTCATTGCAGGTCGTGAACACTCATACTCCTGGTAAGAAGGTGTGGCTGAGTGGACTTGGGCCAGCATGGGCAGGAGGCATCAATAATCTCTCTGACACATACGCTGCCGGCTTTCTGTAAGTGCTGTTGTTTCTTAAGGCATCACCAAGATGTGTTCTATTGAGGAGATGCTATCATATTTATTTATTCCTGGTGCGTTAAGTATTTTTGTGCATCAGCCAAAGTCTTACAGAGCTGCTACTATTTTTGTCTGTGTTTATGTATATTCCAGGTGGGTGAACACGCTGGGGATGGCTGCTGTGCAGGGGATTGATGTAGTCTTGCGTCACTCGTTCTTCGACTATGGATACACACACCTTGTGGACCAGCACTTTAACCCTTTGCCTGTAAGTCTCTATATTTCATTTCACTTTGGAATATTTACAGGTTCTCATTGTCACGGCCTCAATCATAATAACAAGGATCTGACCGGACCAGCCCTTGTTACGCTTTGGACTCTTCTGTACCAGACCCAGTGCCTCTTTCCCGTGGGAGCTATTAGCTGAGATGAAAGGCGTTTAGCGGTGATGAGTGGTTAGACGCGGGGGCGAAATGCCATGTAACCTTAGCCCTTTATCAGTAACTCAGGATAGTGTCAGCGCTCCCCTCAACCCCCCATCATAACTGTGTGCTTCTCTGTGCGGGACAGTCAGCCGGTGAGAGATCTGCAACCTGAGATTCTGATACATGGGCATGTTAGTAAAATAGCCCGCAACACTGTGTGGATCGGCCCAATGTTAAGTTCCAATGTGGTTTTATCAGATTCATGCAGGACCAGTCCACATGTTATTTATACTTGATTGTTCCTGGATAGTATACGAAGTCTTGGCAGTCAAAATATTTTAACGAGGTTCTCTGCAAAATAAATTCTGTTTTTTTTTTTTATTATTTTTTTTTTTTTGTATTTTTGCTTGAATAAAATAGGTTTAAAGGAGTGACAAAATGCTACAATGTGCCAAGTTCATAAAAAAGATGTATTGACTTAATAAAAAATGGCTTTATATTAGGGTGAGGCGGATCAGGGGTGAGGGCCCTTACTCTAATGACATGGACAGTAAATCATTGTTACTACAATAAAGGACAAAAACTGGAGGAATTTATCAAACATTTGTTGTTAATCAGGATGGTTTTGTTCTTGCTTTGAACCAGCTACTAGAATGAGTATTGGCAATCCTGAAGTACCATTTTATTGCTAATCTTATTGGGCTCATGAACTAGTCACATCTGCAGATTTCTCACAGTAATTTTACAATAAGCCCCTCATTAGTCCTGAGAATAATGGTTCCTCTCTTCCTCTTTCTTCTGCCTCACTTCAACGATAGGATATTAAACAATCAAGATGGCTTCATTTTTCTTCCCTCTTCTTCTCCATTATTTTTCTGGGAATGGCGATCTCCCGCTAGGATCACAATGCTTTTAACATGGTTGGATGTCTGAAGGCTGCACCGGCCTACCTGCTGAGAGATATTCACTGCAGGGCCAACCTGTCTTCAACCTGAAATTTATGACCTGGCCCCTTTCTCTATAAGATGACTCCACCATTGGTAAAATCCGGTCAAAGCCCCAAGCCCACAGAATGACTCTACAACTTCATCTTTTACCACACTTATCCCATTACTTCCTTTTCTTTTCTTTCTTTTTTTTAACTTCTATCTTAATCCTTTTTCCTCTTTTGTATTTTTTTCCCCCCTCCACATGTGTCGTCTGTCTCCTTCCAGAGGTGGGTGCTCCTAAACTAAAGTGATTGTCTGAGATTCCTTCTTTGAGGAACAGAAATGTGTCTGTCTGGCATTAAGCAAAGACATATTGCTCCTCAGTGAAAAGAAGAAATAGTATTCACATAAAAAGCAGGGAGATGAGACAGTAGTCGGTGCGTGCAGTTTAGCCTTTATCTAATTTCGATTCGATTTCAATCGAATTGAAATTTAAGCACGCTGAAAAATGCTGAAAAGCTTGTAAACTAGTTTGTGGATCTAGCAATATTAAAAACACTCAGTGCAGGAAAGTGCTTATTCTTATACTTTAAATTTAAGTCATATAGATTAATAAGGACTTATCTGGGCATTTATCTGTCTAATTTAGCTAAAAAATAATTATTATTTGCTTTGTTATCATTCTGTATAACCTAAACCTTTGTGAAGCTGATGTTTTATTGTTTTTTTTTTAATGTTTTTTTTTACATGTTACTGGTTCACTTATCCGCATTTGTCTTTATGTTGATCGGACCTCGAAGTAAGGGTTGTTTATGCAGTTGATGTTTGTATTTCTGTCTATCTATCTAGAGAGGGCAAGTCTGGGGCAAATGAAGACAGAGTGAGGAGACAGGGAGGCAGTTAAACAGGAAAAGAGTCAAAGAGGCAAACAGTCAGCCCGCTGAGGATTTAGGACCCTAACTGAAGTTTCTCGAAAAAAATAAAAATAAAAAAAATATCAGTATTTGGTCTCACCAGTACCCGCTCTGCCTGGGCGTGCATTAAAATATAGAAGTCCATTGGTGCTTTGTGTTTAAAATTTTAAACACAAAGCAAGAGTATAGAATCACCCTGACCAGCGTCCGCGAATAAAACTCCAGACTCGTAGCTGTGCTTTGTTTTGTATGCAATGTAATAATCACGGATCATAGTTCTGGTCATACGTTCATCCATCCGTCCCGCCGGCCGTGGCCAGCACTATACTGTTCTATATTGTGCTCTGCTTCTTCGATGCCTTGGCAGCAAATTAAGTTAAAGCCTGCGTGGAAAAAAGAAGCCCTTAAATGTTGCCATATGCAGGATTGCATGGGAACTTCCTGAGGAACACATGTTGTTCTGGGACTCTCGGAGAGGTGTTGAGTCTGTGTACTCTATAGAGGGAGACCCACTATAGTGGATCATTCAGTGACGATAACAGAAAACAGCAATTCATCATGTAGCATAATATTTTGTAAAAAATGTCACATTTGAGGCTTGCCAATTCTTGACAGGTCAGCGGTTGTTAGATATGAAGTGACATGTTACATGGGACAGTCAGCTCCAATTAAATGTTGAATATCAGTATGCTGGCATATTTGGACTTTTTTGTGGATTTTATAGCTTTTTTTTTAAACAGACTTGCTGCTCTCACTGTTTGAAAAATCTAACCGGTTTCTACAATCACCTCGTGATTTCATGGTTGGATTAAAAACTTGTTCTGAAAAGCGTCACTTTCCACAGAAACTGTTAAAATCTCGCATTTAAAACTTATTTTTCACAACTTTTTGTTTTGATTGTTTTTTTGGTTTGTGTGTTAAATATTATGGTGTTGCCCTTACAGGATTACTGGTTCTCTCTGGTCTTCAAGCGCCTGGTTGGTCCGAGGGTTTTAGCTGTGCGTGTAGCTGGACTGCAGAGGAAGCCCCAGCCAGGACGAGTCATAAGAGACAAGCTACGCATCTATGCTCACTGTACCAGCTACTACAAGTACGTGCCACACATTAACAACCTAGGATTTAGTTTATAACCTGCAGCTTAATTTAATTTGAAGCCGGCAGACGACAATTCACGCATCCTCAAGTGAAGTGGAGCAATACTTGGGAGGGTCCTTGGTGATTTAGACATAAAACTGACAGCTGCTGTTAAGATTTTTTTCAACTTCCGTGTCTTCCTGCAAACACCTGAGGCTCAGTGTCTTGTGGGGAAGAACAAAATCCCCAGTCTGCCCATTCGGCTTCCCATAAATAAGCAGACAGCAGACACCTGCTCATTCACAGCTCAGAGCCTATAAAACTTAACGGGTATCACTTATCAGGTGTGTGGGTTCTGTCTCCCTGCCGTCAAAGAGCCGCTGAAAGGTGTGCTGGGCCTTTATCCCGTCTCGGATTGGCTGGAGGGGGACATTTGAGGGGGAGGGGGAGGGACAATAAGGCAGTCTGTGCTGGGCCTGTTCAAGGTTATCATTTAACCCAGGCCAGCGGCTGTCAGCACCAGGCTAGACTTACGGCCTTACTCTGGACGGGGCTCGTTTACAGGTGGAGCATCTCTTAGAAAAGTAACGGCGCGCTACACACACATGGATTTTTGTTTAAATGGGCGCGAACACAGAAGCCTGAGACCTAATGACATGCGTGGAAATATCTGAAATAGTTTTCGACAAGTGTACTCACTCACTCGCTTGGTAGTATAATTTTGGAGTAAAGACGTAGCCATGGCATGTGGTGCCGTTCAGCTCCACTCAACATACCAGTCCGCCCTGAGCTCATGTGATCAGACAGTGAAGCACTAAAGCAGTTCCTCTCAAATCCAAAGCCACTTCAGTTACCATTATTCCTGCCAGTGTGTGGTTTTACCCAGTCAGTCTTTAAGTGGACAAACCATTGTAGTCCTGGTGGTTTGACTGCACTGTGTTAGACAGCAAAGAGTATAAATGTGTCCAGGCAGTCAGCGGTTTGAACAGTCTTCGCAGATTAGATATTTGACTTTCACTGCCCTTTTGCCCCTTTTAGTGGTTTGTATGGAATTTCTTTCACTTTCCAGCGATGCTCCGACATCAAACAGCATCGACACATGTTTATGTTCCTGGTTTGGATCTCTAAGAACCTCATCATTTGAAAGGCCTGAGAGGTCATTATCTTTTCCTCCATCTCACCATCTGATCTATCACTCTCAACCATGGTCTACATTTCTCAGAAACAAGGCTCCAAGAGTTTAACACAGAGTCGGATTCACCGCCCTCCCAACAACAGCACACTGCTTTCTTTCTCTCGGTGAATATATCGAATATTAGCCGTCTTGCAGGGTTAATGAAATAAATGTCTCACCCTGTGCCCAAAAGAACAAAGGTAAACACTGAACCAAAACCAAGATGGCTTTGAAGATATGAGATTTTGGAGGTTGCATCTGGGAGAGATGTCTATCCGACCGTTTAGCCCTGACCCTGAACACCGAAGCTGACATGTGGTATTCACTACAGCTGTGTTGTCTTTGTCCTCAAACCTGGGTCCTTATTAGATCTTATCGTGTTTGTCTTATCTGTCTCGCTTAGTTATTTACCTTTGGCCAGTATTCCTATCAAGTTGTGTCCCCAGTGCTTTGCTCTAAGGAGAGGGACTCAAACACTGTTGTCTGTGTAACTCAAGAAGTTTTTGCCCTTTGTGTTCACACCCTTCATCTGACCCTTTCCATATTGGATTCTGTACGAGAGAAGCGGATTTTTGCATTAGATTGCCTTTATCGGGATGATAAAACTGAGAAGAGGTTTAATATGGCTCACGCTAAATATAGATGGTGTTTTAGATCATGAAAAAGAGCAAAATGTTGCGCATGCTTTATCTTTCTTTATTAATTTCCTGCTGACCTTTTGATCCAGGCTAGATCAAGGAGCTGGGGATTTATCCTATCACTATATGGGATAAAAATATCAAAGAGTTTCTTCTCTTTGTAGTCATCTTTAATTATAGAGAATTTTATTCAACATGGCAACGTAATATATAATGAACCCCCATTAACAGATGTGGAGAGGAGATGTTTTTATATTGTGCCCTGATAGTCGTATCTGGATGTAAAGAAAAATTAACGTAGCGCGTGTTCGTTATTTTCTTTACGGTATTAGCCACAACTACGTCAGAGGCTCCATAACAATCTACATCATCAACCTGCATCGGTCGCGAAAGAAAATCAAGTTGGCGGGGACGTTACGGAACAAGACCGTCCATCAGTACCTGCTGCAACCCTACGGCACAGATGGACTCAGAGCCAGGTCAGTGTCGCTCCCTTTCTCTGTGTCTCGTACACATGCACACGTACGCGCAAATGCACCCCAGCACCGAGTAATTGTTTTCTGTTCAAACAACGATGCGGTCTTCTTATGGAGTATACTGTTCCATTCATTCACGCTGATCAAACAAGACAAGTACACTGCGGAGAGACCCAGGTTACAACAACTGCCACATGTAACCTGGGTCTTCCAGTCCCGTCAGTGCTTATATAAAACAAACACAACTTTTCCCTCTCATTATGAAAACTTTTTCTTTTTTTTTTTGTAGCAGTTTTCATAAATTATTTTACACAAAGGTCTGAAAGAGATTGAGATTAGGAGTGGGGGGAAAATGAGAAATTTCGAAACATTTTTATGGGTCCAGCCTTTAACAGGGTGTTAAACACTGGCCCTTCAAAGAGCTGCAGTGAACCAATTTAATTTGACCGCAGTGTGTAATTTATGCTGAGCCAGCAAGTTGCGTTAATACTGCGCCGCAAAAGCATGCACGTTTACTCTTACGTGCTTCCATCGCAGTTAGGCATAAAGATTAATACGATAAAGATTAATACAGTTAATTAAAAAACAATCACAGGTTATTAAAAAGACAATGAATTATAATGTTTAACAAATGTTTAACCTGTTTTTTGCTTCCTTTGTCGATAAAGAGCTATAACTCTACAGCAGCCGTTCATTCAGACTGCCGGTTTAAACAGAATTATTCACAGAGCCTTTCACAAAGCTTCAATGTGTTTGCACATCCTACTATAACTATTTTTATATATCCTATAACAGATTTTTTTGTGAAAAGATTTTTCATTTTAAATCCACTCGCATTTTACCTCCTGGGGCTGTTCTCCATGTCACTTTCCCAACTGTGATATATTACACTTTATGTAAGACGGTAATGTAACTCCTATTTCCTTAAAGTGTCCCTTAAAATAAAAAGTTTATGGTTTCAGTCTCATACTCTCTCCTTTAAGCCCCTGGCATGTTATTCTGACTCAGACCTAAGTCCCAAATCCTGGAATAACAGCCTAATGACTCAGGACTGTGTGTGTGTGTCTGTCTTTGTGTTATACGATACCTACATGCTGCCTTAATGGAGGCTCAGGCATGATCCTTCAATAACAGCGTAATGATGGAGGATGTTTTAGGTGTTAGAACAGGATTGCGAGGCAATTAATAGGAGAGCGAGCTAACGATGGGCCTTTTTTTCTTTTTGTTTGGCCTCAAGTGCTTTCCTTTACCACAGGCAGCGCGGGGAGAATTTTATGAAGAACTCAGCACTGCCAGATGTCTATAAATTTGTCAGAGTAGTGGGACTTTTTAAAGCAATCTGACCTGTGTATGTTGAACGACATCGGTTCACTTTGATACATAATTTCTCACTGAGCACAACTTTATTAGAAGTTTTATAAAATTTGAGGTTCATGTAAAAGGCTCCAGACCACTGGCCTTTGTCTCTGTATTGTCGTGCACATAACGACTTCATAAGAAAAAAAAAATAGAGAGTGTTACAGAGCAAATTTAGGACATAATTTATTATGTTACACTTTAAAAGTTACTTATAGTTAATATACTTAAACAGCTCCTTAAATATAAATAAAAAATTGTTTTTATATACACCATAATGTTGGAATAAAGTATTTTTTTACGTCTTCTCATGAAATGATTGTGACATTGGGATTTGTATAAATAGGAATAAAAAGAGTAATGTGTCTGAAAATAAAATTATTAAAACTTTATGGGCAACGGTGTATAACTGAATGCCCTTAAAAACCATCCCTTAGTATGTCTATGCATTTTCAAGCTTGACAAGTTAAAAGAGAAGAAAAAATGCTAATAAATGAAATGATTATCAGTCTCTACAAAAGCCAGACATGTTTACTTAATCTGTTTGTGCAGAGTAAGTAGAGAAATCCTTGCAACAGATTTAGGTTAGCAGCATTTACCAGCCAGACTGCATGTCTTACTATTGAATCTGTCCTTCAGTCCCAAAGTAAAAAAGAAAATAATTGAAAACATTTGTATCTGTTTGCAATAACCCAACACTTTATTTTATTTAGATTTTTGTTGTTGCATATACTACATTATAGCGTCTTATATCTCAAAAGGCAAGTTGCAAAAGGGGTTTTAGGGAACATGACAAATCAGATCTGGTCAAACCAACGGCTTCAGATCGCCTCCGAAAACCTTATTTTAAATGTAATCTTTACTTCCGCGTTGAATATTTTCTCTGCTTTAAGTTTTTCACGTTAACTATTCCAAAAGAGTTGACCCCAAAGCCCTACCAAAGAAATGAGTTTCCACTTGATCCAGATTCCACTCCAAAAGTTACACTGCAGTGCTGTGCTGTTGTTTAGCGCCAATACTGTAACAGCAGCACCCCCAAGTGGACAACTGAGGGAATCAAAACCCTGACTGAAGCTGCATGTTATGATCCAGATCCTTTTGTTGATGAGGTGAAAATCCTTCTCTGTGAAGAACACTGTGTCTCCACCGAGCTAACCCGTCCGATCTTCTCTTCGCAGACATGTCCAGCTGAACGGGGAGAAGCTGCTCATGGTGGACAACGAGACGTTCCCGGAGTTGAAGCCTAAGACGCTGAGGGCTGGACGGACTATAGCTATGCCCCCCATGACAATAGGCTTTTATGTCATCAAAAACATTAATGCATACGCCTGTCGAAGATAACAGTGACCCCTCGCTCCCAAGATACACGTGTGATGTCTACCAAACCACAAACCCTCTCCTGACTTGACTTAGTGGGACTAAGAGTGGACACTTGAATACAGTACAAATCTCTGGTTAGACAACTGTCTCCTCACACTGAAACTGTTATTTCAGTGGCAATACTTTAACCTCTCCGCCACGTATGGAACAAACCCGGTCCTTCGTTGTTCTCTTCTCTCCGTCCCAGCAAAGACTTGCCCAAACACACGTATAAAGGGCTGCACTGAACACTTTCTGTTCACCTTCACCAGCAATTCCTCAAAAGCTACAAGACTTGGATGGACAGAGATGGGGGGGGCCTCTTGTGCCTTAGGTTTTGTAGTTGCAGAAATGCAATATCAAAAAAAGCTCTCGTCCTTTTGTTTGATTAAGCTAAATTTTCTTCTGTTGGATCGTCAAACCTGGAGTTCATTATTTCCGAGGGAGTTTTTTTTTTTTTCCCCCCCAATCTTTCACTGACCAACAGACAACCAAAAAAAAGAAGGACTGAGAACAGGCCGCATTTCTGAAGCATACACAAGTCAGCTTCAGTTTGACTTGATCCTTTCCACAAAGAGAGAAAAAAAAAGCCATGGTGTGTCCATGTGCTGTGTGTGTGTGTGTGTGTGTGTGTGGTTGTGTGTGCGCGTGTGATTTACTGATAAAGCTACTGATGTGTCTGTTCAGTCTGTTGGACGAGCCGCTGAAAGTATCCTTTTCTTCCCTTGCCATATCAAATGGCTAAAAACTGACCATCTGTTTCCTTTTAAAGGCTGTTATTGTGCGTTTCGCGTACCTTTGCGCTGCGACGTGTGACAGCCACGCAGCTTGTGTTGCCAGCGCTGCGACACGTAGCTAAAACACAGCGTGAACCCATCGGTCACATCGTCCCATCAAAATCTGGGTTTCGCTATAGATTCGAAAACTCTAAAAAAAATCCCAGTTTTTCAGGTGTACTTTAACATATCTTACTGTCTCTCCTGTGTGGTCTTTAGTAATCCTTTAATGCTGCTAGGTTTCTTTTGTACTAAATATACTTTATATATTTTACATCATTTTGTACAGATTTACTGTCATATATTATTAGATAATGTATTGTACATAAAACAAGAGTGATGAAAAAAGTGATTTAAGCTATATGTTTACTTACATACAGTATACATCTAATTTATACAATTAAATACTTCTTTATATTTGTATTTTAAAAGTTATTTTAGTGGTACTAATGCCCCAAACTAATGCAAAAAGGATTATAAGAATGTATTCACTGAAGAACAGGATGAGCAAGTGGCTGTGCTCGGATGCAAACTGGTGGTGGTGGTGGGTCCAAACGATTGGCAAAAAAGTGCAGACATCCAAAAATAGTTTGCGGTCTTACATCTGCAGCTACTAATATTTTAACCGTCTTATTTAAAGAACAAGGGCTTGTTATTCGTCAGACTAAAACCGTCCTGCGAGTAGAAACGTCGCCTGAAGAGATTTAGACATGTTGCTTGTTTTGTGCTCCGAACAGACGTGACTAATAACCTACATGATGAACAAGAGCAGGTTTGGTGTCTGATCGTGTTAAATATAAAGAATATTTCTCCTCTGAATGTGTTTATAATTAAAGTAGAGATGTTCATATTTCTTTTGGAGAGCATTATTTTAATATGTAAAGTGTGCCTATATTATTTTTTGGTAAAAAAATAAATAAAAGTTTACATTGATAATAAACATCTACAAATACCTAAGTGGTTGAGTTTGTCGTCACGCCACAATCTACACTAAGGAGTTTAGTCTCAGTTATTAGCGACTGCTGTAAACTGTGAACTCATTATGCCGCATGCAAGACGGGATTTAGAAGTAAATTCTGCTTCTGCATAAACTGCTAAGTCCCGTCATGTGAATTGACATTGAGCTATGAAACCAGACCCCGCTAGTTCTGGGGATATGACAGGGATCGGCGGGAGCACGTGGCTGCAAGGAGAACAAAAAGATTTGATTTATATTCGCACGGGGATACAAAGAGAAACAAAAATACCATCGTACAGAGAAACCGTAAATTAAAACTGTCAAACTCTTGCAGCATCTTTTAACAAAAGGTACCAGAGCATTAAAGTTCACTCACTCACTCTTACGCACACATACACAAACTGTTACACTCTGTGGCCCCAGATGTGGGAGCAGCTGGAGCAAGTCTTTGTAGTGGGAAGAGTGCTGTCTTGTCACTGCATGAGGCAGCTGCTGATGGGAAACATGAAGGCAGGGTGGACAAAACGTCCAGACCTCGACTTTACAGACAGATTTAACCTGAGCCACGCTTGGCTCGGTGTCGGCTGATGCACGCGCAACTGGCATCTGCTCGGTAGGCAAAGGATTACGGTCAGATCTTTCCCTAAAATGCTCATTCTGGTTCTCCTACACCATCTTAGCACACAAAGACTGAGCTGCGCTGATTTCTGTATTGCTCTTTCATGACAGTGAGTCGTTAACACTGGCGATCTCTTCAAGGGCCGCGATCCAAAGCATGTACTTTTAATTATATTTTTGTTTTAAGTTCCACTCATGTGAAATGGGCTCTTTCTTTTATGCAAGAAGCAGAAATGTTTGGTCTCAGAAATTAACTTCGGGAACGGGCTCTTTACACATGTGGAACGTTTTAAACAGGCCGGCAGTGTTGACATGTAAGAATCAAACCAGACTCGTTAGCACCTGGACCCTTTCATCTGGGATCTTGGGAAGAGGAAAATACTGTTCATTATGCCGCGTTGGCCACGCATGTGTGCACGTTTAGGTGAATATGCAAACATGCCTTATGTTTAAAGCAGAGTGAGAGAGAGCAGACATGCTAAGGTGGAGGACTGTGCTGCGTTTGCTCCAGAAAAATTGAAATCTGACTTGAAATCAGTTGTCAATGCGGGCAACGCATAATTTGATAATTTCCAATCAAAAGTATGTTGACTTTGTTGAGTAAACCCAGTACCTCTGGCCTGAAATTGGCCGAGGGGATGTGAACAATGAGACCTTGGTGAACTTCCTGACATTCAGGATCTTATCGAGCCAATCCATGGAAATGGTTGTGTTTGGCAAACTCTGGTTCCCATAAACCTGTACCTTGCGATAACAACGTCCGGGCATCACTTCCTCCGACAAAATCTAATTGTGTTGTGATTTAGGAGGACTGCACCGTGTCTGGCCACTTCTGCGTGACAGTGTCTCCTTAGCGAAGGTAACTGTTACCGAGGCCCGCCTAACACTGTTTATACTCCGTGATCCATTTTGAGACATGCAAGGCCCCCTTGCCCTGTTAGCAAACACTGAGGATTTCACGATGTTTACTTTGTATATACAGGAGTCAGCTTAAATAAGACTTTCATGAATGCTGGATCCCCAGAAAACTGATGGACTAGATTAGACCTTGGCCCGCGACATTGAACTCTCTGCATTTTGGACCATTTTGACCCGAGCAAGGTTAATAAAACATAAATATTTATGTAACTATGGGGTTATTTTCTCCGCTGAGAAGCTAAGCATACAGTCTGTGGAGAATATTATGATATAACACAGGTTTGCTGAAGCCATGAAAATGTTCTGTGAAAAACATCCTGGGGTTTGGTGAGTGTATTTGGGTAGATGCAGCATATACACTGATCGGCCCCAACTTTAAAACCACTGACAGGAGAAGTGAATAACACTGACCATCTTCTGACAATACAATGTTCTGCTGGGAAACGTTCAAACCTAGCATTCGTGTAGATGTTACTTAGACATGTACCACCCACCTAGACCAGACCAGGCGCCACCACCCCATAGCAATGACACTCCCAGGAGGATGCAGTCTGACACAGGCACACACACAAAAAAATGGTTTAGGAACAACTTAAAAAAAAAACATGAAAAACAGCACAATGTGCTGGCCTGGCCTCCAAATTCACAAGAATCCCAACTGATCAAGTATCTGTGGGATGATCCCATTGGACCCTCTATCAGGGGTCTTACCATTTGTTGCACAACTTCTTGAACTATCTCCCTGATGAAGGTGCGGATTTCTTCACGACCCTGGCTACATGTTGGGTTGTTGCCATGCTGCAAAATGAATGTTTGGACCAAACACCTCCTCAAAACCTTTGCTCAGTACGTGTGTCACCTATATAAGTTGTCCATTTGATGAAAAATTAACAAATACAACATGAATGTGCTATGATTTTTTTTCCTTCTCTAATGGAGTATTGATTTTTAAGGGGCCAGTTCAGTTTCTTGAAATGTGGCTATATGAAGCACTTATCTGTAGTCAGGGTATTAGTTATAGCAGATGGTGGTCTTGTCCTCAGTTTGGATATATTACTCTCCACGTCTACCAGACTCCTTTCTCAAAAACAGCCGATCTACCTTGGAGAACGCACGACCTGCTGGCGTTGTTTTACCGTGTTAAATTAACACCAAAGTCACACAACAGCACAAACAGAGTATCTAAGGTCGAGGTAACTGTAGACCTGGTAAAATAACGCATTTTTGTCAATGGAGTCTGGTGGCTTGGAAGAGAGCATCGTCATTCAAAACTGAAGAGCATCGTCTTCAGTTTTGAATTTTATTTTTTATGTATTTTTTTTTCAGTTTCCAGCTGACCCCCTTCCTCAGAAGTTCACTGGGTTCTAATGCCAACCACCAAGTACTGTAGCTAGTACACTGAAAGAGAATAAATACCTTATACAACCCCACTTCAAAGATACTAAACTATGCCTCTAAATCATTTCTAATTTATCGAGGTAAGCCTCCTGTCCAGCAAATGTCATCACAGTGTATGAAATACTACAGAAGCTGCTGGGTTGTCTTCCCTCCTCGATTACTACTTACTCACTTTGGCACATTTGGCAACCATGACTGTTATTCTGTGGTTTGAGTGTAACAAGAACAAGCCTGTAGACGTAAATGTCAATATCAAAGTATATGTCAATGATTTGCTGTTTTTTGAAAGTAAAATTTCCTAATCCATTTACACTCCAAGGCAAACTAAGAAATAAAGGGCACACACACACACACTACTACTAATCCCAATCTCAGCCATCAAGCTGCATTCCACAAATACCAGACTATTATCTACAGCGCAGCCTCTCAGTCATGTGGCCCACTTTACGCAGCAGCGGCACATGACTTTCTCCTGCCTCGCTGATCATCGGGCTCCTGGAGGGGCGAGGTGCAGCCACTTAGCGCAAACACTTATCCAGGAGCAGCCTTTTACAGGACGGCCCTCGACAGCTTGACAGCTCTATCTGTTTCCAGATCAGCGCGCACTTCCTGCCTGTGACTGTGAGGCGCTGCTGCCGCCGCTGCCCCTGCCGTCACATGACTCGGCTGTCTTGCAGCGAAGAAAGAACAGGGAAGCGGTCTGCGTGGAAACTACAAAAAGTTGCCATGAAAGCGTCCGCGAGCTGCGCGCATCGCTGAAGAGAAGTTGTCGGGGGGAAAGAAACGGACCGAGATGCCGGGATCATCCGGCGCAGAGAACTCTGAGTGAGTCGCTGTGACATGAAGTGTAAGTGTGTTTTTGTTGGTGATCAGCATGCATGGAGGAAGTAAGAAGTTTTTGTTAAGGGGAAATAGATTTTTTTTTTTTTTTTTAAAAAAAGGTTTTTGCTAAAACACGGGGTGTAATTTACGGATCGGAACAGCTTCAAGTGGCAAAAGTTGTTAAATAGATGCGTAAATGTATGATGTGTTCGGTGTTTGTGTCACTTCACACTTCACATATGGGTCCGGCAAGTGCTATTTGATCAGCTGTGGGAGAAGCTGATTCATAAGGGAATCACTGGTATATAATCCAAGGACAGAAGCACAGCCTTTATGGTGACACAATATAACAAACACAACAACATTTTAAACTAAACGCAAGATTGTAGATGCTGTTTAATCCCTTCGAGCGTTTGAGGGCGTGTTTCTTTGCAGGGTGAGCCTTCCCAGAGGGCTGTCAAATCTTAAAGATAACGTGAAAGCGTTTCCTTGTTGTGAGCTGCGACTGCACAATCAGTCTTTGCAAATAGAAGGAACATCTGCTTTGGCTGATGGATGGCTTTCTCCCATCTCTGATCCTGGAAGGTGTCAGTGATAACACATCAGCCTCTTGGGTCAAAATGAGTCATGAAATCGCGAGGAAATAGTTCCCCTCTTGCTTTCAGAAATGGACCCTGCGATTCAGTGATGGGAACATGTCTTACTTTCAGTCCTTGCATTAATTTGAAGATGTATAGAGGGAAGCAAGTGGGTTTTTTTCTGACAGCTGTAAGCAATGTTATCAGAAATGGAGTGTATACATTGAAGTGTTGAGGAGTGAACTCTTCCTACAGTATCAAAAATCTGAATATTGATCCATGTCTACTTCCTTTTTTACTCACCTTTAAATAGTTACAGGCCAGACCTGCTTCGCAAACCTCCCCCCGGACTCTGTTTTATGTCCCGTGACTCAATATATCTTTAACATTTCTCTTTACAGACGAATGAGTTGTTGGAGTAAATAGGACGCCGCCAAAGTAAAGCAGGCCAGGAGCGCATCTGTGGTCCAGATGAAGTGCCTGCTGATAGCCAGCGAGAGCGCCGAGGTCCTCTTCCACTGGACCGACCTGGAATTTCAGCAGAACATCCAGGAGCAGTATGGAGCGTCTCAGGAGGAGGGCCAGGGGGTGAGGAGGAGGAGGAGGAGGAAGAAGATATAGTATCCTGTAACTGTTACAATAACTCTTACAATAACTTTAACTTTTTGGTTTTAACTGTCAGCTTCCGGCCTTTGAGGACTGCATCAGCACTCTGTTTGCCCCCATCATCATCTCCAGCACCACCATGTTGGACAGTGACAGCTACACGTCCTTCACCACAGAAAACAACCACATCTACGTCCTGCACCAGGTACCGCCTCCCCCTCCAGAATAAGAGCTGCTGCCCTTACCCCAGCATGAGTCTCTAGATTCGCCGCTTTGAAAATGACTCGCACTCAGTGCAAAATAAAAATCTCTTTTGTGCTGCTTTCAAAATGCTCTGACAGTGACCTAAATGCGGGCCTCACGTTTGTCATGTGAGTCCCGTTGAGGAATCAAACCAGGCTTTGTCCTCTTGCAGCACATGGTGCAGTCATCAAGCCCAAAACACTTCAGGTCCACTCACTGTCAGCAGCCTTTCTTGTGCAAATTTCAGAACACAAAGAGCCGGGTGGAGATGAGAAACCCCTATCTTTATCTTTATGTTGTATTCTATTCATGGGCTTGAGGCGATTCATGCTCATTAGCCTGTGTTGTGCCCTCAGTTCGACGAGTGTCTCTACATAGCTGTGAATGGAGACGGCGATGAGAAGGAGGACGACCTGAGGAGGAAAATCTACGTGATGAAGAAGATGATTGAGGTCATGTTCGGCATGGTCACCCTCAGCGGGACCCTCCTGAGGAGAGAGTGAGACATTTTGTTTGTTCCTTCCTAGCACGGGGCGAGTTTAACAAAGCACCTGGTTGATGTGTGTTGTTTTTTTTGTTTTGTTTTTTCGTCACCTGTCGCCAGGCTGCGTCCTCAGGACACGGAGCAAAGGGCGAGGCTGTGGAAGCATCTCCAGAGCCTGCTGGAGACCTACAGCTACCTCCGGGAGAATGACCAGAGCTTTTTAGTGGAGGTGCAGCTTTTGCTTTGTTATTTTTAAAGCAGGGATTAAAGGGAAAGGGTGCCGTTTTTGTAATATATTGCAATATATTCTGCAATTTGCTTGACTTCTGTCACATTGAGACAGAATTGAGCTAATATATTTGTCCCCACAGGAGCCTTTATTGACCTTATTTAGCCGTCAGTGCCATAATAACACACAAAACATTTTATGTGACTATATTCTTTATATCTATATCTGTATAGTCAGATAGTTTGACCTGATCTACAGTGTAGTGCCTGTTTGGTGAAAGGAAATCTGAACACCAGATGGAAGAAAATGACAAGAAATCAAATGTTTGCTCAGTTTTGAAAGCATACGGCTGATATTTAGTCTGCTCCCTATTATTTAAATATCTATGAGCTCAACCCTGTACGGTGAAGGTATGCAATCTTTAATCTTGGGTCCGCGCGCAGAAACGACGAGCACATTGCTCAACCCCTATCTGCGCAGCTTTCTGTTAAGCCTTATAAGGAAGTGCAAGATGAATTTCCTTTGTTTCCATTACTGAGCAAGATATTTTTAGGTTACGGTAAAATCAGTCATTTCTTGAATCTCCTTTTTGTTCCATTGCATCCTGCGGCATTTCAAACTGATGCACACTCTCACAAAGTCCCAGAAAATAATGTTTTGTAGATGCACTTTTGATGAACCATATTGCTAAGCTCATTGATTAACTACTTCATATTTAAAGTTTACTTACTAAATGCTTTAATGTGAAGCTGCTGCAGAAGAAAATGTTCCGTTTGCATCAGAAGCAGATGTGTCTGTTCATGGAGATGTGAGATTACATTAGCTGCAACTTAATACGGCATTTTCTTCCTGTAATGTTGCCACAGACGCCCAGTTCATATTAATGCAAATATACATGTACTGCAGTATTTTATCAGCTGGCTATAGGCTCAGTCACGTAACAATCATTCATCTGTTTTTTTTGGCGCATTTCTATTCTCTCATGTCGTCTTCTCCCTCTCTCAGGCGGTGGAGAGGCTGATTCACCCGACGCTGTGCGAGCAGTGCATCGAGTTCCTGGAGCGCCGTTTAGTTCAGCAGCTCAACAGCAGCGACGAGAGAGCGAGGACGGGCGAAGAGGTGCTGCACGCCTTCATCCTCGTCCACACCAAGCTGCTCGCCTTCTACTCCAGGTACAGAAGTTTCCTTAAACCCGTTACTCTTCGTAAGCGTAACTCGTGCAGTTCCTCATCCGACATCTCTCCGCTTCTTCCCTCGCCCTAGCCGCAACGCGAGTACGCTCTCCACCTCGGACCTCCTGGCCCTCATCGTCATGGCGCAGAACATGTACCCCAGCAACGGAGACCTGGACGACCCAAATCCTGAAGTACGAAGCAACTCAAACAGCACCGCAGCAAAACGTTGGTCGCCTTGCTTCTGTTTATTCTTTGTTTACTCTTGTGCATGTTCTGTGTTTGTCTGTGAAGGATGTTGACAGTACATCTGGTTCTGGTCCTGAAAGTTTTTACACTCCAGAGACCTCCCCTACAGACAGAGACTCGAGCAGTTCAGGTGGGTTGTCGAGGAGAGTTAGTGCATTTGTATTTATGTTCGGCCAATTCTGTCGGGATGTGCACGGAATTAATACCATGCCATGATTTGGAACAACAAAAAAATGTTTTGAAAGGTTAAAAACTAATAACAGAAAAGTTTTGCAAAACCCAAATTAGGCTTTGAAAGCTTGGATAATGTTTTGAAAGTCAGAAAAAGATACATCCTCTGCAAATATTTTACATTTTGGTTTTCCTGCTCCATTAGTTTGTTTTCCAGGTTTGAAGCGTGCCAATTTCCTACACAAAGTTTCAGTCTTAATAAACCTTTTTTTGTGTAGCTTTTAAGTTGTGGCACCATGTTAATCCCATGTTTAGTTCATGGCTTTACTATTTCTCATACGTGGCTTTCAAGTCGTGACTTCGACGGCAGAAATCCTGCAAATCAAGCTCCTCTCTGTTTTGAAGACCTGTATCAGCGACCCGACGTAATTACAGTTTGTTGTAGGCTGTTGTATTTCTTGACTCTCTTCTTTTGTTTCAACAGACCAACCAGTGAGAGGAAGTACTCCTGTGTTTGAGTTTGTGGACCCAGACGTCCAGGTGATGATATATTTCGGTGCGTAGTTAACGGATTGTTTAGTTGCGCTGCAAACCTCTGACACAATTTTGCGTGTCTTCAGATGGCAGAGGACAGCTTGCACACTCTGGAAATTAGTCCTCCCGACGCGTCAACCCCTCGCAGGGTCTTCTTAGAGGTCTTACAAAAAGATGGGCTGTTTCCCATGATGCCTCACTCCATGTATTGTCTGCCCCTGTGGCCTGGCATCACAGTGGTGCTGCTCACCAAGGTTTGTGGATATGCGTTTCACATTCCTCTCAGTCGTTACATGTTGTGGCCAGTAGGGGGCACACCTGTCACATTTATGGACTTATAAATTATGGACATTTTATATTTCCTTTGTATTTGTCTCTGTCAGATTTCCAACAGTCAAGTGGCCATGTCAGTGTACAGGTTTCTGGAGGCCTTCGCCAAGCTGGAGAAACGTTTAGGTGAAGCCCAAGGAGGCTCCGCTACTACCAGAGGCCAGCTGCCCATTCATGACATCCGTGGCAAACTAGATAAATTCATTAAAGCCCTGGGATCTAGTGAGATCCAGGTATGCAATTTCATGTGCGCTGTACACCGATCAGGCATAACATTATGACCACCTTCCTAATATTGTGTAGGTCTCACTTGTGCCTCCAGTTGTGACTCATCAGAGAATGGACATGGGCTGTATTTCATGATTTTTGAGTTGTTCCTCCAGGCTGCGTCCTGCTGGGGATGGCTGCTGCCATCAAGGAGTGTCATTGCTATGGGGTGGGGGTACCTGGTCTGGTCTAGGTGGATGCTACATGTCTAAGTAACCTCCACATGAATGCCAGGTCCAAAAGTTTCCCAGCAGAACATTGTATTGTCACAAGATGGTCAATGTTATTTACATTCTCCTGTCAGTGGTTTTAATGTTGTGGCTGATTGCTGTATATTGTTGTGTGTGCTTTTGCAGCTTTTACAAATAACAGCCAACACAGTTTTGAAGTGACAATTTCTCACTTTGGGAATTTCAAATATTGTTTCCCTAAGGATTTTAATAAATTGTAAAAAAAAAAAAAAAAACAAGTGTAATTAATCATATTACAATATTTTTTGTATGTAGACACATTCACTTTTATTCGTTTTCTTTTTGTGCAGTCTGCTCATTTACTAAATGTCTGGACAGAGTTCAAGAAGCGAGCCTTCAGAGGAGGATCTGGCTTCAACAGAGAGTAAGTGTGCTGCTGCCCCCTGCTGCCCAAAGAGCGTCACAGCAGAGCCTCTGGATCACCCCTCACATGTGTGCTTTGGTTTCAGTCTCATCCCGTGGTGTAAGAGTATGAAGACCCAGCTGTGCAGCATATACCGACAGTGTTTTCTCACTGACTCTGGAACGGCCGACGGTCCTCGACATCTCTCCCCCGGCCTGCAAGAACGAGCTCAGATCATGTTGCAGTGTGTATCATATGCGCCTTTTTTTACATTATTATTTTTGTTATTTTATAACCTCTTCAAATCTGAATCAACTTTTAATACACATAGCCCTGCAAGACTTTCATTATTGTCTTTCTGTTTTACTCTTTTATCTTTTTGTCTCCCTCTTCAAGAGAGAAACTGATGGACTGGAAGGACTTTCTGTTGGTGAAGAGCAAGAGGAATATCACCATGGTGTCATATCCTTTCAGCAAAATAATCCTGCTCACCGTGATATCATTTGGTGTTTCATCTCTGAGTGCTGCTTTCCACAAAATTTGTAATATTTCTGGATGTCCATGCATATTTCAGGGGTCTTGGAATGGCATGCATAAACCCTGGAAACATTTTATCACGAGCGTATTGATCTTGACCCAGTAAATCTCACTTACCTGGAGGACTTCCCAGGCCTCATCCATTTCATCTGCGTGGACCGATCCAGCGGCCAAATGATCGCGCCGTCGCTCAGCATCACGGAGCGCACCACGTCTGAGCTGGGGAAGGGGCCCGTGGCTCAGTATATCAAGAGCAAGGTCTGACTAACTCGTTCTCATTTTGTAGAATTATTTTTAAAAAAAAAAGCAAAATTGTTTCACTTTTAGACTTAATATTTTGGCAAATACACTTTCTTTTCCTTGTTATATGAGAGGATTGTGCAGAGATCAGAGATGGCAGTAGCAGGAGCAGCTCCTAGACATTGCTCAAGGAGTCACTGCTTGTGGCCAAGATGTCTTTCTGCACCTAATACCTGTAAAACATTGTTATTTTCAGACTTCACTTTTTTTTGCAGACTGAGTAGATAACATATAATCTGTTTATTCGTCTGTGTCATATGTTCTAGTTACTAGATTTTGTCTCTTTTTGGACTCTGTTGTCCCTTTTCCCAGTCCGTATGCTAAACTAGGCCATCAGTCCATAACTTCATATTTCCCTGTACAGGTAGATATGCACCTCTTGCATTTTCTTTCATGTGTCTCTTTGCTAATCTGTGCTGAAGGTGTGGAGCCTGGTCAGGACAACACGGCGCTATCTCCAGAAGGGTTACTCCACTGCCACATTGCGCGATGGAGATTTCTACTTCTGCTACTTTCTCTGGTTTGAAAACGAAACTGTAAGTTACTGACACATTTTTAATATCGATTAATAGTTTAACAGCCTAAACATTAACTATAATGTGTATAACTTATCCATCAGGGCTTCAAGTTAGAGGCAGGGGACATACCCATCCTACCTGAAGACTCCGCCCCCATTGGGATGCTTGCCTTGGACTACTACAGGTAGGACAAAAACAATGGATGTGATTTATTCAAAAGGTTAATCTCCCGACTAAGCAAAGGGACGTGTTTAAGCAGGAAGCTGATTCGGTACTACAGCAAGAACCACCAGGGTGAGGCGGTGAAGTGCTACGAGCTGCTGACGGTTCATCTGGGGGTCATCCCCACCGAGATCATCCTCCAACACTGCCGACAGCTGGCGAGCAAACTGTGGGAGCCTTCGCGCAATCCGCTGCTGTAGACACACCCACACACTAGGTACACACTGGTTGTATAAAAAAATATATATACACACTGTGTCATGTATATGATAAGCTCACCTGCAGTTATTTATTGGAAGCACTCTTAACATTCGGCACAGGTGCTTGTGCTCATATGCACCATTATGTTTCTTTTATAAAGTACGTTGACGGGATCCCGCCTAAATTTCTGTAGATTTTAATATGTTCCTCGATGTTCACTATTCACTATTTATTAGTAATTCTGTATGTGTTTATAGTTGAACTTGATTTGTTTTCCACTTTTTGAAATTTGCAGCTGATTAACTTTTAGAAATGCTTTTTGATACTGTCCATGTTTGCCTCCTCTACTGCCAGTGTCAAAACTTGAATGAAACATGCGATAGTGATAACTGTATGTGTCTCTCGAAAAATGTTTTGGAGAAAAGAAAAGAAAAAAAAAGTCAGAAGTCTCACATTGACTTGTTTATTCCGTCTTCACGAACACAACTGTAACAGCACTGTCTGACATTCTGCACAAAACTCTCCTCATGTCAGCTGGCGGTCTCATAAGTTCAGTGAGTTGGAATGAGGCATGCGTTGGTCTCAGCAATTTTCCAACATTTATGGCTTAATGTGCTCGCTCATCAGTCCGTCGTGGAGTCTGTGAGCGCTTCGGAGGTCGGTCGGCGCCGTGTGGGGTGCTTGCAACATGGCGCGTTATGTAGGACTCCATATGGGCTCACAGCGCGAAGGGGGAGTGCATGAAGAGTTCAATACATCATCTGACTTAGAGAGCTCCTGTGAGGTCAGCCACAGCTCCCGCAGCCACCAGGTCCCTCAGGAAGAGCTTCTCAGCGCTGACGTCATGCACCACCTGCGTGGTTATGAAATTAGAAAATCTCTCTAAGTTAAAACTTGCTCGCCTCCTCGCCGTCAGTCTGCACGTACCTGAGCTTTCATGGCGTCCATGCGTATGGGCTCGAAGTAGTGAAGGCTCGACCCTGGGCGTTGCATGTCATACCCAAACCCTGCCAGGCTCACCTGGTCACACAGCTGCAGAGCCATCACCACCGCGCTGGCGCCTATTGTTGGCAGAATCTGAAAGGGAGAAAATAACCTTTCATCTGCGTCTTCAATCAGCAGAAGCGCCAAGTATTCTGCAACAGTGTAGTGGGTGCTTCTCTAATGAAGGCGTGAAAAAAATGAGCAAAATGTGGGAGTGCATCAGAGCTGACGATAAGGGAATAAAATACACAACATGCCGGTTAGAACTCACATTTCCCTGTTTCAGAGCATATTTCTGTAAGACTTGCCCAGTCTTGTGAATAATCTCCGGGTGGAGGATTTTGAAGCTCTCTGGTCTCAGGGGAATATCGTCTACCACCTCTCTCCAGAACCACATTTTGGACCAGAAGCTCTATCGAAAGGAAAAACACAGGAGACGTAGAGGATGTGAGGCAGCGAGCGTGGTGATGATGTGATAGCAGTGTTGCTACATGGGTTGCGTTGGCTTATGTAATAAACGGTTTCTGTGTGCAATGGTTCTTGTGATGTCGGCCTACCAGAGGCCGTTTGGTGATGACAGAAGTGAGCCAGTCCAGGTCCAGGCTCTTAAAGACCACCAGAGCTACCATGGCGGTCTTTTTGTACTCGTTTGCGGAGTGTGGTGCTCCCTCTGGGTACATCAGGCGGATGGTGGTGCGCGAACCGGCATCTCTCTCAAAGCCAGACACGGGAGCATTATTCAGCCTGGTATCAGAGACGGATGTGTGTTGGAGTGGATTCTTTTCACGCCCTTTAACCTCAATCTAACTTTGGCTGTTGAGGACAGAGTTTCACACGTACCTGATAATGATGTCATACTGATCTATATCTGATCCAAGATGGCTCCCGTAGAGAACTCCCCCGCTGCCCACCACCACACATTTCCTGCATCTACCTTTTCCCTTCAGTGATGGGGGTAGTCCAGGTTGAGGCAGGGATTCAAGAGCTAAGGCCAGATGCTCTTCACTGCCTTGGAGCCCCAGAGGAGGGGACAGAGTCCACAGTTCAGACGAGTTCTGCTGCACAAACACAGGAATGTCTTGGAGGCCTGAAGAACAGGACAGGGCCTTGAGGTGTTCCTGACACCAGCGAGGCCGACAGGGGCCTGAGATCAGGGAAGCTGACCGATTCAATAAGACCTGGACAGAGGGTGAAATGTATATATCATGCTTGGTAAGAGAAAAGGAATGATCCAGAATGCTGGCTAAGATGAATCTGTACCATATCACGGTGATATTGATAGTCATCGCTGAGAGCTGCCATCTTATCCAAAGACAAATATGCAGGAATCAGAATAACCGAGTAACATCCGATCAGCAGCAGCAAACTGAAGGCAAGGTTCTCCGTCCTATGTGTCATGAAAAAGACAACAAACTAAGGTAACTTTAATAAATAAACTGTAAAGCATTAACACCATAAACAGTACTTTCAGAGATGCACCTGCTGAGGAAAAACTCCATGGAATCTGTCTTGGTAATCACTCTGTCCGTGAAAGACGAGTGTCTGTGTTGTAGCCTCTGCAGCCTTAGGTAGAAGCGGAGAGCCATCGTCTGGATCCTCTACGCTCAGGTGATTCAGTGTCACCGTGACGCCTCAGCCTCCACTTGAGACACGCACATTATCATGTCATTAAATAATACTGCTGTTATGATAATAATCCTGTTACCTGTATCACTGTCAAACAAGACTGCCTTGATATAGTTTCCCTCTGCAGTAAAGCGTTAAAAGGGAACACGAGTGTGAGCAACAGAAAGAAAACGACTCACAGCCGTCGGTCTGGCGGAGACGTAATAGTTATCTGCCTCTTCGTCCGTGCTCCATAGTTGGAGGGAGAGCGGCACAGTGCATGTCCTTTGCAGCTAAAATGGCTGCTGATGCTTTCCACTGAACTGAACTCAGCCACTTCCTTCAAAAACACTGGTTAACCATTAGCATGTGTAAATAGCTCTGTGTGCGTTTGCTCTGCCATCTGCGTGTTCATGTTAATGAAGAGTGGTTTGAAAAGCGACACCATTGTCTCTTTGTGTCCTGGAAATGTAAGGTGAGCTAAAGGAAAAAAAAAACACAGAAAAACAAAACAGTTAGGCAGTGTTTGTACCTGTAACACTTCATAACATTGCATGCTCTGGGACCTTAGGAAAGGGCTGGTCTTTGCACCCAATAAACGCAGATAAAAATCTGCACGAAAATGACAATGTGAAAGGTGAAGTGTCCGGAAAAAAAACGTTAGGGAGGGAGACAAAGCATGTTTAAGGAACCCTGAATCACACCCGAAAGGTTTGATGCACTAAAAATCTGTTTGTACATCTACTACACATACATGTGTATGGTCCGATAAAGAATATAGAACAGTTTAATGGGAAAATTGCCAAAGTTGAGACTGGGCAGTCTCTTACTGTTGGCGAGTTATCAAACAGATATTTACAAGGTATCGCCTGACAACAATGAAACCTTTATAAATAGCGTAATCCCCCAAAACAGTGTGTTTACGAGTTTTGTGCCCGTGTCAAAGGGAGGAACGCACCGCCGCCGCGGCTACATGAGCGAGTAACACCAGGAGTGCATGACATGCCTGAAAGGTTGGATGTGCGTGTGTGTGCATGACAGAGATGAGAAAAGGGAGGGGAGAATCTGGAGCTTGCACCCACACACACACACACACACACACACACACACCTGTTTGACGGGGTAACACAATGTCCCACCCTGAACCTGGCATTCTCGCCAGAAAGCCACCGGGCTCCTACGGCCGCAGTATAAAGTGACACACACTCAGCTGTGTCATCTGCCGCTTTTTAATACTAGCTGCTCTAAATTACTCATTGATTTTTCTCTTATTTTCTCTTTTTTTTTTTTTGGATGACTTTGAGTCAAAGAGGGTAAAGTTTGTGCAGTGGGCAGCCAGTGAGTGTAATGGATCATTACATCAAAACAGAAGAAGAAAAGGAAGGCCAGGTAGGTGAGTGACTTTACTGTATTCACAATATCACAGTTTGAGAAAGCTTTCATTTGGCCTGTGAAAGGGTAGTTTGAAGACATGTAAAATATAATGAGATGTTATTACATTTTAGTAATTTTTACCGCACGGGAGAAAAGTTACGTGTACACAGATGGACTCTTTGTTCCTGAACAATTATGTTAAAACACAACACATGAAAGGCAGTGGAGTGTTTCCATTATAATGACCGAGCCCAGCTTGCACTATGCAGCAAATGTATTTTGACATTAACACTTTCATTCCCAGCTCTCAACACCCCATAGACTTCTTGGCAGCACTGCATTACAAGACAATACTCTCCTATCAAGACGTTCTAATACTGTTTTCTACATTATTCCAGGTTGTGTCATTTTCCAGGCAGAGGAGAGAGTGAGGAGAAGCTCCTCAGGCTTTCACTGTGAAGTTCTGGACCCGAGCGCAGGAGAGAATATCACAAAGCTCTGCCAGAGGAACAAGATCAAGAAAACATCCCCACCCAGGGTGTCTGTAGAAATCCCTGTGGTGAGATACAATTTTCAGATACCGTATCTTCATGTGCACAAAAGAGATTTGAAGATTTAATCTTTGTCTCGCTGTGCTTCCACGTGTGTGTTTCTGTGCGGACAGATAGGACATGTGGATGCTGCCGAATTCGTGAACGCGGCCAGTCACGGCGAAGTAAACGTGATAGTCAAGTATCTGGCTGACGGTGGAAACCCGAATGTTCGCGACGAGGTAGAGCTTTCGCTGTGCTGCTGTAAAAACGCATTAATACAATTTAACACGCATGACAACAAGAATTTCTGTCTCCAGCTGAAGAGGACCGCACTACACCGGGCCTGTCTGGAAGGACACGCTGCGGTGGTGCAAACGCTCTTGGAAAAAGGCGCCGATATCGACTTGAAAGATCAAGTAAGATGTGAGGGCACGCTGCTCGTTTGCAAAGATCATGATGAGATTGGGTGAGATTTTCTTCTGCGCTAGCTTCTACTAGCCTGAGGTCAGCACTACTAATAGGACGGGGCTGTCCTACTGTGTTTCAGCTGGGCTCCGGGGCCATACACTGGGCCTGCAGAGGGGGAAGTCTGAGAGTTGTCAAAGCCCTGAAAAGTCACGGGGCTGACCTTAATGTTAAAGATAAGGTGAATGTGCTTTTCATACGTGCCTGCACACCCAGTCTCTCACTGATAAGCACTTCTCCTATATGCATACTGAATGCGGATTTGCATACAAATAACCCAGTTATATGTATATGGATGTCCATGCTGCAGCTGAACAGCACTCCTCTCCATGTGGCCACGAGAACAGGCCACACCGCCATTGTGGAGTACCTGCTGTCCTGCGGTGCCAAAATCAACTCCAGGGACAGGGTAGGCTGCACCTCAACAGTGTGTTTCACTTGCGTGTTCCATCTCCTTTGCAACTCTGTTAAAATGAAATAACACTTTCCTGCTCCTAGGAAGGCGACACGGCTCTGCATGACGCAGTACGTCTCAACAGGTTCAAGATAGTGAGACTGCTCATGGTCGCAGGAGCCGACACAAAAATAAAGAATCACGTGAGTTTTCCTACCTGCTGCGCAGTATTTGAAATAAATACGTTGCGATACCCGTCTCAGAAAAAGTTAAATGTGATGCCTCAGCCAGCAGCAGTTTACATTAGCTTGGCATAAGGACTGGAAACAGGGACAACAGCAGGAGCTCACTAATTAACATATTCACAACTGGGTGGGGTTATTTCTTGCTCCGTAACTCCTTGGAATCTCTCATGTTGGTGGAAAGTGGTCAAGAAATAGTCCAGCACAGGCGCTTGGTGGCTTTTGTCACCTCTGAACCGAGCAAGGCTTGGTGTTTTCTTGCCTCCAGACTTTATGCTAAGAGGTTAATCTGCATAGCAATAGCTAAGTTCATTCGAGATGGGGAGCTTTGTTGCGTCCCATGACCCTCTCTCTCTCTCTCATGCCCTTATTCTTGACATTCATCACATTGTTGAACAATGCAAAAGAATCTTAAGGACAGTTACAGATTGCATGCAGGAAGCTGATACCCCGTAGCTCATATTGCAGCACACAATGCGACTGTGCTTACAGAATGACAGTATGTTTACAGGAGGGAGTGACGGCACTGCAGCAGGTAAAACGGTGGCAGTTTGATGTCATGGAGACCCTGCAGAGACTGGAGAAGACAAGGCAGTTGGGAAAAGCGGCACCTGAAAACACCTCAACGGAGCAGTGAGCAGTGCATCGAAAAGCCATACGTCACAGCCAGATCGACCTCTTAAAGACAACTTTATTTGGGAAGATGTTCCTCATGGGCGCAGGGCCCTGCTACCAGCCAATATGGAATTGAATCAGTGATCAAATTTAGAAAGACCCCCCAGTGAATCAGGGGCTTTCCTGGCCTTTGGTGTTCTTTGTCTCGCGGGCAGACACACGTTTTGCTTGTTTGAAGTTCCAGCCATGACTCACACGGCATATTCTTTTTAATGTCACTTTCTATGACTGTCTGCCTCGGGTTCAAAATCCATTCTGCGGATCCACTGAAACGCTGCGTGTGCATCATATGTATCTAGAGTATGTGCATTATTTTATAGGCGTGATGTGACGTGTGCTAACCGTCAAAAATCTGTCTGATTTGTCCGAACTCTGACGCTAGAAAATGTCAGCCTGGATGTGACGGATCTGAAGTGATCTGAGGAACTTTGAAAAAGGCCCGAAAATAAACCACGCGAGTGAACGAACAAAGCTGAATTTCTCAAATGTTTAAGCCAGCCCTAGGCTTTTGATATTTGCTTTTAAACAGCTTTTTATAATTTTAGAAACACTCTCGTGGACGTGTCATATCTAATAGATAGAGCTGTGTGTTTGAGACGTCAGCTGACAATGGCGGAGATGACTGGAATGGCCCCGCTAAAGTCGGGGAGCTCAGTGGACATATTTTCCTTCTATCATCAGTGGCTCAAATGTTCCTGAGGGAGGTTTGACCTTTGCTCTCGGTAAACCAACAGCTTACTCTCTGATTAGACAGTATTTGTGTACAGTTGGCTATTATAGACACAGCCGTTCGCTTTTTTTGTGTGTGTGTTTTCATCATATGAATGCACACAGTTACATTACTTTGTTATGTAGCTACTGTAGGCAACTCACTGTAGGCAACTCATCAGATACATTATCTGCCACACACAGTTTCCTGTTTCAGGGACGGACGTGCAACTGCCAGGGACAGTGGGAACACATACCACACGCAATGTAAGATTATACACACTATGTAAACTATGTATTGTGTGCTTTATTCTGTTAATGTAAAAGCTCACACATCAGAAAAAGAAGAGGCTCTTTAAATCTGTCGGACTCATGCATGTTTTACAGCCCCAGCTCTGTCGTTTTCAATTCCATGAGAAGTAAAATCAGTATGCTGCCGTGCTGTGATGCTGCTCAGGGCTGGGGTGGTGCAGAAAGAAAAAGAGGGGGGGATGGGAGAGGTTTTTCTGCTTCATGCTGTGTTGCAGCCAAAATCCAGCAGAACCCGTTTATCCATGCATTTCTCTATACAGCTGCAAGTGTCACGCAATTTAGCCTTTTTTTTTTTTTTTTTTTTTTTTTTGGAACGCCAGAAACGGCTGCAAAATAATCTCAACTCGTCGCAGTTCCGCGCCCAAATCAAACATATCGAAGGGCGGCTTTTCTTTTCAACACAAGTCTTTATTAACCACATCCACTGTTTATTACCATCTCAGCTGTACATAGTCAGACTTGCTCCAGGAGAATGAAAGGATACAGTGCAGTTATTTTCACCAAGAGTGCTCAGTGCAACATTGCATTGTTGCACACACACACACACACACACACACACAAAAAAAGGTAACCATGGCAATGATATTTTCCAGGCAAGTGGAAGTCTGGACAGGCACAGTTTTAAAGCACCATTTGGTTCCTGTTTGAAGTGCTATAATAGTCTATTCAGTTTCACTCAGCCAGGAGTGTGTAGGTGACGACTGAAGGTCGTAGAGGAAAATGCATGTTGCACTCTTTGCACATACAAGCAAACACTGAAGTGCGCTCGCAGATAGCCGCACTGACACATGCACTGCTCCGCTTTTCTGTTATAGTCGATCTGTCTGATTGTGCTTTGTGGCGCTCTGCATTCACACTGTATTCAAAGCAAGCAACAGTATGGGCTAACAATATTGATTTTTTTTTTCTTCACATAATATAACTACAATGAAAATCAATAAATGCAATAATCATTTGAGAGAGGAATATTTACAACAACCCTATCAATTCCCCCTTTAATCTTCCGTCCTTGTGTTTTTCTTGTGTGCCTTAAGCCCCGGTAGATTTGTCCTTATTGACGTGTCGTTATTGGTCAGTTGTAAGAAAGACCACATGCAACCGTTTCGGGCCTTGCTACCTGTAACATAATTTGATTGTCTTTGGTTGAAGTTCTGTGTAGGCAACCTTTGTTAAATCACAATCTGCAAATGCTTTGTAAGGCCTATCGACTGTTCAAGTACACTGAATTAATCTGTAGTGACAAAAGAGCTGTGATCGTCTGTAACGGTTAATAAATTCTCAATAACACTGTAAAATAAATCACATTTCCACTGATCATCAATTCATTTGAAAGGTCACACCAAACACAATTAATGACGGCGTCGCTATACGTCACAGAAAACATACACATTAGAACGACATACTCTTAAATACATATTCCATTTATACATTCTTTTATTGAGCTGCCTCAATTAAGATATAGGTCCGTAATTAAATGCATTTACTGACGTATTGATAATTTCTAAGGATGTCCGGTCATCCCGATTTTTTTTCAGGTTAAAAACTGGGGGAAAAAACTTGAGAAAAAATCTTATCCAGCTGACTTGAATCTCCTCTTCGGTGATTTCCACTGGGAGCAGGAGGTTTATTGGAAAAGGAGAAAAGCTGGACTCGTGAGTGATGGGAGCTAAAACTCAGCACCAGCTTAGCAATGTGCCTCTCGGAGCGGAGGCAATCCTCAAACAGACCTCAAACTCATTAGGATGACAGACACCTTGGGGCAAGTGATGCAGAGGCGAGGGGAAGGGAGAGGGTGCGCGTGCGTCGCCTGATTTCCGAATGGACACCCTTCGACTGCACGCTTGTACAAAAATTGTCTTTAAGGCAAACGTGAATACTGATCCTCTGGAACGAGAGAACACCGGTGACAAAATGGATTCCTTGAAAAATAAATCATCACTGATAACTGACTCTTGCCGAGTGTTAAGCGAACCAAAGTCCATTCACCATTTTTCATCTGCGCAATTGTAATAGATGTGTTGAATGATTTCCTACCCCATAAAACATACCGAAAGATATATTTTAAAAAGTGCATTGTTGTCCACAGTTGTCTTTAGTAACATGTGGACATTTTTTTGTGTGTGTTTTTAGTGCATTACCACCACTTATTCTTCATCAGCAGGATATTGTGAAACAATCGACAAGAGCCTGTATCATATTGCCCAAATGCTTCTGTTCACGCATGTGCATCCTCACGCCTGTGTGCCTATGGTCAAACACGTTGCAGCACCTTTAAGGTAAATTTATTGAAGTAGCTGTTCAGACTTGATTTATGAACTCTTTAAAGAACCAGATGAGCATTTAAGAAGAGGTCTCTCACTTTTGGTTTGATGTATGAAGGCTATTAACTGTTCTAAGACACTGTTTATGAGTGCAAAACAAGAAAAAAATCAGCAGCATTTGATGTTTACATCACGTGTGTGTGATTCCTGGTGTTGTGTACTTCAAGTCAGTCACCCAGGACACCGTTATTTGGTCCGACTGCATGTGCACCCCAAGTCACCGATTAAGGCAGAGCTGGGGCGATGCAGAAAAACAAAAGAGATGGTGAAAAAAGAGATCAAGACACAGACAGAAGAGCTAAAGGGGAGTATACAGGCGCACGATCCCTGAGGCCCTTCTAGAAAGTGCTGGAACGGTGTCTCCTCCGGGGTCCGCGTCAGTCAAAGTGCCAGGCTGTGAGCGTTGGAGGCCGAAGCCTGCGCACGCTGCACCACCCCGGGACACTTCTCCCTCTTCTGCAGCTTGTGGTTTTGAAACAAGCCCTCGTTTCGTGGTGCACCATGGGTTCCATCCGGGAAAGTCAATAACCCTGGAGGCACAGACACAGGACACTATGACCAAGCACAATATCGACATCCCTACGGACAGGCTGTTCCTGCGTTGCAAACGGACTCACCATATCCCTCAACGCGCCCATCCTTGAATTCTCCTTCAAACTTCATACCGTCGTATCGATTAAAGACTCCTGTGCCTTGGAACTTCCCATGGGCAAATTCTCCTTCATACCTGACGTGGTGGGGAAAAAAAAGAGACAGGTTGGCACAGTGTAAATTTTGCTTTCTTTGTCTCTCACTTTTTGCTCACACACCTGGATCCATCAGTAAAAAGCAGTACACCAGAGCCATGGAAGAGTCCATTCTCAAACTGGCCCATGTAGCAGGTTCCATCCTGAAACTTGAGCTGGCCAACGCCGTGCCGCCGTCCTGGAAAGCCACACGACAGCACAGTGAGCAATCATGACGGAAACCTATGAAAACCACAATCTTTACACTAGTTTCTGATGCGCATGGGTGTCACCGTGCCTCATCTTACCACTTACAGTCTTATGAATTACTATTTCGTAACAGCAAGTGGAAACGACCTTTGAAATTGCACTGCAGCTCTGCGTTTTATATTCACTTTTTTTTTGTAGAGCCTCTAGATTTGTCACATGAGTCAGTAGGTGCACGGATTTAAATATCCACCCACCCCCCTCAGATAAAGGTTTACTGCTGAATTAGGAGTCCCATCTGCCTCCTGTGCAGTGGGAATTACAGCAGTCTAATCCAGCAGATTTTTAGCAGGGATTTCCACTTTAGGATCAAGGACTGTGAAAACAGTCAAGGAGTGTACTTGCATTCCCCTCCTTGCAGCCTATGATCCACTACTGAAGCTTATAATCATGTCAGAGTACATATTACCTACAACTGGTTCATACCCTCATTTGCCACACTAAAAAAAAGTGAGCACGGGAGAATCTGGTGAACGAATAACCAAGTTGAAATAGTGTTATATATTAATCTGAAAACAGAGGAAACTCAAGAATCTTTTTTTTAAAAACCCTAGATGATTGTCTTACTGATATTTTGACTGATTTGGTTTCACAACAGGTGCTGAAAAAGACTGCTAAAAACGGTCCAAAGTCTAATCCAGAAGATTTGACAAATCCAGATCTGGTAAATCGGTCTCTGTTTGCCTTGGGTTCCCAGTGCTGGCTAATTGGGATTTGACTAAATAGCTTGAGCTCGCCTGTCAATAGAATCACTGTGTGTGTGTGTGTGAGAGGGAGAAACAGAGAGAGTTAAAGCAATGCAAGCATCCTCGCAATCATGATTGAAGTACCTATCTATCTATCTATCTATCTATCTATCTTACCCTGTCACACAGAGATTTCTTTTTATTATTATTATTACTGGGCTCATCCATGCAAAGACATTTGCTGCCGTTGGTACTTCAAAATGTTCCAAATGAAACTTGCAATCCATCAAGCTGCTTAGCTATTACCTTGGCTGATGTTGTAGGATGTGTGTCATTCTCCTTAGTAACAGCCACAGTTAACATATCGTGACTGTTTACCTGCTTGTGCACATGAGACCATTTACTGATAACGGAAATATATGTACTGTATGTATTGGAAAGTGTCATACAAGAATGCTTACGGTTTCCGTGCTAAATCCAAACTTTATGTTAGCAAAGACTGCAAAGATCTTCCCGGCCTGCTGACGTCTCACCATAACCCCTCACCTGGCTGTTAACTAAAACAGTGACGCCTTCGAGGCACATTACATGCCCCAGAGGTACACTTGACAGCTTGTGATGCTTGCAGATACTGCAAACCTTCAAAACTGAGAAGCAAAGCCGCCTTGCCTTCTTTCCACTCGCCGTGGTACTCTTCCCCACTGGCATAGGTGAAAGATCCTCTCGTCAGAGTCATGGTACACCTGTTTTTCCAACACACAAACACGCTCATTGACCACTGAGGTAAATAACACGTCTGTAATGGTGACTTATATTTCAAAAGCAAACCACTCCACTTCGGGATTAGTAGTCCCTCTGGCTGTGGAGCACGGAGAGCAACTGTGTCTTGACATATTATTACAATGCCTGATCATTTAATCATGTCATTCCCAACTCCAGAATCACATGACAATTAAATACTGCAGCCTAAACAGTTTTCATCTGTGTTTGTGCTTGTGCATGTCAATTTGAATTGTAAGGATCCTACCTTTACAACAATTACCAGTTTGGAAGCGAAACTGGTCTTTCCACAAATAGACCGGAGAACGTGACTGTAGCATGACTGCATTCAAAAGCAAAAGCTAATCTTGTTATTACCATTTTACTGTAAAATACTGTTTAGTGGGTCTCTTTCTGCAAAACAAATGACACTGTGTTGCAGAATGGCAGCCAGGTGTAATTTTACCCATGCAGTCGCCATCTCATAAATAACTAATTGGTCACCCCGAGACTTAAACACTCCAACGTTGATGAAATTATCAATATATTTCGATCAGTGCATCATTCATATACAGTACATGTTGCTGAGCAGGCTGTCGTTTTGAATGACAAGCCTATGGAAGTCGGCTGTTACCTATAGCAACACGTCTATAAGGGAAAAGGGAGAAAAGCCAGCATATAAAACCCTGTAATTTACCTTCACGTTACGTTTGCCGTCTCTGAAGCATGGACACCACCGTACAAGAGCGGAGGGGCGGAAAAAAAAAAAGAAAACACTGGAGAAACGTATGTTGCGTTCAGGTGCAGCTCGTACGTTTGTGCTAAAGACGCTTAAGAAAATTTAAAGTACCTTAGTACATAACACAATTAAAACGACACTTTTGTTGACTTAATTCACAGCTGCTTTGATCTAAATAGATTCGTAACATGAATAACGTTGCACATTTTATAGAGAGCCAATCCGTTTCGGGAAAAAAAGGTTATTTTAATAATTCCGATAGTACTTGAAAGCAGCACTACCACAGCATTGGCATAGTGGGCTGCAGCTTAGAGATACTGGCAGACATGATTATCAATGGCTGTTGGGCGTTTTTCTGAGGCTCCACCATGAATATGGTTTTTGTCTCTCACGGTAGACGTCTTATTGTAGCAAATCATATTGACTTTATTTGTGCACACTGAACCGGCCACTAAATTACCATCACTGTTCTTGAAAATCCAATTAAGTTTTGGAAGCCCCCACACTTTTCTCCAGGTATTTACCGTGGTCGTAATAGCTGAGCATTTTAGACTACTCACCTTTGCACTAATCACAAAGTACAGCTGACTTTCCTTCTAAACAAAGGCATCATTATAAAACAGTTACATATTGACCACCGGTTGAAAGGTCAGGGAAGAAAACAAATGTTGCACCAACCAGTCCAGTGAGCCTATAGATGTTAATTTCAGGACAAGTAAAAATTTTGAGAAAAGAGAAAAAGTCAGAGAAACACTAAAAGCCACATTTCCACCAGAGCAACTTTCCTCGTGCAGAGACTAGGAAACTTTTGAGGTACTATGTGCATTTCCATGGGGATTAGGGTCTCAGAGGAAATTATTTTATGCCCCAAAAGTCTTTGTTTAATACTGCTATTCTCTTTACATTTCCAGTGCTGATAAAACGAAGCGAGCATCCCAATTGTCAGCAGCACAACTTGAATCTTGTCCTTGCTTTTTGTTGTTGCAGTGTCATATTAGTGTCTGCTTGTTGATATATATATTGTGTTATTGTACAATTTTCTGCATTGCCACCAAGGACTGGGTTGGAGTTTGTGTATAAAAATGGACAAAAATCATTTGTCAAATAAATGCACTCAATAAATCACTGAGCTTACCCTGAACCCTTCAGTTCCTTGGACCGAAAGTTCTCGGTACTTTGGATGAAAATGCATCTGAAGTCAATAAGATTCATCATGTCGTTTTTGAGCTATTTCAGTCTGAACCAATGTAGTTTTTTTTAGTCCGTTAATCAAAATAATACATATTACACGCCACACAATAGACTTTTGGGGCCCTTGAGGGTCTGGGGCCTTGGGGTATTTGCTGGCTTTGCCTGGTTAGTAATCCAGCCTTGAGTAAATCAACAACTTAAGCGACACAGTTACTGACCTTTAAGCTTTAATTGAAAACACAAATACCTCAGTGATTTATATATAAACTGTAAAAGGTAACAAAACGGCTACATTATAATATAACATACTGGAGGAGAATGTTTACATGGATGGATCAATTGCTATAGATTGGTTCACACACTGATTTAATCAGACTGGTTTGGTTTGGTCACTGGGACCTGTGGGCATTTCCTCCTGGAGTGCATTTCCTCCCCTTAACGCGACGGCGAGCGCGCGTTCACATAGCAGAGCGCTTCCTCTTCCCGTGCTGGTGCCCGCCATAGAGGAGCGATAGAAAATGGCGAGCCTGTGCAAAAGGCAGCAATGCACAATCGACAGGCGCGGCTTTCGGCAGGAACTTGACTCTTGGGGACATAAACTCATTCACTGTGTAGGTAAGGACGATGCCAGCCACGCAGGGTACAATTGTACGCGCTGAATTTCGCTTCTGCGTGACCTTTATCGGCGTAAATACCCATCTATTACCGCACTCACTCGGGGCATCTCCGAGAGACTTTTTTGTCCTCAACTGTTTCCTTCTCACGGCAACCAGTCGAAGCATTTAGTTAAATGTTGCCGTATGTGTCAACGTTGCGTTACTTGCTAGGCCTCCTCGCTGTTTTTATCGTCCACAAGCCTCAAGTGGGGACTTTAGGGTGTATTGTGGCGTAGCGTTAGTTTGTTTAAAGGGCACCGTGCTTGTTTTAAAGGGAGTGTCAGTGTGCGACGCGTCGGCCAAAAGCGACCCGTTTGCTAAAACGCGCGTTCCCGTGTACTGTATTTTGGATGGGGGGAGGGCGACATGTACCCGAGAGGTGATGTTTTCAGTTAACAGTTAGCTTACTTGCTTCTCTCAAATTACCACCCGTGGACGCGCATTACTGCATTGAGGAAGTGGCAGAGACCCCACTCCCGTGCGAGTTTCCCTTTTAGACGATACGCCAGTAAACTTCTCTGACGGTCCAACCTTAACGAAGCCCCTAAAAAATAAGTCGTTTAAAAAAGCATTTGTTGACTTTGGGCGCAGTGGTGTTTGTGTTGCGAGTGGAGGGTCGATGTTGTTGTTAAATTATGATATTTCCATACATTATATAATGAGCATAATACTCCTTAACACAACGTTAGCATGTTAGCGTGCTGATGTTATCGTTTCACTCAAACCACCGTGTCCAAGGCACTAGCACGGCTGTAGACCGTAATGTTTTGCAGCAACACCTCAGTTTTAGGGATATAATCCCATAATGTGTGTTAGTACACCTTAAATTCACTTATTTATTATTTAACCAGCACACTCATTGTTATAGACACACACTTGAGAGCTGACGTTAACAAAAGTTGAATGGTGCTGTGCAAATACACCCACGATGAAAAGCCAAACAAATACAGACTAATAATGGTCATTTGCAACAAAAGTGAAATGATGGGCGTTAGTTGTTTTTGCAGTTCTCTCTGTGTGACATGAAGCTCCCTGTGATGCATTCATAATGATATATGGCTGACATTTATCGTTGTAGTTTCACGCTGATTGACAGAGAGACATGAAGAAGATGGAGAGGCCATTTTTAAATCCTTGTCAGCCTTCTCCTTGAGACTCGGTGGCATAGCAACAGCCAGCGTGGACCCTCTGCACCATGACACGCAGATTGAACAAATGATTAGCAGATAGTTGCTTGATGAACCTGAGGTTTATTATTAAATTAGCTTGTAGGTTTTGTTACAAGGTTAATAATAATTTGTATGTGGGCTTTTATCAGACTCAAAGGGACAGATGGATTTCTTAAGAAGAATTATTACAGGGATTATATCCTGTATTGACTCACAGCTTAATATAACATGACTCATTAAAGGACTAATTTCATATTGGGCAGGGTTCCCTGCTTTTGGCAGGCTAGAGAAGACCCTGCAAACAATTCTTTGGACGAAAATCCATTGTCATATTTTATACAATACAGTTTAAATCTCAATGCGTAGACATAAAGTAGATGCACAGTGTTTCTTTGTGATTTTTTTGGCAGAATGTAAACCGGGTTTTGGAAACTGGATTTAAATTGTAGGACATAAAAAACCCAAAACACTACTTCTGATGATGCTGCTCTCAAAATGTCACATTCAATCTATTTCATTTAACATGGCTTTATGTATAGTTCTTATTGAGATGTGAAATGTAAGAGGCATGTACTATATGAGTGCACATTCCCGAATTCCTGTCATTTAGCCATTTCTTTCTTTTTTGATGTGACATGATATCCTTTTTTAAGCTCTTGTATTATTGTTATCTTAGATTCTTATTCCTAATTTGAAAGACCAAGTGCAGAAAAACAAGTTACAGACCAACATACCGACAACATTATTATGACTCATAAGCATATAGACTATAAAGACTGCGCAAGAGCTCTCACTTATTTCCAAACATAGCACAATTCAACGGTGCAGGTGGCGAAATTACTGAGGTAACGGGAAAGTGCGTGTAGAAGCAGTCTTATTCAGTGGAGACAGTTTACACACAGAAACTACTGTAAGCATCATATATTCTTGGACACTGTCACGACTGTTGTAATTTTATCTGTTTACCAAAACATGTTGACAGTTATTTTATGAAAATAGGCTGAATAAAGGAAAGATAATGGAAAATGTAGGAATCACAACGTGGTTATGTGTAGTTTCCTCTTTTTAACAGACCAAATGTACTTGGACAGTACATTTATCTCAAAAGCCATTTCGTGTTGCTTATAGTTCTTCAACACTTCATATATTTTTCCTTTCATTTAAGCTGAGAGGCTTCGCCTTATGCGTATTTTCTTTATATGACTGCAACTTGAATGTGTTTTGAACAGCAAAAACAGTTTCTATGCCCAAAAATATAAGGACCATTTGAATACTAAAATCATACTTGGTGTTGTATGCACGGTATTAGAAGATATTATTGAGAACTATTGGCACTCTCTGCAGTTCCGAAATGGTATTTGATGGCATCTTGGGTTTCTATTATCAAGCATGTTTATTCCGTCAGTTTGTTGAAAAGGACTCAACATATTCATGCTTAATATTGGGGAAAGGCAAGCCAGACTGTCCTGAATGCTTCCACCTGCCGACTTCTGGCATCATCCCGCATTCCAACATCTGTGGTGCACTCTGCAACTGACCGCAAATGTCAGTAGCATACAGTTTCCTCACCTCTGAATTTAGACATTGGGGAATATGATGGTGAGGCCGTGCTGATGAGATATTTTTCAGTATTAGATTTAGAACTCGAGTTGGCTTATCTCATATACATTGTGAGGTGCTTATAAATTACTTGTGGCTCACTAGCACATGCATAATTAATTCTGCTTTGAATATTGATTCCCATTTTCAGAATTATTTATCAGAGTTTTGTGGGCAAACACAATCTGTTTTGGAGGTGGCCTATGCTTCATTTAGGCCCCAAATTGAGAGTACGCAATGGTTATTAATGAGGCCATTGGAAAATCTGATACCATGTTGCTTAGATCCAGAATTATGTTATATTTTTTATGCAGTGTATTATAATAAACATCATAACATTTATATAAATGTATGTATGCGAGTCCACCATGGATTTGTTGGTACCATGTATTTTACATAGTATCCATAGTGTAAACTATTACTTTTAACAATGACCTACCATTATCATTATTTGTGCTAAGAGGCTACAAGGCTAGGTAGGTTGCGTGCTTTTCATTGGCAAGAGAATGAAGAGAGAATAATAGCTTTCTAACTTGTCACTAGCTAGACCCAGGCTTGGTCAGTTCTTCCTTTATGATTGACAAATGTCCCTTGTGTTTGGGCTGGAATTGTAAAGCAGCAGAGTACATGACAACAGCATCAGTCTGCTGGCTGCAGAATGGCATATTCTGTCCACGACAACAAGGACATACTTTTGTTTGTTTGGCTTTTTGGTGGAGAGGGCTGCACGCCACCACCACTCCGCTGACACTGAAATGGACATTTTGTCTTTGTGTATTTAATGTGCGCAGTAAAACTGCAGGGCAGAGACAAGCTCAATTGTCCCACAGAACAGCGGCAACAATTGTCTGCATGTTTGGTTATACATGTGTTTATGGTCCATCTGCCTCCAGATGCAAACTGTGTGGCTGAAAATGTGTGTTCTGTCTGGATTTGGGAAATTTTGGACTGTAACAGTACCAGCTAACATTCAAACAATGCCTGGAATGTCGATTATTCGTGCTTGCATTTGACATCTGGATGAGTGGGATTAAGGATTTGCTCAAACAAATAAACAAATATTGGCATTAGACAGATTGTCTTGTTTATAATTTAACTTGGCATGGCTTGTTTTTTGTTGGCCTACATTTTCCTTTGAAGAGACAGTTGATTTCTGTTGGTATTTTGCAAGATGTGATGACCAGCTTTAATAATTTTGACCTTTTGCTTTGTTGTGGGTGTTCTTGGGCAGTTTTAAGTGTTTTCTTTTTTCCATATTTGCCTAAAATGCTGATGTTCTCATATTTGTTATTCAAAGTTACGCTGTGTGCCGTATTACACCATTTGGATGTCGTCTTACATCATATCACGTTAAGTATTCATGGAGTGTTTTTTTTCCTCTGTAGATCTTGCAACCACCCCATTGCCTGCTGTGTAGCCTATTTATTGCCTGAACAAAATTAGTTGTCACCAAATCAAATATGAAGCGTTGCTTTGCTCGTGTCCATGTAATGTCTAAGCTTAGCTGTTGACCTACAGTAAGTTGGCTTTTTGTGGATACCACAGTAGGCAACAGTGAATGATTTAAATGGTTGGGCATTGGGCATTAGGCATTAGGCATTAGGGTGTGCTTGGGGTGACGATAGTCATGTGTGGCAGCTCAACTAATTTGTGCAACTTTGTCATCTCTGCACTCATGCTCAGCCTTCAGCCTCCAGCCTCCAGCTCCATCTTACATCTTAAAAGAGCATTGCCCAGGGAGATCAGTGACCCTCTACATATAAAATTATGCTCACAATCTGAACATTGTATAGTTAAGCACGGTGCAGTCTTGAATAATTAAAAGAATTTTCGTGATTAACCAATTTTCTGTAATAAATTGAAAGGCGATGGCCGAAAATTCCAGCTTTAGCAAGTGTTATTTTGACTTCAGTTTGAGCTGTGGTCACGCCTTCTGAGATAGCATGCATATAGTACAGAGTGGGGGATGGGTTTAGTGGGTTGATGCAGCACTGCACACCCTCAGCATTAGAGCAGCAGAGGCAAGGGTGGGTCATCCACTGAAAGAAGCACTGCTTTCCCATGTTGAGGCTGAATGTTGGCATTTCACCAGCTAAAAATGTAAATGTGTTCCTGGTCATATGCAAATCTTAGAATCTGTTTTTCAGTTTGGGTGAGCACTAGTATTTGTATGATGAACAGGTTAAAATCCTTTATCATTTTACATGTGTTTTGTAATGCATATTCACTGCCTTTACACTGCTGCCCGATGATACAAGCTTTCTGTTGTCAGACAAAATAAAATGGTTTCAGTAAACTTTAATGTAATTTACCAGGTTCCTGCTTTGGGACATTTACTCCAAAGGTAGGACAGGTGTGACACAGGTAATAGCAAAGTAGGTGGGGTTACCTCTGGTGGTTAGGTGGTTGAAGTAATAGTCCATAGACTATGTCATATGATGCTAGAGAAATGCTTAAATTAGAAGTTGAGTATTGCTAAATACATTCGGAAACATAAATTAATTTATGTTCTGGTCCTGTTTGAATAAATTCCACCATTATGATAACGTGTTTTTCCTGTGAAGAAACTCTGTATTTTCCTTATAGCATTTGGGTACGGGGCTTGTGTGTACTGCACTGTTGTGTCAGTTAAAACATTTATAACCACACAGATAGTCCCGTTATTAGATTATGAAACTCACTTGTGTACAAGTTATAAAGCAATATGGAAGTTATTTTCATACATACATTCCCCACCAGCCCAGATATTTTGTGCAGTATCAATAGTCTTATGTGCGTCCATCACTAGCACTATTTAATTGAATACATTATATTGCATGGTGCCATGGAATTGCAGTGCACTGCAAAAATGCCAAGAACATTGCTGATTTTGTCCATATACTCATGAAAGAAGATTGAAAGCAGTGGCTACATTAACAGTCTACATACTAGAGCCAAAAATAAGCAGTGAAGAGTGTTCTTATCATGCATTATATTTAATTCACCGTGATGCACAGCATAGGTTAAGGTTAGGATTTAGAAAGGTTAAGCTGATCCGAGATCTTTGGGATTTCTCTTTCTAAGTGCTGGTGGAAAGGACAAGGGTGTCGCACACTTCAAATCTTCCATACTCTGATTGGCTAGAGATGTAGGTCAGAACAAGGCTAAGGCAGATTGAACACAGTTGCTGCTCACCGTGTGCATCCATAAGCTCCATGAAAAGACGTAGAAAGGTTTGTGGCTGATATTTAACTGAAGTCATTTATTAAGTGACACGATTCCTCAAGGATTCACAAAAGATTTGTTTGCTTTTCTCCTTTTTATTTGACTGTTGGTCATACAAAGTATTTCTAAGGCTGTTTTTTAATGATGCCAAACTGTATGGATTAGATTCCCAATAACAGTGTCCTAAAATAATTGTACATCATGAACCAAATACTCACTAATCAGGGTAAGTCTGGAGTAATTGAATTGTCCTGAATTTAAAATGTTACCATTTTGTTTAATTTAATAAAATGGTAACCATCCTACTGATACCAGTCATTATCCAATTTAACAATTGTCCCTGCATGGTAAATCTTGCAGGAGAATTTATCTGTCCCTAGTTCTATAGATGTGATGACTATATTATTATATTATTTACATATGTCTTGCACTTAATAGATATGATCACAAGTTAAGGCTTTGAAGCACTCTTGCATGTAGCAAATCCATAACTTTGCTATAATAGTAATAATGTATACATTTGGAAGTATGATGGGTTTACTGCCAGTTTCAGCTGAACCTTACTTCTTTATTTTTAGTTATTCCCTCTTTCATGGTCAAAGGGCGGGGAATGTACTCTGAATAATAATGTTTAGTTAAAAAAATTACTGCTTTCATCTCCAGAACAAAATTGATTTAATTTTTCCTTCCACCATACCTCTGTGAGAAGAACTAAGCTGTGCCTTCACTCAGCTATAAATTGCCTGGAGGCAAACCGCAATATTTGTTTGGAGTGAAGTGGGGGGAAGAAAAGGTAGAAAATATAAGTCAACAAGGGTTTGAAATAGCAAAGTTATCGTTCACATCATTCTGTAGGTATAGAACTAGATGGTAGCTTGAATGAGAAACTCCCCGTTAAATCTCAAGAGACTCTGTGACATGTTTTCAAAGTAATTAGACCTGTAGGCGTGTTTTCCACATTTTTTGTTTTAATGGATGAGTCCCACTGAACTGATATTTTTGTCTTTTCATTAGTCTTTGTTACATTTTAATATTATTAGGTATTGGGCCCATGTGATATTGGGTTTCTTGTTTCTATTTGTAGTAATCTCTATACCTTGTGCTTATTTTTGTATCTGGAGGCTGATCTGATCACCATAGAGCAAAACATAAATGTGCAGCAGTAGCTCAGTGGTGGCCTAATTGTTTCTTCAAATGCATTTAATTGGTGTATTTTATTTTATTTTTTATCAGATAGGAAATACACATTAAAAGCTCTACACTATGTTGTAATTTCTGCATCCAAAGGTGAATGACATGTGGCAGCTGTAATGAAACGGGGTGGGGGGCATATAATACGATCATTTTTTGGTTGTTTTTATCCTTATTCCAGTTTCTATACGCTCATTTATTTTTTAGAGCTTCCATGACAGTTCTACACGTTATCAATATTTTATCCATAGCACATGTAGGCAGCTCGCTCTTCTAAAGTTACAGTGCTTGTCCCAAAATCATTTGATTATAATAAAAGGTGGTATGTAGTTTATTTTCTTCAGGCACTATACCATTCTATGCTCTAAAGCAATATTTTACTTTCCTACTAGCAAAGTCATGGTTTACAGTATGACACATTTTCAAATGCCCTAAACTGTATTCCTAAAGAGTAGTTTGATGTCATGGTGCTGCTCTGTCAAACGAAAGTGGATGACCTACTTTTCTCCTCCTGCCTCTGAAATATTTCAGAAATAGGATTGGTTAGCTTCAGCTGAAGTCCTGTGCACTAACCCAGAAACAGAATTACGCTGCAGCTATAGGCAAGCCCCCCTCTCTCTCTCTTTATGTTTGGCTGCTGAAAAGTGGGAGGGAATTTGTGGGGAAGCAGAGTGAGGCATTTTAACAGATGACAGCTTTTTACTGAAATCACTGTGAGTTTTGGAAGAGAGTGGATGGTAAGAGCTGGCAATTTTCTCACTCCATTGTCTGCTCATCTGTGAAGATGTAGTGTAAGTAGGCATTTTCTGTATGATGCGTATTAACAATTATCTAATTTAACTCCTATAAGCCTAACTAGTTTTACTTTTCAATGCCACATATGAGTTTTATGTAGCTTTTTAGCAACCATATGTCGTGTGTAATATGTGTCAGAATAGTTTGAGTCATTACTTTTGGCCCTTTAGTGGCTTGCACATTTGGAATAGTGTACTCTCATTTAAGATCCAGTTCAGTAGACAGATGTTCTCTTTGACCTCTTTAATGCTTGATTTAACGCATGTAGGGGTTTTGGATTGGTTATTCTGACCCTGCGGCAGTCGGCAGACATTGCATATTGTGTTAATGCACTGTAAAGTGAAGTCTTATGTGGCATTGTGCACCAGAGCTTTCAAACAGCTGAGACTATAGGAAGGCACCATATATCAGTAATGCATATACTATAACATATTTGCTTATACATGTGTTATGTATCTGTATATATGATGTAGAATGTCTTTCTATTAGCCAGTGTTTTGTAAGTTGCTTAACTGTAAACAGATATTTAGCGGCCTGGAGATTTGGATTTGGTTAAATATCTGATGTGATGTGATGTGTTCTAGCAGTCTGGTACTGGCTGTTTCTTCTTTACATTATAACATACAGTCACTCCCAACTCTGTAGGTGCTTTGGTTGCTTGGCAACAGGAGGATGGAGTACATGCATTTACTGTTGAAGTAAAAACCTGAGGTGAAAGCTGATAATGTGTGTTTTAAGAGAAGCAAAGGGTTGCTCACAGCGATTGTCAAGTTGAAATGGGAAGCCAAGGAGAGGCCCGGATACACGGCTAAGACCTTATCACATGAAATTTCAGTGATTTACAGTAGATGAGGCTCAACATATTTTTTTTTTTTCTCGAGTGCAACAAATTAATTTAGGCCCTCGGGCGGAAAAGGTTTGTTTTAAACAGTGATTCATTTTGAGTGTCAGTTCTGCTGCTTTGGGCTTCAGCCTTAATCAGGAGTAACTATGAACAAATGTTAGTTTAATAATATATATGCTGAGCCTCCCTTTGTATGAGTACCATCAAAAACGCATATTAATTATATTTCATGTCTTTCTTCAGGCTTGGAGAGCATCCTCGAAGGTCTGTTTGGTTCTGAGCTGGTTGAAGACCTAAAATTATTTAAGGGTAAGTATCTCAGTCCACTTTCTCTAGCTTCACGGTGGCTGTGATCAGTTTTGTGGATTCAGTGTAATCTGCCCATTATGACAACTGCATTGTACCATCTGGTACCCGTGTGTAGTAACTCAAGACAAGAGAATCCCACTGACTGCAGAAGAGAAGATGGCTTGTGTTCCTACAAACTTGGTGTTTTGGATGGTGTGGGCCTGGTATAAAAGTCTATAGTGCCTTTTGGATATTTCCACAGTGCATGAAGTTGGTGAACAATGGTATGCATTATTTGTGACTGCATTACATTCGCAGTGAGTTAAGTAGACTTTCTACAATAGAAGTTGCTGCTGTAAATTCAGTGTAACTGAATCCTGATTCTGTCGGTCTCACTAAAACAAATCAAAACACTTTCATTATGGCCCACTCCTTCCTTTCATTCATACATTTCAGTCAGAGCCTTGTTATCGAGTTGTGCACAGAAGAAGATGAAATTCAAACCGAATATGGAACGCGGCTTGTTTCAAAATGAATCCTTTTTATTATTCACTGTTCTTGCAGCTAGACAATATGATTCATGTGTTGGTGATAATGCAGACCCTAAAGGAATGTAGTGTATGTGCAGATCAGTCAGGAACTGAAAGAACTCATGCTCAAGTATTTCTCTATTATTTATAATCCGGTAATATTTTGTTACCTATGTCTGTATTAATACACTTCAACTTTGTTTTGAAAGAACAAATTTTTTGTCACAGGACTGCATTTCATTACCTGTCATGTGTTTTGTCTCCACAGATTTTGAGCCAATAGAAGTGTCCGATTGGTCATTTGTTGAAAATTGTCTATTCTGCTGTTTGAGAAGAGACAAAGTAAAAGTAAGACTTCTTTTCTCCGTTCATTTACATTTGGATATAGAATCAGCAGTGCCCCTGGGTGGTTAGCAGGAGGCTGTATTATTAAAGTGGCTTGTGCTCTCTAATCCATCATTGCTTGTTATTTCTTAATTATCTCGCTCATCTGTCATCTGAAGCTGTTGAGTTATTGCTCAGTGTATGTATGTTAATATGTAGACGTCTGAAGGCGTTTGAATAAACACTTTTGCATTTTGACAGGAACACTTAATTGGCTTAAACAACGAGGAGCTTGAAGATACACCCAAACCCCTCCTGGTTAAAGATCAGCTCACAATCAGCAGACTAGAGAAGCAAGCTGAGGAATTTCTCAATGCAGTCCTCTGCAAAAAAGGTGAGTCTTGATATTTGCACCTTTGTTGGAATGTTTACTAATCATCATTTAGAGCACAGAGCAGGAATGCAGACTCAACACTTTTGACCCTGATTTTTCTTTTTTTTTTCTTTCAGATGTGCCAAATTTCTCAGACCCACACATTCCAGTAGTGGCTCGAGAGATTCTTCAGAGGATGATCAAACAGTTTGCTGCCGAATATACCTCAAAAACCAACTCCCCTCAGGACAGCCGCTCAGATTCCCAACCTCACTCTGACCAAAGCCTGCCGACCCCATCCTTGGTCTCAGGGGCTCCTCCTCTTACCAGCCCTGCTGCCTCTCCGGCTGCGCCAGCACACAGCCACAACCCTGTCCTAAGCAAGCTCCTCATGGCTGACCAGGATGTTCCTCTTGATCTCACCATCAAGAAACCCTTGTCTGAGCCCAGTGAACAAGGTAGGGCTAAACACATCTGTAAACTACATTCATTAATGAACTGGTGCACTGGTTACAGGCCAGCTTTAACTTAACATTGCTTTTTTTAATAGATGGTGTCCTTGATTTATCAATCAAGAAGAATCGCTATAGCAGCAGCAGCCTGTCTGTCCCTAGCCCCTGCCTTTCTCCGGCCACATCCACGGTGAAGGGGTAAGTCTCCAGTTCCTTACGCAGTAATGTTTTTGAGGATATGTTACATTGTAGTTCAGGATGAACAAAATTAATTTGGAAGGAATGGGTGGAAAGGTTATTTGTAGTGGCATTAGTGCACTGGCACCAGCCAAGTCTGAAATTTGAATCTTGAATTTTGAGATCACTTAGCCACTTGGTTGCTTGATGAAAGTGAAAAACAACAGATAAAGTTGTGATAGCAGAATTTCTTTTAAAAGAAAGGCGGAATAATCCCCAATGCCATACTTAATACTGCTTTTAAACCTCACTCCCACATGTCCCAAAGGATGCAGTTTGCATCCCTATATCATTCAAAGTAAATACTAATTTTAAATTAATCCATGCCTTCGAGAAGTGTAGCAGTTGAGGTGCTGAAATTAATTATGTCTCCCTGGTAAAGATCCAAAGGATTACATTGCATTGTTTTATTAGCAAAGTATTTGATGTGCTGGTAAGATGAGCAGTTTTCATGTGAATGTACCAAATATTAAAATTATATTTGGATTAATCACCAGTGACGCTGTATTCTCCTCCTCTACTGGGTGGAAAAATTATGGCTTTTTATGCTTAGTAGAATAAAGCTGCCTCCGGTTTTCATCTTACTTTGCACATGATATTCAGCACGTACACCCATTTTTGATATGTAAAAACATAGATTCAGCCATATTAACTTTCTGTTAAATAATTTTACCTCCAATCAATGTCCATATAATTATAACTCTGGCTGTTAGCATATATTTCGGAAGAAAACCATTATGCCCTTAGATATATCATTAAAAATATTTTGATACAACCAGCTGTTGCCGATGAATTGTGCATTGAATTGTGACCCGAGTTAGTCAGTTAGGTTTTGAGTTTAATACAAACAACAACCCTCCGCTGGCTTACTCTTTTATTGCTGCGCTTGTTCAGTGGTAACGTCACACACAAAATGTCAAGAGCTTTATTTGCATCAGTAATTTTGTACGGCATACTTACTGTGCCCTGCTTAACATCTACATGCAAAGCTCCCTTACTGCAGTGACAAATACTCCTTTCTCTTGGCTATTCTTTTTCAGCCACAGGAATACTAAGACTTCTTTGTATTCCAAAAGTGCCTTTTCTTTCCTTATTTCCTCATTGTTTCTTTGCCCTTTCTTTTTTTGTTTTTTATGTTTATTCAAAAAATTTGTAAACAATTATAAAAGCAAGCAAATAAAAAAAATGTCAAACTTGAGCCTTTTTTGTTCTTAAAAGTCACACACACACATTCACAGAGTCAGTTGTTCACCAAGATAGTGATGTTACCAAAGCAAGGTCATATAATAAAGGAGTGGCCAACATCCTCCCCTCCCCAACCCATCCTCCTTTAGAAAAGAGAAAAGGGCACTGTGCAAGCTCTGCTTACACCCAATTTCCTTCCATCCAATCAGGCGTTCCTTGAGAGCAGACGGACAAGTCGGGCTGTTAATGAGGAGCCTACAGGATGGGAGGAGGAGGGAAAATATCGGCCACTCCACCAGTTATAAGCCTTCCTCGTCTCTTGCATACTCGGTGCACATCAAAAAGGAAGCCGATCTGGAAAGCGACCCAGAGTCACCTCTCAACCACAGCTCCAGCCCCACTGACCTTTTCAGAAATGCAACCTCTTCCTGGAATTCCAAAACTCATTTTGGGGCCCTACTCAAACTCAAAACCAGCAGTGAAACTAGCGAGCACTTTAAAGACATACCCAGGTTGTTGGAAGCTGCTGGACTTTTGACAAAGTCACTCGCCTATGAGAAAGGTAACCTCGAGGACGCCTGCAGGGACCACAGCCTTTCCCTTTCTCATTCATCATCTTTTGACCTCAAGATTCCCCAAGTGCGGGTTTTTGCCACAGGAACCGACCCATCTTGGGATTCATTGTCCACCGAATATTCAGGTTCACTTTGTGAGAACAGTCTGGGAAAGAAGCTTTGTTCCGTTCTACCCAGGCAGATCCATAAGAAGAGCAGTGGAGGTTTGAATGGCTCAGGTTCGGAGAAGGAATACTGGCCTTACCCCTCTGACCGACAAGCCCTGGGTAGAAACTATCTTATTGATTCTGAGTCAGACCTAGGTACCAAGCAGCCAAGGAAGAAGCGGGGACGATATCGACAATACAACACTGAGCTGCTGGAAGAGGCCATAGGGTTGGTGATGGGCGGGAAAATGAGTGTGTCTAAAGCCCAAACCATCTACGGCATTCCGCACAGTACCCTGGAATACAAAGTGAAAGAGCGCCTGGGGACCTTGAAGCATCCCCCCAAAAAGAAAATGAAGCTGCTGAGTCAGGTGGAGGAACAGGGTGCTTCACTGTCCCCCATAAGGAAAGAGCACATTGTTTCTGAGAAAAGCGCATCTGAAGAAAATGGGACTGATTTCCATGAGGGAAGCCTCATATCAAATGAGTGATCCATCCATAACATAATAACAATGATCACTAGTACTTTTTTACCATTGCATTTGCCAGACAGTGCTAGTTGCTGACTTTGTTGATCATAAAATCTTAATAGTTGTATTTATTATTAATTTATTTAATTTTAGCCCTTCCTTTTGGTCATTAATACATTGCTATGTTATATATATATATATGTATGGCCATCTATCTTAAACTCAACTTCAGAATTAACACAAATACTACAGCACATATTTTATTTATTAATTACAGTTTCTTTATTTAGATTATGCTTTAATATTAATAATTCCCGCATCTAGAAATGAATACGCACATTGAAGCCATTGAAGCTTGTTTAAGGAGGTGGCGCCCCTTAGTGTCTTCTCTCAGTACTGGTCATATGGTCAGAGTAAATATAGAGTTAATTTTATGAATATGCATGTCCAGCCTATTAATGTAAAATGTTTAAAGTCTCTACCACTTTCTTGCAAATGCACCTCTATGACTGAGATGGACACTGGAGATGTGTCAGTATGTCCAAACACATTTAATTCTGAACAGTCATCAATGAAAATTCATTTATTTATTATTCTAGTCCGTTGCAGTGGCATTGTTTGTCGTTCTGGCTTTCACTCTCTTTTTCAATTCCGATTATACTTACCTTCACAATCATGACATTTTTTTCCACCTACATTTTATTTACTGTATCTTGATCTGCTGTATGGTTGATAACAGTTTTTCATTGCCTTCTCTGCACTCAGGAGAAGTTCAGATTGGGATGCAATACATGTTGGTCAAAGAAAATGTCTATCCGATAACAGCATTACTGTACACACACAAATATACCTCAGCTACACATATGCTCAGCTAAGTCATTGCCTCATAAGTAACCTCTAACAGGGAAGCATATAATACCCAAATAAGCCTTTTTAGGTAACATTTCAGGATGTCTTACTGACAGGTGTGCGGGTTCTACTCTCAGTTGTTTTCACAACCTACCTTAAGTAGTTAACAGTAGCATTTCAGTGCCAGTGTAAGCCTTCACGGCATTTCAGTTCTACGTGATTTAGGGCTCGGATTCTTTCACATTTCAGGTTTTATGTCTGGGATGTGATAGGAGAAAACATTTCTGACTTTGTTTTTTCTTTAAAATAGTTCAGAAACACAGTATTTATATATATATATAAACACACATGTCCGTGCACACAATTACAGTTATCCCTCATTACACACTCACCTGAATTCTCAAGTTACCAAGGCAAAAATTCAATGGAAATTATTTTCATTGTCTTGAATTATGAATGTAAAATATTATGTCATGCCGCATTGCATTTCAGAATCTGCTTATGGTTTGTTAACCATTAGTAGTTCTGATGTGCAGTTGCATACAAGACCAGGTATACTGTATATATGTTTTATTACTGTGTGGATCATCGTCATTTGAATTTGTTTTCCGCATCCAAAACTAGTTTTTAATTAAAAAAAATAGATTCTTATTTTGAGACCGACCACTTAAGGATTTGTGATGACACTGTCCCTGCATTGCGATATTTCTGTTTTCAGTTGCTATGTCAAAACTCAGGTTAATACCATTTCCTTAAAATGGACACAAAGATTGGATCATGGTGCTATTAATAGAGAATGAGGGTTGTGCTTGACATCCCTCCCTGTTGTGTTTCTTTCTTTTTTCTTTTTTTTTTAATTTCATTGAATTTTTGCCTGGTTTTTGACTCATCCGTCATTTTGATCAGGATATCATTGTGCATTATCACTTTTACCTCAGAACTCTCCGGAATATGGGATCATGGCCCATAATTGTTTTATCAGGTCAACAACTAAACTCTAGCAAATGTTGGTAATGATGTTTTTGCAGATTTTGCAGCCTTTCAGATGTAGAGAGAGTTGCTTTAACTTGGTCCTGGTTGTTTTGATTGAGGAAATAATATAACTACATATTTTAACTCGGATATTATAACTGCAGTCATATGACATGAAATTGTCTAGATTGTAAAACGTTTCTGGTGAAAATTAATGGTAAAATTTATTTCAGGGACAGGTATATCAATAGCACTGTAATAGTAATATAACGCTGTGTTAGATGGTAAACTTAATAACTTGCTTGACTTCTTGTCTTCTTTAAGTTTTGTTTGTATACTGACACTTCTTGCGCAGATATTTTCTTTTTTTTTTAATATGTTTGGAATTCTCTCTCGTTAACGCAAATTTAGGAATCATATATAATTCTGCATATGGTTGGAAAAAAAATACGACAAAGCATGTGCTTCAAGTACACATCACTTAAATTCTAGGCACTTACTTATACATTTTTTCTTGAATTGACAATCATCCACCATTACTCGATGTCTCTCTTCATTTTCAAATGCATTTTATTTAATATATGAAAGACATACAAGCGCTTTGAGTGTATTGATAGATAAATCATGTTTTTGCGATCTTCACTTACTATTGTAGCAAATATAATGGTTGACTACCTCATCTGGAAACCCATATCACAGTCTCCTGTTCTCATAGCTGTTTTATGTAGCAGTTTCTCACGCACACTACACACATTTTAGAGTAAAGGCAAGTAGTGTTGGTATAAAATGGCAGAAAATGTGAAAGTTCAACCATGTGTAAATATTACAGCGGATCCTTGTAGATACTTGCACCCTGCTCTATTTAATGTCTTTTTTCTCAATTATGTTTCTCTTTTGGGTGGGGACTGAGCAGTACTGTGGTGACAAAGGCATTTTTGATGGTCTCCCGCTTTGGAGGAACCATTGTGTTTCTAAATTAGGGAAAGACTTTAGATACTTTCTCAAATGGATGGTATATTTGGAGTTATTTTCTTAATGCAGTATTTATTAATCAATATTGATTCAGTAATGATTTTATTATCTCTTCAATAACCATGAATGTAAACGGCTTTAATAAAACAAATTGTTGCTCGCATTACTGTTTATGTAGACAGAGATTAAGATTAAAGAGTGTACTGCATAAGAGGAATATTTAACCGTCTTACACGGTAGAGGTAAAGGCTTATGATTTAAGACTGTCCTTCCTTATTCTGACACAAGTTGGTGATCTTTTGCTTGATATATATATAATATGTGAGGACCAAAGTCTATTTGCAACTGCAACTGATGTGGCTATTCGAATGACTAAAGAAATGCCTGTCCATAAAAATATGTACAGTTATTTAATATTTACAGTATAAAGGAGTTGTATTTTGCATGATTGGACTAAATCATGTCTGTCATTGGGATGGTTGTATATGGTGACGTTTAACTTTGAGGATGTTTTATTGAAAATACTTATTGGAGTGTTGGTGTGTTTACTGTCAAGTTTTCAATGTTGTAAGTAGATTAACTGTGACCCTGGAATATTACTGAACCAGTTCGAAATCTGGTTAATGGCTCACTAAAACGTTGTATGATAAAATGTCATTGCTTAGTTCGTAATTGCCAGATTATTTATAGTGCATAGTATATGGACATTGTATATGAGCAAACACATCCACGTGTGCTCGTGAAATATTGTGAAACTAAGTTGGAATTTGTTTAGCTTTTGCTTGTTAGATTGGTTATTATATTTCAGCAGAAAAAAAGACATTGAGTCATTGAGTACTTTGAATTAGTTCCTTACTGCAATTTCAAGTGAAACATAGAGAAAAACCCTCAGGGATGAAACACTACCACTAGTTATTCAGGTACTCCACTCTACTCCTTACATCTTGCAAGCAGGGATATGGAATTAATGAGCTTAGCAAAAATAAGAAAAAAATGTCCTCTAGTTGCAGCAAATGTTATTTTTTTAATCTCTAAAACTTATTTTTAAAACTCTAAACGTTACATTAGAGATATTTTGGCATGCTGTATACATAATTTTATGTTTAGAGCCAAAAAAAACCTTAGTACATCTTTTTACAGTTTCATTCATTTTATACTCTTACATGATGAATGTCAATAGAACTTCAGTGTAGGTAAGAAGTTGACCAATAGGGTATTTCATTGACAAGTTTCTTTCCAGGGCAGTGCCTGAAATAGCGTATACTATGTACTAAAACTAAGCATTACAAGCTGCTTAGTGTAACAGCCTAAGCATTTTCAACAAAAGTACTCTTCTCAGTTGCTGTACATTACTGAAGCTGAAATCTGTAAATTTAGTTTGAATCACCATTCTGTTGTGTTGGTCATGCATGTAGTGGAGAATACAAACAACAAAACAGGAAGGGATGAGGATTTGTCTGAAGCTTTTACAGTTCCAAAAGTAAACATTGAAATTTAGGTGGTAACCTGTATTCCCCCGCTTGATCTGTAAAATCTTACTTTCTATAAGGCTAGAAACCAACACTGAGTAGCGTCTACATAGCTAGCTTAACACTGGTTATTCCGCTAACTTTTCTGTAGCAGAGGTGATAAAAGGAATGTGGAAGAACTACAGATTCCAGGTTTATAATGTTAAATTTAAATCATTAATCAAACACTATTGGTTATAGTTGTTTATCAATATAATGTAGCAAATATTGGTCAACAGGACATCAGACTTACTACTTCAGCTTGCAGTATGTTGTGCTCTGCAGTATATGCGGTCCTTAAACTATTTTCTACATTCAACATAGCCTTGTAACATGTCACCTCAGGAATCTAGGTGTGATTTTGTCTGTTTTTGAAAGACTGCAGTGTAGCTTGGGAAGGATATATTTTTTATTTTGTTTAGTTTTTTTGGTTTGTTTTGTTTTTACAAAGAAAAAGCATATATTTTTGGTATAATGTGCTGGTATAAATGCTCCAAAGGTATTGGAGGATTTTGTAATAGACCTGCCACACTGACACGACTTTTAGCCAAATATACAGAAATATGCCCCCACCCCGTTGAGTGTTTAATTTAAATTTGTATTGACACATTGTTCACATACAAGTATTCAAATAACTAATTCTATATATCGTCAGTCATGCTTGAATATCTATTTTGACTTTTATTCTGCTTAATATGGATTAAGTTGTTGAGCACTTGTATCTAAATGTCACCCTTTGCACTAGTCGTTAAAAAATTTGACATGCAAAGTTGATGAAACTGATGTATTTAATATTTGCCCTTAATGTACTTGCTCTTTCAAGTGATAAAATGTGTTTGACTTGTTTTGATCAGAGTGGGCTACCATTACTAAATGTCTTGTGCATGTATAATTTCCTTTCTTGATGTATACTGTAAAAAAGCACTTGTGCAAAGAAGAAAAATTTAGTAGCCGTAACAATGTAATTGGTCAAATTCACTGGATGATTAATTCACTTTTAAAATCACTTATTCTTCTAATAAACATGCAACAATCAACATGTTGGTGAATTTGTGATTTATTTCACACAAACATTTAGCCCTTTTTGAAAGCACACATATTTGTTAGTAGTATGAACCAATGTTGCTTCTTTCTGATTTATATTTACATCTGTTTTATTTTTTATTTTCCCCATAGTGAGTCTCCAGACTTCCGTGTTGCAAGGGCAAAAGACCTGCAGTCCACCTCGACTCTGGAACAGTTCATGGCCAAACTCTGTCCCCACCATCAGAGACAGATAGTGGATGCCATAGGTTTTCTTCAGACAGAGGTCAAAGCACTTGCGTCCTCCAAAACACAGAAAGCCTCCAAATTTAACTCTGGTGCCCAGGGAACTGCTTGTTCCACTGCAAAATCCAGCGCAGTCAGCCCTGAAAAGTCACACCCCGAGATAAAATTTTCCAACCAGTCTACCCCCAAATTGGAAGTCCAGGATGTGTCTTATTCCATCCCAAGCAGTTGTGCAATGAGAAAAGTTCCAGAGAATGCTGTGTCGCTGAAAACACCTGGCCCTGCTTTGGATCTTCGCACCCCTGGGTCAGGGAGTAACCAAGTTTTGGCCACTCCAACTGCTAATCCAGTGGATGCAGAGAACAACCGTCATGGTGATCATGTGCCTCTGAAGATGAAAATCATGACTAGGAATGCTGCCGGTAAGAAGTTGTCATGTGTGCTCAATGCCTCTCTTGATTCTCAACCTGACACTTTGGAGGACAGACAGGGTAACTCAAATTCCTCCAACAGAGCAGAGACTCATAGTGCTAGACTCAGCTCTGTGAAAAGACACAGTCCGGCTAGTCACACACATCAAGCTAGGCAGAGACAGACTCTCTTGGCAATTTCTCCGGACTCTGCTCGGACTGCCAGGAAGACTATTAGACCATCCTCTGACCATCGGACAAGGGACTCTGCCTTTAGGGGAGTGGCTGACCCTGATCTTGGCCACTGTGACATTGTTTTTATTGACAAACCGATTACAGAGTGTTTTAAGGACCAACAGCGCAGCATGCTTCCACGCCGCAATGCCAGAAAAAGCACCAGAGGACATATGTATTCAGACGAATTCTGGGAGTTAAAAACTGTTCGTACACTGGCTGGGAGGGGCAACTGTCCCAATACGATGCCAGAGATGATTACATTGGTCACCCCAAAACAAATACTTTCAAAGCCTGAAGGCGTACCACCTGTGGATATGCCTTTTGTTGGCTCATGCACGGAAACGATGAATCAACAAATGCCCACAGAAGAGTCAGATGGGAATCTCATTCCAGGAACAGGCGATGTGGTACAGGTAGCGGTCAGTAAAGTAGATGTTATAGTTGAAACCAGTCAGACGGATCAGTGTCAGAGCAAGGGGCAGTCTGATTCTCCATTAAATTCCCCATCAGAAAACAAAGAAGCTTTTATGAACACAGATGTAGAACTGGAAGCCACTGCAGAATCCCAGATGACAACAGGAGGTGAAGAAAGCGTTGGTCAGGCGCCATTTGAAGCAGTAAAAGAAAATGAGCCAGAGTCTCATGAGGACACGCATGAAAGTACAGAGCAAATAGTACCAGAAACAGTAGTGGGGCCAATTGAGAATATTAGCATAGAAGAAGCTGATCCCCAGCTTTCCTTAGTTAAACTAAGCAGTGAGCCTGTTATTCTGCAGAATAGTGAATCACCAGTGAACCAAGACGAGAAAGAGATTGAGGAAGATAAAAGTGAGGAAATGCAAAATAAAGAACCTCAGAAACTTCAGCTGGAGACACAGATAAATGAGAACTTAGAAGTGACAGAAAAGGCCAATACCACAGGTTCAGCAGGGCAGGGTTTGAAAGAAACGGAAATGGAAACATCTGAGGCAGTTGACAGTGTTATGCCCTCAGAAGCAGTTGACAGTGTTACGCCTTTGGACACAGAAGATAAAATTGAGGATGATGTGTCTTCAAAGACACTAGATGCACTCTTAAAGGAATTACCACCATGGCGTAGGAAAAAAGGTACCACAAATTTGCTTCCAAAGCAGCTCAGACAAACAGAGACAGTGATAGTAGGTTATTTTAATGGAAGGCCCATATCGGCATCTGATAGAAATCTGCGTCGTAGAGCAAGTAACCATACATCTCCTAGTAAAACTCCATTGAAATCGAGTGATAGTTTACCCAGCAACAGTACTGATTCAACTATTGATTCAACCACTGGAAACACAAATCTGGAGAAACATTTACCTGAAACAGACACGCCTGTAAAGATTGAGACAACTCCCGTGATTCAGCAGATGGCAGAAGATTCTTCTGACACACCATCAAATTCAATACCTAAAGTTCCCCCGTGTACTAAAGAAAACAAGAAACGAAAGAAGGTTCTGAGAAATTCTCTCAGCTCTGAGTCCAAACGGCTACTTAGATCAGCCAGCCAGAAGCCATCTGAGACTCCAGCAACTCAGCCCATTTCAAATGCTGTCACTTCTTTTTCATCCGAGAAACCTCCTGGTAAACCTGTTCTTCCCTCTACAGAGCAGCTGCCCTCCCTCCCTCTTCCTCATCCACTTCCAGTTACTGAGTCCCCTGCAATAAGCTCAACTGAACCTACAGCCTCTGAACAGTCTGAACAGAACACAGTCCCAGACACTGTTGAATTAGAAATCAAAAATACTCCAGTAGAGACAACCTCTGAAGACTTGGAAAAAAACAAAGCAGAATTGCAACTGCAAGCTAAACAGAAACTCAGATCTGCCAAGGTTGCAGCAGATGATAGCAAGAACGAGAAAGGTCAACTTAGTGAAGTATCAAGTCCATTAGAAAATCTTAGTCCAGTAAAGACGGAACTGCAAACACCTATAATGCCATTAAGAGGAAAACGGGTTCTCCGAAAGGAGGCAGAAACAAGTGATGCTGCTTTGCAGCAGAAGCCAGATGTAGCATCTTTAGAAGACAAGTCTGTTAATGGAGATGATAGCAGTTCTTCCGTATTGGATAGACCCACAAGAATGCCATTAAGAAGGGAGAGCAGTAAGGCTGAAATGTCCCACCAGTCTGTTACACAGTCATCACCAGTGGACAACAAGAAATTAGCTTTGAGGTCACAAACACTGGCTGCACCATCTACCAGTATTACTGTAGCTACAAGACAAACCGATGCAGCTTCCCCTATCAGAATATTGCCAGAAAGAGTAACTAAAGCTCAGGTGAGGCCCCCTTCAGCGTCGAGTGCGCCTGTGCCCCACAGCTCGCAAATTCCCATCATTACACCAAGACATGAGCTCCCAAAACAAACTGTCAACAAATTCTTTGAGACTCTGACTGGAGAAGAAAGCCAACATCTAATTACAAATCTGAATCTAAAGTATGATAAAATGCAGAAAGGTTGGGTGCAAATGGACAAAGAAGGTCAGCCGACGGCAAAATACAAGAATAAATCAGACAGACAGGCAGCTATATGGAAAAGCAAACGCAGGGCACGAAAACCAAAGTCTTTGGAGCACCAGAAATACTCACCAGTCCAAATGCTTTTTATGAAAGGTTTTAATCTCACCAGTATTTGTCGCTGGTTCCTTGAATCGACAGAAACAAAGTCCCTTGTCATTGTCAAGAAGGTGAATACACGTCTTCCGTCAGAAACTCAGCTGTGCTTCCACAGCTCATCAGGATCAGGGACCTCTCAGGGGGTATTTCCAAGCCTACAGGCAGAGCGGTTAAAGAAACATTTGAAAAAGTTTGCCATCGCTTCTCCTGTCAAGAGCAATCCCAAGAGTCAGAAACTGATTGCGAAAGCACTGGAGCTAGAGGCAAATGCATTCAAAGGGAAAGAGAGAGAACTTCCCAGTACTGCTCAGACTTTGACAAAGACATACACCTCTGCCAAGGCCAGTGCACAGACAGAATCCCAGAAATCCTCTGGAAAATCAAAGAATCCAGCTAGTGCAAGGATCTTGAGGAAATACTCTAATATCCGCGAAAAGATGCAAGTACAGCAAACCACTGTTAGACTAAAAGAGGCCTCAAAAATCTTAAAAACCAACAAAATAAAAAGACTGGCCACCACAAAATCTGCTGCTAAGTCAAATCTGAGGCCATCGTTGAAGGCACGAAAATCAGCCCTGCCTGTCAGTAAACGAATGAAAGAGACTGCAGCAAAAATTCAAAGACGTAAAATGTTGGCTGGAAAAAAATCAACAAAGCATTCAGTTCATGTGAGGGCTGTTAAGGCTCAGGGCAGTAGTAAAACTTCAAAAGGTGCAACTAAAAAAGATCTGCCAAAGAGATACTCTCAACGACTAGGGTCTCCTAAAATATCTGAACTTAACCCTGTCGACGTGTCTAAAAGTAAGGTTGAAAATAAAAAACACACTGAAGCAGAAAGAACAGAGGTGGAAAAACTTGTGAACAAAGCGAATTCAGGTGTCGATAGTGTTGATGAAACTCCACAGCAGAGCCTGGAGGTCAAGGTTCCAACGTCTCCTGACCAGGTACTAACAAGATCGCAGAGAAAAATGGAGGCAGCAGTCTCTGTGAGTGGGAGCCCCCGTCATGCTTCGGCGAGGGCCAAGAAGTCCATGAAAACACAAAGTGCTTCTCCTAAATCAGTTAAAAAAGCTGAAGAACCTAAGCTGAGGAGAAGCGGGGCTTTTAAGTCTCCTGCAGAGAGGAAACGGGGATCCTCGCTGCCACGAAGTGCAACTAAACTGGCAACCAAGAGAGCTCAGGAGCTTTTAGTAACTCCAGCAAAGCGCACCAGGACATCACTCTCAAAATGAAACAGACCTGCAGAGAAGTCATCTTTATTTAGAAGATTTTTTGATTTTCTTTTATCTGGAATATGCTCAGAAGGACCAAATGTATCTATTTTGTACTCTCACCAAACTCTTCAGAGGATACATTTTTCAATATGTAAGGAAGGAACATATTTTCAAATTCATTTATTTTGTAAACCTCCAGCGTGAAAACTCAAATGTGTTGGATTATTTGCTTAGCATTCGTTCAGGGACTACAGTCCTACATGATGTCTAGCAGATGCAGTTGCTGTTTGGCTTTGTGTTTCAGTACTCTACGACATGGCTGGAGATGGCAACGGCCTATCAAACCTCATTTTAAAGGTTGGGTTAACGAACATAAAGCTTCGATGCAGTTATTGAGGTGACATTACATTAATTCACCACCCTCTTATTTTTGTATATAATTATTGTTTTAGATGATGGCGTGCACTGCGAGAAAGGAGCTTTGAATGAAATTGTTACTTACAGTAAGTAGGCAGTTTGTATCTCCAGCCTGTCTTCCAATCACAACATTGTGAATATGTGACTGTTGTGACCAGGTGCCTTATTTATGAGATGTAATGTAATAGAATGTGTCGCTAAATGTGAAAACTCCTGTCCTCTAGTTGCTTTCAGTCCTGGAGAGGCAACGTTCATTTGTTAACAAGAGTGTGTGCAAACTGTGTCCCACACGGCATGTGTCTCACGCTTCATCTGCAAATTCTTATGTTGACTAAGGCATTCAGAATTTCTGACTTCCTCGTACAGGACAGGTTTATTTTTATACCCATTTTTCCAGAGCATTAACAGAAAATTGTTCTTATAGTTGTGTTAGATGTTGAGGTCTGAATTGTCAAAACAGGCGTGTTCTCTATGTGTCATGACAAACGTTTGTATTATTTTGTCGTTCGGGGGTCCGGTTTCATTGCTGTGTACCTCTTCTGATTATTCCACCTGTTGTTATCTGCTCAAAATGGTAGCGTTGAGTACTTTACCTGCTTCTGCATGTGTTAAATCTTGTTAATGTGGAGTCAGTTTCAGCAACCGTTGGCAATGCAGCCGTGAAACCCAGCACTATCTTTATGCCCCTGATCTATGAAAGCCACCTTCAAGGCTGTGTGCACATTTAGTGCACATTCTGGAAATCTACGTTAGAGGATGTTGGCATACTGGCTGCACCACTTTAGTAATACTTCTTCAGAAAAAATATATTTGATGATTGAACTTTATGGCTTTGTGACCAGTAATAACGCATTAAGGAGTGATACTTCACAAGCTGGATAGGATTTTTTGGGGGTAGTTTAATCACACTTCTAAGTTCTGAAGCAGTTTTATTATATATATTGTTTTGTCTCTGACTGTCGGGCAGATGTTCTCATAATGTGAAGTTTGTTTACTTCTTCAGTAGTAACTTACAGTAGCGTGTTACCATTTTAGCACAGTGTTACATTTTCTTTTTATTTTTACGGTCATTTCCCTTCTGAGGGTAAATCATCTTGTAAATGCAAAAACCGATCCACCATGTTTTTATTCTTATTTAAGAGCTCCATGTAGGCTAGTGAATTTAGCAAATCTAAAACAGCCCACCAAATATCAGACTTGAACATGTTTATCCTTTACAGTTGCTATTTAAAGATTTTGATTTTGTATATTAGAAAGAAATACCTGCTTTATTTGTGGTAATCTCAAGAATGATGCATCTTTATGTTGAGAACTTTGTATTTTTGCTGGAGTTGATATAAAGATGTTTGAATTTTATCTTTGGTTTCTTGGCATTTATTTATTTATTTTTTTAAGCCAGTGTTTTATCAAAGACAAAAGTCTAACTTCAGTAACAAGATACTTCTAACAAGAAGCATCTTGTTAAGCATTTGAGAGGTTGGATTTGTATGTACACAGACAAAAAAAGAATGTGCTGTGTGAAAGGATGAAAAAAAAAAAAAAAACATCTGAGAGAGAATCCTTCTTGATGTCATGCCCACACACCCCATCAATCAGAGCACTGAGTTCTACTGATTTGTTGAATTAACTGTTACGAGTGCTGATCCTCCAATAAACTGCCAAATATTTGCAAATATTTGCTGCCCTTCATGAGAACCGGGCTACTATGGCTCTAACCTTCCATCAAGGCAAATCCCTAGTTTTGTGAAATGGCTTTTATGTAGCCAACGATGGCATTTAATATGACTGGGATCTGCCATGACCTGCCATACGGCTCATGGACGAGAATCCTGAGCACCACAGGAAGCTCCCACTGTGGGACAGATTGGTAAACAGTTGGCCTCTGTTATTTGAAAAAAACATAGAAGGTGAATGAACAACTTCTCACTGGAACCAATGTGACATGAGGAAATTGACATTTCATTTCATTAAGGTGAATTATTCATCAATGTTCAGACAGAAACACTCCATTATTTTTTATTTCATAAAGATAATAGACTGAGGTTGTGCTTCATGAGTGGGCCAGCTCTCAAATCTCACTTAAGTTCCTGCCAGTGTTACCATCCTTGACAAAAATGAGTAATATCGCTGGTGTCCAAAGTGGTGACATTGGCAGGTGGAGCACTGTTGAGACCAATGCACTGAGCTGTTAATATAAGAAGTGATGAGTGTTTTCCACTTGATCAGTGATTGTTTGGTGACCCAAAGAAAATATTTGTCTACTGCATGGTTGACCAGTGAGAAGCGAGAATTTTGTAATTGTTCTCGAGGTGAGCAAGAACAAGAACAAATTTCTTGCATTTCGCAGAGTGTGTAACAAGCTTTATTCCTTAGGTTACTGCAGTTCCATGCAAATAGAATAGCTTTGCTTTTAAATGCACTGTCCTAGCGTGTTTTTTTTTTCATGCTGTTTTAGTACATACGATAGTTTGAGTCAAAATACGGTAATTTTAAATCGACAGTAGGATATGTTCGTTTTGGCCAGGTCATTTATACTTCACGAGAAACTTAAGTGCCGTCTTCTTACTATTTTCAGATGTCGGCCAGTCGTTTTCACAACCATGTCCATCGGCTCCGTGCTGTTCATTCAGTCAAGTATGCCGTTCTCTACCCGGGAGAGATTAGCGGTCACGCTACAGCCGAAACGATCTTTGTTCTTGTTCTCGAGGTGAGTGAGAACAAGAACAGTGTTACCATCTTTGACAAAAATTAGTTCTTGTCGAAACAAGAACAAAGTTCGTCTCAGCTGTACAAACTTGTTCTTGCTCTCTGAAAAAAAACGTTGTTCTTGTTCTTGAGGTGACTGAGAAAACAATAACGAAGTTTGTTTCGCCCAGATCAAGTGGGGGTTTCTAACTTGCACGATGCTTTTCCATTCTTTGTTTTTGATTCAGTACTCAATTCAAATCGAGTTGGTCACGTCATCAGCTTTTTTAGGACTTGCCTCTGGAAAAACTCAAACAAAAAGTAAGAAAAAATTATTTCTTGGCGTTAAACAGTTAACAAAAACCTAATAATTATTCGGGAATTATAGTTGCTCATCTGATGTCTTAAAAGACTTTGAGCTTCAAGTTTTGCCAAATAAAGACCAAGTGAAAGGGAACAAAAGACAAAGACATTCTTAAAAGCACACACATTTAAGTTTAATTAATGAAAAGAGTGGAGGTTTGGTAAACATTTTGTCGGTGGCACTACATACATTCAGCATTATTGAGTCTTCAGTTCAATCCCACCATCAGTCCTGTAACGTAAAAGCAAATTGACGGAACCCAAGCAGGAGGATTTCTAAAATTTTTGCACCATTTCAATACAACAGAGACATTGTGTTGTTCACAATAACAAGTATGTATATAGTTCATAGGATGAAAAAAAATTATATCTGTGTTTCTGGTCCTGTGACCAGATAACTGAATTACATCTCAATATAGCACAAGCACCACTAAGATGTCTACCAGGAAGTTGAACGCACCAGTCCAGTACAGATCAGTGCAGAGGAAGGAAAGGAGACATGAAAAGAAAGTCACTAAATGTGCACCTTTACGAGGCACACGGCCTAAGTATTACAGTGACTGTTCATCAGTATCCTTTATGAGATCTTCTTAAATGTCATTGTACACCACTGGGATCACATCAACAGCATGTAAAACAAAGTTAACATGGGAAGCAATATGAGTAGGAGCTCTGTGATGTGACATTGTACCAAGCTGAGATCTGGGTCTGCAGCCTTTCACACTATAAGGAGAATTTAAACATTTAGATCAGCAAAATGGAGAAACACAATCTGCAGGGAGGACAATGCCTTACACCATCCTGATGGACTGTCACTTATGCAACAGGATGTGATTTCTATATCTTACATTGGAAACTAAATAACAGCTAAAAGTTACCACTTCATGAATAAGCATAGGTCATATTTATCTATACACATTTATACATTCAGGTATGACTGTTCATTGTAATTGGCACCATTTCTTCTTTTTTTGTTGTTGTTGTTGTTGTATGGATTGACAGAACTGACAGACGCTGAAAATGTCCAGACCTCTCTGGCTTATTATCTGTCAGTAGCAGGCATGTGATGCTTCACACGGTTGCCCTAATCAAAGAGGATGATACACCTTGACATTGTCCACAGAGGCAACTTCATCCTGTTTCTTCTGGCTTGACAGCAGCTTATGATCAGTTGAGCTTGACTACTTTCACTCTGTTGAACTGAAAACTCCTTCTTTCTAACAGCGCTCTAATTCAAATCATAGAAATGTAACCCAGCACTTCAGCAAAAAAACGAAAACAATCAGAAGTGTAGTTAATCACATGGTAAAATTGAGGGTGGGCGGGGGAGGGGGTGTCTCTTAATTTTGGCCCGGCAGCGAATGAGAAATGTCCGAGCGGGAGAGGAGGAAAACACTGTCGCCATAAGTGATGTTACAAATACCTTACAGATTTTTTTTTATTTTATTTTTTTAAATATATAATTATTTTACTTTTTTCATCTTTTTAGATTTTTTTTGAAAATATCTGAATGCCAGCAACATTTATGTTTATCACTTTCTACAGGAAAACGCCTTTAAGATAAAATAAATAAAAACAAGCACAGACTCTCATGAATTAGATGTAATATTCACATGGAAGACAACATATACAATATTAAACATATTTCTAGACCAATACTGCCTCCTATACAACAAGGCCAACCAGCTGCTGCATTTCTTTTGGCCAATTAACGTACTTAATTACCTTTGTTGGAGCAAGTGAAGTCAACAAATAAAAACACCTAGGGAACCAACTGAATGCCTTTCCACCAGTCCCAAAGCTTCCAGAAACAGACTTACTCTTTAACATAGAAAAATACTATACCAAAATGAAATACAAATATATATATATATTAGAATCTGTTAAGCATTTCTATATAAAGGGTTGTAGGGGAGGGTGGGGACAGCTAAAAGGGTTAGGTTACATCATGAGACAAAATATAACAAAACAAAACAAAAAAAAAAATAATGAGAAATCAGACAAAACAAAAATCTGAAGATGATCCTGTGAACTTTTGTTTCGTAATAACATTTATAATGATATTAAGAAGCTCTACATATTTGTTGGCAAACTCTTCTCCACACATGCAACAGTTTGCACAAGTTTAATACTGCAGGCATCAGAAGGAGCAGGGCTAATGGGCCTCCTGCTCAAATGGAGGGGCGGGATTATGCAAATCATCCGAACCCTGAGGTGGTACATGCGGGCGGGGGGGGGGCAATGAGCACCGGGCACTGCCAGCGCCGGACTGTTTTGCTGTACGGATAGAATAGAAAAGCTGCACCACACACAAGCCCACTCACGTTGTGTTAAGACCGTGTAAATGTGTGTGTGTGTGTATGCCATGCATGTGCGATCATGTACTTCATAAGAGGTGTATGACTGTTTTCAGTGCTGCTAGTCAGTGCAGTCTCTATTTTTATGGACTTTATATGTTACGGTAGCTCACAGCAAACAGCTGCGGCACCAGACCACCTAGCCTCGAAGCCACGACGTCTGCACCAGATTATGTGCCGCTCTATCCCTACTTTTCCTTCTTTCCGTTCACTTCTACATGTGCATGTGTGTGGATGGATGACTGTATCCTGGCAGAGAAATTGCTAACCAAACCAACAACAACTCAACCCAAACCTCATCCAGGCCAGTCCAGGTAACCCAGCCAAGCTCAACTCAAGAAAGCTTTGCCAAGTCGATCAGTCCAGGTCTCTTCTTTACCCTCGGTTTTCTCCTTTTTTGTCTTTTCTGCCTCTTCTTCCACTCTTTGCCAGGGTGGACCCCACTGCCTCCATGAAGTAAAGATGGTAGATGGTGGCTAGGCCGTCAGAGGCCTCACAGAATGATGGGGAATTCACACCGGATAATTTGGTTTGGAGGGATGCCTCACTCTGAATGCAACACATTTGCAATCTCTGGACCCCGTGGAACAATGTCGCAGATACAATGGTGGTGTTGCCGTTGTTGTCACGTCTACATTGTTGCGCATGATGTTGGTTTCTCTGTGTTACTGTAGGTCACACACCCTTGGAAGGGGAGGAAATGTCCTATTTTACAAACGTTGTTGTCCATAATATATAGATAGAGGTTTTATATATATTCTTTATAATCTCTCTCTTTCTTTCCCTCCCTCACTTTGCTCCAGTCTTCTCTCTTTCTTCCTTCCTTCCTTCCTTTCTTTCCATCTTCTGCTCTGCGGCAGCAACAGGAAATGTGAGTGAACGGTGCTACATGCAGCCCACGCAGCCGCACTTGATGGTTTTTTCCACTTCTTCACTGAAGGAGGTTCCATCGCTGCATTCAAAGGTGTATTTCCGGCGTTTCATTCTCTGGCTGGCGCAGCAAGCCCCCGTGTCACAAGCTCCGGTGCACTCCACCCAAGACACCATGCGTGTTGTCTGGCAGATCGCGTATCCTCGCTGTACCTGGTAGAAGTCTCGCACAGGTTCCCCTCGGCACTCAGACTCTAAGAAACAGCCAGAACGCCCAGATATTAGTATATTTAATGATCACTGTTTTGCTTTAAGGTTGCAGACTAACTCTGAGGAAACCAACCTGCATCACATAGCTCCCCAGTGTAGCCACTTTCACAGTGACAGTATGCATCTCCTGTGTCGGAGATCTGGCAGCGACCGTGTTTGCAGGACAGACGACGGCACGGGTTAAACAGCTCCCCTTGTTGGTTACACAGGGCGCCGCGGTAACCCTCCGCACACTCGCAGCGGTATGACTGAGTGTCCAGTGGGATACACTTTCCATGGACACACCTGGTAAGAGACAACAACCTCAATCAAATGTCGAGCTCAAACAAATAAATCAATCAAGTCAAATCAAATCTTTTGCCTTCTGACTCTTGCAAAATAGCCTGAACCTTGAGCAAAATTGTAGAATTTCTTGATATTGTGTAGCAGGACTGCTATGTGTTTTATGTCAACCAATAATGATTGATCGATGAGAGTAACCCTTGTGGTGGAAACTGGTCTACAGCGACTACGAGTATGGCAGAGAACCAAGCTTGCAAATGTAACTTGGGTTCTACGAATTCAGGAAGAATTGGTTCAGGAAGAATGAAACAATGAAGCTTTCAAGAAAAGTTTCTGGTGCTTTAGATGAAACAAGAAACTTGTGAGCAGCGGGAGGATTATAGCCTAAAATGAAAGAATGCAATCTGCAGCAGCAACATACACAGATGACTATTGGTTTAACTTCTCTTGTTTAGATAGTACAGAAAGAAGAGAAGGAACTAAGGGACATAAGCATGTGTAAACAGTGTTTGCGTCATTACCCTCATTCCCTTAAAGGGAGACAATCTGCACTACAGCTTTTTTTCTTTTTCCTTCCTTACTAATTATCTTGTAAACCCTTGGCAGGGTTTGAAACCTAGATGAAGTGCCACCCGACTGTATATTATGTGGTTAAAACTAGATCCACCCTGAGCTCATGCCATTTGCTAACATACTTGCTGCCCTGGCAGGGGTTGGTAGCAGGCTGGTCGCATTGCGGCCCACTCCAGCCAGGCTGGCAGTGGCACACAGGTCCTTGGACCCCATCAGGTTGGCAGATGCCATGCACACAGTAGATCTTCTTGCAGGGCTCGCAGCCCGGTACCACGCCGGGCTTCATCTGGGTCTTGGTGAAGTCCTGGAGCTCGTTGTTGATGTACAGGTTCTGGATACAGCCGTGGAAACTGGAACCGTTCTGGATCTGCCAGAGACGGAAAGCACCCGAGTGGACGTCCACTGGCATGCCTGTAAAAGGAGACGGAATAAAGATGTTTACACGTGTGAAGGCGTGCGTACTGGGCCACAAACAAACAGCTAACACAGGGCTGGTATGAGGTGTAATGAAAAGAAGGCATTTCAAACGTGTGTCTCGGCAGTGCATACTGAAATGAATATATTCAACTGATTTTAAAAGTGGACTGATGTTTTGTATCTGCACCGCAAGACACAACATCCTTGAAACAAAGGACGGCAAAAGGCAAAAAGTTATGGGAAAATGTCTCCTGTAGTGTTGTGTGATTGAAGAAACAGCACAGCACATCACAACAGTGACAGACAAACTGCACAAATGAGGAGCCACTCGTGAACAAACTCGGCGCAGAAACTGGGACTGCAGTTGTTCTTTTTTTCATTCATCATCTACATTTTCACATCATCAATGTCAGATTCCTTTAATGACAAGAGTGGCTACGTTACACTTTCACACACATTCATGCAAACATAAATTAAATGTGAAGTACAGACTGTGTCTGGTAGTTCTTCTCGTGCTACCACTAGAGGGCGCAGTTAACACACTAAACGTGCTTGGAATGACTATAAGTGGTGTATTGATTGTTCACCATAAATTGTTAATTCATGTGTTTTAGAGCTATTTTTTAACAAGTTCATTACACGTGTGCGCATATTTTCATACTGTGTGTTAATGTAAAGCATCTAGCAAACACAGTCACGACTGAAGGTGGGGATGGTTGTGGGTGGAGGTAGGACGGGGTTGAAGGGTTGCATGGTTGAGGGGAGGGAGTGGTTGCGGTGGTGACAAAGCGAGGGGGGGAGGGGTGGTGATTGACAGTAGTGTAGTAGTTAAGAGTGCCTGCAGAGGAGGGAGGTGTGTTCTGGAGAGGGCCCCTACCCCCCACGTATAGCGGAGCCTCCCCGTTGAGGGGCCGCACCGCCCCAAAGCTGTCCATTGTGGTAGGGAGACCCCCGTCGATAGACAGGTTCACCATCTGGTCAAAGGTCACCAGCTCCACTGTGTGGAACTGACCATCGTTGATAGTCTCGGTACTGGAAAAGGAAAACACAGATTGGACTTAGAATGTCGTCACTAGAGTGAATGGAAGACAGACAGTGGCTTTAAACTTGCACGTGGCAGCTTACCTGTAGATGGCGTGTCCTGGCTGACTGCCGGGGTCATAGCTAACCTTGACATGACCTTGGTAGAGCTCCACTGCAATATGATCATTGTCTCCGTTGTACAGCAGGATACCATTGTCCTCAGCTGTTGACACCTTCAGAGAGATCATATTTGGATGCTTCACTTATTCATGTTTCACGGAGGCCGTGTCAACACATGGAAATCCCAGAAACGACCGTGAGTACCTGCAGCGTGATGTTCGCTTGAGGCCAGTTCTTGAGGTCAGAGAGCAATAGGTAGGAGTCTCTGTCGATGAAGTTGACGCTGACCAGCTTCTCGCACCGCGGCCCGCCGAACTCCGGAGGACACTGGCAGAGTGCGCGCCCGCCCCGCTCCACACAGGGGGCGTTGTTTTGGCAGTCGGCCAGCTCACACAGCGACAGCGGAGACGGGGGAACCTCACACAGCTGACCACTGTAGAGAGAAGGACGTGAGAGAGGGCCGTGTGAGTAAAGCAGAGGCAGCTGAAGTACTCAGATCAATTCAAAACGTGTGCTCTCCTCACCCATATCCTTCTTGGCAGATGCAGGAATATCCGTTTGGCTCGTCCACACACCGGGCTCCGTTCTGACAGCGATGCTCCCCGCAGTCGTTGTAGTCTACACTGCAGTCATCACCAACATAACCAGGAGAGCACACGCACCTGCGCCACACAAACACACAACACTGAAGTTAATTTGAAACCAGACAAATCTGCTCACTAGTCTGTCTTTAACATTTATATGGCATTTTAATGTTTTACTTTATCTGATACTTCTGGTTATGAATTACTCACTTGGGTCCATTGGAGGTGATGAGGCAGGTAGACTGATGTTGGCAGGGGCTTCGTCCAGGGGCACACACATCTTCCATTTCTTCACACATGTCCCCTGCAAAGAAACATTAGAGAAGGAGAATGTGAGGACAAAGTCTTACATGAAATAAGATTTTCATGCTTTGGACTTGTGAGAATGACAAGTGCTGACAGAAACTTAAAAGGCTTTGCTTATTTCCTTGGCAGGACAAGGCAAGACTGTCAATATTTGTTTTCACAAGCAAAGACGAAATAATGTCTTGTTAACTTCCAAGTTGTGGAGTTAGAGGAAAGTCAGCACAATTTAATGCAATCCCGTGCGTGCGCTAACCTGTGTAGTAGGGGGGACAAAAACAAGTGTAGTTGTTGACTCCATCGACGCAGGTTGCTCCGTTCTCGCAGTCGTTGTCCTCGCAGTCGTCAATGTTGGTTTGGCAAGTGGGGCCCTCAAAGCCCAGCGGACACGTGCAACTGTGAAAACATCCCGTCACGTCAAGCTCCTCATAATTTCATTCCCCTGCACCGACTTCAAAGCTCGCCCTCCTCACCTGTACACCCCCTCCTCGTCTTCATTCACCTGGCAGGTTCCTCCGTTGGTGCATGGGTTACTCACACAGGCGTTCAGTCCTGCCTCGCAGTTCTTACCCTGAGACACGGAGCAGATATGGCGTGATTGTTTGCCGCAAAATTATAGCTGCAGGTGCACTTAACTGGATGTTCACATGGTGTTGCTCTGACCTTGAATCCGGGAGGACAGCTGCACTTGTAGACGTCCACCAGGTCGCTGTGACAGATACCTTGGTTCAGACATGGACCGGACAGGCAGGGGTTGCACTTGGCCAGCACTGCAGCGTCCACATCACCTGCAGAAATGCCACACCGAGAAGATTGAATTCTATGTAGATGCCTGCGCTGTTTACGTTCTACACATGTGTCCCAGACAATGACTCACCTGCACATTCGAACTTCTTTGCAGGTGTGGTGAGGAGCAGTTTGCCATCCATGCCCTGTGGACCAGCGCAGCGGGCGATTCCAGGCTCTTTGTATCCAGTCTTCACCCAGTCAGACAGCCAGCGCAGTCGACAGTCGCAGTACAAGGGGTTGGCACCAATTGCCCTGATAAAAATGAAAGAATCAATGATTTAATGATGCAGAACGGTTGGTTACACTTTTTAACATGTCTGGCTATATCGCTGTAGTACACCCAGTCACCAGCAGGTGTCTCTGCATCCTTATGCAAACCAAACAATACCAAACTCAACTTGGTGCACTATACAAATAAATCGGTCTCCCAGAGTAGAACGGCTTTAAAGTTTAACGCTCAATGCCACTTTGTGCCATGCATCATCTGCAGGAGGGCCTCTCAATTATAGCCGAAGGTGCGAACAGAAGGCACTCTTAACCACTTCTGTCATGGTGGTCGTGAATCAATGCCGCTCTGTCCTCCCGCTGGATGCACAAACACTCCTGAATCGATGCTGTTCCATTACAGCGGAACACAGGCTCATCTTTCAGGCCAGTCCAATAGCTGACACCTGACATCTGCTAACATGAAAGCCACTTGACTGTGACTGTGGATCAATGGCTGCCCTGCATCCCTCCCTTCAGCCCGTTTTCATGCAGCCTTGAATCCCGTTCTGCTCTCCACAGAATGTCTTTGTTTAGCCCTCTCTCTCCTCCCTCTCCAGCGCTGACACTGATAGGTCTATTGATCGCTGACAGACAAGGGATGATGTAAATAACTAGGCTGGATGGCAGAGGGCACGCTGCAAAGGCACTGTTGTGTAGTTTTACGCATGTTCAAAAGCCCGTGCGCGACCACACAACGGCCACAGAGCCGGCACACACAGACATAAATAAACAAACACTAAAGTCCCCAGACCATGAAGAATCTGTGTGTGTGAGTTAATGTGTGTGTTTCAGAGACGCTACAGGGAGATGAGACAGTAGAGGGGTCTGTGTGCTTTTACCACAGGACTGCGGCTGAATAGGGGAAGCCTCGGCTCATGGAGAGGACCACAGCCAGGCCACTGTGAGTCTCGCTGTCTGACCAGATTCTCTCTGTACCTGGAAATGCATGCGTGTGTGTGTGTGTGTGTGTGTCTGCGGGCGAGAGGACTTCACAAAGTCAGTGGTAAGTGCAGAGAGTGTCACACAGGCTGCCACAGAGGCATACCGTTGATGGGCACTACTTACAAATGAGAAAGGGAGGACACATCGTTGAAGATGCCATCAGGAAGCTCCGAGATTTCATTGCCATGGAGAGACCTAAGGGTTGGTGGAGGGAGGAGATGAGAGAAAGAAAAATTAGGACCATGAACACATTTCAGGAAAAGAAAAAAAAAAAAACAAGTTCCATCGTTTCAAGCTGTCCTCCTGAGAGCTGCATTTTTAGATAAAACAATCAACAGCTCTACTTCTGCTAAAACTAGAGACATCAGAAAAAAAACTAAATGTTGAGTTTTGTGCTGGCCTCATAAATGAGTGATAGGTGGTTTGTATTTCTGGTGCAGACTTGTGCAGCTGGCAAAGATATGAGGCTCTGTACGTCTGGAAAAGGCTGGTGTCAAGTTTCTATGTGCGTCTGGCTGGCAGGGCCAAGAAGGGTACAGAGCAGGGGGCGAGGGAGGGGGGGTTACAGTTGCACCACATGCAGAACTAAAAGCTTTAGTGTAATTATGTGTGCACAGATAAATAGGTACGTTTATGTTTGGGCATTTCTAATAACGCTTGTGTACACATAGAATATTAATGGTTGTTTTCCGTGTTGCTCTCTGAGTGCTATCGAGCTCGACAAGCCTACACGGCTTAATGGCTAGATGATTGATGGCTGTCGTAATCCGCCAGGTCATTACCACCTCAAACCCTCAGCTGACCGCAAGCTAATGTTACCGCCGCTCGGTCCACAGCAACAATACATGACACCTCCGCTCTCCATGCCTAAATGAGGAGAACCGACATATAAACAGACTTTGAAACTTCCTCCCTGGTCTGATCTGTGAATTACCGCTAAGCTGCGGAAGAGTCGGAGGAAAGTATACTGAGAGGGTCAGAGTAGGAGCACTGGAGGGAAAATATACAATGTAACCGATGTGAGACAGCACGTTAATTGGCCTGTGTGCCGTGGAGGATGCTTATTAGTGCAGAGTGAGTAGGTGGGTTGTGGTAGTCGGAGGATACCGAGGGCGTTAAGCCAGCAGCAGTGTGCCAGCCAGGCGGAGATCTCATGGGAAAAAGGAGTCAGGGAGTCTCCAGGAAGAAACCTGATCTGCTCTCCTGCAAACATTCTCGCTGTGTCCTTTTACTTTGCTTTTCCGCGGCTGTATATCATTATGTCAGTCCGAACTGCCTATGTCATCTTATCTCTAGGCTGGCACGATTCTCAGAATAAAACTAATTGGAAAAATAATGGTTTATGACTGTATTTTGCGTGCACAGGCTGCCCAACCCCGACTTGTTCACCTGCACCTAGTTACTAATGTTTGGTGACTGTTTCTACTTTAGTTCTTGACTGTTGATTTCATTTGTTGCATGTTTTTTCTTTCTGTTCTTGTTCTCTATCACCCTCTTTCATATCACGTTCTCACACGTTGCCACTCAAACCCGCGCGGGCCGCGCCCTGACGCTGTCTCAACCCACTCACCTCACACCTAATACCCAGCAGGCCAATTAGCAGCTTATTAATCCGCAGCCCAAACCACAACCATCACACACGCACATGTACACTTACACTTATCACACCACATCCATGCCAGGCTCAGACCCCTGGTCTGTTTGAAGAGCTGAGCGTTAATGATTCCTCTCCTCTTTACTGCTGTGTAAAGCCAAAGGTGCAGCTTTATAAAGGCTTTGGCACCTTGGTGTGCGCGAGCACACATGAGTGTGTCCCGCTCGCAGGCGTCTTGGGAATTTGCGGTTTTGATGAAGCTTCCAACTTTGAACTTTGAACCCTTTGTGGAGTCTTAAAGTCGAAACTATTAAAAGGAGCTCATTGTCGCTTCAGTTTTGTTGCACCCCCACAGCTTTGCTTGGCGGGGAAAAAAAAAACACCATGGCACCAATTGACATTTAATGGGAGGCTTATGATTGATCGCACAAGTAGTAAAGACATCAAAGTTTTCTGCTTCATTTGGACTCCCCGTCAGTCTGAGACAATAGGGTAGTCCAGACAGTGTGTGCATATATGTGTGTGTGAGCTTGTATACCCTGTATGGTGTGTGTGTGTGTGTGTGTGGGGGGGGGGGGGGGGGGGGGGGGGGGGGGGGGCGGGTGGCACAGGGGGCCTCACATGGCGTCTCGCACATTTGCACAGGGAATATTTTAGAAGTGAAGGTGGCGTGAGTGAGTAAGAGCAGAAATAACGGACGCAGCTTCATTAGAGATCAAAGCGACGTGCCTGGGCTAGCAAGGCGGCATCGGCTAATGATGGCCGAGCTTCACTCTCATTGCATGCTAAAAGGGCTCTTACGCTTTGTGTCTCATAATGATTGGGGGGGAGGGGGGCTTTGGTCGAATCCCGCCGTAAAAAGAGGCTTTGTTGGAGCTTTGTTGTCGGTAATAAAAAAGTGTGCCTGCTATGAGCACACATGGAAGGCTGATAGTTTTACTCCCACACACGTACTAAAGGGCACCGAGCCAGTAGATGACAAACATGTTGACTACGCATACGGGCGTAAATGCACACAAATGCATACGTAATCTCATAAGGAGTGCTGCCGGGCCTGGTCTCACTTTCTCCCTCGCAGAGCTGAACTGTACATTTGAGTTAAAGTGCGAGGCTTCCAGCTGCTGTGTCTTTGGATGCGGTTCCAAAGACTGGTTTGATTTCGTCATCTTTCTGTCGAACACATTTACATTCTACATCCCAGTTATTTAGCAGACCAATTCTTGCGCAGGGAGTCCACGGCCACTGAGAGTGCACAATCAAAGACTTCATAATTTCATAAAAACCCAGAGGCGGAGTCAAAACCATTACAGTTACAGGGGCAAACATTCTCCGGTAATCAGTGTCAGAGTGATTTTGTACAGTGGATTGCGGGGGCGGGTGTTTGGCCACGATGGCGAGGTATAGCGATGAGCTCGGGGCACTCAGAGGTGAACCAGCAGACTGGGCAGATGTCTGAAGAGGTGGTGCAGTTAGGAGCAGACGCCGGAACAGCACTGCTGCTGCCACACAGTGCTGCCGTTTCAACAGAGAAAATAGGTCGGAGCTTGTGTGTGTGTGAATTCATAAGCTGTCATAACTGTTTGGACTGTGTTTCAGTCCTCTGGAGTCAATCAAAGATTCTCAGCATCTGCTGCACCATCTCTGTAGTCGGAGCAAGCTACAAAAATATCCCCCTTAACAACACATTTAGCCTGAAAGTTTGCCCTGCCTTGTGTTAGAACTCTTCTTTCAAAATGACTTCAACTGTTTCCAGTGAAGTCGTTGTTTTGAGCATCAAAGAAACATTTCAAACACTTGATTTGCTTGACGAAAAAAGTGCAACACTCTCGCAGCAATGGCAAAGCGCATTATGTGTTAAAAATAGGATCTAAAGACTGAGCCCTGGACCAACATTTTAAGATAAATGCACATATATGTTCCGCACATGCATGCGTCTAAAGCATAAAAATAAACTCACAGCAAACGGAGAGAGTGCAGCCCACTGAAGGCCATTTTGGGGATACAGCGCAGGGAGTTGTAGCTCAGGATTCTGCAATGAAAAAATAATTACATATGACTGTATGTAAAATTCAGCTGTTTCCATCCTACTGTCAGCAGTGGAATGAAATACTAGCTCTTTGGTTTGACAGCTGAGGCTGGTCAGGACTTACAGAGTGGTAAGTTGGCTCATGTTAGCGAAGGACGAGTTGGTCAGAGAGCTGATCTTGTTGTTGCTCAGGTCTCTGAAAGGAAAATTAGAATACGTTCACTCGAGCGATGATCGACAAAGTGTGACAGCAAAGGAAGGAGGACAAAAACTTACACCAGCTGCAGGTATTTGAAGGTAGACAGTTCCTTTGGCACAACACTGAACTGGTTTCCATCCAGATATCTGAACAAAGACATATGATATTTATCCCAAAACAGTCCTCAAAGAACAATATATTCATAATATCACACGCAATAGAGGGTATACCACTCTTGTCAACACTATTTTTAATGTGTTTTCCAAATGTTTATATCCAACCACTCACAGTGTAGTGCTGTTAATAAGGTAGGTGGAGTATAAGAGTGAATGCTGGAAGTACTGAATTATCTGCGGTTTGGTTTTTATGTAAACAATAATGAATCAGCTGTAGCTCAGTTTAATACAGGTCAAAGGAGGTTCTTTGCAGGTGAAGGGCTGCAGGTGGTTTTTGCAGGACAGCTCAAGTTTTAAACAGAAAACTTTTTCCCATGCTGCTGCAGCCAGTTTAATCTCATGCTGCACAAAACAATGGGATATTTTGTCTTTCAGTTAATTTTGTTTTGGAGTCTGATAAAGTATTGTGTCTCGTAGCCACAGGTCAGGCTTGGTAAACATTCACAGAAATCCTATTTAAGCATTCCGGTTTCAGGATGTTTGCGCATGTGTCACTTTTACTGGGACCAGATCGGGCAAAGAACGCAAACTTATTATTTGCAGCGAATGTTCCGTTTAACGTTTTGAAGTGACTGAGGTACGAGCACTTACATGTGCGCTGCATGTGTGTGACATCACTCTGATTATGTACAAGACCCCACAGTTGACATCACACCTGCAGGCCTGCATACACCCCTTTTACACAAAGTGCTACCAGTGCTCTGTCACCTTGATAAATGGCTGCTTTAGGGGCTCTGAGCAGAGCTGCAGGCTCTTGCTATTGTTGTTGACTGTACACAGGGTGGGAAGGGCCGGGGTTGTGGGGGGTGGCGGTTAGTTAGGAGGCCTTTGGGTTCACATAATGATAGGTAATGATGGTGCAGAGGACACTTGGGATAATGATGGAGCAGCAAACTCTCCAGATGCCTAGATGAAAGCCCAGAACAGAGGGGTACACCTGGACACACCTGCTGGGACAATGACAGGCCTTAAGGCTTGCACAACGTGTGTGTGTGTCATCTATGTGTGTGTGTGTGTGTGTGTGTGCCAGAGTTAGTCAGGGCCAGTTGAAGCATTATTGGAAAGTTCCAGACCTGTTCCACTCCCTCCCCTTTCCATTGAAAACTGCTCATTAAAATGTCCCATTGCTCCCCTATGCTCCTGTGGACGGGCTTTTGGCCCTCACACAAATATGCACACACACACACACACACTGATCCTTGGCTCAGAGTGTGAGAGTGACATCAGTGCTAGCCCTGAAGGCTGCGAGGAACGCAGAGGAAGAATGTCTGAGAGAATAACTCCAGGGTTTATTGACTCTGTTCCTCTTCTCCCAGTGATGAAGTCTGTTTTCTCTGCCTCCGCTGTTTTCACTAACGCTTGTCTTTCTTCGAACATCACTTTGTGATACCCTTTGTGTTTAATTCAGGACAACAACACTTAAAAATCGAGCACATAAATAAAAATGCAATTGGCATAATTAATGCCGAGCACTCACAGTTCAGTCACATTTCTGGGGATGCCTTTAGGCAGCGTGTGGAGGTGCTTGTTACTGCAGCGCACCACGGTCTCCAGGCAAGTACATTCACTGGGACACTGGGGCCTGGGCACACAGCTTGATTCCTCTTGGCCTGGTGAAAAAAAAAAAAAAAGAGAAAAGAAGTCAGTCAGTTACGAGAGAGAGAAAGAGAGTACAAAGAGGAATGACCGGGGAGGTGTGAAATAAATCGAGACAAAAAGCAGAGCTGTCGCAGAAAGAATGTGAGAGCAAAACATCACAATCCTTCATGCTGGCGAGGCACTTAGACAATGAAGAACGAGGATGTCAAAAATGTGAAAAAGTAAGATAGGACAGAGAGAGGAGCCTCGCTAATGTAATATCGACCGGCAAGAGTAAAGAATGGAAGCGGCCCGAGGCCTGAAGACAAGTCTAACAGTCATTCAGGTGCAAATAGGCTGACTGGTCAATAAGGCAAACAGCTCAATAGCTCCACTCAGCCCGGCATCGACCAGCAGCTTAGGAACTGCTGAGTACCAATCTATTCAGTAAACAAAAGAGTCATACAATAGCGGTCATTATTTAAGATGATCTCAGACACTTTAAGCAGCCCCTTTTCGGAGCAGAGTGCAACGTTAAGATCTTCATCACTCACACTCAGGCAGGTTAGTTTCACACATAGCTTATCTACTATATTGAAGATTCCCATTCCTTTCGAGGAGATGAACGACTCAATTAACGTGGGGAAGATGCAGCAAAACTGCAGCTACGGTGTAAATAAGCACAGACGGAAAAAAGGCGATAACTCCAAAGAACGCGCGTGTCTCGGTGCCACCTACCCTCCTCGCAGCGGAAGTCAGGCAGAGCCACATCCTGCAGAGGGATCTCCTTCAGGAAGGCAGGGCGCTGGCAGCGAGGATTACCGGTCACAATCTTCCTGCTCCTCAGCCAATCCCCGAGCCAGGCCAGGCGACAGTCACAGTTGAAGGAGTTGGCCAAGAGGTTACTGGGATAAAGTGTGCGTAAAGGAGGTTGTAAGAGCTATGAAACCTGAAACAGTGTAGATATATATGTGTGTGCTGTTAGCGTCTTACAGAGTGGAGAGAGTCTGCAGAGTGTCAAAGGCTCCGGGAGCGATGGTAGTTAGCTGGTTGTCGTAAAGAGACAGAAGGCGGACATTGTGAAGCCCCGTGAAACTGTCATTGTGGACACAGCTGATCTTGTTGTTCCTCAGCATCCTAAAGAGAGAAAAAAAAAATCACACATCAGCCACGGTATATTCTAGAAACATCAACATGCATGCGGTTGTGTGTCTGTTGTGCATCGCTCACAGCATTCGCAGCCCCTCAAGGCCGCGGAACATCCCGCTTCGAACCGAGTCGATCTGATTGGCTGTGAGGTGAAGCTCGTTGACGGATGACGCGCCTTCGAACGCCCCGTCCTCGACCTCTGTGATCTTGTTGTTGCTGAGGTTACTGCGGGTAAGTCAGATCAAATCATCACAGGACTGAATTTACTGAAATTTGGAGACTGACCGTCGAAAAGGTAATGGTGAAAACAAAAACTTACATTTTCTTCAGCTGGGAAAGGGTCTTGAAAACTCCAGTTGCCTCCAGAGTTGTGATTTCATTGTTGTTAAGGCGGCTAGAGGGAATAAGATGAAGAAGTTCAATCATACAAACCCACTGAAGTTATCTTTAGATGTTCACTGTGAGTTTTTAAATGTACAAACACATTTTTTTCCTGATTTCTTACAGTTCGGTGGTGGACGCAGGGATGTGCTCAGGGATCTTGTTGAGCTTCAGGTTGGAGCAGTCCACTACATTGGATTCACAGCGGCACTTTGGAGGACACACCGGATCGCTGTTGCAGGCGTTATTCAGACGCGTGTCTTCTGTACCTGAACGGGAGAAAACGCAACCGCATGTAACAAAAAAATAAAATAAAAAATGACATCAACCCATCTCTTACGCCAACACGTGCGCCTCGCTTTCCCAGGATGCTCTCAGTCACGCATCTGCTCCCCCCACAGCTGTATGTCAGCACTTTGTCCCGTTGTGACCTAAATACAGACTTCCCTACCTCATCTTTAACCCTAAACGCCCTCAAGAACATCCTGCAGCCTCCCTACCATTCGCGGGAGGAGACGTATGGCTCTGAGGGTGAGTTATTTTAGAGCAAGTGATAGAGTGGGAACAGTGGGGTGAAAAGAAAGAGGATTTGGACAGGCCGCTTCAGTGGAGCGGAGCACCCATGAGAGAGAGGACGGTGGGAGACAGAGCGAGGGAGCTGAAATGATGCACAGGAAGCAGGAGTAGACAGGTGGAGTCGAAATGAATGCAGGAAACAAAGGGGAGAAAAGAAGGACGGGGAGACAGAGGAGAGAGAAATGAAAGGTGAGGGGCGGAGGTGCAGAGAGAAGTCTGTTCTGACAGATAGAGGAAGAGGAAGAATGAGGCAGCATGGGGAGTGTGGGACATTTTCCTGCACCTCCTCTGTCTATGAATAGATGTTACGTGCCAAAAAGTGTGCTGCCAGTTACATCATGGCTGCTCAATAATGGAACAGCAACGGGAGCTACTTAGAACAGTGTGTGTGTGTCTGTGAAAGTGTATTGTGTCCCTTTGTCTGCGCATATAAGCGTATACGTGCACGTAGAGCTTGTGTGTGCGCACATGCTCCATTTAGAGGCCGGCGTTATTCTGTTTCGGAGAGAGCGTTTTGTGTCTCGTTCTCTTTTGCATGCTCACATCGGTGCGCCAGTGTGCGCCTGAGGTTTGGAAGATGACGTCAGCGGGACACAGTGGGACACCCAGACCACAATCATGAGCAGGAAAACCTCAAACAACCAAGACAAAATCCTACGGTCGAGAATCAAAAATCTGTCCAAATAAATGGAGCAGCATATGAAACCTTAATCCCAAGCCTGATCACTGACTTTATTGGAATACAGCTGGGCAGTGAAAGGATTAAACGCATTCCCGTTGCCTGTGCAAAGACTTTTTCCCGAAGCTGTGTCACTTCTCAGAGGGCCTGAGTGGAGGGTGCAGACAGACGCGGTAATGCTGGTCATTAAGGAACTTTCCCTCGCTGGGCCAGACAACAGGAAAAGGCATTTCCTGCTACAGAGGAAGCAATGAAAGCACAGCACTGGGCTTTGATCTAGAGGATGTAGAGGGAACCAGGGGAGATTTCGTGAGCCTGAGTCATCGTCAGCGTCACAAGAGCGTGGCGGCGACACTTTTACTGTCAGCAGATTTACACGAAACTGGAGAAAACAGAGAGGGGATGAGTTTTTTCCCTCTCTGAGGAGCGAAGTGACTCATTGTTGGAGTTGCAGAAGTTCTCGTAATTCCCTGCAGCTTGGTTCCTCATTATCATTGTATTATGGAATTCCCGTGCTGTCAACGGTTGTGTTTTCAACGGGGGCGTGTGTGTGTATTGCGGAGGCTTTTATTGTTATCATTCGGGGAGGGTGAAATTCTTATTAATCGCATTCAGCTTTGATCTTCCTTCTGCTTACATAGTACTCCCATTTGTTCTCTGAGCCAGTGCAGAGCTTTATCTCAACTTAGCACACAAAGGCACATTAATTTACACACACACACAGAGAGAGAGGCACAGGCATAGGCAATGAATCACACGAGCATCTGCAGCACGACAAACACACACACACACACACAGACTTTGACACACATCACCGCTCCTCCTAGTTATTTTCTTGGAAGTGCTCTTGTTAAGAGGTCCGGAAACATCCGCTGATAGGAATCTGGGTCCTCTGGTGGGCTTTATTTTCTTTAGCTTTTGCCGATAGAAAGGACACACTTTCCCTCCCTCCACTTCTGTCCTTCTTGGTGACTGACTGTCTGTGCTAACGCCAAAGCAAAGAGACGCTTCCTTTTCGCTCTATCTGCTGAGACCGTTAGGAAAACAGAGCTGAGAAGAAACAGATGCTTTCACTCATTTCTATCACGTTAAAATGCACACGCAGGTACAAAGCCACTCTTGGGCCCAATTAGCTATTCTCCGTGCCACTATCGGTACATTTCAACTAATCTTATCCTTGAAAGTTTCTCTCTGTGCGGACCACTTTCTCTGAAATTCCTCCAATACTGCCTGCCACATTTATTTACTATAAGCAAACAAAATATGAAAGGAGTGGACATTAGTTTGTAATTACCTCGCAATGTAAAGAAAACTGAGAAGAAGTATGGTAGGTCAACGCTGAACTAATAAATCGGTTTAAAAACTGGAAACAATAAGCAGTTGGGGGAATAATTTTGACGTTGTCTATTATTTTCTCTTCCAAATACAGTAAAAAGAAATGTTGGCTTACCTGTGGGTTTGCTCGAAACATAATGAGGTTATTATTACTACGAGGAGTGATGGCAAAACTATCAAAGTGATACCAAGCTGCAGTAAAGTGAAATGATTCTTTAACCTCTGGGAGAAGCCTCGTGAAACGCACAGTAAGCAGTGGAAAAAATGATGCCACACTATGTAGCCACGGGTGGAAAATGGTGGAAAAGACAATGATAGGTGTGAACATTTACAAGCCACTCACCTGGGATGACGTACTGCTCTTTGGCTGTGATGGAGAAAAGAAAGAGGGACGGATGTCAGTGAGACCAGTCTGGCCTGCATAGCTGTGGCGTCGCTATGCTGCAGAACAGTCATATATAGAGTTTATATATGACGACACATGGTGCAAGGTATATGACAGTTAAACAGAGAAGCCCGGGACTATCTCTGTGCATGGCAACATGGAGAAACTACATGAACAATGTGGTAAATATTTATCTGTTGCTAAGGAAGAGTGGCACGGGCAAAAGGAAGAAAAAAGAAGAAGGAAAAATGCAAAAAGAAAGGGAAAAAAGAAGGTGAAAAGAAAGAGAAAAACACATGGACTCCCTTCCTCACCGGGTCCAGCCAAACAAATGAGGCTATAAAGAAGTGTGAAACCTCAGCAGTGCAGAGTGCCAGACAGCGTAGCGCGGTGCGTAAACACAATAGTGGGCACACGGCGGAGGGAGTGGGGGTGGTGAGGTCTGGTTCTAGTGAAGTGAAGAGGAGTGAGACAATGAGGGGGGCACGGAGGAAACCTGAGCCTGAAAGCAATGAGCGGGCAAGAAGAGATGGAAGCTGGGAGCCTGAGATTGGCACAGGGCAGAGGAACGGCGGGCACGTACAGAAACTCTAGCCCTTATACCAGCCTTGACTGGTGACCTCAGCTCACTGCGGTTTGAATGTGAAACCAGACTCATGATGTGGTAAAATGGAGGGAAAATGGAGAAACGATCCCTCCCCCAAGTTCAACTGGGGAGATATTGATTGAGGAGCACCGGCACAGCAAACCATATGCCGAATAAAACCTTTTGCCAGGAATGATCACTCATTAAGTGCGGTATGTGGGAGAGGGAACAATGCAGAGATAAAAGCTACTCCCAGTGGAGAGAAAAAGAGAAGGTAAGCAGTCAGAGACAAGTGGAATAAAAAACAACAAAGCCTGTCTGAGAAATAGAAAACCACAGAGGAGAGTCAAGAAGGGAAGACAGTTTGGAGGCACCAGCCTACCGGAGCACCGGAACTTCTTGCTCTTGATCTGCCCGATGCGTTTGTTGGCGAGACGGCGCGGGCTGGCGCAGCGGGCGCCGCTGGTCTCGATTGGGTTGGAGCGCAGGTAGTCTGCCAGCCACTTCAGATTACAGTCGCAAATAAATGGGTTCTGGGCCAGGTGACTGGAACAGAGAGGGAGATTGGAAAACATTAGAGACAGCTGAAGTTAATGATAAGGATCGCAACAGTCTCTCTCCTGGAATCAGAGAAACATCATACGATCATAGCTTTTGCCATTTCACTGAGCACGACTTTGGTTTGTGTGTGTGTGTGCTGCTTCTCAAATTCTAGCCAGTTTGGATGACAAGAGTCTGGGGGGAGGTTCAACACGTGTATTTTTATCCCTTCTTCAGAATGCAGGCAAAAAAAAAAAAAGAGCCTGTTTTAGACTGAGACACCTGAGTGTGCGAGCGTGTGGTGATCCAACGACAGCACTATCCATCAACTCCAACAGGTGTGTTCTATAACAATGAGGAAAACCTTTGTTGTGCAGAGTGTTTGAAATATGGTAGGTGCCGCAGTCTGTATTGATAACTGTGTGTGGTCTGCCTCTTTCTTGGGACAGAGAAAAGGAGACATACACCGATCAGGCATAACTTATTATCCTTATATTGTGTAGGTCTCTCTTGTGCCTCCAAAACTGTCATCAGAGAATGGACATGGTCCTTCTGAGGGTGTCCTGTGGTGTCTGGCAACAGAATGTTGTTAGTGGGGGGCCTTTAGGTCCTATGGGTTGAGGTGAGGGGCCTCTGTGGATCAGGCTTGTTCCAGCGCATGCCACAGACACTTGATCATTTTGGGATCTAGTGAATTTGGAGGCCAGGTCAACACCTTGCGCTGCCATCAAAGAGTGTCATTGCTATGGGGTGGGGGTGACTGGTCTGGTCTAGGTGGGTGGTACATGTCTAAGTGACATCCACACGAATGCCAGGTCCAAACGTTTCCCAGCAGAACATTGAATTATCACAAGATGGTAAATGCTATTTACTTCTTCTGCCAGTGACAGAAGTGGTGGTTTCTGATTAAGAGTGATGGAGCAGATTAAGATCTGGTTTGAGCCGTAAGAGATGTGTGTGTTTGTGAAGATGATAGATTTACTCCCCTTTCTACCTTGTGGTTTCATTCCTGTGTTATTACACAGACCTGCGAGTAAACAACTCCTGCCCTGGCTCATGTTTTATGGCAACGGCATGTTATCAGCATGTGTCAGATCGTGTGAAGCAGAGTGTTTGTTGTATGTATGTGTGTGTGTGCGTGTTTGACTCACAGGGTCTGTATAGCTCGTAGTGAAGTGAAAGTGCCCTTGGCGAGGGTTTGGATCTTGTTGTCGTAGAGTGATAGCAGTGAGAGATTCTGCAGGTCCTGGAAGGCGTTGGCACGAACGCAGTGAATCTTATTGGCATTCAGCAACCTGATAGAAGAAAAAAAGACGGGGGAGAGGAAGAAGGAGGAAGCGGGAGGAAGAAGGAGGGGAGCAGCCTGTCAGACCTTCTTTATGCATTCATTCATTATACATTCCATACAGAAAACTGCGCGCACTGTACAAAGTTTTTTTTGAAGGTTATGACTCGTTTACTGAGTGGGAGGAACGGGTGCCTGGCGTTCAGTATTCAGTATATGTCTGCAGAGTATCAGCAGAGCGTGTGTGTGTTCCACTTACAACAGTTGCAAGGCGTAGAGGCCATCAAACACCCCCTTGGGCAGATCGGTGATCTTATTTCCATACAGCACACTGAGAGAAATCACAAAACAGACTTGATTTAGACACAGAAAATGACAACCGCACAGCTATGTGTGCACAAACTTGGCTCGGGGGCTACTTACAGGGAGTTGAGGGAGCGCAGGCCCTGGAAGGCATCAGGAGCTATCTCGGAGATCTGGTTGTTGCTCAGGTCTCTGCGTTGAAGGAGAAGGCCAAAGAATTAATAAAGGCAAAAGAGATTTTGGGCAAACGCCAGCATCCTGCTCTGGAAGATTTGACCTCACTGTCACAGAAAAGTGACACACAGTGTATAGGAAGGCGGGGCAGATGCAAGGCTCCTGCTTGTCACTGGCAACCGAGGACAAAGCAAATGTTGCATGGGCTGGATGAAGATCCAACTCTTTCCCATATTTGATTGTGCGTCCCTTCAAGGGAGCTTTGCAGCCAATCAAAACATTTGCCGGTATTATTTGTGGCCTATCAACCGGTCCTCTGTTGTGTTACGGTGTGTGTCTGTGTGTGTGTGTGTGTGTGCGGGGCCAATTTCCAAAGCGAAATACAGTAGACTGCCTCTGAACATAGCTGTTGTTAATAGGATCCGCAGGCCTCTCCCCACAGGATAACCACTAAGCCCGTGTGTATATGTGTTTATGTGTGTGTGGGTCTGTGTGAGTAAATGCAACAGTAAATGAGGAACAGTGGGACAGAAAGTGAGGAAGACAGATGGAGAGTGAGAGTTAATGGAGTATGTGGACTGAACTCCAGTCGACTGGATACCTTTGAAGGAAAATCATCATGCGGTGAAGAAGAGGGATATTTTCTCATTTGGGGGTAACAGTTAAATAAGTACCCATTTGTCTTCCTGCAAAGGACTGAGGTTTCCTGGAAATGAAAACGCAGCAAAGGAGCCAACGTGTGCACTGGTGTGTGTCTGCAAACTCAGACACTGATGTGCTTGTGTGTGTGTGTGTGTGTGTCGGTGTGCAAGGGCTGTTACTGCATCCCTGTCTAAAGTGGTGGTTCATGTGTAGGTCATCCAAACTGGGACAAGGTGAAAGAGAATGTGTGTGGCTGACATTTACTGGGCCAAGAGGACACGCAGGGGTCGGGGCACGCATTGTGCAGACCACAAATAAACAAACACACACAGACTTATCCAATTTTGCCCTATAATCAAATTTTTAACAATCTTTCATACATAATACTCCAGACAAAGACTTTTAAACACTTGCAGGGAGAGAGGACGCAGGAGAGTAACTGTATTCATCATGATGTATAGATGCTGTCTACACGCTGTGTACCTAGGCAGCAGGACAGGCCCGGGCAGCGAAGGCGCAAGGCCAGCTGGATCAACAGACACACCGAGGGTCAGCACAGACATGCGGCCGTGCATTGTTGCTGCTAAATGCAGAATCAGCGGCAGCAGCAAGAGTAGCAGGTCATGTTTGTTTGGAAGAACAGATGGATAACACCTATTTAGATGCATTTTGCCTCCGTTTTTATAGGGGCAAAGGTTGAATCTTACAATTTTAAAACCTTTTACAACCGTTACAGTCTTTTTTTGTGCATGCAATGACAGCAAAATAAGAGTATTTGCGTGTAATGTGTTAAAAGCAAATTCATTTCCTGTAAGTCTGAGGTTTGTGGAGCTGCAATAAGAGCTTGATTTGTTCATTTCTGTTCTGATTTAATAATATTTGGATTGGTTGAATCTGTCATTCAACACCTGCTATTGAATTGGTTTTCCATATACTGTATGAAAACCACACAAGTTTATATTAATATTCAATAAAAAGTAATGGTGCTTGTTTGGTTTGAAGGTTTCATTTACTCTAACATACCTAGCCCGAGTCAACAACTTAGATTTATTTTATTTTAGCCTGAAGTCAAAACTGTTTCTTGAGATTCCCTTGGAGCTGCATTCAGATAGCAGCCGTCTACTGCTGCGCTTTCACCTGAGATGACTTTAAAACTATCTCTGGAGCTGGACGATAAAACAGTGAGGAATCCTTCAAGAAGGGCAGAGAAACTCCCTGACCTTCCGTTTCCTCCATCTCCTCGCTGCTATGTCGGTCAGGCCCGGTGGTGTTGCAGTTATGGGTTTGGCCGACTGGTGAGTGCTGGCTAGGTGACCGGACAGCTGGCTCAGCGGGTGAATTACCACTCGGTCTGTCACTGCTCACTCTCTGAGGGAGAGCGAAGCCTCAGCCTTCATTCCAGCACACTCTCTGTCCCATCATTACCGCGCCAGTCGGCAGTTTGCAGTTTGCCCACGCAGGCGCAACGCACACACAGGCTGGACATGGCACTAGCCAGGGGAATACCAGTGAGGAGCAATGAAAAATGAGAGCTGTTATTATGCTCGTGTAGGATCCGAGCGCCTGCTTTCCATGCCACCCCAAGCCTGAGAACAAGAATATGTTCTTAAGGCACAGACAAAATAAATACTTCATGCAACTTGGAAGAGGAATGAGAAGACCGCCAACTGTCGCTTCTTTTTCCAGCCCTCAACTTCTTGTTCTCCTCTTTATTATTTAGCCCTGAGGTGAGTGTACTGCTGTACTTACATCCTACGCAGTTTCTTGTAGGGAGAGAAGGCTCCGGGAGGAACAGACTTAATCCCATTCTGCTCCAGACGTCTGGAAAGAAGAAAAGACGAGAGAGGAGAGGTTAGGAAAGGAGAGGAGAGGAGAGGATAGGAGATACCATTAGTTAACTAAACAATGGAGTTGTCCACGGTAACAGAGCTGAGTAATCACCTCTGACCCCTGGTGATTGGCCTGATTATATTAGCGGAGATCTATTCCCCAGCTGTAATAGGTCCAGGCATGTCGGAGTCATAACATCCTCAGAACCAATAAACAGTCTGAATACTAAAGTGCCGTGGAGAAGGACTTGAGGAGGAAAGGCTCCGTCTCGCTTTGTGAGAGGGTGTTAAGGCCTTCGACTAAAACTCATATTTCTTCTTGGTCTAACATTTACAGTTTCCAGCACTCGCGTTCTCATATGAGATCCTGAAATCAATAATGATCTCACTTCTTCTTGTGAAATTATCTGCTATCCTCTGGGCGTCTGCAAAGTGTCCAGTGAAACCGTTGCAGTGTGATAAAATATGACTTCGCTGAGTTTACTTTTTCTCCTGTGAGCTTAAGAGTAACTGAAGCGAAGTTGACAAGAAAAGGATCTGACAAAATCTCCCCATAAAACAACTGTCAGAGGGAGAAATGAATACACAGACAAACATACACTCGGTCATGTGGTGCAGTAACAGTAACAGACTCTAATCAGTCTCAGATGGTCCCAGGGAAACAGACATCCCCAAACCCCATTAGTGTGGGCATGCATGTGTGTGTTTCAGGCTGCTACTTAGGACACAGCTCGGGCCCAGACCAAGTCCCTGGTGTGGCTGGCAGAGGGCTGTTTATCTGCAGGTCAGTTCACAGCTTTTAAAACTGTCCTTACCGAGGCTTAGCAGGGCCCAGAGGGAGCCAGCTGCAGGCCTGTCTGGTTGTTCTACCATTCAGCCTCCCAGCAGAGGAACTGGCTGCAGACCAGGAGGCATGGGGCTGTGCAAGCTGTGGTGGGTCAGCGGCTACAATGGAATCTAGCACCACAGGAAAATGAGAAATATTCAAAAAATCTGCGAAACCTCTTGGCAAAGAGAAGGTCAGTGATAGATTTAACCATCACCTTATTAAGTATGTGGTTCCATGCCAGAGAACCATTTCCACAGGATTTAATTATTCTGTTAGGGACATTTAAGATTTACTACAAGCCTCCCGCATCGCTGTGTTTATGTCTATTCATGGGGGCTGGGGGGTAAATGTTTTGTTAGACATTAGCCACAGTCATTTAACAGTTTTGAGTTTCCAAATTTTTCAATCAAGAGTCGCTCCCCTTCAAAGGAGTGGCCTACATTTATGGAGCGATAGACGAGCGCGACTGACATTCTTAGGATAGCAGTGATTCCAGACCACAGATTCCTGTGGTGGACATGCTCTCTCTGTCTGTTTTTGTTTGCCTGTCCCAGTGTGTCTGTGGATTTACAGCGGAGTGACAGCGCTGTGGTTCCTCTGCCCTCACCATGCAGCGGAGTACAGGGCCAAGTGGCTTTAGCGCCTCCTCTCATCAACCAGTCTGTCTGACTGGTCCAAACCAGTCTGGCACTCTACATGCTGTTTGCATGTGTTTCAGTGTCAGTGGACTGTATGTGCATGCCTACATACTCCAATGTGAGTCGACATAAAGGAAAACCACACCCGAGCCAGACAAGGACACACACACAGACACACACAAGCACACACAATGGTGTCTGACAACTTCTTAGCCTTCACATTGTCTCCTCGCAGATCGATATGTGCAAGCGACTTAATCCCTGCAATCAACAAAGGGGCTCCTCCGTCCAATTGGCAGCTAGAAAAAAAGAAACAATCTCCCAGAGTTGCCTGTGGACGGACAATCAATGGTTCCCATCCAATTTGTCAGGCTGAACATTTGTATGTGTGTCCGTGAGCTGGTGTTTGTGTCAGCCCAATCAATGTTCTTCATCCTTTTCATTAGGGTCTGAGCATGGTTTTCATTAAGGGGAAACACATTTCGCCTTCGGGTATTCATCCAGTGCGTGCGTGAGTCAGAAATGGATGGCAGGGCTGTAGCGGCGTGGATGAAAGGCAGGGGGAACATTTTTATGGGAGTTCAGTCTTTGCAGACAGAGACTATGGTGCATAATAATCTGTTGTGGTAGTGTTTAGGCTAACTGGGCCTGGTCTCGCAACAGAAGAGTACAGAAACCAGCTCACATCCTCACAGTCATAAACACTGGCATTCATTAGGGTAGAGCAGGGCAGAGAGGTTGCAATTCTCGATTTGTACGTAATGAGAGCAGCATGTCTGCGTGTTTGTGTGTGTGTGTGTGTGAGTTTCCGAGTGCCTCATTAACAAGGCATTAGGCTGGCCTTGATACCCAGCAGCCCGCCTCGCTGTAAATGAAACTGATTTTATAATGAACTTCAAGCACAGATCAAACCTGCTGCACCAAGTTACTGAGCCCCTCCACCCCCTGCCTTTTTATTTTTTTCCCCCGCTGGTCTGCCTCCGTGAACCCGCCTGCAGGGATTTAGCGAGAGAAATATTGGGTAGAAAAATATCAAGATAGGAGGAGAAAGTGTGGTGGGAATTTAACCCGAAAGGTAAGGCTCTGATGGGCAGGACAGGGCAGGAATGCTCATGATATAAGTCAACGTTTCTCCCCGGGTCTTGTAAAAGATGAATTAGAACATAGTAGAGTTTATTAGCAGGACGCAGTTAAGCACCAATTAGATGTGAAGGGCATGGAACCTTTTAAAATGCCTTTACTCATCTGCTGTGCAGATAGTATCCACTGTCTATAAAATCTGTGCATGGTGGAGCTATCTTTTAGCAGACTCCCTGTTTTCCCATCAGTGCTGCTGACTGGTTATTGGGCTCATAGATCACATCAGGCTCCACCATATTCCTCTTGTGGAGCGTTACAACTGGAGGGCATCCTGAAGAGTTCTACAAACCATAAAAAACATAAAAATCTTGGATTTTCCATGTTTTATGGTTTCTAGACCATCACCGAGAGTGACGGTGAATTATTTCCAATCCAAATGCAGAAACCTTTTAAGTGATATAAAATATCTCAGTGTTTCGTGGGTGGTCATTCAATTAGACAAGAACACACAAGAAGTGTGAACCGTATGTCCAAATTAGGGAATTCAGCACACCACTACCTTAGAAATGGGTCAGGGTTGTTGGGGAACATGGGATCTGTGACTTCCATGGTAGCTGGGTATTTATAAACAGCCCCCACGGGGAGGAGGAGACCTAGAAACTTGCTGTGTCGAAGAACATGCAATGCGACCGCTGGCTTTCTCCCTTCATCCTCTCGTCTTTGCACCGTGAATAAATCATGGTGTCGCTGTACCATTTCACGTAGACTCCCGCCAGTTGCATGAAACCCCCGATAGGGCCGGTAAAGGGGCTACTTTGAAAAGTCAAGCCGTGCATTCCCAGGAATTACAGTAGGCTGATAGCATGTGGGCCGTAAACAGTTAATGCCCAGACAGATGTTGGACGACTGATAAACCGAGGGAGGGATGTTAGCAAAGCGCTCGCATGTGGTTCACAGCCATCTGAGCTGATAAGAGCGTGCAGTCGCAGTTTAACGTCGGCTCCAAGTCTGCGTGCGTCTCTCTCTCTCTCTCTCTCTCTCTCAACAGCGAACTGATGAATGTCCTGCCAGCTGATGCATATTACAAAAAAGCAACCAGGGTAAGTACATAAAACAAGAATGCTTGAATCTTCTGAGCCACGTTAAACTCCTCCATGACCGAACACGTACATGTCGAATGAAAAATGTGACCCAGTGGGACCATGTTTCATCTCTGACTAGGAGGAGGTTTAATAAATAAGCCAGAATACATAAAGGATTTTCTGCTTGTCATTCTGTATCACTGTGCACGTATACTAAAACGAGCCCTGAGAACATGTTTTAAGGTGGATTGGATCGACTATAGGAAACCAGGCGCTGTGCTCACATTTCTGCCATGCTGTCGGGCAGGTTGGCCGGGATGGCGGTCAGACCTTTCCCCCTGCAGTCGACGATGTTGTTGCTGCAGGTACACATGGCCGGGCAAGAGCCTCCGCCGACGCTGCACGGCTGCAGACTGGAGGACTCCTGGTGTCCTGAGGAGAAAAGCAGAAGGGAGAAAAAGTGGTGAACGAGGAGGTTCTCATATGACGAAGGGACGGGAAAGTGGAGCTCCTACAGGTGTGCGAGCACATGTGGACTTGTTGGATGAGATTGTTTGCCGAAGGATTTGTGCTTTGACACGGAGCAGCTCTCGCTCTCAAGTGGAGCTCAAAATCTTTTCCGCTGCTGCTCATGTCATCGGCCCCTTTGTGCTCCATAAACCGAATTGCAAATGAACACACACACACTGCCAAGGTTTCTTCGACATTGAGAAAAAGAAATGAAACATATAAGCTGCATATCCTTGAGAATCAATGGGCAAGAAACTGGGTTATCTATCAAAGGAGTGCCACAGTACAGAGCAGAACAAAAGGTTTGAATAATAGAGTCGCAGTGGCAATTGAAGGCCTCCCAATAACACCCATTGATCTCTCTGCAAATTTTTCTCCTGAGTCTGCGTTCTCTGGGTGGAATTGATGTCATTCTGCACATTCAGCTTTGCAACCCCCACCTCCTCACTTCCATTTGTTCTAAAACACTTCAACTTTTTAATTTGCATACAGAGCACACAGCCCATCACGCCGTCTCTAGATACCTGTTCAAATAGCTACGGCACTGTCAACGGTGCGGTGAAGAGCGGGCGCGTGCACTGCACAGTAAAGCGTGTTCGTTGTGTGTGTGTGTGTGTGTGTGTGTGTGTGTACAAAATGTGTGTAAGTAAGCCTAACCCAGATAAAATGAATAAAACAGACTTTTAAATGGCCTCATTTACACAGCATTACTAATGCTCAAACCATGAATATTTAATTACCTTCCTGTCTATCGCTCAGCTTGTGTAAAAAAATATTGGCGAGAGAGTGATGGGGGTGGCAGAGATTCGGGGAGAGGGAGACAGAGTGAGTGATGGTGGAAGTCAGTGACAGAGAAAGCCCAGTGCTCAAAACTCCAGTCCCCCAAAAACAGAAAGAAACATTGTGGTTTACCATTAAATTACTGGCTGTAGCTCTTGGACCGTTTAGTAAAAAAGTAAATCTGGTCAATCAATTACCTGCAGGGATGGAATCATACTGCAAAAAAAGCGTCAAGAGCGTGAATCAGTATTGGCGCGGCTCACGTGATCTGAGGCCGTGTGATCTGGGATGGCAGAGGTTTGACAGATCTGGGATCAGGTGTAGGGCAGAGAAAAACTCCCTTCTGATCTAACATGGCATATTTGACAGGCCTGGGATCGGGGAGAGTGCAGAGCACAGCTGGAGCGGCCTTAACAGTGACAGCTCTCTGACAGGTATACTTGAGGTGAAGCTGTTTGATGTTCACTCCTCCCCTGTTCTTCAAGTGCCGTCCCCCCCCCCCCCAAGTTATCTCTTCCCATCCGTCTGCCGCTCTATTCGCGTGCCATTTTCTCTTCATTTGCCTTCGCTTTTTCAATTTCCCCCTCCTCCACTGGCTCGCTCGGTCCTTTCTCACACCTTCTCGTATCCACATTACCAGCCCCTCTGCCACTGAAACCCATTACCTTTTGTCCATTTGCTCACATACATTTAACCTCACTACATCTCATTTCTCCCAACATTTCAAAATATTATCACTGGCTTCTTCGCATTTGCCTCTTTCCCATTTTCCCTTTCCTTACACTGCCACTTCTCCCATGTTCCCCCACTACAAGTGAAGTGTTTTATTCAGCCCAGTGGCAATTTATTACTAATCGCTCATTTCAAACATAATATTTTTGCTTCATTTAGTATTCCTCGGGTGCAGTAATTCAGCGTAATATTCATAAATTTTCTGTCATGTAACCTCAAATTAGCACAAGCAGCTTTTAACGTTCGGTTACCTCGGCTGTAAATGGACAAGGGGAGCAAACATGTAAAGGTTTCGCTCGATAAATACACAGCAGAGGCCACTGAGACGAACTACAGTAAATCTGAGGAGGAAAATAGTGTAAGGGTGGTTATTTTCTCCAAAGGTAGATTTTCATTCAATCCTTAAAAACATGTATTTTCTTGTGAACAAGCTAAAACACACACACTCACTTTGTGGTCATAGCTCAGAAACTGCATCTGTTCATGGAAAGATAATGAGCTGCTGGTCATGCACCAGCGTCCCTCCAAGTAATTAAAAAGTTAAAGCGCTTGCTCTGCAAGTGTTATTTTTAAAAAAAAATCACTTTTCACCAGCTTTTCTTTATTCTTATTTTTTTAAGCATTAAATATGAACAGTCAGAATAAAACAAAAAAAATGCTTTTTAAAAAGAGAGCAAATAATGAGCCCTAGATTTTGGATTGTTTAACTTTAATGGGATTTTTAAAGGGGGCTGACGACAAACGATGGCCTGGAAAAATAACTACATGTGTTGCCCCGCTCATTACTGCCAAAACTTTACAGTGCAGCGATGCTTTCCAGCCGAACACTTGGAGCGACAGTGAGTGAATCACGATGCCAGAGCGCTGCAGAGTTTCATCATGTTTTTCATCAATGAATAACACGCTGGACCCCATTTTCGTTCTCCTTCGCCTCGACAACAACAGCAACGTGCCTTTCTTCTCCCTCTCTCCCTCTTCTTCCTCTCTTTCAGCACAGCGCCACCCCGCTCCCAAATCCCCCGCAGGTGGCCTGGCCTGGTCACAGCGCAAACTAAATACATGCACAACCACATAGTGCAAAACATCAAAAATACGAGAAAAGAGAAAAAAAATGTGTGCGTATGTGTGTGTGTGTGTGTGTGTGCCAGCGTGCGAGTCCCTAATGAGTCCTTCACTGGGAGTTCAACTTCTGGTCACTCATCCTCTCAAACTGGGAGTTTGTGTTTGCGTGAATGCATGACTGTGTACTCACACACGAAATAAATAGCAGTAGATTTTATGGTCGTGTTTCTTGTTTGCTTTTAAAAAGAAAAAAAATCACTGAGAATGATCAGTGTCGGCCTGCAAGCCTTTAAAATTCTCACACGATGGAAGTTTATCATGCAAAATCTTGAACTTTCTGTGTGTTTATCCTACCAGAAACCAAAGCTGCCCTGACACCCCCCTGCTCCCCGTTTCTATCTGGAATCCTTACACTCCCACGCTTTGAGTGTCTTTCCCTGGGCGATGAATAGCTAATGATCTGTGCTGTCACGCCGTATGGCCGCGTAAAAATCACAACCCATGGAGAGAGAGAAACACAGGGAGAGGTACACACACACACACACGCCCACGAGCGCACACAAACGTAGACACAAACACCCCTTGCAGCTGGTGTTGCGAGCGAGATGGCCTTGTGGGGAGTGGAGGTTCTCATGCTGTTTTTCCATTGTCCGGATATGATAACCCCAGTGCACGCCATGACACGCCCATATGCACATGCTCTCTCTCTCTATTTCGCACACACATACACACACACACAAGCAGTGGAGAAACAGTGACTTCAAAGCCACCAAATAATCCTTGTGCGAAGACGTGAGAGGCCATAAATAATTACGACTGCAGAGAGGGGTTCTACTGTCAGCGGGGGCTGCCTTTGCTCCGGCTGTGTGTTTTAAATATACGGCGGGCATTTTCCCAGTGCCACTGTGCCAGCTCCGAAAAGCTGGATACGCATTCAACACAGGCCAGGGGGTAGCCATGGGGTTGCCTCTGGGCAGAGGAGGTGTCAGGTGGCTGCCAGGTGAATACACACATACACAGCAACTCAGTGGGAGCAGAGAATACGTACAACCGGCGACAGGGAGATTTTGACGCGAATGAGCTGATTAAAGTACACATGTACAACAAAAAGACGAATTTCATCCCTTGTTGAGATAGTGTGAAACTTCCTCGTCAACTGTGCATGCAAAAGACCACTTTAAAATGCACTGTTTTCGTAGCATAGCTCTTCTAAAGTTTAAGAACATCTTACCTGAGCAGCTGAATTCATGTTTCTGCACCTCTGCGACGTTGAGTCCTCTGAGCTCAGTAGGGCTGGTACACTGGGTGAACAGACCGATTGTAGGCCTCTGTCTGAGCCACTGGGCCAACCAGGCCAGATGACAGTCGCAGTTGAGATTGTTGGAGTGCAGACGGCTGTTAGATGAGAAAGACGCATCGAAATAGATTTTATTTTTGTCGTCTAAAATACCCCCAGCTGAAGACGCAAATAGCACAAAAAGTGTCTATTCTTTCCTGCAGCTCATCACATTCATTCCCTGTGGCCAAACACCCTAAATGATATGCTCCATGGATGATTGTAAATGGCACATTCTAAAAAAGAGGAAGACTAAAGAGGGCTGTTCTTAAAACCCAGCACTCCAAACACTGCATTCCTGCAATGCTGTGCCGGTCCAGAATAACTCTCGCCGTGGTGCGGTGCACCTCTGGAGCATGTATGCTAACTTGCAAACCCACGTACACAGGCACACAGTGTGTGCGCAAACAGAAAAGCTATATAATATAACCCCACTGGGAGCGAGGGAGCCCAAAATGTCACCACAAGAGCAGCGGAGTCACGGCTCGGAGTTTCAGCAGGCATAATTGTTTTAATTCGTGCATAATTTCAGATTTAGTAATCACATACAATGCACAATACACAATAGGGTTCTGTTGCTATTTGTGTCTATCTGGGCCAGTTGTTGTCTTTAGATGGAGGAGATAATGGGCCCTGGCACGGCTACAGACCCCTCTGTGGTACTCAGTGGTTATGGCTGCCTCCCAACACTGCCTGGAATGACAGAACCTGTCTACTCCCATTGAGTTCAGCCCTTTCTTTACTTTGCCTGCATAGGGGGTGGAAATAGTTATATTTTAAAGAATAGGTAAAGAGCACTGGGGATCAGGATAGTCAGGACTTACAAAGTTCGCAGTTTGGGCATGTGGTTGAAGCTGGAGACGGGGATGCTGCTGATGTTGTTGTTATTCAGCGTTCTGCGAAAAAGAAAAGTGCGAAAAGTCACATTGTCAGTGCAAAGATTGGAGAGTCGTTTGTAAATTTTCACTTCAAAAACAGTTTTGCTGCACCGGTCGTCTACCGTCCCACCTCTTTAAGTCAATCCCCTCTCTCTATTCTCGTCTCCCGCTGGGAATATAACACCTCATTCCACACAGATGGGAAGCCCTCGCACCTCCCACGTACACATACAGTCGTGCAAATACGCACACACGTATGAGCACGCGGAGCCGATCGCGAGAGCCTCCACTCCGCGCTAGAAACATACGATACGCACACACCTCCATCGAACCCGGGGCATCAGCTGCAGCAGGAGAATCAGGTCATTTCAATCAGCCTAATAACCCTTTACCGTATTTCAACCTGCTCCCCCTTTTAGCGCAAGCTGTCCTCCTCCCCCATAAAACCTCTACATACAGACCCCATCAAAACAACCCCCTATCCCCTCTTACACCATTGTGACAACCCAATCACTACATCAATTCATCCACGCCATGAAAGCAGCCTTTAATGTTTTTTTTTTTTTTGGTCTCAACGCCCCCTAAACCCCCCACAAACACATATGCACGACAGTCTTTCACTATCAAAATAACAAGGCTGTCAAAGTGGCTTTGTCCCCCAGCCTGCACTGTTAGTCTACATTGTTTCAGCTCTAATGGAGGCCTGTGATTATGATTTTTGACAAGAGATGATTAATTGAACGTTCAGAAGCTGCGTCGCGGCGTGGTCGCCAGTGCGCGCGGCGTGGAATGCTAACTTGATTTTTGAAACAGGATGGCAGGAGCCCCCCTTGTCAGATGGCCCTGCCCAAGGCTGGATGGTGAGTAGATGGAGGTGCGGTACTGGGTGGGTGGAGGGGGTGTTAATGTGATGGCGGGGAAACGCTGCTGTCAACTGTGACTTAATGGAGCTTGGTCTCCGGGATGCTGCCCCCCTCATGAGGCCCACAGGGGGTATTTTGATGCAATAACAAAGGCCTGCGCTATGTGTGTACATCAGTTGTGGTTATCAGCGGGGTAAAACAATGTCTTAATTTAACTAAGTGCCTTAATGGAATAACACAGCGTTGGGCTGGGTGAATAGCACCACTTCAGATACTTACAGCACTTCCAAGCCTCTCAGAGCTCTGAAGGCTCCATCCTCAATGCAGCTGATGTGGTTTTTATCCAGCTGGCTGCAGATCACACACACACAAGAGAGAGAGATGGTTTGTTACACAAGACACGCACACAATGTTTCTGTCTCCCTGTAGGGTGGTTGTAATCATCGATACAGTAAGTAGTACACTGATGGACTATAGTAAATCGAAACTGGTTTAGTCGTGTCAGCTCATGTAACCCCAAGAGTAGCAAACGGGGACTTTGCTGATTGTTCATCTGCATCGATACACCTCGTAAATCTAAAGTCGGCGTGTGAACGTGCATAAACACTGGCGAGGACGTAAATCACTGTTGCTACAAGGCATCTTTGGGGAGTTGCCTGCGTGCACTGGCTTACTCCATCACACAGGGTCCACTGAACATGTATGATATGCATACATGTTGACTCTGACCAAGGGCCAATAACTTGACCAGATACAAAATGTTAACGAGTTGTGCTTGCAGAACCATCTTCTGAAGGTTTTGGTTTCAGATACTGTTGATCTCTTCATTGACTTAACATCAATAACAAGAGTGATCAGTCCTTTTTTGCTTCTAAAATGTTTTTCTTGGACTCCTGTGATATTAACCAGACTGAACAGCTAAGACAATCCTTAGCAAGACATCACTGTAGGCTCTGGAAACTTCTGATGTGCATTTTCTGTTTGTTTTTTGCTCACTTTCAATAGAATAGAATATGAAGACAACTGTTAACTGTAGGGCTGTGTCCATGTGTGAGGTACTCACAGGTTTTTGATGTCCGTAGCTCCTCTAAATGCTTTTCTGGGGATGGACTGGATGAAGTTCTCACTCAGATCTCTGTGGAGACAGTAAAAAAGCACTGGTTACATACATGTTATCCCAAAGGATGCACCGGTTTGGTTTGTTTTGGTTCAGTGGGACACATGAACTACGCAGCTCTTTCTCGGAAGCAACATCAACGTGTTTCAACAATTTCTTCCTTTCAGTTCAATTTTGCTTTTCAACCAGCAGAATTCCCAATCCATTCACTGTCACTCCCTCTTTTACCACACTCATCGGTGCAGAACGGTAACTTAAGGGCAATATTTTTTTCTCTCTCCGATGTGTGCCAACATCCTGAGGTGTGGTACTGCATGGGGAAGGCTACACACAATGGTGCGGTTATTTTTTTAGAGCTCACATTATTCAGTGTTCACTCATGCTGTAATTTGTCTCGACCGTGCTCTGGTGTGAGGCGCCCAGCTCGCTGCCCGCACACAGACGAAACAAACAGGCAGCAGGGCAGTGACCAATGAGTGGTCCTCAGTGATCCCGTAGAGTGGATTCATTAGCACCCTGTGGCACAAAGAACATTATCTTTTCATATTAGGTTGTGTGTGTGTCCGGCGATTACCGGTGCTTCCAAATTAGGCGTTTGTAAAGAGCATGTGTGGAAAGTAAAAGCACGAGAGAGAGCGGAGGGGAGGGGAGGGGAGGGGAGGAGAGTGAAACACAAGCTGCCGTAGTCTTAATTAGCAGAGTCTTTTGTCTGTTGTTAAAATGATGAGCTAACCTGATCCAGAAAGGTTTTGCACACACATTACGCGCTCTATAGTGCTGCCAGAGACTCCTGCACATGCACGGAGGGCTCCCACAGCTTGGACAGATGTAAACAGAGCACTTATGGTCACCCGCAGAAAGGCTAAAGCACAACACCAGAATCTAGAGAACTTCACAACACAACTATTCTGCACAAGACTTTGATGACTCCTACTTATTTAATGTTCATGCACACCACAGCACGCAATCCCGTGATGCGCACAACACTAAAACCCCACGGGCTGACGCTGAAACGAGTTCCCAAAGACTAGACCGACACGTAGTCTCACACTGCGTCCCCTCCGGGTCATCCTTTCCAGAGCTTTCCTCGGAATGAACATTGCACAGACATTGTTTCAGCGGGATACAACAGAGGGGAGCCACCACAGCAGTCGTGTTGCGCAATCTGTCTAATGAATGGGTGGTTGTGTCTTTACGGTACAGCGGAAATTAAAAGAGCACTCTGCAGGCAGGCCACTGCAAATAAACCACAATTAAAAATGGAATTTGTGTGTTTGATTTCACGTGATGAAATATTGAGTTCAAGCTGCAACGCTTGGCAGTCTATAACTTGTTGGGTCTTGGCCCGTGTTTACAGTCGCATTAAAAGATGGTTGCGGATTAGCATGACAATGACACTGCATAGGAATGGCCATAAAACGAGCACTTTTATATCTTGGCTGAACTAATAAATAAGGCAGTCCAATTATCTTAACTTTATCTCTATCTTTTTACGACTGGTATTCTGAACACACAAAAATGTGAAGTGCAAGCACACAGATGTGCAAAATGAAACGCACACATCGCTGGCTTGTGTTCAAAGAGAACATAAATATTCCAACTGGTGGCACGTTCTAATTTTATCATCTGAGCTTTTTTGAGCTAGATTTCCTCGGCAGATCCGCGTAACATCTGCTTCCACTGAGGTATGGAGCGACACAGTAAGCAGACAATTTAGGCAATTACACAACAATAATCTGCCATATTTTGCAGGATCATATCCCAAACATCAAACTGGCTTCATGTCTCCCAACTAGGGAACACGGGAGCCAGAGCAGTTGTGCTCCATCCAGCTCCTTTGTTGTTCTCTTGGCAAAAGCGAAGCCTGAGTGCAGAGTTGAAAGCTGAGTCAGTCTGGCACCGTGGCTATATTTGTGCCTCTTATCAAAGTGGCTCCATGCAAGAGGAATGCCTTTGGTTTGCCCGGCCCAACACTCTGTCTAATTACCAATTAGTCATCTCACCTTGTCCTCACCTTTCTGCAACAAACGTTCTAACACATATGAAGAAGCCAAAGTGAAGAGTAATGATTTCTCCCCCCAGAATTCTGGGAAGATGTTATTTCTCTGTGCGGCTGCATGTGTGTGTTCGCTCCGGGGTTACAAAACAAATTCTTTGCCGGGACGACGCTGTCTGCGTGCAAGAGGCTTTGGTAATAGGTGCAAGGAGAGGAAGACAGACAGGCTGGAGAAGCTGGAATGCAAGAAAACGCAGATGATATGAATACAATGCTTTGTGTGTAAGTAGTAAAATGAAAGCTGTACGGTGGAATCCGCACACTAAAACCCCCATAATCCTGTTAGCACGCTATAACACGATTGACTGCAGTGATCTACGCACTCGCACTTATGGTGCTGTTTGATTGGATTACCGAGATCGTGGGAGGTCATTTTTAAAATGTAGGTTTGTTCTGGGACAATGAGTGCCCACAAAGAGCCCCACGACAACCCTAAATGATGCTATCTATCACGCCAGAATATCTTCTCTCATTTAGTTATATTGCCTCCCTCCCTCCGCCTGGTTCTTTCTGTCCTCTGTCACATTTAACAGAATAATCACAGTGGTCATGGTTTTGGAGTCTGCAGTCTTCAGTGTCTTTTAAGGATTTATCAACGGGTTCGACTTCTTCAGCAGCCAGGGCGACATTAAATTTAGCAATGCCACATTTCTGCATTTACACATTCTTAAAATGGCAAACAGGACATTTCTGTGGAAGACCATGCTGTATTTTACATAGTCTGTGGTTGCCCCTCAGTGGTATTTTCTAAGCGAGGCCCTGACTGTGTTGGCTCAGAGATATTTGACATTTCTGATTAGTTTGGAAGCTGATTTCCATGGAAGCACAGATGCCTTCAAAAACAGACATGATTATGTGAGAACAGTCACCACAAATAGGGTAACTGGCCACCATGGTCTCCAGCACTGAGTCACGACAGTAAATCTAATGTTACAGCCCCTCAGCAAATACCACAACAGTGCATCACTTGTGCAGCAGCCCAGACATAGTTAGCAACCAAACTGGTGAGCATGGAGCGTGAAGAAACGAAAGTAAGGGATAATCATATAGAAAAAAAAAACTTTCTTTCCTTCCATTTTTTGTCATTTGTTTCCTTGAGGAACAAGACTGCCTGTCCAGTGCGGTCTAAATTTGACTCTGTATATCACATCAGACTTTCAGATTATGAAGAATTGCAGGAGCAGAGAGCATACAGTTAAACATCAGAAGTGGGACCCGAGGTCGTAACCTCCAGACCTTATTTCGCTTGCACAGGTCTGGTCAGGGTGAAAGGATTCATGGAAACCATCAGAGCCTCGCAGCACTCACCACTGCCCAGACTCCTTCCATGCACTCATAACAACACTATGAAGAATATCCCGAGGCAGGGCTGCGGCCTCCGGCCTCTGCTTCCAGTCCAGGCCTCCATACATCTCACAGAGTGCTGTAATGATGTCAGGCCGGCAGCTTTTCGTTTCCTTATTTCCTGCACTCAGCATGCCTACAAGTCCTTTCTTTTTCATTACAGGTGTGTGAACCAATGAACGGGCGAGAGTGAGTGTGGCTTTGCCAGTGTTCAAACAGCCTCGACCTGGTATAGATTTACCTTAATGCACTACATACCCTGCAAGTGGGCAGTTAGTTCATTAATGTAGCCTGCCTCTCTTTAGGTGACTTTGCTCACAGTTCATTCCCATTGTTGCCCTAATGATGAGGCAACACACATGTTTTCAGGTGTGTCCTCGCCGCATGAACTGCAGCCCCCAATGCGCTGCGGTCAGGCTTTTTAAGGTTTCACTTATAAAAGACCTCAAACAATGGTATTGTTTAATCAGTGTAAAGTGCTCTGACAATGAACTTAGCTCCTGATATGCCTGTTTACAAGAATCCCCGCAGAGTCTATATCTGGGATAATTAGCAACGTTATCAGACATAGCTCAAGGCGCCTGGTCTGGAGATTAGCCGCACACTGAAGGTAATGTCTGGTTCCTGTCTGATTCACATCATTAACCTCTGATCTATATCTCAGAACGTTGCACTAATACTGTACACAACTTTCTAGTGCATGACACATATACCTGCTATAGCTGCATAATGTTGATCCCACCACAGAAATCCTTTAATCTGTTTTTTCTGACAGTGAAAGGAGTTTCTCAGGATGCAGCAACAACTCAGCCACCTGAGGGAGAGACAGCGCGCCTGGTTAAAACCCTCAAAGCTCCGGGCTCGTTAGCAACATACAACTTCTAATGCGCAAATGAAAACATGCACACGGACACATTCACGCATGTGCACACATGTGAGCACAAACAATTGCCTCTTTCATATCCGGAATATTTCATAACCTCCTCCTCCTTTGAGCCCCCTCCATTGTGCTGACGGGTGGTTGAGCGGTTGACACGCGGGATCATAAATCATTTGGGAAGATCTGATTCTCTGATGCTTTGGTTTTAAAGGTTTCACTGACGGGAAACAAGCGCTGCTATTTAAATACTTTTGTGGAAGTGCACGCTTTGCAATGCAGCTTCTCCTTCAGTGACACCCTTCACGGCTACCGGTTAGCCGTTTCTGCTTTCTTTCTCAGTCTTTCTCTCTTTGAAATTCCCCCTCAAAAATAACTTGTATCAGCGATTCAGATTAAGATGTTTTCCTTACAATTTTAAAGGCAAACTTAGGCAAGAACTCTTCCTGAAAATACTCCATGAACCGAATAAATAATACTACTGGGAATTTATACACAGCAGTTTGGATTTGGGAAATCCAGCTGGCATGACTGTCATGTAATTAAGTATAAAAGTGCAAGCAAATGTGGCATACTAATGTTAACAAGAAGAGATCTGGATCAATTTATAACTATTTTATTTCCTAAAAGCAAAGAAAATGACCGGAAAGTGCTGAATAGAAGTTTTTAACTTGGAATAAGGTTTAATGAAACCTTATTCCAAGTATTGGAAGAGGACCAGAGCTTTCCTGTTGCTAGTTTCACAGTCTTTTCCCCTTATTTCATCACTTCAATCCATCTTTCATTGCATTTATAGAGATTTATATCCAGTGATGGTGCTTTGTTTTAAAACCCATACCCCCAAAAATCTTAATCTTACTTCCATGGTGAAGTACGAGTAAGTGAATTACTGCTGATACTAAAAGAAATGTGCCGCTTTAGTGCTTCTGTGTATATATCCCAGTGTAAGTGCGCTTATTTCACTATAAGTGCATCTAAAATAGAGTGTTTGTTTTCTTGATTTCTTGACTCGATTGCACGATAAGAAAATGTTTACCCTTGGCAAATGCTCTTAATTTTGTTCTTCCATTTAAAAGGGGGAGAAAAAGACAGAAAAAGGGGGAACGTGTCTGATTACTTACTCATTAAGAGAGTTAATGAGGTGTGTGAGAGCTGTTAAAAGAATGGCAGTGCGCTGCCACTAAATGCTAACTACTTTCTTCCTCCCTGCTCGGTGAAAACCCACAAGTAGACACACACGTAAACACCCACATGCACAAAACTGTGGGCCTTGCCGGACCTGGAAATGTACCAGCAAACGACTGCAAATAAGGGAGCAATGCATCCAAATAAACAAACCAAGCAGGCGCAAAGTGTTTATGTACACACTTTGTTTAAATCTTTATAGCATCCACTTTGATTTATGAAGGTTACGGGTTCAGTTCAGTTCCTTGTGTGTCAGTGGAACACAAAAATATGTGATAAGCCACCGTAATGATACAGTAGCAGAAAACTTTCCTGAAATCAAAATGTGATTTGGAAAAAGAAAACGCAGGAGCTGCAGAGCGGAGGATTGGTGCTCAAATCAATTCAGATGTTTTTTGCAAAAAATGAGAACTTGACTAAGTCTGGATTTGATTGAAGACTTTGTCATGATAAAACAACAGAACGCCAAAAACCAAAGAGGACGGAAACAGGAGGGCACCGCATGGCGACGAACCCTGAATTTATAATTAATTAGATCTAATTAGGTTGCATCAAAAAAAAACAACACACACTTCAAACACAGATTTGAAAGTGAAATGTTCAGATGTTATGTCAGCTGGCAGCACTCAGAGACTTGAATGCAGTAATTAACTTATTTTTTTCCCATTAGCTCGTGCGATTTGACTAAAAGACTCGAATTGGACTCAAAAGCGGCGACGTGACAGGAGCAGCTAGGGGAAGGGAGGTGGTTAGAGATGCCTCTGTCCCTGCAGCTACAGCTTATGCAGCCCGCTAAAAGACACAAAGAAAAAGGCAAAAAGGGTGGAGAGGAAGAGTCAGAGGAAGTTTCATCAGTTGAGGCCATTTTTGAGCATTTTTTGAGATATGTCCTCGGTGATAAGAAATGAAAAGCGGAAAATGGGGAAAAAAAACAAAACCCCAAACTGTGTTGACATGCTTCATTTATGTGTAGACATGTCTTTGGTTGAGTTAAAAGACAACAAACCCACAGTGTCAGCCAGATGAATACAGAGAGAATGTGTTAAGAGTGGGGGATAACATAAAGAGAATGAGGTGAGAAGAAGTATAGATCGACGCTGCGGGGCCTTTGGGCTTTTGCCAAAACACAGCCATCTACGTGTGTGTGTGTGTGTGTGTGTGTACTTGTGTGGCCCGGAGAGAGTGACTGAGTGTTCCTGTGTGCGGCCAAGAGTATCCGCGCCTCCCTTCTCACCCTCACGTCGGCCCCCATCCATCGTTTTCTCTCCACACCTTCCCAACCTCGCTAAAATAAATGGCAAACATGCCTCCTAGCCGTGTCTCCCTTCACTTTCTCTCTCCCGCCTGCGCTGTGCACCTCCGCGCGGCTGTCGGTGCGGTGCGGACAAGCGAGCCAGACACCATCACTATCATCATCTTGATTACCATTATCTTCCCTGGGTCAAAACACAGTCTTAAAGTCTAAAATTCGCGTTTCACACAAATTATCGTGCGCCGACGCACAAATATAGAACACGCAGAGCGAGTAAGGTGTTTCTCTAGTCCCTTTGTGGTAGAGATGAGACAACGAGGAGGAGAGAGCTGGATGGAGCTCGGCGGGAGGAGGGCTGACGAGTGGGGAAGAAGAAAACTGCTGCTTTTATAGAGAGAAGAATAGACAGGCTGCTTTAGGAATACTCTCGCACATAAACCCAGCAGAAAAGTCTCGCTTTCTAACTCCATCTCTTTTTTCGGACTAAATATAGGCTCTGCAAAGAATCCTAATGAAAAACAAACACGGTGCTAATACAGAATGCAGCATAATCCAATAGCATCTGGTTGCCTTTGTTGTCTTTGTTTTCTCTTGAAAGCTCATGTCAACACCAATCCACCAAAACTGGTGCAAAGAAAATGATAGAGCTGAACCGCATGTCATTTCACTGGTTCGTCTTTCCTCTGCAGCGCCACTTCTCTCTGTTTACTTACGCGGACTTCGGAAATAAGTCATCAGGCAGCATTATCTAATTTTCAACAGACCCCGTAGCCTATATGTATTTAACCCTCGGGTGTCGTACACTTTCACGCACGCTGAAAGAAGAAGGGGGAGGCCGTGTGGACGCATCTGGAGAGGGTTTGTGATTTATTCTGATGTTGAGAAACGCAGCCAGCATACCACCCTCTGTCTCTCCCTGTCTCTCGTAACACACACACACACACACACACACACACACAGAGACCGTCTCTTTTTCGATGGGACCTAAAGGGGATTTCATGGATGGACTCCACTCTAATCATCTACAGCTCACCAGTCGACGAGAAACATACAGCGCTCCCAGACTGGAACACTCAACAACCACCAAGAGAAAACACTATGTCAGTGGAACTTATCAAGTCCACATGAGGGCTGACAGACACACACACACACACACACTGAGAATCAAGTCTAGTTTAACTGTTGCCCACATCTCTTCTTTCACTGTAAATGATTCATGATGTCTGTGTGTACTCGCAGGCTTACAAGTCCCACATGAGTCCATACATTTGGCTGCGCGCTCTGCTGCCACCCGTGAGGCAAATGAAAGCGTTAACATGGCAAAGAAAGACGGGAGAAAATCTATACTTTCTCCGAGCTCCCGAGTCACCCTAATTTCCCCTCTGCCATTATGTGCACTTGAGTTTCTGAGTGTGTCCGAGCCTTTCACTGGCAGTCAGGCTGAGTGATGGAAGAGGGCTGAGCGGCATCGATCACGACGAGCGCTTACAGGCACTATCAACAGACGGCGGGGTGTGAGATAGCCCCGCTTTTCTTACGGGGGACGCAGCCAAGCCCCGTCCATCCATCATGCTGTCTACCTGCTGGACAATAGAGGAAAAGTGTGAGGGGGAACAGACGAGGAAACGAGGTAGAGCGAGGGAGAACATAGCTCTCAACAGGTCCATTTTCACTGCCATTACCTATCCCTACATTAGCCAGCAGGCTTCCTACAAGCCAGAAATAATGATCTCCATCTCTGGAAATAGCCGGGAAATCAGTTTGCTAGGTTGGGCTAATGTTTTACACTGAGTCAGGGCGGGAGGGAAAAAGGGCAGGAGGCAGCCATTTAGAAAAACAACAAAGTAAATCTGGTTGGCCAGTCTCACCCACCCATCCACCCACACACACACACACATACTGTGTGGTCTTCCTAAACTAGTTAAAGATGCCTCTTTGTGAAACAGCTCGCTACCTAGAAAATGGAAAACTGATCCCGAAGATCGGATGACAGCTTTTCCTGGAAGCGCTGGTCTGAGGTCAGCGTTATTGAGCCACTGCGACGACAGATCCACCACACCTAACCACAGGCAGTAGATACGAGATCAGAGGACCGTCGCCAAGACACACACATTCGGGAGCCATTTCAATCAACACGAAAACAGAACACTTCAAGATGCTTAATTGACTCCATGGAAAGACGAGGAGGAAGCTCAAACGCTTTTGGAAGGAAGAGAACTAAAAATATGAAACGCAACGAGACCAAAATGAACTACTGGATTGATCATCTTCTCGTTTCTGAGGAACTTAAGTACATTTATATACCTTCTGTATTCTCTGGAGTGACTGAAATTGAGAGTGAGACCTCCCAGTTATTACTTTAAATATTCAGGGTTGCACATGGAAAGCATCATGAGAGGAGAGGAGAGAGGAGAGGAGAGGAGAGAGGAGAGCCAGAGGGAAGGTGAGCACAGCAGTTACCTTTACATCGTGTCTGTTCTCTCTCCAAATCCCTCTGAAAGCTAAACTTAAAAAACAGCCCAAAGGTACACGCCTGGATATAAAAAAGTCAAGGACACCTACTCCAAACAGAAGAACTCATTATAATGTCAAATCTCAGTTCAGCTCATCGTGTTATTGTTGGATACGCGATCACTTCCCCAAACTTTTAACCAGCTTCCCTTTTACTTTCCCTATTACGTATAAACTTCAAATGTTATATTTGTGCACTGACATAAATATGCAGCAAATAAGCGCCACCGTGCCGCGGGGGAAAACAAGGCCGCGCTGCCCCGAGTGGGAGTTACGAGACAGGTGCACTGTGGCTGACGTCAAGTCGACAATTCACCCCGGACATATGTCTATATATCACCTTATCTTTAACAGGGCACACTGTCTCGCACACAAACACGCCCGTCAAAGCATGCGTGCACAAATTTACAGCTTTTTCACTCCCATGCACACACACGCAACTCGTTATCTTAAGGCAGCAAGACAGTAATCAGCAGTAACTCAGGCCTCCTGTGCCAATATTTCTGCACGCGGTGATTCACAAAACACACAAGGCAAGTAATAAAGGTGAGCTGGACACAAGAGCAACTAACGCACACACGACAAAGGTGGAATTAGAGGTTTTTTTTTATGTGTGATGGATTTTCATACTTGTTTTCACTCATTGTGCAATGCAAAAGAAGATGTGTGTAAATGTGTGTAGCTGAAAAAGGAATAACAAGCTCTCAAGTTAGGTTACATTTCTGAGGATTTACACAAATATGGCAGAGACTACAGTGCAGCTACTGCAGCACTGCACGACGACTCCCTTAATGTGTGTTCTTAAGGTGTGAAAAACATTTAAGCGTCTTGTATCTGCTCTACCAGGCTGCGCGTCCCAGGCAGTTTATTACATAAGTAAAAGGGGTAAAGGTTAACCACTGGTCAGCCAGCAATGTGTGTGTGTCTGTGCCTGTGTGTTTGAGGAGGCGGCATTTCCTTCCTGTGACAGGTGTGTGCACATGTCAGGGGTCAGAGTGAAGCTATGAATAAATAACTGCAGGATCTCTGAGACTATGTAGACTCCTCCATGAATATCACATGAGGCTGCCAGGAGGGCAGACGGCCACGCTCTCCGAGTACACAATACGAACTGTTAGGAAATTAACAATAGTTCAGTTGGTGCTGGTTTGCATCGTATTTAGATCAGTGTCGTATTTCCTTTCACTGTTATCATGTTTTTGTGTTTGTTTAGACGATTCAGCGTTGGTTAACACAATGTCTCTGCCTGAACATATGCCCCTGAGCCTTAGAAGTAATACTGTTAGTTGTTTGTCGTGATGCCCAATTGTGTTTTTTTTTTCTTTTCGTGAGTTCATATGGGTTTCACTACAGTTTGAAAAAGACACTGAAATTGAATAGAGAGCGAACCAAAGCCTCTGGGCTTTCAATTCTATCAGTGTTCTTCATTAGCTTCACTGCATAAAGAAAGTCATTCCACCAGAGCTAACGGCCCAATACTTTTCAGATTCAATTTCGCTCAGGCGGCAACTCAAAAACTCCCCTCGAGTCGACTCGCGTGCGTGCGTTCGGTCTTTATATCGGGACGGGGGTGCTCCGTCCAAACTAAAGGTGCAAGGCCAGAAACTGCAGAGGTGCTGGTTGCTAGGAGACAAAAAGGTACCCAGCTGGAATTGTGACTAAGCCTTGAGGGGAGTGTGTGTGTTTGGAAGCGTTTGCATGTGTGTGTTCTGTTTGTGAGAGCGCGGCTGAGGCTGGCAGAGGAAGGAGAAGGACAATGGAGTTGGTCCCAGCTGTGCTGCAGTGGGTGGGAGTCGTCCTGAGAAAAAGAGCTTAACAATGGATGTCAGTGGCTGCTCTGGATGTTTACCCTGTCCTCCACGCCGCTCTAGAATACCCTCCCACACCGACGGCACACAGACAGTGCGGGCAAAGGAGTGAATGAAATGAAGCAAACTTTACAACCACCACGTAGACACGGACAAAGAGATAGAGGATCTACTGAGACGTTTAGACGTATTTCTTATAGCGTTATAGTGAACTATCTAACTGGAATTATTAAAAAAAGTAAAAGTACTTCTATTGAAAAATGTTGTTAGATTTTGAGGCCTATGACTTATCGATTCTAACCGTGCCTGAAAAGACACATTGATTTTATGTCATTTTCAGAGCTCTGATTTGCCACCAACATAAAAGCAGCTACTTAAAAACCTCAGCAAGTAAAACCAACCAACCAATATCAAAAACATGTTTTGCGATTTGATTCAGCCGTTCCTTTAAGACAAAAACTTTCCCCGGCTGTTTGACACACAGGCTACCTGCCTCTTTTCCTCGCCTTTACTTATCTGCTACATGATATTGCTCACTTGCATTCCTTAAAATATTTCAGAAGCATACTGCCTTGAGGTGTGTTCATTAATGAGTGGCCAGCCCGGAGCAGCAGATGTGATCTGCAATGCTCAGGAGATAAAGATGAGGCCAGACCGCGCTTTCAGGATTAATGAACCGTTGCGGAGGTGAAGCCGTAGGCATGGATTATTACCACAGGGGCCGAACACACGCTCAAACCGCGCAGACGCACACACGAGCGTGTCCCCGAATGAAAGAAACAGTCTTTCCATTTTCTAACAGTGTCCCACACAATGGCGGCTGAAGCACGTCCATCCATCATCATCTACGAGCATTAGCATAAAGACTGATTACTCCCCTGGGCCAAGAGTCGTCTGTTGGATTAATGAATACATGCCGGTACAGTTAGCATACCGTCGCTAGCCAGATGAGGCCAATACCTTTAGATAAATTACTGAAACAATGACAGTTATGATGGATACGTGGGAATACAGTGGCTCTTTGTCCCGTATGTAAGAGCACTGAGTGAAGTTCATTTTGCTCAAGTTGAACTAACATGTCACTGTGCTTACTTGTGTAATCTTGTCTCTGGCATCATGCGTCTTTGTGCATTCTTGAAAGCAACTTCTGTATCATTTTATTGCCATAAGTTCTGCATGAATGCCGATGGATAGCCCGGGGCTGAGCGCATGCATACTTGTGGCTGTGTGTGTGTGTGTGTGTGTGTTAGAGAGGCCGTTAGTCCCAGAGGAGGCTGTGTGTCACAAAGCCACCCTGGCACTCACTAAAGGACCAACTGCCAGAGCAGGGGGCATGAAATTAAAACTCACCACCCAGGAAAGAGGGAGAGAATAAGTGAGAGGGAGGAGGTGGATGACGAGGAGGAGGAGGAGGAGAGGGGTGGTGGAGGAGTAACAAAGGATAATAAAGATGCAGGACGGAGAGAACAGGACACAATGGGCTGGTAATATAAAATCACCCAGGTCAGACTGGAAACAAAAGAAATTTGCAGGAGAAGCGTGGAAATGTGCTCTGCAGTGACGACGCCTGCTGCGATTCCTCTACACCATACCTCTGTCATGGGAAATAAAAAGCATCAGGCAAAGAGAAAACCCTGCACCTATCAAAAAAAAAAAAAAAAAAAAACCCACAGGAAAGACCATCAACTGTTTGGTGAAAAAGTGCCGCTGACCCACAAAACTTCAAGCCATATATCACTCCATGTGTTGACTTGTCACGTTGCCAGACATACATTTGGTTTGTGTTTCTTGAGATGGCAATAGATCACCCCACTGGTCTAGACCAAACCAGCACCGAGGCTGTGCACCGATCGGGCACCTATACATTCACACACACAAACACTATGTCTATGCAGGCGTCCTCTATACCATTTTCAACTCTGACCTCTGGAAAGAACAGGAGGCCCCGAGAGGCTATGATGGATATGCCAGACACAGGGAGTGTGTGTGTTTGTATGTGTGTAAGTACACATTCATATGCTTACCTGACAATGCTACATCCTGTAGCAGGACTCTGCTATTTATTTTCTTTGGTGTATTATTCTGCTCTGTGTAAACTACCCTCCAAATGCTCCGCGTATGGGTACAAAGGCGTTTACAGAGAAAATAATACCCACACACATAAACACTGAAATGCAGACACGCTCGTACGCGGCTGGGAACAGCCGAGCGGATGTCCTCACCCCGCGGTTCCTATCTCACCCTAGTCATGACCTTTCACCCTAGCTCCGTGACTCAGGCTGGGAGGGCCCTGAGCGTGACCGATCCATTAGACTCCTCTGACAAGGATGAGGATGACATCTGAACCCCCAGAGGCAAGGGAGGGACGAAGATGACAAACAGGAGGAGGGCTACTAAAAAGATGGAGCAACATAAGAAGGGAGAAGCCTTTGAGGAATTTGAGGAATCGATCAATTAAAAGTCTCTGTCTTTGCCTTGTCTCGAAATGGAAAAAAGGAATCTATTCATGGTAAAAACAACAACAAAAACAGCAGCTCTGATCCTCTGTGGTTAATATTTGAATACATAAAAATGTCTTGCAGTGCCAGTCAGCTTCTGATCGGCTGAACAACTTGACCCAACTTGACGGAGGATTCTGCATTTTGCATGTCTGTTCTACAACAAATGAACAACTTAAATCTGAAATGGATGTTGTTTTTACCTGTGTATTAAGGACGTCATGCCACTGACGCTTTAAAAAAAACACTGACACAGACGTGCACAAACACAACGACGTATTCTGCCATAATAAATCAGATGGGATTTCAAAAGTGACAACAACAGCAGAGATGCCTCGCCCGGAACCTGAAAAGGGAGACCTTGGGAGAAATAAAAGAAGGAACAGGAGTGGCAGTGTGAGAGAGGAGGGGGTGGGGGCAGCTGAGGAGACGGAGGGAAGGAGGAAGATGGGACTTTAAGGATGAGCGAATGAGAGTGAATACGCCGTCTGGAATGCCTTTGTCTGCATAGGCTAATATTTGTTCTTGGATTTTGCTTTTCCCCCTTCTCTTATTTGCTGTTGACAGAAAGGAATGAAAAGGCAGATAGCCAGCAGGTTACCTAGCAAGGCTTGTGTATATATGTATATACGTGTGTGTGTGTGTGTAGCCAGCAGGTTCCCAAGCAGCAGGTGGTGAACAAAGGCAGAAAGTATCTAATTTAGGAACCTTGTTTGCTGCAACTCTCCAAATGAATCTGCTTGGGACCGCAAACACATGCCAAACATGCACCAAAAATGTGCGGTTGTTTGTGTGGGAGACAGAAGATATGGGGAGAAAAGGATGGAGACATGCAAACTTCTTACACATGGTGCCAAGATCCTCTCCACCACCAAGCCTCCCCTCACCCCTCTCCCCTCCTGGGGAGTCAGGGGTTGAGGCAGCCTGGGTGTCTGCCTTAAGGCCAGTCTCTCACAGCGGGCCCGTCGTTGCGGCGGCACTTTGATGTCTTTGTGGCGAGGATTCGTGCCTCATGTCCACGCTCATTAACTCTGTCAATGACAGATCAATGTGAGCCTGCAGAACGCGGCGCTGCCTCGAAATTACAGCCCATTTACCATTCTGAGTCGGGACTGGCCTTGGCATGGCTCTGAATAAACACACAGTGCAGCAAGAGACGGAGAGAATGCTCGCTCATGATAGCACCCATTTAACAAGAGCAGCCCCTTCACACATGCTTAGAGGATATTGGTCCACTTAACTCTGGCATCCAAACTTCCTATGGATTAGTGCTCACAGACGCCAGTGACGTCTCTTTACATCCTGCAGGTCCCTGTTTAATGATTAGGAGCTTACAGCCCTTGTATGTTTTTGCACCCTAATGTCAGTCAGACGGATGCAGCCGACCAGAAAGTTTAAATCCGTGAGAGCAGTTCAGGCTTGTCTATAACAACATGACCCGCATTGTCAAGATCGGGCACTTAGCACCTTCAAGACACCTTTGTGTCTTGTTTTATCTTCTACTGCATCTCACTTATGGCTGACTTTTACTGCCTTTCCCTGCTATTTGAGGGCCTGCTAGTTTGAGTGAGGTCTCTATTGCGTTCTGTCTGGCAGATTAAGCTGGTGCTGTTAAGAGAGAGCAGCCGGTCTTGTGTCCGTGTGTTTCTTATGTGTTACTTCCTTTTGCCTAGTATATCAGTGGGTGCCAAGCTCTACCTCCAGAGGGAAAAGGTTCGAGCAACATGAATGTTATTTTCCAACTTTGTAACACAGCAGCATTTTAGGAACTTAAACTATATAGATCGAAGTTATAATATCAATTAAAGCGTTAAAAATCAAGACAAAATTCAAAAGTTTGTAACACTGTAACACAATAGTGACTTTGCAGTTTGTGCATTCATTTACTCCTGCATCTACAAGCCCACTGCATACACAACACGTGTAATGCAGCCCACACACACATGCACACCCACACACACACACACACACACACACACACATGCAGCCCAAGAGATCATCTGTACTCTAAATATTTAAAAAGCCTATTCCTCTGTCTGTAATTAAAACCACTGCAGCATTCCAGTCTGTATCCCCTACCATCGAGTCCTCTCTCTCTCCATCTCCCTCTAGTCTGTTGTTCTCCGCTTCCTTCCTCCATTTTGACCTTTGCTTCAGTTGCCTAGAAATGGGATGTTTGAAAATCTTCCAAAAACAATAAAACTGTGGGAATCTTCTGCGCCACAACTGCCCTCTCCTTGACACCATGAATCCGCTTGTCTCTCACCACCACTTCTCATTTGCTCTCACAGCTCATCTAGGATGGCATCGGTTCATTTACCGCTGGGAGAAAGTAAAAGGTCAGGTTTTGTCTGGAAGGTAGGCAGGAGTCTCTCCTGAGGAGAAGGTTGCCTTTCCGGAGAGAAGTAATGATATGTTAGGACAGCCCGCAGAGCAAACACAGGAACTGTGAGTCAGCGCCACAAACTGTTTGGTTACCAAACTCGGGGCTTCTGTCGTGCCCGGGCCTGCGGGGATACCAGGGGTAAATCCTCTCCCTGCCCCACTGCTTCCTCCCATTAGAATTCACCCAAATCCTGCCTTTATCACCGTGTTTGCTCTGCTGAGCTCACTAATGCTCTCCAGCCTCTCTCACAAGGTAGGTGTTTATATGCATGTGTGTGCGTGTTTGCTTTGGCCTGCACAGTAATGCTTCCCATCCCTCCACCATCAACATGGGTGGAATTTAGAGTGCAATGCGACGAAGGCCTGGGAGCAAGAACACACACTTAGGGGCTCACAGGACAGACATGTTCCTGGAAAGGAGAGCAACAGTGTATTCCGCAGCTCTAGTATAGATGTAGCATGTGAGTGAGTGTGTGTGTGTGCGGAGTTGTAAACTAGCACTTCTCATGAAGTGGAGATGGTCTAGGGAGAGCTGCTCTCATTTCAGACATCATTTATTTATTAGACCCCTGTGTGTGACACACACACACACAGTCACACATGCAGTGACAGAAATTCTGCAGTTTATTCCATCACGCACCAGCGATCAACCTCATTCCCTCACCCATGTCTTTCCAACCCCCCCCACCCCGGCCCTTCCCTTCTCAAAATCGATGGAGTGTTTTGTCACCCAGTGCGGCATTTCGTGCAATATTCATCTGAAGAAAAAAAAAAAAGAAGCTCATCTCACACTCAATGAATTTTCATAAACTCTGTGCGGTGCTGATTGGTAAATGAAGGGCAACAGGCTTGGCACACATGAACGTACGCATACACAGACGCAAGAACAACCCCATTATCCAAGCTTCAGGCGGGGGCTTTGTTTTGTACCACTGGAATCTGACAGTGATTTATGGAGAAGGGGAGTCACACTACACCCAGATACACACGGCAACACAAAGCAAGGTTACTGGCCCAAGCATGGGCACAAAGAAAGGTTACCGCACTACTAACAAAGCCACACTGACAGCGGTGCACGCTGTGGTCCGGGGTCAACACCACATCAATGAAGCCCAACGGATGAATTCAGCCGAGCCACTTAATGAATGCACTGGCCGCTTTCAATAACTTGTTTTGATGAAATCCATGAATATGAATCTCTGCTCACTCACTCAATGATTTCCTAATGACTCTTCCGGAAACTGCGTGAGGCTCAGGGAAAAAGAAGCATAACTGACTTTCCCAGTATCATACTGATTTCTAGTTCATATGCCAGTTTCTGGAGCCATTTTCTGCTGCATTACCATTGTGGTTTTGTCAGAGCGGTGAACCCTGAGTGGCCAGACACACCCTGCCTGTCAGTTCAGGTATGCCCTCCGCAGTGCCAGGCTTCGCTCATTTCCTTCTGCACCGACATGTCAGCTCCTCCATATATCTGCTATCAGTTACAGCTCAGGTGAGGACATCGCATTCCTCCTGACTCATTATGAGTGATGAGAACACAAGGCAGCCATTTAGCTGGCAATTTGCAACGATTTTCGCCCCACGGTTGGTTTTGGAACACACACATGCAGACGCTGCAGGAGAAGAGCAGATTCCCAAGGGAATACTTTTTTGCACGGCAACCGCAGACCTTTTCTGCAGCGCACTGCAGAATCCATTCTGGGTGCTAGCTTGTTGCTACTCACATTCCTGCTGGGACTAAACAGACAACCGATACACACTTTTTATGCAAATGGAGGAGATGAAAAGAATGAGACGGAGAGAAGAGGAAAAAGCTTGCCTGTGGCTAAGAAGCTAAATAAAACACACACCGGTGACTCACAGACACATAACACTGACGGTGAGTCATCCTTAATAAAGTTTAATTTAGGGGTAAAACCCTTGTTGATGGCTTTGCTCTAAGGGCCCAGGGATGCAAAGCAACGCATAATGATATTAGAGAACGGGGATCTGCAGCTAATCATGCGGTCACATGCACTATTTAGACAATAATGTAGAAGCACAAAGAGAAACAGAGGTAGGGACAGAGAGAGAGAGACAGGAATAGAGATGAGAATGGGCCTCATTTGAATAAGAGCTGATTTTCTAAAAACGTTTCTCTCCGTTTTGCTCATTTTACCACCTCTACTCACTTGATGAGTGCTTAAGCTTCGGCAACAATAGCATAGGTTTGTGTGCGTGTGTGCGTGTTTGTATGTGCGTTTTGTGGTGGTTTATGAAAGCCACTCCAGGGCTCTCCAAGGCCGGCCAGCCAGCCGCAGCTAGCTTGACGATTGAGGATCGGAATTCAGGAGGGCGACTGACAAAGAGGGTCTCCCCTGGCGTGTGTTTTCCAGAATGAGAGAAACTCGCAGTTTAGAAGAAAAGAAAGACAGAAAGAGGGAGAGAGAGAGAAAAAAAAAAGAGCGTGAGGAGAGAGTGAGAGATGAAAAAGAGAGCAGGTGTGAGGGCCTGAAACAGCGCTGACAGTGGCCTATTCAGAGCGGCGTAATTGCGGTTGCAGTGGCTGCTTGTTTCTTTAATTTCCTCTTTAGAGCGATGCAGCAGCTCTTGTGTTACACATTAATTATGTTTTCTGGGATGCCCTCTCTGCCCCTCCCCCTCCATGTTGACTGACAGCCCGGCTGCCTCCTGGCCCAGCCTGGCTTGGAGCAGGGGAGTGGGTGATTGAATAGGCTAATAAATAGTGAAGGAGGGGTTGGTCACACCCCACCCTATTGTACCGGCGCTGTCACGCCTGACCCTTAACCAAACACACACACTCACGCAAACATGCGCACGCACACACACACACACGTACTTTGAAGGCTAACAATGTGTGCACACAACCTTGTAGTCGTAGCCGCACACATGCACACACACCTTCACGTCACCTCTGTCAGCCCTGACCCCTTACCAAATACCCAGGCTCCCCCCTGTATCCAAGGTGACCGAATGAGGCCCCAGCCATCACCTAGCAACCGGGGAACAATGAGCTCCAAGGAGACGGAATGGCTTGAGCAAAGGGCAGGCTATTCTGCAGGGATGGAGGGGAGGGATGGAGGGATGGGAGCCAAGGTGGGGAGAGGAGGGGAGTAGGGGTGATGGGAATGGTGTTAGGACACATCTTTAACCATGTCACAAAGAGGGTGCCTGCCTGGGAAACAAGGCAGTGCTTCTCTAACCCCGCTGGACGTCTCCGTTCAAATCTGCTCAGCTCCCTCCAGCAACTTGGGGAAAAAAATAAATAAATCATCTTTTTTTTTTTTACCCAAAAAGCAAGACAAAATAAAATTACAGACACTCTTCCATTCTGTAAGGCATCGAAAATGTCTTTGTTCTTCCTCTGTGCAGACTTACTCAGGTCTGACAGCACTCTGACAACTTCCTCACAACCAGCCTGGGAGACTTTTAACTAATCTGACTGTTAACACCGACATCCCGAAGCCCTGACTTTCCTTGTGCTGTGAAACAAACTTTTAACAGTTCTCCGTCTCTCTCTTGCCCTCGGAGCAGCGAGGGTGTTAACGCAGATGCATCACCGTCTTTCAGCTTTCTAAATCCAGAAACGCAGGTAGGAAGGTGAGTGAGGGTGAGATTGCCGAGGGGCCCGACGCAGCATAACAGCGCTCATAGACTGCCAAGTCAGTCTCCATAGAAACTATCAGGATTTATACTATAAAAAAAACAAAGGAATGAGGGAAATAACAGCCGCTCAGATGACTGGCTCAAGCTGTAATGACTTCACTGAGATATTTCTAAAACATAAATGATTAATTGCCGCTATCTCCCGTTTCTGTCGCCAAAACAGATGAGAGGTCTCTGAAATCTGCAAACTCAAATAAAAGTTTTGACATAAATAATGGGAGAAAGAACAAGGAAGTGTTGAGAGAGGGGGAGGCTAAGGAAGAGGGAGGAAATAAATTGGGGAAAATGAGTGTTGAGGAAGTGCGGCGGGCGGTCGGTCACAAGTCTGTTAGCTTGTTCATGTGAAAACTCTTTGTTGGTCTTGAATGGCCTCCTCTCTTTTACAACGGCTTTATGAAGTGGAACCTGGACATTTCCTCACTGCTCCCAGTGTACACACAAACACTAACTCTATTTGTGCTGCACAAACTAATCAAATTTGCTAATTGTTGCTGTTTTAAACTACTGTAAACGGAAAAATATTTGACCGAATCGGGAAACAGATGGGCTTTTCTTACCATTTGATGACATACGATAGTCTAAAATACCGGGTTAGTCATCATCTACAACCGCACATAAACACGGCAGCCACATTATGATGTGGACAGGACAGGAGAGCCTGTCTGTGGGCCTGCCTGATGAACGTGTCAGGAAGAAGGAGCAATAATTGTGTGTGGCTGGGCATTACGGTTTAATACACATGCACACACACACACACACGCATGGTAATGAGGGATATAATGGGCCTGGGAAGAAGAATTTAGGGAGTTTTGGGTGGAGACAAATCAACGAGCGTCAGACCTTGTTCAAATATATTTCTATTCCCCAGACTTATTTACATGGTAAATTTATGAAGTGTTGACACAGAGAAAGCAGGGAGTAGCAGTAGAAAATGTTGTGTGTGTGTCCGCTACTGCTTTCTGGCCCATACTGTTGCCCTGCCTTAAGTATCTGACCTTTTGTAGCCTGTAAATATCAGTAAAGGTCTGGAGGGGATAATGTATTGGACAGAGGAATGCTATAATTTACACAGACTATCATGATTTACCCTGTTCTCTGACAGTAGTGCGTGTCTCCGAGTCTGGCTTTGGACGCTCTTGACTTCATGGGAACATCTCCAGGTCTGGTCTGGGTTAGGTTGACCCACTACTCTCTTTTACTCTACGAGCCACAGCCCTGTGCTGTTAATATCCACTTCACTAACACCAGCACCAACAACACCCCCTCCAGCCGTTGGCTTGATCTCCACATGAAAGGGTCTGCAAGCTCATTACCACAGCCTGAGGCTCATCAGGGCCTCCCCTCCCCGGGCCTTTTATAAGCCAGAGAAGATGGAGAAATCCAGCCAGGAGGGAAAGGGTATAGAGGAAGAGATCCCACATAGGGCTTGCCATCCAAGCAGCCAGGTGTTAAAGATTCAGATAAGACGTAGGGAGGAAATAAGAGAGGGGGAGGAATGGGAAGCGATAAGGAAGGGATAGGACAAGGCAGATGACAGGGAGGAAGCGAGGTACAGTAAAAGGAGAAGAGGGGATGATAGAGCGAGGATAGAGGGAGGAGGCCTTCTACTCCTATCTCTGTGCACTGTTTCATCCTCTGCAGGGCCCCAGTGTCACTCAGGCCTCCTCCAGCAGAGTCCAGCTTTGAAGTGATAATGGGGCTTTTGGCTAAAGCTCTTCTGCAGGTGCCCCTGGCTCCCTCTCCTCCTCTGTCTCCCAGAACAGCCACACATAGATGAGAAGAGATGAGAATCCTTTCAAAGTCCGCAGATGAGGCCAATCCTTCTTCTCTGTGCCTCTTCTCCCTTCTTACGCTTTATCTGCCGACCCCACTTACTCTATCCTCACACTAGTTATTGCTTCCCAGGCACCGGCTGTCACTTTCAGTTCCTCCCTTTGCCCTCTAACTCATTTTAGCCTCTTTCCACTCCTCTCATTGTCCGTCTTTTTGCCTGATTGAAGTGCAGCACTACACTGGATATCCGAAAAAAAAAAAAAAAACGATGGAGGAAAAACAAAATCAACTTTCAGAGCTGTACAAATAAGGAATCAAATATAAAATATTATATCCATGCAATGAAATGATTACAAAGGATGTTTTATGTTCCTCTCCTGCTCCATCTTTGTCTCTCTTTCACTGCCCTCCTCTCTTTCATCCTCCCTGCTCTCTATGTCTCCTTTGTGACTCCCTCCTTTTCAATCTCTTTCCTCCTCTTTGCTCCATCTGAGGTGTGAGATTGGTGTGACTGCCAAGCAGGTAAACACACAGAGGTCTGGCTGCATCTCAGATGTAACACTCATTTCTGGAAGCTTTGTTTGGGTGGGGCAGGCGTGTGGATGTGTGTGTGTGTGTGTGTAGACACGTCTAGCAGAAACAGCAGGAAAGGAGAATCAATTCCATCCCCCAGCGATTTCCTGTTAAACTGTACAAAGCTAAGAAGGGAAGACACCCCACGCACAGAACATCATACAGTTTCTCACCAAAAAAAAAAACAACATATATATCCACAATAGGAATACACATACACTCTGGGGCTAATGAGATCACTGCTCCATGCTGTGATACCAGCGGGAAAATATTGCGAGAGGGAGCCAATATTGGAAACAGATAGGTAGAGTCAGATAGGAATTCAGATTTTTCTTTTTTGCTACGCTCGCAGCCACCACACTGCTCAATATGTCTTTTTACTGGAATGTCGGCTGTCCACTTACCTAAGCAGACAAGTGTCTTTTGTTTACCGAGAAAGCGGGAGCAAGCGCAGAGGCACGCGGGCAGAAGGTTCTGGTTGGATTCGGCATTCAAAACAGTTGAATGATGCCGTGTTTAAACTTCATTTACCAGGTGCCGCGCATGTTTGTCATTTTCCACCAGTCACACAGAGAATGTTTACATGTGCCCATAGCTCATTACTATGAATCTCCAAATAAGGGGGGGGAAAGGTCGACCTGAGTGTTTTCATGACTCAAAGTAACAGTTGTTTGAAAAGTGGATATAATGTCGAACAGGGTGTCGGATGTGTATTGGGACAGATGGATCATGTTCTGTTGTAATAATAGTATTATTATTGTTTAGGTTCATTGCACTGTGTACAAGTGGGTTTAGACGCTGGAAATACAGTCCATATATTTTTTATTTTCTTTATTTATATAAGAAGTAAAAACTATTAAATTTAGGAACTTGTAATTTATAATATTTGGACTTTTTTGATGTAGATCAGAGTAAAAAAAAAAAGATTATGTTACATAAAGCGCTAAGAAGAGCAAATTAAAGTGAAAAGAAAAGAAAAGAAGAAAAATACAAAACCACAAAAAAATAATAATAGGTTAGGGGAGTTGGGTAACCATACCAACCATTAATACAGCAGAAAAAGTAACCATGAAACACTGACTGTATTTGATTGACAGTTGTACAGTTTACAGTAAACTTAATTAATTATAATATTTGGTTGCCATGTTTGCATTTGAAGAAGAAGTAGACAACTCAAACAAAGAACGTGGTGGACTACCGAGGTTATACTGAAGTACCAACTAGATCAGGCAAAACATTATGACCACCTTCCTAATATTGGGAAGGTTGGTTGTGCCTCCAAAACAGTTGTGACTCATCTGAGAATGGACATGACGGTGTCCCGTGGTGTCTGACAACTGAATGTTGTTAGTGGGGGGCCTTTGGGTCCTATGGGCTGAGGGGAGGGGCCTCTGTGGATCAGGCTTGTTCCATTTCATCCCACAGATACTTGATCAGTTCGGGATCTAGTGGATTTGGAGGCCAGGTCAACACCTTGTGCTGTTTTTAATGTTTTCTGAGTTGTTGTTAAACCATTTGTGTGTGTGTGTGTCTGTGTCAGGCTGCATCCTGCTGGGGATGGCTGCTGCCATCAAGGAGTGTCATTGCTATGGGGTGGGGATGTCTGGTCTGGTCTAGGTGTGCTACATGTCTAAGTAGGTGTATTTTATGAATAATGTTTTATCAAGGACACCTTACAGAAAGACCAAACTAGCCTCACTTTGACAAACAAGCTTTTCTTAGATTCATACCAAAAAACCTGTTGTCTCAAGTTTGCTTCCTTTCATCATTAGCCCGCAACATCCTCACCTCAATAACCCCAAGCCACACAAAACATCATCTTTTCTCACTGAAAGACTTAGTAGTAGCAGCTCTGTAGCCTGTGGAGTCTCAAGAACAAAAGGCCTGGAGGTGTGCTAAGTTTAAAAGCCTAAGAATGGACCTCCTTACTACAGACAGAGAGGAGACAGAGCACAAAGTTCACACACACACACACCCATACACACAGAAATATAGCCAGAGGGAAGAGGAAGGAGTTCAACCAAGACTCTCCTTCCAGAGGATAAAGGGATGCATCCAAAGCCTATAATTATATATATATACACACACACACACACACACACACAACTAAAAATCCAAAAATCTCTTTCCATCCATTACACCACACTTTTCCCAAGCTATTGGATCAGATTTCATTCAGAAAATATGAGGCTCTCTTTGAACTATTTGACCTCCCAACTTTTTCTTTCTCTCTGCGTCTTCCGCTTGCTCAGAGAAGGTAAACAGCCCGAGTCCCGGCCCTGCAGAGCTTTGGTTGCTACAGCAGCAGCACATCAGCAAGAGGGCGAAGCAATGTGTGCAGTGGCATTTGTGTGATTTGTGTGTGCCTGTGTGTGTGTGTTTGCGTGTGTGTGTGAGTGAGTGAAGACATAATTTGCCCTGCAGTTTGTTTGTTTGTTCTTTTTTAAATCTCAGAATCAGAGACAGAGCCCGAGGCCACAGGATGGGGCTGGAACAATCATTTACTGTACGCGTGTGGGTTCTGTGAGCATGAGCGTGGGGCAACAGGATGTTGGGAGGGCTTTTCGAAGCCCCTCTCTCCCCTCCCCGCCCATGGGATGAGAGGCTGTGTTTGGGTCCGCTTGGGTTTCTTCCAACGCTGAGCTCCAGAGTCTCAAGTCCAGACCCTAACAGCTCATAACCAGAGATTACACAAAACATACTGCAGTCCTCCGGCTAAGCCCCTCACACACGCCACTTCCACACGATGATCCAGAGCAGATAGTGTTGATCGAAACCCCAGGTCTTGAAATGAACCGAAACGAGATGGACAGATGCACTGAGTGAGGGAAACACCCATCGCAGGGAGATTGCACTCTATTATGGCCGTGATGAATGAGCTGGGTTTCTCTTTCCGATAGCTCCGTTCGTGCTCCATGCTGCTCGACTGTATAGAACCACTATGCACACATACACACATGACCGCTAAGCTTGCGTTCATACACAGACAAGCAGAACAACCCAACAAGCACTGGTTGTTATTCCTGGAACGGGACTGCAGCATTCCTCAAACCCCTGCTTTGAGATTCCAGGGATTAAGTGTGTGTTTGTGTGTGTGTGTTTGCATGTACGTGTGAGGACATGAGGGTAGCCTTTTTCTCCCATGTGTGTCACTTCCAATCTGGACCGCGCAAAGCCGGCCGTCACAGAGGCAAACTATCGGCAGCGGCACAGAGAGTTGGAGGAGTTGGAGGAGGAGGAGGAGGAGGAAGAGGAGGAGGAGGCTTCTTTCAGCAGCTCCGCAAGTGAAATCCCTGTGTGTGTATACTCATGACGGATCTAGACCACACTGTGATGTCTTATTCATGCCGTATCAATTCATAATGACCAGGACAGTCCCTAACGAGAAGACGTACAGGCACGCACGCACACGCGCGCGCTCAAGACTGGGACGGACATCGTGGAGGAACTTGTGTGCCTGTTTGTTTGCACGAATATTTAGAGCATCAGAGATGTTATGAGCGTGTATGTAGAGCAGCATGTGCCAGACACCGGACACACACACACAGAACACACTGACATCCCCGCGCTTTAGTGTGAATATTTAACCAGCCTCGATCCATCTCTTCAATTATTCATGAGGAAGGACAGAGAATTGTTAGTAAATATAAACACCGTTTCTCTCCTGCTCTTGCCGCGTCTTTGCTCGTCTCTTTTTGCACCTCTGACCGTCTCTCCTTTCCCTCCTCTTTAACTTTGTTCTTCCTCGCCGTCTGCTTCCCTGTCCCCTCTTTCTCTCTCGCTCCGTGTGCTGCGGTTGTGAATATTTCAGATGGCAGAGTGGTTTTTAAATTACCCCCTTTTGGCTTCCGCTCCCCTCACATGGTTTGGTCTGCATTTCTCTCTCACACACGGTCCGACTCGTAAAGAAAACAGTGACAAGCCATAAAAGCCACTTTTACCAGCTGACAAGGACAGGGGCAGGAAGAGGGGCAGGGGCAAGGAGCTAAGGCCTGCCTGGTATTTCTTTGGTCGACTGCCACGCAGATCAGGCATTTCGTAATCCTACAAAGACCTCCAGCCCAGCATCTCTTAAATTTGTTACTCCTTACAAACGAAACTTTCACTTTATTTAGTTAGCCACACATTCTCCAAAGAGCAAATGGATTAATTTGTTTAGTTGGTGGTGTTTCTTTATAGACACAGAATCAGTGATACACGGTTTCAAACTATTTCAGCCCTGAAAATAGATTTTTTAATGACATGTGGATTACGAATATCCAAATGACTCAAACTAAAAGTATCTGAGCAGATAGCACTGGTGAAGTTTCCATTTTTGTGCATGCAGCTACTCTGCTTTCGCTCTGCCCCAAGTTAGCTCAGCTCACTGAAGTCTGTCCGTGTTTACTTAGTGTCAGACAAACCACAGTCAAGAAATCAGGATGTCTGCCACCGATGGCACAGAAACCTCCTGATGAAGATGGGTTGCCATGGGGACTGCTGCCAAGCGGGGGCCCAAACAGTCCTCCGAGAGAGAGAGAGAGAGAGAGAGAAAGAGAGAGAGAGAGACCTAGCAGGTCATTCATCAGCGGGGACAAAGAGAAGGAAACGACAAGACCAGCTCGGAGCATTAACAGGCTGCCAGATGAACACACACATGCATGCACAGGCGCACACATAGCACTTAGAAACTGTTATGAGGGGGGGAGAAAAAAAAAAAAAAAAAAGCATTCACATCCGTCTTTTCATGCAGTCATACACAAAAAGTCAAAAGTCAAAACAGTTAATTTGCTTTGCTTTGCGGGCACAAAAACTCCTGGAACACCGGCGAGCTTTCAAGTCAATCAATGTGAAGCAAATGAAAAGGGAGAAACGGCACATACACTGAAGGTTAACAGAGTCAAAAGCGAGTGAGAATACTGTGACAGGGAGATGATTTATCGGTTTAATGATAGTGCACATTATTTATTCTAGACCTCCTTCTTCCACCAAACAATTCTTTCTTCTCACACCGAGCTGCCGTTCCCTAAGCATCGAGCGATCAACAAACAGAAAACACAGCATCCCTCCAACGCAAACACAGAAGAGGCAGCAGTGCATCAACACATAGTTGAAGCAGCTCTTTTATCTACAGTCAAAGCCATATAAAGAACGTAATCCCTCGTGTGTGCATGCCATCCACACATTAGCACACAGAGATGTAATTATAGAGTTATTCTGTGTGTGTTTGTATCTAATTAGTGTTATTTACATTTTCCCTCGCTTTTCTCTCTCTCTCTCGCTTGTGTGCGGGTGTGGGTGCATGTGCTTATGCCTGTGTGTGTTTAGGGTTTGTGTACACTGGGATACCCGTTGCCAAGCACTAACCTGAAATTGAAAGATGTATAATAGAAGGATGAGACACACCCCCTCTAAAATCCTTTACCAGGGTTTCCTCTGCTCCCCTGTAGAGCAGGTACTACCACACCCTTCCCTCCTCCCTTCTCCTCCTCCTCCATACCTCCCGGGGAGACACACACACACAAGGGAAAACCTTGCCGAACCATCCCCTCACCCCCATCACGTCATGTTCAGCACGTTGGCCATTAATGGAAGAAACACCCCTTTCGAACAAGACCGCGCGGTTGCCGGTATTTGTTTTGTGGCAGCAAGAGGCAACACGGTAATGAAAAACCGCAAAACACCCCTTCGCCTCCCCCTCCGCCAAACCCCCATCCTGAGCCCAAACCAGATGCTGTTCCCCGGGGCCAGCTATCAGCTAACTGCTCTGCACTCTTCCAGCTCTGCTCACCTATGCCTCCTTCTCCCTCCACGGCGAGGCCCTTCCTTCCTCCCCGCTCTCCCACAGCGAAGAGACACTAATTACAAACACGGATGAGCAGATTACAGATCTGAAGTGCAGTCAGTGGAAGTGGAATGAGGAAAAGTCAAGGGTGGCGAGACTGGGGGCAACAGGTCGTTAACGGTGATGAATGCAGCTCTATTTTCACTGTTATTGTTCACCGATGTTCAGCGCGGCCGCTCTCACCTCTGCGCCACCGTTCCCATGCCTTCTTGTTGGTGCCATCAATCACAGGCGGCTTTAACTAACTCTAACTATCTGTAATCATCTCTAATCAATTCCAATTTCCTTTCCTCTGCCTCTCATTCATCAGTGTCTCCGGTATCTCTCAGGCATGGAAAGAGACAGAGGAGTGCGATGGCGTAGATAAAGACGTCGACCCTCGAGAAAGCAAAAGATGTGATCTGCGTTAAATAGCTGTGCAACCTTGGCTCTGTGTTTTGCACACGAGACATTTTGCAGACGCTAAGTTTCAAGTTTCAGCCGAATTTGTGCAAGAGATAATAACCAATTATTTCCAAATATGAATTAGTGTTTCCTCTTTTAGTCAAGCCCTTCTTCAAAAATCTAAAAGTGCTTCAGCAAGAGCGTTTGCATTAATTCCCCATCTTGCCTTTGTAGTGAAAACTCATTACCCCATTAGCTTAATGACTGCATGGGATCAAGTGTTTAAAAACTCCCCACAAAACAACACTCCGCCGCTCATTTAACCAACAGCCTTTTATTAACCCGGCAGCTTTTCCTCTAAAGTTTAATGAGAGCAGCGATCTCATCTGCTATCCCTCGCTCCTCCGTCCCCTTTGCCCTTCTTTCTGTTTGTCCTCTCAGCGGGATGCCTGCGACAAATAGTCACTTTGTTATACAAGTTTTCCCCTCGCACCAGAATCAACGAAAAGAGGAAAAAAAAGTGGGGAGTAGATGAGACAGACAGCACAAGTGTATAAAAGTGTAGAAAAGGGGGGCAATTATTCCTTCTTCCAAGAGAAGAGAAACCATCTGGGTTAGTGCTCCACCTGAGGGCAGCGGGCTTTCACATTAACCTCTCTGTTAGGATCATAAAGGCGGACCCTAACAAGCCCCAGTGAGCTCTTTGAGCAAGTGCAAAGACACACACAGAAAATACATCTGCAACCATAGACTCTCTTTCTCTGTCTGTCTCTCGCTCTCTCTCTTTCTCTCTCCATCGTTCCTCAGACACACGCACAAATGCACACATGAAATAGCGGCGCAAGTCTTCCTCTGGGAGATGAGGACCTTTTAAGTCCATTAAAAGCTGCTGGCGGGAGCAAGACAAGCCTGTAACCTAACCACATCAGACTGCAACCAGAACCCGTGGTGTGGCCCAGACACACCACTCAGGAGCCGAAAAACACCTTAGGAGAAACCTTTGTCTTCAACGGCTGTTCCTAATCCCGTGCTGCTAGCCCTAATTTTTAACAAGCACCAGAAGCCTTTCGCGACGAAGTGTCTGTCAATCAAACACAGGCAGCACGAAGATTGCGTTATTATCGATTCCACGGCAGGGGACCGTTCATTTGTTTTAAGTGTTAAAAAAAAAAAAATGTGGCATTTCCACACCTGAAAAGCTTCAAGGTCAATTACTTTTCTCTTTCATCCAGCCAAGGATAAAGAGCAAATGAGTGTATACACAGACACATAGCGAATCGATTAGGCAATGTTAAACAAAGTCTCATTCTCCAGAACGTGGCGTAAGAGCCAGCGCTAGATTTAGAATAATGACCGTGAAGTTAGATTGGAGGAAGCGGAGGAGCTGTGTTAGCACAATCCTCTGGCTGTTGGCAGAGCCCGCTGCTCCAGATGGACTAATCACACTTGTTCAAGGCCATGCGCTGGTCTGGGAGGCCTCGGTCGGCGCTGCGCCCGTTCCACTGAGACAGACAACCCGGTGCTGCTCAGTGTTAGGAAGCCGCAAGAAGGCCAACCTTGCCCTAAAGGACGGGGCTTTGCCCTAGAGCCGGAGAGAGGCTGGTTTTGGCTTAATGATAGGTGACATGGGGAGATAGTTGCGAGGAAGTGACAGATAGATTCAAGATGGTGTTAAACATCAAACGCAAAATAAACAGATGGAGGGCTGAGGCGGGGATCATGGGTTAGTAGTACCAGTATGTGCGGATAGAAGCGAGGGAAATGATTTTTCCATGCCCCACTGTTTCATTATTCCCAGATGCTCCAGGTAATCTGAACTGGAATAATGGGAGCCGGAATGATCAGACAGCAACAGGGACACTGATTATCCCAAAGAAAAAAAAAAGTCCTGCTGCAGATGGGAATAAAAGTTCAGCCTTGCTGTGGGACTGTCTGACTGCGTGAGGTGCATGAGTGGAAGGACGTGTGGGTGTGCGACAATATGGGATTGGTCTTAACAAGAATAAAACTGGGATGGCACATTCTATTCATACGACGGAGGTGGAGTCCACCGGCAGAGCGAGCATGGAAGATTTGACATGAAACAGTCTCATTAAGGAACACAGACATCATCGTTTCTGAGCTCAAGCACTAATGCCACATCAGCTCCCTGTCACCAGTGGATTCTGTCGCCGACACACCAACGCGGAGAAACTGCAGATGACTTGGCACGGAGGCCCAACGATGTGCAAAGAACTCAGCTTTCCACTCATCCAGTTCATTTTGGCTCACAGACAATAAGACTTGACACATTAATAACTCTGGATGAGTCTCTAAGTCCATTCCAGCAAGTGCAATTGAATCTTAATCGTCCTATAATTGTGTTTAAACCAAATCAAACCAAAGCCTAGATTAGTCTCTGAGCAATACTGGAGGCTTGCATAATAATAATAATAATAATAATAATAATATTAATGAATGATAGACAAAGAGAGTAGGGGTTGCTTGAGAGAGTAGAAAAAGTAAGTCAGCTGAATTGAAACAAAAAAAGTGAATGTACTTACAGTCGAGACAGGGCAGGGTTCTTCTGAAAGAGCAACTCAGGAAGCTGCTGCAGTTGATTACGGTTCAGCCGCCTGCGGCAGGGAAAGCGTATGATCAGCCACTGAGTTAGCGTGTGTGTGTGTGCGTGCATGTCCATGAGTGTGTAGGCTGTGAATAATTTCTCCTAGCTGCTGTAGAATCAGCTTAGCCGCAGGCTATTGTGTTTCAGTGTGCTCTGAATGTCACATAAATATCCAGCTGAAAGTTCAGGGGAATTAAACTGCTAGTCCGAGACGCTGCCGTAAATTATCTCTGCACAGTTAAATTACAATGCCGTGCCTTGTAGAATTCGGTGTCACGCCGACTTTCCCAGGAAACGTTTTGAACAAGTGAATTACATCCACCAGTTGTATGAGGATGTACACATTTTATCTGCCATCTATCAAAACAAGATGTCTCTAAATAAAATTAAGAGAAAGGGCTGAGCCTTTTCGAGCCCGAGGAAGCGCCGACAGGAATGGTGGTTGGCAACAGCCTCCATGTCAAACAACTAACATCCAAGACTGGCAGCCTTTATGCAAATACAACAATTAAGTCAATGAGGAACAGACTGTTGCTAATCTGTTGGAAACCACAACTCTCTCCTTTCTGAATGGCCCATTGGAGGCACATGGGAGTGAATGCAGTGGCTGTGGCAAAGTGCGGCTGCAAATCTGAAAGGCAGGCCGCTGCCATGCCTTCAGACACATTCAGACAGATGTTGGGAGTTGTGCCATTCATGTATACACTAAGAAGAGGGATTGGCCGGCTGACATGTAGATTTAGTGCACTTTAGACATTAATGGCGAACTGAACTGTACCTGCTGTTGGGTTAGTGGCTTTTAAACATTACAGAAATGAGCCACTTCATTTCCACATTGGTCTGGCACGTGGAAACGTCTACCCAAAGTTTGGGATCGGTTGAATTTGGAGGAGGAGGGAATGCGAGCGGTGCGTGGCCTCCAGTTTGGTAATGTAGATTGCTAATGTGGGTTTCAGATCAGGGGAAAGCCGTTCATGAGTTAACCACGATGTCAGCATGACAGCCCGTGTCCATAAAGTCATCTGCTGTGCATGTTTCCATGTGGGTAGCGCTATTGATTTAATAATGAGGCCGTTGAGGTGTGGTTGATTGTGTTTGTTTGTGTGTTATCCCAGTCGGTTAACAAGCTGCTGAGGGGGCCTGGTGCTGTCCAGATGAGCCGGGGTCTGCGGTGGGGGAGGCCTTTTAAGCCCACACATCCCACTGAGGGCATTCCTGTCAGACTAAGCTAATAAAAAGTTTCTCCCAGCCCACACTGTACCCTCTCAGCACCATCCAACCACAATGGAATGGCAGGGAAGTGCCTCACACTTGATACACCATTTACGATTGGTCCCTCCTGTTATTCCCATTACTCTCGACTAATACAAGTACTGAAACGGGTAGACGGGTGGGATTTTCTTTTTAAGTTCAAGTTTTGAAAAGAAATCAAAGCGTGCTAAGCCTCTAGTGGCACTCACAGTCTCTCCAGCTCCTTCATGTCATCAAAAGCTCCACGCTCGATCACAGTGATCTGATTCTCCATCAGCTGCCTGCGGGAAAAGAACAAGAGGAGAAACAGTGTTAATTTGAGTTTTGCACACGTCTGCAGACAATCACTCTGGTTTTAACAAAGTTTAGGGGCCTTTGGGTGGCGAGACATCCTGCAGTATGGATATTTAAGCTGGCTGCGGTATATTCAACACTCCACTCTCTCTCATAGATATACAGAGGGCACTCGTGTGGACTGAGGGCATAGTGTGGAATCTTGGCAAAAGAAGCAGCGGCGGCAGCCAGGAAAGTTTCCAAGGTGGCTCAGAAAGTGTGGATCTGGGCTCTAGTGTGGTCCACTGGGTGCAGCTGGGCGGAGACGAGATGAAAAGTAGGCAGGGGGTCAGAACGTGTGAGGTGTGCTCCAAGGTTTTTACAACTGGCACAATCAGGGCAAAGCCAGGATTACCAGCGAGTATCAGAGCTTAAGGCCGCACATCAGGGATATTAGTCATACGCAAACAAACATGGATGCACACATGGAATAGACGCCACATCCTCTCCTTTCCTCACCTCACACTGCCAAAGCTAACGCGCACACGCGCAAAAAAAAAAAAAAAAAAAAAGTGCTTGGAAGTGTTACAATAACACAAAGTCAGGAAGGAGTGAAAAGTGTCCAGCGGCTTTAGAAGCAACAAGAGCTCTCCTTCATTAGATATACAACTGTTCTGTGTTGAAGGCGACCTCTCATGTCTCCTGTGAGGCCTCGCCACGCGGCAACTCAGCAATCTGGGCTTCCTCTCCATCGAATATAAATGCTAATCACTGTTCGCGCTCCATAAACATGGGCAGAAAAGTTCAATTCACCTCAGATCTCTTTCTCATGAATTTAGATGGAAGTGAAAAAACATTGCCGTGAGTGCTTTTTGAATTGAGAAAACTTTTTAGACAGACTGCCTGCGGGCACATAGCGTTCAATTTCTGTTATTTCCGAGTGTTTTTTTTTTTTCTTCCTACCAATTGTTCCTTCATTGTTCTGCATTTTTTCTCGCAGACGTACAAACACACATTGCGGGTCTGGAATAGCCGAGCACCCAGTGCTAAATTAATGGAAGTAAATCAGCTGTGTTGATTTTAGACTGACAGAATAGATGGCAGCTGACTGTAAAGATAAACCTCTGTTGCTGTTGCTGTCCTTTGGAGGGTTGCTCAGGGGTCAGCGGGATCAGAGGTCAACTCGCTGTTAGTCTTACTGCTGTTGCCACACAGAAGCAAGACACACAGACAGACTTTTTTTTTTTCTGGTTGTACGCACACACAGGCATTTTGTGCACCGACACCATGTCAGTCATGCATTATGTATACGGTTGGCCATTTCAATAAGTGAGCAGTGTGTGTTACATGTACTGTAAGCGCAGCCAGAGACTTTACAGCGAGGGGGAAGTTTTGCATTTAGTTCCCGAGCAAGGAGCCGTTTCCTCCTTACTTGCCAGTGACAAGCCGGCGACATGAAGGCATTTAACCTCCACGTGGAAGGTGGTGCAGAAGCGGAGGCCCGCGCACGACGACGAGGAGCGGTGGATGGGAAGCGAGCGAGCCGAGGGTGGGAGAAGAAGAAGGGGAGAACAGGGGGATGGGCGGGCAAAGACGAGGCTTGAAAATAGTCGGGCTTTGCTGGGGTAGTCGGAATTATGCTCGGCTCGTGTTACATTTAAAACATGTTCGGGTATACGCGGCTTCCCCTTCAGCAGTGCTTCTAACACCTATGGCTCCGCTCGCAATTGTGTCTGCACACATGTACACATATAGACACTTTTACAACTGTTTTATTGCCTTAAGTCACGAGTGCGGTTTAATTTTCACCAGAGCGGGGAGTCAATGACTTCACCTGAGTGTGTTAACTGTGCTGAGAGCCTATTTAGGACTGGCGTTTTGTTGTGTGCACATTACATGCTGATGTGTGGGAACAGAGGGCAAGTGAGCGCGTGCACGTCTGAGGGACAATAAGTGCAACGGCAACCGGCAGAACACGCTGAAAGAGAAGTCCATTACATCAGCAGCTGCAGTCTCTCAGTGGCTTAATGTACTTTGGAGTAGGACTCTCGACGAAGGCATCGCCGTTTCACTGGGTTTATGCTAATTTGAGCAGGAAGTGTGTAGAACTGCGAGCTGCGAGGTTAGACAGAGCTCAGGTATGCATGAATAGATAAACTCAGACACAGATACATGTTCAACCACCTTGTCTCAAAACACCTGAACACGACTTACAGAACTCTGAGGTACTTCAGTCCAGCGAAGTCACTCTTGGTGATGCGTGTGAGGTTATTCCCATTCAGCTCCCTGCGAAAAGAAACACGCAAACATGAATTAATAATTAATATTTGTTCTCCCACTGGACCTGTTCAGCCTGGTGACTCACAGCGCAGACAGTGCTGTGGGGGCCTTTTTGCATATTGATACCCACGTTAAAATCTCAGGTGCAGCTTTGCGACACACACACACACACACACACACACACTATTCAGACTGTAATGTATGCTGAAAGGCTGGCGTTTCTATGAAGTGCAAATTGATGAGATGTTGAATGTAACATATATTGCTGGGTAGAAACAGAACGGTTTGTGCTAAGGGGAAGTTCACGCTCAGTTCTGCGTCCGCTGGGAGATATTAAAGAGTCCCATTAAAATGGAAGCCACATTTGAGCTGCCTGTTTGTCTTTCTATTCCAGCCCTCTCCCACCGCCCCCCACCCCCCTCCTCCCCTCGCTCTGTCTGCCATGTCCTTCTACAATTGGTGGGGATTAGCAGAAGCCAGCAGTGGGGATTTGGGTAGGGCCACAAGGCCAGAAAGCTAAGTGCTGTGTATATAATGGGAGCAGCCTCCCTGCTGAGACCTGGCCATCGCTGCAGAAGAAAAAAAAAAGGTAGAGGCAAATTAATTGAAAGAGAGATTTGAAAATGTTTTGTTTTCTAGTGGTTGACAGCAATTCTTTTTAAAGTTTTATGTAAGCCTAAGACTAGAATACTGAAAAAGACTGTGGCACAATCACAGTTTTTTTGGTTAATTCAGTTGATAAGAAGTGTTTGTGTTGTTCTTTGTGGCTGCAGAAAACTGCAGATTCGCATTCAAGTAGCAGGTTGTATTTTCTTGACAGAAAGAAAACAAAGCCAGCACAGCACACAAGCCATACAAGCCTGTGAGGCAGTTAGAGAAATCAAAATACACAGAGTTTCTCTGTTCTAATGCACTTTCTAAGCATTATGTTTCCACCCTACTCAGACACCCCCCCCCCCCCAATCCTTCCTTCCCAAAGACCAAAAACAAAAAACAGCTTCCAAATCTACACTGAAAGCGCTGGTCTCTCTCTTTCAGTCACTCTCTCGCTTTCTCGTCTAATGACCACTCGAGGGACTGTAGCGCTATGCAGTACGAAAGAGAACGGTCATTATAGACAGATGGTGCATGTGTGTGTGTGTGTGCGCGCGTGTGTGTGTGTGTGTGTGTACACAGGTGCATCGACAGGCCAAGCGACAGGGCCACGGGAAAATAAATAATGGACTGGGCTTCATTAGCCCGGGCTCCGATACGCACGCATGTGGTGCTCATTACAGGTGCTTACGCAGATCCACACATACACCCACACACAGCTCTAGATCCCCAATGTCTTATCTTCAGGGTGGTCATTACTGATGACACCCGGAGGACATGAAAAGGGGAGAAAGACAGAAGACGAGGAAGGGGAGAGGGATGGTTGAGGCGAGGGATGTCAGGGGGAGTCTGTGGAAGAATGACTCACACATAAACAACTCAAACCGCAACTTTCTCCTTCAGCACTGAGGTCTTGCTTTGCCCCGAAATAATAAGCATGCCACGGTTTCTGCATGCACCCAGCAGTTCGCCCATCAAAGCCGTTATGCAACACCTCTCAATGTGCTGCGCAGGTTGATATGAGGCGACTTTAATTGGGTGGCGGCAAATGGTGCTTTAAGTGTCATCTTAAAGCATGCACCTGTTCTGCCAAGCTGTGGCATTTAAGGCGATGCTCAAATGCCACCAGCAGCCTCTGATGTATCAACTCATCGGGACACATCCATGGATCCATACCGTTGATGACATACTCTGACCTTTTCTACTGGCATTTTGCAACTCCCACCATGCAAAGTACTACAAAGTCCTTGAAACAGCCCAGGAGACAAAAAGGTCCCGGGGTAATAATGTTCTTGCCGTAGCTCATCATCCTCGAGGACCGATGACTGTGCTGTGCACGACTCTCTGCAGTTCAAAGCTGTGCAGAGCAGTAAACATAAACTCTTTGAGATTCCCCGTCCCAATGCATTTTGCACAAAAAAAAAAAAAAATGTTAAATGATCCTAATAAAGTGGACACTGAGCTTTATGATGAGAGAATATAATTCATATATAGTGCTGCGCAGATGTTGGGACGCCCCTGATCCAAGGGAGGATTCTGTCTATGGGAAAATGTTGCGGACTGTGAGGATGCACCGTTGTTCTGGCTGATGGAAAGTGACTGGGATTCACATCAGTCGAGGCTGTGAAGTAAGTTTTTATGTGAATGCACACACACACACAGCAGGGGTATACAAATTCTGGATGTACATTCAGCAGTGCTTGTCTTGGCGTTGACTCTACATTTAAATAAGGGCACTTCATGCCATAGTCATATATGGTGTTCATTCACCTAAAGAAAGAATCTGCTGTTTATTAGGTCATTACGTAGGTACAGTGTGAGTCACTGTTGTTTTCTTTGTTTTCCAGTCAAAGAGAGCAAAGTAATGGCTTTTGGCACAACAGCACAGACACATTAACTCCTCTCATTGACAGATGTTCTGTAATACTGACTTCGTGCAGGTTTTCACATTACGGTACCACAGCATTACTTTAGAGGCTGAAAATTATTAGGTATCATTCCGAGTTCCTGCAGCAGAGGATTTCCACCTCCAACTGCGTCATGTCAAATCCATTCCATCCTCTGGAAACTCTAAGAATTCCCTCTGCTGACACACTTCCTGGGGAGAAAGTGGATTTATGACATCACTATCTAATCCCTCTCCATCTTCTGTCCCGAGCTGATAGATGCCTGAGAGTATTTCCTGGTGCACCTTCCCTCGAGTGGACGCGCCGCAGCCATGCTCCGCTGCTCCACCGCTCCACCGCTTCACGTCTCTATAATTCAAAGGGGCTCGGAGCAGCGCTACAATGCTGAAAAACTCATTACGTTTATTTCTGCCAGCTGCCGGGGTCCCGCTGCTGAGGCTGGTGTGGACCTGTTTTGAATTGAGCGACATTACGTGAAATGAAAGGCCAAGACTGGAGGGAGGAAAAGCGAGCACAGTGGCTCACTAAGACCTGCGTACAGATCACGCTCATGGAGATACACATAGTTACATGTGGTGTCTCTTACGCACACATGCAAAGACCATTCAGCATGAAAAAGTGTATCCATGCACACCTACTGGCCTGTGCAAAAGGTAATTGTGCTCTGGTTGGGAGCTGGCCAAAGTAAAAGAACACAACGATCACAAGATAAACTATGCAGAAACGCTACAGAGCTGCAAATATATAGATGCAGAGGGACGGTGTATTCTTGCGGAATGATGAGGCATAAGATGATAAACAAATCTGTTTCGACTTTGTGGATCTCAATGGTTTTGTAATCAAGTCTGTTTTAATTGACTAAATTAACTGCTGCAACACTTTGCACTAGGTTTAGTGTATCACTAACAGTGGCCACGTTCCTTTTCTGCCACGTACAAGTGTGAGCAAGTGTTAATGGTTACTCAGTGGTGTCCAACAAATACTCTTATGCTTGCAGTCACAGAAGAACATTAGTAGTACGGCAACAAAAGTATCTCACTTATTTTGCAATCTGCCATAATTTAAAAAGGAAAACCTCACTGTGCTGTAAATATGGCTGATGATTTTCTTTCATGGTGGAGTTAGACGTGTACAAACAAATTGACTAGAGATCGCACTGGAATTTGGTGAACTTTGCTTGTCTTGCAGGTCAAAGTTCATTCAGACTGAACCCTAAACAAGGTCAAAAGTCAAGATTTGCACTGAAGTAAACACATTTTGTCCACCTAATACCTCAGGAAATCGATACAAACTACTTCATCAAGGTGCTTGTTTTTCGCGGTGCCGTCATCCTGCATCACTGCCGTAAGCGCCGCAGGACCATTTGTCCTGAACAGCTTTAGCCTGGCGGGGAAGACAGAAGCCAGCTGATTGAGGATCAGTTGCAACTGCGCTGTCCAAACTCCTCTCTGTGGAAACGACGCGATGACCAGAAACCTGAGGCTCGACAGCCCAGAGCGCTGATGCTCATTAACCACAGTCACACACTGGTATGCTATTTGACCAGACGAGCAAGCGCTCTCCCTAATGAATGAACTGCACAGGTTGAGAAGCTGTGAAGTAGCAAAGCGTTCCTCCTCCCGCAGACTTGGCAGCATATGGACGTGACAGCCGTGAAACACGCAGGTGGAGAGAAAAGTGGGGGAAAAGATAGAGTCACGGAGAGACAGGAAGAAGAGAGAGCCACCCTGACAGTGTTGTTAGCTGTCTAAAAGCGACGGTGTGAAGCAGCGTGGTGGAGTGTTGCGAGTAGCCGGGGAGCTGTGAAGAGCTGACGGGCTGTCTGGGAAATGTCAACGGAGAGACGAGTCCCTCAGCAGGAGAAAGTGACCTACATACTAGTTGGTCAAACGGGCTATGGAATCAGTCGGTAGCAATTGGAAATGTAAGAAGTAAGTGAGTAAGGACGAAAGAGAGACAGAAAGAAAGCAGACCACTACGACCAAAATAACACACTCTTAAACCCAACTGGAACACTTCTATCCACACTAAGAGGTCGGATTTCTGCTCAGCTTGAACAAAACATTCCCTCTCCATTGAAATGCGGCTTTCAGACAAGCAGTTTAGGCCCTCAACTGCACATTTTTAGCGTGTGCGTGCGCGTGTGTCAGTTTGAGTGTGCGCAACGCGTAAAGACCGCCTGAGAGCGTTTTCCCGGCTCCTGGGCTCCTCAAGGGCTATTTACAGTTTTCATTCTGCTCGGTCAGGCCTCAGGAGCAAGATTACTGATAGGAAAGTTAAACATCAAGCAGATCTCACACACACACACACACGGATCCTTCACAGAGGCTCGGCCAGCGCAGGGTCAGCGCATGCATCCTCCCGAAGAGCCTCTCTCACACACTTTAAACAACCGAACCCAAGCGTCTGTGTTTTGCTCCTTCGAGCTGGCCTTCGCACTGCAACAACAACCTTGACAACGAGACAAAGAGGTTTTTTTTCCCCCTCGTGTAGCAGATGCTGCTGTAAGCAAAAACCTAACAGATAGCAAGAAAGAAAGAATCACAGAAAGAGTCAGAGAGAAGACAAGGGTACACAAACACTTTGTGATCAAACATTGACTTGTGTCTCTCTCTCGCGCACACACACACAGGCTGAAGTGAATCAATTAAACATCTGTTCCAATGTGTGTTACTGCCACAGGCTGGAAAAAGAACACACACGGGGCTGTAGTAGAAGCCGAGACTGAAGGGTCTTTCATGGCTTATACTGTAACTGTAGTTTGTTCAGCAACAGGCTCTGAGGTTCTGTTGTGGCTTTGCGTCCCATATGAAGGCATTTCGGCTATATGAATGAGCACTTTGACTGTGGAGTGTAAAACATCTGCCGTGCAACGTCTATTATGTTTGAGTCGCTCCAAACAGAGGACTGAGAAGACGTTTGCCTCGCAGATGCCCGTGTACGAGTCTCACCCCCACCAAGCGCACTGATATCAGCAGTCCCGAAGAGATTAGTTAATCCGCTAGAAGATAACCCCCCACTGCAAAAAAATAATGTGACTTGATCAAAGGTATATATATGAAACACTTTGATAATAATTTTCAGTTATCTGCAAGTGTCAGACCTCTGTTCTCTGACGTATTGGATATTTTATACATAATGCAGTTAATAGATGAGTAAATCACTGAGAGTTTCGCTGACATTAACTGTAAGCGGCTATAACTAATTTAGTCTAATATTGAATCTTAAAATCTATTAAAATGTGTGGAATAGTTTTTTACAGATCAATTGTTCTTGACTAACTCAATGAATATATAAACGTGTGTCCAGAAACAGCACCGATGCGACAAGCGTGCAAACATCTGCACATCTCAAGCTGCAATGCCGCCCGCAATTTGCCCAGCGTCAGTCTGATCCCGAACATAAGCGTCTTGACTGGCGTGAAATGTGGATTATGAAGCCACATCTGCAGTGTCAGTAGAGAGACAAGCATCGTCCGACGTCAGCCACCTTCGCCCCCCAGCTCCCTGCCGGCTTGGCGGGGGGGGGGGTTAAAAAGCCAAGACGGTCTTCTGAGACATGAAAGGTGATCCAGCCGGATTCTCCAAACTCAATTTTCATGGTCTGCTGAGATACAGACGCTCTCAGACGGCCGTGCAAAGCGATCACGCGTGGAAACGCTCACATGTGCTCATGCACATACATCATATTGTATACACGCATGTCCAGCACAAAAAGTATACAAATAAAAAAAAAAAAAGTGCATGGAGTGGGTTTGGACAGACACACACATCCTACTGATGGGGTCATTTGTTAGCTCTCTTGGGTGCAATTAAACACTTCCACAGAGTAGCTGTACTCGTAAGGAGAGCAGGCCAGTGAGTCTGTGGTGTGTATAGACTCACAGCAGCTGGCTTTGATGATCGGCAATCAGTCATCACTCAGCGCAGACGAGCAACGCACTTACTACAAGTAAGTAAAGTATAAAAAGCCAGCCTAGGGTAAGTGAGAAATCAAAACAGTACAGAGTAATAGAGGAGGAAGAAGGACCTGCAACACCTATATCCTACTGTACTGTGATGTATTGTACATTAACACGTAGTGGACAGGCTCACTAAATATTCAGTACTAAGGAAATAACTGGCAGCACAGGCAGTAAATTGAACCGACTGAGTCCCAGGCCTGTAATTTCACATCGCTACACTGTGCATAAACATTCTCTGAGTGATCTTCATTCCAGGCATTATCACCCCTCACGGGATTACCAGCTACGAGGATGGATATATTAGAGTGTAAAAAGGAGCTGAATGAAAGTCAGTCTGCCTCAGGCTTAGACCTATTTCACTCTTTATAATAAATAACATGATGCTGTTTATTCATTCATTAGCCTTGTGGTTGAGTTACAGCTCTCCGTGCTCCTCTGTGCAGTAATCCCTTCATTACCACTTCAGTTGCTTTGCCAGGCTTGCCTTGATGGATCTTCTCATCCTGCTCTCAACCACCCAGCTCCACCCATCACCCTATTTTTTTATTTTATTTTTTTTGTCTTTTCCCATCTTGCTATTTCCTCTTTAGTCACAGAGCCAGAGTTGGCAGGTAGTGGGCAGGCTGTGTTCAGTCTTGTCAGGGTAAATTATGGATCAGGTGGCTGGTGAGCTGTCAGTAGTATCAGCTATGTGCCGGAGCCAGAAACACTGCAGGCCTTCCCTGGCACATGCACATGCACACGCACACACCTCCGTGCACGAAATACACAAACACGGTTATCGAATCGACTGATCCCCTCATTTCCAACCACTCCCACCCCTCATGTGCTTTCATCTAACATTACTTATTCTCCGCACATACACACATGGAGCCACATTCTCAAGTTTATAAATAAGCAAAAGTGAACATCAGATTTACCCGGGCACGCACGGCAGACACACAAACGCACACATTTGGTGTGCAGCCTCCACCTCTTCTACTCTGGAGGAGCTCCAGCATGCCTCCCCCCCTCCCCCCCCCCGCCTCCCTCCACTCCCAGTCTCAGTAGAAGGTATTTTCTGGCACAGAAACTACGTCACCAGTGCACTGGCCTTTTTGCAATTAGATGAAGGCACACATGCTCACAAAGACACGCCGCTCCTCCCCTTCATCAAATCAATTCATTCACAGGCGAGACACACTTAATCTAAATCGGGGGCTGTTAGGAAGACAAAACAGGCAGAGAGAAAGGCTGCTGTTTAGTTTGATACCTGTCCAACAAAAAGCTCAGCTAACAACCTTTACTGCCTGCCACTTTAATCAGCGTTGCAGATGCCGATTTTCTTTCAGTTCAGCCTCATATCAGTGTGATTACCGTGTGATATTTTGCCACGGTAGATGAACAAAAAAAAAAAATGCCCAGAGAGGGAAGGGAGAAGAGAGGCAAGAAAACAGATCGCGAGGGAGGATGGATGCAGAGAGGAAGCAGGGGGGGGAGGGATCGGCCAGTGGCCCGTACACGACAGGGTGTGATTTTAACACGTGGAGCTCACAGTCTCATTACAGGCTCCGGTCTGAGGAGCGCAGGGGTCAGACCTGATCCAAACCCACACTGACAAGTGCAAATGGGATTCTGCTGTCTGTCTCAACAGCCTCCATACGCACACACAAACACACACACACTTTCTCCAAAAACCAACCCCCTCCTTTCTCAAACACACACACACAAAAAAAGCATCACATGAGCACACGTAAAAAGAGTGATGCAGAAACATTCAGCAAACCAGCCTAACAAAGTGAAGTGCAGTCTTTTGTGTGGTTCTAGCTTTTTGCAGTCCCCCCCCCCCCCCCCCCAACACTTACACTACATCTCTCCCATCCATTAAACTTCGACAAGATCATTTTACAACGCAGCACGCTCTAAATCTTTGTGATTATTTCTTTTAAACATTTCTGCAACAAAATGTATCTGTTATAGAAAAGTCAAGGGCCACCAACTTCTAGAACAATTACAAAAACTCGACTCATTACTCATCTTTGACCCCGGTGGCGGTTGCACGGTTTCATTCACGTAAACACACATTTTCCAGAAACATACACATAAATCTAGCTATCCACATGGGACCATCATGTGAGGCCAGGCGGGCTATGTTGATCTGCGCAATCACCTTGATGAATCACCCTACATAACAGCCCACAGAGGAGGAGAGCCTCTATTGTTAAACGCAACCTCTCACCAGAGACTGGTTATCTTCTACGTGACCTACACACACGGCTAATACATGCACGCACACCTAAAGGAGAAATAAAAAAGGGAAAGGCAACAACCCAGGAATAAATTACACATGACCTTTATTCACGTGGTGTTTAAAATGCGGCGTTCCTGAGTGCGCTAGACACGCTTAAGAAGAACCGGAGATGCTACGACAATGCAGACCCTCAGCTGTACATGACCTATGAATGCACAAACAACTTTTAACATAAAAATGCTCTTGAGTGGAGAGGCAGGGGATATTTCCAGTGTGAATGGTCATTCATGTAAAAGGAAACCACAAAATGACCATGTTTCCTCTCTGGTTCACTGCTAAACCCGCACGTGCATGTATGCAAACTAAAGACATGCAGACCGACCGGCAAAAAAAAAGAAAAAAAAAAGGTGTTCTTAGAAATTAAATATGAAAAGCATAAAATATGCAGCTCTAGCTCCCACTATGCCAACGCTGCCTCTGACACAGGCTTTCTCCCCTCCGTTCCCACCGCATGTTTTATTCAGGGCTGATATTCTAAAAGCTGAAATAGAACAATCTATTTCCCCTTGCACTCCTCACTTCTGATTTACTGATGAATATTTCAGAGGAATGTCAGAAAAGACAGAGAAAACTCCACTCCGCCGGGCTGCGTCTGCCTCACCTCTCCGCCTCCGCCTCCCGTCCTCCCACCGCTCTGAGAGACAGCTACGTAGCCGCTCGTGCAGGAGTCACTTAAGTAGCAGATTTGCTTAATTTTCTACATGATTTAACAATTTGTGGAGGGAGAGCGTTCGGGGGCATGAGAAGGGAAGAGAGAGGGGAGACGCCGGGCCAGAAGTGGAGGCGGGGGGAAAAAAAAAAGTGAAAAGTGGGTGAAGAGATATAAAGAGAGACTTGTGATATGAGTAAAAGAAGAAGCACATCTTAAACTTTTAGACAAACTTAACTTTTTAAACTGCATACTGATATCATATTTAAAGCGGAACAACAAATTAGGCTCCCATCCTTTTGATTTGGGCATTCAGATAATAATAAAATAAAATACAATATATAAAACCAGATGCTGCAAGTATAAAGAAGTAGGTAGAGTAAGTAAATTATGGACACATGTGAAAGGCACACATCTGCTCTTGCTCTTGCTCTTTCCAGTCCCTCATGCCTATTTATACCTGACTGGAATGCCAGTGACTGACTGACTGGCTGACTGACACACAGTCTAACACACACACACACACACACACACACAGCTTCACAGGCAGGGCTATTGTTCTGTTTCAGTCTAAGCAAAGTCATGTGCAGGACTAACAGAAGGGAAGCAGTCAGAAAACGAGTCAGAAGGACAGAGTCAGGAAGTTTCACTGTCAGAGACACACGCACACACACACAAGGAAGTAGAGTAGAGATGGTACTCACAGTCTTTCAGTGTTGCGGGGGATATTCCTTGGCATGGTTTTGAGACCCAGTCCGTGGCAGTCCACTGTGGTGCCGCTGCAGGTACACAGGGCTGGACAGGCGCTGGCGTTGCCCATGACCAGGGCACACAGCATCACCACCCACATCCAGAGTGGCTGCCCGGCCAGCCTGCCCATGCCCGCCTCAAAACAGCTACCTCTAATGGGCATATTCACCACAACGGCAGCCTGCGCTTGTCTAACAAACCCTTACTTCTATCAGTCCACCTTCCTCTCTCTCTCTCTCTCTGCTTCTCTGCTTCCAAGAGTCCTGCTACACCTCACACCAGTCCCTTAGAATAATTTTCAATTTGCGGTGAATATGAGTAGAAAATAAATCAGATGTAACAAATGCTATATATATATTTTCCTCTCAGCTGTGAAGCCACACAAATTCCTTTTGTTCTTTTGATGAAGGTTTGATATCCACCACAGTTTGCTGATGTAAAAAGCAAAAAAAAACCAAAAAAATATATGTTCTCCTTGCAAACTCTTCTCCTCTCTTGTCTTTGTGGAGTTGGTGTGCTTCTGGTCTGCACACGTCTGCTTCTCTGTCCTCCTCTCACTCAGTCCCGCTCTGCTCTGCTCGCCTGGAGAGAGAGGGAATAAGGAAAGAGCAGAAAGAAAAAAAAAAGCCAGTCTCTCTCTCTCTTACATACACACACCAGTCATCCATCACAAGGATCTACAAATAGCAGAGCCCCCGACTCCACCCCTACCCCTCCCCTCCTCCCCCACTCCTCCCCCTCCTCATACAACACCCCCCTCAGAACCCTGCCTGAACTCACTCTCATTCCTGAGATCCCCTTTTCATTCCCTTGACTCTATTCACAATACGAATCTACTCCAAGTATCTTTCTTTTGCGGTCTTTTTTTTTTTTTCCACTCACTCCACTCCTTCTTTTCTCTCAGGTTTGCCTCCAGGCGAACCCCCCAGAGAGAGACCTAACCTGCATGACACCGCATAACCCCTGCCCGAAGGGAGAAGGCTGTGGGGAGACGGTGCCGCGTTGAGTGTGTGAACGTCCACATGTAACGAGGGAGAATCCTCCGGGGAAGGGAGGAATCAACACCTCGGCCCGGGGAGGCAAAAAGCCGGGAATAAATTATCAGTAAGTGTGGTCTAAGGGTCTAAACATGTACATCATGTGTGGCCACGCAAACAAAACCTACAGCGGAGAACTGGGGAGAAAAAAGCACATACATTCATTTTGCCCCCACAGAATGTGAATCCACTGAGGAGGCAGACCACAGCCATAACAAGTAAGCCAGCACTATATTTTAGGCACAGTATATATGCAGAGATTACAGCTCAATGTATGCAAATGAAAAGACAAAAAGCTACGCTGAAAATCCTACCTGCCCTGTTATTTGGATTTATGAGAGTAACTGGCACACAATCCCCCTCTTAATGCCAGGACCATGCATTCCCTAAAGTGGACACGGAGCATAAAGACATAAACTTGGGCTGTGTTGAGAGGGGAGGGGGGGCTGAATGATAAGCAGTGTTCACAGGCTGTTATTTACTTTAAATGAATTCTCAATATTTTGCAAAGGTTGACACTAAGTTAAATCAATGTGTGTGTGTATAGATATATATATATATATATATTACAGTCTAGCCGCTGTGGAACACATAACTGCAGCTTTCAGGAAACTTTTCCAAACGCGCACTGATTTACGCTACATGGAATCACAAAGAATCACAAGAATAAAAAGCTAAATCGAGCAACCATTTCTGCATTTCACTGTGCATACTGTTCACATGGATCAGCTGATTGGGTAATGAATACCCATCATTACTTAAGCCTTATGTGTTCCATGCACTTATTTAGTTTTGCTTTAAAAAAAAAAAAAAAGGGCCAAAAAATGAGAACCATGGAAGTGTCTGCTACTATATTTTGCTTTTGCAGTTTTTTTTTTTACCATTTATTATATAAATCTTGTTTCAGACATGAACTCCTACTTCTATTCATGAATTAGTAGGTCCTATTTTGCTCCTTTCTCCTTTGGTCGGTAAAGAGAAAGGAGAAAAATATTAATAAAAAGTAACTGGAACTTGGTTACAGTGCCAAACAAACCGCCCAGCTATTCTCAGCTGCGCCCAGCTCAAGCCACTCGGTTTCTGGTCTAATTCTGCAGAGGGCCTTCCTGTGGGGTGGATCCCTCCCAACATTAACATCAGCAAATCACACAGAGACCCCCCCACCCCACCCACCCACCCACCATTCACTTTAACTGACAAAAGACACAAAAGAGGAAAAACAACACAGCCAGGGAAAATGTCAGCAGAAATATTTGGTGCATCTGTTGGTTTTTTTGTAGCTTGAGCATATATGTGCGAATGCAGGTGTACACACACACACACAATACGTACCTCAGGAAAAGAAAAAGGGGAAGAAAAAAAAAAGCTCCATCTGCCCCAGTAAAAATGTCAGTGCAGTGTAGATCTTCCCTCTATGAATGGTTAATTAAAGAGGAGACAGTGGTGTTTAGCAGTAATGGGGGGTGGTGGTAACATCCCTTCGCTCTCACAGAGCCGTGATAGGAATGCACACAAATACACAACAGGAGGACTTATTCTGCTGCTCTCAAAGCCGTGCGAGGACATGGCAGCAATTACAATTGTCTGGCAGGGGAGAGTTTGCAAAACACAACAATTAATGTGGAATAGTATCCAATTTGAAAATTTACAGTACTTATTGAGCAATTGGAGTTTAATAAATGTTTCCCTTCAGCTCGTGCCCAAATAGTTGGAAATAAAAAGATGTTCGTCGAGACAAAGCTGGCAGCTGCGCGCGGATGAATGGGGGATTGAATCTCTGAGCTCCTGTGTGCTCGACTCAAAACACTGAAATGTGTTTTAATAGTGAAGGAAAACAGAGACCAAATTTAGCATCTAGAAAATTCCACAGCATGCTTCAGACCTGAGTTATTTGTATTTCACTCTCACAGAGCTGTGCCCCAGAGACAAAAACCCTGCACCATTGAAAGATGTTGAAAAGGAAAAAAAAAAAAAAAAAGCAACACAGCCAGAGTCTACAAATCTGTTTTAAGTTTAAATTTTGTTTTCCTTTTAAAGCAAATGATCTGCTGCTGGTATTTTATAATACGGACAAAATTAGCCGTCTCCGAGAAGAATTTCAGTGCATACATTTAAAGCAAAATCACATCCACTCACAAAACCCGCAACATATATGTTTGCGGGTTTGTGTGCGCAACGGATAATGTGAAGTTGATTACAGTACGACTGACTCATTTTACAGTCATCACGATCGCTCTGGAGCTGGAATACTAAATAAAACCCCTCTGGAGTTTTAGCTGTAAAACAATACTCTTCCTATCGTGGAAGCTGTCCGTTGTATATTTACAGAACATGAGAAAAAGCAGACCCATTCTCACAGATGTTTACAACATATACTTACAATACCAAGCATGCATTGACATGGACACCATAATGACACACTCAGACATTCCTGCTATTGTGGAAAGCGGTCTTCACTCTTACTATCCACCCTCTAACCCTCCAACTCCGTAAAATATGTTCAGTTTGTGCAAATTGTTCATTTTTTCCTCTCTGGTGGATTTCTGGGCCTTTCACTTTGTTATTATTGGCCATAATTTGAGAATAAAACAAATATAAATCCTATTTATGGCATTGAAGACACCCTACAAAGGCCCTCATGCAGTTTGTTGACTGATTTTCAACCATTTACTTATACAGTACCAACAGGGTTAATATTTTTATGTTTTTCTAAATATTGCATTGAATAGATTACCCAGGGTATTATGTACTGCACATATACATATTTATATTATATATAAACAGTGCAGCATAAGAATAGAAGTGATTAATAAGAACATGTCTCACACACTGACATGACCTGAACGGTTTCTATTTTTGCTTGAAGGAGAATACGCTGCACATAGTAAAGCTTGCTAATTATTTGCATCTAAACAGCATCACCTTGTGGCCGCAAATGAAACAGCATCAGAGACACAACGTCACACAAATTTCAGGGAGTGCAAAGAAATTAAATCCACACATTAATTTAGAAAATAACTCTGTCTACATCCTACTATAGCGCGCATACATTATGATTTTCATAATAAAAAGACAACCACGGAACGCAGCTTGATGTCTTTTAATCACACTGAGTTGCATAGCTTCACAGTAGCACCAATATCACATGTTTACATGGTCAGACAACCACGCAGCAGGTGTCACATTACACTTGATCTGTAACAGCTTGAGCCTGAGCGAGCGTTACTGAAAGAGTAAGACAACAAGGCAGGTTTAAAAGTAGCTAAAACTCAGAAACCATCTGGATTAAGAATCTCAACAGAGGGCAAAGAGCAGATTCGTCATTTGCATTAAACCACCCACTACAAGACTGAAAAAGGTTTAAAAAAAAAAAAAATACTAATAATAATAATAATAATAATAGTGGGAAAAGAAACTTGCATAATAAACATAAAATGATAAATACGTATAAAGCTATAAAACTGTAACAATGTCACAAAAGGGTCAAAACTTGCCCTGAGAAAAACTAAAATATGACAACCCAAGAACACTGAGATATAAGACTATATAAAATAGCAGTAGTTTTAAGTATCACAGCACCAGCGCTAAAGTGAGAACAAAGACAGAAGTATTCACACACAACCTTTGACCTTTCCCTCAGCACATCCCTTCCAGTGATCGTCGTTTTCTATTCACACCATTACGATACGTGACACACATATGAATTGTTTCTGGAAGCATACTTTGGAAAGAAAAAAGTGGAATAAAACTTCCCAACAATTCATACAGTAAGGCAAACTATTAACTTTAAGGCACATCACTTTGGTCTGTTTGACCCGAACTACATTTATAAGCAAACTTTGTAATAAAATAGACGCCACTGCACACCACAATTTGTCGCTACATCTGCTGTACTAGATTTTAGGGATTGAAATATCCAAAAGACCAATAAAAAATAAATACAATGAATTCATTTCAAATTAAATAATGGTAAAGCTGAAACCCCAATATTCACCGGTGTAAACATATGCGTCTTCCATTACCAGTGAGCAAGAAATTAAGAGGGAACTATTGAAACTAGTCCTTAACTGACCTAAAACAGACCGTCAACATCCTCAACATTCCTCAGCTTTAGAAAAACGTAATGAGCCGCAAAGACGTTCTTTGGATTTCTTGTCGACAAACCTTAAAGTCTCAAACAAAAAAAAAAAAAAGAGTTGAGAATAACTGCTGATTAAAATATGGTGTCTAAAATAGATCCTTCTCATAACCTTTAGAGAAAAGTCAGACTCGTGTTTCCCAAACTGTGATGACATTCTTTTAATGGCAATTAATCCTGGAGGAGAAGGGGAGAAAAAAAACAAAGGAGGCATCGTTAGCAATGTAAGCAACGTTAAGCCAGACTTTTCTGTGGCGAACCGCAGACAGGTGGCTGAAATGCCAGGAACCTTCTTCAACGCAGTAATGAGGAAAACTACTTGTCACTAGCTGATGACAGTTTCATAAGTGCATCGTGCCGTCCCATAATTTAAATGTGACATTTTAATTGGTGTCGATTGATATAAAAGCATTACCTCCTTGAGTGTGTCACCGTACATGCACATGAACATCATCGGGTATTTGGACTGAGTTCATTTCCTGTCATACCAGCAGTACCTAAACTAATAATAGGTCAGGGTAGATCTGTTGTAGCCTACAGACCACAGAGGAAGGGGATGTTTTCCCAACTGTGACGGTTTGTTCGCTCCTTTGTTACACAAGGCGCAGGCTGTCATTCTGAGCAACGTTTTCATGAAATATATTAAATTTGTTGTGTAAGAAGGCAATACTCACTACTCCACAGCTGGTGTTTTCTGTTCCCTGCCCACCAGTTGAGCAGCTGGATTCGAGACTCTGCAGCTTGCTGTTCTCTTTCTCCGTTAACGTTTGGCTTCCCAACACCTTCCTCTGTTATATAAACAGGAAGTCATTATCAGGGGATGAAGTCAGATTCAGATGTTTGGGCTGCATTAAAAAAAATAACCTGTAATTTTATTTCCTCGAAATGCAGTATTCAAAGTTATTCCAAAAACCTATTTTCTTGTTTAACATTTAAAACTAAATATTTTCAAACTCAATGTGAATATGAAAATATTAAAAAATCTGCAAGACAACTGTAATTCATCGTTGTGTCTTTGTGTTCATGAGCATGAAAAAAAATTCTTCAAAAAGAATAAAGAGTTAAGAAGGCCTCCAAAGTGAAGGCTACCCGAATACACAGGATTATCGTGAACAAACCTTGATAATTCCACCCAAAGAGCGTGAACGCCAGTGTCTGCGACTGAATGGTGTCCGAGGCTCAGATGAAGGTGTCAGCAGAGGCTGTTTTTCAAACTACACATAAAGATAAACGATGTTACGTGACGCTTATACAAGCTATCGGTCTCTGTGTTGCTTTTCTTCACAATGGCCGGATTAAGATACCTGTCTGATGAGTTTCTTCTTCTTGGCAGACTCAGGCATGCTGTTGACTTGTTGGTACAGCTCTCTCAGGGCAGATTCGGTGTAGCTCTGTGTATCAGGTGGCCTGACAGCGCTGGTCTCACCAGAGATTGTTCTCATTGCGCGAGACGGGGAGGCAGGTGTTGCCCCAGCCACGGGCCCCTCTTTGGACCCAGAGCAGAGTGTCAAGTCATCCTAGAAAAATCAGGATGAGATAGTCTCACTGAGCTACTACACGGGCATAGGACAATGAGTACAGTTGAATGACACATGTGAAAAAAACAAAACAAAAAACAAACTCAAAACTGATACGGCATAATTTCAGGATCTTATGAAAATCATTCTTAATTCTTAAAACTTAATATCTAAATGCAAAGCAGTGCTAAAGCTCCCTCTTTTCATTAAGATAAGCTTAACAAAGAAGAAAAACACTTACGTTTGACTGAAGAGTTTTTGATCCTGTGAAGTATAAGCGGGCATACTCTTTGATATACACAGGGGCCTTCAAAGAAAGTAAACATGCACATTAAATCCTCTGCATAAATATCATTATATATGACAATAAATTATTTTACATATCACTGTCAACACAAAGAACGGTCTATTAGAGATGTTCCACCCTGAAGGCTACACTGTGTGTGCCAATCAGTAGTTAAAGTGCAATGCACATGAATGTGAATGAGAAGAAATTTCTTTCTTCAGACTATATGCTTCAGACAACGCAATTTACACAGTCAATTTGAAATAACAGAACGGCCAGGCTACCACATTACAATGACAGATCTGCTTCAATATAAGCAAATATTGTATTTTATTTGAAGAACTTGAGATTTAAACGGTGAAGAGAAAAATAACCCTCTGTGACTGCACAAATCAAGAATGCTCCCTAGGACGTAGATGAACATGTTAACTTGTCAATAATCACGAGAAGACTTCAGATGATTTGCCTCAAAAACAGAAAGGTCAGCCTACGGTTCAAAAACAACATACACAAAGAATGCAGTGGAGTTGGGGAGTGAAATTCTATGGATACAAAAATTCACCTCCATCAAAATGAAAGAGAAAGAGCGCATTAAAAAACGGAACAGTATATGACCGAAGCAACAGGATCAGTGTTGAGGTATACGGGAACATTGTTTATGCTCACAGTCAGGTGAATACAGAAAAACTCACAGGTAAAATGTCACCATTCAGCAGAGCAATGGTTCTGAACACACGACCAAATCAACTTTGAAGATAAAGGGGAGAAATATACTGGGCTATCCAAGTAAATTAACCCATCTCAATCTAATAGAGTTGAATTCTACGTATTGAAGAACGAAGGCAAAAAGACTTCACTACAAGAGCTGAAGATGCCTGCAGCAAAGGACTATAAAAGATTTAAAAGCATCAGTAGGTGTGTATTGGTCAAGGACTGGAAACCATGTAATGTTATGTATAATGATGTGGCCAAGTACTGTGAAACCTATACATTTTGGGCATTTTATCTTTAAAGGGCTGCATCGCCCACCTAGTTTCTTCTGTATTTATATAAACTACTGAAATCAGACCTTGCACTTTGATGTAGTCTATCTTTGTGTGAATGCACTTAAGCAAAGACCCTGAAGAACAAAAAAAAATGAATAAATAAATAAATCCAGAAGTGTCGCTAATAAGAATGGTCTGGACTGTAAGTCAATCACAGTCCAGATCTAAAAGGTTGCTGATTGCACGACATTTAAAAAGCCTTTATTGATTTTTCTTTCACGTGCTAATTCTGTATTCTTTTCTCCTTTACCCTGTCTGCATTTCTTGTAACCCTGACGACGACGCCACTTGGAATAAAAGGTTCATTCAGTAAAAAGAAAACACATAAAATTACAAAGGAAACATGACCGCTTCGTGACTGTGATGTACTCTGTACTTTTTTATTCAAATGTAAATGGTAAAGTCTGCCTGTTTTGTCTAGAGCTGACATCAAACTTCACAGGCAAAATCTTGTTCCTATCAGAACCAGACAAGCTATATAACATGTTGCATTTTGTTTATACTAAACTATATTCAAACGCCTTTAGAAGGCAATAAAGGTCGGCTTACCTTCAACAGTTTCTGTGAATGCCTGATGAGGAAAGCTACGCCATTATTCAGTTTCTCTAGGTTTCCCTGCAGGTCACTTGCCATCACCTGCAATATATAAAAAAATAAATAAAAGTATATAATTGATAAAAATAACAGAGCCAAAAAACTGCGTTGAGGTTTACTTGACCACAAACACTGTGGGGATAGTTTCAATGTGGAAATAAATTAAGGGTCCTTGCGTTTTTGGGCCAGATGATGTGCGGAGCAAACATTTTGGCTAAGTTCATAGCCGACATCTTGTTGACGTGTTGATTGCGAGCGGTGTGGTACAGTAAGTCCAGCAGCAGCTTCAACAAGCTGCGGTTGGCCGGTGGGAGCAGCATGAAGAGCAGCTGATATGCCTCAATCTGGCGTTCCTTATCTGGCACATTTGTTTTGTTCCCCTTATCATCAAAGCACGCCAACTCTGTACACAACATATAAAGACAAATATTACGGAAGCCCAATGGGGTCATTATTTTTTCATAATAAGGAACACTTATTATTATTTTTATTGATTTGAACATTATTGTATCTTAAGTAGTGACATAGATGGTGCATGAGTCAGCCAATACCTCCAATCTTCAGGTGGGCATGATAGTGTCTGTGTGTTAGCAGAGGCTCTGGCAGCTCTCCCAGGTAGGCTTTCAGCAATGTAGCTGCATCATTGGGGTGGAAATCGCCTGTCTCTAGATCTATCTCTGCACCAGCATTCAGCATCTCCCTCAGGGCTGCCTGCCTTAAGCTGTGGCCTGGCACACGGAACAACCCCTCCACATGAAGATCTGAGAGGTGGGAGAGAAAGATGGCGAGAGACAGCGGTGCGTATCGGCGCATAGACACAAAGTGAAGGAGACACAGGGAGACAAAGACACAGCAGTAAGGAGGGAGATGGAGTGAATGAAATGGAAGGAGGGAGACGGCAGGAGCAAAGTGCTTTCAGATAAATTATTGACTTAAGCATTTGCTCCCAGTGTCCACTTTCAGTGAATGACATCATTGCTTCTAGAAATAAACCATGACCTCATACTAATTCACTGCTCTCCAACAAAGTTAAAGAACAAATTGTGAACATGCCTTGAGGCTTAACAAAACTAATTAGTTAAGGCTGTTAAATGCACGGTATGAACAAAGTATATCAAGAAATCTTTAAATAGAGTGATTATTAATGATGTTTGTGTGACAAAGATGCAGTTATGTTTAAGGATTTGATTTCTCATGACATTTGTGCACGCAAATAGACATAATATCACAAACTGCTTCATCAGAGATTATGCAGGCATATTAAACGATACTCACTTTTACTCAAGTATTCGATGAGCTGATAGATCTGTGCTATTCCTTCTTCAGTTAAGGGTGCCCCGAAAACAACTCCCTTGTCTAAAAGGCATCAAATGGCACATGAAGTATAATAGTTAATTCAATTATAGTACATCAGAATCAGAATACTTTATTAATCCTTCAAGGAAACTGTTTTGTTGCTGTTGCTCTCATAAAGTGACAGTTGCTAGTTAGCAGAGCAAATACAACAGAATAAAAGTAATACAAAAATACATAAAAAAAAAATAAAGTAAGATGCATTTAAAGTAAAAGAAACAATATTGCACAAGTATTCACAATATACAGAGGTAAGAGGTTGCAAATAAATGAACAGCGTCTGAAGTGTCAAAGGTGTTAAGAGTGACCAACACTCAGCAGGAGGAGTTATAAAGTTTGATGGCCACAGGCAGGAATGGCCACATTACAGAAGCAAAACAAATTTCCAAATAGAAACTGAAATAGGTGTAGTCTGGATTTTGTCAGACAAATTCCTTGCTTAAACTGTTGCCACCGCAACCCGATCTCGGATAAGCGGATGGAAAAGCTGTCCAGTCACTTGTAAGGTCAGCAGTCCGAGCATTTTGTAAGATGTTAATAACAGGGGGGAAAAAAAATAAACACCAGTGGTTCTCTGCATATAGACTTTACTTGGTAGGCTGTCCAGCTATACCAACAGCTGCTATTGTGCCAACAAATAGCATCTAGTGATACAGAAATAAAAGGTAATCAGGCCAAGGCTGTCCAGAGGCAATACATACAGAAGGACACACAAAAAAAATAGAGAAAACATTATGGCTTGGATAGAGTCTTTTTTATTTTTTATTTTTTGCACAGCTTTTCAGTTGTCAAGCATATTCGCTCAAATCCGTTTAATAACTTTATTGCAGGTTATATGAAGTGCGCAATTCAGTAAATTCCAGTGTACTGACAGATACTGGATCATTGTCATACTAAACTGAATATAATTATTCAATATATAAAGAAAGTTATTTGACAACTACAGATTAATGAGTTATTATCATTAATGACTAGTAATAACTATTTGACACAAACCATTCTCTAGAGCTCAACTGGTTTGTCAGTATTCTTGACATTTCATTTTTATTAATTTAAGGTAGGACACACGGAGTGCTTGGCATTAAACGTATAAATACTTTAATTATCTATTCATTTCAGCTCCAATGGAGATAAATGCCTTGCCAAGTCTGCCAAAGTCTTAATTAATAAAGAACTGCCTAAGCTCTGTGGAGAAATGAGAGCCATTTTAGGTTATTTCTCCGTATTAAAGCAATAACACACTAAATTAGCTTGACAGCTACAACATTTGCTCAAAGCCCGTCTGTTAATATTTGTGCACAATAATGGCTTCGATTCTAACCTTTTCGTTTCAGGAAGTTGAAGGAGCGCAGAAAGCCACTGGATGAGGGTACTCTGGGCTCCGACTCTCCCGTGAGTTGGGCAAACTCCTCCCCTGGGAGGTCTATGAGTCGAGTGATATTGCTAAGTACCAAATCCGTGAATGCTTGTGGATGCTCATGTCTCAACCTCTCCACGAAGAAGTCCGGGTTGAAGATCACTGGCTGGTTTGCGTTTGGCTTTTCCTGACTGACAGACACAGTGCACGTTGTCCCCCTGTTATAAAGAGAAAAACACATGGTGGGCTCATGTTAAGACTAAGTGAACTAATAAAGCTTCGACCTGCTAACAAGACTTTAACCGTTAAATCAGCAGGGATACGATAAGAAACACCGTATTAACGACAGCGTATGTTAGCATAACTTGTTGCTAGGTTAACTGTTAGCTGCTTTGGTTAGCGCTAACAAGTTAACAAGTCACAAAACTGAGTAGTGAAAACAGACATATTCATAATTTAGCTTAAACCAAATCTGAGATGCACCATTTATACGAGATTATAGTTATTTGTTAATTTGAGGACGCAATAAATGAAAAGTCCGTACCTTCTGATCAGTTTGTGATTGTTTTGGGGAACATTTTCAGTCGCCATTTTCGTTTTGAATCTTCCGCTGTTTCATTTTTAGTCCCGCCCATCGCATCGTGATTGGCCGAAATATATGTACGTCACGGCGGTTGAACTGGGCGGGGTCATTTGTCCAACAAACAGAAAAAAAACAGGAAGTTCAATCTTTGCTTGGTGTAAATAGTACAGTCAGTGGTGTAAACATAGATCTCTTCTGAACTGTCTAACTACCATAATCAAGAAGTACTGCCCCTTGGTAATTATTTATAAACACAATTTTCTCCCTATAAACGTTTAATTTAAATCAATAAGGATAATAAAGATGCCCTATTTAAATATAAACCATAGTTTACTGACTGCTTGAAAATATGTACTTATATAGAATTTCACTGAATGAAACCGATAAAATAGTCTAGTTACTGGTCATGCTAGAGCTGCATGTTAATTTGTTTCAGATTGTGTCTCACACAGACAAAAATAAATAGATGGCTTAAGTGTGTTTTGCAGTAACGAACTGAAATTGTCATAAGAAATTATTGACTGTTGACTTCTATTATTTATTTAGAATGATCTATTTAGAAAAAAAGGAACATATTTTTTTTAAAGATCTAGCTGATATGATGTATTAGGGACACTCAATTATTTGTTCTTCCAGCAGACACAGAGCCTCACTGATATTCATCTGGTGGTGAACTGACAAATGTTAATGCAATGTTTCCCCTCATAAGGGTTGGAGAAAGTAAAATCGAAAGACAATTTGGTCTGGTTATCCTGGGGAAATGCAATGATATTTCCTTGGGGATCCACTATTCAAGCAACCATTTTCACATTACAGTCAGTCGTTGTAGCTTTTGTCAATATAGCGGGGCGGCACAGTGGCACTGATGCCTCACAGCAAGAAGGTTCCGGGTTCGAATCCTTTCTGTGTGGAGCTTGCATGGTCTCCCTGTGGCTGGGTGGGTTCTCTCCGGGTACTCCGGCTTCCTCCCACCATCCACAGACATGCTCGTCGGGAATTGGTCAGGTTAACTGGTGATTCTAAATTGGCCGTAGGTGGGCATGTGAGTGTGAATGGTTGTCCTTCTCTCTGTTAGCCCTGCGATAGACTGGCAGCCTGTCTCGCCTGATTCAGCGGTAAGAAGCAGTTACAGAAAATGAATGAATGAAATTTATTAGCACAGATTTAAATCATTTTATTCAGAGCGCTTATCCACTTTGTGCCACTCAGTGGTGCTTCCCAGAGTGGCTGTATGTAGGCTTGCTTACACAAAGTAAATTATGCAGTGATTGCAGTGATAATTGGTCAGTGATGGTGCTGGTCACCTAGCAACCACCTAATAATGCATCTGGTCAGTCACTAAACCTCATGAATTCATTAGACGTTGTAGTCTTGGGTTGTGCAGTCTGTGCAGGTGGCATTTCCACTAATTAGAAAATACATTATTACTGAATGAATTTATTTGGATGAGTCGTAGAGTGAGCTACACTGGGCCAAAGCCACGTGATGTTGATATTTGAGCTTACATAGACAGCATTGTAATGCAAACTGTATGTCAGTCTGTGAGTCACACAGATCATAGATAGATAGATAGATAAATAGATAGATAGATAGATAGAGGCATTATGTAAAATATCCTGATTATTCTATGTCCCTTGCCTCTGAAATGTATTCCACTTGAGAAGGCAATACAGCAGACCCGTGCCATAGTGTGACACAGTGGGAGTAGTACAAATTGACATCAAGCTGGGCATCTACTTTGCATGTCTGCAGGTTACCTAGCTATATATTTATATTGGGTTGATAGGCTTGGTCAGGGCCAAGTCTCATGTAGCCCACTGTTGGTTGTCATGGCAACTCTACACCAAATCCAGAAATTTGGCAAAAGCATGTATAAGACAGAAAATACAGTAAATTACATACAGGTTTGAAGTATTGTTGTGAAATATGACGTATGTTATAAAATTTACAGATTAAATGAGTGAAAAATACAAATAGGCTATAGTTACAACAGCTCCAAACAGAAAGAAATAACACACATAAGTGATTTAACACTGCCGGCAAACAATGCATGTGTGACTCACTCAGAGCGCCAACCTATATTTTTACAGGCTGATGAAAGGATAACACCTGCTATCTTCTTTTTATATCTGAACCATTTTCCCTCATTGTTCTGCAGATTGAATAATGAATGGGTATGCCATCACTATGAGATGAGCGGTACATCTAAATTATAATCTTGAATAACATGTATTTCAAACAATATATTAACAACATTGCCAGCATCTTGTCCGGTAATTTCTCTAGAAATTACACTTAATTAAAAAAAAAAAAATACAGTCAATATTTTAACATCTGTCAGATTCATGAAAGCCTTACAACACTTACTGTTACATTATATTTTATTTGTAGATTAACAACAAAGCATCTGAAAGTACAGGAACCTCACATAACACATAACAGTGCAGGTACATTTTTCTCTAAATGCAATAAACTATTTAACACTATTTGCAAAAGGTAACTGCTAAAGGCATCTAACAACTGCTTGATTCTGTAATGCCCTTGCAGGGATAAAAAGGAAATTCATAGAGATAGATTCTTGGAGAAAAAATAAGTTGTGTTGTGTTTGTATCCAAAGGTGAAGCTACGAAAAAAAAACAACATCAAAATCATACGATTCAGCGTGTTTGTTGTTGCAGGTCATGTTGAAAATGGCTTCCATGGCTATCTCCATCCCTCTGATCTAATTTGTTAGTGGCTGTACTCCTCATTTTTTCCATCTTTTTTCTATATAGCTGACCATCAATCCTCTCTCTGCCTGTAGTGCTCGCTTCTTCACTGGAACTTCTCTGCCTCAGCCAAGACATATTTCCATATTTCCAGTAACAGTGGGGCCTGAGCCTACCCAGAGTCCTCCAGCATGCTCTGCGAAATGTGTGGGAGGAAATACAAAACAGCAGAGGGTCCAGAGCACCATTGATGTACCACAGTGGAAGTGACAAATAGGATTTAAGGATTGTGTAGACAAAAAGGACTGTGTCAGACCAGACAACCACATAGACCTGCATCAGTGACGAGGCAATGTCCGGAAAGTTGCAAACAAAAAAAGCCACCACGACTGCACCTGGAAAACAAAACACAGATGATGTTAATACTCATTAACTGTATCCATTTGCATTCACTTGCATCTTTGGTCTAAATGAAAGGCACTTTAGATTCATACAGTGGGATAGTTTGCTGCCTTCAACAATAAAAACTCACCGGGAGTCTACCCTACCTCTGCTGAGGCAATCAACACCAGGAAACATGCACAAAATCAATTTTCTAAGTTGTTAGATTAAAATGACAACAGTTCAAAACCTTGCAGTTGGTTGAACGAGAATTACTCACAAAGTTTCCAGCTGCAATTACTTGGCGGAGATTTGCAAAGTTTGTAGAGTCAGCAGCCTGAGGGAGCTCATTCATAAGATTTTCAGTGGCATAACCTCAAGACATAAGCAAGATTCATAATTTTGTATAGCTTACCCATAAGTTTTAGAGCTCTCTTTTCATTTAAAAGCAGCTTTCCATTCTGATGGCACTGGATATCTCGTCTTCCTTCTGGATCCGGACGCATTAAACCCATGTTCCTCCTCTGACGTCCATTCTTCTTCAGGTAGAGCAGGATGAGCATATAAAGAGTAAATATGGAGACCAGTGGGACCTGTATTTGGCGAAGCATGTGTCAGTGTTTTGTACAGATAAGCAAACACAATCTGTCAAGCTGCACTCATCTCACCAGAAAGAAAAGGCCGGCTCTGAGGAGTAAGGCTCCTTTGTAGATGTGTGCAGGATCAGGCTCCGTCATCTCACACATGGTGGAGACCTGGAAGGCATCTTCCTGAGTGGCGGCTGTGTAGTCCAGGATGCAGGCACGTGCCTGGTCATAGACCAGAGCAAAGGGCACGGCCGAGACCAGTGAAATGAGCCATACTGAAAGAAGGCATGGCAGTCGAGACTTCTTTGGGAAGAAAGGAGAGAGGGTTGAAAAATCCATTGTTAGATCCTGTTTCAAAAGCTTCGTGAAATGCTAAATGCACAATGCACTTAATATACACTGCCTGGCTGTGGCATTGTTTCGATAAGCTTCTGCAATGTCACAAGATTCATTTCCATCCAGTGTTGCATTAATTTTTCACCAAGATCTTATACTGATGATGGGAGAGTTTGACCACTGTGCAAAGCCTTCTCCAGCACATCACAAAGATTCTCAATGGGGTTAAGGCCTGGACTCTGGTGGCCAATCCATGTGTGAAAATTATGTCTCCCTGAACCACTCTTTTACATCATAGCACTGCCCCCACAGGCTTGTACAGTAGGCAGGCATGATGGGTGCATCACTTCATCAGCCTCTCTTCTTACCATGATGCACCCATCACTCTGGAACAGTGTAAATCTGGGCTGCCCACACGGAAAGAACCTATATAAACATATAGGTTTTAATATAGGTTTTGAATATATGTGACATACATAAAATTGTCCGTTTTCATATATACGCATATATGCTATATATATGCAGCATATATGCACAGATAAACTGCATATAGGTTTCATATATGTGCATATATCCTCATATAGGTTCTTTCCGTGTGGGTATATGAGGATATATGAAACCTATATGCAGTTAATCTGTGCATATATGCTGCATATATATAGCATATATGCGTATATATGAAAGCGGCCAATTTTATGTATGTCACATACATTCAAAACCTATATTAAAACCTATATGTTTATATAGGTTCTTTCCATGTGGGTGATCAGACCACATGACCTTCTTCCATTGCTCCAGACCCTTCCATTGCTCCAGACCCTTCTCAAACAGACTAACATCTTTTCCACGACCACTGGATGTGTCTTTCGACATGGTTGTTTAAGAAACGAGAAGCAACTTGTAGGAGCCTAAATGCTATTTTAGTTGATTAATATTCAGATTGTGATTTAAGTTTACATGTTTAAAGGCGTTTTACGTTACTTATGATAAAACGTAGGGCGGCACAGTGGCGTGGTGGTTAGCACTGATTCCTCACAGCAAGAAGATTCCGGGTTTGAATCCATGGGCCGACTGGGCCTTTCTGTGTGGAGTTTCCATGTTCTCCCTGTGTCTGTGTGGGTGATCTCCGGGGTTATCTCCGGGTACTCCAGCTTCCTCCCTTTATTTTTTGAAATAAACTGTGGAATGGATTTTTCGCCGTTGACATGACTTCATTAATGAGGAACATGCATTAGTCTAAAAACTAGCTCTTCACGGATTAACGAACGTGAAATGGCCTGACTGGAAACAGAGGACAGAAGAAGGAAATATCACGGTGACTTTTGGCAAAGAAAAGCGACAAGCTGCAGGAGGGAGCTTGCCCTGACGAAATGTTAATTGACACGAATCTATGGAGGATGGCACTCGCTGAGATAGGAAAAAAAGTATCGTTGTTCCGCTGAATGACGAAGTGCTACCTGGGCGGGATGTTGCTTCTCTTTCGGTGAGCGGCGGCGGCGGACTCACAGAGGCTAGCTTGTTTTGGTACTCGACATTAGCCACCTTGTGCGAGCTTCTTAAATGGACTTTGAGATTCGTGGGGTTTTTCCCCTTGAGAAGCAAGCCACATATATTCCAAAAAGTCCCATACAGGACTTTTTTTCTTTTAATTTTCGTTTTTATTTATTTCAGTTAACGAAAAAAAAAATTTCGATTTTAGTTTTCGTTATTTCGTTAATTTTCGTTAACGATAATAACCTTGGGGAGGTACAACTGCAAGCTGAAGAAAAGCAGCGAGAGGCAGAATTTGAGGCCCAGCAGAAGAGGATAGAAGCTGCAATAAAGGCCAGAAAGGAAATGCATGCAATGCAAACTGCGCTGAGTCTGATTCTAAAATGGAGGTCTTACATAAATTTGAAAGCACACAAGAAGATTGTTGCATCAATAAACCTGATGAGAAGGATGGTAAAACAGATACTATACTATACACCTCACAACAACCATCACGACCCACTTTACAAACACCCAGGATTAAACAAAGTGCTCCAGTAGCAACTAATCAATTGGCTACACAAAGACTGAAATTAAAGACCAACAGGGACCATTGCTTAGTGGGCTTTGCCAAGCCATCTCTCAGCAAGCCAACGTTACAGAGTATCTTGTGAAGAGTCACAAAGCATCTCTACTTCCTGATCTCACCAGCCCAACATTAATATATCCTTCAGTAGGACATACTAAGGCAAAACAAATGTTAGAGGAGTTCTTTGGATGACTTCAACATAGCAGAAGCCTACATAAAAGAGGCTTTGGATTGGCCGACAATCAAGCCAGAAGATGGTGTTGCTCTACAGTCCGTATTATTCCTCACGGGCTGCTCCAACACAATGTCAGATATTAGCTACATGGAAGACTTGGACAACACAGCTAATATAAAGGTAATGGCAAACAAACTGCCATTTAAACTCAAGGAATCTTGGAGAAAGTCTGCTTGCAACCTGCAAGAATGAACAAAGAAAAGTTTGAAAAGACTTTGTGAACCAGCAAATTAAGTATCTTTTGCACCCGCTCTATGGAATCATAAAAGAAACCACAACAAACACTAAATATTCTGTAAGACAGAAACTGAAACCACAATGCTCAGTGACATTCAAATCAAGGAAAGTGTTCACAACAGTTACTGTGCCCCCCAAGATGGAAAACAACAAACAGACAATATCAAAAACACAACCTGTCTCAGTGGATGCTAGTAGCAAACCTTGTGTTTATTGTAACATAGAGTAACACAGCCTCACAGTTTGCAAGAAATTCAAGAGCATGCAACACAAAGGCAAGATTGATTTCTTGAGGAGCAATGGTCTGTGTTTTGCATGTTTAAAGCATGGTCATGTGAGTAGCAGCTGCAAACAGAAGCTTCGATGTCAAGAATGCTCTAGACTGTATCCCACACCATTGCACATTACCAATAAAAACTCAAGAGACGAAAAAGCGAAAGACAATTGTGGACTGCAATCTGTTTTAAGTGCCCTTGTACAAACAACTGAAACCTTTGGCGACACAGGGGCTGGTAAAGAAGATTGTGTTCTTTCGATCATTCCAGTGTGTGTCAAGGCACGAAAGAAGGAACCAAGACAGTGGCAACATACACATTTTTGGAGCGAGGTAGCTCAGCTCCTTTTTCTACAGAGTCACTGATAAACCAGCTGAACCTGAATGGACACAATATAAGCATCTCATTGCGAACAGCTGGGAATTAATCGGTTGTGACCACACACACATTGTGGCTGGTCTGGAAATCAGCAGTTTGGATGGCAACCAGTTTGTTGAACTTTCGGAGGTGTATTCACAGAAAGACATTCCTGTATCTAAGGACAATATTCCCCACTAAGAGGATATTGATAGTTGGCCCCACCTTAAGGAGGTGAAAAGTCCCACTATCCAAGCAGAGGTTGGATTGCTCATAGGAGCAAACATTCCCAAGGCGATGGAGCCGCTGCAAGTGGTTAACAGCGTGGATAATGCACCATACGCCGTGAGGATGATATTAGGCTGGACAGTGAACGGATTACTCATAGGTAGGAGTGATATGACAGAGACAAACACACTGACAGGACCTGCCAAACACTGCAGCTAAGAGCTGGAAAAAGTGGATTTCAAGTCTGTGTCAAGCAGTTTGTTGCACAAGTCTTTGTGCAGCTTCATCACTTTGCTGGCGTGAGTGAAGACGCCTAGTTACTTACTGCTGCACTTTTCAATTGGTGAATGCTCAATCGACCTTGATCCTGGCAAAGACAAGGGTTGCAAGTCTCCAACTATTCTTAGAATGGAACTGACTACAGCCACAGTCACAATAAAGATGGACAAGCTTCTGAGGAAGGAGCTTGAGCTGGAACTTCATGAATCGATCTTTTGGACTGATAGCACAGCTGCCTAAAGTACTTAAACAACGAGAGCACCAGATTCAAGATGTTTGTTGCGAATAGGGTCTCAGCAATCCTGGATCACTCTCAGACATCACAGTGGAGATACATCAACACCACTCCGAATACCACTGATCTTGTCTCAAGAGGAGAGACCGTGGAAGCATTTTTGAAAAATGAGAGCTGGCATTTAGGACCAAGTGTCATGCTCAGCTCACAAGCCCAGTGGCCTAAAAAGCCAGATCCTGCATGCTGGATATTGACGAGCCAGAGGTCAAAATAGTGACTCAAGTGCATGTCATTCAGGCACAAGAGCAAAAAGATTCCATGGACCAGTGGATGAACCAATACTCTTCCTGACTTGTGATGACTTGACCAAAGCAGTAACAGTAATTGCGAAGTACTGTCAAAAGCAAAGTTTCAAAGAAGATTTGGCTATGCTAGAGAAACATCAAAGAGTAAAGAAGGTAGCTAACTCTTTAAGTTAAATCCAGTACTTCAAGATGGAGTTATGAGAGTTGGCGGAAGTTTGAACCGCGCTGCAATGCCTGATGACTCCAAGCAGCAAGCCATCTTATCTAAGGATTCACACATCACAAAGCTTGTGCTGAGACACATTCATGACATTACAGCTCACACTGGAGGGAATCACATGTTGGCTCAGCTAGGTCAAAGATTCTGGATCCCTGGAGCCATTGGAGCCATCAGAAGGTTCCTGTCCAAGTGTGTCATCTATAAAAGACTACATGGAGCTGCTGGCCAGCAACTCCTCCTTTCACAAGAGTCGGCATTGATTACTTTGGTCCGTTCCTAGTGAAAAGTTGAAGAGGACAAGTAAAGAGATACGGCGTTATCTTCACGTGTCTTACTATACGAGCCATGCATCGGGAAATTGCATCTTCACTCGACACTGATGCATGTCTCAACGCAATTAGAAGATTCATTGCCACAAGAGGACAAGTGAGAGAAGTGTTTTCAGATAACGGAACCAACTGTCGGTCAGCTGACAGTGAGATGAGGGATTCGATCAAAGAATGGAACACCAACAAGATCGAGAAACGCTTGCAACAGAGAGGGGTTCACAGCAGGTTCTCACCATGGAGGGAGCTGGGAGCGGTTAATCCGTTCAGTGAGGAAAATCCTGAACATCACAGTTAAGGAGCAACTGTTGGATGAAGAGGATCTCCATACCTTACTTTGTGAAGCTGAGGCAGTCATAAACAGCAGGCCCATCACAAGGGCATCATCAGACCTCAACGATCTAGAGGCCCTAACACCCAACCACCTGTTGTTGCTCAAGATCAAACCCGAGTTACCATCAGGAATATTTTATAAAGATGACCAATATGTCAAGTTAAAGTGAAGACCAAGACCAACGAGCTTTGTCGCCCTATAACAAAGCTATGCCTACTTCAGGAATCAGAGGGCTGTTGCTTCACTATTGTGAATGTTGGATAGTCTTTCAGTCAGGCAGCAAGAAGTGGAGCCACACAGTTTTTTGACCTTGCTTTTTCTCTCTCTTTTTCTCTCTCTATTTCACTCTCTTTTATTAACCCACTCCTTTTTAATTTTTCTCATACTGGATTATTGTTTGTATAATTGCTTTATTTTTTGAAGTAAACTGTGGAACGGAACAAGAGAATCATAATTTTTTTTGCCATTGACGTGGATGCGGAGGGATTAGAGTGTGAAGCTAATTCATTAATTAGGTTTCTAACATTTTGTGGAAATAAAACCTCCAATTTTCAGCCTTATTTCAACTACTTTTCATTCTGGGATACAAATACAGAAAACACAAACATAAACTCATTTTGTACTTTCCCTCTGTTCTTTCTCCAGCTGTATATATTTTGAATATGAAAATGTTGTTGTTGGATAGATGCTCTACTTCCCACTGAATATATATTTAAGTTCATCTTGATTCAATTGTTGAGTTAAGAGATATTTTACATAAGGAAGAAAACAAACATGAAAATCACACAATTGATGGCAGCAGAGGAAACTGGTAGTAAACACTACTAAAAACACTACCTTAAACACGAGTTTTGGATTGGTCATCATTATGGTGGGAATCGAATATTGTGACGAGAAACCTGTATATTTTTGTTGTGAGAATACCTTCAGGCTAGAGACGGACCACATGGTGTGGCAAATGGCAGCATAGCGCTCAGTGGTGAAGGTCACAATAACCCAGCTGGTGGTGGCACAGTAGACTTGGCGGACCATGAAGTAGACCTTGCAAACTGCTTGGCCCAGGCGCCATGGGTAGCTCTCCCAGTAATACCGATACAAAGTTACTGGGATGGTCAATAGCTGCAGAATATCTAAAGTTTGAAGACATAAAAAGATGGAGATTTACTAAATTTGGAAGGTGAATGGTTTGTTGAAGTGTAGGCGGTGCACTGTAGCTGTAGTGTTTAAAAGGAGGCACCAAAGTCCAAAAGGGACAGTACTGAATTGAAATCATTCAATTAAGTCAACATTTTTTGTGCACATTATAAACTTGATAAGAAATACAAAATTTGTCTTACCATAATTTACCTTTTTGGTACTCTGGAGTAAAGCGATAAGAGATAAGATAAGCTGACTAAGTAATCACTCTTTAAATTTTAGTTTCTTGCACAGTATAGAGCAGGTAGATGCAGCAAAGGAAAATTCACATTGCCTGAATTATTTCAGTCTAATGTCGTCAGTACTAGACCTTCATAGGGGAATGAATGGTAGTAATGCGTACCTGATATAACCAGACTGAGTAGGTAGAACCGGATTGCACTGACTCTCATGTGAGCATCCAGGAGGAGGGTCAGTATGCTCACGCCATTGAATAAAACCTGCAGAGCATTCAGGGAGAGCATTTAGTGGTTTTACAATGTGAAAAGTTGTATTGTCTGCCATCTGGATATCACTGTGGCTTTTTGCTACTGCTTTGCTGTACTTATCTTATTTACTACTGTTGTTATTCAATGATAAATCTGACTTGTGTGTAAAGTGGGTCTAGTAAACCGAATAGTCATACTCCAAACAAGAAGATGATGCTGTAGAAGATGGTCATGGGCACAGCAATTGTCAGCGGCTCACTTTTGGTGACGCTGATGTCGAGCTGTGGCATGTCACTCGGGCTGACATTGCAGCTGAAGAGGAATGAAATCTGCTCTGAGAGGTTCATGGTGAGACTGGCAGGCGAAAACTAGAAAGATGATATGGAGAAATAGAGTAAAAAATCCCTGAGTTATGAGTTATGTGTAAATAAAAAAAGATAATGTGTTTCATTTCCAAATTCAACCACTCTTGAAAAAAATAAATAAATGAAGAGATTCAGAATGATGTTGGCCATTAAAAAGCACAACTCTGGTCTGGTGCCATTGTTATTCACGTGTCAGCTTTTAAATGAGTGCTGCAACACTTTCTTTTCGAGGGTTTGCATAAATTTGGCGTGCAAGATTCAGAAGCCCAGCTCACAAGAAAAGAAAAGAACACACTAGGAGGGAATACATCTGCTGTATTTTTGCTCTCTCATACATAAACAGAGATGTTATAACCCCCTGACCTCTGGATGATCAACTTTGAGCCAAGAAAAACAGTTATAAATGGTTATTTAATATTAAGACAGTGCACACATTATATTGTCACAAACTAGTATTTTTTTATATATATTTTTCTGTTATCATTTTGATTAACTTTGGATTTACATGAAGCATATATACGGTATATATATCCATACAAATCCACCAGCTAAACCCTTCAGTCAGTAACATCTCCAGAAAATAAAAATCTAAAATGAGATATCAGTGTGCAATCTCGTGATTAATGAAAGTCAGTCACCCTGAACACATTTTCTCAAAAACCTGTTGCATTCTCAGACCAAATTATGCCACCCTTTGTATATAAACCACCAAAAATGATTGCAGTTAAATATAATGGAATAGTAAGTATCTGCAAAATGGACCAATTAGACGGCTTGCAGAATGTACTGTAATTATACTTGTCTGTCAAACATCTCATTTTAATTAAGCAGGAGGCTCAGGGGTTTCATAATACCTAATTAAAATCTGACATGCACACCCTGTACAACCTGTTACACTGCCAGTATTGCTTGTAAATTTAAAAATCAAGATGATTTCCTATGAAGCAGCGACAATGAAGTTGGAAATAGCTCATTTGAAGGTGTATTGGGTAAATAATGTGTATACTCACGTTCAATGGCAGGAAATTCAGGATAAAGACTAGCAGCTCTCCTTCACTGGCAAAAAAACCCCCAAAAAAACACTCCTTTGGTTGTTTCCTTCCCTCAGTGACTCTCTTTCTGACTCTCGCTCACTCACTGTCTAACCTCTTGCTTTCTCTGTCTCCCTCTCTCTCTCCCTCTCTCTCTCTCTACACACACACACACACAAACACTAGCTCGCATACAGATGGTCTCAACAGCAGCAGGTAGAAAATTCTACGTAAATGCAGCTGCCTGTGGGTATATGATTGGAAATGTGAACCGAACATAAGTGTCATCGTTAGCATTGATAATTGCTTTACATGAAAAGCAGCCAATCAATAAATCCACCCGAGCATAAAACATGCCGCCGATCAATTATTAACTCAGTCAGGCTGAGGGCTGGCTATCAGTCAATATGTAAAACACCAGAAAATCTTTTTAATTAACGGATAACTGAGCGATTAACATCAATCACCAGAATCATCTATCAATAACGAGCACACAAAATAAGCAAACAGTCAATGATTAACTAATTAACTATAAGTAACATTTTAAAAAATACAGGCTTTATAATTATTTAAAATGCCATTTAAAAATCTTCATCATCGAAATGTCCCCACATTATCCTCTGAATGCAATCTCAGTTAATTAGAAAACATGATGCATGCGTTTGCGGTCCTAAGCAGATTCAGCTGGAGAGTTGCAACTTGCAGCAAACAAGGTTCCTAAAGTAGATACTTTCTGTCTTTGTTCACCACCTGCTGCTTGGGAACTTGCTGACTACACCCCCCAACATTTTTAATTACTTTCTTCAGAGTCAGAAGTTCACATACATTTCCTTAGTATTTGGTAGCATTGCCTTTAAACTGTATGACTTGGGTCAAACATTTTGGGTATCCTTCCACAAGCTTCTCGCAATAGTCTGCTGGAATTCTGGTCCATTCCTCCTGACAGAACTTGTGTAACTGAGTCAGGGTTGTAGGCCGCCTCGCTCGCACACGCCTTTTCAGATCTGCCCACAAATTTTCTATGGGATTGAGATCGGGGCTTTGTGATGGCCACTCCAAAACATTGATTTTTTTTGTCCTTAAGCCACTTTGTAACTACTTTGGCAGTATGCTTAGGGTCATTGTCCATTTGGAAGACCCATTGGCATCCAAGCTGTAACTTCCTGGCTGATGTCTTGAGATGTTGCTTCAATATTTCCACATAATGTTCTTTCCTCATGATGCCGTCTATTTTATGAAGTGCACCAGTTCCTCCTGCGGCAAAACAGCCCCACAACATGATGCTACCACCCCCATACTTCACAGTTGGGATGGTGTTCTCAGGCTTACAAGCTTCCCCCTTTTTCCTCCAAATGTAATGATGGTCATCATGGCCAAACAGTTCCACTTTAGTTTCATCAGATCACAGGACATGTCTCCAACAATTAAGGTCTTTGTCCCTGTGTGTATTTGCAAACTGTAATCTGGCTTTTTTATGTTGCTTTAGGAGTAATGGCTTCTTCCTCACTGAGTGGCCTTCCAGTCTAAGTCAGTACAGGACTCGTTTCACTGTGGATAATGACACTCTCTTACCAGCTTCAGCCATCATCTTGACAAGGTCTTTAGCTTTTGTTCTGGCGTTGATTTGCACGTTTCGGACCAAAACATGTTCATCTCTGGGACATAGAACCCGTCTCCTTCCTTAGCGGTATGATGGCTGGACATTCCCATGGTGTCTATACTTGCGTATAATTGTTTGAACAGATGAACGTGGCACCTTCAAGCATCTGGAAATTGTACCCAAGGATGAACCAGTCTTGTGGAGCTCCACAGTTCTCTTCCTGATATCTTGGCTTATTTGTTTTGATTTTCCCATGATGTCAAACAAGGAAGTGTGTGTTTGAGGTGTAGCCTTAAAATACATCCACAGGTGTGCCTCCAATTAACTCAAATGTTGTCTGTTAACCTATCAGAAGCTTCCAAAGCCATGACATCATCATCAGGGCATTCCTTCATTATTTAAAGACATAGTAATCTTTGTGTATGTAAACTTCTGACTTTTAAGAAAGTAATAAAAAAATTCTCTAAGAAATTCTCTCTCTCATTATTATGGCATTTAGCAAATAGAAATATTTTTAGTAACCCTAACTGACCTAAAACAGGTTTAGTCTGATTTAACTACAAACAGTGAGGAAAAAATGTTTGTGTGTCTTTTAACACAGTGTATGTAAACATCTGGTTTCAACTGTATATACACAAGGGTAAAGTCACTACACTCTGGTGATGCTGTGCGATTGCACATTCACCTGCAGACTTGCTCACCATGCAGTAATTGAAAGGTAAAACAGATGAGGTCAGTTCAGTACAGGCCAACAGATGTCAACCAGGGCATGCATCCAGGGCATGGATAGACCCATGCCGCATGTAGAGCCTGTTATGCATTACCTGGAGAATAACCTTAATCTGAACCATTGTGTCAGAGCATTACGCCAAATCTTCATCTTTCATTTCGCAGGGACCTGCTTTTTGCTCTCCAAATGGGAGGTGAATTTGACAGTGCGACTGTGTGAACAGATTTATGTCTAAAAAAATATGAGAACTAAAAGCATGGAAACACCAGTGTATGTTTAGAGTTAGAGATGCTTTCAGTGCCTCATATGAATGTACAATTTGTTGTTTAGCTGCATGGATACAGTAATCAGGCAAGTAGAGGAGATTTTATTTCTCAAAATAGCAAAGTAGTGTTTTTACACACTGATTTTTGTAAAGCTCAAAGAAAAAGGACAATGTAATCAGTGAGCTTTGGAGGCGCTGCTTGGTAGACTTTGTAACCTTTGCACTGAGTCAGGATAACTACTGACCTTGTTTCCGTGCTGCTTGTTGAAGCTTTATATTTATACAGACGCGTAAATAATACGTCTACAAATGTCAAACTGTTCCTTTAAAGAACAACCCAATCTAGTGATTGATATCACACAGAGTGTAAGCTTCTTTTCATTAAAACCAATAGAGCACTGTCTGAGAAAGAATATTTATTATTCATACACAAAAATCCTTCACATATAGGTTCCTTTATATTGTCTCCTATAAATACAATACATATTACAGTATTTCCTTATATCAAGGCCAAATATGGATTTAAAACTGAAACAATAATAGCAATTTACGGAATTAAATCATCCTAAAAAAAAAAGGGAGGGGAGTGGGGTGGGGTGGGGTGGAGGGATTACTAAAATATATCATGTTCTTGTGTTAATCCAGCATCCTTTGCCATGGCGTAGAAATGCCCTTGTTTTTCAAGCAGGTTGGCCGGAGAATCAAATTCCACAATTTTACCAGCGTGAAGCACCATTATCCTGTGGAGAAGCAGAGTAACAGTTACCCACTATGCAACTATACACGGCTGCAAGAGGAAGGAAGGATAAACTTTTTCTTAAATGTGAAGGAGATTGTGTGCATATTTGTGCTGACGATTTTTAACGTAACGTGAGTTCAGGATAGGGGCGCTGTGTGGGAGCGTATTCTGTCAAGGGCTCCCAATGTTAGCAGAAGAGTAAAAGGCTAACACGAATATAACTGATTTTCTATTTATTTATTTTTTTGTCAGAACAAGTGGGTATGAAAGGTTCCCCACAGTTTAAGGTCAGTTTTCATCTGCTGTTCATTTTTATAATGTGCTGCAGAGATAAGGGTTAAATATAAAATTCACATTTTAAAACAATCTATATAATACGACAAATAAATTCATACACACTGGCTCCTAGTATAAAGTACTTCTTGCCCTTCCAGGTGAAGTCCCTGGAGTCTTTGAAGCCTCACGGCTCTTTTCATGATTGATTCTATTCACAGATGTGTGTATGGCTGAGGCTCACTTAAGCCTCACAGCTGCGAGCATCAAGCTTCTCTTAGAACACGGGATGCTACTTAACTACTGGAGCACATGAAACCTGATACTGAACCCCAACAGCCTGTTGTTTGAAAAGAACAACACGATGCAGTTTCTTAATCAGACTGTTTCCTCAGTTTCTGAATGAACTTTTAAAGCAAAATCAAAGTCAGTGTAGTGTAGAGTGATACCCAATGCTCAGTTTATTGGAGTGACAGCTTCAGAGGTCGACCTTGGGTTTAGCTTTTGTTGAATATGTTTTGTCTAGTCTTGGTGGTGTGATAGCACAGATGGGGGGTAAGATGACGTTGTGAGCTTGTTTGCTGTTTACTATATTTTTGTTTACTATCTATTATACTATGCATGCAAGGCAAAAAAATAAGTTCCCTGTGCAGCCTCGGGCACCTGTGGATTTTTCTCCATATAGAAAAACAAAACAATGAGTGGAGACAGCAGGAAAATTGCCACTGACAGGAGTGAAACGACTGTTTAGACGCGTCATCAGTTTTGCATTTTAAGGAACCCTGACTCACCTGGAGCTGTCCATGATAGTGTTCAGGCGGTGGGCGATGGTCAGGACAGTGCAGTGTGAAAACTCTTTGCGGATGGTGTTTTGAATCAAGTCGTCTGTCTCCAGGTCAACAGCTGCCGTGGCCTCGTCCAGAATCAAGATGCGGGTCTTTCTCAGCAGCGCTCGAGCCAGACACAGCAGCTGCCTCTGCCCAACGCTGAGAAGAGAGTGACATGTGTTGATACCTCAGTAGAGTGTTTTTGGAGCAGAGCGAATGGAAAAAAAAAAATATTCAGCACTTAATAGTACTTGCTTAAAATACACAGAATGGTCTTGTGCTCATGCAGAAGATTTAGGACTTGCTGGTGCAAACAGCTGTGCTATGTGGGTGGTGTGCACTGACACTCGGCTAGGTTCAGGCAGTGCAAATCTGAGGATGCTCGAGATTCCAACCCTTGCAGGTACTAATTAGGCTTTGAAGTCTGTCTTAGTGTGAATGGATCAAGTGGAATTTGCACAGTTCGTTTGATGGAAACTTGACTGCTGAGCGGAAAACACTGTTTAGAAATCCTTATTCGGAGTCATTTATGGCTGATGTTTACAAGTTTCAGACTAACATTCACAGAAACTCACCAAATGCATTGATGAAGGTCTGTGCCATTTACCCGCATGTTGACTGCTTGTTTTCTATTTTTAGGGCATTAGGGCACTTTAAATTTAAGACTTTTAAATAATTATATTTATTGCCCACCTGAGATTTTCTCCTCCCTCTGCGACTTCATGTTGTAATCCTTCCTGCAGACCGGCTACAAAGTCCTTGAGATGGGAGAGCTCCAGTACTCTCCACATATCCTCGTCACTGAATTTGTCAAACGGATCCAGGTTCATCCTCAGTGTCCCAGAGAACAAAACTGGATCCTGTGCGCACAGAGTTGAGTAGGTCAGTGTACCAGAGTCTGTTACAGAACTAAAAGTGAATGTCTGCTAATATCTTCTGGTGCATACCTGTGGTATGATCGTGATCTTGTTTCTCAAGTCATGCAGGCCTATCGTGGCGATATCTACACCGTCAATGAGGATGTGACCTTCAGCGGCTTCAATAATTCGAAACAGGCAATTTGTGAGACTTGATTTCCCAGCTCCTGTGCGGCCCACTATGCCAATCTGAATGCGGTGAGAGAAAACACAAAGGATAAAGCTGAATGGCTGGCACATACTTTCAAAAAGTTTCACAAATTACACTCACCAATCGTCTGTTTATGGATACAAAAGGAGGGTTGTTATATTCCCAAAACACAAACTAAAGGAAAAATCTAATGCTTTTATACTCTGATTGCAGCCTATACTGTGTTGGTGAAAGCATATAAACCCAGCAGTGTTTGCATCGATATTATGTTTTACAGAAACAGCCACAGCTTTTCTATGGACTGTCTAGTATCTTACAGGGGCTATAATCAACTCTGCTTTACTGCAGAAGCTTCTGCAACATACTGAGCCTGTATAGCTTACATTTTCGTATGTTATTATCTTTGCAAGAGATAAGAGATAAAAAACAAGAGAAAAGAGATTCAAGATTCATCAAGAGAAAACAGAAAATCCAGGAGAAAAATAAATAGCTGACTTCCCTCAAGTACGCTGCAAAGGAAAGCAATTGAGAACCTGGTTAGATTAAACAAAATACCAGCACTGCAATCATCAAAGACAGCAAGTAAGAGAGGGCCCGAAGGAGAAATATTGATGCGTGTAATTTTCTTTTAGTTGGTTGGTTTCTGCATCATTAAGAGGCAAAGATATGGACTGCCTTGTTAAGTTTGTATTTGGACATCAGTGTTAAACAGTTCCAAATCGTTTCGCATCTTAGGTTGTCATGTTAACATGTTATGTACAACGCCTACATTTATTGTTATGAGGCTGAAACTAACAATTCTTGCGCTACAGTGACTGGTTTTGTTAGACCAACGGTTCAAAAACAACATATTAATATTAATATGAGAAGTAAAAACTGCAAAGTCCCACACGGGAGAATATGAAATTATTAAAGTTCATCTCCATTTACAAAAAAATGCTTTGTTTATTGGTAATTTATGTACCTGTATCTACCTTTACAACCATAAAATGCAATTATGATGTGTCTATGTGTCATGCATTTGGCCCCTGAGGACCATTTATGAAAACGAATCTGCTGGAAGCTGATTTGTGAAATCAAAACTAGTAGGAAGTATGGTGTGCCTATAGTTCACATTAATTACAAAAGGTCTTTTCTTTTTCTCTTACAGTCTCTTGAAACATATCTGATAATGAATCCATTATTAAAACAACAATTAATTCTCTTGCCATCAACCTTTTGATTAATAGACTAATCACTGAGGCTTTAAGGATATATGAGATATAATTAGTTACAACCCGGCACAATGCTGCTGATCTGGGTGGGTTTATCTATTCAGTGTAATTAATGTTTGCAGTTTAAGCTGTTTATACACACATGCACACACAGTCACACACACACACAGACCTTCTCCGTGCTCTCGATGTCACATGTGATTCCATGCAGCACCAGGTCCAAACCAGGTCTGTACCGCACTTTGTAGTTTTGAAACTGTAGCCTTCCTTCCTCTGGCCACTCCGCTGGGGGCCGAGTTTCAGTGACCCACTTTGCCTGGAGAAACAAAGACAAACGGTATAGATGCATTTAGAGGGTGTCCATTCCTTGTTTCAGTGGTGACACCAGTGAGGAGGATAAACGACATGAATTAAAGAAGCAAAAAATAAGGTAAAAAGTTGGGGTAACTCTTCTTATTCAACTTAGTGCCAAAAGTTGAATATATGAAAGCCATTAAATTAAGGAATCAAAGGAAAAATAATGTGCATCATTATTCACGAAAACAGCTGATGCAGTTGCCCAGGCACAAATACAGTCTTGTTCACAAAACAATGCTTTGCTAATTACCTCATTCTCAATTTTGGTGTATTCGCTCACTCTCTCCACGGCTACGATATTGGTCTCCAGCTCTGAGGTCATCCGCACCAGCCAGTTGAGGGTCTGGGTCACCTGCACCATTCAAGCCCAGACAAGAGAGAAGACGGTATTTACCACTTAAAGAGTCATCATAATCATTATATGTATTATTGACACCAACATTAATGTAATCATTGTCTGCAGTCTGTGTGTATTTGTAACTGACATTAAGGGCGTAGGATATCGACACGCCGACAAGGCCGCTGTCCAGAGTATCTCTTGATATGACAGCAAACAGAGCAGAAAAAAACACCACCAGGTTTCCGAGGAACTCCAGGCGGATGGCCAGCCATCTGTAGAGAAAACACAAACACGTACATAAATGGAAGAGCGCAATGTTTTATGATCACACTAGAAAACACATCAGGAGAATATCATGCTTGGATGCTTTGTGTTTTTGCGGTACACTTGGTGTTCAATATCTGACCTGTTCGACACTATCCATGGGTAGACGCTCTTGAGGTTTTCATCAATAGTTATTTCGTTGTGCTGAAGAAACCTGTCCTGATGGCCGTAGGCTCTTATCACTGACAGACCTGCCACCGTCTCACCAAAGTGAGAGTATATTGGCGAGCGAGACACTGAGTCCAGCCGACGCAGCTGTCTTGAAGTGGCCACGTAGAAGCGCTGTGTGTAGAGAGAGGGGCGAAAAAAGAAATCATTGAAAATCAACAGTGTAATATGGATTGGTTTTGCAAGTGGGACAAGTTTTTGTTCCACCTTTTATAATTCTGGTTTCAATAAACAAACCTCTTTTCCTTATTTTTTTCCCCCCTTCTTTATCCTCTGCTGTTTTGTTCAGCTTACCTGTACAAAGTAGTAGACCAGGCCCAGAGGGACGATGATGGCGGCAAAGATAGGAGTGGCGAGACAGATGACAAACAACGTTCCCAGTACGCCCAGCAGACATAGGACCCAGGAGCGGAAGGACTGAGGAATGGCTTCATCTACGGTAAAAATGTCCTTCGGGACCAGTGTTGGAAAGTTAGTCTTTATATAACGTACAACAGTAGCTTTCAGCGTTTTAAACGAAAAAGAAAAGAAAATGCACAGAGAAATTCTCGATTTTCTCATTAACACTTGTTGAAATGTCAGGTTTCGTGCAGGACAAGGAGATATAGAACTTGAGCACACCTGAGAGGACATTTGGAAATAAAGAGATCACACTAAGAATGGACATCGAGCTTTGATGGCTTCTTTAAAATTGCTCCATCTGTACAGGAGTCCTCAATTTCATCCCTGTCCATCAGGAGTGTCCTTGATAATAAATGCTACCGACAGAGTAGCGAAATTAGCTTTGCTCCCAGGAATAAGTGATGTAACTGGTTTTCATCCAGCTGAGATTATGCAGACTTGTTCAAGTTGATGTTTCAATTTCAAGAATATTCCAGAGATTTTTTTGAAGTGAAAACAATTACACCCTCTGCAGCAGACACACATTAAAATTCGATTTTGTTCAAATACGAACGCACTCTTGCTTGTTGTGTTGAGACTAAAACATCTAACCGTGGTATGTGCAAAAGCAGCAAAAACAAAAGAACACAAAATGAAAAAAGGAATACGACAAAGTGAACAATGAACCCTACCTTTGCAAAGCGGTTGACCACTCTTCCAGTCGGTGTGGTGTCAAAGAAAACCATGGGAACTCGCAGCAAGTTGTTCAGCAGTCGTGAGTGCATGATACGAGATGCAGCAATCGAAGCATTGGCCAGGATCAGAGTACCAAGGAACACAAAGAGGCCTGGGACAAAAAGAACCACATTTTTACAACATGGGACTACACCTACACAAACTGACATTCATTCTACCAAAACAAAAATGCTCTGAACCTACCGAGAATGTCAAACTGAGGCAAGATTGAATTTGCAGATACGCAAATTCTAAAAGGCTGTTCACCTGAAGTCAGATGAAAGGAAAACTATATTTGACCTACTTAACTTGATGCATCCATTAATGGTGGAAAACATTTTTATTAAACAAGAGCATGATGGTGGTAACAGTGTTGCCTTTTACACTGAAGAGCTTTTTCTTTTGCTCAAAGTATCTCTCAGATAATCATTAACAGTTGCTAAAATTGAACACTAATGCTCGGGCATGATGATGAAGCGATGTGCGCAGCATCCTGTCAGGTGTTTCATTCATGCTTCCTCAGAACTGAAATCCCAAGGAGGTAATTACCGCTTAAGTAAGAGCAATTCACCGAATAACCAGAGCTGCTCTTTTGAGATGAATTCAAGAACTAAAGACAAGTCTCTGCAACAAATGCTGTCTTATATTAACCCCTCACATGAGTAAAGCTTGGGTCCAACGTCAGCCTGTCTAACGGTATGAGTTACAAGTGTATGTACAGTGTAGTCTCCTAGGATGTACTCGGAAAATGAAAAGCGACAACAATATGAAAGGAATTAGCTCTGGAAGACAAGGTCTCTATATTTTCTCATGTCTAATTCGCATCCTGATTTTACCAAATGACATGAAAAGCCTACACTTTGGCATTACAATTGATCTTCCAATCACAACATAACTTAAGAAGCGGCGCTATTTCATCACAACGCCTGTCAGCACGGGCACTTTAATCAAAGCTTCAAAATGAAGCTAGACCCTTTGGGTAATCTGCACACGGGTGACAAGCCTCGAAAAATGACAGACGTAGCCTCCAACAGCGTGAGAGACTTTAGCTAACTTGACAGCGACGCTCACTTCCGACTCTCATTCTGATGTTCCCTGAGGTCCACTGCCATCACACATTCTTTTGTCATGTTCACTATTTAAAGAAATATATAATCATCTGCATGTCGAACAAGAGGCTCAGAGTTCGTTCTGTCTCAGTGGAAAATTATGTTTAAACGGTTTGAAAATGACTGCGGATTGCTACAAAGGTAGCAGTACCAAAGAAGATAATTAAGGCACCATTGTGAAAACATGAATAGATAAATTGTGGGAAAAGACAAATCTTTTTTCTTCTTTTTTTTGTTCTCAAAGTTTAAAGGAATAGTTCAACATTTTGGTAAACCCAGCATATTTACTTAATATCACTGTCAATAGCTGGCTCTTTAAAAGGATAGTTTAGTTCCTCTGAAGTGCTGACGAGGTTCTTATTCGGTGTGTCATCTACAGTGGATGGGGGTCGGCACACCCTGCGTTTAGAGAAGCACCACCAGCACTAAAGTCAAGAAATGAACTTCTGTGGGCGAGGTCAGCAGGAAAAAGTATTTTAAAGTATTTTTAAAGAAGGCCCACCTGAGAAAATCAATATCCATTTAAGTGCATGCTATAGTTACAAATAGTCACACAGCCTTTCCCAACAAGGAAACGAACCTTGCAGGACACTGGAGTTTCTGGTCTACCACAGCATAGATCGGTCTGTGTCATTGTTTGACTTTAGTGCGTTCAAAGGTTAGTTCAGTCCACTTTTTAGGTCGCTAATATATGTTTTCCTGCTGACCTTGTCTACGGCAGTACATTGATTGGCTTCAGTGTCGACACCACATGCAATCTCAGTTGTAAGAAACCCAAGTAAGTTTTGAGCTGAATTAGATTTGTGGCGGTGGGGACTGGTTCCATCCAAACTTCAAAAATAAGCCAAACATCACACGATTTGCTCACTAATTAACATCTAAATCTCGTTTTACCTGTACACAGACGGAACTGCATCAGTAACACACAGACATTGCAAAGCCGTTGCTGTTACTCTGTGAATGCCTCATGCCGGGCAAATACTCATGAGTGAGGCAATTAAACCGACATTTTATTCATAAAGTGTTACATTGCCAACTCAAAGACCCTTGTTATATGACTGTCTTGAGTTGTCAAGTAATGGCGAACACTAACAGGCCATGAACATTTACACATCCCACACATCCAGCAAGTATAACACAAACAAAATTTCCTAGGCAAACATCCAGAAATATTAAAGTAAGGCAACTGGACATGTATAGTTTCTCAAAGACGTTTTGCCACTCACCTGAGGAGGTCTCTTAGAACTGAAGAGGCTACTCAGATGAGTTTCTTCAAGAAACTCTATATGTCCACTTACCTCTCTTTAACCTTTTGGAGAGGTAAGAGAAGAGTGTTCAGTTACCTTGAATTATTCCAAACGCTCCAAACACTCCCACCCTGGTGTCCCTCTTCCAGTTGGGGTACGTCATATTGTAGTAATCCACTGCATCATTGGTCCAGTCACTCAACCACAGGTTTTGACCAATGAATGCAGCGTTCTGGATGAAGTACATCAGAAAGAACATGGCAACATATCCCCAGCCCATGGCTCGCATGTACTGGAGATACACTGAGAACTTCACCTGGAAATCAGAGAGAGAAAACACACTCAGGAAAAATTTTCTAATTTTATGTCACTTGTGCTGTTACAAAATACATTTAGGACAGGACAAATAATTTAAATTACCCGTCCTGTCTCCATAGTTTCCTTTTCTATTAGCCTCTGGCCTTTTTTTGTTTCATCAGAAAATCCAGGTTTTCGTAAAGAACTGTTTTTTCTTAGTCTGACACTATGAAAAAGGGAGACAAGAGATGAAAAAAATAGTATGTAAGTATGGTTAAAAATGAATCAATGTTCTTGCATCATGTGTTGGAAAAATTTTTTTTTGTTGTATGATATGCCACTTTAGCCCACTCGAACCTGGTGCTGCGCTGGCTGCGACGGATACTGTTTTCTCTCTTCAGAGTAGTAGAAACCGCGTCCTCCAACGGACAGTCGGGTTGAGCGTCCTCGCTTTCAGGGATGTGCTCTAAGTCTGCCGTATCCTGGCAACGATCTAAATTTACATTATACACGGTGTTTCGACATTAGATTGAAATGTTACTAAAGCATGGTTCGTGAGGTAGTTGTGTCAAGAATAATATATATAATATCAACACAAATCATTCATAAGATATTGATAAAGACCAGAAATATACAGAGTATATATATATATATATATATATATATATATATATATATATATATATGTATATATGTATATATACTATATATGTGTGTGTCATGACTGTACACTGCACCAGTTTAAGTTCTGCACCTAAAGAAGAGCAATTTAACTTATATTGCTAATCCAGGGAGAAAAAGGGTCAATTACCTGACTCTGAATGGTTCTGATTGCTTTGCTCTTTGGCATATATGTCTAGAAACTCTGCAAAAGCTCCTCTGCTGGCTCGAAGGCTGTTATAGGATCCAATCTCAGAAACTTGTCCATCAACCAAGACAACGATTTCATCTACGTAAGGCAGGAAGCCTACTCCATGAGTCACCAGGATACGAGTCTGCACAGACAAAGAGAGACAAGGGCTCAGCTGTGAAATCACAAATCATTTCTAGGAGTACTGCAGGCCGACCAGTGGGTCTATGAGATGATTTAAAATCCTGTTCTTACATATCTTGAAACACATTACTACTTTATCTCCCATCAATGCTACAAATACACCATCTTCAATTAGTTCACATTAATTAGTGAAATATTTAATGTGGACCGACATATTAGTGTAACCATAGCACAAACCTTGTCTTTGAGTATTCCGTTGGGTCCAATTACTTTTTCAAAGAGATGCTTCCCTACATGAGAGTCAACTGCAGACAAAGGATCATCTAATAGATAGATATCAGCATCACTGTATGCTGCTCTGGCCAGGCTCACTCGTTGCTTCTGACCCCCTGAGAGGTTGATACCCTGTGGAGTGAGAGAGAGTAGAGGAGCAGCACCATATAATCTTGTGTTTAAAAAAGCAAATAGACATTCTGTTATAGGTATGGATCAATAGCATGTTGTGTGTTTTATTTCATTTTTGAACAATCAGTGCAGTAATGCCTGGCAGCCCCTGTTATCCCACCAGCAGCAGCCTTACATTTTAATGCAACAATAATACTGCCTGGAGATAAACAGATGATGTTTTTTGTCTGCGATTCATTGGCAAGTGATTTGCGTCTTTGGAGAATAAGAAACTTAGGGTAATACACTAACTATGGAAAATATCCCTCGTATAAAATCACATCAAAGAAGCCAATTTATCCCTTTAAAGGACCAATGTGTAATATATATGTGCCATCTAGTGGTGAGATTGCAGACTGCAAACAACTAAATACCTGTCACTTCAACTCTCCCCTTCAAATAACCTACAGTGTGTGCAAAAAATGCTTTACAAAATACTAAAACAAACAGCACAACAAAACTGATGCCCTCTTTAGAACCAGCATTTGGCTCAAATGATCTGGGCTATAACAGAAAGACAACAGTGTCACAAAGTGGACTCTATATAGATATAAAGGACTCAATTTAAAGTAACACTTACTTTCTCTCCAATCTCAGTTTGGTCTCCCCCGGGGAGCAGCTCCAGGTCAGGGGCAAGCGCACAGGCCTCAACTACTTCTTGAAATTTCTTTTCCTCATGAGGAACGCCAAACAAGATATTATCCCTCAAAGTGGCATTTTGGATCCAGGCTTGCTGTGGCACAAATGCAAGAGAACCCTAGACAGAAACACAGTGAAAGTCATATGAAGTGCTGCATCTAAGCTCAGCTCGTCCAGCCCCTGTCATAGAAAAGGATGTACATGATTTTCACTCAAACCAAACATTACACAGGCTAAGAGAATAAAAGACGCAAGGTTGGAAAGCCGTACTAAACTGCATTATTCAGGAAACGGGTCATAATGGTGCTGCAGCCTTCACTCTTCTTGTTATTCTCTGATCCATATGGTTTGACCTGTCTTAGAATAGGTGGTGTAAATGTTTTTAGTTGACTTCTATGAAGGACAAATTTGTCTTTCTTTTGCAATGCCGTAAACTGCCAAGTGAAAGCTGCATGTCTAGACTTCATGGCACAAGAAAAGAAAGACAATAAATATATATGAATGAAATATGGCTTCATTCAAGTCCAATGATGTTCTCTTCAGTCCACATTTTGAAAGTGGTCCCAGAAATATGGTTTCTCAGTAAGCTGTAACTTTATTTGCTCATGAAGAAATCTTGGTGCACTGTGCCACTACAGTGACATAGTGGGTCATTGGGGTTCATGTTTTTCTAGTGTTTGTTTCCTCTTTATAAGCCTCTTTTTTATTTTATTTCTTTTGATCATCTTGTTTTTTGTCACTGGTTAAATACAGTGGCTTCAATCACCTTGTGTGCACTAGAAAGAATGAGCTATTCAGTAAACACCTCCAGAGCAACCGCCTTCTTGCACTCTAACCTTTTAATTTGGAATTTAAAAGGAACTCTTGTGCATATTACATACTCCTTTCTAAACCCAATGTTACTGTTAAAGATATACAGATAGAAATAAGGTGTCACCAGAATGTTGACAAATCCTTTGGTGCTGTACATCTCTCCCAGGATGGCTGACATGAGAGAGGACTTCCCTGAGCCAACAGCTCCCACTACTGCCACTAACCGACCAGGCTTAATGTCCAAGGACACACTGGGAAACACACAGAGTACACATGAGGCCAATGCTGCAAAATACAGTAAGAACAGATACAGGTTTTGCAACCACATGTTGTAACAGACATACTTTTTCAGCAGAGGCTCAGAATCTCTCTCCCAAGCAAAGGATCCATCACGTATGCTGACAACAGAGCCTAAAAGATAAAAATAGATGGTCATAGAGAAATGTAATACTGTACATGCACCATTGAACTGGTGCAGCAGGTTTATCAGAGGAAGTAGTGTAAATACAAATGGTGAACTTACTGAAACTGGGGTCGTGGCGCACAATGTCGCTGTCAAGGTCTTCCCCTGACAGAAACTTCTCCAGGCGCTTCTTAGACACCGACGTCTGAGAAGTGTCAGAGAAGTGGTTAACTGACTTTCTATTACACACAGGTTTGGTATGCGTGCATGACTCGTGTGTTTATTGTTGTTTCCTTACTTGCACCATGGCGGCGATGAGCATGGGCAGCATGGCCAGGGGAAATCGGAGGATGTTGAAGAGAGAGATGGAAGTGAAAGCTTTCTCGGCAGTTAACACGTTCTCAGAGCTCACACTTACAAACACTGCAAAAGTGGCCAGCGAAACCTGCAGAAAAAAACAACAGTGTGAGGAAAAAAAAGACCACCTTTGGCCATCCACTTCTTGTCTCTTGGTGAAACTCACACACAGGACTCACCACAGCTGGGGCGCAGCTGAAGATGAAGGTGGAGACAGACGACAGGTAGGCAAACTTCTTCATGACCTTCAGTTCTTGCCCCCTAATGCCCTCCACCTGCGACTGGAAGGATGGCTCCCATGCATAAAGCTTCAGAATCTGGCGGGAGATGAAAGGCAAAGAGGGAGGTGTAGAGGGTATTGTGGAGCACATGGAAAAGGAAAGGGTGGGGGAACAGTGAACTTAATGTGGTCAACAAGAAAACCGCAGGTGGCTGTTATAGTTTAAATGACCGTAGGCTAATATTTCAGCTTCTTCCTGCAGTATGAAAGACTTCCTTGTGAGGAAGGCCTCTTTAAATTCCATGTTCAAAGGAATAAGGGCACTCACCTTGATGCCATTGAGTATTTCATTCATGATTTTCAGTCTCTTGTCTTTGAACTTCATGTTCTCTATCTGAAAATGGATTGTAAGTTAGCAAGGACATGTACTTTATAATTAACCTCATGTTAAAATAGACAAGACAGAAAAATAACAAAGACATCTGGTGCTTTAAAGCAGACAGGATGAGAGGTTAATTGCAGCACAACAATTTCAAATAAACCACTCTGAAAGCCTGTTTCTTTGAAAATGCCTTTAACATAACACAGAAACTTGAAAATATAAAAGTCGGGCTGCCTCTCGAACTTTATGTTCATCTGATGAAAAGGAAGTCTTGAGATAAATACTTGGCTCTTTTGGCCCTCATTCATTTATGCAGCCGAGGGAGAATCTTGTTACTGAAGTTTTAGGCAGAATGCACTGTGGGATCATGCATTATTATTAATATGGAGGACAGTAAAAGGGTTAGGCTCAGTGAGCATTCTCTGTACTGACTAGGGCATCCCTTTGCTATGAAAGCAGCATGAATTCTTCCATACTGACACGACTGCAGACATATTCACACAGCTACATCAGATTTGTCAGCCTGTTCCAAATCTCCTCTTCTACCATAGCCCAAAGGTGGTCTGGCGGATTCTAGTGCCACTGAAGTTCACTAGATAACAAGGCAGCCCATCTGCATGCCTAAACACAAACTTAGACAAAGCAACATTTATCCAGCCTTCAAATATCGAGTTTTTGAGAGTTTGTTCACAATGAAGTGTCAGAAGCTAAGGTTTTCTGCGGTTCTGCAGCCCTTCCTTCCACCTCAAGGTTACACCTGTCGTGCATTTTGTGATTCTGCTCACCATAAGTGTAAAGAGTGGTTTTCCGTAGCCTTCATGTGAGCTCTAAGTGGGTTTGCCATTGTCCTTTGACCTTTCTCATCAACAGTGCGTGTTTGTCCATGGATCTGCTCCTCACTGGATGTATTTTGTTTTTCTGCACCATGCTAAGTAAACCCAAGTGACTATTGGGACGTTCATTGCATTTCATTCATAATCATCCCATCTCACTGAGATGACATCCCATATGAACGTGCATTATCGACACTAGCACACCAGCATATATGTAGTATATGCATTGCAATGAATAAGCAGGTGTGCAAGTGTTTCTAATAATAAAGTGCTCAGCGTATGAGAAAACTGCACAAACATCATTTTGCATTTCCATTAAATATTTAGTTAATACTAAATACTATATTTACATATTGGGCCAGATATTGTGATAAAAACTGCAGAACGCCAGCTACAAAAAAACATTGCTTAATGAAGCATGCCTGCTTATTTTCTTTTGTGTTGGCTTTCTTAGGAAAAAATAAAACTCGTGTTTTTCTTTCATTTCGCTTCTTGCACTTCTGTTTGCACAAGGTAATAACAGCCTGCTTCCACATGAACAAAATTGTTGTAAGTGTAAATAGGGTGTGAGTTTATTTCCCAGATAGCACTTCTGTTAAACTGCGAAAGTGCGCAGCCACTGGAGTAAATGTGGAGATGAGCATCGGAGACTGGCAAGTTTTGAACTTTAAATTATGTTCAATGCAATCCTGGGAAATGGTTATAATGCAGGGTCAAGTAAAAATGGTGGAATAAATAAAAAGACTTACTGGAAACAATATGTACAAACTGTGTAACAACAAGGCTGTATGTGTATTCTGAATGTGTCCGTACCTGGATATTTCTGGCCTTGGTGGCTAAAAGTCCATTGATGGGCACCATTAGCACCATGACTGCGAGCCCTGCCAACACAGAAGGTCCTAACTCCACCCACAGGAAAACAATGGCTATGATGATCTGCAGCGGGCAGGACCACACCAGGTGGATGAAGTTGGTCACTTCGTTGAAGCGCTGGGCATCTGCTGACATCAGGTTTACCGTTTCCCCTACCGTTGACTCTTTACGACTATCATTAGACACCACTAATGCCTTGGAAAAGAAGGCACCATGGAGAGAGAGAGAAGGAAAGTGTGTAAGAGGAGGGCAATTTTGTTGGTGTTGCAATTACTTCAACAAGAAATGAAGCTGACTATTTTTTTTTCATGTTCTTGTTAGTGAACAAAGCAGATAGGGCCTCTTGGAGGAACAGCAAATCTGGCAGATTCAAGAGATTCATGGCAAAGTTATCACTGTGAACAGCTCATAAATTCGCTATTGCAATATATTAAAGAAACGAAAGTCCAGAGACCAAGCAGATGTTCTTTCTTTAAGTCACAATATGTGGCAAGCATCCAATGTGTTGATGAAGGTGATTTTTCACTCAAAGTAACAAGAGTCTTGAGTGGATATTAAAAAAATACAAGTGATTATCAACAGCAGGTAAAACATCACAATTTTTCGCAGTAATTATATTTCTAAAGGTGCTATTGACATGAAATGTTCACCAGTTGTCGGTAATAACCCAAGTAATCAACACATGCAAAGAAATCAATACATAGATGTGTAAATTAAGTAATAAAATGAAATTACACAGGAAAAGAGTGAAGTGGACCGAACACACTCACTGAAATGTATTTAATACTTTTGTACAAATGCCTTTGCTGTTAATGACAGCTTCAAGACACCTCCTATAAGTAGAAACTCTGATCTTCAGTTCTTTGCATAGATTTACTATTGGATTCAAGTCAGATGATTGGCTGGGCCATCCTAGCAGCGTTATTTTCTTTCCTCCCGAACCAACTGAGAGTTTCCTTGGTCGTATGTTTGGGATCATTGTCTTGCCGAAATGTCCACCCTCACCTCGTCTTCATCATCCTGGTAGATGCAGGCAGATTTTTAGCAAGTGTGTCTCGCTACATTTTTCTCATCTGACAAGGCTATATTCTCCCAGTATTTCACAGGCTTATCTAAATGTTGCGTGGCAAATTTTAAATGAGCTTCAACCTGCTTTTTCTTCAGCAATGGAATCTTGTGTGGTGAGCGCGCATACAGGCCACGATGGCTGAGTGCATTACTTATTGTTTTCTTTGAAACAATTGTACCTGCTAATTCCAAGTCTTTCTTAAACTCTCCACAAGTGGTCCTTGGCTCTTGGACAACTCTTCTGATAATTATTTTCACTCCTCTGTGAGAAATGTTGTGAGGGGCACCTGGGTCATGGCCCAGTTTATGGTGAAAATATGTCCTTTCCACTTACGGATTATGGCCCAGCCAGAGCTCACTGGTACATTGAGATGCTTAGAAATGCTTCTGTAACCAATGCCATTGGTATGTGCAATAATGAGATTGCGAAGGTCTTGAGGGAACTCTTTGCTTTAACCCATCATGAGATGTCTCTTGTGTGACAACCTGGTAATGAGACACCTTTTTATAGGCCATCGGTTGGGACTGAACCAGCTGATATTAATTTGCACTGACAATAGGCAGGACTGCTTTCTAATTACTGATAGATTTCAGCTGCTGTCTTGGCTTGCCATACCTTTTTGCACCGCCCTTTCTTCTTCTTAATATTTTTTCCTTGTGTCATTTCACATTATTACACATAACTTAATTTATGGACATCTACACTGATCAGGCATTATGACCACTAACGGTAGAAGCAAATAACATTGACCATCTTGTGACAATTCAGTGTTCTTCTGGGAAACTTTTGGACCGGGCATTCATGTGGATGTTACTTAGACATGTAGCACCCACCTAGAACGGACCAGGCACCCCCACCCCATAGCAATGACACTCCTTGATGGCAGCAGCCATCCCCAGCAGGATGCAGCCTGACACAGGTACATACATAAAAATGGTTTAGGAACAGCTAAACTAAAACATGAAAAACAGCACAAGGTGTTGACCTGGTCTCCAAATTCACTAGATTCCAAACTGATCACGTATCTGATCACTCACAGAAGACTTACACAATATTAGGATGGTGGTCATAATGTTAAGCCTGATCAGTGTATGATTTGCATTTCTTTGCATGCGTGGATTACAGGGGCTGTTACCAACATCTGGTGAAAATTTCATGTCAATAGCACCTTTAGAAATATATTTGCAGAGAAAGATGGTGACGTTTTCAACACTTATTTTTCTTCCAGTATGTTACAGTAGTAAAATAGTCATGTAGAACTCATCATGACGTTCAGTTTTATAATGCCTAAGGTTAAAAAAAATATATCTCTGTGGTCGCTCCTGTGTTTACCTTTTTGTACACAGCTGCCATGAGTGCAGTACGGACCTTCATCCCCAGCACAAAACAGCGCTGGAAGTACTGCTGCAGGAGCAGAGACTGTAGAACAGCCACCAATAGCAACAGCACTGCATATAAATAGCCTTCCCAGACATATCTGGATTTGTCCTGAGTGAAGGCGATCATCAGCCTAGAAAAAGTACAAGATTGAGATTGAGATTGAGAATCTCAATACACGCCTCTACAGTCCCAACATTTAAACGTAACCTTAATGACTTATCATCCCTATTTTGTACCTTCCCCTTCCACCATTTCGCCTGTCATTCTGAGCTCTGGTGTTATCAGTTGATGTGTAAACTATTCAATGGGTAGTAAATAGTTAAGCTACAGAGTCTCAGGATTCACAAGCTCAGAGCATGTTGTTTTAAAAGCACTTAAGGGGATTTAAATAATCGCAGTCTGATTATAAATTTTGAAGAATACTGCTCACTATGGGGGAGGGGTGAAATGCTTTTTGGCTCAAAAGGAAACTGAGGTGTTATCAGACCTCTCCAGATTTCCTTGTAACTCTACTTGAGACGCGGCTTGAGGCTACATCATTAACCACTAGCCGCCCAACAAAACTATCTGGGTGATGTGGAGCATGTCAGGTAAACATCGTAGATAAATCTTGTTCTCCAAAGTGGAGATCAAACAGCTTGCTCAGTCCTCATCTCCGTTTCATATATGGCCTGCTCCGCTCTTCCCGTGGTTCAGCCTTGTCTGATTTCGTGACTCATTGTTAATGATTGCAGTCTGTGCTGACTGAGCAAAGGCACAAACAGCAGTAACTGATAAACAAACTGTTTGTTGAGGGTAATGCACATTGAGTTAACAATTCCGGGGGTTTGACTATTTTCATTTCTGAAATAAATGTAAATTATCTTTCAAACACAATCACTAAAAAAAAAAAATGGAAACACTCATCAATTTGCATAAATATAACTGCTTACAATACAGCAAAAAAAAAAAGGGGCAGGGGGTCTAATTTAAAATGTGACTCACTTAAGAAGCTGAGGGCTGACAAAGGTCAGTAGGTCCTGGACAAGTTTGAAGAAAGCAGATTCAATCAGAACCCATCTGAAGGTCTTGTAAATGGTGGGAATCAGCCATGAGCTGGGATGGTCCACTTCATCCTTCTTTTTGTCCTTTTTTTTCTTCTTTTTCTTCTTGTTTTCCCCCTGTTCCTCCTAAAAAGCAGAGCACAGTTTTTAAGGTGATGGGCACTGTTCAACAAGAATCAGACGTGCTACTAAATAAAAAATCCATTTGGATTGCTGGAAAATGCACTTTGTACTGTGTAATAAGTGTTATTCTTTGCGTGGTCTTACCATCATGAGAACATCCTGACTCACACCTTTCCCCAAACCATTTGAGAGGCCATTTTGAGAGGCTTCTTTCTGGGCTTTGTCATTTTTTTTAAGCAATTTCTTCTTGGACTTAATTTGGTACCGGTCACGAGCTGCGGACAACTCAGACGCCATGAAGTGCTGGAAATGCTTGTTGATGTAAGCTGTTTTTTCAGACTCGTTCAGCTCCCACATGTCCTCCTGAACCAGGGGCTGTTTATAGCCTTTCACCACCATACTGGGAAAAACAAGAAGAACTTGAAAGCCACTGTGCATGCAGGCAAGTGATTGCTATCATTTTAACAGCAGCAACGTTCAGTTCACCTGTTAAGCCAGTTGAAGGTGATTCTGCTCAAAAATGGTGCACCCGCTTCAGGATTCTATGAATAAAACAATGAAATTGAACAAATAGCCGGTGTTTATAACAGATGGAGGTGATGAATGTGTGATTGTTTGTCTATAGTTATGAGTTTCACAGTATAACAAGAAAACAAAAAGAACTAAATAACACATTTCAGCTGCTTTTACAGTAAGTACCTTTTTTACATGTTCCTTATCTTCTGGAGGGATATCAGCCACAGCAGCGAGAATAAGTGCAATCACTTGTAGAACAAAGCAAATGTAGAAAAGGCAGAAACGAGGGACATCTCTGACCTCTCCCTGGCAATCAAAGACAAGTATAAGTAAGATGCTGAACAGTGATGGAGATGCAAGTGCAAATGGTGTTTGCTGCAAAGCACTGAGAGCTAAAATGCATTGTAATAACTGCATTAGCCCTGAATGGCTACCTTAATTCCTTTTACCCAACATTATCAAATGTCTTTGCTCGTACCAGCTTGAGTGCCTGTCTGATGAGGGTCTGGAAAGGGAAAATGTTGCATACAACAAGGAGAAGCCAGAAGAGGAAAAGAGTGGCAGAGTCTACGGCCCCTCGTCTCCGCCTCACGCCTTCCTGGCACAACAGCAGAAGGATCTAACAAAGGGGAAATGTCAGGAAACGTGTTATCTTTCCGTCTTATGCACTAAAGCAAATATACAATTAGAAAACCCTGCTTGACTGGACTCACCCATGTGACAGCGTAAAGGACAGGGTTTGCGTAGTATACCCCAGCGTTTTTCACCATTGATGGTGGATCTTCACTTGGACCATAATCCTCCCCTAATGTGACTGCCAGGCCTGCTATGGAGGCCAGGAGCAACAGAGACACTACAAGCTGAAAGACAAATTGGCAAGTAAATCACATTAAGGCCACACTCTGTGCAAAAACTCACTGCACTGCAGACAAAGCTAGATGTTTGGGCTTCGCCGTGCAGAATGGAAAACTATATGTGTAAGAGTTTATCATTTGAGATGGCTGAAAAGAAAAGTTCATGGTTGACAGGAGACCTTTAAACCCTGATGGATGTGTAGGAGAAATCTTGCGTCTAATAGCCAAATATTTTGAAGCAAAAACATTTCATACTCATTCTAGATTTTTTTTATTGAGGCTGATAAAATAAGAACTTTTATTATTAAAAAAAACAAAAACAATTGTTTCAAGCAGAGTATTTTTGTGTATCTAAATGTTTTATGTATCTGAGGCATGCATCAAGCTGTCTCAATGTGACAAGATGTCAAGATCATGATTGGAAAAGTGTGTTTATTTAATTTTGCTGTATGCATTACCTGTTTGCAGAGATAGAGCTTGGACAGGTGTTTTGTGTTTGCTTGTCTCCTCCGGCACAGAGACATCAGGTGGTGAGGGGCACAGAGCCACAGGAACCCCAACGGGATCCAAACCAGAACCGTCTGCTCCACACATACTGGGAGGTCTGGGTCATCTCTAGCCAGATATGAGGCGTTCTGAAGTGCACATACAAACACATGTACAGTACATATAAAAAATTCATACTGCCCTCCTAATTTAAGTGAGAAATACAAATGCACACACACTCCCACCCACTTCCCTGCTTAAGAAAACACTATATTAAACCGCAGGGACAGCTTCCACCTCTGTTCACAAACGTAATCAATGCTGACTCACACATGGTTAAATCCTAAGTTCCTGCTCACCTATCTGTATGCAGCAGTATGTGTTTTGTGTATTTCTAGAGAAGAGGAAAGTATTCAAACCAATAGTCCAACATGTCCTGCCTTACCAGCAGACTCGCATTGAGAAAGTTTGGAGGACTCCTGTGCAGCATAAGGGACAGATCTCAAACATCTCTGTCTAATCACTTCCCTTCAAAACATATCATATCTGATGCAGCCTGGGATTGTGCTCAGACTAGAGTCAATGGAACGTTCTCCTGTGCCCGTGTCAGTCTGATACATTTCAAAGTCTTTCACAGAATCTACTACACAAAATCCAAACTATCCAATATTTACCCTGACAATGATGACTGTGCGTGTGCTGTAAATCTATTTCAGCAGATATGGCCCACGCGTTTTGGACTGGTCCTAAGGTAAGGGATTTTTGGTTTGCAAAACTCCAAATGACATGGCCATCTTTAGAGAGTTAGTTAATGAGATCACAGTGGCCACTAACAAGAAAAATGCTTTTGCTTTTGCCTCCCTTTCAGCCCATAGAAGAATAGTTTTAAAGCGGAAATCTCCTGACACACCAAAAGTTTCTGTGTGGCTCAGTGACCTGATGCTGTTCCTGAAATTACAGAAAATTAAATACTTCACCAGAGGATCAATTAAAATATTCCACGAAATATGGGACGCGCTGATTTCTTATTTTGACAGGCTCAACACCCTCCCATAGGACCACAGGGCCCTGACGGTTTTATCAAACCTGTGTAACAGCTGACGTGTGCTTTAAGTAGAATGTGAAGTGCTCCTTCCCCTCCTTCTTTCTTTCCTACTCTAATTATTTCTTTTTCGTTGTTGTGTTTGTTTATTTGGCAGTATGTGGGTGTTATGGGTGGGAGAGATTTGACTGATACAAAAAACAAAACTATTCAAGACATTGTGCTTAAATACAACCTGTAATGATCTACCTTTCTTGAATAAAAAATAATAAGGAAAGAAAATAAAAGAGAAAAGGAAAGTGATGGACAAACAGGTAGTAACAGACTGACAGGAGTGCGGAGTGGAAGGAGCTGAACACTGACGACCTTGATGTGACATAAGAACAACAGACCTTGACACAGAGTCCTTACAGCTGGGTGCATGTGTCCTTGTACAGCTATCTTTCTGAGGACCAGCGTTAGTTTTACACCACCAGAGTAAGGACATTGGTGCAAAGTGAGGACATTTTGGTCTGTCCTTACTTCTTTACAAGGCTGTTTAAGGGGTTAAGACTCGTTTTAGGGTAAAGGTTACACATAGGTTATGGTTCAGATTAGGGGCTTGGGAATGCATTATGTCGATGAATGTCCTCACAAAGGTAGCCGGTTTAGAACATGTGTGTAGGTGTGTGTTCTTGTACAGCTATCTTACTGGGGACCAGTTTCAGTTTTACACCTTTGGAGTAAGGACATTGGTGTAAAGTGAAGGTGCGTGTGTGTTTACATTCTCTAGATTACATGATAAGGTGTTATTATTGTGAATGTTATGTAATTATGTTAATGCTTTATGAGCTAAGTAGATTCTTTGATACATTTCTACTAATTCAATTAAGCATCCAGTTTTGTGAAGAAAGTATTAACAGTTTAACCTGTAAACTGTCAAAATAAATAAAAGGTAAATAAATAAGTAAAGCATAAAATCCCAGAGGCATTTATCTTAACATGTTATATAGCCTTGTCACGGTACGGGCGTCACGGTTCCGTGCAAGCACTCATACGGCGAATACATCTGAGTGAGCAGCCTATTAAAAAAAAGAAAAAGTCAAGTCCTCACTTTAGTTCAGGTGGTGGTAATGAGCCTAAAAGCTGCCAGCAAACGTCATTGGCCTACAGAAGAAGAAAAGTGAACACTTTGGTTTCCCGGTGCAACAAGGTCCGCCACTCGCATCCCATTGAGTGGTGGGCCAGACAAAGACTGTCGGCCGACGATGTTTCACGGAGGTGCGGTACGTCGCTGGAAACACGTCAAACATGCTAACGCACTTAAGACACACTCATTATTTATTTTGTAATATTTTCAAGAGATTTTCAGTTTTGCTACTATTTGAAATATATGTTTGACTTGTTTGACAATATTGCTAATGTGAGAGTATGTTCACGGTTTACATTTTACTGTGTAATACAACATTGAAAATGTTAGTTTCTTATAATGACGGTACCAAAGTTTATCCCTACAAGAAATTGTGCTTTTTCTTTTGAACAAAATTAATGAATGGTATGAGAACCCTCCAAATGCATTTGTGACTTATGTGTACTGTTACACCCCTAATGTTACACTGTATTATGAAAAAAAGGCAGCATATCCTCTCAACTGAGAGGTTGACACCAGCCAGTTTGCAACTAATAACTGAAACACGGTGGGAGGAAGCCGGAGTACCCAGAGAGAACCCACGCAGACACAGGGAGAACATGCAAACTCCACACGGGACCTTCTCGCTGTGAGGCATCAGTGCTAACCACCTCACCACTGTGCCGCCCTCAAAATTGTTATTTTTAAATTCATTCACCGATTATTCCAGGACTTAAAAAAATGCCTGCAATTGACTAGAAAAATAGCTAAACCATAAATTAACAGCCTCCTGGTGTTTTTCTTTTAGCGAGTTATAAGCATGTTGATTAAAGCTCATAAACATGTGAAGAGGTTGTTGGATGCGCTGAGTCATTGGCGCTCTGTCACATGCTCACTGTGTACAGGGGTGAAAACATAAACTGCCTCAATTATAAAACAAAATCAAAACAAATTATTGGTTGAACTTTTTCATCACAAATTATTTTTTTAGTTGCATTCCTCATAAATAACCTTCAGAGTTAAAACATATTGAAGGAATGGGCACAATAACGCCAAAAAGCTGAACACAATCAACCGTATTATGTTCGCTGTCCTTGAATCAGTTTTAAGTTAATTGCAAACTTAGCAAAGGGTTGTATCGACCCTTCTCACGTTTAAGAATTCACTGTGTAGATTACTGGTGTAGGATCAAAAGTTACATTGTTTTTCATCTTCAGAGCCTAAAAACATTGGAGGCTACAGTGAGGCCATTTCCCCACAATCCGTCTTTGTCTACTAATTTGTGCTCAACTCACCCAGAAGACGGACCCACAATACTCATCCAGAGCTGCGGCACACATGGTGGCCTCAGTCGCCCTCAGTTAACTAGACAGCCAGACGCCTCTCGTCCTCTTCTCCGCCACTGCCGAGCTCGACTCAGACCCAGCTACTCTCTCCTCTGTCCACCCACACTCCAGAGACAATTGGAGGATATGACTGTGAGGGACTTTGATCCATGTGTCTTTTATGCTGAAAGAAGAACGTGCCCCCTCCCTGCGCAGAGAAAAGGCATCAGTATGCCAAAGATGTAGCGGATTAAAGTAGAGTAAAGGAGAGGCAATGCGCCACTTGAGCCTTGATTTTCTGTCGTTTCAGGCGGATGGTCTCAGGGTCTGTCTTCTAGTACTCCTCGTTCAATGGTCTGACATAAAGCACATGTGCAGTCCTGCTGTTGGGTAGTTGAGAAAACCCAATAGATGTAGTGAAAATCATTGACTAAATCCTGCTTTGCAGCAGCCCACCGACACTCCTCTGCGTGTCTAAAGTTCACCATTTCATACAGATGAAAGAAAAAGAGAGACAAGAGGATTTGCGTAACTATTACTCTGCAGTTTTCCACTGTGTTGGGGGACAGCCCACCAAAAGAGGGGATGTGTTTAAGGAAGAGGGGGGAGTGGTCTCATTAGACCCCTTTTCCTGTTGTGTTTCCCTTTCTTCTCTGCATGCTCTCACTCGCTCTGGAATGAGACCCGTTTACTGGGAGTCGAATCTATCAGATTTAGCACTTAACCTGATTACTTTCATGCAGTATTTTAATGCAGAAACTGAAGGGCAAAGCTTCTGAAGACTTGCTCATAACTGAGGCAAATGGTAAAAAGTAACATTTAGTGGTGGGAATAATACAGGGGAAGGGCGGATGGTGGTGTTTTAGACTACTTCTCCTTCTGCTACTTTCCGTTTCCTGTTCTCATCGGGAGTAGGGCTAGACTCAGCAACCAAAAAACCTGATGCACATGAGATTAAAAGAGAGACTGGATACAGGTTAACTTTGTCTGTGCTCTCTAGAAATTCAGATAAAAGGTACAGTCCTGGAGCAACCAGGCAGCTTTAGTGCTACTGTACAACAACAGATTCTTTTCTTTGTATGCTCTATTTTGTCCTCCAAAAGACACTTGTTCACTTGTTAGATTCTGGAGGATTGCTGCCAGCGCATTATACACTGATCAGGCATAACATAATTATGCCTTCCTAATATTGTGTAGGTCTCTCTTGTGCCTCCAAAACAGTTGTGACTCATCAGAGAATGGACACGGGCCTTCTGAGGGTGTCCTGTGGTGTCTGGTAACAAGATTTTGTTAGTGGGGGTCTTTGGGTCCAATAGGTTGAGGGGAGGGGCCTCTGTGGATCATCCCACAGATACTTGATCAGTTTGGGATCTAGTGAATTTGGAGGCCAGGTCAACACCTTGTGCTGTTCTTCATGTTTTTTGAGTTGTCCCTAAAGCATTTTTGTGTGTGTGCCTGTGTCAGGCTGCATCCTGCTGGGGATGGCTGCTGCCATCAAGGGGTGTCATTGCTATGGGGTGGGGGTGTCTGGTCTGGTCTAGGCGGGTGGTACATGTCTAAGTAACATCCACACGAATGCCAGGTCCTAAAGTTTCCCAGCAGAACATTGAATTGTCACAAGATGGTCAATGTTATGTACTTCTCCTGTTAGGGGCTGATCGGTGTATCTTCATACAAAGCGAGAGGCCAACATTTGAGAGAAGATAGATGTTATTTAGCCTCATAAGCACAGCAACATCTTTCAACTATGTACCAATTTGTATCCAAACACTGTACAATTAACAGAAGCTGATAACTTTGTAAACTCAGCATGACATGGGCAGAGTTGTTGGTATGGGATATGACTGAGTTGCTTTATCAGCATTAGATCATGTGTGTGAAAAGTCTTTCACTGACTGAGATAGTTGTAAAACTGATTACAGGATGGGACAGTGGTTAATCATTACATGCTTGGTAACACAACATGGTCATAATCTGGCTGACTGAGTGTGTGTAAAGGACAGACGTGTGGCACGTGACGACATCTGTTACTTAATCAAAGAGGGCGGATGTATAATCATGCAGGATAGCCAGCATTATCAATGAATATTATTAGTATCATATCTGTATGTCTGCTTGTTAAGCAATAGGGAATTCAGTGACTCTGATAAGGATCTGATGTAAATATCACTTTAAACAGGTAGAGCAGTCAGAGGAGAAAAAAAGGTTAAATGGGGCTGTTTCTTCAGCAAAATGGTAAAAATAGCATCACACCAAAACGTAAGATGTACGTATAAACATGTGACTAATGTGTGACTGTTTAACAAGTGGAAGATAAGTTGAGCAAGAAAAAAATTTACTACATTCCAGTTGTTCACATGTGAATATTTTCTAGTTTTATCAGTCTTCCATAAACCGAAACTGGACAACTATTGCTTGTCTTTTGATGACTTGTAATCATAAAATAATAAATCAATTTTTAACATTTTGTTGACTGGGCAACTCGTTTATATAATAATGATTAGCTGCCGCCCTAACAACAATTATTAACTGGAAAGCAACAATAAGCATGTGATAAAATCTGTCTGATTACATTATACAGTCTTTTAAGTACAGTACATGACATCAGCTCAAATTTGTTATATCTGCAAACTCTATTTCAAATACAGACAGTTTACCGGCTAAGTTAACTCAAACATATTAATATGAATATGCAGTATATACAGTATATAGAAGCAAAAAAAGCTTTTTTTGCAAAGAGGTGGAAATCAATTTATGAAAGTGGCTTTCAGTGTAATTCAACTAAGATAAATCCCATCAGGGGCACTACATCACCACTTTTTTCTTTTAATATATGTATACATATTTTGTATTTGTTTGTCTGTTTTTTGTTTTTTCTTTTAAATTTTGTCTTGCACTGTATTATATGTCGGACCCCAGGAAGAATAGCTGCAGTTCTGCTGCAGCTAATGGGGATCCAAATAAAACAATAAACAATAAACATCAGTAAAAAAAAAATAAGAAAGAGATAGAAGACCTCATACAACAGAATGATATGAGCAGGGCCTTTACCTATTAAAGTAGCTGGTTAACATTAATGTTACTGTTTTGCAGTGGTTCTGGGTTTTCTATAGTCATCCAGATGATTTACTAACATGATACCGCACTGTAAAGTTCATAGCACGTGGTTTTAATTGTCCATAATGACTCAACCTATGGCGCTGACCTAGCTCAACTGCTTTTGCTATGAAAACTAAGCAGAGAATTGACCTGTTTTACAAACATTTCTGCAATGGGTTTATGCATTGGCATAAAACATTTTAACGGTCACATAACATCAATAAACTGTACTGTAGGCCTCAGCCATGGCAGTGGCACATCGACTGTTAAATGACGACATCCTTTCCTGAATGACATCTTGGGTTCATTGACTGTTAAACGTGGCGCTTAAATACCACTAGACTCGTGTTTTTGCGGGATCACCTCTGACTACGAGTTGAAGTCGCTATTGGAAAATCAATTCAGCGTCACACTCACTGAAGTTTGAATAAAGTCGGACTTTTCATCTGCACGGATAACAATAAAACCAAACATATGGAAAAGTTAAAATTTTGGGACCTTTATTACATTATGAGCAAAGTGAATCAAGTTGCACCAAAAAAAAAAAAAAAGGAAAGAAAAAAAGCAGAGGATGCCTCAACCTTTGCATTATCGTCCATTGTAAACAGGGGCTTCTGCAAATACATACAGGTAAACAGTACGACACGCTGTTCTAACAACAACAACAGCTAAGGGAATATCTTTGTTTTGAGTTCAGGAAGCATTTTTTTTTTATACTGTATAACAGTATTTCTAAGGCCACAAACACAGGTGTATTATCGGGGAAATGTTATTTCCAAATGTATGTAAAAGCTGTCAAACTGTGTCCCGAGGTGTGAATTCCGGATATGTAGCTCGATTTATGATGGATTCTACCAAAATGCATTCATATTTGCAAGTGTGCTGAGAATTGTAAATGTGTGTGCACTCAAGCCAGTTCCTGTAAATACAGATTAGAGTTGTAAAATTATCTTTAAATGCTGGAAAAAAAAAAAAAAAACGCCTTGAAAGTATTGAGCTTCACTCCTTACTTCTGCTTCACTCCGGCTGTGCCTCAGAACTGCATGTGAACTGCACTTAAAGCTCTTTTAGACATTTGTAAATCTCAGGATACTTTAACATTCGCAAATCAGACCCAGACTGGGATTCACAACTCTCTGTACACATTTGAAAATAATATTGGCAAAATGGTGTCCCCATACGCAAAGACGAGTTCAAAAGAAATACATGTAAATTATTCACAGCTCTCTGCTCTGTGCCATACTTTGATAGAGCCGTCATATTCAAGGGAGTTGCAGGGTTCCTGAGCTCCAACATTGCTAAACCTTAATAATTAGTGATTTTATTTTGAAAAACAAATAAATCCGCCCACTGTGAGAGACTGGACGCGTGCCTATGAAAATAAATGATCACATCTGAGGTATTCTGTTTGTCATGATTGTCAAACACCCGATCACAAGGTATTTTTGGCTATTGCGTTCAGAGTCCGGACTTTGCTCACATCTGCCACCTTCAGGCCGTACTCGGGCGCTGAGAGCGAAGCCCCCATCGTCACGCAGGTGTTTCTGGGCATGAAAACATTATTGGACAGATTTTAAGATTTTTGTGTGCAAGCTTTTAAACGATTTGCAGGAGTTCAACGAACCTGAACTTCATGGCAGAATCCTTACTGGAGCGGGCGGAGCAGTGAAACTCTTGAGCCCCCGAGCCCTCCAATATTCTCTGCAGGTTCCTTTCTGTGATACCCCCTCCTGTCAACAAAAAAAAAAATAATAATTAAACATCTGTGTGACATAAATATGAATAGCGAAGAGATGAAAAAGTGAAAACACTAACCCGGCATTATGATAATTCTCCCCTTAGCCTGTCAATTGGAAAATAGGGCAGTTAGACTAGAGGGACACAAAGACCTAGCCATTTTCATATGCCTGAATGCAAACATGTATACATGCAAAAAGTTGATACAAACTTGTTCAATGAGCCGTTTAATGAGAGGCAGTCCCTCCAAAGCAGAGCTGTCACAGCCACTTGTCAACACTCGCTGGAACCCTAACGATATCAAAGCCTCCAGAGCCACCACTGGATCATGAACCATGTCAAAAGCTGCAGCGAGAATAATATAATGTCATAACATGAGCTCAGACTCATTAAAATATCATGAAGTCTCTCCACACCTTTTAGGCACTATAGTTAGATGAAAGCCCTAATCAGGCTTTTATTATTCCATTGAGGATGTGTGATCATTTTTTAAGTGTGATTGCTGGCAGCTGCAAAGAACTTTAGAAGTTCACAATGGATTCAAGGGAAAAAAATGTTACCTCGGTGGAAGGTGACAGGCAAAGGACGAGCAGCAGCTAGCGGGGGGAAAAAATAAAAGAAGTAAAAAGTACAAAGAAACAGCAATGAAAACTTGCAAAATATCAAACGGAATTACACAGCTGCACAGTAAGAGTTGAACATTTGACTCTCTCTTTGAGGGCGTATACACAATGGTCAGCTGTTTGTTCAGTACCACACATGCTTTTACACAGCCTTGAGTATATCAAGGTGTCCATATACAGAAACCAGTCTGGAAGTCTTCAGGTAAGACTTCAGTAAAATATATTTTACAGTACCATTTATATTATTTAAGGCTACACATTTTAAGACGATTATTAAAAATGTACTGAGTTTAATGTCATAACATCAAAGGTTCAGACAGTGAAACCATAACCAGTTAGCAACCTCATAATTAAGTTTGGCTCCAGCCCTTTAAAGCACATCGGTCCTTTTAAATGTCATAGTTTTGTTTTTAACAAAAAACATACGATTCATATATTCACCAGGCTCCGTGATGATCAAAATAAAATTTCAGCTTCTCCAAGAATTCATGACAAACACAGTTTATTTTCTGCTGCAGAGGAAGAGTGCCCCTAGGGTGTCACTTTGAAGGAGACAGGTGGGAGATGAGATGAAAAAAAAAAAGTTCTGAGGCTCTCCATTTCAATTGTCCGAGAACCACTGACCGCATATCTTCAACTGGTAAACAGCACACAATTATCTTTGTCTGTGGATTATTGCTACAGTATTTGTCTTTCTGTCCCTGTGGTTTTATTTTAGAAAAAGTCCACCAAAAGTTTAATTAATGGTGAAACAACAGGAGGGTGTCACATGGAATAAATCAAATACTGCAAGCATGCAGTATGTCTTTGTGTACCCTTGCTTCCTTTAATTAGAGTTGATTTCCATCATTATAGGACAGACTATGGGCAACCTGCACATGTTCAAAAGTAATTAAATAGATATAGTAAAGTAAAAGTAAATCATCAGATACTTAAAGGTAAATCCTTTGCAGTAAATAAAAACTAGAAGGTTTTGTTGTCAAATCGGTCTTTGATAGAGGGTGATCACTCTGTAGATCCTTTTTCCAGACCTCTCCTGGTTTCCTTTTGTATGTTTTTGTGAACTGTAACCAATCATTTCTGATTTTGAGGCCAATCAAAATGAAAAGATGTCTCATCTTTTGGTGCACTGCTCATGAAATCTACTCTTGATCATTGACAAAAGTGTACCTAGGCTAAAATACAAGACAGAAGACTGTTCTCTTGCTGTGCAGCAATGAAAAGATTTTTATCCACCATGCAAATTATATTCCAGACATCCACAAGACTCGCACCCCTCAGTCTACCAGTTGTTTGCCATTTTCTAGTTTTCCTGTGTGCAACTTTTTTATTATCTTTTTTTTTTTTAAATGTACCCAGCTGCTGATTCTGGCAAACCAACAACTATTCATATATCTTTTTGAAAGATTTTCTTTTCTTTTTCTTAACCTGACTTTAAAGGTAAAAGGCGACTTGCAATTAACTGACTCTTTTGTGCATGACTCACTCTAGTGCTGAAATGGTACACAGCTGCCAAAGAAAGGCTTAATAGCCAAGTGTCTCATTTTACTGGAATCAATATGGGCACTGTGAGTCAAAAGGCATGTCTCCCATCTTTCGATAGTAAGATAAACCAACTCAAATTAAAGCATAGTCTAAGAGCTTTCATGCACAGAGTCCACTAGGGTGGCATTTTAGACAGGACATTTTAAGATATGTATTGTCTAATTAAAGGACATTTTTACTATGCACATTACACTGGATTTTTTTTTAAATGTTTCCTTTAAATGTTTCCCTGTAAGTCTATGCAGGTCAGATCAAATATACAGACCCAGTAACTCCATGCAGAGCTCTGTGTCCACCCGTCCATCCTCTGTCAGGGCACCCAGCACCAGTCCATCGGCTCCTTGGCTCTTCATTAGCTCTACGTCCTTCCTCATCACCTCCACTTCCTGGTCTGAGTACAGGAAGTCGCCCCCTCGAGGTCGTATCATCACATAGACTGGTATTTTGACATACTGCTTCACGACCTGCAGCAGACCTGCAGTGGAACAAATAATAGTGGGGTTATGTGGATGTCTGCTCACGGTAAGGACTTCTTGCAGGAGATGTGTGCTCACCCAGACTAGGAGTGAGACCTCCCTCCAGAAGACTGGAACACAGCTCAAGCCGACCTGCACCTGTCAGGAGAGACAACAACACACACTTATACATTTGCAGCCTGCAGCCTCTGAGAAATAACACTGCATGCCAGTTTTATATCGACACTTAGTAGACTGGTGTTTAAGTATAATTAGAGTAAGGAGTGCTGAGGGTATTTGCACAGCAAATGCTGTCAAACTAACCTTAGTAATGAGCAATGATTACCACACTTTACTGACCTCCTCGTTCAGCATTGACAGCAGACTCCACGGAGTCCACACACACCTCCATTAAAAAGCCATCTGCCATTGTGACAGTCTGAACATAGGGAAATAAAGAAAAAAAAAAAACAAACAGGAGTCAACAGGAGATTAAACTTGTTGGCTAACACTTCCAAAAGAACTTAGCTAACCGTTTTAACTTCTACCACAGCTACCTGTCAAATTCACTTCCTATTGATTCATGAGAGATTATCAGTCGACTGGAGGTGACATAAAATCACAACATGTTCTGTGTTACAAGCTGACCACAGCTCTCTTACAGGCAGTCGCCAGGGTGGATATTCGGTTTCCGGGTTGTTGAATTTAAAACACGCGCTGAGGCGAGGGAGGGCGGGTTACGGTAGCTCTGCTCTACTGGTGTGATCACCGCCCATGCGGGATACGCTAAAGCACAGAACAGGCGCTAAAATACACGACGTGCTCGAAATAGTACAGTTTCGAAAATAATAAATAACATTGCGATATACTCTAATTATTTCTATTCATTATTCTACTTTCTGTTTAACAAAGGATTATTTATTTATTTATTACAAAAAAATTACACAATTTCCAGTTCCAGTGACGTCAGGAGGTCAAAGTTGAACCGTTTTCTCACAGACTAGTTGTGGAAACCAGCCGAGTGACAGCTTCAAAATAACCGAGCTCCATCTATTTCAGCAACACCGCAGGATTACCTTGGACCCGGCGGACACTGAGGCGTGAAGATGTTGCTCTCCTCGTTACGGACAACAGTCTTTTGCGGCTGCAGAAGCGCTGGGAAGAGCTACCAACCTACCGTTGTGAGTATAGTTAGCTTTAGCCGCTAACTAGCTGCAGGCGCATGGAAAAGGTCACGCACACAGTGCTACCAATATGATGATATGAAATGTCAGTTGCTCCATCGAGCAGCTTACTCTTGTTTCGATGTGGTGTTTTTTTTTTACGTTTTTATTTAAGTTTTAGCGGATAAAATTAGCTGTTTGGCTGCACTGAGCATCAGTCACGTAAGCACGTAACAGCCAAATTACATCACCGACCTCCAGTTATCCAAGAGTAGCCTTAGCTATCAAATTAACACAAGACACTGGAATACTTATACAAGAACATGTGCCACTCACTTCTTAACAATTGGACATTAATTATGGATATTTTATGGATTAAATATCATTAGATTATATTTTTAATTTACATGAGTTTTTGCTTTTGTTCAGTATATGTAACTGGGACAGTCGATGGAAATGCACCTGAGCTTTCTCCAATCTGCTGTGAAATGTAGTTCATTGTCTGTACTGGTCCCAACAACAGCTCACCAAAATGTTTACAAATGTTAACTCTGCATGCAAGTCTGCAACACTTGCATGCAGGGTTAACATTAAGTCATATTCTGTGAGCTGTCAGATTATAGTATAGAGAAATATGTTCTAACTTTATCAAAAGTTTTGATAAACCCTACGACTTCTGTCCTTCTTCTGAGAGTTTTGTAAGTTACTGTCTCTAATACATGAAACTGGGGAACAGGATATGGGATAATGTGTTATCCTGCTACGTAATTGGAAGAAGAAGTGTTACCAGATCTGGCAACCTTTTGTTCAGACCAGGTTTAGCCTCCTATATGTTTCAGCCCTGTGTCTGGTGTGAACAAGGTATATCAGGACAAAGTGGTGCAGGGTAATTGTGTGTTACCTACCCAAAGTTATGTGGACCTGCATATCTGAATCAGAATCTGAATTCTCTTTCTTGACACTTATGGTCGCACATCTGAGGAATTTTATGTGGTAGTTAGTGCAATGAACATAAGCCGAGCAGCTTAAAAAGTCCGTGAGAGAGCAGTGTTGCAGTGTAGTTAAAAGCAATTGTGGTACCAAGGTAAATGTGAGAGTTTTTTTTTTTTTTTTTAGATTAGGAAGCTACAGTATGTTGTCAAGCATTATTTGAAACTGTTCTCCTTCATTTACAACCTCAGCGGAGTCCACAGCTACGACAATGGCTCGTCAAGAGAGGTCAGACCACCATCGTAGCAGAAGCAGGAGCTCCCTCCTCTCCGGCAGCAGCAGCAGCAGTTACTGTCCCTAACGCTGCCACAAATCGCATCGTGGGTCGCTGGTTACTCGGTTGCAGTGGGCTGGTGGTCGGGGCCGTCGTTTTGGGCGGCGTCACAAGGTACGAGTGTCTTTGTGTAATACACCCCCCTCAAGTTGAAGTGGTGTGTCAAGGTACTCATCGTAAGTATGCATTTGTTACAATCAGGCTAACAGAATCGGGGCTCTCGATGGTTGACTGGCATCTGGTCAGAGAGATGAAGCCACCTCAGACACAGGAAGAATGGGAGGCTGAGTTCTCCAAGTACCAGCAGTTCCCAGAATTCAAAATGTAAGTGTCCTCCTTTTCTGTTACCAAGACAGTTGCAATTATGTAGCTGAAATGATTACCTGTTAAGTCTGTGATGGTTCTTCAGTGCTAAGATTATATACCTGGTCTCATTATGTCTTCACAGAATGAATCATAACATGACGCTGCCGGAGTTCAAGTTCATCTTCTACATGGAGTGGGGACATCGCATGTGGGGTAGGCTGGTGGGACTGGCGTACATCCTCCCGACTGTGTACTTCTGGAGGAAAGGGTACTTCACGCGCTCGATGAAGGGAAAAGTGCTGGGGCTTTGCGGATTTGTCTTCTTCCAGGTAAGACTCGGTTCAGCACACTATTTTATTTGCGTATAACTTGTGTTCGAGTTGTATAAACGTCATCCGATCCTCGTGTGTGTCCTTCAGGGCCTCCTGGGGTGGTACATGGTAAAAAGCGGTCTGGAGGAGAAGCCTGAGTCTTATGACGTCCCTCGGGTCAGTCAGTACCGTCTGAGTGCTCACCTTGGCTCGGCCTTGTTGCTCTACTGCGCCAGTCTCTGGACGGGGCTTACTATGCTGCTGCCAGCACACAAGGTACTCCTTCTAACTTCATGTAAAGTGTTGCAGTTTTAACTTTATTAACAGATGCCACACAGTTTACTACTTCTAAGCCTTATTTTGTAATTTATGATGGCATTTCTTTTACAGATTGCAGACACCAAGAGTGTCATGCAGCTCAGGAGATTTGCCAAGGGTACCGGAGGACTAGTCTTCCTTACTGCGCTTTCAGGTACTGTTTGATCCTGTGTGAATAGGATGCCGCTGACAGCTCATAAAGTCGAGGGACTGGAGTGCTTTTAGCTTCAAGCCTCTTTGGAGACAGAAATCCTTAGCTCAAGATTTCATATTCCAAGGTAGAGTGGGGTTCCCCAGCTATTTGCTTGCAAGCTACCTGCATAAATAATCCACAGAAACGATTAATGGGAATTACCTCAAGGTAGCACAGGAAGTCGTTTATTGGTATGATGGTGAAGTAGACAATGACTGCAGTTTCCAGTGCAGGGAAAGTGTATACTGTATGTTCATGCAAATATATTTGTAAGGATTGTGCAAATGCTTTTTCACAGGGGCGTTTGTTGCTGGTTTGGATGCTGGCCTGGTGTATAACTCCTTCCCTAAGATGGGAGACAGATGGATTCCTGATGATCTTCTTGCCTTCTCTCCTGGCCTCAAGAACTTCTTCGAAAATCCCACAACTGTTCAGTTTGACCACAGAATTTTGGTATGTCTTGTTAGTAATTAAATTTAAATGAAACCTTGAACTTTAAATGCATAGATTGTTGATGTTCATCTGTCTTTTCCTTTTTCTAGGCCATCTCTTCTCTGACTGCCATTACAGGCCTCTATATGTTCTCAAGGAGAATGATGCTGCCCAGGAGGGCTAAGATTGCCATCAACTTACTCACAGCAATGGCCTATGGACAGGTGAGCTGTCAGTTAGATCCAGGAATGTGTATTCACACTTGTCCCAATAGCTGTCAGCGTACACTAACCGAACTGTAACTTCTTGTGCTCATCAGGTGGCCCTCGGTATCAGCACCCTGTTACTGTATGTTCCCACTCCACTGGCAGCAACTCACCAGTCCGGCTCTGTGGCTCTTCTCTCGCTGGCCATTTGGGTCCTGGCAGAGCTTCGCAAAATGCCCAAGTAAATGCCTGCTGCTCTACGGACAAATCTCTTGTAGCTGCAAAGCAAAGCGTCAGCGGTGTCACAAGACTTTTTTAATTTACATTCTGAACTTTTCTTTCACTCCTGGAGCGTGTTTCATTGCAAAATAATCCTCACAGAGTGACGATGAATCATTTCATGATACTGTCATTAAAAGCAGGAATGTTATGTGTCTTCCGTTTAAAAATTCAAATGTAAGCCAGGAATCACATTAATTAATTGTGGAAATACAACAAGGCCATGTTTAGACCTGGTATAAACATGAGTGCTGAGTGATCTGATCACAAGTGGCCAGTGTTAAGTACATAAATATACACTTAGCGTTAGAACGCATCTCCACATCCAACTCAAATCAGCATCATTTGCGGCTTGGTTGAATATTATGTCAACAGTTGCTATACCAAAACAATGGATCAGTGCATACCGCTGTTTCAGAAACATGAACAGGTGATGCGATGCGATTCGTGGGACGTGGGACCAGTCATTATGAATACATCACCAATTAACCACATTTAGATTTTTTGAGCTAAACAGACAAATAATATTAGAAGACTCTCCCTACTAATGAACAGACAACACTATAAGTGCCTTTTCTTTTTTTGGCGATCACTCAAAATAGTGGTTGTGTGTATTTTCTGAATGAGTGAGGCAAAACTCATTTACACAAAGGGATGTCAGTTGAGTACACAGTCTGTCAGTGGCTCACACCACCTACAAATGTGATCTGATTGGATCTCAAATGTGTCTTTAATTCATCCTGGGTGTTCTGACACCTGTACATTAAGCTGGCCACTTCTGATCAGATCACTCAAGATGCATGTTAATACCAGGTCTGGACAGGGCTGACCGAGTTCTGTTAGACTGGGAAAATGCACAAAGGCATGCAGTAAGAAGCAAATTTCCAGTTTCTGTCTGGATTTAATGAAGAAGAAGAAGAAGCAGGATTTCCAGTGAGGATTATATATTTGGTTTGCAGTCAGCTGGAAGTCTGCAGGAATAAATATGTAAATTGTAATATTTTGTTACACAGTTCTAACAGGAAATGAAAACTTAAATGGTCACCTGTTGCCTTGTATCAGGACACACACTGCCTGCAATTTGAAGCTCCTGCGGTTGTATGTATAATTATGTATATTTAAATTATGAACCTGTATGTTGACATTATGATGATGAATTATAATGTAAAACTATAAAATATCGATTGTTACTTTTCACTTGCTGAAAGGACTCTTATTTTATTAAAGCCAATTAATGTACAGTCTTCAAAATTCAAGCTCCAGTCCATTTTGCATAGTAACTGTGATTTTTATTGTCTCTGTACAAAATATACACATTTTGAATATGTAATGGAACCAGTTGAGGCTAGTTTACTAGACAGTCAGTACAACGGGTTAGTACGTTCATAGCTCTAGACACAGTACATGCGGGTATAGACAGATTTTACTCTTGGTTCGGGGGGGGAAAATAACTTGGAATATGTTGGAAGGAACAATCAGAGCCCGAACACCTTTTGCCAGAAAACTGCAAAAAAAAAAGAAAAAGAAAATTGCAGGGTTGGAAGTGCATATTTTTATCAGGGTTGTAGCGTCCCTTTATTCTGTGCTCTGAGAGGTCGGATGACTGGAAAGGTACTGTGGTCGAGAACATTATTGCTATTCCATGTTATTCCTTCTGCACTACAGCCGATTTGATTGCGGCATTTGTAAGAACAAAAAAACGGTTTCGAAGAAATCCACCGCCAGAGCCTAATGTGTGGGGTTAAGACCTTAAAATTATGCTTTTATCCAGGCACTGTGCATCCTTTTATCTCTGATTGCCCCTTGTCCAACTCACTACACAGTATCTCCCCCTCTCTTCACCCACAGGTGGGCTGTATGTCTTAGAGTCACTTCGTATACCTCTTCCTATCTTCTCTTTGGTGTTTCAGAGAGAGGGAGAAAATGGAATGAATGTGGGGGCATAAAGAAAAAATGTCATTAAAATAAAATCATGTTTCTCACTGACAATATACGCACAAACACTCTATGCCTCTTTGAAATTTGAATCAGCCTAATTTAAAGCGACGAGGGTTTTCAGATATATATATATATATATTTTCTTTGTTCTTTTTTTTTGAAGTGGTAGAACCTGCTACAACCACATGACATTTCCGATTACAAGAAGTTCACAAATACAATCTGCAATCTAATAAATTCACCTCGAACGTGTGTTGATAAGCGAGTACAACGGTGGGACTTGGGAACTAATCAATTATAGTGCAACCCCCCCGCGTTGTACTGCCTAACATCACATCACCGGGAATGCTAGAAAATGTACAACAGTCAACAGACGACTACTGCTAGGACTGTAATAGTTTGGAAGGCCAGGAATTATTCTACCAGAATCCCATGAATGGAGGTGGGCGTCGTCCCACTGGACTCTTAAACAGGTAAGATAGATGACATCGCTTCCTCTTACACATGCACACACACACACGTAAAGGGTGAGGCACCTGTGAATGACTAGGAACAGCAGACAAACGAGCAGACTTTGGAGTATCTCTGTAAATACATAATTGGATATTAGTGACATCATCATGCGATATTGAAATCAGTTCCTCATGGAAAACAACACGTTTGAACCGCCATCTGTGACACGGGAACGCTCTCTCCCCAATTTGTCAGTTGCTCCTTTTAGGAAGTGTCTTTTCCTGTCTCATCCAGCAGGTGGCCATAGATTCATTTCTATTTCTGTGGCCGGGGCATCTGCTGTCTTAACCGCACCAGGGAGGTGTTGCCCAAGAACAGGCAGCGGAAGGACCTGATTCACAAATCCAAAAGGGTGATCTAAATAAAAGTGTTGGGGCAAACTTCCTCCCTCTGAGTTCCAACCTGTAGAAGCCGTGATAGTTCCTCTGTCAGTGATAGTAATAAATAAAAGTGGTGGCGTGCCAGAGGCTGGGAGCACACTCCTTCTTTCGCTGTGTCTCTGGGATAAAACTAAGGTTCTGCATGATGAGGGCTGGAGTTGGGGAAACTCCACTGTTGCTTGGAGAAATGCCACTGTGGGTCCAGGAGGAGGGAGAGGGTCTCTCTGCGGCCTCAGGACTCACAGCTCTCAAACAGAGAAACAAGCACGAGCTCGCAAGCCCGAAGACGGCCACACACACACACACTCGTACTCACACACACATCCACCGACTCTCTCCTCAGTCCTGAAGACACACACACACACTCCCTTTTTCTGGTGCCAGTGTCCTCCGCTCTTCAGAATCTTAGATGACGTTGTCAAACAGCTGCATGGACTGCATGATGTTCTCATCCTAGACAGAGACAAGAGGCTCGGATAAGGAGGCGCTGTCATTTCTGATTTAACTTGAATCGCACCGGCTGGGGGAAGTGAGGATTAGAGGTACAGTTTGACTTTTTACAGTGTTTTTCTGTCTCGAGTCTGATGAGAAGATTGACATCACTCCTATGTCTGACCATTAAGTATGAAGCCAAGAGCTAAGCTTCGCATGAAATGTGGGAAACCGCTAAACTGGATCAGTTAAAGAAATATGCAAACCAGTACAAGTAACGCACACTAATTGACCAAAGGTTTCTTGTTTGCTCTAGTAATACAGAAAAAAATACACAAAATGATAATTTTTTTGTGATTTTTCTTGGAAATCTTTCCAATCACAAATCTCTCTCTTGTTTCGCCCAGACAACTAGTCTTTACGCTACATTAAGCTAAATGTCTTCTGGCTCTATATGCATGCTTAAAGGGGAACTACTGTTTTTTACAACCTGGACCTTATTTCTACCATAAAATACGGTCGTTTACTCACCCATATAACTTTTGTGTCATATGCACTCATTCAGGAGATATTTAGATCTGCGTATATCCATATAGTGGGAGTGACTGGGGCACCGAGACGCAGCCTCTAAATAACACATTATCTGCCGCGAGTTACCTGTTATCATCATGGACTGATGTCTTCTGACCTGGATGATGTCATCTCTGAGCGCCGCGCACACCCGCGACAGTCGGCTTATTTACCTGTAATTTGCTACTGCTATGGTTCGTCCACAACTTCAGGACGAAGTTGTCGCAAAAAACTAGCTGTAGCAAATTACAGGTAAACAAGCTGACCGCCACGGGTCCCTGCCATATGGATATACGCTGATCTAATTATCTCCTGAACGAGTGCAAATGACACAAAAGTTATATGGGTGAGTAAACGATCGTATTTTATGCTAGAAATAAGGTCCAGGTTGTAAAAAACTGTAGTTCCCCTTTAATACTGTGAGAATGCAAGTGAGCATTTTTATTTATTTATTTTTGCAAAATGTTGAACTATTCCTTTAGGGCTTGAACCTCCACTTTCTTTTCCGGCGTACCTTTTTGCATGACTCAATGAACTCCTCCACGGTGACCACGCCGTCTTTATTTCGGTCCATTTTCTGAAAGAAGAACACAGCAGCCGTATATTTACTTGCTGAAGAACAATTATTACTTATTATCTACTTGTCAGCGCACAGATCATGATGGGGGTTAAGAGGAAGCAAATACAGTTGAGTTTGACCTGGAAGAAGCTCTCCACGTGTTCTCTCGGGGCGTCGTCCTGCATCGTGGGGTATGTGTACTTCCCCATCATGTCATAGATGGACCTCATGATGTCTAGCATTTCCTGCAAAGAGAGAAGCAGTAATGATGTAAAAAAAAAAAGAAGAAGAAGAAGAAGAAGAAGAAGAAAAAAAAGGCTTTATGGAATATAAGTAAGACAAGATGGATCAGTATCACGGTAACAAGCTTCCACATCTCTCAAAATACTGGGAAGCCATTACAGCCAGTGATTCAGAGCAGCCTTGGCTTAGTGTGTGCATGTGTGTGTTACCTCTTTGGTGATGCAGCCGTCTTTGTTCAGGTCATAGAGGTTGAATGCCCAGTTTAGCCGGTCGTTAATGGTCCCTCTCAGGATGATGGACAGACCAAATACAAAATCCTGCAATAGAAGGGGGACACTGTTATGTAGTGTTGTGGCTATGCTTAAATCCTGTCGCAGCAAATGAATCCCAGCCTAAATGTGTAGGTGTGAAGAGGTAATACATATTTGCAAGGATGCAGCTGAGAAGTGCATATTTGCTTTTGTCGCTCCAAAAAAAAAAAAAAAAAGGAAGAAGAAGGTAACAATGGAGCTCACCTCGAAACTAACCGAGCCGTTCTTGTTAGTGTCGAAGGCTTCAAACAGGAAATGTGCGTACATACTCGAATCTGCAAAGGTAAGAGACTCACGTTCACCATCGAAACATGAAGCGCAGCCTTTGAACAGCTACGATTAGGAGAGCTCTAAATATAGCCCAGATATAAAAATAATTTCACTACAACTGGAGGCGAGTGGTTAACATTTCATCAACCTAAATATCATGAAATGAAAAATTGCTTGCACGTACTTCAGTGCAGCAGGGTAGATTTTTAATGAGTTAATTATATTAATTTCCCCGTGCAGATAAAAAAATAAAAAAATAAATCTGCAAATCTTTACGGTATAACTAAGTTATTTTTTATTAATTAAATAAAGGTAGTGTTAATTAAAGTATTGACATAGCTGGATGTCTGCAGGTTTAGCGAACTCACCTCCTTGAGGAAAGAACTGGGAATAAATATTCTTAAAGTTCTCCTCATTCACCACACCACTTGGACATTCCTGGGGTGCAAAAGTGAGTTGAGAAGTCTGGTTAGTGCATAAGTACATCTTAAACTATTGCCGATCCTGATTTTAACTCCCATAATGGCGCACAACCGCAACAGGTCTGTCTCTCTGTCTTCTTTAGAAAGACCTACATTTTTGAAACCCCTGTAGAGGACTTGCAGCTCCTTCTTGGTGAACTTGGTCTGCTCCTGCAGCTTGTCCATGCTTTCAGGGCGATGGCACACGGTGGACAACTCAAAGTCATCTTCCACGCTGTCTGTAAGGGACAAGGAGAAGCGCTAGTTACCAATCATCACTACACTCACCTAACCGACCCATCCATGACCTGGTCAAGGTGTTTTATTGAAGTTAAAAAAGCTCATGATAGAGTTTGTCTTGTCAGGAAACAAAATAAAATCTTTTATTTACATCACCTTCAGTGATTACTTGAGTATTTTATCACACGGAGACACAGTTTCTCATACATAATTGCGAGGCCACTGGATCTTGTAGTTCACGCACATCTTTATATCATCTCTACTAGAGCACTTCGTACCACAAAGAAAGACATAAAACAGTTGAACACCTATACAGTTCATGAGTTTTTTTAGTCTGAAAACTCTTGCATGCTAAAGAATCTGGGGAGAGGACCGTAGTGACGAAGCGAGAGAAGAGAATTATCATTAATGAGACATTTTAAAAGTTAAGACAGTCACTGACAGATAGTCCTCGTCATAATCTCATTGTAGCTGTATGCAGACCTACTAGCTCCGACCTGACTTTTATCTCAATGAGTCTGCTATCTGTGCCGCACACACACACACACATATCCACACGTCTCATTGCCCAAGGGTTCGACGCACGCTTCAGATCACAAAATAGAAAAAACTGGTCTGACACGTCGGCTGCAATACCAAAGGGTTTTAAAGTTTGTGGAGTCTGCATGTCCACTGAGTGTTTAGGTGTGTTCACGTGGTGTATAGAGAATGAAGGAGCACTTGCTTTCACTGACAGAGGGGGTAGTCGAAGGCTTGCAGCACGGCAGCAGCTTGAGGAATCGCTGCTTTATGGTTTTTTTGCTTTGGCTGTTGGAAGGGTTACCTGCAATCGCCAACCATAGCACAAGGGTTAGATACACACAAGTGGGATTTACGTCCGTTTTCACACACACACACACACGCATGCCTTCGAAACCAAACGCACACTACATGCAGGTGCAACGACAAACCCACTCATGCGGTTTAGTTTAACTGGTAATTGCCTGCTGACTTGGCTTAGCGAAGGGAGACCACGAGTGCCACTTCAGAGAGTAGATATTACTGCACAACAGCAGCGCAGCTTGACCCCTAGAAACACACAGTTTCCTTAATCAGACTTGACTCCTGTGCCACGGCAACGCTCATTCAGTAAACTGTGGAAAAGGCGGCGTGGAGTATGAGTTCAGCGCGTCTAAAACAGTTAATCAGCTTAAAGTTCATTGCACTTCACGTACAATTGCTGCAAACCAACCTCAGCCTCAACCAGAGCCACCCCAGTATGAGCTCACCTCGTAGCAAACTTCACGATGCTTGTTTTGATGTGCCAGAGGATGATAATGAATATTACATAGAGGACATACACACACACATAAAACCAGGTACTTACTCCTGCCTCTTAGTTTCCATAGTAACAGTCCCTTCACCCCTTTTAGGAGGACCCCAGCAGTCTGAGGGATGAAGGCCATGACGGGGGGAAAATCAACAGAACCACAGAGCCCCCTCTGACTGTCTAGCCTCGGTGATGTGTCACCCCGTTGTCTCTCTGCTCCGTGGAGCCTCAGGGACTCTGACATGTGGCTCTGGCATTATTCGCCACCAGAACAGGCGGGGCGCATTGTCAAATGGATGCCAGATCAATCCATTCAGTTTGCTTTGCTAAGGCCCTGCCCCCTGCCTCAGGGCCTGCATATGGGTAAAGTAAATTAACTTATTTTCCCATATGGGCCAAACAGCTGTGCAGGAAAAACAAATATCAGATAGTTTGATAAATGGTCAATGTAAAAACAAAAGAGATAGAGATAAGGAGACTAATTATAGTGTAGTGAGTATTGCCATAGTTTTCATGCACATGAAATAGATTTCTTGATCTGATTTTACCTCCAAAACAGCCACTGGATGGAGCTTGAGGTGTGAGGTCGTTTCTTCAACTATTCTTAAGCTATGCATCACATTTTATAATTTTATCATATGCATTTAATGTACATTGGAAATACAGTGGCCCAATAAATACAGTGGAGTCAGCAGTGCAACATTTCAGTTTGCAAGATAGTAGGTAGTAGAGGTCAGAAGTGCACAGTCAGGAGAGACAATCCAGGCAAATGTTAGCCCCCCGTGCCCACTATGTTTGCAGAGTCTTTGCACGCGGCCTCCCAGAGTCTAGGGTCACCACTAATCACTGTACATTTCTATGTACACTCTTGGATAGCATTGCATTTTGAACTTAATAGCAACTGTTACAATGATTATCCTGAAGGACTGACAGATGGAGATTAAAAAGAAATGGGATGATTAGATGTGCTTGTTTTAGGACAAATGATCTATCTATCTATCTATCTATCTATCTATCTATCTTCTTTGAAGCTCTGTCTAATATTATCACCCTGCTGAGACTGAAACAGTTCTCAAAACAAGTAGGTTACAGCATGCCTTTTGCTACTGAAGTATCATGTGATCAATTTGTGCTCCAACCTTTGAAGTTAAAATTGTTTCCTTTTCTTTTTTTTGTTTTTTTTCGACAGAGAATGAGACCAGATTATTTTTCATTCTCGTTCGAGTAGACAGAAACGTAAAAACTATGTTCCTTCTTCTGGTGCTTTCCAGCTTCTTGTGCAGCATCGTGGCACCATTATCCAGCACACCCTGTGGTGATTGCGCAGTAGTTTCCCCCAGGGTACACTGACAGACCATCACAACTGTTCAGGAAATAAAAAATAAATAAATAAAAAAAATAAAAATGCTATTTTTAGCTCTCTTACTTCTTGAAGAAACTTTGTGTCTCATCAACCCAAGAGATCTGAGGATTTTCTCCAGGCTCAGAGAAACCTTGTAATCCCTCAACTGAAGTGAAGGCGGTAAACATATTACAGCGCACTGCCGACGGAGATACAGAGATACAGAGAACCCTCCTGACACCTAGTGATGAAAGAATTACTCTTTAGAAATGGGGCAGTTTTCACATCGGCCAGGACTTATATGCATCCTGCAGGTTCGGTTAGTTCACGGTGTGCACGTGGTTTCAAATCAGTCCTGGGATCTTCCCCAAAAGCCATTTATTCCCTCCCATTTCTAATATATATTCTTAACCACACTCCATCTATTGAGCATTGCACTCTTTTAAAGTTGGAAGAGGCAAAAAAAAAAGGAAAAAAAAAAAAGAAAGGAACAATCACAATCAGAGCATAAGAGGAATTTCCCACATAGTGCATCATTTTGTTCTGCCTGGCTGTCTGGTTAAAAGCTTAAATCTTCCAAATGGCACGCTCCCAGTCTGCTGTGCAGCAGGGTTTCTGTTAAAAAAAATGTAAGGCCTCCGTGTGTCCTGGTGGCACTATTGTTAAGTTCCATATGACTGCAACAGACTGACTGGATTCTTTTATTGCATGCCATATCCCTTCTTCTTCTTACTGTACCCCCATATAATTAATGCAAAAATGTGCAAGCCCAAGCTTAGTCAGCCCTGAAAATGACACCTGGGTTTATTCGACTCAGGAAAGCTTGAGAAACACAGAGTAAACTAAAGAGTTCTTTCTGATCTGAATGTATAAGATTAGTCTCTTTAGAGCTAAACAACTTAAGTATTTTAAAATGCAGACCTTTGTATGTTAAAAGTGACGTGTACCGTCTATGTTTTTACACGAATGGGACATAAATAGACATGACAGCTATACCCAGAGGGAATTAGGCCAAAACTGCTTAATGTTTAACTCTACAGAAACCCACAAATACATACGCAGACGCTTCCAGCAGAGTGTTTTCTTCCTACTGTTCCCTCACCCTCATTTATCATTTTGACTCACTCGGCGTCTCTCTTGCTTTCAGACCATTTCTCTTACCTGTCACAGAAATGTCGATGAGCCCCAGAAAGTGCATCAGTTTGAGGGAGCTGCAGACCACCAGGAGGATGCCCACAGTCTGCAGCCCCTCCACCTCCCACTTGTCTTGGAAGAACAGATGCATCCTTTCCCCCCCTTCCTCTCCCTGTCAACAAAAATCTTTCTCCAGCCTTGGGGTACGGCTGCGTTCCTCCCCAACAGCTTCCAGCCGGCAGTGCAACGCCTTCGTCTCTTCAGTCTCTCCTCTCAGTCTCCGTCTATGTGCCGGTGTTCGGCCATCCTAACTCCGCACGGCTCCCCACCTGCCTCGTTCACTGAAGGTAGATTGTTATTCTCCTCGTTTCTTCTTCTTCTTCGAGAGAGCAGTAAGTGCGTGGCAGCAGGAATGTCGACTTGCCGCTCCACCCCCACCTCCTCTGTGGCTGTCAAAGGTTGTTTAAGTTCCAGGTGAAGTTCGGACAATTCTCTGTGTGTGTCCTGGCAGGTTGGCAGCAATTGTTTTCTGACTCTCTCTTGTTTTCCAGCTACTGACTTTCAAACTCTCTCTACTCTTTGCCTGTCCTCCCTCTCTTCCTCGCCTTACCTCCATCACTCTCCTCCTGCTGTGTCCCTCCCCATGCTTAATTGGGTCAGTGATGGGACTGAGTGAAAGGAGGAAAGAGGAGGGGGGTGAGAAATGGAAGCAGGGGAAAAGGATGGAGGAGGAGTACTACTTGTAGGTTAAGAGGGAAAACAGAGAGGGGGAGACATACGCAGACAGATCTGAAGAATTATTTGAGAGATAATTTACGAAGCGAGACGCCGAAAGGGAGGGCAGAGCAGAAAATGGAAATAATGGTAACCAGGAGACTAGCGAGGGCCAAATTACAAATTAAAAAGAGGTAGTAGGGGGAAACTGAAGGACAATTCTAGGAGAAGGAGCAGAGAAAGACTAACAAAAGGGAGGAGGAGAACTGTGACGACATAGAGACGAAGCATCTGATCCAGCGGCTACTGTGGACAAACTCACAGATGTGGCAATCTCCCCTGAGTGCAGCCACTCACGTGCACACACAAACACACAGCCCGAAGGGGAAATCTGCCTATAACATGGATTTCATATGACTATGAAGAGAATATTTCTGTCGGGATGGAATGTATTGCTGCCACATCTGGCACACACCGACACAATCTCGAAAGATCTGGGACTGAAAAACAAAACCAAAAAAATAAAAGAATTTTAAAGAATTGGTTTATGCTGATGGATTTCTGTCAGGATATAGATTCTGGATTTTGGAGTTGGACTGAACATACCAGGAGGGATGTGTAAATGACTTAGGCCCTTTAACTTCTAAAGAAAGTGCATGAAGTAATACAGAAAGTTAAACAGACTACGAAGGACAGCAGCATTGGATTAGTCTTTGAGTGTTAAGTTTATTCTTGGTTCTCCAATATACAAGCAAATCTAGAACCTCAGTTGCAAAGTCTCTCTTGCAAATGTTCCAGTCGAAGATCCAGTAGATTTCAGAAATCTTGACTATTACTTTATTTATGTGAAGGGCAAGAAAATGATGCAAATAACTTCCAGCTTCCTCCCGTGCCATTTCCTCTGGATTGTCTCGCAACTGGAGGTTAGCTGTAAAGGTCTAGTGGCGTCTTGTAGCTTCAGTGGGAATGTCATATTTTCTACCGAGCTATAAAAAAGTAGAGTTTGTGCTGGAGTTACACACAGTGGGCCCTGTAACCTGATTCCAGTAAGTTCCATACAGATATTAAATCATCAATCATCACTTGGCACTAGTCAGGAGAAGGATGTGTTTTGGGTCTAAATACAGTAACTAAGTGGTTAACATAGACGTATGCTCTTGGTCATGGTTAAAAGAACCCACAGTTGTCTTTGGGTAGGCAAGAGAGCAATGGTTTTGTGAGTCACGGTCTGATGTTTCGTCAAGCCATCAAACCACCCTGACCTCTTCCTACTGAGGACTCACACAACTTCCCGCACTTCTCTCCTGAGTGGATGCAACTCATAAAACCAGTGGCCGCCGTTGGGCTTTGTCACTTGAACATAAATATATGCTGCTACGAAGCTCTTGCTGAGACATATGATGTGGTCAATCTTCTTGGAAGGACGGCCTTACGGGAAGTGACGGGAGAGAAACAAAACTAGGATCATTGAAACCCTGAAAGTAATGTCTAGACGCCTTTTGGCTCCACTATCTCCATCCTCAACTCCATGTTAATAAAAAGAACATCTGGCACTTTAAAAAGCACTGTTTAGATATAGTGCACATGCACATGTGTATGTCTCTCGCAGTTGACTCAGTGCCAGACAGAAAGGAACAACGAAGAGGGAGCGGAAAGCAAAAGGGAATTGGGGCGAGACAGAAAGTTTACAGAGGGCTTGATCTGTCTGTCATGTGATAAATCATTCTCAGAGTCAAAGTGAGACCTAGGGCAATAGTTTAGCTGCTGAGCCTCTGGGAGGACACATCCCAGAGACAGCTACACGAAAAGACAATAGGAAATGGGATCGCAGACAGACCTTATGTTCAAAGTCAAAAACTGGGCCCACAGATGTTCAAACTTACAAGTAATCATTCAATGCTCCCAATACAGTAAACATGTAAAACGCGACAACTTGGAAGAACATAAAGGAGGAAATTAGACATTGAATGGGAATTATTCACCTCTGGTATTAGAGAATCTGCAAAAAGCATCATATTATCCCAGTATTCTGGATGCATTTATGGATACTAGAAAAAAATCCCCAAATGAAGTGACATATTCAGGCCAGTCTAAACACAGTCTGCAGTCAGGACGTCAAATCAAGTGTGTGTGAGAGATTAATGCTTGTCCCAACCATCTGCCTGTCACTGTCTCTTACAAAAAGCATAAGGATGAAATGTGAGATCAATATATTGAAAATAAGTCTCCGCTCTAACTTTGGTTCGTCTTTGCTCAGACACGACAGCTCTGTGATTACAGGATTATTGTAAGGCACTAATAATAGTAACATGCTATAAATTTAATTCATTATCCTCTGATTGTTACCTTGAATGCTTGATTTGATGACTTGTCAAGACACCTGGGTTGTTATGAAACCATTGTTATTTAACGTTATACTAGCCTGGCTTCAAATCATTAATTCATACATTCATTCATCTTCTGTACCCGCTTATTCCTGTTAAGGGTTGCGGGGGACTTCAAATCAGATAAAGCTTATTTTTTTCTGTTTAAAATTACTTTAGCATTTAACAGTTAACCCAGCATTAATAACTAGTAGTAGTGGGTTGTTGCCATGTGCTGATATTAGTGGCTAGGGTATGATTTTGTCATAAAACCAAAATGAGTCCTGCAAGATGAGATGGATAAGGAAAATACTAAAATACTAAAACTAAAAACTCTGAAGCTACATGTGGACAGTGTGAACTTTCTTTACTTTAAATAATCATTAGCACTTAGCAGCTAACATGAATTTGTTTTTCCTCACAAACCAAAGTTAGAGCAGAATTACAAAAGTGAACTATAAAAAAAACACTTGCATGGTTTCCTGCAAAATTCTAGCAGCCTTTACCATGAAGTACTGTATAAGAAGGAACATGCATGTATATGTATGGAATGTATTCATTGAATGCACGCAACAACAGAGATACAGAGGAGATAACTGACAAACAGTGGTCAAAACTGTCAATTGCAATCAAGTGATAGATTGTAACTTTTCATATCTGATTGGGAAATACCCCACTGATACTGGTAGCTGATACTGGTTCAGTTTGGAAAGGTTGAGTAGAGGTCAGAAATCATGTAATTTCAAATTCTGCCTTCGGTATACCTCGTACTGTAAGTGTCATTGCTATGGGGCGGGGGTGCCTGGTCTGGTCTAGGTGGGTAGTACATGTCTCAGTAACATCCACATGAACGCCTGGTCCAAATCTTTGGTCATAATGTTATGTTTGATACTTGAATGCACCTTTTTATAGTGTATGCTATGGCATCACTGTGTCTTTCGACCTACTAATCCCTAAATCAAGGACACTGGAGAGCTTCTCTGGATATAAAAGCTAGAATTACCATCAAAGTCTTCACACGACAGCTGTCACTTCAATGCAGAATCAGATATGAGCTCTGTGCAATCTGCATCCAACGGAGTGAAAGTGTGGCTCCATTTGCTTGGAAACTGAGAGTCTGGGTGATATAATTAGCTGCTTCCAGAAGAGTTCCTCAGAGTCTCTTAGTTGAGCCCTCGTCCACTCATCACCTCAAAAGGTCTTAAAAGGGCAGTGATGTTCCTTGAGGAGGAGAAAACGCTGATGAACCCCGGGTTACTTACACCAATCAGGCATAACATTATGACTAAAGGTTTGGACCTGGCATTCGTGTGGATGTTACTTAGACATGTAGCACCCACCTAGACCAGACCAGGCACCCCCACTCCATAGCAATGACACTCCTTGATGGCAGCAGCCATCCCCAGCAGGATCCAGCCTGACACAGACACAAAGGCCCCCACTAACAACATCCTGTTGACAGACACCACAGGACACCTTCAGAAAGAACATGTCCATTCTCTGATGAGTCAGAACTGTTTTGGAGGCACAAGGGAGACCTACACAATATTAGGAATTAGTCATAATGTTATGCCTGATCAAGTATCTATGTAGCTGATGTAGATGAGGAAGTGAGGGCTCTAATAGATCCCAAGAGATGTTCTGATCTTAATATGATGACAGACATTCGCTTGCCTGATTTCTAATCCATGGTAGATGTTGACACCCTTACACACATGCACACGCTCAGACTGTAATAAAATGTTAGGTTAATCAGTCTTAGTTGATTAGTCTCTGTGAGGCATAGTTTGCCCGAGGCCAGGCATACCACGTAATTGAAATACCTCCATATTTAGATGTCTACCTGGGCAATTATTCCTCTCAAAACTGATTAAAATGTCTAAGAGAGAAAGAGCGAGCGAGAGAGAGAGAGAGAGCAGGGAGAGTGTGTGTGCATGTGTGTGTGTATGTGTGAGTGCCTTCAGCCAAGGAGACACAGAGGAGGTCATTGATAAATGGTGCTCAAAATTGGCTAGTGTGTTTCCAATTAGATAAGTGATATAAGAGAATCATTTGCATAGATCATTAGCTTTTGAGGATATTTTTAATACAGCAATGTGGGACAAAAACAGATTCATCCTAATGAGGACGGGTCTTTTCAGCATAAACTACAGAGACCCGCTAATGAAACGTTTTCCTCAGAAAGCACGCCCAATTGGAAGAGACAGAGGGATCAAAAGGGTTTTTCTGTATTGAAGAAACAAGACGTGATATATGTCCGTATCTGTTTATTATGTGACTCTTTAGAGCAGTAAGAATCTTGTCCTTCAGCTTTAATTAATAAATGACAGAGTTGGTGTTATTTACCACTCATCGATGTTTTAGAAATGCTTGTTTAAAAGGACTGTTTTTTTTACTGAGAATGAAAATACGGGTATTTTTTTCCTCAAATAAACTGTTAATCATCAGCTTTGCAAAGCAGCCAGATGATTTAAAGTCACAAAATTCTTTCTTTTATGCAAGTTACCATTAGACAGTTAGATAGAAAATAGTTTAACTGATTAAACATTTGGTAAAACAAATTCTCAGCACGTTAGGTGATAATGAAAAGAAAACATGCTGAGGACGGGCTTTAAGGCTTAAAGGCACCAGCCTGACATCCTCTGACCTTCCCAAAATTAAGTTTGCAGTAATTAACTTTCACACCTGCAGAGGGCAGTGCGACGTAACAGTAACAGTGCTGTAAACTGTGCCGTTCCAACTTTAGCTATATGCTTCCTTTACCTTTTTTATTATTATTATTATTGTTATTATTGTGCTTCATTTAAATTCAGCTCCAGAGACCAAACCAACAGTGGGTGGGTGATTAAAAACCACAAGCTGTTAACAATTTCCAACACCCTCACAAACACATTCACACAGTAGCGAAAAGCATAGTAGCACTCGTATTTGCTATGATGGCAGTGTCTGCGAACAGAGCTATAGCACTCCACGCCGGATTACAGTTGTACTTTAAGCCCGCTTCTCTGGCGCTCACCTGCTTTCATGCTTTTTCCAGTGCGCCCGGTGTTTTTGAGTGGTGTAAAGCGGTCAATGTAAATTGAATTTGCATGGCTCGCAACAGTCCTATATACCTATTTCCATCAAATCATAAACACTCTCTGCTGTTTCCTGCCAGAAGCCAAATCAGGAAAACATCCTGAATGGGTCGATAGTAAAAAAAAAAAATAAAAAAAAAATAAAAACCTAGCAACCAACAGGGCTGGGATCTCATCCTTCAAAAGGGACTGGATTCAGACGTCGAAGGATTTGTTTCTAATACAACCACTATGATAAATCTTACTGTCACGGCGACTACATTACAGAATAATCTAACCACATTTTCAACCAAACAGCGCATTAGTATGTTGGAAAAACAGACCTTGAAACTATGGGGGAAACAATGGGCAGCCTATAGGGAAGCTACCCTAAAAGTTTAATGGGATCATGTCACGATTAAAGATCACATTGACAGTTAAATCAATGGCAGAGTGGCAGCAGCCTGTATCCTTTGTTGTTGTAAAACAGAGTGAATAATAGCCACTGACAGTCCAACATTAATGTTTTATTCAGCTCATTCCTGCTGCAAGACTTGTGTGTGTGAGAGTGAGCGAGAGCCTCAAGTCAAGAGCAAAGGGAAAAAAAATAGGAGAATACATTGATTGAGAGATGTTAACAGGTAGCAAGCGAGAACAAAATGCAATTTTACAAGTCCCATTTTCATTCGGCACAACTGATATCTTGTCATTTGGAAAAAAAAAAAATTACAAACAAAAGCCCCATTTGTGCCTCGTGTAACATTTGACCAGAGCTGCTGAATGTAAAAATGACTATAGGTTCAGTAGGTAAACACACATTAAGACCACTGACAAACAAACTCTCCCAAAGCCCTCAGGCTCATGCAATAGCCTTGTAATTGCAAACGAACACAAAACAAAAGGGAATAAGAAGACACGGAAGAAAAGACTGCATGACTAGATGCTGCAGCATTTGGAAGAAAGAGAAATTACATTACCCTTCGCCTGCTAACAGTCACTTGTGGGCTGTTTTTCTTTGTGTAAATGACATAAGTAATAGCCTGGAGCTAAGACATTAGACATACAGTAGAGAGGCTACTGTTTAGCCTTTCCAATTACAACCGATTTTAAAGGGGAGTGGCAAGAAGCTGCCACTGCACGCTTGTGACTTGAAAAGTCAAAAAGTTTTTACCCTCTTTAAAGAATTTCTGCCGTTCCATCCTCCCAAAAGCATTTGTACCAGTGCCTATAATATGGCTTCTGGAGTTAAATTTTTGACACATTGCTGTATTGCTGTTTAACAGCTGACACAGGCCACCGAAGTCTTGGATACTGAGCTTCTGTAGTAGCATGTGATCAGGGGTTACGTATGTCTGGATTTGAACCCATCATGTTTAAGAATATTTAATGTTTTGTGTGCTTTGCTTGGAGCTTGCTGCCTCTCTGAACCCACTAGGAGAATATTTCATGTAATATGAAAACTATTGGAGCATCTCACAACCAGATGCAACAATTAAAAAAATAAAAATAAATAAAAATTTAGGGTTTAAGCCGCATGCAGGAAAGAGTCTTCAGAGGCTTAGCTGTGTTAATGCAAATTCTAATAAGTAATCGAATGATATTTCCAAGGGCAGGTTTTGCATGTGCGCGAGTGTGAATTCATTAGTTTGTTCTCAATGTTATCATCTTCCTGCAGACGTGTGTCAGAGGAAGAGCAAGAAAATGTCAACAACTTCTGTTCTTTCATCCACAGAGCAACTGCCATACAAACGCAGTCTCTCCTTCACACACACAAACACACACACACACATGTGTGCGTACCACTGCCATGATGAAACCAAGGGAAGGGGAGCTAGAGGAAAAAAAAATCAGACAGACGGCGGCAGAAGAGGCGGGGAGAGAAAGAACCAGAGAAAAGGGGAGAGAAGCAGGGGGTGAGGGATGGAGGAGAGTGGAGAGAGAGTTGCGTATTAAATATCCCCTCTCTGATCCTCCTGTGTCCCGGGCTCTCATCTTCTAACTGGCTAGCCATCAGAGGGGCAGAGATAGAAAGAGCCTCAGACAAGGACAATGAGGACAGTCTCCTCCAGTCTCACTGCAGTTTTATTACACTTTATAAAGTTTGCCACAATCAGGTTACTTGTTGTCCAAACCACTGAGCGAGGTTACAGCATCCACACTGCCCCGTGTTTTAACTTTTCCCAAAAGAGATTCACACAATTCATCTCATAAAATCAAAACCATCATGTGATTTTATTTTATTTTTTCTTCTCATTTGTTTTCCGGTTGAGACACTATAATGATGGCGACAGTGCCCCCGGACAACAACAATTTACTCTAAACGGACTGCAAGAACACATCCACAAACACTGCAATCTCCATGAGCTTGCCCGTCTATTGAAGGACAATCACAATGCGGGAAGATGGATGTGCCTTTGTGAATGTGTGTGCATGTGTATGTGCTCGGGCACAAATGGGTCTTCTGCTGACCACTACGCAATTTACCTGCACTTATCCCTCGTACCCTCACTCATATTCTCATCATACTGTCATTCCCTCACAACCAAGTATCACAGCCATATCCTGTCGGGCAGGAAAAACAATTTGCTGTGACCTATCGGCTGCAAGACATGATGAAGGTAAAACTACTGTGTGTGAGTTCACCACACACTTGCACACACATACACACAACAATCAGACCATTACGATACACAACACACAGGAAAAGCCACTACTACTAACCCTTTTCATTGGCTCGTGCTATAAAGGACGCTCTGAGTTGAAAGGCTTCAGTCGTTCAACAATGAATTCTGCAACATTTTTGGATCCAGATAAATCATTTTTACTAAGTATGTGTGATTACAACTGACTGTATATGAAAGTGGTGCATGAGTGGTTCTGAGGCTGGTGGGTGTTGCTGAGCTAGGCCGCCAGCAACCTGTGACGGTCTGTCACTCAAAGCAGTGATTCCCAAATGTATGCTTGACTCCAATATACTCTGATACACTATGATTAACACAGGACTGCAGACCCCATGAGAACTGCAGACCTTATGAGGACTGCAGACCCTATGGGGATTGATTAACCCACTTTCGGAGACGGCCTCAAGTGGCCATTCGAGGAACTGCACTTTACGGCATTTCCATGTTAGCTTCATTTTTCAGCTGCAGACGATGCTGCATGGTTTTTAAATGGGCGTTGTACAACTGTGTTGAAAGGGGATTTTACAATTTTGAAGCAGATAACACATTGAAAGTTAAATTATCACAAACACAATCTCTATTCAAAATGTTCACTATCAATCAAGGCCTATTTAACAGCATCTTACAGCTACAGATCCTGGATTTCTCCTTTGCCTCATCAGTGACATACATACTAGTTTCATAAAACTTTTGTGAAGCAAGCAGAAAGAGCAAAATAGAACATTAGTGTAAAACAGTAAAGCATTAATGTCCATCCTGCTGTCAGGATCAGGTTGAAATGAGACAGCACGGTATCAAAGACCTTAAAGAAATGACGAAGCAGCATTTGAATGTGTCCCTGACATCCACGGCCACATCGAGCCCAGCGCCAGGTTGATTTCTTTTACATTCAAAGGCTGAAAGAAGCTATGGTGGATATGGAGAGATGTCACACATTTCATTCAAGGAGAAAATCAGCCACCACAATACAAACATGAGCTTATTGGTAGTTTAGAATTAGACACTGTGGAGGAAACCACTTTGTTGTTAGAAACTCTTTTCTCAGGCACGCTGCCATCCAGCACGGTCCGTGGCATCCCTTCACTTTCCACCTCATAAACTTCTAAAGAACACACACCAGCCATTAGCCATTAGCTTTAAATCTATCAGAGCCTCATAAACTTCCTGGCCGCAGTGCATCAGACACACACTGCACGCATCCTGGAGTTTTCTCCTCAAAACTACATGCAGCGTGTGCACGTATGTGTTTAATCAGTGTAGGGTCAGCAGCACAGCTCATTAAAGTAATGCGAGTCGCAGTCTTTTTATTTTGACTTGCCTCGCTCGGTCTCACCAGAAGATGACTCAGCGTGTGAGTCTGACAACACACAAAGTGTTTTTTTGTCTGTTCCTTCGTCATGCCAACACCAAACTGCCCCGCTAGCTTAGCTAAGGAGGAATACGGAGGGAGGCCGATTACTCAGAGAACTGCCTGCATATCGAGGGCATGCAGTATATGCTCATATATATAGGGAGGTTCAAAGCCTTACAGTACTACAGCCTTTCTGCCAAAGTTCTTCCATTAAAAAAAACTTCATTAACTTAAGTATTCACTGAGGAGCTGGCACAGACACATACATTACTAATGCTGCTATCACCCATAGTCAAAATATGCTGAAGGCTGATGTTCAGAGGATAATGGAAGGATAAACAGGGGCAACCAGTGTGTGTGTGTGTGTGTGTGTGTGTGTGTGTGTGTGTGTGTGTGTTTGTTTGCATCTGCATGCATGTGCACGTAGAGTGCTGTAGCATAGATGATCGGTATCCAAGAGGAACATTTTTAATTTTTTTGGAATGACAGAGCTGTTGGCACACCTTGACTGCTGGGTACAGTCCAGCAGGTGCATCAGGGATGGAGAGTGTCTCTTGTAGCATCCAGAATAATCTACCATTCTTTAGCAATAAAGTTTTCATATAGATAAAGATATAGCTATATATAACAGCAAACTCTTTAACAGGCTGTATCAGAATTAGGGGGTCACCACTGCTAATAATTATCATGAGAAGAAAACATGGCTGCCTGGTTTACAAGGTACCTCGTGGGCAAGGTGTGGTATGGAAAAATGAGAGAGTACAGATAAGAATCCCATCTCTCCAGGTGTCACTAGAAGATGAGAGATAAGCAACCGTGAACAGCGTGAAGTAGATTGGGCTTATAGAGGGACAAAACACGGGCCAAACAAGGCCTCCGTCCGTAGTGACAGCTCCTGGAGGTGAGCCAGAGCAGGACAAGGACTTTTTCCGTCAACTCTTCAACAGCAGTCAGGCGCTGTTTAAAGCGATATCACTTCTATTTAACTATAATTAAATCCGTGAAATGAGCTCCTGATTGAGTATATGGCCAACTAGGGCTTTACCACAAATCAATGAGGCCTTCTGTGAGGGTCTTTTACATAGAGCTGATGTTGCCAAATGAATGCAATGAACGGCCGAACTGAATCTGACAAAGAATATGTTGACCCACGATGTGCAGAAAAGAAAACGAGTGATATCTCTTTCTCTTTATACATCTCCATATTAATGTATTTGAGTACTAAGAGTAAGGCTGACATTCCCTCAGTGAGTCAAGTACCTCTGCACACAGCACTCAGGCCCACTCTCTCCATAGTGTTATCGATTAAAAGGTAAAAGCACACACCCCAGGGGCAGAGAGAAGCCACGTACACAGCTAAAGTTACTCAGTATGTGTGTGTTTGAGAGAGAGAGAGAGAGAGAGAGTGTGTTGCATGGCCCACGGTTGCAGTGGTAACCTAAACCCTCAGACAGGACTGCAGCCTGCTCATGACCAGAGAGAGGCAGATGAAAGTAACCGTCTACGCTCGCGCTCATACACCCACATAACCTTTAAAATCTCAAAACCTGACTTTTACTGTAGCCACTACAATTGTCCAGTTATGAAACCAACAAAAATCAATTACCTTCCCCACCGACGGGCTCAAACATCCCAAACTGCTCCAAGACTTTGATGAAGAGACCCATGACCACCAGCACAGCAATCATCTCCAAGCCATCCAGACTCAACATCTTGGTAGATCAATGTCTGACATTGCCCGGCACTGTGCCACCGGGTCCGGCCAGGAATACAGAACCTGTCCAATTGCAGCCAACTCTGTCCAACTTTAGACCAGCTGCTTCCCACCTTCTTTTTCACGTTAATCCAATGCCAAGTAGTTTAACTTGAAAGTAATGATAAAAAATGGATGTTTCTCTTCTGTTACCCAAAACCTGCCCTCAGACAAATCCCCTTTTATCCACTGGCAGAGGCCATAACTGCTGGAGCTACAGGCTGAAGCAACAAGGTCCAAATTGTCACAACAACTGGGCTAAAACTTTTAAGCTGCTTCTTTTCCCCTCTTCCCGCTTTCTTCTCGCAGGTCCCCGTCGAGTGATGGAATCTGGGGATGTGCTGCGCTTGCTAGTCCTTTGGCAGTGGTTGTCAGGAAGCGAGTGTTGTGAGGGGGGAAAGAGGGAGTGAGAGAGAGAGAGAGGCGGCAGATGAAGAGAGGAGGAGAGGATGAGTGGGAGATGGCATAAAAAATGAGGGAGAGGGGGAAAGGCTAGCCATGAGAGAGACAGAGAGAGAGAGAGAGAGACAGAGACAGTGGGTCAGAGACACACACAAACACACACACAGACATGGCGAGACAGAGATTGTTTGGGGGGGTGAGAGAGTTGAGGTATGCCCACCCTCTCCACTGACATTACCTCCATTGATTTGCCTAATGTGGTTTCCTTGGTAACTGGAAGAGAGTGTTTAAGGGAGTTCTAACTAATGGAAAGAAAATATATTTATGTTCATCTGAATTCAAGTGTTATCCTTAATGTGTGTTTTCACTGTATGGGGACTGAAGCATCTGTTCTGCAGCCTGTATGCCGCCGGTCGATACACTGTCTCATTAACTTTTTAAATGAGCTCCTATCAGAACTCCACGGGCAAAAGACTTAAACACTAAATCTAAGAGACAGACATTAGAGATGAAAATGTAAGGAGCTAAATGTAACACCGATCAGGCATAACATTATGACCGCTGACAGAAAAAGGAAGTAGTTAATCGTCTTGTGACAATTCAGTGTTGAGCTGGGAAACTTCTGGACCTGGCATTCGTGTGGCTGTGACTTAGACATGTAGCACCCACCTAGACCAGACCAGGCACCCCCACCCCATAGCAATGACACTCCTTGATGGCAGCCGCCATCCCCAGCAGGATGCAAACTGATACAGGCACACACACAAAAATGGTTTAGGAACAACTCAAAAAAACATAAAGAACAGCACAAGGTGTTGACCTGGCCTCCAAAATCACTAGATCCAAAACTGATGAAGTATCTGTGGGATGAACTGGAACAAGTCTGATCCACAGAGGACCCTCCCCTCAACCCATAGGACCCAAAGGCCCCCACTAACAACATCCTGTTGCCAGACACCACAGGGCACCCTCAGAAGTCCCATGTCCATAATGTCATAATGTTATGCCTGATCGGTGTATGTCCTATCAACATCTAGATTAGTTTTGATTTAAAAAGTCGTCCTTACGCAAACATCCTATTTTATGATGGGATGCACCAAAGTCATCTTTTTATTAACCTTGTTATAAAAGGAAAAAACTATGGAATCTGCTCTGACCTCACAAAATGTCAAACTGACTTCCTGGCAACTGACTTTCGTCTTGGAATACCAAGTGCAAGAGGATGACAAAGCTGATGCATTACATAAATATTCTTTCTAAGTTACTTCTTATCCTTACATAAACATTTCCTTCTTACACTTTTCATGAGTACTTCAGTTCCTGTAAATCTGTGAACCTGCAGCTTTCACCTAAAACTCACAGCTTGGTTTAGGCCAGGTTTCACGAGTTTCTCACTTTCTTATGCAACAAATAACCGCTACAGCCAGCAGATACACATTCCCCTTCACATCCAAGGAGGCTCTGAGCGGTTGGGTCATTTCCTGCGTCAAACATCCTACCACCATCTGTCAGTCATCAAGCCGGGGAACTTAGAGCATCAACAGGAATAAGCGCTGGGTGCCACCCACCACCTGATGGCCCTGCATGACTCTCAGTGAGGGTATCACTTCGCCTCATGCTGCAAAAACAACAGAATCGGAAAAAGGTATGTTCCCTCTTTGTTTTTGTCCCACTGTGTTCGCCTTTCTGTCTCTTTCTTTGGAGAGAGGGGCAAGACAGCAGGGGTTTGACAAATGTGCTGTATCTGCATTCACTTGTGCTGCAAGTTTCTCCTTCTTGACACTCCTGTTGCTACATTTTCAACTGGGCTATACAGCAGAAAGCCTCATTACAGGGATGCCTGCCACATAAACAGCATCATCACGGACCATGAGGGTCACCCTAATGTCTACTGACACACACACACACAAGTCAAACATGGTGACGGGAAACCTAATCTCATGTCACGTCACTCTTCTCGCACATGGTGTGGAGGTAACGCACCACTACACTCGGTGGCAGTAATGTATACGGGCTGTATTGAAGCAGAGCTCTGATTGCAGACATGGCGAATGTAAACAGAGAAATATTGAACCACACATTCGCGACAGAGACAGAGAAAGAGGGAGAGAAGGAAACCAGAGCCTGGCTTGTTGGTTAAAAATGATTTCTCTGTCCACTTATTTATTGAAGAGTTGTCATTTGAGGGGAGAAAGGGGGAGGTGGATGAGGAGGATAAGAAGGGAAGGCAGGGTGTTGCATGAGACATGGTGGCAGGGGAGAGTAATGAGAAGCAAGAAAAGACAGAAGCAGAACATGAAGGAACAAAGGAAGGACAAACTGAAGAGCCAGAGTGACTAAGGCCAGGATCCTCTGTGTAGCGATCTGCTAAGTATACACAGGGAAGAGGCATCTATTCTTTATTACCCTCCAGCATCTCTCCCCTCTTGGAGGATTTTTCACCTCATTCTGGCTGTCACCATAGAAAATTGAACCTGCAGATGTGTCCTCCACTCCTCCACAATTCCCCAGCCCCACATTCTCTGCTATTTTTCACCAGAACAAGAAGAATATATTTACTGGAGGCTGATAACAAGTGCTTTTAATTTCAAAATAAAGGACAACGGTCTCAAATCTGAAATTAGATCAAGCTGAAAAACTCGGCGCAACAGGTCCGTTTGCCGCCTCTGCCGACGACTGAGAGCGAATTGCTTTACGAGAAATTCTCACACTCCATCCTTAATCACTCTTCTGTGCATTCTTCAGAGAATGCATAGCTCTGTTTCATTTAAACAGAAGATGCACCTTAGCTTGAAAATGGTCTCTATATTTTTCTGTAAAATCTTCCTTCTCAGCCTGTTCATGTTTTTATGAATCATAGCCATTCAGTTCTGTCAGTCTTGAAATTATGTTGAGGAGGAGTAGAAAAAGGTGGATGCGTTGCCATTTATCATTAGCCATGAGCCAAACTACCCCTTCCCAGGAAAGTGTAGTTTGAAAGAAATAGAGTAACTGAATAAAATAGTGTTGTTTTGGTACTCTATGTGCCAGGGGTAACTCAGAGATGTTTCACTATATCCCACGGACAACAATTGTGTTTCAGTGTGACAGCTTTATTTTCCTGGTAACAATAAAACTTTATCCGACAGTTCTAATATTTCAGGTCTGGAAGCACAGCTTATATAGATTGTATCTTGAGACAAGTATGGGATTTTCTTCTTATTTGAAGTTCAGTTTCTTCTGCATCAGCAAGCAGAAATTAACTGTGCAGCATTGCACTGGTGCCATTATTTTGAAATCACAGAGGGAGGGCAACCCGAGTCAAAAGTCCCTCTTCCCGTCCAAATAATATTCATACAGCTCATTAAATATCCAATGCCCGAGGTTGCTCTTTGTGTACTCAGCCGAGGTATCTCAGACTAATGAGTCCGTAAAAGCAAAACATCTCCTGCTCTCTTTCTTTTGTCTGGCATGGCCTACAGAATCGCTCAGCTCTAAAAACAAAACACACAAACTTCCCTCCAGGCCGCTATTGATTTTTCCAAATTTCTTCTCCTGCTAAATATACTGTAAGAGATGCTGTGAGACGTGAGCAGGGATGGGAGGCTGGTCAGATGATAGGCACTACACTCTGGAGAGTGCTGCTGGGTTCATGAGTTTTATGAAACGAATGGCTTTATTGACTTATGTGCCATTATTTGCACTCCGTATATATGTATGTATATGTCAAACTTAAGGCCTCAAGGGGACAGTTGAGCTCCATCAGATCACCTCAGGCAGACGGAGTGTGAGTTTATGAGGGATTTCATGCATGCAGTGCTCTTATCTGTTAATGAAAAAAAAAAGTAGATTTTCCACCGTTCTGAAAGTCAAATCTATACGACAGTTAAGCTGCTATGGTTTCATCTTGCTGCACGTATTTCACATGTGCACTCTCTAATCCAGAGAATCTGCTAATTGGACAACATGACTATTGATCTCTGCTTCAATAAGGCTTGACCGAACATGCTTAAGGTGGATGGACTCTCCCGAATACACATATACACACACAGGCACATACGCACACACACACAGGCACAAATGGCAAATTTCTTCTAAGAGTAGAAAGGTGCACAAATTGTAATTGCTACCATTACAAAAATCACTAGCTTTTGCTAGTGATCACCCGTAGCTTTTGCATCATGCGAGGGCACGGATGAACATGAAGAACATACAGAATAAGCTTTAAATCAATAACAAGACAGATGTCTGGCTGAACGTATATAGCCATATGGTGTCAATGTCCCACCGCGAGCTGAACCACACAGACAATCGATAAAGGTATGATATGACGTGACAGAAGAGACGGTTTAAAGTCGGTGTGGCAGGTTTTAAATCCTCGGCTAGGTAGACTGGGACATCTAGTGGGCACAGAGGGCAAAGATCAGACTCCAGTGTCCAGAACAAGACACAGCATGAGGACGTAAAGGATTTGAATCAAGGGACACAATCATTCTGCACACACTCACATTTGTATCAGTTTAACTACACTGAATTACACATACACATTCAAATAGAGTTGTGGATACTAAATATATCTCAAAAGTTTCACTCCAACATCTTTATCAATTTACTTAATGTCTCTTTCAGATTAGTTTGTCTCATGCCCTTAATTTCCTGTGTGAATGGACCGGGTCTACAAGATATTCTTGTTACTCACTTGTCTTCTCTGCTAAGTCTGCCATATTAAAAGGGTAGTGTAATCTGTTATTGCAGTTCCACAAGGCTGGGATCCTCACTATAGACAAATTAAAATAAGAATAATTAAAACACTTGCAGCAGGACAGGAAGCATGCCGAGGCTCTAGTGCAAATGCTCACATAGCTCAAACTGTGCACCCTGAGTGGGTAATATAGGATTTTCTAACAAGCAAACACAATCGGGGTCAGTGTTAATCCGTAAATGTTGGTCACAGAAAGTGCCACTCACCTTTCCTCATAAACAGCCAGTAAGTCAGTGGGAAAACTGACATAAAGATCAGTGCGTGAAAACTCGTAAAGCCCTCTTCAGAGCCGCTCAGGATGACCTGTGACTGAGAAGCCTGCATAGCCAACACAGGTGAGCGATCGCGATCGACGGGCAGCGTGAGACTTTGTGTTATGAGGCAGCTATATCCAGAGGCAATCAGTATCATTATCGGGTTTTCCCTCCTTCTGTGGGCGTAATCACACACATAAAGGTTGTCCCCACGTACCGTGTGAGCCCACACATGAACAAACACATGTTGTCGTGCGCCACCTGTTTTGATAAGGCGTGCTCGTGTTTTTTTTCCCCTCATGGTCTTTTTTGAGAAGAACAAAACAGCCACCTACTATCAATTAACTATTCAAAAGCTGTGAATGAGGCCATCCATGTCAGTCATTTCTTTCTAGTATGTTCAGTGACAGTGTGTCTCTTAAAGTGCAGCCGTATTAGTTGCTATATTATGCCCCATGACAAGACACAATGTGCGCGGAACGTGTGACACGATTGGGCTGGCATGGAACACAAACAACAAGTGCAGCAGCAGAAAATGGCAACACAGCTGTTTGGAAATGGAGAAAACAACCATGCTGGAAATTTCCAAATTGGAAATCCGCAAGCAAACACCAAAGTATGAAACCGATTGTGTATGCTGGGCTCAAAATAAATAATGTATTATTTATGCCATGAATCCGAAGCAGGATGAGGGAACTGTGAATTTCACAGTGCCGGCGAGCAGGTGCTGGACGGCTAGAAAGCTACCGGGAGAGAAGAAAGGGAATGGAAAAGAAGGCTGTGGGTGAAGAAAGACAGACCAGCAGAATATAAGAGAGGAAAGAGAATTACAAAATAATACAGAAGTCAGTCTGACTAGCAGGTTTGTGTATTAGAACCACACAGGCTGCATAAAGGAAACTCTAAATATTAAACTTTAAGTGGACACATAGCAGGTTCAATAAAAAAGAGCAACTTCAATCAACTTCCACTAGAGGTCAGTGCAGATTAAAGTATTTACACGTTTCAAGCTCACACATGCCCCCAAGCTTATTCATTTATTCTCATGCACAGACTTGACTGAGCCGAGAATGTTCTGGTGGATGATCCTACAAAAGCTGCATCACCACGTGGCTTTCAAACGCTCTTCGCATTTCCACTAACCTGATAAGAGCATGCAGTAGTTTTGAGCTGGTGCCAAGTCCGTAACATCATCTCATCCACTGAGGCTGAGCAGTGAACGGTGGATATAGCCTGGCACGCAGCCGGGTGCCTTGGGGTTTGGCCAGATATTAGGAATAGGTGCAACCGAGAGTCACCTGTTTAATCTATGAATGCATTCATCACAGGTAAAAGCCTTGAAAAAAAGACCTTGAGCTGCACTCTGGACTGACAACTTCTAATTGTAGCATGTATATCTTCTCATTCACCTCCTCTGTTGAGGAGTCCAAATTCCATCTGAATTCATCATTCATTATTTTCACTGACTCATACCAGGCTAGTTAGGGACAAATAATGTTGCTAGGCGCATATCCCATCCCGCGGCGTCTAATGAATGTCTCAGTGAACAAACAGGACAATGGGACAATGACAACAGGCGCGTGGAGCTGACGCTACGCTGATTCAGCAGCTGATCAAAAGGCACAGAATGATCCGGACTATAACAAAGGACAAATCTGCCTGTGCTGCACATGCACACAACCCCGCCAAAGTCAGAGAGGGTGGACGGCACACTATTGATGAGCAAGCATAAAAACACATTTAAGCGCACAAATGAGATGGATATCAGGAATCTTTACACACACAGACGCACACATACAGCAGGGCCAATATGTCTGTGAGTCAATATGTGCGAGCAGTTGTTTACATTAGGGAGTGGGATATAATGTAGGAGGAGAGGAGAGGAGAGGAGAGGAGTGGAGAGGAGTGGAGAGGAGAGAGGAGGAGAGTGAAAGCTGGGATTGGCTCTGACAGCCAGACCAAGTCAAACGCTCCATTGTGTTAAACCTGTCAACTGTCACCAAAGAGAGCGAGCAAGGGAGAAATAGACTGACACAGGCAGAGAGAGACTGTCGTCATGGACACAACACACACCACCAGCCCCTAACACACACACACACACACACACTTTTCCCACAGAACCCGGTATTGGCAAAAGCGACGCCGACAGACATTCCCATTTCATCCATTATATCGTGCCTCTGAATGTATTGATCCAGCATATAACCCATGTAGTGACACACATGCAAACACAAGCACATAATGCAGCGTTCGCTTCAGGCTTCAGTTAAGTTGTTTGCATCCCTGTCTCTCTGATATTACACTGAGGACATGTCAAACGTCATCATCGCGTCTGTGCAAGCCATGGCGCCCATTAATATTCTGCACACTTAGAAACACATGCACAAATGAGAGGGGTTATTTCACATCAAGAGTTGCCTCCCAGAAGGTAATTATTTCTAATCCTTCTCCCTTCTACTCTTTTATCTCTGAAGTAACTCTACTACAATTGCCTGCAGAGATTTCTATTTGTAGGGATGGCTAAATCAATCCTTGCCTGCAGGAATATGATCAGTCATGATCATATTCAGACATTGTTTTCCAGTTTTCTCACCATGTACGCTGCTCTGTCGTCATTAATCTACTCACGTGACTGTCCTCTGTAAGTTCAGATCAGTTGTCTCCAAGCTTTAAAATATGGTTCTCCCAAATTAACCACATCTTCTCACTTTTCCCAATTCACTTGAGGCGAATGGGACTCTCACAGTGTGGCTCAAAGCACGCATTTAAATATTTTAACAGCAGCGTAATTTTCTATTACCAATGTGCCTGGGACTCTGCGGGAGAAATACTGTCGCTTCAACAAAACCTATTGACAGTCAGCTCTGTGGATTACCCAGACTAACAAGCACACTCGGAGATGTTGTTAAATGTATGAGCACAACGAACATAATTGCTTTTTCACTCGTTGCATGTTTTTGCGAAAGAGGAAGCAGGGGGATCCAAAAAACCGCTACCGCGTTGTCTTATTCACTGCCCCCTGTATACAAGATACAGACGTTATTTGTTTGCTTTATGGGTATTATCAAAGACGGTTTTTACACCTGCTTTCAGAAAAAATACAGGCAGCTTCAAGCTTGATGAAGTATGTTTGTATTGTTGTTTGTGATGGACAGGTGCAAAGAAACATTTGCAGAAGCATTGTCTCCAAATGCATTGTACATGTATACACCAATTAGGCATAATATTATGACCACCTTGTATTGGTCATATTGTGTAGGTCTCTCTTGTGCCTCCAGAACAATTGTGACTCATCAGAGAATGGACATGGGCCTTCTGAGGGTGTCTTGTGGTGTCTGGTAACAAAATGTTGTTAGTGGGGATTTTTGGGTCATATGGGTTGAGGGGAGGAGCCTCTGTGGATCAGACTTGTTCCAGTGCATCCCACAGATACTTCATCAATTTGGGATCTAGTGAATTTGGAGGCCAGGTCAACACCTCGTGCTGTTTTTCATGTTTTTTGAGTTGTTCCTAAATCATTTCTGTGTGTGTGCCTGTGTCATTTCTATGGGGTGGGGGTGCCTGGTCTGGTCTAGGTGGGTGCCACATGTGTAAGTAACATCCACACAAATGCCAGGTCCAAAAGTTTCCCAGCAGAACATTGTATTGTCACAAGATGGTCAATGTTATTCACTTCTCCTGTAAGTGGTTTTAATGTTGTGGCTGATCGGTGCATACTGCAATATGTATATTAATTTGACCGATCCTTGTTTGATTCAGCTATCTGGCTGCTAATACATTTGCATGTGTGTCTATGTGTAAGGGATGCTGTCACCATTTTTCTCTGCAAAACAAACGTATATAGCATCGCTGTGCTTCATCATATGAACTCTGAGTTAACACAGAATGAATGAGCCTCAACTGAAAACCTTGAAACACAAGGCAAAAGAGAGAATGCTTCCTGCGATTCCTGGAAAACTGCTCTAGAGAGAACAGACACACAATCTCACACCTGATAAAATTGCTTTTAAGTGCTGCGCGCCCCTTTCTCACAAAGAACATAGGTCATGACGCGCAGCACAGAGTGGAGTGGGCATCCACAGCTATAAATAACCCTGAGAGGAATCAGATTTGGAGAACCGGAGGTGGGAACTGATGAGATCACACATACCAGTGTGTGTGTGTGTGTGTGTGTGTGAGAAGTGAGATCTGAGGAAATGGAAGACGGAGTCAGACTGACATCATGCAGACTCGCAGACGGACGAGCAGACAAAACAGCGGGAAGGCAACAGAGCAAGGAGGAGGAGCGGGCTGAAGACAACGCTATGACTGAGAGGAGGGCGTGACGCAACGTCGAGGTGACTACCTGGTGGCAAACTGTGATGATGATGAGGAGGAGGAGGATGACAAGGTCCTGGAAGCAATGGTTCAATGCTGAATGTTGAGCATGGCGTTGGAGCCACATCAATCTCGAAGTACATATGATATTCATCTGTGCCCCTGCAGCCATTCAAGGTCATCACAGGTTCTATAACATACAGCAATGTTTAAGATAGACATTCATGTATTATAAAGTGAGTTTTCCATATGAATATAAATCTAATATCTTTGACTTTCACCAAGGGCATACTGTAAATATGTGTACGTGTAAAACAATAAGCAAATAAATGAAATACACTCAGGATTTAGAGAAGGTGGTGCACTGTATATTCCTGTTTCAATACAAGATGGAAGAACGGCTTCTCTTATAAACTGACGGTCGGACTAATACGATACCAAATCACTGCTGCGTTTTCCCTCTTTGTGCTCCTCTGCTTTTTCAAACGTACAAAGCAGATATTGAACTTTTGTCCAGCGCACTGAAGTGGCTGCAAAAACGCGCACAGGTTTTTCAAAACACAACAAATCATTAATGATCAGAATTTCCATAACAAACGGAAAAAACAGTACAAAGACATTTCTGGAATACAATTACTTTTAAAAAAATCAGGGTGCCGTCCATTAGTTGTTGTTGTTTTTTTCTTTCCTGCAGCACCATTTATTGTGTTTGTGTGCACTGATCAGACAGATGTTATGCTGAAACTTCCTCCTCTTATCCGTTTTGTATACTAAGCTCTGCTCTGTTCCACCTAGAGGCACACACGTACGCACAATCTTTTCTGGGGCGCACAACTGACTGACAGACAATAAATTGATGCAGAGCCACTTGAGGAAATGACAAGCAAGTGACACATTTGCGGTAATAGATAGAGGAGAGACACTCGGGGTTGTCAGTCAAGAACGATGACGACGACGTCTCTCAGCGGGCCAAAAGATATTTATTGCTCTGATTACGTATTTATTCAATACATTTGAAGTCTTAAGTCGAAGATACGTGGTCTTGATTGAATAAAACCCTGTTTTGTCGCCCTGAAATCACCATGATCGTCGGGGGTTGCCTCTACGTTTTATATTCAACGGTATGTGAAGCCGTACGGTTCATTAAACATGCTTTGTGCAAAATGTGAATGTGCGCTGACACGCCGTGGAATCAATTGCGATGAGCTCAGATAAATAAATGACAAAGTCTGAGGACGGAGGCAGAAGAGGTAGTTAGAATAAAGAAGGAAGGCAAAAGGAAGTGTAATAAAATAATAATAATTCTCACGCTCTCTTTAAGTTTGTGGGAATCTTCAGTCTCTCTCTGTTCCCTGGTTCTGCTTCCACCAGCGCAACCCTCCTTCTTTCTCTCTCTCTCTCTTTATGTATCACCTCACTTTAACGCACTTATTGCCACGATCGGTGCTTTTTCCTTCTGCGCCACCTCTCCCTCTGTCTCCCCTTCATTTACTCTCTCTCTGTTCACTCTCCGTTACTGTCTCTCTGTCGTGTTGACTAGAGGTCAGCCGCGCAGCCTCTCAAGGTCGTAGCTGTCCGAGGTTTGGCCTCCTCATGCCCGGGTGGCTGAGTAGAAGCGACAGCTCTGTCCCATTTGGGGCCCATCAGACTTTTAGTGCCTCTGACCACCAGGCTCCCTGGTGGATAGGCCTGATGTGCACCCTTTCTTTGTTCCCATTCACTGCTGTCCATTACAAAAAAAAATGTGACAGAGGAAAAAAACGGATGGAGGAAAATGAAGCAGTGGCTGGAAGAGGAATGGAATCCATTGAAAGTTTCTCTGAATTTGTCCAAAATGCTAATATGGTCTTTTTTTTTACACTACATTTTTGTACATTATGTGCAGTGTGTAGCGCAGGAAGCCTTTACACCAGCCCCTTGTTGATTGATCCTATCTATCTATCTATCTATCTATCTATCTATATACTGCCATCTGCTCAAATATATATAATTAGTGGACTGAAGAATGAGTGCGCGTGTGTGTGTGGATCACGGATCTGGATCACGACAGACATTTTTATACCTTGTTGTATCTGTTTAGTATTCTTACAGTGGCACTCCTTTGATGGATGAAGTGCAGCTACAGCCTTCAACCGAGGGTCTCAGCACATTTTGTTCAAACACAAATACCAAAAGAAATTGCTGGCTCTAAGATTTCCCACTTTGGTTTCTATTATAATAATTTTAGTCTCCAGGGGATTTAAAGTGAACCCCTTCCACTACGACATTTTACTTACACCGCTTAATTCAACTATTCTGCAGATAAATCTATGACGAGATTATTCCACTCTAGGTGTTTTTACAATTTGACTATTCGCGTACAACCAATAACATTGTCCCTCTTTAATAACATTACTTTGTGCTTGTGTGTGAGCGCAGTAAAGAAAAATAAATAAAAAATAGCCATGTGCACGATCCTAATATAATCTACCGCTTTTATTAGAACTACTAATAAGGTGCTCATCTGGCTACAAAACAAAACAACCTCCTCTCCAGAATCACCTTTGCACCGAAAAGAGGCGTACATATTGTGCATGCAGCGGCGGGAGTGTAACTGAGAGATCCCTGAGGTGTTTAATAGCTATAGTTAGCCGGGATTTATTCGCTGCTCTGATAGCTATAGTTAGCAGTAAATTTATCCGCCTGCCAAGGGAACATGTCAACGAAGGGTGGAAAATACACTCCCATCGAGTTAGTTAGCGTCTAATGACTGAGGGGCTGGCTGGATAGAGCTGATTAGAAAATTAATTATTTATCAAAATACTCCTAAAAATTTCTCCTGAAAACTGAAAAATTGAGAATGAGTCATTAAGGTGTAAATTAAATGTTGAGAATTTTTAAGTCAGGGCCATAAGTCTTTATGTATGCACGTGTGTGCATGTGTGTGTGTATGAAGAGAGGCTTTTAGCAGTCTGGTGTCTGGTGTCTATGATGACTTCATCCATCGCAAGTGCTGTAACATAAACAGAGTCTGTGCTTTATGACTGAAAACTATAGCAGTGTTGAGTATCTCCACTACTCCCCTTCAATGTATATTTATCTATTTTCTTTGATCCAGAGTCGCAGTTAATGAGTAACACACGAGTAGATATTTGTTTTCCCGTTCACTTTAGAACTGCAGCTACTTCACCATCCACTGATCTCCTTTCCCTGGCCAAAGAAATGCCGATGATCATGTCGTAGCTTAGAAAGACACAAATGGCCATACTGTGGAAGTGGTTCTCTGCTAATTAAATTCTAAAAGATTCACTGTAGGCCGCTAATAAATCGTCTTAGTTCTTTAAACCTTAGCTCTGCATTCAGTAGCTCTGGTCATTTCAGTAAAGTTATCAGGGTCAGTTGTAAGAAAGCTTTATCCAAGTCTTCCTGAGGAGACAGTTGCTCATTAAAGGTGTTTTTGGAGTCCTTCAGGCTGGTACACTGAGGCTGTTAATCACAAATTAATTCTCCCTTAAATGTGCATAAATCTAAGAGTACAATTAAACTGATCCTCTTGATATTCAGCAACCTGACTCCTAACGTGAGGTTCAAATTCTAATTGAAACTTGTTGAGGTCATAGGTCACAGATCTTCAAGTAAGACATCCCCCTACATTACACAATCCTGTCATCATTCAATAACCCATTGTATGCTTTGCAATTGTTTGCATGTACTGCACGTGCACACATATGTATTCATTTATTTCAACAGTCAGAGGTCTGACAATGCTGCAGCAGCTCTTGAAGACAGGAATTAGTGGATATGGAAGACGGAGTTGGATCAGAAATGACCCGAGATGCAAAACTACAAGAAAAAGAAAAAGGGACTGAACAGAGGTCATACAGGATGTTGGGCTGAGCTCAAATGGCTCAGAAAGTTGAAGGAAGATAATGAATGCATATCCTGAAATACAGTTGGCAATGGGTTTAGGAGAGAAGTGAAAAAAGTGAGGATGTTCAACACCATGGACAGAGGAGTTTATTTTTCTGTATTTCTGTATTCCATCCAAACATTCATCCGAGCACAGCAGTATTCCATCGTGTTTACGTAGCATACAGTGCATCCTTCTATGTATTTTACTTTTAGAACGCACCGTTCGCACATCCTGTCCTTGATTGGGCGCTGCCGCTGCGAGCTTGATACACATTTACAACGGATGATTTAATGAATTAATGGACGTTGCAGCCAATTACCTTGACGATGCATATTCAGCAAGTTTTGTGAAAAAGAAAATACTAAGCCGCGGCAACACAATGTGACGGAACCACTGCTGAAGGTGAACAGAGATGGACAGAGGACAACGAGACTCTTCTGTGTGAGGCTGTACTTCAGCACCATGGACAGAGACATGCAAACACAACATGTAAAAAATCCGACCACAAAGATTACTGTAATATCTAGGGTTATTAATTAACTTCCATAATATTCATTCATTCATTCATCTTCTGTAACCGCTTGTCGTGTGAAGGGTCGCAGGTGGGGCTGGAGAGGCGGGGCCAACACAGAGAGACAGACAACCATTTACACTCACATGCACACCTACGGCCACTTTAGAACGGGCATGTCTTTGGACGGTGCGAGGAAGCTGGAGTACCTGGAGAGAAGCCACGCAGACACTTCCTTAATATTCCATTTAAAATAGAAAAGGCATTATCTGATTGCTCACAGTCAGACCAAACAAAACTAAGCTAAACTGTGACAAAACCCATCTACAAAATGAGTATGTATGTATACGTATATTTACAGCTAGAAGGTTCTGGTTCTCCTAATTCCAAAGATACGCACTTTAGGTTAATTCTAAATTGGACAAAGGGCGGTATCTGAGTGAAAATTATCTATCTGTGTCAGCCCTGTGATGGACTGGTGACATGTCCAGCGTGTTCCCCACCTCTCGCTCGCCCAAGTGATGTGAGAAGCGGGTCTGAGATTGGAGGGTCATTGATTTAAATTCCAGGACTAATAGGAAGAAATGTGCGAGGTTGGAGTGAACGAGCAGCGCTTTCCTCTTGGTATCCATGGCTGAAGTGCCCGTGAGCAAGGCACCCGACCCCACCTAACTCTCCGCTGCAACCGACTACCCACTACACATCCTGTTCTTGATTGGGTACAACTGTGCTCACAACTCTAGTCTACTGTAAGCAGAGAAAGATACAACCTGTAGTTTCTCCTCTTTTTCTCTGTTTACTGAATTTCTCTTCACTCTTCTCTCTCCAATAGTCACCTCTAGTTTTGCCACCCTCCAGACACGTGCACACACACATACACACACACTCACGCTCAGACTGCTACTAATAGGAGTTTATTTTTAGCACATGCGAGGTGTGTGTATGTGTGTGTGTGTGTATATACACATGATGGATGAAGGTGATGTTTCACACCTCTCTCGTGGTGGTGGTGGTGGGGGGTTGTTGGAGGTGAAGGGGGAGAGGTGGAAAAGGCAGGGGCAAGAAGAGCTGTTACTACACGGGAAGAGGGGAGCAGTGGGGTGTTGGGCTGAAGCGAGGGGAGTGAGAGGAACCTGGCTTCCACCTGAAATTGCGACCCACGAGTGGCTTAAGATCAACAGGCCTCTCTGCACCGGATGATAGAACTCCTCTTCAGAGAGATGAGGGATGACAGGAACAGCCTGATGTGCCGCGCCATCCAATTAAAATACAGCTCATACCGGACTTAGCTGTAGGCGAAAACTGAAATTTAATCACCTGTCATTTCTAGCGTCTTGTCTTTCTCTCACTATCTCATGAGAGGACGCTGGGAAGCTGGTCAGAGGTGAGGAGCCACTAACGTTGCTATAAATCATGTTTGAAGTGGATATGAGAAGTGGAGGCTGCACATTGGTATAGATGGTTCAGAATCTGACAGGAAAAGCAGGCAACTCAATCAGCTTGGGACAGAGCGAAATGTGAACAGCATGGAGCAGATTAGGCTAAAAGAGTGGGACTGATGCCAGAGAAAACAACGGATAAGGAAGCAAGCAACAGATACACAGAAGGATTACACAGCATACACGGAGAGCACAAATAAATGCAAACCAACTGTCGCTTTTCCTTTAATAACTTGATCTGAATCGCCACTGGATGAGCTTAAAATTGTCTGCACGTGCGCAGCAGGAATGTAATTTTTAAATTTAGATCTTTTGTTGACCTTGAACTTCCACGAGGAGTTTATTTTTAGGCCACCTTTTCATCTTCATAGTGAAAGTGCGAGTCAGGAGGTGTCAACAACAGACAGAAACAGATCAGCGCGAGCAAAAAATGATTTCAGCGAGAATCTTCACATGTCTGGCGACAACGAGCGCGTTCTCAAAACGGGTGTGAGCGCTCAGACGTCACAGAGTGTGGCATTTTTCCTTCTTGTTCTCTCACTTTCTACCTTCCCTCTCCCTCGCTTTCTTACAGCTCTCTTTTTTTTCTACCATGTCACACAATCAGTTGTCAAAACTTGCGCTGCAGGCGGTGAAATAATAATCTCAAATGAAGTGGAACAATATCTTGTAAATGAATCTGAATATATCTCTTTGTTTCTGCCCTGCGAGTTGTGTCAGTCCACACCCGATTTTTCAGAGCTGCTTCCTGCTGGGTTTTCATATTACCTATTATGCACTGATATGAGACAAGACCCTGCTCGGGGTGTCTCTTCTTCACCCCACGCTAAAGCACACAAGCAGGGGACTATAGCTTAGAATAAGTTGCCCTCATGTTAATGAACGATTCCCTTCCCACTGCGAGTGCCATTACCGCACGCTGTAATATGGCTTAGTACTCTCCACGCTAACCCCCCGCAAGCTCTTGTCAGAATTTACCATTACAGCCACCACATGCTTTATTCACTGTGGCTGAAATTGACAGTAATTGTAAAATTTTGTCAAAAGGAGAGGAAAGTGATGGACATGTGCGTAATGACCTTTGTCACAAACAAGATGGAGGTTGCAGAGGTGGCACTGCTAAACTTAATAAACTCCACACGTGCTTGAAATAGATACGTTCAGAGGAAACACACACATGCAACATGCTCATCTCACTAATTTTAAGGGAACATCGGACGAGATTCTCACTTTTGGAGCTTTTTCTACATTTAGTAGGGTGTGTAGCATGTCTGACAATTCAGAAGAGCTGCTAATAGGGTTGCTAACTCCCTGAAAAATAAATAAGGGACATCTCATTAGCAGGGCCCGCCAACCCGATTGCCTTCACCCTTCCCGGTGTGGTGAATTTTTTTATCCTTTTTTGTGTGTGTGAAACGATTTTGTTGTCTTCCAGTATCTTCTTCACAAGCAACAGTACCTCGACCAGTGAGATGAGTGGGATTTCCACTGTCGGCTGGGAGACGGCCTGGGAATAAATTTACCATAAATTTTCATATAAAGCGCCCTGTTATTCATTAATTCCATTGACATTTTACACACTATTTTTGATTCTCGCGGTAATACAGGACAAAGTACGTCCTGCCTCAGCTCAATACGGGACGCATACTTTTGTTTCTAAATACGAAACGATTCCGTTTTTCAAGGGACGGTTGGCAACCCTAGCTGCTAACAATCCACACAGTCAGTTTGTTATGAGTGGTCTGAGAGTGTAAATGTGTCATTCAGCGAGCCGTTTCAGCTCTGAGCCGCGTGTGACGTAGATCATTTGTTCTGAACATAAGACCCGCCCCCGTAGCCCTGTCACTACACGGGTTCAGACCACACCCTCCTTCTGCCGCACGCAGGTAACAGCGATGCTAGCAAAGCCACACTTCGTTCCAGCAAGCACCGTATAAACGTTGACAATGAAACAGTCCTTGCGTGCAAGCTGCTCTGTGCTCAGCTGTAAAGGCTCCCAGCATCTGGAGAAACTAGCGCAAAGTGGCGTTACGTGGCGTACATTTACCGGGAAATCTGCTTATCCGCTAGCCCGCCAGGTAGCGAACAGATGCTAACTGCCGGCTAAGTAGGATTAAGTTCACTGATCATTCAGAAACGTCTTTTTCAAACCTTTATTGTCAAACTCCTTCAAGGGTCTGCTGTTGTTCTGGGTTCAACTTTCGGTACAAATAAATGGTCTGATGTCGCTGCTGTACTCTACCAATATGCTAAGTGTTGCCAAGCAACACTACTAGAGGGGCGGGGTTACAGGAGCTCATGCTCAGGAAGGAGGAGGTTCTCTCCTCTATTATAGAGGCCTGTTCGACAGAATCATTGAGAATTTTTAACCAAAGCATGTAACAGAGATCCCATCAAGTCAAAAAAGCAACATATCAACTTCTGGAAATGGACGTCCAATGTCCCCTTTAATACATCTCTCCTCAAAGTTTAATCAGAAGGTTACCAACGTTACCTCTGGGTGTGGAAGCTTATAAAACTCAAAATCACGGCCATCAGTTATGGTCCTAAAATATGGTCAGTCAGTACAACTGCAAGCACACTGACTCCTCATTGAATAACAGTGTTACAGAGTTTTCATAATAAAATGTAATGGCAGCCCCATCTCACACACACAAATACACAGGCCCATCTCTACGGTGATGCCAAAGCTCTGAACAAACATCTTTTATTCATAAGTGAAAGGCTAATAACAAAGTCTCTTTGGTTATGGCCAGAAGTGAGCTGCAAAGAGAATCAGCTTCAAGGTAGTACAGCTGAAAAACAGAGTCTGAGGGATGTGTGTGTGTGTGTCTGTCAATCTGAGTTTGATACGTGTGTATTTACCTTCCACTGGTGGGGAAATATAGACACCAGAGCAGCAGAAACGCAAAGCAGCACATGAGAGACATAATCAGACATTATTAATTAAAAAGTACTGAGGTTCTAATGGCCTTTAGAGGAAGATTAACACCCATTTTCATTTGGTAAAGTGTCAGAGCTCCTAACAAATGACACCTACTCTGGAAAAGGAAATGAATGGGACTGTTGGCGCTCGCATGTATACGCTGGAGTCTCTTGTAGAAAGAGGTTGGGTAGTGGAGTTTATGAAATGAAACAAGTCAAAGGAAGCTACTGTCTGCGAGAATAAACGCCAACCGGTTTGTTGCTGCTCACATTAATCTGCACACAGGAGATATTGATTCAGGGCTATCTATTTCAAGCGAAAGTCATTTTTCAAGCCAAAACAGCATGTACACAAACGTTCTGACGTTTGTGTACACGTGTTACTGTGGAATCAAGTTATTAGATAAAAAAAAAACGAATAAACTAATAACTGCAGTTTGTCACCATGAAATGACTGTGAAACAATCATTTGTTATTTAGTAAAAACAGTGTGTTCAGATGCATCCAGCTCTTTCTGAATGTATGAATGTAAACAAGCTGAAAATACACCAAGAACCAGGAGAAATGGGATTGTTTGACAGCTTGATTACTGAATCATTGACAAGGCAGTGAGAAACAGTCCAGAAAAATGCCACTCGAGAAGACGTTCTGACGTGCAGAACAAGCACCTGCACAATAAAATGTATGAAGGCTGAACTATGATTACACTGAGATTAGAATAACACTAATAATCAGAATAACAGCCCAATAAGAACAACATTGCTGCACGGTACCACTGAACCAGAAGTTTTAACAGGATTGAGAGGGGGAGGATTTACCTGTAGATAATCTGCTGAAAAAGGAAAATATGAAGACCTAATAATAACCAGGTAAGCGTGAAAGATTCAACTTTTAAGTTGTAAAAGATGGCCCTAACATAAAGTCATGACACAAAAATATTAACTACACAGTTAATCGTGCAATGTGACCACTAAATAACTTTTGGATATAATATGTATTTAAAAAAAAATAAAGACTAAAAGCGCACATCGAGAGAAACATTCATAAGTGCACTTAAAAACTATAATAGTGCTTAGAACTACTACTGTTGAGAAGTGAAAATGATGTAAATATGTGTTTATTTCACATTACTCATTCATTTTTGTCTGTGTAATGTACCTGTGATGTGATATCTCTTGCTCTTTCTTCATCTACACGGTGTGATTGGATTTGTGGTGTTTTGCCCTCACACCAGTGCTGCCACCAGCTTACTGTCTCCGTCTAACACATTAAGAGAGTTGGAAGTGGGTTTGTACAATACATAAAGTAATTCAGAGAGAATTAGTTTTGTCGAATTGTGATTAGTGTGTGCGGATGAGCAGAGCTTACCTGTCATGTGCTAATCATTTTTAGTTGTTTAGTTTTCTGTAAAGTCAGATGTATATATTCACCAACTATAATTTCTGCGTTGTCATAATTTCAGTTGCCATTTACTTGTACTTAAATTTACTTATTTATTTACACTCCAGTAAAGCTTCTGTTTCTTTTGTCCAAATCCCTCTTTTGATTATTTCCTGCCATATTCAAGGGCGTAGCACAAGCACTTGGTCAGATCGCCTCTTTCTGGTTGGAATAAAAACATTCTTTCTGTGCACATGTGAAGCATCAGGTGATGTGACGAGTTTCCGCCAGGGACAAAAAAACAAGCACTTGAAAAGATGAACAAAGATGGAATAGATGTGGACAGCACCGGTCAAAGCGTGGATCTTCTTCTATTTGGTTTAGTGTTGTCAATAACGAAGGGGAAACAGGGATTTCTGGGCAGAACCATTTTGCACAGTCAAAAAAAGTTAGATTGCGATTGATGTATTGAGGCATGCCACTCCATTTATCTTAGTGGATCATTTTATTTAGCATGGAAACTCTGATTAGAATAAGTTCAGTCAGGTTAAAAGCTTGTAAACATAGCCATGCAAGTACCTGAGTTTCCTATAATGATAAGTTAACATGTTGGCTTTGAATAGGACCTATTTTACATACTGACTAACATAAAGTGAGCATAGTCATGATCAGTAATATATATATATTTAAATCAGTGGACAATCTTTATATTCATCTCAAATGCTTTTACATCATGTTAGAACAAGCTCCAATGGCCGCTGCCTTCTAGTCTCCGTTATGTGTCGTAGACGCCATAATGACACAAACCAGAGGTATGTGACACCGAGCACTGCGGGAGGACCTGTGCTGTCAGCTCGGTCTGTTTGTGTTAGATAAGAGCATACTTAAAGGACAGATCAATAGGGCTCACGTGGATTCTATTCAGTCAAAGTCACAACAGGTACAGACTAAGATATCGTCATGCAAAGGAGAAGATTAAAGGGAGGGTGGTGCGTGGGCAGCAGGTTTGTCGTGTCTGTATATATGTGTACCTGGACTGGGAAAACAAGCTGAATTTTATTTAAAACATCTTAATTGCTCTAAACTGAGCTTGTCTCACTATTAGGTAAATTGACACAAAGAAAGCTCTAGGGCCGAAGGAGATAAGGAAATACGTGGACCAGCATAGCCTTGTTTCCCCTACAGCACCTAATGAAACAAACTAATTAGTGGGCAATGTAGGGTAAAAAAATTTTTTAAAAAGCAAGGTGATTACACACGACTGTCATCAGTAATGCATACATACACAACACAAGCCTTGTCCTGAACCGTGTGCCGTGTAGGTCTATTGTGGGACAGGCATTTGAATTGTAATTATATTGACAGAATCAATTATAGCCACTATAGTCCAGGAGGACACTGTGTGATATCTGTAGGCGTGTAAACACATTAAAAAGACGGGAGAGCATTTCCAGCGTGGTGCACTGGCTTTAACCAGTGAGGTGGAATAAAACCACCAATTAACCAGGAGCTACAGTAATGTCATGTGTCCTTTTTTGCATAGGTTAAATTGCTCTTAGGGTTCGTGCACAGTTTGACGGCGGAGTAAATTCCGCCTCTCCGCGCCCGACTTAAATGGCACGTCCCTCAGCACCTTGGCACAGCCAAAAATGCCACAATACACAAATACCAAACTCTGAATGGCCTTGATGAAATCCCTATGTAGCAGAGCCATTATACAGTTCAGCCCTCCCCGGCTCCCACTGCACAGAGGCAGACGTCTCTTTCTCTTTCTCTTTCTCTCTCTCTCTCTCTCTCTCCCCTTGGAACAGACACGCAGGAGCCAGTAGTCATGGTAACTCCATTCTGGGTAAACTTAAGGATGTGTATGTGCATACGCTCACACACATACACAATGTTTTTAATAAATACTTCATGGACGGGAGCGAATGGGCTTCGGGTCTGTGGTCGCTGGTTAGCCGTCTAAACAGTGAGTTGTTTGTTTTGCAAGCCCAGTGTCAAACTCCACCACGTTCCTATAGCCTTAATAGATGCGTGTGTGTGTATGTGAATGATGCACACATCTTAATGAGGGCAAATTAGCAAATCTACTCAATGGAAGAGGATTAATTATCTATTTATATAGTGTTAAAGTGCATATTTGTGGTAAATAGCTGAAATAATAAAAAGTTGTTTTGTTTATCTTACCTGACTTGTCAAGATATCCAAAACATCAATGTGTTAGCCCATCTGTGCTTTCCTATTTCCCTGCACTATCAGTGTCATTCACCCACTAAACACATCAGTCCCTGGACCTTTAAAAGTATTTTTTTTTTTTGTTTTAATACTGAGAAGTATTTAAAAATGTTTCAGCAGTGGATTAGGTCTAGTATCAACAGCAACTAAATAAAGCAGTGTCCACCAGTTGTAGTGTTTGATTGTTTGAGTATTAAATGATGACTTGCATTTTACAGTTTTACAATGATAACTACACCTCTATGTATATGTAAAAAAAAAAAAAACATTTAATAAACATCAGCTTTCATCAGCATGTTACCATTCCCAGCGTTATCGCTGTGATCGAGACGTAATCTCACATGGGTTACAGATGTGTGTGTGTGCGTGCGCCGCTCTGCAGATGTCACAGTCTGAAGAGATAACGAGGAGAAAAGCCGAGGTGGAGATGAGCCCTCGCGGACGTCAAAATTAGCATTCACACACCGCTCCATTGACAAGGTCATCTAAACACGGCGTTACCTCCACCCTCAGGATCAACTGCAGCGATTCAATAGCACACCACTTTGTTGCATCTTCCCCCTAGGCGATGGGAGCCGCTGCTCAATATCGCTCGTAAGAAAGAAAAGGGAAATAGGTGTAAAGCCTAGCAGTAGGCTGTCAATAGGCAACATTACAAAGGACACTTTATCCAGCCGGCACTAGGCTCAAAGAGTATGTGGGCACTGAAGAAATAAGACGTGCTAAGTGCTATGAAAAGAATCTGAAACTGCCTGTACAACTTATTCTAATCTTGGTGCACAGATTAGCATTATAAAGTTGTGTGCAAGTGTACAGAGGGAGCTAGAGAGGAGAGGAGGATGGGGATGGGGATGGGTGAGTGGATGTCATACTGAGAGCTGGATGGAGGATAAAAAAGGCTGTGTGCGTGTCTTTCTCCCACTGAGAGTTTCTCAGTGGAGGTGGAATGCCACATGCTCCCAGAGAGGAATCTGTTTGACTGCCGGAGAGGGAACAAGAGGAGAGAGAAGGGCAGAGCTGTGAAGGAAGGAGGAGGAAGGGAGTCCAAAGGTAGATCGAAAGATGGAAAGAGTCACTTAACACCAGCAGCTTTGTAATTCTTGCCACGTGTCGTGATCTTTGATTCGGTTATTAAGCGTAAGAACTGAACAAAGTGAAACGATATTTGCTCAGAAGAATACGTAGAGTGCACACATCATGCAGGGAATAATGACAACAACCTTCAGGTATGGTCTCGCTCTCTACAGATGAAAGAAAGCACTCAGATGTCCTAACCCACTGTGGAAACACACATCCACGTACGCTCTTTAAAACAGTGTAAATGTAGATGAGAGGTGAATCTACTTTCACATCATTTAGACTGCAAGGAAACTGAGCCACAAAGACAGGATGCCGACCCATCTGAGAAGACCTCGAACCTCATTTCTTCAAAATGCACAAAAAAAAAGTTTAGGTGCGACCGCGTCCCCTTGCCTCCTGCACTCTGAAGGACAGGAGCGGCCCCGCTTGCAAACCTCTGGGTGAGGAAGTTTTGGCTGCCTACCTTGGGTGAGCGTTCCCATGAGGAAGCGGTAGAAGTAGCGAGCCACCTTGGTGAGCTGCCTCTTGCACCTTTTCCGGCACTGGCTCATCTTGACGCAGCTGTGGAGGTGCTGGTAGGGATGGTGGCGTTGGTCGGCTGGTCTGCCGGGGGAAGCAAGCTCTCAAGGTAGGAGGGGAGGAACGGAGCACTGTGAGTGTGTGTGTAGGTGTGTGTGTCTGTGTGTATGGGTGTGTGTGTGTGTGTGTATGGAAGTCTGATTACCGCTGCTTCTCGTCTCCTCCTCACTCACCCCCTCTCTCTGTAGTCCTCACCCCTCTCTCTTTCTCTCCGAGCTTCTCTCCACCTGTAGGGCGCTGGTTGTCAATCAGCCGCCGGCACTCTTTCTCCTCCCCCTCACGTTCTGAGCAGCCCCGTCCCAGCCTCTCATTGGCTGGAAGCGGAGTGTGGCGGAAAATTACGGACCGGCGCACTTGTCAGAGTGCGTGTGTGTATGTGTGTGTGAAAGGAGTATACTACGAGGAGGCCGGCTTGAGTGGCAGGTGGTGGTTTTTCTCTAGCTGCACATGTTGTTGATGCTATTTTTCTCCCCTTCTATTTTTCCCTCCTCTCGTGGCTCACGAAGACGACAGCTTTTGAGAGAGCGCGCGTGCATCTGTGTATGTTTGAGCCAGCAGGAGGTTGAGTAAAGTGACAGAGGAAACAAAGCAAACCCATTAATTAGCATCACACACATCGCCTGCCTGTCTGTCGGTCTCTTGCTCGCTCATTAATGGCACTCATACCATCGAGAGGCAAGGGATGGAAAGTAGGCGGAAAGACGGAGCAAAAGGGAAAAGTGAAGAAACGTGAAGAGACAGGTAGGGAGGTGGAGATAGGGCAGAAGGGGGGGGGGGGGGGGGGGATGCATAATTAATATCTTTCCCTGCTTTCTCCGGTGCGGTGAAATTCAGGAAAAGACGGAAAAAGCCAGACGAAAGAGATAGAGGCTGCTGAACAAATACAAGCAGCAGTCGATGAACGGATTATTATCTGGCAGCAAAGGAGGAGGAGAAGAGAGAAGAGAGGAAGCAGGAGGAGGAGCTTTTAAGTCCTTTGCGACTGAGGGGAAAAAAAAAAAAGGTATTTATGTAAAGCTTTTCTGTCTTGGTCCTTATCGTTCAGCCTCCACTCTCACTCTGTCTCACTCAAAGGGAACGCTGGCAGAGTCACGAAACATGGAAACACACTCACCTTGTGTTCCCTGGTGTCACATTTCTATTGTTTGTCCCTCTACACCTCCCACATTACCCTACTAAACTGCTGCCACTCCACCTTTATTCTCTTCTCTTTTTCCCTGATGCTGAATTAAAAGTGATTACCGTTGCCACGGCAACCCCAGACTCCCTCCATGGATTTTTGTGGTAGACTGAGTGGCGCACACACACACACACACACACACACACAAACACACACACACACGCATACACACCTGTGCTTCAGGTCAGAGTGAAAATCAATCAAAAGTCAGTCAGACGCTTCCTCTAAATGCTCGTGCTCTGCAGGCGCTGGGTTGTGTTCTCATTCAGAAGTCACAGAAAGAGGTCAAAGTACAGTCACTGCCAAACTGAGTAAAGTTACACTGAAGGACTTGATGCTGAGCGAAGAACGCGTGGGTGAACATAGGGGGAAGACTTTAAGGCAGACTCTGTATTTTATGATGATGATTCAAGGATTAGCTACTAATTATTAATTTTGCCTCCTGGCTTCTTGGTGCAAGGTTTCATACATCAATGCACCCAGTGAACCACTATTCAGTGTATAGTATGAGCGCTAGATATTTTAATTGGTAACTCTTCTTAGATCAAGAATGCTATAATCAATTTTTCTATTTTAACAATGGATCACGTGGCTACTGCACCACTTCCTAGTCTTCTTGGTCATTACTTTCATTTTCCCATCTTTATATTCTCAGTCTTGGTTCACTTTTAACGTTCTCGTCAGCTCTATTTTCAGCCACATGTAGCCGAACAGAACAAACGTTTGGTGTGATCAGATACATCATAGAAATAAGTGAAAAGCTGAAGAAAAGTGTAAATCAGTGTTATAAAACAATGAATAGATTTCAAACGTTAAATAGCAATACTGAATCATCTCCCAGCCTTATATTATATTTGGTTGTTTCTTTTGGTTCACCACCGCCTCCCAGACAACACCTCACAGCATTAAATCATCCACAGTGAAACTCACTGCACCACAGGTATATTTGTGTTGTGTGGGCAAGTGTAGTGGACAGCAGTCAGGTGTAGTCCACATCTTTATAATCCTGCCAGTGCACTGGATGTCTAGTTATAAAATGTTGTGTAATCCATACTACACTGCTACAGAGAACCAAGAAAACAACATTTATTACTCCTGTGGATTTAGTTGTAAACCTGCATTATGCTCTTATAAAAGCGTGCACGATAATATATAATTATACAAATATATGATTTCTCTCTATCTTTAAATGGTCTGAGGCTGATGATGATCAGCAGGAATACATTCACAATCATCTCCTTGGTTCAGATACAGCTGAACAGGCAGGTTATGGTCAACACTTGCACGGCGCACACAAAAACTCCAGCTTTCACGTCCACGTCTCGCCTCCCCATGCCTATGAATAATAGAGTCTGCTTGCTAGATCTCTCAAGAAAGGAGGCAGACAGACACAGTCTTACACCGAAGTTAATGCTTTGAGGGGTAAAAACTGAAGATCAATTAAATTGATGGATTGAGTAATCAGGGTGAAGGATTGCAGGCGGTCAATTGTAAGGTGTGGGGTGTAGATCTGATGGTGAAAGGTTTAAGCTTCGTAAAGCCCTCCCTCGTGTTAAACTACTCATCAATTAAGTATGCTACAGAATCTACAGATGAGTCTCAATTAATTATTTAGATTTATGAATGAATGAAGACAGTAAGAAAAACAGAGAAAATATTAAAACACAAAGTAAAACAAAACAGCTTAAGGATAAAAACAGAAATTAAATGAAGGGCGGCACAGTGGTGTGGTGGTTAGCATTGATGCCTCACGGCAAGAAGGTTCTGGGTTCGATTGGGATAGAGATACAGAAAATGAATGAATGAAGGATTACTTAACTGAACAGTGTATCTAGCAAATTGCAAATTACATGAAAAAATGTAAATTTATCTCTTGAATTTTTTGTGTATATATATATATATATATATATATATATATATATATATATATATATATATATATAAGGTCAACAGATTCTTTAACACAAAGGTTAATTTGGTTTTGTCATTTTGTTAATTTTTCATTTACAACAGGGGAACATGGCTCTCTATATGTCATGTCGATACTAAGGATATTGGAAGTTCAAACGTAGTCAGTGTCCATGTAATGTTAGAGAGTTTGATGTCACACAACATTGGGATTTGACGTCATTACAGTTTTCACTTTCAACCAAAATATAACATCTCTCCAACGCTCGAATTTAACATCGACAAAATGTTTCTAACCAAAATTCAACCAGTCATTAACCTGCCGTTGGGTTGTGATATCAAATTGATTTTGGTTCCCATTTTGGTTTCATGTCAACTGGACCTTCATTTCCAGCCAAGCTGATACAATTTTGGAAGGAAGTGCCCAAAAAAAATGCAGTTTCTCAATTTGCCAAACTTTATAGCAGACGTGTTCATATCTTCACATTTAAGTTACATCAAGGCTTAAAGTTAATTCAAGATATGGCTGCTTTTAGTGACAGGTGGGTGGGTGTTCTTCACAGCTTGTTAGCCGTCTGTCTGGAGTTAGGTGGCGTCGGGCGCTGCTGAAATGCATCTGCATGTCCTGTATGACCCATTCATAGAAAAACTGCTCTATAGCACAACTAGAGGTCAAAAACTTCACAAGGTACCTTCAAAACACATGCTGAAATTTCCTGTCTTATCACATCATGTCTGAGATATTTAAACAATAATATAATCCTGACTCAAATGTGTGTTTTAGCACTTCTTCCATTTACACACAAACCCTGCAAAACACTGATTATCTCCCATGACATTTGAAAAGTCATATCTTTTTATCTTTCTATGCCACTTTAGGAAAAAATACATAAAAGACAAAACTGCTACTGTTTTACACAACTATTTTAACCCTAAATACTGTTGCCTCTGCTAGAGCGCCTCAGCCTCTTAAAAATAAGAAACCAGCTTGGCATGGAAGGTTTATGCACACGGCATTTTCTTTCAGGTTCTGCACCACAACCGTGACTCAGGCTTGAAGTCGGGAAGGCAGTTTGATTTCCCTCAGAATGTTAGCTGTCATTCAGGGGTCTGTCTTCCTCCCCTGAAGAGCTTTACTTAGTTCTACACCAAACCCTTTCATCTCCAGCTCTGACACTGTGGGTGAGGTAGAAGTTGTCAGACGCTCCCCAGATACCTGACAGGTTTTACGGAGGATGTAGAGGAGCTTGTCTGCAACATCGAGGCCCCGTCAGTGGAGCGGTGGTATAATTACACAATGTCAGCGACGAGCAGGCTGTTAGCCAACAGGAAACTTAAGATGAGGGGTGGGAAGGAGGTGATTAGAATTAGATGAGGTGGGAGGCTGCCTCAGAATAACGTCTTACTCGGGCTGATTTAAAATCCGTGACACGTGTCCATGATTTTTTGCCAAACTCGGCCGCCTGTTCTCATAATATGTACTGCGTGTGTGTTTCAGCATGTGTTTCCACCTAAGAATCTGACATGTCCAGGGTGTCATCCTAGCAGAACAGCCGATTACTATTACAATGGAGCAAAATGCAAACTAAGGACAAAACGCTTCACGCTGCAGGCCCCTTTTAGCACCAGTTATCAGCTGACAAAAGCTTTTTGTTGCATTTCTGCTGATATGTTAATTGAGACTTCAGTTCACTCTCAAGCCAGCTGCTCTTAATTGTGCTACTCCTCTCGCAAGGAATAAAAATAGTGTTTGTCTTGAAATGCCAGCGAAGGGAAGGGACAAAAAAAAAAAAAGATGTGATACTGGACAGACAGGGAGGAGGAACATTGAGGCAGACAGCTATAGGTCAAACAGACAAGAAAAACTGAGATAAGCGGCAGGCACACTTGCTGCACCATTGACCTGTTGGTGAAGCTCCAGATCTGCAAGCTGTCGGGGTGATTATATCCAACATTTGGATGGAGACCCTGGAGCCGTAACACCTGCCCCGACCATCAAGTGACTGTCAGAAACATCTCCAGGTAGCCAGGGAATCTGGAGTAAAGGATAAAGCTACCTGACTGTCTGACCTCACCTGCTTGCCTCGTTTCTTTCACAGCTTATTTTTTTCATTTTCTAAATCCGATTTGTTTGAACGGAATGACATTTGAGAGGGGAGAATTTATTTTTTGTCTACGCGTATGTGTGCGTGTCGGGAGTGACAATATAATGATTTTCCTCAGATTCGGAATTGGTGCAGCAGTCTGTATAGGCTTCCACGGGAGCGCAAAGGCACACAGGAATATTGGAGGGCAGATGTGACACTGACACTCAATTCAAGTATCTGGCACGCACACACACACACTCGCATGCATTTGTTTTTAACACTATTTATGTGGCAGGCAAAGGCACCAGCTGGTGAAACCCACTCAGCAGTCTATTCACTGGGAACATGTGACTGTGGAGGGAAGGAGAGGAGAAAGGGAGGAGAGAGGAGAAAGAGGGGAAGGAGAGGGAGGAGAGAGAGTGAGGCACAGGTGGAAACACTCGTCTTCAGGGAAGGTTAAGCTCTGAATACGAACAAAAACGCAGAGAAGTTTTTCGCGGAGCTGAGGCCGATAAACGTTTCTAACCTAATCCTCTCCCTCTTTAAGTTCATTGGACTTTGACCTCAGCCGACCCCAGTGAGTTATTCATGGTGAAAGCAGCAACTGCACTTTGTATGGAAAGGAGACAAGAGTGAGGGACTGTGGCAAAAAGCTGCAGTCGAGTCGAGTGGGACAGCCTCCAGCAGGCTTCAGTCGGTACAGGAGGACACAGAAGCGCTCACATCCAGTTAGATCTCATCCTGATTTCATAAAATATTTCCACACCCATAAACTGTTGTATATGTAATCTCCAATTTATTTTATTTTGACGGTGTATTAAAATGCTTTCCAGGCGATCTGTGATCTCTATGTTTGAGCCTCCATTTCACATCACTACTCATGTCAAGTCAGTATCAGTTTGCCACTGCTGACCTGACCCGCCCCACTCCCACTACATAAATAAATTGAAAACATGAATAAATAATCAGACACAGAGGAAGGAATTAGAAGATGACAGTTTTCACTATTGATCTGTCGGATATTGAGACTGTCAGGGGTGAAACTCAGGTGTTATTTTTGGAATCCTCATTTACCGGACGCTTTTTAAATAACCAAATCAGTCCCGCGTGGACATAAACAAGGCTGGAGCGATGATTATTCTGCGCAGTCTGAATGTATCAAGCCTCTCTGACTAATAAACGTCACCATCGCTGCTCAGCCAACATCCAAAGCAATCTGCCGTTTGATCGGCTGAGGATCGTGCAATTTCCCATCGTGCCTGAGGCCGAGCAGTCAGTAGTAACTAGGAACTGTGCTGCCTGCATTTGCATGACAGAGCAAGTGGAGATTAAGTCAGACAGAAATCTGTCTGGAAAGCTTTGTGCCGCGGCCGCCGGTGATCGCTTCTGAACACCTCTGCCTCATCACAAAGGAGCCCATTACCTGGTAATCGGAACAGATCGTGACACATTACACAACCTAAAAAAAAATAGAAACTACTATAAAGTATTTGCACGTTTCTATTACCTAAGAAGTTAGCTGCCCAGTTTCAGATTGCAGATGTTATCTATTTATAGTTAAGCGATGCATAATTTAAAAAAACAACAGGCAGGGCAATCATCTGTATGCATTGAGATTGATGTTTTCTGCTTATAGAGGGGAGAATTCATCTGACAAGCTGCTTATATATGCAAAATGACACTCAACAATGAAATATCAACCAGTAGGTTTCATCTAGAAAAGGATCAATATACTATACTTGTGATTACAAGAAGTTAATTTCATTCATTTCCTGTAACCGCTTGTTCTCTGGAGGGTCAAGGTCTTTGGACAGTGGTACGAAGCCGGAGTACCCGGAGAGAGCACCCACGCAGACACTGTGAACTCCACACAGAAACGCCCCAATTGGCCTGGATTTGAACCCAAAACCTTCTTGCTGTGAGGTATCAGTGCTAACCACCACACCACTGTGCCGCCCAATTACAAGAAGCAGCATTGCCACAGGCTGCCCCGACAGTAAACAACCAGGACTCAAGCTCCGTGGCGCTGCTGCCATCTGCAGGCGGAAACCTGCGCGGCCACAACTCGCTCAGTCCTCGTCATCTGCCCTGAGGACAAACAGATGGACTGAGAGAAACTTCACAAACAACACACACATTTAAACTTCTAACTCTACTGAAGACCATAGAGGAGGAGGAGGAGGGAGGGGCTAATGACAACTAATGAAACTCTGTGACTAACTAATGATGTGTGGTTCTTCCAGCTGCGAGAGAAGTGCCACTGTAGAGCAACTTCAGATTGAACACTAATGAATATTCATCAAAAGCTGTCCAAGACAGAAGAATATACGGATAGCAAAATAAATATTTCTTTACGTGCGGCGGGTGAGAAAACATCGTATGAGCATATGTCTCTGTAAGCTGCTAAGGGTCTGATTGATTGCCAGAAGGAGTGGCTCCTGTATCCTGTATCCTGTATCTGTACACTAATAGACAGCCTTTTAGGCATGTAAGAGGTGACAATGAGGCAACTTATGGAGGGTCACAGTGTTTATTTGAATGTCCCTTACAGGAAAAAACTAAAGGGGCATCATCTCATCATGTTGCTGTGAAGAGTAACCCCTTTCTAATGGCTTACATTTGACCTCACAGATTTAACCCAGCAGCACTGATCTGGCTCTGTCTTCTGACAGCTGCACATTTATCTTTCATCCAATATTTATACACACACAGACAATCTAAGATAAGACAATCCTTTAATTTATCCCACAGTGGGGTAAGTTAGAAAAAATACACACACTGTGTTTTAATAAACGCCTCTGTACCGAGCAGTTTAGACCAGTAGAGGGCAGATATAGACCAGTAAACCCGCAGCTAGTGTCACTCTAAAAAAATCTCACATCCAGACATAAATGTACGTCATATAACACAATAATGCTATAATAATCTTTTTATAATCTTCTCATTGTAGTTTTTGGGATAAACAAAAGAAAGCAGCTAAAGTTTTACACCTACTAAACATTAAACATTTAACCAATGCATCTCAACTCTGAACAAGGTTATTTAAAGGCGTCCACTCATTACAGATTTAAGAGTATAAGTGAAAGGCTTTTTGTTTCTTTTTAATAAAAATCTTCAATGAATTATTTTGCTTAACGTAAAGCGCTGGTTTACTTCTGAGTCATCTTGCCCGTGTCATTGTTTTTTTCTCTTTGTCAAAGACAGCCAGGCTGCTACGGCTTTAAGGATCAGACCTCTGCTTTGTTTCTAGCTCTGGGCGTGAGAGCGATCTGTCAATCTGTATCAGTCCAATGCTGTAAAAAAGCTGAAAGGTCACGAGAGGACACACTGTGGTCAAGCATTTGAAAAAGGACGCAGGGAGAAGACGACGCAGGGAACGGATCGGGAAGAATGAAAACTGGTCGCCGTAGCCACCGTGGTTGAGCTGGAACTGAAATGAAACAATAAATAATAGAGCCATGACTCTCCACTGTTCATTAAAACCACACAAACACTCTACTGATCTCCAGTTTTTTTTTTTTTTTTGCCCTTTGGGAGCTTCTCTAGCATTCCTTTAGATAAATCCAGGGATGAAGCAACTACTGTACGGACAGATAGAGATGGAAAGGGGACGGACCCAAGGGAGACAAAACTGACAAATAACAGGAAAGAATAAAGCAAAGGAATGGATCACTGAGCCGTGGAGAGTATAAATAACCCACGGGGGAGCCCCTGTGGCATTCACATTGGGTTTATTACCAGACACCGGCCAGTCAGCCAAGCCTAAGAATGAAAAATAGGATCACCAAGTCACACACTGCTACCATCATCTGCTTGTAGGCGTCAAACGCTATGAGTGACAAAAAGGCCTCTGATATTCATAAAGTGTCAGTCGTCTTCTCCTTCTCCTTATCCTCCTCCACTCTTGTTTTACACGTTATCATCTATCACAGGCACTCCGTATTTCCTCAGAAGCCCGTGTCTGTCACACCCAACCCCTCGGCTGCTTGACTGCTGTTGTTCCTCCTCTCCCTCTCCCTCTCCCTCTCCCTCCGTGCCTGCCTTCAGACAGGCAGCAGGTGTTTTGCGACTCGGAGATCAGAGAGCCTCGGAGAGATGGAGCCCCTCTGAGCAAGGGCTGTGTAGGAGGAAGAGGAGGAGGAGGAGAGAAAGTCTACACTTCCATTTTAAGAGCCTGTCTTCTCTCCGCAACAGGAGAGAGCTCTTATCCCACCCCCGGTCCACAATCGCACCGGTCCAATACCAGTGCATGTGTCTTATCTATATTACACGCTGTTGTCTCACAGGCTGAGCGAGGGGGCCTTTTTATTAAGACGCATGCGAGCCGCCTGCTGCTGAGCTGAGGTGTCACTAGGGAGAAAAGCAGCGTGGGTGCGCACATGCATGGACTAATATGGCGAACGAGGAGGAGAGGAGAGAGAGGGAGGGAAGGTGAGGGGAGGGGAGGGGAGGCAAGAGAAATAGAAGCAGTTTTTCATCAGGTCCTCTCTTTGAAAGAATTATGCAGCCCTAACACTGATGCAGAGTATGACTTTGCACTTGATATAATGTCACATTTTTAAGGTAACCCAATTTCACAGCAAACCCACTCTCGTAACCTCAAACTAGCTCCAGGAACGCTGATTCGAACATCTCATCACGGCTCTCCTCTCTCTGTGTGTCTTTAAAAGAATGAAAAAGTAAATGAATTATAATTTATTTAACAACAGCTTTAAAAACACATTTAACTAATATCTGAGCCACATCACGTGTCCTCTTTCACTTTCACCTCCTCTCCTTTTCCATTGAAACTAAAAATATTATTCTAATTCCACATTTCAAATACACATGGAAATAGCATAGCCTCCAATATGGTGATAGATGTCAGTACAGAGTGCAGCGTTTATTTCTGTATGACAGTATTCCCCGTCATGTTCACCTGTCTCCTCTGACGTGCCTTCTGTGTTTGCGGATTTATATTTTTATTTTGAGTAGACACATTTAAACACCACATTGGCAGAAAGAAACTTCATTCATTTCAATTTAAATCAACTCCTGCCTTTTAAAATCACTGAGCTGCTTCCTGTAGTGTGTTTGAAATCATTTAATTTTAAATGTCTCCACTTGTCTCTACCCTCGTTTCCATGTAATCTCTCTAAATCAAATGGATTACGTTTTAAAGCGTAGTGAATTTGTCTGAAATTGTTCCCAAATCCGTCCGTTCTGCACGCTGCTGTAAGCTGGGCCGTATGTTTTTCAGGAATATTTTACGTTGTATGTTTTACCTTGTAATATCTGATGTGGGAATTTCACAGTGAAAGTTAATGCAAAACCCCCTGATCGATTCTGCCCCTCGACAATCCCAACAAAAGTTAATTCCAACAGGAAAACAATCCTAAAAATGTTGATAAAAACCGATAGAGGACGATTATTTACTGTCCTTATGTTTTAAACACTTGGGTTAAATGCAGAGAAAGAAATTCTCATCCATTCGTACGCGCACACAAAGTGGGAAGGAAGCCCGGGGGGGTTATTTGCCTTGCTCAAGGGCACTTCAGCCATGGATGCCATGGGGAAAGCGTTGCTCATTCCCCTTACACATTTCCACCCTTGTACATTTCTTCCTCTAGGGATCTGGGAGCTCAAGCCGGCTGAGTTATCAAACCACTAGTCCACAGCTGAAGCCTTACTCTGCAACTCTGAAAAACACTATGAGAAATATGGAGCATCTTCAAACAAACAAATCCACTGTCAGTCACCTGGAGTTACAGCTCATTTATAAAAATATTTGGAGACGGCCAATTCAGATATTTGAAGGTTAAAGCTGCTGTGCCTGCCACAAAGTTTGACTTTGTAAAAGTTACTGACTGCCGGAGCGGACTCAGAATGTCTCGGTTTAACTTGATGTGGACCACACATCAGTGGTTAGCTGCTCCATCCACTCTGCCATTCTGCCCATGTCTTTAATTTGTGCGTTTCCTCTTCATTGGCAGCCCCCGTTTCCCCTCATGGCTTCTCGAGAGCCATTAACCAAGGGGCCCAGTCTGGTGTGTCTGATGAGGACAGCTGCTGGGTTAAACGACCCATCTGTATCTAAATGATACAATCAGTCCAAATAGAACAGGGACGGATCAGTCCCATCGCTGTCAACCATCAGAGGACAAGAGGTCACCTTGAGTGGGATTTAGGCCGTCTGATTGGGAATCCGCAGAGAGAGAAAGAGAGAGACTCTACCTGAAGTTGTGGCTCCGCCGGTTTGTGTGTGGTGCTGTGTTTGTGTGTGGTACTATCAGCTATCTATTAAGTGTCAAGAGCATCATTTGTCTTTTAACAAGCTTACAGGAATGGTCCCTCATGTCCTGTGCTATAGTGCAGAAATTTGGACGGTACCGCAAATTTTACTCAGAAAGCGAAGGGAGTTATTGATGGGAGAGTATTTGTGCCTTGCACCCCGGGGGGACAATTTATCAAAAGGTGTCGGTGCAAAGGTTATACGGGCATGAGAGCATGCTGAACCTGCATCTGAGCCGCCTGCTTAGAGCGACTGCCCCAAGACAGACAGAGCCCACATTAATCTCAAAACAGCCGTATATCCTGGCAGAGTCTCCTTAAGCGAGACCCAAACATACACCACTGACAGAAGAAAAAAAAACACCCAAGAAGAAAATGTCAAATACCTACTCTCTAATGTCTTACCCTTATTTTTCCCTCCAATGGGACTCCTCTTCCATTTGTGCTCATGTTACATGTTTCATGATCCTCACTAAGAGCACTAATAGCAGCTTTGATGATGACAAGTGCAGCACTTACGCTATAATCACTAACTCTTTCTAATGTAATCCCTCACTTCTCTTGACACCATCCACACTTTCTTGGATGGTGCTCTCTACGTCTGCCTATCCAGCAGGGCTTGCTGCTGAACTTTCCACCTCACTCTCGACTCAATTTCCTGAGCTCCTTCTCCTCCTGCTCTAGCCCGGGTTTCTTAAGTGCTTCCACGCTGCTGAGCGAGCGTGCATGTGTGCATGTGCAGACGTATCACGCACCTCTGTTTAACGACGCCGGTCCGGTGGTGTGGGGGGTCGCGGCGTCTAAAACGGGCAGTGAGGTTACGGAAAATATCTTTCCTCCGTTTCTCTGTGTTTTCTGTTTCGCTCATTACGTGAGCGGAGGTGAACCAGGGTGAACTACATCCCACTATAGCAACAGTGATGAAAGACTAGACACTCAGCAGACTCGGCAGCATTTACACACAGAGCCGACAATGTAAACACACACAATACAGACAAACATCTTTCACAGGAAGAAAAAAAAAAAAAAGCCGAGGTTAGATGTGTATTGATTCCCAGAGGCTGCTAAATTTGTTGTCTGTAAGTTTTCTCCTAACAAGCAGCTCATCCATCCTCCATCATTGTGAACTGTTATGTAAGAGGACAGCGAGTGTATGCGCGCCCGCCTGTGTGGGAGAGCGCGCTAATGTTAGTGTTTGCAGTGCGTACAGTATGTGTTTCTCATACGTGTTTCGGATGTTTGTGTAAATGAATGGTAACTCCATAAAAAAGGAGCCCGACTTGGGCTGATTTCACACAATCACCCAAAGGCTCATGGGAAACCAGTGGGTGGACAGGTATGGATCTGTGACAGGAGGAGAAGGAGGGCGCCTAGATTGGATTGGCTTCACTCGCTGTCACACTTTAACGCTCTCGTCCTCTCCGTGTCTCTCTTAAGGCTTTTTTTCTGTTCTTCTCACCCCAAGTTAGCGCACCTATTCTGAGTGAATGGTTTTGCATTAAACATTTACACATTAGGTTTAAATTAAAAACTATAGGTCACAATCTGCACTTACTGAAGGGTAAAAAATACTCAAGATACTGAAGGTCAATGTCAGATTTGATGCAAGTTTCTAAGGTTTTGGAAAGAAGTTAACTTAAAGCATTTCCTTATGTGAAATACGCTGACCAGCCATAACATTAAAACCACTGACAGGAGAATGAATAACATTGATCATCTTGTGACAATACAATATTCTGCTGGGAAACTTTTGGGACCTGGCATTTATGAGGATGTTACTAGGACATGTACCACCCACCTCGACCAGACCAGGCACCCCCACCCCATAGCAATGACACTCCTTGATGGCAGCAGCCATCCCCAGCAGGATGCAGCCTGACACAGGCACACACACAAAAACATGCATGCAAAACAGCACAAGGTGTTGACCTGGCCTCCACATTCACTAGATTCCAAACTGATCAAGTATCTGTGGGATGCACACCCGCCAAGAAACAACACTTTAAATGTAAGCAGCCAATTTTTGAATGCATTATTTCATCGTAAGAACAACAGCTCAGTTCCAAAAATACAAAAGAAAAGAAGCACGACTCCTTCTCCTCTCATCGGTCTCTGCTGCTGGCCTGTGCTTGCGATGCTTCACAGAGACAAAGAAACAAACAACTTCATAAAAGTCCTGTCAAACCAAACTGGAGGTAGTGAAAAAATGTGAGACTGTACGTGTGCATTCTATTCAAACAATGACATGCACAATCTCTTCTTTCAAAAATACATTACAATGCCAAGCGTTCTTGTGTCCTCATTTTTGATTTCCCTTTTCCACACTACATAAATGGCCTTGACTGATGCAACAACAATTAAGCCAGGTACCTACTGACCTCTTTGTTCCCAGAAGTTCACTTTATATTACACTAAAAATTCAATTACACAAATGAATGGCACATATTCCTTATTGGTTTTTGATTCAATATGACACAATGCAATAAGGTAATGTGGCTAGGGGGTACTTTAGGAAACAAAGCTAATAATTAGACTTGCAACTACTGAACAAAGCCTTATTAGTGTCAGGAAAAAGGACTGAAAGGTTTTTAGCTCAGCCTTCGTGTTTGCATCCTTTGTGTGGCTGTGGATTTGAATCCTTTCTCGCACAGTAGCCTTCTAAAATATAAACGCTGTGTCTCTCTCCACTGCTGCTCACCTTCCTCTTTTATTCTGCATGGGTGACAAAGTAAGGGAAAGCAGCACGAGGCGAGCGCAGGGCAGTGGTGGAAAAGAAGAAAAAAAGAAACTCTCCTGGCTTCACAAGTTTCTTCTATCCATAATATATAGTGTGGCTCATATTAAATGTAAGGCCCTTGTTCCCAATTCACTAAGCACTCCTCTGCAGAAGAAAAAAAAAAACCTCCAAAAGTACTTTTCTGTGTGAAAAGCCCTGCTTTAACCCTGCAGCTCTGACGGGATGCTCTCGGGTTTCTCCCTCCCTCGTGTTCGCTTATCAATCCCCCTCTTATCGACCCGTCCCTGCCAACCAATTTTGCTCATTACACCCACAATCTCTGACTCAATCTTTTCTCTCCCACCGCCGCTTTCTTACTTTTTTTGATTGTTGACACACAGTTTGGAGGGACGGACAGGGACGAGGAAAGAGGGAGACAAAAACGCAGCGGCAGTGGAAAACAAATGCAAAGGCAATTAGAGAAAGGGAAGAGGAATGTAGGCACAGAATAAACCAGGGGCGAGCGCTCACAAAGAGCTGCAAAGATGAATGATGCAGTGAATTACATGCACAGTTTGAACAGTCTGTTGCTCTCCTGCTTCAACTCCCTGTCACTCTTCTGTTCTTGAATTCTTCCAACACATAAAAATTATCTCAGCTGCCTACTGCCTAAAAGGTAGTCACAGCGGCACGCACTCAATCAGATCAGGAGGAATGGTCCTGCTGATTCATGACACACTGCGGGCGAGGTCCTGTGAGTAAAATGCCGACCCACTCATGTTGCACAAAACATCCTCTGAGGACGTCAGAGAGTTTTGCTTCACAGTTGATTTAACCAACCTCCAAATAAGAGTACACAGAACAGTAACATTTCTTTTTCTGTACTGACAGACTACCCGAAAGAGAAACAACATATTCCGATGGTGTGACGAACAAGAATTGATAAGGAGAGCTGTCGCCACAGGAGCCACTTCTATTTCTGTAGTGCTGAGGTAACACATTCACCGTAAGGGGCGGCCAAGGACAGAAGATTATAGCAACACGTCACCTAATCCTGCTAGACTACATATTGAGGAAACTAAATAACCTGTTATGTCATGAAGACTTATGGTTAAGCTCCGAGTTTAAATGGAAAACGGAGATTCGCAGTAAGCCGTTATTGATAAATGACACCTTTACTTTTCCACTTAATGAAGGTGGCATTTCGAGTTGAGGGAAATGCTTTACATTTTCACGTCCTCCTCATTTTAAGCCGTTGAGTTAGTCACTCAGTTGGGGTATAGGCTTCAGCTATCAGCCCCCTCTCCTGTGCAACCAGCTCCCAGATTGGGTTTGAGAACCAGACACCCTCTCTACTTTTAAGGCTTAAGACTTTTTGATAAAACTTATAGTTAGGGCTGGCTCAGGTGACACTGAACAATCCCTCAGTTATGCTACTATGGGCCTAGGCTGATGGGGAATGATGCACCTGTCCTTTACTTTCTTCTCTCTCGCACTGAGCACTTATCCACCAATTCATTTTCTAATTTCTTCTCTATTACTACTTTATAGCATGTTAAAAGCAGTGTGTCCCTCTCTCCAATTTGCCCTCCCTCCCCTCCCCTCCATCATCTCGTGAGTGTCTCTGGCCTGGAGTTCCAAGTTTCTGACCCATGGAGCTCCACATCTGCGGTCCTGTTCTCATCAGCATACCCAGTCTTCATTGCCTGCAATTATCCATTCCCACATGAATGCATAATTCTCCATGATGCCTCTTATATTCAATCATTATACCAGCTGACTCATCTGTAATAAAGCTACTGTTATCACTAACAGTTTTATGCCCCTATTGTCTGGTGTATATTCATTATCAATCGTTCATGTAACATCATCAGCTATATCTTAGATTCTACATGTAATAGCTACATAGTTAGTTCACATTAATAAGGTCAAGTCAAATTAATCAAAACAAGATTCAATAACCTTGAGTTGTATTTAATATTCTGTCAGTGCAGCACCCAGAGACTGGCTGATGTTGAGTGAAATCCCTCTAATTAAACATGCACACGTCTGTCTTTGCGATTCCAGTACTAGATATATTACCAAAAGACAGAAATCGACACCTGAGGCAGTCTCGAGAAATGGGAAGCAACTCAGACACCGATCAGATCGTATCAGTGTGTGTTTGAGAGAGTTTAAATCGAACAGGCATGCACAAAAGTGAGTACACTTGAAACTTAAGGCACACACATATATCTATAAGAAATAAAGTAGAAAGGGCAGCAGAGAGGATCCGGTGCAGAGGGAGTGACTAAAAGTTTTACTGGCAGTAGAAAATGATTTCTTCTCGAAAGGAATAATTCTTCCATGTGGGAAGCAACCTGCCAGTCAATCATGACAGAGCGGCCCCTGTGGTTTTCTTCATCACCGCTTAGACCTTGAGGACGTATCAAAGTTTACAGAATTCATATGATGAAGTCATAATTTTAATAAAGCTAAATCCATCCGAGAGGTGTCAGCCACGTTATAATGAAAGTATCGCTGTGATACTAGATAAGACGAGCACACATATTACAGAAGCTCTTTGTATTCAGTATGCAGGTGTGCCGTTTCAAGATTATAATTTAAAAGTCAGGGAGAGAGCATCGGTGTGACATTTGAGCACAAAGGCCATTCTGCCGCCTACTGCCGATGCATGTGGGGCAAAGTTCCTCAGACTCAGTCCGGGTCTCGTTACTTTCGAGATCAGCTCCCTGTGGATCAGCTTCCAGCACACTTACTGTACAGCAAAGCGTACTGTAAGTGTAATGTAGGAGGGGAGGGAAGACGGAAAAGGGAGCAGAGCTTCTATATGTGACAAAACACACCAGCTGCATCTGTCCGCGTGCATTCATGTGCTGTGGGCGTTCTCAGAGCTACTTACAGGTAAGATCTGTAACACCTTTGCTTGGCTCGGTGAGGTCGACCACATCCCCCTTTTTTAACCCGCAGCAAAACAGCCCCAAGAGATATGAATCAAATCGGAAGTTTTACAAGTGTTAATTGAAACAGAGAGGGCAAATTTCAGCAACTGGGACACACACGAAACGAAAATTAAAATGGATTACATTCCCACTTACAAACACTTTGACATTAAGATGCACGCGACAAAAAAAACTGAATGAATGAAAATTGATTTATTTATTTTCTTGTTAGAAAAGTGAACGCTTCTTGAGGTGTTACAAAAAAGCAGTGTTACACAAGTCGCAGTTAAATGCATTACGTGTATGCATGGGGATATTACATATGCAAATGTGCGATACATAATTCATGAAACCGACCATTCATATTATAAGATTTGGCAGAAAAAGCCCTCAAGTCATCAACGCTGACAAATTCACACTGACAACGCATGACTATTGTTTCCTTAACAAAATGAGGCAATCAGCAGAGGAATTGTGAAAAAAACTATAAAAATAAAAAATAAATTTGCTCTTTGTGAAGCACGAATAGTGCTCTGCCTTAACTAATACTAACAATGATACCAATCAGTATGAAAATACAGTATATAGTGTGACAAATACTGAAAACAAAAGAAAACAAAATTAGAGGTACGAGCATAAAATGAAGCATTAAATTAAACTTTCAAGTTTCTCTCTTTTCTGGTCAGCTGACTGAGATCGTCCAGCCTCTCCTCTCCTCAGATTTGCCATGATCTCCATTATGAAACACATCAAACTTTAAATATCCGTGTTGCAACCAGGCTCAAGAGTAAGAATTACAAAATGAAGGGGCTTATTTCAGTCACGATCAAGTTACACACCTGAGACGTTCACATCTTTGCTACTGAGCACGGCATTAAATAAAATTTTTAGTGTTCACTCTTACTTATGAAGTTTCTCCTGATTGAAAAAGAGGCTTCTCAAACGTTTCTCTTATTACTTTGCAAGTAAAAGCTGTCTAGAAACACAAGAGAAAATACACTTTCCAATAATCATTTAAACTGACTGAACTCATTTCTCTTCCAGGTTTTACATGCATGTCTTGGTAAAATGGATAAGCGAAAACAAAATGTAAGATGTGACATGTGACAAGAGCCAGTGTAACGTCACTGAACATTGCGCTGCGTCCAGAGTAAAGTTGTATTCTGCAGTTTTGTACGATGTTGGGCTTATTCCAAAAGTACAGCATGTTAGAGGAAATAAAAATTTGAGCAATTTTCACTCATCAACCATATGTGAAAATACTTTTAATCTCATTGTGACTGAAGCAGCTGATACACCTGTAGCCAGCTCTTCCTCTATCATGCAAACTTTTCTTTTAATTCATTTCAGTAAAATTTCATCCAGGTGTTTTCATTTTCACACATTTTTCTCCAACTAAACCCAGACAGATTTCAGGTCCTAGATCCCCCCAGAGGACTGGAAGCCCGATCCCTGTAGCGGCCCAGCAGGTGTTCAATAACAAAGCAAACTTGCCTCCAAGCTGTGGCTGCAGCTGCACTGTCCTTCCAGGGCCTTGAAGCGGGTACAGCTGCTCTGCTGTTTTTCTGCTGGATCGAATCCAGCGTTCGGTCGCACATTTTAGAAAGTAATAAACTGGGTCATACACCACAACCCTGAAAGCTATTGGCCAGCTGGAATCACATCCCAGGTGACTATGTATCAAGTGTTTAGGTGAAGTGTATAGGTGTATACCATATGTCTGTGTTTGTTTAGGCCCAGAATATGTGCCTGTCGAGTGCCTGCTGTTTATACTGCTCCCTCACTCATCACACAAGGTTAATTGTCGGGATGACCTTTATCTTTGCAAACACCTCAGAGACATTACAAGCCTGGCTTCCCCCCCTAGCATGGAGAGAACATAAATACACACAGTATGCGTGTGTTTGTTTAGGCAGCTGACACCGTCCTAATCTCAGTGTGTTAAGGAGCCATGAAATAGTCCAAGAGATGGAATAAGATTGTGTGACGTGTGGGCCTGTTGAAGTATTAAAAACCAGCTGGATTTTTGCCAGCTGTTGGGCTTTCTGAATACGCTAGTGATTATTGAAGAAAGCATTAACACCATGTGCCAAAGTTTGCCCATATTTGACCATATTTGCATGTCAAATAAATAATCTGAATAATAAAACAAAAGATAGCCACTTGATATTCAAATGCAGAAAGAAAAGAACCACATATACACACAAAAAAGGAGGACTATAACAATCTAACAACACAGCCCTTACCTGTGGCAATAGGGAGAGACAGAGGGAATGAAATCTGTTTATTAAACCGAGGTTCCGGTGGAACAGGTGCCTCTGGTGTTTGGGTAATTTGAAAGTGCCGCGGAGTGCGGCATGAACAAACAGCTACAGCACCGCCCCTACCTGCTGGGGCCTCAGTTTTATTAGAAAAGACCAGAGTACAGTGAAAGTGATGAGAAACTGTCAGAGGTTCGGGCAGGATTAATTAGGCAGGCCTGAGGAAGCGTGTCTGAAAAGAATCTTGAAGGACAGTTCAATTACCAACTTGCTTTTTTAATGCAATCTCTCACGTCCCATGAATCACAGTGAGGTAGGGAGTTTAAGCTACATTAAAAGAAAACACATCATCACCAGGGGCCAGTACAAGGGGGGCTTTAAGGGGACAATTTACAGTCTCTAAACTCGCCTTACTGACTTTATAAGGGGGGTGATATGTCATTGTTGCGTTTACAGACCTGCCCCCGAGTGATGCAGATTGCTAGCTTTCCGTGCTGGACAGCTATACATTCATTTATCAGAGGTGCTATTTATTAGCAGAGCTTTTATAAAAACAACAGACTGATAAAGTTGGAAAATACTGCATCACAAAAAACTTACTTACTACATACAAATGAGCAACTGTTACATACAAGCCTTTGGCAAAGACGCAAATATTAGTACTATTGGTGGACAGTTGTACTATAATTTGAAGAAAAAAAAGGACAGCTGTGTTTTCTGTGTTTTATGTTTGAGGTACAACCTTAATATCAAATCTTCCGGAAATCTGCAACTCTATTTGAATTATTTGTTTTAAAAAAACAATATGTGTTGTCCTGTTATTATCAATGTTTGGCGTCATTTTCCTGAGATTCCACTGCAAGATTTAAAAAGATTTATGAAGGAGCGACCGGGACTGCCGTCATATTTTACAAAGCCATGGCCGAACATACAATGAAATGAGAAGTAAGCATGATTTAACTAATGGAATCAACATAAACTGATAATAAGGCAATAAGGCACGCTGCAGCAGCCAAATAATTATACTGTCCAAATTCAAGCTCCTTTCTTTGCCAGAGCCATCTCAACAATTGGCTTGAACTCCTGGCCTCCTGCACAAACACACCGGCACATGCGCTCCTTGCGGCTGCCAGAGTCATCTCTATTCCACCTCCTCTGTGTTCATTTTAAAGTCGTTAGGAGAGAAGTAAGTAAAGATAATTGGCTCATATATGCAGAGGGCAAGCCTCCGGCACTTACACTGCCTCACGCACACATCCGTAGATACTTAAACAGACAAAGATGCACACGCGTGCGCGCGGTGTACAGGTGGTTCATTAAGGTGCTTAAGTGGGTGAGGAGAATTGGGGAAGAGGGAAGCGACTATAGTCACTAACAGGGCTAGGCAGGTGGCATTAAAGAGTCTAGCAAAAAGAGCAGCTAATGACAGAGGAAAGGGGAAAAGCCAGCTGAAAAGAGTTGAACAATATTTCCTCTTCGATATTATTATTTTGAGGTCCACACAACTTGCAGCGTTGAATCTGGATTAGCGTGTGCATCTGTGTAATTTTAGTCAGTGTTTGTGTGCCTGCATGGAATTGTTTATGAGTGTGTGTGTGCGTGTGTGTGTGTGTGAACAACGCCAACTCATTGTCCCCCTGTCTTTTAGTGCACGGAGAGCTCAGGGAAGGAGAGACCCCAAGATCCCAAATCCACACCGCAGCTGGCAGAGGGCGATAAGACTAACAGGCTCGCCCATCAGCACGCAGCTGAATAGGAGCAGAGGAGGAGGAGGAGGAGACGAGTGGAGACGAGAGGAGGGGAGGAGAGAGGGAGGCGTACGGCGGAGAAATGTCACACTTTTATAAGACCGGCAGTATGTGTGTGTTTGCGTCCACGTCTGTGCGTGTGTGCGCACGTGGGCGTGTGTTTGAAATCATACTCTCTTGCCGGGCCATTCGCCAGGGGCCATTACTGAGCCCATTATTCCCCATCTGTCTGCAACTTTTCTCAAATACTCGAAATGCCGAACTTCAAGGAGGTCAGAAAGACACAATGACAATTCACAATTCAAGAGTGACTCACACGTAGAAGGGGTCGATAATGAGAACTGGCCTGATTACGAACTGAACAGAGTATCCTTAACAATAATAATGAAGGAACTATAATGGATAAGTTCATAAATTCATTTGTAGTTAAGCTTGGGAGCCCTGAAACTCCATTTGCTTAATTTGTTTCACACAATGTCCTCCCATATTTGATTAATAAAGCTACAGTGAACATGCATCAGTGTCACCCATCTCCAAGTATATTCTATTCGTTTTCAGCATGTTACATGTGAATCTGCGCCTAAGAGGAGATGCATCCCACTATATCTACTAAAATCTCCCTGCAGTGATCCTCTGTCTGTGATAGTCTACACAAAGGCCTGCAAAAATGTGTTCTGTACATTTGTTTGCGTGCTCATTTATTTGTCTGCGCCAGAGCACGTCGCTCCCATCCATAATGCAACGTGAAAAGAGCTCCGACTTGAGTTAAGTTGAAAGAAAAACCTAGATTTTGACACTCTGACACAGCAGCCGTCTCCTTGTGACAGAAAACAGCCTTTGTTGTGCTGGCTGAGGTTGAGGGGGGCGATAAAGGAGACGAGGATGCAAACAGAAGCGGAGGGATTATCCTCGTAGAGTTCCCAACGTCGCCGCCACGATACGCGTCGCAAATTCAGCAGAGAAGGGAGGGATGCTGGAGGAGACGGGAGGAAGAGAAGAGAGGGATTTCCTACTGAGCCAAGGCGGCCTGCATTTTTGACTAACAAATGAGAGACAAACGCTGCTATCAGCATTACTGAGGCTCCAAAAATTCTCAAGACACATCATTTTATGTTTGCGCCGTGAGAAGGCACTGACAAGCTTCTTTTTAATATTTGCCTCCATCTTTCTCAGACTTTTCTTTCACTCTCTCGCTCTTCGCCGGGACGGTATGAGCGCCTGCCAGAACCTTTCATCACTTTCATCACTACCTATTTTCAGAATCATTAATGATAAAAGGTGATCCTGCGCTCTGTGGGTAGGGAACAGCAATGCCTGTTCACTTCTTCTATCAAAGTTTGAGCCATTAAAAAAACTACAAAGCACCAATCATTGCTTATTAGAGCGGAGAGGTAGTGCAGCCCTCATTGTTTCTTTCTATCTTTAGACTGTCTACCTCAAAGCTAAGTGAATCGGGGGAGCAGAGGATAGTTTAAGGAGCTGGTGAGAAACTGAAGCATAGGGGGAGGAATTCATCTCTGCCGCTGTAAAGGCTCAGCAAACAGACTTGGGGAAAGAGGAACACACACCTGTCTGTTTTTCTCTCTCTCTGTGTCTCTGTTGAAGGTACACCGCGCACACACACAGAGTCTGTCGACTTTCCTTTACTGTGTTTCCCCCTCCGTCACTGTCTGCCTCAGAATACAAAGGGAAGCAGGAGACGGGAAACTGGGGAACAGGAAGATGCAGTTTCCCTCACTGACTCAGGAGCACAGGTACACAAAACAACTCACACGAATGACACGCGCAGTCATTTCTGAGACTGAAGGAGGCTGCACGCGTCAGTGTGACTCATGTCTAATGCAAGATTCCCATAAAGATTTCATATGAAACACTCTTTCAAGAAGAGAGTAGTGCGAGCAAAGTTGGGAGTTACACAAATCCGCTAGCATCCCGTACTATCGCCATAATACAGACCCCCCTCCCCTCATAACCCACAGATTCACTTCCCTTCCCTTCTTGACACACATGGCCTAGATTCGAGCAACCGAATTGATATGTTACTAGCTGCCAGAAATTTTTTTGACCCACTTTAACAGTGGAGGTTCATCAGCTGTTTCCACATTCACACATTTCAAACCAAAGAGAAGGAGTGTTTAGTATGCATCGCTGCTCTCTGTCATCAAATAACACGGTGCACTAATTGGAGGTCGGCTCAAAACAGGGGTTCACCTGTAAAAGAGTTCGGATGCTGTCAGGCACTGACACTGCTGATATCAAACCACCACTAAGAACCTTATAATATCTGGCTTTGCAGCCCAGAGGGAGGCTAGATATGTAGACATATACCTGTATATATAGATATATACTGTGATGGAAATAGGGGAGAAGGTAGAGAGCTTAAAGGGGAATTGCCGTTTTTTTACAACCTGGACCTTATTTCTGGCATAAAATACAATCGTTTACTCACCCATATAACTAATTTGGAGTCGTTCGGACAATATTTAGATCCGCGTATATCCATATAGTGGGAGTGATTGGGGCACCGAAACGCAGCCTCTAAATAACGCATTATCTGCTGCGAAACTCATTAATTTCACCGATATTTTGTTATGAAACGCTAGTGCTATTCCCCGTTGAACAAGTTTTGCGGCAGATAATGCGTTATTTAGAGGCTGCGTTTCGGTGCCCCAGTCACTCCCACTATATAGATATACGCGGATCTAAATATCATCTGAATGACTCCAAATGACACCAAAGTTATATGGGTGAGTGAACGATCGTATTTTATGCCAGAAATAAGGTCCAGGTTGTAAAACACTGTAATTCTCCTTTAAGAGAAAATACAATGACACAACCTTTAATACAACAGTAGAATCCTCTTTATTGTCCTTACGCTTTTCACACAAGGAAATTTTGTCCATTGATGGCAAACTATTGGTAACACACTACACAAATAGTGGGATACAAATCTTCTGTCATCCTCTGCCTTTTATGAATGAATAAAAACAAACTATTTTAGGGTTGCATATTAAATTTCATGGAACGAGCAACCACACCTTGTCCTCGCCGGGTTTTGGTTTTACTGCATTCAAGGACAAAATGAGGGAGGAGCCAAAAATATTTCCCATGAGCATTGTGCTGACACAAAGCCCGGGCTAAGAGGCAGGCGAGTGGCGACAGAGGTTCTTCTCTAGCTGTTTGGAGGTGATGACAGAGAGCAGCTGTGGCATTATAGTTCTGAATCAACAGATCAGCAGGCATCAGTCTCACCTCCACTATGTGAGTGTGTGTGTGTTTCCCCGTGTGTGTGTCCGCTGTGGCTCAGTTGACTGACGCAGCTCGGAGCGCTGGCTTCTGCTCTCCAAATGGACGCCGCATTAGTCTATGAAACTTTGATTTCGTCCGCAAAAGGAGCTGAAGTACAAGACCAGATGAGATCACTGCCTTCCGAGTTTGAAGCCATTTCATTTTCTTGAAAGAACTGACCTACACGGTCATATCGGAGCTTATTAAATCGCTGTTGTCCGTAGTTTATGAGTGTTTATGCCGTGGTGGGTGTTTTTGCCTGGCTGTTTGCCGTGAACACACTTAACTGCATATTAGATGTTTTTTTTTCTTTGGAAATCTTTGATAGGAATAGGAGAGCTTCAGAGAAAAAAAAAAGATCAGAGGCCAGGCGACTAGTCTGCGTTTTCAGCTTTTATACCATGATCACTATCACAGCGAGGGCCTCTAGAGACGACTTTTATCCTCCTGCGTCGCTCTTTCTTTCAAACTCACACGAATTCACACAGGAGCAGGAGACCAGGAATCTTTGATCTATGGAAATAATTTTAATTTATAATTTTCAGTTCAGCTCCAGCTTCCTCCCACAGTCCAAAGACACGCTGGTTAGGTTAACTGGTGATCCTTAACCGTAGGTGTGAGTGTGAATGGTTGTCTGTCTCTCTGTGTTAGCCCTGAGATAGACTGGAGACCTGTTGAATAAACTCCAAAATCCCTGCAACCCTCCACAGGACAAGCGGTTACAGAAAATGAATGAATGAATTATCACTAAGTATCAAGTCGTATCAGTCAGTCAGTCAGGCATTATCACAGACTGTGCCAAACTGTAGCGTTATTGAGGTAAGTTTGCAAATGGTTTGTTGCAGATTAGCTATTTTTCGTTCTTACCCTTATCATTTCAAATTTGTTCATCTAAAAGCTACTTCCCTCTTCAGCTACGGCCAGTGACACATTTATGTGTGCAAGTATATGATTGTCTGGAAACTAAACCCAGGACTAACTCTATACATCAATGGACTAACGAATGATAGCATATTCATATATGTCAGTGGGACTTAGAGTTGAGCCACCCCAAAGCTGAAAGAGTGATCGATTCAGACAGTGAGTAAATTAACTCATATGGGCTAATGTACCTCTTGCTCTTGACTGAAATACTCCATCTACTGGTCTAACATAGCCGCAGAACTGGTTCTGGATTGAATCAGAGGGGCTATTTTAGGACAACTCAATCAAACAAAAAGTGTCCCGAGTAATTTTCCCATCACTAAATTGGAGCTCAGACACCTTGAGAGAGCAGGGAATAGAGACCTCACTCTTTCGCATCTAAAGGCGTGAGTTGAGGTGGACGATGCCTCCTCGACACCTCCCCTAGGAGGTTTCCCAGGCACAGGGAGCAGGGAGATGACTCTGGGGATAACCCACCACACACACATCAGGCCTGGCAACACCTCAGGATCCCTCATGAGGAAGCTTGCTATGGATATGAGGAATACCATGCCTGGTAACAAAAATGAATGGATGGACAGAGTAGACTGGACACAGTGTCTGGTAATTATATCGGTCTAGTTCAGATACTAGGTGGCACAGTCAGTGACACCAATGTTTGAGGGTTAAAAACAACCTGATTACAAAATATTCTTTTTATGAATTATGACATTATATACTTAGATTAATGTAATTATATCACACTTACAAAGCGGTTTCTGAAGGCTGAGACATTGCACTTTACAGCCAGTATGGCATCAGTATGGTAATTTCACTTGCGCCTCCTCTGGAAGGTTTATTACACTCTACTATAAGGGTTGAATAAACTTGTCAGTGCTCAAGCCCAGTAGAGCAAGCTGTCTAGCTTTAAATTTGTCCGCAGGAAAAAAAAAGGTAGAAAACAAGAACAATTTGCATAATTATAATCACAAAAATGTGTGGAAAAATGACTGTGTGTGTGCATGTGTGTTTGCACGCATGAAAATCAGCACGATTGTGAGAGAGTTCGTTAATGATGCACTTTCCCCGGTGGGTGGTCGTCGTAAGCTTAATTTTTCAGGCTTGGGAACACCTGCTGTTTCCTCATCAACTAGAATTTAGCACCATTTAAAAACTGAAGAGAAACAAGGACAAAATGTGATATTGAAAACTTTCTTCTTTTTTTTTTGTTTTGTCTGAAAACACAACACAAATAGCAGCATGGTAACTGATGGTATCTGGTCTCACACGGCAACATTTCAAAGAGGCTAGAGTCACAAACAAGTCCGTGATGTAAATGGCTACTACAATGTCTAAAGTGAAGATTGATAAGAGCAGCAGAGCTGAATGCTAATACTGAGTGAGTAAAGAAAAATTAATATCATAGAACATATGTATATGTAACAACATATTAACATATAATCTTACTGCTTGGAGTGTGTGTGACTGTTTTCATTGATTTTTCACATTGGCATTCTCCACTATTAACAGACTGACATTAAAAATTCATAAGTTTGGAATGATAATAAAGGGCAGCATGTTGCATTAGAAATTATTTACCCTGGAAGTATGCTGATATGTGTTAGAGCATGCCACAGTATGGGTTAGAGTTAGGGTTTCTTCCATCATTATTCAATATTAATCTGAAATAGACTGACTCATCTCCTGGAAAGGATGTGTGATGGACAGAAAGATGTCTGTTTTTTGCTTCTTACCATACGACCTTAAACTGAGTTCAACCCCCCACCCCACCCACCCCCACCCGACTGGAGGGCTAACATGAATAAATCCCTCGTTAGTGACAAACAACCCCTGCACGTATAGACACACGCACATTATTTTCCATCACCATGCCCCGTGCACTCACAACTTAAGCCCACCCAAGCATGTGAGTCGGAGCTGGAACTATTAACTTTACATCCGCTTTAATCACCACTTCCACCTTTGAGAGGCGAGGAGAGGTGAGCGGAAAAACCTCTTTACTGAGGCCACCGTTCATTCATAAAAGCGTGGCACGCAGAAGAGCATAGCTAAGAAGGACACATGAAGGACGGTGAAAAGCTGAGGCCGAGAGAAGGACTATGGATAATCTGCCGGTCTTGACAAACCCTAACGACTCTCTAATGTCAAGATCCACTCAGGAATATCAATAAGAGATTACCGCATACACAGACATTTCCTCAAGCAAGTCTCAGACACATTCTCAAAGCGACAGTAAAGATGTTTCCCTGTACTGCTGGCAGATTGCCTGACCTCTAAATGTAAATGCAGCTGGCTTGCACAAAGCAGACAAGTAAAGCATGAACACACACAGTGAAAACTTCTAAATCTGTTCAGCTTTACATTTGTTAGTAACAATATTTCACATAGCTAAATCCAAATGCAATTTAGAACTTTTTTGAATATCACAGATGGCATTACAAGACATGGAATAAAAATATGTACACAGATGGGACAAAATAATTTGACTACACATGCTAACATGCAGCTGTGATATGTTAATTAACAGTGTGTGAGTTGTGAGTTGCAAAGTTCAGCCTCTCACAGGGTCATAGCTTGTCTATCCCTAGCAGCCCTTCAGGGTTGAAATATTAAGCAGAAGTGGCGCAAACAGTTCTTAGAATGGCCACATAATGACTGACTCAAGAGTGAGTGAGTCCTCATAGGCAGGTATACAGGTTGCTAGCTGTCTGCATAGATGTCACCCACTCACCTCCGCTCCACTCACACTATTTGTGAATTAGCAGGTGGCGTCACAGAGGATTCGTCTATGTTTGTATGCATGGTGCCTACATTGTCGACCATTCCTGACCGAGAGCATCCCATAAACCATAATGAAGCTGATCAAATGTGCAGATACAATCTGTTAATAACATGCAGTAGCTCTAAGCTAAAGCTGCTGGAAATACTTTTTGTAGACTTGTATCAGCTGGAATCAGGAAACAGTTAGCTTATCTTAGCTTAATTTAACTTAGCTTAGCAGACTGAACAGTGCTGGAAACAATTAGCTGGATTCTTTAAATCTAAAGCTTTTAAATTGACAATTTAGGCCTCATAAATGTTGCTTAACTTGCTTTTTTCTACCATTCAACCCACAAGTTGACATAACAAGAATTTAAGAACAATATATCACAGACCGTGACAGCTTCAACTATGATCGTCAGAATTGTTTGACTCATCGGTGTGCATCCGATGCCATGCCAGAGATAGGTGCTTTATTTAACAAAAGGTTGTTGTGTACACTTCCAAAGACTTAGGTAGATAAGAGAAGATGTATTCATCTCTGACTTTAGTTGAAGTGGTCTTTTATTGACTTCTAAGAGAGCTGGTTATGGCAACCCAGTGGTACTTGGTTTATTGTTATATATGGGTGATTGTTTGGTGTCATTACATCGAAAGGCAAGTCTTCGATTTAACTATAACAGCCACTGAGGGTTTAAATATTCATGAAACCAGCTGGATTAAAATAAGAATAACATGATAATTACAGAGGCAGGTGGTGATGAGGGAGGAGAACCACAAAATTCCCACATAGACACACATGTTCACAAAGCACACACTACAATAAATAAAATGATTGACATGTTAATACAGATTAATATTAATATAGATAAAAACTTTTAAACTTTAATTAACTGGTTCCAGCCTCAAACTGTGCTTATTCTTCTCAGCGAGTGTTGGGAAAGCCACGGTGTAAGTAATGTCACGTTGAGGCCACAATCCAGCAGAACTCAGTCATAAAAACACACGGGAAGAAAACAACAGGCCCATATTTCAGCACTCGAATTTTACCCAGGCCTCATTAATAATCGTTACCACCCTTAATGACTTTCTCAGAGTGTGCAGCAGAACCTGCACTCCACTTCTCCTTAATTCACCCTCATTATGAGCAAACATCTTGCGGTCGTAAAAAAAAAAAAAAAACATTCAGACAGATGCTACTCTGACTTTCTTCAAGTACACTTTTCATTACGGCTTAAACTTACATGCTGAGTAAGCTGAGATGATGTGAGTCACCCTGACACTGCTGGGTGGCCATGCTGGTCAGTCTGGTCAATTACCAGTTCCTGTTGGGTACCAACAGTGGATTATGTAGCACACGCTGAAGCCGATGTTCCTCAAAGCACAAATACCTGAGCTGGAAACTCAAATTTAGCAATGTCAGGACACAAAACACAGCCATCTTCAACCACAATGCTTGTCATTTGATCATTACTTATTGACATCAGAAAAGCACCTCACATCGTCTGTGTCTGGACCAAAAAGTTGCATTCAAACACACCACAAAGATTCAAGTAAATGGCCAATGCACAGTCTGCACATGTATGAAAGGGAATAACTCTTCATACCAGCAGATGGCTGCAGTCTATATTAGTAAACGGAAACCGGAAAATATAGGATTAGTTGGGGGGCTGACCAAGGCTGATCAGTTTATTTATTCTAGACGATCGTGTTGTTTGAATTCAGTGAGTGAGAGACTTCACAGCTTGTGCCAAAACATAAATCATTTCTCAATGTCATGACGCGCACACAACAAACAGCTGTTCGTGGTTCTGATACAGCGGTAGGTAGAGATCCCTTAGAGAAAGCAGCTGTTATAATATTCCACTGTACCACAGAGGGTGACGGTGTTTATGCACATAGAGAGCGTGAAACTGAGGATCTTAAGTTCTGGATGAGGACAAATGTAGAGATGCGTTTTAATGCCAGGTGTGACCACGGGTACCGAAAGCTGGCCTCTTGTGTCCTGATTCCCCAGTGAACATTGTACTGAACAACTCGTTCTGTCTCCAATATAACGAGCTGAATGGGCCGAAAAGTCACCATCAGAGGTTCGACTGGATCCAATGGTGCTGGAGCCACAGACGCTGATGGACCCTTAGAAGTTTAGATTGCTATTTATCACTCCATCAACCCCCCCCAAAAAAAAAAAGCCCACAAACTATCTTAAGCAACAAAAAGGATAAGCAACCCTTGTGTGATATGGATGTTCTTTCCCATTATTGAGTCTGGAATTACAGCAGACACATAATTTCATAAAAGTCATTAAATTGTCTAAACGTTTCACTGTCTTTCATTATTATTTTAGTAATCACCTTCCCTTTTTCTTTCTGGACGCTTCCATTGACTCCTGTATACAGCACTGGGTCCTGGTCCACCTTTGGTAATGTCAGAAAGTGATGCACTGCTCCAGGTCGGTAATAGTCCCATTGCTGTCACAACTGTCATTCCGCCAATCAATCAAACTTTTTCGTGGGTCTCCGTCTACGTGTGTGTGTGTTGATTAGTAAACTCCATTAACTCTTATGAAATTCTGATGCCAGGCCACGGTGCCCGGGGAGCAGCACTTACGGAACGTCAGGTTTCTGTGTGAGTAATCCGTTTACCGGTGCCGGTGGGAGATAGCGAGGGGAAAATAGGATTTTGAAGCCCCACAGTCAACAAGCAAACTCGCAGGGCAAGAGGCGTGCAATGGAAATGATTAAAGCAAATGGATTTTCAAGTATACAAATATTTAGTTAGAACTGTAAATTCTGCATCTTTAGAATTCACAAGTGTGGCGTGGATGCTTGAGAGGGCAGGCTGATTCAACAGTCGAGGCAGGGCGCAGACTGACAAGGCTCCAAGAGGCTGAACACAAAATTCCTCGCTCAGCGTTTCAGCATTTCTCAATAACTCTCCCTCACACAATTGTAATACCTCGAACCTTATCGTAGAAATGCAATTGGTTTTGTTTCCTCCTACATTGTCACAGTCTGCATATTTAGCCGGTTGAGAATTCAGCTGACTTCAGCATCCCTCCTGGGAGAAATAAAGGCCGAGCTGTCAAGAAGTGTCCCCTCTGACAACCTGGCCCCAGGCTGACTGAGGGGCAATGATGAGGGCCCGCCATTTTGAGGCCCGAGCAAAGGCAGCTAAGGCGTGCCGGGGCGCTAATGATGCTGGCTTAACGATTTCTGTTCTCGGCGCAGATGACAGCGCCGTAACAAGAAGATTCAAACTGGATTCACACATCAGCAGGAGTTAGGAAGGCAAACTGTTGAATACGTGGAAACTGCAAGTTTTGGGTTGACTTATCCAGTGTGGTACAAACAGTTTTTTAAAAATATATTGTGTTTTGACTGAGAAGGCGTCTGTAATCTTAACGTCTGCTCCCAGGTTATGACTTCACTATCCAATCTTTGCCTCAAAACAAAATGATTTATTATATTTTGCCCTCAAAAAAAAAAAGTAAAACCCTTAAGATTTTGCTTCAATGCCTCCAGTCCACATTAAACTCTCCTTGTGGCTCAGAACAGCATGGAAAAATCATTTCTACTGATCAGCACTGACCAGAACATTCTCCATTAAACCTCGCCTGATTGGGATATCAGTTAGACATGGAGCGCACTGGGAGACATTAAGTTTATTCTGACTGGTAGGCTGACTGACAGTCATTGATCAGGCCTCTCCCACTGTGCCTCCTTCTCTGACTGTTCCACAGATGTGCACACGCATTTGTGTGTGCATGTGTGTGTGTGTGTGTGTGTGTGTGTCTGCTGCTTTGTGTTATTGACAAAACCTTGTTCAAAGTTCTGTCAGAAGTAAGTGATTGATTGTAAGAGCAACTGCAGGGTTCTGCTGTGCTGCCATGCCTCAGGCCAAAACCCTGTGTGTGCGTGTGTGTGTGTGAGTGGGTGTGTATTTATGCTTTCTTGTGAGTGTTTGTGAATTTGCTTTTTACAAGAGCAACCCTGTGCTTTCTCTAATCACCCCCACCTCATTTCTTATCACTCTCTGCAGGGCTGTCAATCACAGCAAAGTTGTTACATGAGAAACACCATTGAACAGCGTAAATGCCCCCAGTAGGGTATTTATCAGTAGGCTACAACTAAATTAATGTTTCTTCTTGTCTTCCTTTTTTTGCTGTATCACGCAGTCACCAAATTGCACAAGGGGAAAGGGGAAAACACTCTTTTAGGGATCATTTCCTCTAAACATTCAGTCAATGCTGTCACTCATGCCCTTCAGACATCCTCCATGCTAACGTGTACAGCTTAACTCATCCACAGTGGTCCCCTATCTTCAGTATGAGATGTGCAGGATGATAACCTCTGACAATATGGATCTCTGATCCACTGTGAGGCATAACATTATGACCACCTTCCTAATATCGTCTCCCTTGTGCCTCCAAAATAGTTCTGACACATCAGAGAATGGACATGGGCCTTCTGAGGGAGGGTGTCCTGTGGTGTCTGGCTACAGAATGTCATTAGTGGAGGGCCTTTGGGTCCTGTGGGTTGAGGGGAGGGGCCTCTGTGGATCAGGCTTGTTCCAGAGCATCCCACAGATACTTGATCAGTTACTAAACCGTTTTTGTGTGTGTGTTTGTGTCAGGCTGCATCCTGCTGGGGATGGTTGCTGCCATCAAGGAGTGTCATTGCTATGGGGTGGGGGTGCCTGGTCTGGTCTAGGTGGGTGCTACATGTCTAAGTAACATCAACATGAATGCCAGGTCCAAAAGTTTCCCAACAAAACATTGTATTGTCATAAGATGGACAATGTCACTCAGTGGTTTTAATATTGTGGCTGATCAGTGTATATTCACATACACACAGTCAAAGGGTATAACACAGTGTTGCAACCCAGCGCACATCCCAATACACAAAATTGTAAACGTTTGCTTATCTGCCGACATCTGCTCCTACCCATACTGATGAGTTACTCTCCATATAACGGAGATTGGCCGAGCTAATGGACAGAAAATCATCCTCTAATACAGATCAGATGCTGTGAGTGACAGTACAGCAGGGAGGGAGAGAAGCACACAGTGAATGACACGGGGATCTGTCGCACTCAGAGACATTTTATGTCACTCAATCAATCAGCGGCTTGTTCCTAAACATCCCTGACAGGTAGCAGTGTCAGACTGATTCAGAGAGAGGAAAAAGAAGCCCTCTGACTTCTTGTATGTTCGTAATGCGCTGAATCAAACGCCTCTTTTGTTCCCCAATGTCCTTTAATTCCTTTATCCTCCTTTATCTGTGATGTATATCGACTTTTCCCAGACAAATAATACTCCTCCCTCCGATCTTCCCACTGCCTGTTGCTTTGTTCTCTATCCCCTCACCTCTTTTCCTCTCCTCTTCCCCCTGCAGGCATTTATAAATGAATGTGTATACAGAGAAAGGGGAGGAAGAGGAGGAGAAGAAGGGGTTAGGGCACCAAGGGAGAGGTGAGCAGGGCTTATTTTAATTAACGATTGCCCGGCCCTCCGTAGGTTTGGTCAAAGATTAAAACTCGTTAGGATTGATTCTGGCTTCCAGCCCTATTAAGATACGGCCCCACTGTGACCTGAGTGAATTGGAGAGGAGGTAGGAAGGATAAGAGTCAGACAGGGAGTTTGCATTGAGCATGGAGAAAGGGAAAGCTACGAAGTGACACAGAGCTGGGTGCGTGAGCTCAGACACTCAATTAGAGACCAAAATATACATGATATTATTATATATTCTGGTGTGTGCGAGAGAGGACTGCTGGACAGGTTGTTCTGAAATATGTCTGGACATTAGGAGGAGGACGGGGAAGGATGGGTGGGCAATTATGCCAACTTTTTCATTTCAACATGCAAACGTCCGATCCACTTTGCCGTCAGAGGTACAAATTTGAATGTCAAAAAAGAGCCCAGGTCTCAGGTGGGCCGCTTCCACATTATTACGGGACAAATGTGATTGATAGGAGTTGTGCATTAGCGGGATAAGATTGGCAGGAAGCGCTTTTATAATAGGGCAACCAGCGCCTACACTCCACCAAAGACCGATGCTGGGATTTGCCTGGCAAATGCAATATTGTCTGAAAGCTAATTCATTTTTGCTTCTGTCCATCCTTTACCACTCTCCTTCTTTCCCATTTTCCATTATCCCGTTCTTCTTTCCTTGCCCCGGTGATGTAACCAACGTGACAGATAAGCCGAAGTGAACCACTCTAAGCATTCCTCCGTGCAGGGACCCAGTCAATTCACATCAAAAATTCTGGCACTTCCACAAGGAGCCCGCGCCCAGGAGCCAAGATAGGATCCCAGATAGGGCAACGTGTGTCACACATGTCCTCCCGCATCCAATGACACATTAAATCAAGGCTTTTAATTAGTGCCAGTGGCCATTAGGATTCTAGCTGCATCAAAAAGGGGCATGTCGAGACGGTAACTCTAGGCTAAACTCCCTCTGACAAGCTCAATTACGAAGGCAATCTTTCCTCTGGTATCAGTTTGGTGTGGCATTAGTAAATTATGATTCCACTGTGGGGGCTCTGCCTCAGTCAGAAATCTAGGGTGTGTGTCATGTCGCTTTCAGAACAGCTAATAACCTCCACCTCAGCCCTCTCCCCTCTCTCACGGCTATCTTTCTGGATCTGAAGTGAAGACTGTACTGAAAGCCTGGCACTGCGCCGAATGTCAGTGCTTTTAACATCGCTCATTAAGAGCCGTGTGTGCGTGTGTGTGTGTGAAATAAACTGTCCAGACTTATCAAAGGCTAAACATCTCTCCTAGGGGTTTATCCAAGAGCTGTGCTGCTGCACTTCAGCCTAATATTTGTAATAGTTCACATTTGTCTATGTTTGTGGATGTGTGTGTACATTTGCACTGAGAGTGGTGTATTCACAGGCTTGTGCTGACTGTTGGAAAGTGGGGAATCAGCTCTCTTAGCCAAAACAAATATGGAGTTAATCTGAGAGCCCGCTCCCCACATACTGTACATCCTCTAACACGGCCCCAGGCATGCAAACTCAAACAAGACGAGAGTTTGTGCGCAGTGCTATCATCTATCAGAGGCTGTGTTTACGTGCACATGTTGCTTGGGGTGGAGAAAATGACATCAGGTGCACAGCATATAGGGCTCGGTTATTTTCATAATCAAATAATTTGGTGATTATGTTTTATTGTTTTGTTCAGAATGTAAGCCTCTGTTAATATGTGAGAAGCTGGAAAATGACGTACACCGTTCAGGCATAACATTATGACCACCTTCCTAATATTGTGTAGGTCTCACTTGTGCATCCAAAATAGTTCTGACTCATCAGAGAATGGACATGAGCCTTCTGAGGGTGTCCTGTGGTGTCTGGCAACAGGATGTTATTAGTGGAGGGCCTTTGGGTCCTATGAGTTGAGGGGAGGGGCCTCAGTGGATCATCCCACAGATACTTGATCAGTTTGGGATCTAGTGAATTTGGAGGCCAGGTCAACACCTCGTGCTGTTTCTCATGTTTTTTTGAGTTGTTCCTGAACCATTTTTGTGTGTGTGCCATCAAGTTGTGTCATTGCTATGGGGTGGGGGTGCCTGGTCTGATCCAGGTGGATGGACAAATGACTAATTTGAGAGACACCATTTGTGGACTTTTGATCACTGATAAAAACGGCTAATTAAAACAGTTACATGCTGAGCACAATTAAAAAATAAAAAACAATGAATGAATAAAATATTTAAACCCTGAAATGTAACACCTTTGTGTTCTTCACCGATGTATCCGATGCTGCACACTGCAGGTACCAGACAAAACAAAGGGTTGATTGGCAGCGTGCCTGCCAGCCACTACCGATTTAGCCTTTAGATAATATTCTGGACTCGGAGAGGGAGAAAAGGAAGCACGGGAACGCTGAGATAATAGCCGCATGTGGGTACGTGGAGACATTGTGTGTGTGTGCGCGTCCTCTCTTGCGTGTGCGTGTAGGTGATATGATTCCTCTTGAGTGTGGCTTGTGAGGTGGAAGAGGAGATTACTGCACCACGCTTCTATAATTACCTCTCATCTCTCAGCCATTGCTCTTAAACACAATGGGGAACGCCAGGCTACCGCACGCTCCAACACATGCACACACACAGTGGGGCGCACTTCAGCACAATGTACCCGGGTGAGAGGCAGTTATTTCTAGAGGGTTACATTTCACTCAAATTGTGATTGGAGACCACCCACACTGCCTTTAAGCAACACAGGTCAGCTTTGCTTCGAGCAATACACACACACACTCTCTCTTTCTCTTTCTAATCTCGCTCACACAAGTCGCTGGTAAGTAAGAAGAATGACTCACCTGTAGCCGTCCTTCCCACACACACAAAAAAAACCCACCTAAGAATCTATTCTCACAAGTCAAGTTCTCACATCACGCCATTTCTGTTTAGTCGGGATAATGCGGAAAAATCACCTGTTCTCTCTCTGTCACACACATGCATGCGCACACACATCCATGTCACAAAGAAAAGAGCGGCAACATTTCCCCACAACTTCAGCTGCATCCCGTCTTCATTGCACCGACTCTCGGACAGAGCCATCTTTAATAACCGTCACGCCATCAGGGCTAAGTGTGTTTTGTCGTTGACACCGTCTTACAAAGATGAATAAACCAAGAAATTCACAGCCTCGAATAAGTCATTAATAATATGCCACAAGTAAATTGCTCTGGCACAGTGAATGACTTAGTACCGCTCCCTCTCTCTCTACCCACTTGCTCAACTATTAAAATAGCAATATGACTTCTTGTGGACGTTCAGACTCAGGGGGCCATTTCAGTCAGCTGGTATAAAAAGAGCGGAAGAAGAAGAAGAAGAAGAAGAAAGAGAACAAATAAAGAAGAGGAAGAAGACATCTGCTGTCATCTCTAATACATTTCATAATCTGGTGTGTATACTAATCTGCAACAGATTACAGAGGCAAAGATGTGAGTCAAAGATATTCAAATAGAGCCATCAAAAGAAAAGAAAACAGTAAAGCTGGTGGATGTTTTTTGGATTCAGCTGAAAGAAAAAAATATATATATTATTTTAAACTTTCAACAAGGGACTCTAGGAAAATTGAAGCTGCAGCTTCTTAACACACCCACACATGCATACCCACACAGTGCTCTGGTAAAACTCACCAGGCAATACCCACACACTGGACTGGACGTCCATTCCTGACACACTAACATTAGGACACTTTGCAATCTTCTCATAATTAAGGATGCATTAAAACTGTGACAAAGCAGCGCTTAGCTGCAAATGAGATTATAGTGTCCCCGTTGAGCCCGAGGCGTACAGCTGTCTGGACATGCACAACTTCCCTTTTGCAGGCCTGATGCGTTCAGCGAGCATTTTATTTAGGCAGCTGGCACTTAACGGGCAAACGGTCCTCGCATAAGCAGGGAAGGCTGTGCGCGATAATGTGACAATGCTGCGGTGACAAGAAAACACCTCAGGAGAGTCCTCAGCTCACAAATGAGCACATACAAAACACAGAGTCATACACGGGCATGCTCGCTGACACTCAGCGAACTGGTTCATTATATCGCCATAAAACTAATGTGTGCCTCATCTGTACTGACAAAGTGGAGGCACTGTCGCCAGCTCTCTTACCCCAGACATACACAAAGCGAGATAGAGACAACAATACTTTCCCTCTGACATTATTGGACCAAGGTGTTTTATTCCAGACGGAAAGCAGACACAAACGAGATTACGCACACATTTACGTCTTCTGGAAGTCAACAAGGAATTGAAATCTCCGAGATGCCTCCTGCACTTGCAGAGAACAAAAGCAAAGAGTGACCCAAACTTCCCAGAGAGAGCTCACACGAGAGGTATTTCTGTCCGGAATGACAACACGCCAAAGCAGAGGAGTGCAGTGGAACAATTTGGGCATTGGATCGCTCAGACAAGTGTTGCCAAACCGCAGCGCGTCTCACAACAGTGAGCGCAGCAGCAGCAGCTTTAAGGTGGTCTCCCTAAACTGAGCCAAGCCAGCGAAATCAGGCGCTTGTATTACGATCATTGACAATAAAGGAAATCAGCATTAGCCAACATTACGCACCACATTACGCAACGACATTTTCATGCAACACAGACACGAACAGATTCAATATGCATCTTTTTTTATCAACTTGTCGATCTCTCGTACTCATATACTTGGTGAATTAAAATAACAACCGAACAAAAGTGAAAAGTCATTCCAATAAAACATGCTGGATATTATTAAAAGAGTTGCACTACAAATAAACTCATATTTTTTTCTTATTTCAATTGATGTTGATGAGGTGAATGGCGGACAGGTTGTGACATTCCCAAACCACCTGAAGTTAGGTGGACCAAGCACTTATCGGGTCTATATATTTAATCTTTTGGGATTTTTTTTTTTTTTTTTTTTTTTTTTTCTCGCATGCAATTTTAAAACCGATGTTTCATACGCAGCTTCACTCACCCGTCAACTGGTCATAGGATCCATCCAGCTCTCTGGAGTCCGACAAGCTTTGGTCGCGGTTTTTCGCCTTCATATTCCCCGTGTGCGCCGGAATGTGGAACTGTGGGGAGGAAACAGCTGATATGTTGGTCGATTCTTGTGGGGAAAAAAATAACTGTGGTTTGTTTTTCGCCTTCACGGAGAATGGCTACAAGGACACTGTCGTTAACAAGTCATAGCTTTTAGGATTTGCCATAAATAAAGAGGAGATCCCTGTGTTGTGTCGTTATTTCCCGTGTCTGCGTTCTGTGTGCGCTCTCGGCATCCAGGAGCTGAGTGAACCAAGCGCGCTTCTGGTCGCCACTCTCACATGGGTAGGAACGCGCGCACGCACGCATTCACACACAAACACACACACACACACAGAAAAAGATGAGATGAGATAAAAGCAGATACAGAAATATTAAATCTGGTTATGGTTTCGTGAGATCTTAAAACATGTACGAGTGGATTAAATATGAATGTGACAATTCCATTTGTCCCCAGTGGTAGTTGTGTATGTGGCTTCATTCATCCACTTGTGAGTCGGTCCTCTGCCATTAATATCACCATCACATCCTCTCTTAATGTTCTCCACTGAGTCAGTGCCATGTCGGTTGTGTACAGAGACATCAGGAGGAGCAACAAGGAGAACACTGCTGCTGCCAGGCAGAGGTTCTGACTATATCTGATCTATAAATACTCACTGGCTCAGAGAAGCCTTGTGTCTGTTCGTTTTATTCGTCTCTCCCTTCCTGTGTCTTTGCCTCATTTGGCCCCACCACTACAGAGTGACATTTGACCACAATCTGTCCAGCAATCTGTCTTTGAGGCCATAGTTTTCTGCATTAAATCAGGCTTTGCATCAAGGAGTCTCGCCGTTCATTCATTTTATCGCATGCATGACTAGTTGCAATATTTGTCAGAGTGTTATTGTGTAGTGAAGTTATTTAGATGTCCATGGCCTTTGCTCAAAGGATTCAGATGAGCGTAAACTGTCATGCGCTGGGCGCCGTAGATCTCTCCCAGTGCTCTGCTCAGTCATCCATTCTGCTCTCACAGGAACCGGCTGACATATGAATCTGACATGTGTCACTAAAAGGTTGGCAGTTCGACGCTGGCTTCATTTGGACCGCTTTAAGTGTCATATCTGTCACCGAAATTGCCCTTTAAATATGCATTCGTCACATGAAGCACTCTCACAGTGCCAGCAGCAAATGCTCTTGGCATGAAGCCCTCGACCTGTCTGGTACCTAATGAGAATATACAGTTATTATGTAGGTGGGTTCTTTTTCTCTTCTGCATGAGACTGCTAAAAAGTTTTACTTCAGCCATTCACTGCAACAAAAAAAAAAAAAAAAAGACTCATATTACTTTTTTATTTATTGGTCAAGCACCAAAATGTATTAGATTTGTTTCCAAGCCTTATTTTCTTAGTAAGGTGTTTGGGTCAGAGTTCACAATAAAGAAGAATTGTGACTTCTGCTCTTGCGCCAAATTCGGTTTCAACATATGAAGCTACACAAGCTCAGATCCAGCAACTTTTACGAAAGCTTTGGTGATTTTTTTCGTATAGAGGAGTTACAGAAATCAGAGATTCTTAGACGTGCTTGTGAGATATTTCAATATCTACCTCTCTTGCACATTTATTCCTTTTGTGTAGTGACAACTCAATGCACATTCTCAGGATGGAAAAAGATCAAAATCTGAATGTCCATATAACCTTGTGTTTCAGTTACATTTATCAGACACACTGACACTTCTTGCGTTGAAAAGATGCCACCTGTCCGGCGTAACAATATGAACTGAATCAGCCCACAGCCGCTCTCCTCAACAATAGACAAACGTTAATACCACATTAGCTGGTCATTTAGTTAAGCATACACCGCAATATTAGCTGACAAGCTCTTGTTTTTTTGTGTTTCACATTGGTTTACTATAACACAATGGGTCTGATTACCAAGATTCCTCCTGAATGACAGTGGCCGCATGTCCAAGAAATAAAGGTGCTGCAATGAAATTCAAATGACTCCGGTCTCTGCTCATCAAATCAGTTCTGTTTGGGCGGATATCTTGTCTGTGGTGATTTTATTGCCACTTGCTTTTTTTTTTTTTAACTGATGCCACAACAGCAAGAAACCTTCCTTTATTTGTTTGGTCAAACTTTGGGATCAGCATGTGGACAAAAATGTGCTCGTATATGGTGCTCAGGATACCCATTACCATATAGATGCCGACATGGTTGATTTATTTGTGATCATTTACAATTTAAGTGTGTAAAGTATGACTGAAAGGCACCAAAGCACCTTGGAAAAAGAGGTGAGTTGAGGTCGTGGAGAGTTGGATGTTCCCCTCCTAAGCTCAATTTAAAACCTGCACGCTGCCAATAAGCAGAGGGAGGCCCACAATAACCACAAGGGCCGCTCTTTCTGTCATCTAATACCAACAAAATATTTCACAGATACGGACAATTGGATAGTGATTGGATTTCTGTGTGTGGTAAATGAAAGGAGACAAGGAGAGGTGGATTCTAAATGAGGGCGAGGAGGAGGTGTGTGCGAGAATGAAAGATAGGGGAAGTGGGGGGATCGATTCATGGCGAGTTAGAGGGGATTTAGTGATTCAGAGCAAAAATAAAAAGAACTGGCAAGTCATTGATGAGGAGGCTGTCTGTGACCGCAGGGTTAGACGGGATTTCTAGACAAATCTAGATGTGGATGCGCGTACGTCATAACTGTGCAGTGACCCAGAGACAACCTTGTTGTATTTCAGACGACGAATAGCAGGAACCAGGCAAGAAGCCAGCTGGACAGCGAAGTCTGCGGCTGCTTTATTAGCAAGGTGTTCTTTGAATATATAATTTAAAATCCAGAGAACATTAAAGTACAAACCAGAGTTGTAGTTTTTTGCAACCTGGACCTCATTTCTGGTATAAAATACGATCGTTTATACACCCATATAACTTTGGTGTCATTTGGAGTCGACTGAACGATATTTAGTCCCGCGTATATCCATATAGTGTGAGTGAATGGGGCATCGAAACGCAGCCTCTAAATGACGCATTATCTGCCGCGAAACTCGTTCATTTCACCATTATATATCCATATCCCACTATATGGATATACGCGGATCTAAATATCGTCCGAACGACTCCAAATAACAACAAAGTTATATGGGTGAGAAAACGATCGTATTTTATGCCAGAAATAAGGTCCAGGTTGTAAAAAACGGTAATTCCCCTTTAAGTCTTAGCCCTATCAACATCTCACATGGTCTCTGATCTCCTGTACGACCTTTGTATTCTTGTTGACTTGTGAGTTATACTGATCCAGTTGAGCAGTAAATCATCACAAATCAACTCTCTGGATTATGTCTGCCTATACTGATATTTACAGTAAGCTTCACTTATTTCACAAGTCCACATCAGTGCGTTTGCAAATGCAGCCGTAAACTGCGAGATAGAAAATTCACATTAACCAGAAACCTCCAGCACATTGTAACCAGATTATTCACACAAGCTCAAAAGCTCATACAGGTTACGTAGCTGGTGTCTGCAAGTAATTGATAAAACTCTGGGAAAGCAGGAGAGGAGGAGAAAGGAAAGGGAACTATTGCGATGCTACCTCTGGCTCTCGCTGCAACCCCAAGGTCAGTCCTCCGTCCTTGGTGACTCTCTCACGAGCCAAACTGCACCGTGAATATTAATGGCACCAAACCCTGAGATCCCCAAACAAAGGTGCACGTGTGCTCTAATCACTGAGCGACAATGCCACCAAAAATCAAATCAGCACGTCACACAAATGCGCCGTAAAGCTTTATATATCAATATTTGCAGCTTCGTTGGGATCAGGGGAGAGAAGGGTAAATATTCTCTGCCAGAATAATTCTGCACCTCGGCAGAAATGACGGAATAAGCAGGATTAACTTAGAAATAACTGTCACTCTGTATATTTCAAAGCCTCGAGCTTCCCAAAGTAGAAAGAAAACCCTTCTTGTTAAGCAGCATTAAAAAACACTTCAAACGTCTACATGACACTTTCATTATTCACTGCAGCCAGCGACCTCCAGCACAGAGCTGTCAGCTTGCCCTCAGTCACACAGCCAATGCTGACGGAGTGGCTGATTGATGACATCCAGTGAGCCTCAGACAAACGCACACCAGACGTAAACCTACATGTATTAACTGTATATACAGACGTATTTCTCTTTTTCCCCCCACGTGGTGCAGTTGTCAAGCTTGACTCCTGCCAGAAGCCTACGAGTTTGAAGGTCAAGCACAGTATCTCATTGCACTCTTCTAAACAGAGATCTCAGATGTTATTCCTGAAACCACTCTCTCACTTTGAGTTCCTGATGCTCATATTCCCACTGAGACCACTGTGGGCTTCCACATCTGTTCCAGTTGTGCCTTCAGCTCCTGCTGTTTCTCGATCTTTCCTCCTCCAAATATTACCGTCAGATGGAACTGCCAGGTCTATCCCATCCTCATCTGTTCTTTCTTAACCATGTCTACGTCTGGTTGGTTAACTAGCAGCTGCTCGTCAGTCTGGAGCTTGAAGTCACAGATGTTCCTGTACACAATCCCTGCCATTTGGTCATGCCTCTCAGTGTACGATATCCCAGCCTGCGTCTTACACACTCCTTACATGTGCTGCACTGTCTTCTTGTCACACTGTCTTCTGCCTGGGGCGCTCTCTTAGCAGTTCTTCTGGATGCTCAACCTGGATAGTGGCTCTGACACTCAACAATCCTCACCCTCCCTCTTTTCTTTGCTCACTGAGTCTTTGGGTGGTCCCCATATGCACTGTGAAGAGTTTCTGTGTCAGCTCAAAGGTCATTTGTTTATAATTTCCCCTACAGTAGACATCCACATCCAGAAATTGATAACAACAAAGGGCACTTTTACACCGATCAGCCACAACATTAAAACCACTGACAGGTGAAGTGAATAACATTGACCATCTTGTGACAATACAGTGTTCTGCTGGGAAACTTTTGGACCTGGCATTTGTGCTAATGGTGCTCAGACATGTCCCACCCACCTAGACCAGACCAGACACCCCCACCTCATAGCAATGACACTCCTTGATGTTCAGCAGCCATCCCCAGCAGGATGCAGCCGACACAGACACACACACAAAAAACAGTTTAGGAACAACTAAAAAAAAAAAAACACGAAGAACATCACAAGGTGTTGACCTGGCCTCCAAATTCACTAGATCCCAAAGTATCTGTGGGATGATCCTCAGAGGCCCCTCCCCTCAACCCATAGGACCCAGAGACCCCCACTAACAACATCCAGTTCTTTCAGGGCTCTCCAACCTCAGAAGGCCCATGTCCATTCTCTGATGTGCTTTCCTTGTGCCTCCAACTGTCGTGGAGGCACAAGGGAGACCTACACAATATTAGGAAGGTGGTCATAATGTTATGCCTGATCGGTGTATGTGCCATGTGTTTGAGTGTGTCAGTTGCATCACTACAGTATCAAAAAGGTCAACAACAACAGTTTTTATATGATTTACTTATTTTCATGTTCAAAGGTGTCATATGGTCGTAAAACCTCAGACTGGGTGAATTTCCTCTTCAGTATGACTTTCAGTCCCATAAACTTCACTTTTTATATACAGTTCTAATAACCACAGCAGCCGCCTGGCTCCAAACTACATATTATAATCTGAACTTTAAAAGAATTATAGTTTCGTCTCCATCCTCATTCCTTTCAGCGGTTCATTTCCATCTGAACCTACTACTAACTGTCCATTCTGTTCTCATCAAACCTGCTGTAACCTTAATGCAAACTGACTGACCGCTCTCGCTCTTCGCCTCTCCCCCTCTCCCCCTCCCTCTGATTCTCTCTTTTCTCTCTGTAGCTCCGTCTTTGTGAAACCTCCATCCCCTCCTCTAAGCCGCGGACACGCAATTACATCATTCATGAAAGGAAAAGTGTGTGTGACCTTCAGAGAACATGAACGGATTCCCCCTTGACTTGCTTCAGATTTTCCCGTGTAATCACATTTGACTGTAACTGTTTTTTGTTTTGCTCCCTGGTGCTGTCTCGGGAAAAGAAGGATGACACAACCCCTGACCCACAGGTTAGTTTGTTGTCTCGGGGAGCATTTAAAACCTGTGATAGCTTTTGACAGATGTCGGCTGGGCTGCTGCTACCGACGTCACCTTTTTGCCAGAGGGATGACACCGTCTGAGAGAGAGTGGCACACAAACACAGACACGGCATAGCTTGCATGTCGCTGGGTGAGTGTGGGTGAGAATTTATAACCTACATTGTTTCCTCCTGTTTTATCATAACATACTTATACTTATGCCTCAGGTCTAGCACACTATAGAGAGCAGCGGAAAAATGTTGCATGTTTTTATCTTTATTGGCCTGAAGGAAAGAAAGCCTGGCAGAATAGTAGCCCATATGAATTACTCATGAGTGTAAAGTGCATGCTTTCTCTCTCCCTCTCTCTTACACTCACTCCCTTCACTCATCTTTATTTGCTCTTACTCTATTTTCTTCCCCTTTTTGCAATCTCCTTCATTCCTGCCGTGTGTCCTTGTGGATTCTGTCCCAGACGTGTCCTCTCCATCCAGACAGTCATTTCTGTGGAAAGATACACAAACACACCCACACACAAAATGGACCATATTATCCAGAACTGCTCCTTATGATTGGCTAATAAACACACGATTGCTGTTTACACAAATCATCCTTCTCCAGTGTGCCGTATTCATCTTTCAAAGACTTTAAGTCGGGGTCGGGGGATATCATTTTAGAAGGCTCTTTATGTGATGGGAGTCAATTTATAGCGGGCTCAGTAACATAAAATCGACCTTTGTTAGTTTGGGGATGGGAGTTTTACATATAAATGGTCGTTGAACGGTTTTAAATCTGGTGTCTGTGGTGACATTACCACTCTGGCACACCGATAATTGTGTGTTTCACATTGGTTTACCAAAGCTGTAGAGACGAACAACAAAAACCAGGGATACACAGCAGGCTACGGAAACTAGGACCAAGGCAGAGCCTATGGTGGAAAAATATAGGAAGCCTCCAGGAAAGATTTCTAATACCCCAGAAACAACTTAAACTCTTTAGAAGAAAGAAGTGAATCTGAGAAAGAAAGTGACTGACACAGAGGACAAGACAGATTATCACTGGTGGCTTTTCCTCGTTGGAGAGCCCTGAAAGAAGTGACTGAGAGCAGACTGATGTCAGTTGCTGGAGATTGATAGACAGGTTTGGACTGTGAACAAAATCCAGTCCTGGTTCTTTTTGTTTGGACTTTTTTCCCCAGCAAACACAGTGCATATAAGACTGTTTATAACATACTGTACATAGTCTAAGCAGTAGATAAGTTGGCTGTGCTGCCATGGGTAGCACTGTTTAATAACATAAATATGAGGATTAAAGTATACATGAATTATGACTATGAGGTATTTTTAACAAAAACATGTCCACAAATCTTTGGTCCATGTCATTCATAACTTGATTTAACTGTGTCAACTAAGTAGGAAATTACAACAATAAATACAACTCAAACAGACGAATTATTAAAATAACCTGTCAAGGAAAAAGCATCATATGAGGAAGTCGGAACAAATCTGGGCAGACAAAGCAGTCCACTTCTAAAAAAACAGGCCTAGACAGGCCTTGGTTTGTACGACTGGGGAACACCCTGTTGATGCGTTGGTTAGTAACACAGGAGCCCCACAGGGGACTGTCCTGTCGCCATTCCTGTAGTCACTTTGTACACCTCTGAGTTCCAGTTCGACACAGAATCATGCCACCTGCAGAAGTTCTCTGATGATGACTCTGCGGTGGTGGAGTGCATTAGGGATGGACAGGAGGTGGAGTATAGGCACCTGGTGGAAAACTTTGTGAAGTGGTGCAGCTGGAATCATCTGCTCCTAAATGTGAAGAAGACCAAGGAGACAGTGGCGGACTTTAGGAGGACAAGGACTGCAGCCAGAACCATAAAGATCTTAGAAGTAGAGATGGAGACTGTTCAGACCTAAAAGTATTTAGGTCTCAACTTGAACAGCACTCTGGACTGGAGGGATCACACCAATGAGGTGTACAGGAAGGGGATTAGCAGACTCTGTTTTCTGAAAAAACTCAGATCTTTCAATGTGTGCAGCAAGATGCTGGAGAGCTTCTACAAATCTGTTGTAGCGAATGCCATCTACTGTGCTGTGGTCTGCTGGGGGAGCAGCACCAGAGCCAGAGAAAGTGCCGCTAGGACGAACAAACTCATCGGTAAGGCTGGCAACATCATCGGACAGAAAATGGAGATGTTTGAGTCAGTGAGGAACCGGAGGTCACTGAACAAACTGCTCTCCATCATGGACACTCCAACCCACCCACTCCACAGCACAGCACAGAGACAGAGGAGCTCATTCTCAAACAGACTCATTCAACTTCGCTATCACAAAAGAATGGTTCAGGAAATCCTTCCTGGCGTTTGCCGTACAACGGCTCACCTGTGTGTGACAGATGAACAATTCTGCACAGTCGTTGGTTCCCTCTGTTACTTCTTCACACATTATATTAGCATATTTGCATAACTTGCACACGTGTCTCTATTTATTTATTCACATACTTACTACATTCATGCCTAATTCTGTTTATATTTAATATTTTGTTTTATACTGCAAACATTTAAGAACTTTTTTGACTATATCTTCTTTGATTTGGTATATTTTTTTGGGGGGGTTTTTGTATTCTGCTGCTCCAACACAACAATTCCCCTTGTACTTTGCCCATTTTCCCTGGTATTTACCACTTTTCTGCTCGTCTGAGTCTGGAAATGGGCAACAAGGAGTTGGTTTTAAAAAGAGAAACAAAAAAAAAAAATAATAAATAAATTTTGTTGTGGAAAATACTCTATGTTTCTGGCTCAGATTACCTTACCTGACAACTTCATCACTCAATGTTCTGCTCTGGCTCCAGAGAGCGCTCCATGGGTGAAGGGATGCGGGCAAGTTCCCCTTTAGGCATAAATCATGAGTCAAGCGTGTGTATTACAGGGAAAACACACTAAACGTGGAATGATTTGCGGATGTGAACCTTGCACAACACTGCAGACACTTCCATTAAAAAGACGGCCTTTTAATGTCGATAAAAGTATAGCTACAGATTTTGATTTGTGCTACATTTGTACATGTACATGAACCAGGATGTCGCTGGCTTGCGTATGGCTGGGAACCATCATTACACATCAACCCATGCAAGTACACATGCACTTCCTGTGATACCTCACAGTAATGAAAAGTCTTACAAACCAGACGTCAAATGATGATTTTAAATAGATTTTTAGTGGGCACTGGCTCGTTCTTCTTCTCTATACATTGTGTGCTGAAGCAGTGGCAGATATCAAGCACACAAATTCCAGTTTAAGTCATAAACACATCCTTGGAAGCCAATGCACTCAACGACAGATTGAAAGAGAGACATGGAAAGGGACGGGTCTAAAGTCTAAAGACACTTTTTCACTGTATCATTGATTAGAAGGGGAATTTAGAAACATTTCATCTTGTGTCTCAACAGCTCATCACATTTTACCTTTTCAATATCCTTTCGCAATTTTCTCATTATCGCATCCTATTTCCCCGATGGGTCATTGATCTGCTGGGGCAATGAATTGTCATAACCCTCCATAAACCATGCTTGTTTTTCATCAGAGTGTCGTCAGTGCGAACAATTTAAACGTGCCGGACAAACACTTACAATAACAAATCGTCCTGGGTTGTGTGAGGACAGCTAAACAGCCATCAGCGGGAGGAAAAGCCCATAAAATCACCCCCTGATAGATCGCTGGGGTGTGCTTGGCCGAGGCAGGCGCAAGGGTTTTATAGGTGCGAGCGGGGGGAGAAAAAATAAAGGGCGCTAAGGGAGATGAATGGAGAGCAGAGACTGGTGGGTAGATGCAGGATATGATGGAGAGAGCAAACAGGAAAAGTGCCAATGTGCCCAGCAGACAAATGGATGGAGTCTGGCGGGTCGGAAACTGCCCCCCCAGCCTCCACCCTGAAATGTGTTGCCCCATTAATGTCGCCAGAGGGTTGTTTTCATGCTGCAACAGAAGTTGTGCCGCTGACACTATTGTGGAGGGGGAGGAGGCTTGAATTCCCGGTGTCACAGACCAGTCTCGCTCCACTTGTCTCCGCTGAGAGAGACAGGAGCAGCATGCATCTGAATTACCACAACACGAAGCGGTGATTTCCCCTCTCACGGTGCTCTTAAGAGCCCCCCTCTTTTTGTCAGGATGCTCTTTACAACGCTGCCTGCTCTCTTACTCATTGTCAATCTAATTACTCTTACCATCTGTAAAGTGGCTGTGTGATCAGTGCGCTGTGATACCAGTGGGGAATGGATGAGATGAATGGGAGCTACAGAAATTAGATTCGACCGCGTAATGTATTTGATAAAACTAACCACGGAGCGACGACTTTTATCAACGAGGCAGAAGGGTTTCCTTTTAAGTGTAAAATCCAGCGACACAGATAATAGTCTGAGTTCAGTATCTCCAATGAATTGTAGTGCTTTGGTGAGCTGTGTGTGTGTGTGGAAGGGGTTATCTGCGTGTATGCAGGCATCTGTGATTGTGTATGTGTGTCCTAGTGGCGTTGAATAAGTAATGCAGAGGCGCCTAATGAAAGATAATGTCTAGTTAATGATCTGTCAAAATGAAGTGTTCGCTTATTGAGGAAAGGATCATCCCAAGCTTTAATTTCCACCCTATGACTCATACTGTAAGATATTACTTCTTTGTATGCAAAGTGTGCACACACATATAATACACACATAAAAAAAATAAAACAACACAGGCAAACAAAAAAAAAATACAAAAGCATTTCAATGCAGATTGCATTATGCTCAATGAATGTGCCGGTTTGCTGAAGCGTCTCATCAACCACTTCAGCTGCTTGTGGATTAACAGAGGCGACGGAAGCCGAACACAACAGCCAAACCACCCATAAATGGCCATCTAGCCAACAGCTATGGAGGAAGGATTAGCCTCTGCTTTATTCACCACACATCGCTGTCACGCAGGCTCCTTGCTGCTAATCTTGGCGACAGCTTTCCTTCTCAGTGTGGCCAAGCTGCTACAGAATCACTCCGAATACTTGAGGTAATGAGTGTCGACTGAACCAAAACAATACACAATCAGGCATGAGAAGATGAGGTAAGGGAGGACAAGTGGATGAGCGCTGATGAGGTGATGAGGCAACACTCACACAAACACAGACTTATTTAAGTATTGAAAAGAATTGCAGACGAAGAGGTCAGAGATGGGGCAGGGCACCATTTAAGAGAAACATAAATGGAAACACGTGGGAAGAACGATGGATAAGAGATCGGCTCAGCCTCTCTGTCTGTGTGATTGCAGATCAGTTGGCTGTATATATAATTAATCAAACCAAGCGAACAATAGTCTGCAACTATCCTGATTGGCAGTTTCGGTGATTTAAACAAGTAAAAACATTTGCACGTATTTGCTGGTTATATCTAAGTTTGCAGCGTTTGTGTTTTGCATCAATTAATGGCATCATTTTTTGACATTTTAAGACTAAAACATCAATGGAAAAACAATAATAATCTCTATAGCACTAATACAGGTATAATGATACTAGTTTATATGTATGTTAATGGTACTTAGTTAAGTCAAGTCTAGTTAAACACACAAGAAAACTCTAACACAGCCATGAGGAGAGCAAACAAACCAAGTCATGAGACTGACTGTGTCAGACAGACTAAATTGGAAGAACTTGTTGTGGGAATAGATTGAATGCCCGACTGAAGACACCAACACACGCTTGGGGGAAATGACAGGATGTTTGCTGGACAGAAAACTAAAGGGAACTAGTGTAGGAGGTGAGCTAGAAGAGAAGACTGACACAGTAAAAAAGCAAGACAGAATCATTTGATTTACTCATGATCACACAAAAGTGAAAGGAGATATGAAGAAAGTGTTGTGTCCTTACAGTAACTGGTTGATTAATTAATCCAGTTCTTCTTTTGAATTGTCTGAAATACCATCTTATACGTGCTAAAATGTATAAAGATTTATATTTTGTAAGCAAGCTTCTGTGTACTTACATACATGTATATAATAACATGTATTATATAAATGCTATTATAGACATGTACATAATTGCACTGAACCAACATAAAATTAGTCTTTGTTGTTATAATAAAGATGATTTTATTCTGCTCACTGATTCTAATTGCCTTGTCAGTGTACAAATGAGCTGTCACTTTGCAGCGCATCAAAGAAAAAAGTTCCAACGACGGGTGCCACAAAATGAACTCCAAAAGACTGAATTCTGAAACGTGCTTCTGCTTGTCAGCAAACCTGTCAGGACGGAGGAAAATCTCTACAGTGTTTGGACAGTCTGAGATAATAGACAGTCGCTTAGTGTAAGTGACTAGTGCCACCCTGAGGTTGACAGTTCTGGCTTTCAGTCAGACCTCTCAACAACTATCGGATGCCGTTGCCATGTATTCACGAACAATCGCGTCTGCAGCAGAAAGACTCTGATGTGCGGACAGCTTTTTTGACTCTGGCATTAGCAGGTGATAATTTTCATTTAAGATTAAATTTGGTGCCTGAATACTAATGACGTTAGTGGCATTTCCTTTGTGTCACTGCATTTTCCACATCTGCTGGAAGTCCTGCAATTTGATTAAGGTATTCATGTCCCCCCGCGGATGAACTACAGTAACTTTGGTGATCCTCTGACTTTTCCTGTAGCAGTGCTTTGGTTCACAATCAAACACTGCAAAGCCAATAACTTCCCCATCAGCCTCAGCTACATTCTGTTTGCACTACACAATGTATTATTGAAGTTTGGCAGCTGTGTCCATTAGCTGCTCTGTTCCCCTCAGTGACCTCTGATTACCCGTGATACACTTCTCTGTGAAGGTTTGCATGGACATTGGTACAGAAGCGTAATTCAGCAGTCTGTCTTTCTCAGGTAAGTTATTTAAGCAAGTACCAAATGTATGGAGTGCAGGAAATTCATAGATATAGTGTTAAAGGGGAATTACTGTTTGTTACAACCCGGACCTTATTTCTGGCATAAAATACGATCACTCATATAACTTTTGTGCAATTTGTATTCCTTCGGGAGAGATTTAGATCAGCGTATATCCATATAGTGGGAGTGACTGGGGCACCGAAACGCAGCCTCTAAATAACGCATTATCTGCTGCAAAACTCGTTCATTTCACCAATATTTTGTTATCGTACACTAGTGCCATTCCCTGTTGAGTCCGGAGTTACCTGTTAACCCTCGACGGTCGGCTTGTTTACCTGTAATTTTTCTACTGCTTTGGTTCGTCCAGGCTGCGTTTCGGTGCCCCAGTCACTCCCACTATATGGATATAGGTGGATCTAAATATCTCCTGAGGGAATACAAATTACACAAAAGTTATATGGGTGAGTAAACAGTAGTTCCCCTTTAAAGTCAATGCTTTCCCTCTGAGTTCTCAGGGAATCCATACAAAAATGTTGTAAGTGTGGGTTAATTTGATCAGTAAAATAATGTTTATAATTATATTTTCAGAGACAGATTTTTGCTTGTGTGTGTGTTCAACACCTACTGTATGATGTTATCTAAGCTTTACCTCCACCCACGGCACCTGAGGCACAAATAAACTACCAACCACATTTACACATTGTGTCAGTCACTGAAGCACACCACTGACCACAGCGTGTACCATATGCACGCATGTATGTACTGCATGTACTGAAAACGCTGAAATCCTCAGCTGCGTCATCATTTCATCATGCATTTGCATCTCCGACATCAAGTTATTATGGTGGTGAGCTTGCTTAGCTGTTGGTGGCTTATGCCTACATAACTTACCCTGTCATAACCACCACCACAACTTCCATTTGAAGGCAGCAACAGATTAAAGGCAGACATAGATGTGCATAAGACATACCCGTAGGATGCAAGTATGAGGAAAAGACAAGGATTTGTTGGCTCAGAGATGAAGATAAGATACTGAGATTCTGGTTTCCAAGATTCCCACCTGACTTTAGAACGGAAAATATATCTTTTTAAATATATCTCTTGAAGCCAGGACTGCAGGACTGCTGTCTTTTTCATTTGGACATTCATTCACCTAGATGCTTTCTGATTACATTACACCAACATCCTTTGGAAACCGCATGGCTCGAAACTTCTCTGTGGTCTATTGATTCATGCTCTGTAATCAATGTACTTTTCCATCCATAAAGCCCCCATCTCTGTGTGTTGTCCCACTTAAGACTGGCATTTACCCGGCGTGGTCGATACAATTATAAACTAACCGAGTGTCATCTCTTTAATTTATGCGAGTAGTGTCGCTGATCGACACAAGGGAATGAAAATAGATTCCCCCGTTTATTGTCTGAATGCAGGCAAACTTGCGCCCCAAGGCTTTCATCTGTCCTTAAATGTCAGCTGGCCATGTGTGTGTTTGGGTTATAACGACCAAGCAATAAAGGATGCACATGGCATGCATGTGATACAATTGGCGAACCAGAAGAGATTCACATTCCACCGGGACTCACAAATCCTTTACTGGGTAACATGTACCGTTGTATTTTAGAGCTGCCTTTGAAGGATTTATTCAAACAAATATCAGATAAATCAAGGTCACCCAATAGTTTCATCATTTGACCTGTGTTTGTTTGAACAAAACCCACTAGAATTTCATTTACGCCCTGTATTTGCTTTTGTCATTTACAGTCTCACACAGCGTCCTCTCAGACAATCAGCATTCATCCCAGCACTCGCCTGTACCTGTTGAGAGCGGAGCTGTGCAGGAGCCAGGCTGTCTCAGGCTTCCCGCCGTTTCCTCCCGGGGGGCAGAGTTATCATCAAACAGGGATGCTTCACTGGAGCTCATCCCATCTCTGTCACCCAGCTTAGTGCCACGTGGCCACACAGACTGAAGAGCAGGAGATAATGTTCGGTCCAGGTGTGCACAGTGGCCTTCAGCACTGTGCTGTTAATCCAAACACAGGAAGACAAGACACACACTACTCATTATGGTGCAAGAACATAGAAAAGGCACACAAAAAAGGCAGCCACCCAAATGTAAACTGGAAATAAACTTTGGGAAGACCTTAATAATGATGATGTTGCTGATTCTTGGCCATAAACATCAAAATAGGAAGAAGGGAAACAGCTGCAGGTGAGTCAGTGTTCCTGACATTTAATGGTGTGCTGCCACACATAATTGCTCTCAACAGTGGCATAACTTCTATTTCTAATAGCATGGCCAGTCTACTTATGGACAATCAGTATCTAATAGTGCCATAGGAGGCGTATCAGGGTACAGCTACGGCAGAGAAGGCACCCTATCATAACAGTGGCTATTAGATCAACTCAACAGCTAATATGTCTAAATTAAAACTAGCTGATTCACACTGAATTTACATTGGCTGCAGATTTTCCACAAAGAAGAATGTGCTGTCTTTATTAATACAGTTCAACAACTTTAAATAGATAGATAGATAGATAGACAACTTTATTGATCCCTTAAGGAGGTTCCCGCAGGGAAATTGACAGTAATAAAAAATTAGAACATTAATAAAAAAACGTCTCCATGTTGGCATCTACAACATTTTCTTTTAAGTTGACAACCCTCACATGTACGCAGTGAAATGAGATCCTCACTTCTTTGCCTCTCCCCAGTGGCTACCGTATATGTTTTTCCAAAATAAGGTCGGGGCGAGAGTTTGCCTCTCCACAGGGAGTTGTCATGGAATATCAGAGGCTTTCATCAGTGCCAACATTCGGCACACAACTCAGACAGCTCTCTTACCACATGGCACGAGGTTGACCTGAATACATGGAAGCCCATACACCTCTGGGCTTGCACATTAGCATTCACACAACTATATTTTTGGTGTTTTGCTCACCGGAGGTAAATGAGCATTCCCCTTTTGACTAATTTCATTCTAATTATACAGTACTTTTGCAAGACATAGAAACACGCAGTAATGAGATTCAGGCTTATTACTTGTCAAAGCAGCCATTAGGAAGGGATTTGTTGAAACACCGTTGTGGGGAAGTCCTCACAATCAATGCACCAATGCCACTGCACTGCCTCCCATTAACTCCAAATATTTATGTCTGGTTTGAAGCAAAACTGAGGCCGTTAGTTCTCATAATGCCGATGCAACATAAACCTTGCAGAGTAAAGTCGGTGTCAAACACACAGCCAGGGAGGGGTGCAGAAAAAGCCCAATTAAAAATCCCACTTCATTGGGAAAAGAAAGCCTGGAAACACAAATCATATTCTGTGCACCGTGTATTGTATATATATCTACCCCTGTACCCCATCTGTGCGTAGCCTATAAAGAAAACTGAGAAATCACAAGGAAGGAAAATATAATGTAAATAAAACCACACAACTCAAAAAGCATTTTCCCAGGGGGTAATATGTACGGCCGATATGGACAGAGACTGCCAGTGGGCCGGTCATCATCAGCATAACCTCTGAACCCGATAGTTACATGCCTTACAAACGGAAGCTGAAGCCAGGCCTTGCCGGAATTTCATAAGGACACACACCGGTTGTGTTCTGGTTGAATGCCTTTAGGAAAAATAAAATAAACAGATCAAAGAAACCACAGACCCCGATATCACCTTTCTGGCAGGAAGAGAAGGAGAAAATGAAAACAGAGAGAGAGAGAGAGAGAGAGAAACAACCAACGGAGAAAGACGGCTGGCAGGGGTGAGGAAAAAAGACCCAGGGTGGGAGAACGTGGAAAAGCAGCAACGGTGGTGTGATCTCGGAGTGCGTAGAGCTCAGGGCTTGAGATGACAGGTAATCACTCACACACAATATGCTTTGACAGCACAAGAAACGTGTCAGAAAAGATCCCCCACGCGGAGAAGCAACGGCACTCAGAGTGACACATACAAGCAGGCATTCCCACGCACAGCCGCACAAGATAGTCCTCATCGATTGTAGATCAGGCACATCCAGCATCAGGCAAGAAGAAGTTGCAACTTTCCCCTCGGAAATGCTAATACTCTGAAGGGTTTAAAGCATCTGTTTGCTGGATTACGGCTCGCTGTTGCTATATTTAGAAAATATTGATGAGTCAGGTTCACACTCACCCACGTTTAAAGACCCGAGGCAAAGCCAGGTTGAGCTGCTATATATCAATACAATTACAGTTAGGCGGGGCTTTCGATTCATATATGGAAGCAGCGAACATGCACACTCATAGCCTTTGCATACAACAGGGCCAACAAATCCAGAGTATGCACATTGCCCAAGGCAGTGAGGCAGATGTGCCATCCACAAGATGAATCTACTCCACAAATAAATCAGACCTTCATAGAGTTTCCTCTGGAGGATTAGATTTGCTAGGGCACACCTGCGCACTCACACATACACACACATACAGTATGTACAGTACAGCATTTAACTAACACACACTTAATGGCCAAAGACTTGTGTAAGACAAACACAGACACACACACACAGGTGCAGCCATTACATAATAAAAACTACCCTCCAAGTCCCAGGGTGGTTGGAGTTCCTCACCCTTCCACCTCAGCAGAGAAAAGAGGGATAAGGGGAGGAAAAGGGGGAGTAGGTGAAATTCTCTAATCTAGTGTGAAATCCATCACGAAGGTGTGTAGATTAATCCTCGCTCTGCGCCTGAGGTCAGGGCAGTGTTGCTTCCCTGCCTGGAGTAAAGCCGGAGGTCAAACAACACGTTGGAGCAGAGCCATGACTGGAACTGAAAGATGTGCATCTTACAGTACGTGCCAGTTAAACAGATACAAAATTAAGAGAGGAAAAAATATAAAAGCAAGAGCAACCTGTTCCAAAATCCAGTGTTTTTTTCTTCTGAAAACAGTGAACACACTTGAAAAGCGCATAAACATAACAGAAGCTCATTCACAGGTATATTAAAGCTCTGGGACTATCACACAGGAAATTAAAAGAAACAACCCTGCACTTAAGAAAACAACAACCAAACCAATGGATTCATGCCGATGCAGCATGTTGAATGGAGATCACTCTGACTAGCTGTTCAGCTTAGAGAACCAGTGGATGAGAAGAAACACCTAAGTAACCAAACCAACAAAAGAGCATCCATGAGGCTTTTCTTGTTCTTTATCTGATCTAAACATTCAAATACTTACATATCTTCGCAACTACATGATCATCTAGAATGAATGAACTGTAGACCAGCATTGAGATCAGCTCTGTATGACGGTTTGTAGATCTTCCTAGTTTACTAGCCTCACAGTTAATAGTAGCTCCTTCCGTTTCCCGGTTTTTCACGCAGGCGTTGAACATACACTATATTGCCAAAGGTATTCACTCACCCATCCAAATGATTGAATTCAGGTGTTCCAGTCACTTCCACGGCAGCAGTTGTATAAACTCAAGCACCTAGGTATGCTGACTGCTTCTACAAACACTTGTGAAAGAATGGGTCACTCTCAGGAGCTCAGTGAATAGCATGCATGGTACTGTGATAGTCCAGTCGTGAAATTTCCTCGCTACTAAATATTCCACAGTCAACTGTCAGTGGTATTATAACAAAGCAGAAGCGATTGGGAACGACAGCAACTCAACCAACTTTCTGCAGAGTCAGTCGCTACAGACCTCCAAACTTCATGAGGCCTTCAGATTAGCTCAAGAACAGTGCGTAGAGAGAGCTTCATGGAATGTGTTTCCATGGCCGAGCAACTGCATCCAAGCCATACATCACCAAGTGCAATGCACAGCGTCGGATGCAGTGGTGTAAAGCACGCCGCCACTGGACTCTAGAGCAGTGGAGACGCATTCTCTGGAGTGATGAATCACGCTTCTCCATCTGGCAATCTGATGGATGAATCTGGGTTTGGTGGTTGCCAGGAGAACGGTACTTGTCTGGCTGCATTGTGCCAAGTGTTAAGTTTGGTGGAGGGGGGATTATGGTGTGGGGTTGTTTTCAGGAGCTGGGCTTGGCCCCTTAGTTCCAGTGAAAGGAACTCTGAATGCTTCAGCATACCAAGAGATTTTGGACAATTCCATGCTCCCAACTTTGTGGGAACAGTTTGGAGATGGCCCTTTCCCTTTCCTGTTCCAACATGACTGCGCACCAGTGCACAAAGCAAGGTCCATAAAGACATGGATGAGTGAGTTTGGTGTGGAAGAACTTGACTGGCCTGCACAGAGTCCTGACTTCAACCCGATAGAAAACCTTTGGGATGAATTAGAGTGCAAGCCAGGCCTTCTCGTCCAACATCTCATCCAACATCTCGTCCAACATCTCGTCCAACATCTGAAAGAATGGCCAGTAATTCCCATAAACACACTCCTAAACCTCGTGAAAAGCCTTCCCAGAAGAGTTGAAGCTGTTATAGCTGCAAAGGGCGGGCCAACGTCATATTAAACCCTATGGATTAAGAATGGGATGTCACTTGAGTTCATACGCGTGTAAAGGAAGATGAGCCAATACTTTCGGCAATACAGTGTATGTGCCAGCTTGCTGTTGGTTGCAGTCTTTGCAGTGTGTTCAAGTGCAACTTTTTGTTCCAGACTCAGGCTATCTGAGGTAACGTCACGTTCGGCCTTCGTGGCTGGTAGCTCTCTGAAATCGATTCCCAATCGTAGTTTAATAATCTCTAATCTGATTTCAGTTAGGATGTCCTTGTTCGCATGCAGTGACTGAATCCACTTCTCTGCTCCCAAGGTGAAGAAAAACATTACTTTTCTCCTTAAGAGGTTTTAAATTTTGCTTTGCTTTTTGGCACGGATTTACTCAGTTTGCCTTTTTCCAACCACACTGGCTTCAGTGAGTGTCATCCATCCGTCTGCAAAGGCAGTCTGAAGTGTTTGCGCACCTGTTATTTCACTCATTCCACAAACCCTTAGTGCAAACTATTGAACAGCACAACAAACCAGGAACATTTCTCTTGTCTGGCACTTATTGTTCAACTAAATCACAGAGCTTTGCAAGTATTGCTTATCATTTACCCAAGTGAAGTTTCTAAGTAAAAGAGGTACAGAGATAAGAGGTTAACAATGAGGGGTAAGAGTATTTAATCAAAGCTGAGCTAATGATGCAGCAGTGTTGCTTTTGGTGCAATTTATATTTAGCCCCCCTGGCCACAATGAATCAGCTACCTCATGGGTATTCTGGCTGGTACCTGAAAATACTTTATGACAGAAACGGAGGAAAAAATAGCTATATTTAGGATTGAAGTGACTGGCGATTTCAGAGGATAAGATGTGGCTTTCAAATAAATCTGAGTAATCGTTAACTGCACCAGTCATTTCTCCTAAATCGCTGGAGCCAGGAGTCTTAAATTAAACCTCAGTGGTGACAAGTTAAACTTAATTTCCTGCATTCGAATGCTTTAGTCAATGCCTGGAAAAACTCCAGATTCCTGCAGGGCTAAACTTTCATTTCTGAAAGCTCCCCTAACAGGAAGGCTAAACAAACCGAACTAAATAAAAGAGAATTAAGGACCAATACAAATAGCACAGGGGGACTAATATGGAAAGGCGAGGCAAGGCGTCCAAATTGAGTTAGCTTCATCTAAACTTTATGGCATTCCCTTTGGCGCTGACCCTGGGATTGATGCTGATGGACAGCAGGACAAACAAGGAAGAGGAGGAGAATAAGAATGAGCAAATGAAAGAGAATGGAGACACAACGCAGGGGCAGGGAAGGTGGAGAAAGAAACTGGAAAGCAAGAGTTGAAAGGAGGCACGACGAGGCAGAGCATGGGGCTATGGATGAATGGCAGACACAAGAAAAGGAGAGAACATGAAAAAGGCACAGGTGACCATCTGATAAAGTTCATGCAAAGAGGTGAGATGGGAGAGAGGACTGAAGAGGAGGAAACACCACACCAACTTTGGTGTGTTCACAAATTACCTTTATTAATTTCCTCTATATTCTAAAAACAATGAACCACGGACTACTGCAATTCATGTCTCTTTTAGCTCTGCTTTGGTTTTGTTAATTGCAAATTTACATCACTGTTCTGGCTCGCTGCTCTCATCAAGTCCATGTTCAGCAGCTGCAGGGATAAACCAACTGAACACAACGGAGACCTCCTCATGTAGAAAGTCAATAATCTGATTACTAACTAAGGGTGAGCTACAAACACAGGGTAGGGACCAGTACACCGATCTGGTAGCCCATCGGCTAACGTCTGATTACTTGGCCTCTGAGGGCGGCCAGTGCATTGGGGCTTGAGATGTGGCCAGCAGATATCTGGATAACAGATATGTGGATAACAGAGGGCTGCCTGTTGTGTGTGCTGGTCATTCTTCACTGTAACATGTGACATGAGAATGGAGAGTTTGGGTTCAGTTAAACTACTCCAACAGCTTTGTTAAAGGCAAAATGTTTGCTTGGCAAATGTGACATGTTAGCTTGCTTCCCAACAGGGTAGGACAAGGCATATAAAGATATCTGTTTAGACGGATTACCATTACACCAAGGACAATCAATTAAAAATACATACTAAGCAAAAAAATAACATAAATTCAGGAACAAAATGCTTTTAGGCTTTTGTTGTTGTATCTATATCAAACCCATTTCCTGACTGGAGTTCATTATGCCATAAGCTCCACCTTTACAAAGCTCAAAGCCCTCAGCCATCTTTAATGTTCAGTACACAGCCACCCCGAGGTGGAAATCTGCCATCCTTTTACCATCAACAGTTCTCCTCTCCCTCTCCCTCTCTCTCACCTCTTGTTCCTCTCCTCCTCCCCAACAAAGCCCGCAGTCGAGTGGAGGCATCCCCCTCTTCTTAATAAACGAGGTGTAGCAGAGGAAAGCTACACATTGTGCGGAGGAGAGGAAACTATTATACATGGAGAGAACAGGGTCGTGAATGAGGGAGAGTGGAACGAGGAAACAGAGAGGAGATAGCAGCTGCTTTCACAGATGTAAGTGGTGGCTGGTCACTGGCCTGTGAAATACTCAGGATGTACTGGCTGTGTTTTGTTGAAGCTGGAGCTCCACGAGCCCAAAGCTGTGTGTGGAGGAAGAGAATCACCTTGTGTCAGACAGGCTTTAGTTTAAAAGGTTGTCGGGTTACTCCCTCATAAAAATAGAGAATTGGGAGCAAAAGTTGCTCTTAAGGCAAGTTACTACACCTGACATGGAACTTTGTGCTGCACCATCCACATGTCCTGTTGACTGTTTGTGTCTCCCTAAGACACTTTTGCCACCTTGCGCTGTACAAGAGCAAATGACCCAACAACTAGATCAGCATTTCTGAAAGTACCTCAGTGCTGTCCCCATACACTGATCAGCCACAACATTAAAACCACAGACAGGAGAAGTAAATAACATTGTGACAATTCAATGTTCTGCTGGGAAACTTTTACTTAGACATGTACCACCCACCTAGACCAGACCAGGCACCTCAATCCATAGGACCCAAAGGCCCCCACTAACAACATTCTGTTTCCAGACACCACAGGACACCCTCAGAAGGCCCATGTCCATTCTCTGATGAGTCACAATTGTTTTGGAGGCACAAGGGAGACCTACACAATATCAAGAAGGTGGTCATAATGTAATGCTATGATTGGTGTACATCAGTGTTGTCTTGTCATGGCTGTTTTTCACTGTGAAACCGTACTCCACCAACTTAGCACTGACCTTCTATAACAAACTAGCTAGACTGATAGTAGTTTAACAGTTATTGTACTTTCACCCCATGTGTTCGTCTTTCTTGTCAGCCCATAATATAACAGAGATTTGTATCTGTTACGCTGTTAGCAGTTAATGTAGCTGATACAATAGTCGAGAAAATCTTGATTCAGATCATCAGATTTCACAGCCTCCCTTGGAGCTTTAAGACTTTATTTAAAGGATGATATTTTAAAAGACTTTTTGTCACATAAGAAGGAATAATTCATAACACCCACCTAATGGATCGTAACTCCTTATTTAAATGTCATTTTTTTTCGTTTAAACGGCCTACAACAAATGGTTTCTCAAATGGTATCTAGAACTCAGTGAGCTAAACAAGTTTAACCACAACAACCGTCCCTTCTTTTATTTTATCTTTTGCCTTAATATTCTCATCTCACATGAAACTACCAATCCCAGGAGTCAGTATTAGGCACAAATCAGGAGCAATTGTAACGCTTTCCTTAAAGGAACAGTATGTAAGAAATGTATTTCAATTAATCATAAAATGGCCCTGATATGTCACTAGACATGAAGAAATCATGTTCATTTCAAAAATACTTATATCACTGACAACAGTGGTCCGGCCAGGATATTGTCATTTAAAAGTGAGAGTTGCAGCCCTCAACTGATGTTATTGTTGTCATGTTGTGTTTTGGTCTGAGGCGCCACCCTCCACCTATCTACCAATCACGAAGTCAGTAGAGTTTCGTCTTCCGGGTTGCCAGCTCTGCTCTAGTTACCACAGCTGCAGCTACGAACGTGTCGGATAAAACATGTATAACATTACGAAACCTAAGACCTCGTTATGAATCCGAACTACGTCGTGACGAAGTCCGAAATAAAACAAGGGTTTGTATAGGAGATGCCTTTGAAAGATGGAGACGGCTGAAAACGGAGAAGAATTTGAAGACAGACGCCAAAGTTGCTAATTTTCTCCTGGCTAACTTACTTGTACATAATGTAAATGGACATTTCAAATATTCACGACAGTCGAACAAAGTTATGCATGTTCGTGCAAAGTAACGTTACGTTAGCGCATACAGAGGAGGTGGGTCATCGAATTGAAAAGGTAAGGAATTGTTTGGGAAATAAAAACGGCGAGTCGTCATTGCTAACATTAGCAATGCATTATGAGCCCGTTTCTCTGTCATTATGCTGAAACGCTGAGGAAAACAACAATAGCACGTCGATTACGGCAATGTGAAACGTAATTGAGACGTATTGAGTAGCCTAACGTTACCTCGGTAACCTGGCAACCTCGAGTCAAGGGGGAGGTTGGAGGGGATACACCGTTCTACAGTATTTTGAAAGTGATTGCAGTACCAGTTTTGGCCAGTTTTGGCCACAATCTTACATACTGTTCCTTTAAGAATTCAGAGACTGCTTGAAATACACTAACAATCTTATGACATAGGGAACATATACAACATATGTATATGTATTTATTGAAACTGTACAACAATGTTTGCACGCACACAAACAAGTAAATGTCAGCTGCAAACATTCGATGTAACTGAACGTCCATACAGTTGAGCTATTAGGCCTCTTGCTCATCTGGGCGGTCCGGCAAACTACAGGGACGTGGCTGCTGAGACGTCAGTCACGCGGTCACCTGACCATTCTGCCAGCTCATCATGACCTGAAGGGAAATAAGGGTTCATTTCCTCTCCCCGCTTTTAGAGCTAAAATGGCATGGCAGCGGTACAGAGCCGCGCGGTAGAGCCATTTACACATGGCATTTACTCGCTAAATGCACTCACTGGCCTTTGGATAATGCACGCTCACAGGCTTCCTCTAGCCTTTCATTCTTGGCGAGAAAGGAACTGATGTATCAGGATTCTTTGGAACAGCAGTGGAATATTTTGCTGTTTATCTCAAATGCGTTTGCGACAGCTCAGACACTGATCACACAGCATATGAATCCCAGGCAAATATAATCGTAATAATGGAAGTCCATGTGGAATGGGGACTGCTGTAACAAAAAAGAAATTCCGCCATCCAAGACAGCTGTAAATATTTGCTCAACAACAAGTTTCTGAAGTCTTCCATTTTGGCCAACACGGTTCTTAATTTTCACTTTAACACCCGCTCTTTATTTCAGTGCTTTCTGTCTGCCCTCTTGTGCCCCGAGCAAGCGTGTAAAGGCTCAGCCACAGCTTGGTATTGATTGCTTACACATGGACCTCTCAGAGGTTAGAGGTTGTTGGTTTTTTTTTTGGTTTTTTTCTTAAATGGGATTTCTTTGAGGGCAGTTCTTTATGTCCATGTACGGTGCACACAATGTATTACTATCCCCACATGTGTGTTTGGGCTGGCATGATCGAAAAAATTGTAAATGCTATGTACAAGGGTTTACATGAATGGCCCTGGGACTCAAAACCAGAGCCTAATCAATAACCACTACCCAGCCACATGATGAAGACTTAAGCCATTAACAATCAATTTCAATCTCCTCCCCATTAGGTATGTGTACACTTTCCAATATAGAGTTTAAAATACCAACTGATTCATGACCCCTTTTTTTGTGCTGCTTGCTTCCTTTGCCTGCAGCTGAATAATAAAAGCAGGCACTGCCAGATGTTAGCATACCAAATTTTGAAAAGTGAAATAAAGAAAAAGAAAGTCAAGATGGCTGTTGACTGTACCCCCATGTGCACACTACAGAAGATGAGATGGGGCACAGAAATGAGCTTGAAAGGGAGAGAAAGGGCCAGGAAAACAAGAAAAGAGCACAAGAGGAAGATGGAATAAAAAATGCTTTGGCCCATCTTGTCTCGGCACAGCACAGAAACAAAGCAGAAACAACAAAAGCATTTTCAGCCAGTGATCTTAGGGGAGAAAAAATTGGACATGAAGGCATGAAGGTAATCTTAGTGCAGCTTTATCTTATTGTGTTAGAGAGATCCAACAAAGGAAGCAGGCCCTGGTCTCATGACTCCAAGTAAAGGATGAGAGGAATCCAACTGTGTGACTACACAGTAATCGTCTCTAATTATTGTTGTCGAAGCTCAAATCCCTGCAATCGCACTGGGGCTTAGCTACACTTATCACATTCTGCACTAATGGGATCAGCTTGATTGATAATAGAGGGTTATCATTTGAGTTTATACCGTGAGGGTGAACAGCCATATTTATCTGCTGTATGCATGTAATGAACATATTGTCAAATGATCCATGTATCTGTATGATTACAAAATGATCGGTCAAAATATTGATTATTGATTATTTTGTGTGGGATCGATGCTCTGAAGCAAATATATATAATGTGCACCAATCAGCCACAACATTAAAACCACTGACAGGAGAAGTAAATTACATTGACCATCTTGTGGCAATGCAGTGACAATGGCATTCATGTGGATGTCACTTAGACATGTAGCACCCACCTAGACCAGACCAGGCACCCCCACCCCATATCAGTGACACTCCTTGATGGCAGCAGCCATCCCCAGCAGGATGCAGCCTGACACAGGCACACACACACAAAAATGGTTTAGGAACAACTCAAAAAAACATGAAAAACAGCACAAGGTGTCCAAATTCACTAGATCCCAAACTGATCATGTACCCATGGGATGCACTGGAACAAGCCTGATCCACAGAGGTCCCTCCCATCAACCCATAAGACCCAAAGGCTACATGGGAGACCTACACAATATAAAATTGGTCATAATGTTATGCCTGATCGGTGTACACTGTACAGCCAAGCCGTACTCTGTCATATAAACTACACACACGCCGACTTAGATTACTTACTCCGTGGGAGCAATCATTAGATTACACAACCAGTGAAATGTCTCCACATGTTGTCTCCGTGGGAAAGCCTCTGTGCTGTGCCAGTAAAGATTTCTGAGTCACAGCAAAGCGGAAGCCAAGACTCCGTTGTCAACAAGGAGGTCAGTGAATCTTAGTCATGGTCCACGTCAGTCCTTGGGGCTGCGTCACAACGCTGTCATGTCAACAGTTGTAGCTTTAAATTGTACCTTTGCTAAACCCAATCACCAGACAGCGATTGTCCAATTTTTAACTACCATAACTAGTTATGGATTTTTCCACATGCCTTGGGGGAACGCATGAAGCCGTACTAAGAGCATTAAATCTGGTTCAGTCTGCCGTAGCCAACACACCATCGCCTGAAGTGCACCTTCTCAGAAATGCAACTACACGATAAACCGATGCAGATACCAGCAGCTGTGATTGGTAGCTTTTTCTGGCAGCTACAGTGGAGTGGATCATGTTGGATTTGGGCCTAACAACCATCAGCCAACCACAACATCAAATCTACCCATCCGAAAATATTGGAAATGCATTTCCTCATCCATGTCTGTCAGTGGCCAGAAAAGCGAGAAAAAGAAAAATCCCCCTCATTCTGCCTCAGCTGGTTTAATGGTAGTACATCTCCTCTGACATCTTCTGTCTGTTCTGCGTTGCATTATTTTAATATGTGCATTAGTCCTGATCAAGTTTTACTTCCAAGTCTAAGGAGCACTTTGTTGAATAATTATAATTTCAGTGTGATGTTGTCAATAGGCGACTTGTCACCCTCTATTGGTTTGCTTTTGTGTTTGTTTGGTTTCGTTTTTTTGCCTCCAGTGTGCAGAGTTGAGCTGTTGCAGTTATGCTGGGGCTGGGCTGCCATCTCACGTGCTTCTCATCAAGCTGAACCCTACTTGAGGACTTTCCAGTTCTTCAGTTCACCCCCGTGGTAGTAACACTAGAACCAGCTATTGTCGCTCAGCCTATGTCCTTCGTGCCCAGTCCGAATAACCTGCTTTTCTTTGTTTGCTCCGGGTGCAGCCCACATTCCAGCCTTTTTTTTGCCAGCCAGCTCCTCCTGATCTTTTTGTGTTTATTCGGAACTCTGCTTGAGCTTTGTTTTCATTAAAGTCCTGTCCTTGAGACTGAACTCTTGAGTCCCAGAGAAGAGTGGAGCTAAATGGAGGCCCATCGCCACATCACCTGAGCTCATGGTACCACAGATGACCAGCAAATGGGAGATGAATGTATGGAAGTCATGTCTCTCCTTCACCACACAACTGACTGTGACTATACTCCATGACCTGCAGCGGTCAACTGATGTACTAAACTTTAAATTAATATTGAAACAAAAGCAATCAACAGGATGATGTTTGGTATGGTCATTTTCTTATACATGATTTGTAAAATAAATGTTAACTCTAAAAAGTGTTAATGAAATACATTTTGAGTGATTTTTTAACACTGATGAATAGTTTATATCAAAATGAACTCAGTTTTAGAGGTACATTTTACTCTGCAGAGGATGAATATTTTAACACCGAACAGTTCAAGCGTAACTCTGAAAAAGGTGTAAAACTTCATCTCCAGGAACAGAGTTATATTAACTCTGCCATGGAGTCTATTCAATGGTCTCACATGTACACACAAATTGAGTTGATTTTAACTCACAGGGAGTTTATTCCAAAGGCTGAAATTTGCTGCAAACAGTCAGAAAAAAATCTTTATCAGTGGTGTTTTTGATGTTCCTAGCGTTTAAAAGAAAACCTACTGGCGGAAACCATTTGAATAATGCTAGGGTCCCATTTAAAGATTGGATGCTCGCTGGCACTAAGGTACATTAAAAACACAATGAGTCCTTTTAAGTCTTTTGTCACAAATGTTATACAAATGTAATACAGAGGGAAACATAAAATGATTCTACGTTACAGCATCTGTCCTTTGGATTAGTTATCAGTAAATAGAAATTCAAAAAATAGTTCATGTCCATTTTCTTTAAAGGTTTCATGAGGGGTCTTGACTGGAAAGATGTTGCACCTGCAGATCTGTAAAAAATAGAAACGTAGTTGCCATAGTAAGTGTAGCAACATGAATATTTCAACCTTTTGCATGACGTTCATGCAAAGTCAGTGACAAGGAAGCATTAAAAAAACCACACACACTGTAAGCATGTAGTATTTTTTCCTCACACTGCAGGTTTTAAGTGTGCTAGTGTTAAGGTTTTAGGTGTAAGGCCTGCTCCTGCTGTACAATAAACTGTAGAACAACCTCTGCTTCAACTTCAGCTCACTCCCCATTTCCGCTCCCAGGAGCCAACTTGTGGTTTACGCGTAAACACCTGCATTTGTTCCGAATTTAACCGGTTATCCTGTAAGCCTGAAACCCATTTCGGAAAAACGTCTACAAGAGATGTCAGCCAAATACGGCGTAAAATATGCAACTCATCAGCCGAACTGACGCACTGTGTTGCTCACTTCCCTCTTAACGCGGCTCTTATTTAACATGGCCTGACAAGACCTCCTCCCACAACATTTACTCGACTTTGGACTTGCTCTGGGAGCACATGAAACTTTAAAACAGAGTGCTGTTAGTTATGGAGAAAGAGCAAGAAGATGCTGCAGCTTTTTTTTTTTTTTTTAAGAGTATAAAATTATGAAAAGCTGTATTTTTTGTAAAGTGCTTTCAACCTTAGGGGCTGACATCTACTGCATATTGCATGTAGGGAGAAAGGGATAAAATGGCTTAAATTTTAAGGTTTATCCTTTTGCCTTGCAACATGGCACAATCTTGAGCTCAAACATTTGTCAAATGACACAGCAAAGCTTTTGGATCCTTCTTGGTCTTGTCCTCTAGCAGGGATTGATCCTTTTATCAACAAAGGCTTAAGCTTTTGTATCCGGTGACCTGTCTGCTTTACATCCTTTGTACATACAGCGAGTAAACCTTGCAGGCAAGGTTGTGGCTTGAATACAAAAAAAAAAAAAAAACTGTTCAATAACACGGCCTTCCTCAAGTGCATCAAGTAGACGTCTATCTAATTTAGTTTTCTGTCCAAGTGCAAAGACAGAACCAATTAGATTGAGGCTGAAATGTGGAACTCGATTCTGTCGTCAATGCTACTGTCTCTCATGAGAATGCCAGATAGAGCGAGTTCCAGAGAGAGGAAGGAAGAAAATGAGGCACAGTACAAAAAGAAGAAGGATGAAAGGAAAAATGTGTGTGTGTGAATGAGAGAGAGAGAGAGAGAGAGAGAGAGAGAGAGAGAGAGAGAGAGAGAGAGAGAGAGAGAGAGAGAGAGAGAGAGATGACAAGGCAAACTGAAGGATGCCATGAGGCACATACACCAATTTCAGAGGTAGATGGCTAATTAATCTCTCAGCAGGAGTGAAATGCCAAATACTGAACCTCAGACCCAAGACGGCGTTGAGCAGGAAGAAGAGGACGTGGGTATAACATCAACAGGAAAACAGGGAAACTGCAGAATATAATGAGCGGAAGAATACTTGGAGAAAAAAAAAAAAAAAACGATGACAGAGATCACAACATAGGATGTCGGAGTGCTGTTGCCAAGATAGTGGGATGTAGATTTACCCACTCTCAACTGCTTGTAACAGCAGACTGTCAATGAAGGACTGGTGGCACATTGTTGCTAGTTGCCTTCTTGTGTTTACGACCTTTTATTAAAGCCAACATGCCACAGGAAAGGGTCTAAAGTTGAGTTTTTAAAATTTTTGGAAAAACTAATTGTGATGATTAGATAATGTCTTATGTGTACGTTTATGTGGATATGTATGCATGTATGTATGTTTATACATCAGTCAGGCATAACATTATCACCACTGACAGGAGAAGTAAATAACGTTGACCATCTTGTGACAATTCAATGTTCTGCTGGGAAACATTTGGACCTGGCATTCATTTGGATGTTACTTAGACATGTACCACCCACCTAGACCAGATCAAGACCTATAGCACTGACACTCCTTGATGGCAGCAGCCATCCCCAGCAGGATGCAGCCTGACACAGGTACACACACAAAAACGGTTTAGGAACAACTCAAAAAAACATGAAGAACAGCACAAGGTGTTGACCTGGCCTCCAAATCCACTTGATCCCAAACTGATCAAGTATCTGTGGGATGCACTGGGACAAGCCTGATTCATAGAGGCCCCTCCCCTCAACCCATACGTTGCCCAACTTTCTGTTGTCTGACACCACAGGACACCCTAAGAAGGCCCATGTCCATTCTCTGATGAGCCAGAATTGTTTTAGAGGCACAAGGGAGACCTACACAATATTAGGAAGGTGGTCATAATGTAATGTCTAATCAGTGTATGTATGAATGTATTTATACGCATATGTATACGTACTGTATATATGTGTGGGTATACTGACTGCCCATACAAATACTTACTTAATACAATAGTCGTAGCTTGTTCACTATTATCAGATTAATTTTGCACTTCTGGTAAAATGCCAAACTGCATTTCGTAATCTAATCTAATCTAATTTTACGTGACTCTGGATTTTTCAAGAGTTTATTATATAACCCCACTGATATCATTAACTTGATAATATGAGATGAGACATGAGTCCAAGATAATGATGAGTGGAGTTCTCTTTCAGTGCTAATCCACTGCCAGTTAAAAGCTATATGTGATTTCAGCTGATGAAATAGCTGAAACTATGTGGCCAGCTATCCTAGCATTTCGATCATCATTGTTCATTTCTAGTAGAATAAAGCGAGACAAAGTTAGAGATCCCTTTTGAGACTCCTCAAGTAAGATTGTAGCTAATCTTGAACTGGATCCAAAATGGATCTAACAATTAAGAGAGAAATTATCAAATCATGGGTAGGATTAGTAAGGATAGCTAGGCTTATTTTGGCTGGGTTGTTGTCTTGAAAGGCTTTACATTTTACAGGTGTTCAAGCTGTTGTTCTGAACTCCCATAACAACCACGGAAACAGAACAGGCAGCCTAAAAATAGAAGCAGACAGAGACAGGCAGGGAGAAATGCAGAATGTGAAAATCTTTTGAAGTATGTGAATGACTTTGGCTGCTTTTTCACCTTATTCTGTGCCCCCTCGTGCACTTTTGCTCTGTACGCCATGCTCACACACACACACACGCACGGCACAGGTACCGTGCAAACTCTCGCACAAGAATACACACGGATGCTGATGGGCGTACGAGGAGCCATCCATCTACAGGAAGAGGGTGCAAAGGGAGGTAAACAACACTCACACAACTGCTACACAAGTCCAACATATCAAGCCTTCCTGGTGTAACTGAAAAGCCCAGGTGCATCTTTCATTGGCTTGTTAACTGGTCCCCTGATAGTCTTTGTTGACAGTGTGCTCGGTGGAAGTTGTTGGTATAACTGATGAGTATCACACAGCCAAACAGACACGCACACATGTCTGCACAAATGAACACACAGATTAGCCCCACGGAGACTGAGAAACCAAACTTTAAAGAAGGGGTGGGTAATAATAGAACACACACACACACACACACACACACAGACACTGCGTCATACACACACAAGCATGTGTTGAGAACCAGACAGAAAACATTCAGACCTATTAACGTTAATGGCGTACATTTATATGCAAAGAGATCTGCGCTTTGATCACAGGAGAAGCATTGACAAATTGCATCTTGTAGGCAAATAGTGTGATAGCATTTTTCTAATTACCCGAGGCTATCAGTGTAGATTGTGATCCATGCATAATGCAGATGCTCGACACACACACACACACACACACACACTCATCAGCCACTAGAGCCTGGCTATCACTCAGGTCCATCAAGCGTAATAGGTTTTCCACAAGCACCATCACAAACCAAGTACACACATGTGCACACACGTCAAGTCACACCTGAGGGGATTCATTCTGCTGTTGCTTTTTTTGGCCACGGATGAATCCCATTTTTCATAACTTGCATAATTCAAAAAAAAAAAAAAAAAAACCTTCTGATTGCGGGAGCGTCTGAGAATGCCACTGGGCTCCGGGATATGCAAATGATCTCTCTCTTCAGAGTCGTCCCTCCACACGGACTCAAGCACAAGCGCCATAGGCGGAGCTGTCCACATGACAAACGAGGCTCGGAACCCAGGGCTATTCAAACAGGTCTGCAGCAAGACTACAGAGAGGGAAACCCCACCGCTCGCCTTCCCATCTACACCTGCAGCCCTCCGTCACACGACACACACACACACACTATTTTTTTTCTTTCTGTATTAGCACGACAGTTGAAATTTATCACGATAAATGAACCTCACATTTTATTACCTGGCTGTCCGGTGTATAATTGATCATTTTAAGTGTGGGTATGCGTAGCAAGTTAGGCTCTGAATGTGGAAAGTTCATCAAGCTCTGTAAGGTCGGGGGTATGGAAACTGAACTGGTTATAATAAGGAAAAGGGTGAATTTCGGAAGCCATTAAAATTCAATTTCTACACTGCCGTCAGCACTGTTTTAGGCATCTTCATTTTCATCATTATAAAACTACTCAACACAGTAGAGGGGTGCATGTTTTGTCATATGTGTCCCCATGTAACATTTCGACTGCAGTATGAAAAGGTAGCCGTGGATCAGGTGTTAAAGTGGGAGAGCTATTCATTTCAAGGTGAGCCTAAGGTTTTGCGTTATTTCCACTATTGTATCCGTGCGTCCACAGTGTCCTTCAGCGAGTCCCAGAGACTTACGGATTGTTAAGCAAGACACGCATTATAAACCTCCGGGAGGGAAAGTGCTACACAGTCCATGTACTTTGGTGTTTGAATAGAGAAGGTGTGTTCTTTAGTTGGCCATCTCATGGAAATCTGACATACGTGCGATGTTCTGACGTGTTTGTCATCGTCTGCAAGACCTGCACCGTCATACATTTCGAGCTGCAAAGACGGTCAGAGCATATTTTAATGGAGGCTGTCTCGCTGACTCAGTGAAAGCTCAAAGTCGATTTCTTCTGTTTTACATGCATCGATTATGTAGAACATTATGTACTACATTGATTATGAATCTGGCTGTGAGCGCGGACAAAAACTCTCCAAAAGTGCAAGTTCACCTTTCAGGAGGACAAGCTCGGTTCGAGCCGCCCTGAGCTGTTCAGTAGACCCTCCTCGGAGCCAGTGATCCCATTTCCATTACTCACTGCTAGTTGTACACTTTTATTTTTTAATATTCAAGAATAAGTACTGTAGTAAAATACAAGTTAGGTATTTTTCTTTCTTTGGGTCACAAGATATCTGCAGCCTGTTGATGAAGTGAACACAAATGTGCAAAAAATAAAATAGAAATCCCCACGTTCATGTGCATGTTTTTTAGCTGCAAACTGATACGTTCAATTTCACCATGCACTGATAATAATAATGTTTCAGATAGACTATTTTCTGCCTTTGTGCTTTAGGAAGGAAGGATGGTCTGCTGGACTGGTTGTCTGTCTCATACACTTACTGCATCTCCTGTGATGAATTCACCAAAATGTGAATGACTTCAGTTAAATTAATTGTACTTGAGAAAACATAAGCGGACTTCTTACCTGGAAAATGAGTAAACATAAGCCCACGCTGGCCGCCTTTGCCTCCATCCTGGTCATCATCAGCTTTTAATTATTCCTTCCTGGACACACGGACCTAAAGACACATAACAGTAGCTATTATAGAAAACACTTCTTCAATTTTAGCTTTCTTCCGTCCGGAAAAATATTCAAAACCTAAAAGATATGCTTCATTAAAATTCACTCCAAATTTATTGTGACATCTTGAAGTAAGTTTCTGATTGACATGCTCTTACATAACGTACACAGTATAGTTCTCCTCATTAGAGTAATGAGGCAGTGTCTCTTGGCTGCAAACATGTAAAGGAAGAGATGAACTCTTTACAATATAATGAATCAATGGACCTGACAAGAGCAGTTCTACGTCTTTACTGCCTAACCAAAAAGAAGAGTAAAAAATGATCAGACTCCACTTCATGTTCTATTACATGAGATCGTTTCACATGAGAACAGCGCTACAGGGGCTTGCATTAAATGGGAGGCTTAAATGTCAAGTTACTAGATTGACTTCTGTAAAATTCAAGGCTAGCAAAAGGGTGTTAATGGCCTAGAAATGTCACTCATACGCAGCTTTATCATTGCACAGTGCTTTCCAGAGGACCAAGGAAATAAAGGCCGAGCGGAGATGGGGACTGCTGCTTTGAATGGAACCCATAAACACAAAGATGGCATCTCAGCTGCTGCTGCTGCGCTTATCTGCCTGAAGTGTCTGAAGGGGAAAGGAATGGAGAAATGTCTACTTTATATTTATATGCATGACAGTTTGTTTTGTGTGTGTGAGTGTGAGTGTGTGTGGTGCTACCTCAGGGCAATCTACATTATAATTCACATCCAGTTCAAAAGTTTTTCTATTTAGGTTTCTAACGTGTAGAGGATTTAAATTAAATTTAGTTTGCTGTTAACTATTGCTGCTCTTCTGAAGGAGAACAATAGATAATGTTAAGTATTGTATAATCTGCAAATTATGCTTTGAACGGTGTTTGTCACAAATTCCCAGAGAACAAGATGGCATATTAACTAGCAGTGGCGGGCCGTCAGGGCCAGCAAAGCCTTCTCTGCTGACTCACATTTTAATGTTTCCCAATAGCCTATTCTTTTCATTTTATGCCTTGTCCGTCCCTCAGTTGCGGTGCTTCTGGCAGTGTAACTTTGCATTAGAGCTTTTATCCAATCATATTTCAGCCACCATGAATTGCCGGAGTCAAAGAAATCTTCTGTGTGGCCTATGGTAACGTCAGCGTCCTCTGACTGGAGGGTCAGAGAGCCGCTCCGTTTAAGCCAAGCTAGCGGCTCATGTTCATCTGTTGTGAGCTGCACAAGCAAATCGTCCCCATGAACGTTTTGACAGTTATTTTTTGAACTCACAATGGTGGAAGGAGGGGAGGTCTTCTGGCAGATCTTCTTAGAAAGACATTTTCACGGCAGACTTTGAAGGAAAAGCTGGATATATATCCTGGAGCTAGCTAGCCTGACCCAGCCGGGAATACTTTCAAGACTGCAACTATGAGCGCTACTCTTGGGTGACAGGCTCTGAGGAGAACTCCAGTAAAATGAATTATATTGACATCTTTTATGTATACTTTTGTCATTTTATTGGGTTGACATTGATGTTACTGCCGGATTTGACGTATGTAGCGCTGGTACGCTGGTGTGCTGGTGCGCTGCAGCTGTGGTGGGTGAGAGGAGGCTTTTTGAACGGCTCTAAGTGAGTTTCTTGCTTTAGTAATGGCATTCATCTCGCTATATGAGATATGATGCAACGTTGGTTTTTGTTGCGAATTCATTTCTTTAGCACTGGTGCCATAGCAGTCGTATTAAGAGGTGTTTTGAATAAGGTTGGAAGTCACTCAAGGCCAAGGTGGAAAATGCACGGCCTGCCACTGATAACTAGATAGCTTGTTTTGTCTGACCAAGGATCCAAACCTCAAAGATATTTAGCCATTACTATAAGGAAACCACCAAATAGCCATATTGTCAAAAATGCAGAATCCAAATTGTTTCAGAATTTCTGTTAATTGCATAATTTGTTAATCGGCTGTTATTCTTTAATTAATTGCTCCACCATGTAGCATCTGCTGTTCAACTGGTCGTTTTAAAACGGTGTTATGTGCAGCTTAATTTTTTTTTTACATAAGTGTAAACTCACATTACTACTGCAGCGTGTGAGCATATCTAATTTCCTTAACCAAAGTTACAATTAAAATGCACAGAAGGCACCAGCGAATGTTGCACGCTCATTCTGTCACGAATCCCGTCTCATTTCAGACAGTTCAACATTTGCTTGTTATCCATTATGTGTGGCGGCGCAGCAGATCAAAGAGAAGCCGTCGGTGCGCGCGCCTCTTTCAGCCACTGCAACAAATCAACAGTTTGCACTCAAAGCGACGTCTGAGGAGGCACTTTTTTCTCCCTTTTTACTCTGTTCTAATTAAAAATGAGTGAAAACAAGAAAGTCCTGGTCCACTACAGACTCAGCACATTCATATTCATACATTTATGGCTATTTGGAAAATTGCTAAATGGAAAGAATAATATTTTCAGGGACTTTTTTGAACAATAGAGACCATCTCTTATAAACTGGTGTATAGATCATGCGTGCACTCTGATCTCAATTCTTCCCACAATACACACATACAGTAGCTTTCCCTTGAGTAACGCTTTCCCTCATGAAATATACATATAAAATCAAGATTTAAAACAGGTCAAGTTTGCTTTCTGTGCTGTTTTTGACTCCATAAGACGGCAGTTTCCCAAACATGATGAAGACTGTGCTTGGTTCAGGTTAGTATCAAAGGATGAGAAAGCACAGGAGACACAATCAGAGTGGAAAAGCGAGACCAGATAGAGTTGGATGGAATAAAATAGAATATAAAACATAAAATTTACATTTTACATGTCTTTGGTCATTAAGTGACATTAGTTGCTTCCCAAATCAGTATTTTCTTTTTTGCTTGCATGTGCAATGTGCTTGGTGTTATAAGATCTCAGGGCACTGATCATAGCCACTGTTTCACATGTATAATGAAAGACTCTCTCTCCAGTGCTATGGAAAGATGCAAAAAAAAAAAAAAAATGAAAGAGCAAAGAGAGAAGTCAGTGAACCAGGAGATAGAAAGAGTGGGACAGAAAGTCTAGATGATAATAGACTTTCAGAGCAGAACACCACCTGTGACTCAGAGCCAGTTTTGGGCAGAATTCAACAACAAAAAAAATACAGTTGCGCCCATGTTCACGGGGGCAAAAGAGGTCAGGAGTTAATAACAATGGAGAATACGAGTCACACAAGTATTTGTTGACATTTTATAAAGATGTGTCATTGGACCTCTCCACCCTGTGTTTCACAGAACCCTCCACCTTTCAATGTGAAGTGAGCATGAGAGGAAATCTACACTGTAAAAAAATAATGTTATGTTACACAGCATCAGCACATGTGGTCTACACCTCTGTAAGATTCTCTCAAATACTTTAAGTGAAACCCAAAGAAATGCTGTGTTAAGTCACTATTTGAAAACTAGCCAATGAACTGATGGGGATATTATATGGAATTCATTGCACTTCCAGTATTATAAACTGTCTGTCTGTGGCAACCATCCCACATTAAATCACAAAACTCGGTGAGACATCTTCTATGACACAGCAGTTGTCGGTCTGCTAGAAAGGGTAAGAGGCGCTAATGCAATAGACAAGCATTTCAACTTTGCTGCACACATATGGACACTACTACTCTAGTAGGAATCAGAGAGATTGCATTAGAAAGATCTCACATATCTAACTCAGCTGTAACAGACAGGCCAGACCAAAAGGAATTTTCAGTCGGTTTGAGAGAGGTGGTGTAAACCTTTGCCGACTGCTTCATTAGGGAAATATTAGCACCTCATAACCATGTAAACACTTAAGCTGATTGTTTCTTTCTGGGTGTCTGCGCATGTTTACCCCACATGGGTTATAAACATCCACTGATAATACAGGTTTTTGGGCTAGGCAGTGATATGGCGCAAGCAAAATGGCGGCAGAAAAACAGCAAATTCATCAAGAAATAGTTTTAAAGGATGAATCGATGTGAGCAGCACTGTAGAAAATATGGGCCTGTCACAGTTCATCTTGGTTATCTTCATTCATTCTTTTGAATCAATTCAATATTGCCAGTGAAGCGGGGAAAATAAGCTGCTTCTTCTGTTAAATTTGCAGTAGATTCGATGCGCCAAAGCGAGCAGACTCGCTTTGCGTGTGTAAACACATGTATCAGGTCATTTTATTTGGAGGATTGGAATCTATGATTTCAGCCAAAGATAGAAAAAAAAAAAAAAAGATTGTTAAGAACATTACTACTTGAACACTTGAAACAGTGAAAACCTAACAGTGAAAAAGAGCTATAATTTTAGCAAAATGTCAACTAGTCATGTGCATGGCCAGCCTATGTTATGTACTATATTGGAGTTGTCACTTATCTAATTTTTACCCCCACTAACCTCTTATGTGGGATACAGTCATTTCAACCATAGACTGTATAAATATGCATGGCAGAACTGCTCCTCAAGAAGCCAAAGCAAGTAGAGCTCCCCCTGGTGGCTGGCTGCAGTATAGGTCATAAGCTCCACCCCCTCAATGTTAGTGGATGGGACTTGGGCCAAACTAAAACATTAAAATACGCGTCAAATACAGTGTTTTCAAGGATGGTTTCAGTCATTTTAGGTAGTTATAATAATATTGATGCATGATCAAGTGTCAGTTTTTTGGAGAAGGTTGGTTTTAGTGGTTTGACGCTATAAAAACAGGATGTGACAGTTGCCGTGCCAACTGCTTCCGTAAAGCGGTCCCGTGGGACCGTGAGAGTTGTAAAAACTGTTTTTAGAAATAAGTACAGTGTATAATCCAACATTTCCTTGTAACTGGTGGAGACAGAGCAGAGTGTGGTACACTCTTGGACCGAACTGCACAGACTCTGGCTCCAAAGTCGCAAGATGGCGCCTCCCATATCTCCGGGAAAATTGCAGCATTAGTTTGGCCAATGCAAGGAAGTGGCGACACGCTGTCCGTATTTATACAGTCTATGATTTCAACCCATTAGATCATTCCAAAACCACAATGCATCATCAACAATTTAATCTTTAATGCAAAGTTAATTTCATAAAGCACTCTATTTCAGTATATGAATACCATGCCTTTGCCACTGACTACAGTAATTTCAGAAAAACAGTCAATATGCATGATATATCTATAATATTCTAATCCTTTTTTCTCAATGCCCTTATTCAAATTTTGTCCTCACCTTCTGAGTTTGAGTACGATATGAGTTTGATGTAAACCACACTGCACATCCATGAATATTACATAGATGGAAATGTTCATTTCCCCTTCATATTTAAGGGTGAGAGAACGCAAGAGTGGGAATTCACAAAAGCTAAAGTGCCAAGCGAAACAAAAGGAGCCGCACACATTTCTTATTCTCTCGTTCTCAGCAGCAACACACCATCCAGCTATCTTTGATCACACGTCTCCCATTAAGACTCATTAGTCTGCCATCCCATAAAATACACCTTGTCTTATTTAACATTCCTCCCACAGGTCCGCCTCCAGCTTCGTGCACTTCTACAGGCACGTACTGCGAGCACAGACAAGTACGCCTAACTTTCTCTCCTCTCTCCTGTCTCTGCATCTCTATATGTGTGTGATGTTATGGACACTCGAGGACGTTTTTCTGCCCGTTAAGGCAGATTTACACCTCCATCAACCCTCTTTCCTCAGGGCATCCTGCTGTCCATTCTTTTCCCTTCTCATTTCATCCATGCATTTTTCTCCTGCTTTATTCCTCTCCATCTGTTCTCTCGTTTTCCTCTGTCCTGACACTATTAATGTGCTAGTTTCCCTGACATTTGCGTCCGTCCGTTGCGTTGTTTTTGGGAAGGAAATATGTGGCAAACCTTAACCGAGCTCAGTGAAAACGCGGTCTACCTCAGCTTCAGTTTTCATGTCTCAGTACAGTTTATGCAGGCAAGAAAAAAACCCTTTGTCTTAATGGAGTCATGCTGAATCAAGTATTCAAATGAACCTCGTGCTGGTTTCCTGGCAATGCTGAACACTATTCCCTATTTCTGTCTCTTACTAAGTCTTAGTGCATTAAACACAGAATTTAACCTCCACCTACAGACATCAATCTCCCTCTCTACCTGGCAAGCTCTCGCCCACACGCGGGCCCACCCGTGCACTCGCTGACATTAATCCAGTTACAACAACCACTTGAAAAAGTCCACGAGATGGAAGGTGGAGAGCTCGCTTCACTTTTTTTTTTTTTAAACCTTAAAAATACACTTGACATAAACCGCAGGCGCATCTGAAGCTGTTGCCTACCCTCTCAAGATCGACTCTAGTTGGTGGTGTTGGTTTCATTTGCAAATGAAATTACTTTCATAAATAAGAGCTGTAGGTGTGTAGTCATAGCAACGTAACACTTTCCAGAGAGAGGATAGTTTTTGTTTATCTGGCACCAACATTTCGCTCCCTGTTTTGCTCTGAAAGTGTTATTGCATATGACTCAATTTTTTTATTGGTATATTTAGATCCAGTCTGTCTCTTTTGTTTTGAGCCTCAGCTGTAGCTCAACGGAACGTCTAAACAAACATCTATCGAGCTGTACTTGTACGATGCCGCACAAGTACTGCCGTGGTTAAGCGGGTGTGATTACTGATCCTCGTTGTTCTTCGGCCGTACGCTCCAAAGAGAACGTCTTCGTGCGCAACAGCTTGTGTGAGGGCGTAGGTGTGTGTAGGTGTGCTCATTATTAAGTGCCACATTCAGAGCAATAAAAAGAGTGTCTGCAGTTGATAGCCCTTTTAATACCACCTTCAAAGCAGAGCTATGTTGACACAGAAATTGATGAAGGCTTTAATTGAACCGAGCCCTCCATCTACCTGCGACGGCGAAGACTAAATTTGCCTTTTAATTGCAATCAATAAGGCGTCATATTCGTTCAGGCGTTCATTAACGTTGTGTAGCCCCAATGTTAATGGAAGTCATCACACGCAAAAGGACAGAGTCAGAAACTTGACACGAATGATCGGGATTCGTACGCGTGCTGCCGTTAACGGTGACATTCTTGTGCCTGCGTATCTTTTACCGGATGCATAAAAGTAGAGGAGTCTGGGCTGTTAAAGCACTTGCCATTTCGAACATTTATAATTCATGCACAGTATGTTCAAAGCCAGACATTGTTCAAGTGGAAGCAGTAGACGTCTCTCAAAAAGCGTGCAGCCTCTGAATCATTTACATAAAGTCACATGTGCAGACAGAGGATCAGCAGACAGAAGAAATCTGTAACTACCCTGTGACTGTAAAGTTAGTAGCAACTTACCATGCATGATATACACCGATCAGCCATAACATTAAGACCACTGACAGGAGAAGTAAATAACCCTGACCATCTTGTGACAATTCAGTGTTCTGCTGCGAAACGTTTGGACCTGGCATTCGTGTGGATGTTACTTAGACATGTAGCACCCACCTAGACCAGACCAGCCACTCCCAACGCATAGCAATGACACTCCTTGATTGCAGCAACCATCCCCAGCAGGATGCAGCCTGACAGAGGCACAAAAACAGTATAGGAACAACTCATGAAATCATGAAAAACAGCACAAGGTGTTGACCTGGCCTCCAAATTCAATAGATCCCAAATTGATCAAGTATCTGTGGGATGAGCCACAGAGGCCCTTTCCCTCAATCCCAACTAACAACGTTGCTTTGGATAAATATCTGTTGTTTTTTTATTTATTTTTTATTTTTTTAATTTTTTTTTTAAAAAAAGCTAAATGCCCTCCTATGCTCAGCAACACCTCATTAATATTTTGTTACTTAATTAATATTTTGGCAAGTGAGATATAGCTGAAAGGCAATAAAAACAATTAAATGAAGGATACTAAAATGCCACGTAGAGTTGAGACTAAAAAATAATTCCCTTTTGACTTGTCACTATAAGCAACATCTGTCATTTTACACATAGTGGTTTGACCTACTGGTATAAACAAAAATGCCATTGCAGCTTTAAACTTTCTCTCAGGTGCCAGGTGAAACGATTGATTAAACAGGGTAAACAGGATGATGCAAAACGTTTGTTATCCGAAAGGGCACCTTCGAGACTTCAACACTCAGATCATGAGATGAACAGATGCTGCATCTCTTTTTTTCCCCCCCTCTCCTCTAAATGCTTTCTTTGGCACAGAAGAAGTCAAAGTCAGTCATTTGTGAATCACATTGTGTGAGTCAGTGGTTTTGCAAACAGAGGCACATGAGGCGTTTGGTCCGTTTGGCCATCTGCACCTCCATCAAGCTGGATAAGCTCCCGCTGATACCCTTTGGCGGCGAGGAGACGGGGAGCAGGTGCAGCGTGGCAGCCAGCTCTGGCGATCGCTCCATGAAGGCTGGCAGGGTGGCCTGGAAGGGTGAGAGATGAGCGGCGTCGAGACCCATAGCAGGCCACCTTCACCCTCCTGAAGCACCCTTGAGCAAGACATTGAATCCCTACCAGCTCCACAGATGCCAAAAGACAATGCAACTTTTCCTACAGAAAACGAACAATGACATAATTATCTGGTTTCTGCGTCTCATAATATGACTTTAGCGATATTTATATAAACCGAGTTTCTATTTTAACACATGGATTGTGCAACCATGCCATAACCCCATGAATTTTGCAGCCGCTGGATGCATTCTGCACCAGAGCAATGAAAAAGTGATTCACATTTCGACTCCTGCCGCATTTACGAGCGCTGAGAAAAGCTTGTTGAGTCCGCTGCAAAACAAACAAAATTAGCGAAATAGTTCACAGCCTCGGTGAGAATAAAAACATGGACGTGTTATGTAACATCAAACGGGGAACAACGTTGGACACATATGCTCCCCTGGAGATGACGGCGCTCACAGTGGCTGACAACCATATGGGACAGATGCCACTGTACCTCGCATTTTCAGATCAAAGTGAGACTCTCTCTCTCTCTCTCTCTCTAGCTGTGTGTGCGTGCTTGTGTCCCTTTAGCTTTAGTGAATGAAAGGTCCCAAGAGCACCTATATACACATGCTGTGTTGGTAATTAGGCATGAAACGCACACTGCAGAGTCTTTCATTTATTTATTCTGCATAACTTAAGATCCCATTACACATCTTCATTCTGGCCCGCGCCCTCTCCTACATCCTCCTAATTCCCCTCTTGCGATACTAATTTTGTTCAGAGATGCCCATACATCGAGCATTCTCTTCGTCATCCGATCAGGTGGCTAAACTTTACACCTCCACGAGAAAAAGGGAGCAGCGTAGAAGTGATACCGTCCTGGGAAGAGCTGCAATTCATGCTGTGACTACAGAGAGGAGGATGCCATATCATCCCACACAGTTACAACATGTTCTGGATTCGGCCTCACCTGCCCTCTTTTCTTCACGAGGTGCCAGTTTTCTGATGGAATGGAAATAAGCTTGCAGTGTTGTACAGTACGGAGCATTTTCCTCTTAGACGTAGGATGCAGGAGAATAGCTGTAACTGTAATTTACATTAATTTTGTATTATGTCTTCTATACGCCGTATACGACAGCCAAAGGCAATTGTTTCCCCTGAGCAATCCAGGCCTCCCATGTACCAGAACGGCTCACACTTTAATATCCGTCCCTTCTGTGATGTAATCTGTATTATAAACAGCAGGCTACATATGCTTTAGGTATGATGAATTCTGTCGTTATAATGCTATCATGCCATGCTCTGGTGTGCTGTCAGTGCAGAAAAGAAGTGTTGATATATTTTTAATGTTCACTTGTTTTCTGCATCTCAGCCCAGACCTTCAGAGCCTCTTTTGCCAGCGGAGCACTTAGACTAAATGTGAGTCCACCAACTCCTCCTCTGATCGTATGAAATCATTCTGGTGCTATGATCATTGCTCAGGGTGCAGAAAACCACCTGAACAACGATAAAAAAAAAAGTTTAATATTATAACTTCCCGGTTCTGTAACTGAACATGTTCTGCATTTACCCACTTCTTCAAGCTCCTTAAAACGTGTAAAAATAGAAGCAACAAGGGACCGATGAGTAGTCTGCGCTCATTCTCTCCACTTTTCTACTCTGACACTTCATTCATCACTGCCGAGTTGCTTTCCAAATGGCCGTGGATGTTTTACCGGGCTATTAACTGTTAATTGGGTGTTAATTGTAATTAAAATCGTTGCCAAAATAAATATCTTGACGGATGGGCCGTGACTACAGTTCAATAAATCTTCTTCAACGTCCAACCACTTTGCTGTTTTGGAGTCGGTCCCTGTGTGGTGATTCAGGAAAATTTGCTGGGATTTAATTTCATGTATTTCTGTTTGCTTTTTTATAAAATAAATTCATTGTTGATACTGTGCTGTAAGAAAGAGCGGCGAGAGAGCACCATTGACAGGACAGAAGGGCCGGGAGAGGAATCTAGTCAGTCAGCCTGCCTCAATCAGACGTGCGCACCAGGTTTTCAGTGTTCATTTGTGGAAGATTTGTGGTTTTTCCACCTGGCCAAGAAACCCCCACGCACCCTCCGCGCACCCCGCTTTCACCTTCCACCAGGCCCGAAGGAGATTAAGTGTCTGTGTGGAAAACGGTGCCAAATTAAACATCTTCTCTCTATCTGTATCACTTCCCCCCTGCCTTTCTCTCAGACTCCTTGATGCCCAGCCCCCCCCCCGCTCCCCCGTTCCTCCCACCACCCACACTTGTCTGGTCACTGATTGCTTTTTCTCTCCTCCACAAATCCCCTCCTTCAGGACCAAACCTCTTGTTTTGGTGGGATGCTGCAGGTAAAGTAATGCCCCAGTAGCCTGGGTTTAATAGCCAGGGAGAAAACACGGAGACATAGTCTTATATAAAAGTTAATACGAAGAATGTGTATTTACCCTTCATAACTTTAGTTTTTGGTTTAGTTTTGTCCTCCTTTTACCCTGGAATGAAACAGAGGAGGTAAAGAGATACAGCACTATAGGGATCAAAATACAATAATACTATAGCGAACAGAAGCCCAATTAAAAAGCCAAATCAATAAAAATAAAAAATATCTCGGTTCTCCATCAATGTCACCTTGAACGCAGTCTGACCAATATAATAGCCCAGCGTTTCTGAGAGGGAATGAGAACAAGAGAATAAATTGACTATTTCGTGGCGTGAGATAACATCACATTTATCCACAGACGGATCAAATCAAACCCATTAATCAAATTGATCACGTATGTGTGTGCGCTCAGTGTGCGTGTGTGTGTGAGTGCATTTAATTGTGAAGTTGCCCGATAACATAAACTCTAAATCCCCCGTCTGTCCACCCACAGCAGCCCCGCGCGCTTGCATAGGATGATCGATCACTAGAGAAGTTCCTAGTCGGATTTTATTTCCAAGGGAGATCTGCGCGATCAATAAGCGTCCGACTGAACGGAAGACAGAAGATGAGGATGATCTTTTCAAAGTGCCATGAAACCTTCACCGCCTACCGCCTTTGATAAATGGCTTGCACTTACAGTATTTAGCATTTTCCCCCTTACTGGACAAAGTGCTTTACAATTTCTGCCTCTCGTTCCTCCATTCACACTCACATTCACACACCAACGGAGGGTGACGTGCAAGGCACCGGCCTGCCCATCAGGAGCTTTTTGGGATTTACTGTCTTTTCCTAAAGGATGTTTGGCTACAGAGACGCTTTAGCAGCACGTAGCGCTCTCTCAGCTCAACGGCAAATGTGTGCACAGGTCGAATGGAAAGGAAAGGAAAACAACCAATAAAAAAAATTTTGTTTCTTTTCTTCGGCAGGAGCAAAGCTGAGAACAAACATGGACAAGAGCAACCTACATTTGCGGCTCTTCCACGTGTACTTGACATGGACCCAAAAGGACAGAAGACATCTACTACAGGTAGACGTGCATCTGCAAAGCTCCAGTTCCATGTTGAAAACGCATACTACATAATTAATTAATATATAATATATAACGTTCACATGAAAACTATGGCTGGGTACTGCCGCAGATTACCTGAACGAATTTGATTCCAATTCACAAGGCGTCTGTGTGATCTGATTTAATTCAATATCAATTCATTTTGAGATATTTCCTTTTCAAAGCAATTTAGCTTAGTTATGAAAGAGTTTTCCACAAAACGAATGTTGTCACTGAAGATTTCTTTTATATCTACAATATTTAACCTCTAGTTGGAACATCTTGCATACAGTATGGCTTAACTATTATCCAGCTCTTCCCTGTCATCATACGTTTTAAATCCACAGTGGTGCAACACACCAGCTTTCAGACCTGAATATAGTATATGTTTTATAAAAAAATCAATCCAAGGATATTGGATCTTTCGATTTGAATTGGAAAATCTATATTTTTTTGACCCAACTAGAATGACATCCACCTCTTGGCCTATACATGGAGCCACATGTAGGTTGGTAAATGTGTTAACACTAAGATAGCCATGTGAATGTTGCGGTAATTGACTTTTGATGTACATGAGTTGCATTCAAGTTTAGTTGCTCGTGTTAGTTTGAATTCACTCCTTTATTTTTCTTTTTTTATTAGTAGTTTTTGAGAGATTTGATTATTTACTAGTCATGACGCTCATCTCTCATGGGTCTTCGTTTTGCTCTGGTCAAGTCTACAAGTCAAATACGGCAACAAAACAACGCACTCTCTCACGTTTGCAAGTGCATTATTAGAATAATAAAGTAGATTCTGTGTGTGGATTAGCAACAAGATAAACTGACGGCAGGGTCCGGCCTCACCGTGAAATTTAAAAACAAATCCCTGGGCACTGTGAAGATTAATTTTCCTACAGCAGCATTTAATTACCAACTTGGATCCCAGAGCACCAAAACACCAGCACCTCCTTGCTCTGCCCCATTCTCCTCGCCTCCACAGGCTGGTATTTAACTTGGTTGCATAATGTTGCTCACTGTCTCAAAACAAAAGGAAGCAAGAGAGGTTTCTCAAGTTTCTTTCATCCAGAAGATGGACAGTAACTTGTGTGTCCTCAGACAGCAAGGTAATTCTTGGGAAGAGAAGAATATAGTACTCAGACATTTATATTATTCTCCTGTCACAGCAGCTGCAACTTAATATCTATCTAATATTATGTTGCCATCGTACCGCCTTGAATGGTTTTCAGTATTAAAAAAAAAAAATAATCCAAATGGTGTCAGAGCAGTTTCACTAAACATTATAGAGCTCATTATGAGTTCCTGAACCCACAAAGGTGAAATTATCATCAAAACACACTTACCGAAAATGTATACAACAGCAGCAATAAACAAGATGTGGTCTTCTGGCTGCTGTTGTTCTGTGCTGTAACATTTTGAGCCTGGGTGTTCCCAAAATACACATCCCAGTGAAATGAATACGGCTGGTCACACTGTAGCCTTGGGTCTGACAAGAAGACTGAATGCAACTCATTACAAGCAAATAAACCGCCCTGGCAGGACCCCTAATGTATGTGCATGCCGTAATGCGCTTAGTTGGCCCCAGGAAACACAGGCATTAACACTGATGTCACATAGGATTCGGTTTTGCCTCTCAAGCACGTGCACGGATGAATGTATGTAGATGTTCCTAGAGAGCAGTGAGTCAATATGAAGCTTTACTCCCTCAGCTCCCTGTGCTTTGCTTGAATTATTGCTTACTGGTAAATTGACAAATGGAAGATAAACAGATATTACACGGCAGAGCTGTAAGTGACAACACATACAGGGCATATATCAGGCGTAACATTAGGACCATCTTCCTAATATTGTGTAGGTCTCCCTCCAACAGTTGTGACTCATCAGAGAATGGACATGGGCCTTCTGAGGGTGTCCTGTGGTGTCTGGCTACAGAACGTTGTTAGTGGGGACCTTTGGGTCCTATGGGTTGAGGGGAGGGGGCCGTGGTGGATCAGGCTTGTTCCAGTGCATCCCACAGATACTTGATCGGTTTGGGATCTGGGGAATTTGGAGGCCAGGTCAATACCTTGTGTTGTTTTTCATGTTTTTTAGTTGTTCCTTTGTGTGTGTGTCTGTGTCAGGCTGCATCCTGCTAGGGATGGCTGCTGCCATCAAGGAGTGTCATCGCTATGGGGTGGGGGTGCCTGGTCTGGTCTAGGTGGGTGGTGCGTGTCTGAGTAACATCCACACAAATGCCAGGTCCAAACCTTTGGTAATAATGTTATGCCTGATCGGTGTAAGTAACAAGGGGGTTCATCATTGATTTCTCCTTTTCAAGGAACATCACTGCCCTTTTAAGAGCTTTTGAGGTGATGAGTGGCCGAGAGCTGCTGCCATCAAGGACTGATGTTGCTAAGGGGTCAGGGTGGCTGGTCTGGTCTAGGTTGGAGGTATACGTCTAATTAATTATCAACACAGTCATGTCATATGCAGAAGTTCTCAGATGACACTGCAATTGTGGAGTGTATCAGGGATGGTCAGGAGGAGGAGGACAAGAATCTGGTGAACAACTTCGTCTCAAGGAGATGGTAGTGGATTTCCGGAGGTCCAGGCTCCACCTGCAGCCCATAAACATCGATGGGAAGTGTGTGGAGGTGGTTCAGACCTACAGTCAGACCTGGTCAGCTAGCATAGACTCAGTATACAAAAAAGGTCAGAGCCGTCTCTGTTTACTCAGGAGGCTAAGGTGGTTTAATATCTGCCGGAAGCTGCTGGATATGTTCTACCAGACTATCGTTGATTGTGCCCTCTTCTACACTGTGGTCTGCTGGGGAGGCATCACTAAGAAAAACGTTACCTTGCGGCTGGACAAGCTGATACAGAAGGCGAGTTCTGTGGTAGGAGCAGAGCTGGAGTCCCTGACATCGCTGGCAGATGCAAGAACCCTGAACAAAATCTGGACCATTATGAACAATGTCCACCACCCTCTGCATGACACCATAGTCAGGCAGAGAAGCTCGTTCAGTGACAGGCTGCTGTCTCAGTTCTGCACCACAGACAGGTTGAGGAGATAAGCTTTTACAACGCCTCCTTGGTGCATATTCAGATCCGCTGGAGTAGACATTCAAGAGACTTTACTCAGGCAGCTCCACAGTACAAAGTCTGTGAGTCCATGTGTGAATAGAGCAGGTCACTGTCCAAAGAATTGACACAGAGAAAATGGGATGACATTTTTTGTAGTGTCACTGCCATGGAAATCAGAAGAACACAAACATCACAGGGTGAAGAGGAAAGGTCATTCACACAAAAATGTGTAACTGGTGAGAATCGGGAACTCCTGCCGGTAAAGGGCCAACGCCAATACTGACGACAAACTCAAGGAATGACTAGAGACTCGCCTGCTTCAGACAAAACTTCAACATGTGTATTATCTGAGTCATTTCCCCTAAGTTTGTTTTAGCATAGGCTAAAGAGTCAAAGATTATATTTATAATAACTTTTGCTTGACAGGATGTCATATTATTCATGTTGTTTGAGTTTCACCCCAGTTAGCAGCTTTCAATGAAGCAACATGGGAGCGTTTCTAAGTGCTCACAAATTGATAATGGCTTAACCTTCATAAAACAGTAACCTGATCGTGGCGCAAACAAACACTATTATGCAAATTAGCTGAATGCATTAGTTTGACTACTGTTTGTTTTTGTGAGTGGTGTTTTTAGTGATTTTACATCTACAGAACATAACTTTTTATCTGAACCGATGGGTGCACCAAGTCACAACGCAACGGCACTGGTGCAGCAGATTAAAAGTTCTGCAAGCAACTAACGCCACTGCACGTATTAAATATGCATTAATGAAGGAAGACAGGCGTGTGTGTGTGTGTTTGTGAGTGTGTGCCCCTTCATGCATACCACAGAATACAGTCTGGGTTCGTGACTGCTCTCTTTGGAAGTTTGCCTAATCTTTGAAACACAAAGGAGGAAAGAGAGGGGAGCTGTTACATTATTAAACGCACACACGTCTCTATTGCCTCTGCTGACACGTGCATGGCCCTTTGTGCAGTTGTTTGTGTATGCAACTTGGAAACGTACCCGCGGGGCTTACAGCTTTTGTGGTTTAAATAGCGGCGTCCCTCCTTCCCGTCTTATATTTAGAAGAATATTGCTTCCTCCACAGACTTCTCCACAAATATGTCTTCTCACTTATCTCTCCCACTCGTCTCAGTGGGTGAGGACGTACAGTATGAACTCCCTCACACATACAAAGGTCGCCCGCAGCACCAAACTCTCAGACTTATGACATCTCTTGCATAATTTACAAGTCCAAATAAGAGTACATGAAATAATCATGAACAGAGGCCATGTTCACAAAGTAAAAACTAAAAGGTGGTCCTAATTGGCCAATTCAGGAACAAACTCTTAAAGTAATGTGCTTCTCAGTGGTGATTTTAAAGGCCTCTCTAAAAGCAATTCTCCGAGCACTGAAACAAAAGAGAAGAAAGAAAGACAGATTTCCCAGAAGTGGTGGAGGGCTGCGTTTGGCGTAGATGAAAAAATTCTTTACGATGACATATAAAATGTTGCCTGTACTCGCTGAGCAATAAATGTCTTAATCCATCACAGCGCCTGTAACTCTTACATCAGTTCAGCAAATGTTGCTAGCAAAACGACCATTGTTCCCTAATGGTTTCCATATTGTATCACATTTAAAGATTAACTGGCGGTGGTAATTATTAGAATAATAGATTCTTCACCAGTCGGTAAAAAAAAAGACTAAGAGACTAAGAGATGCTTCTACAAAGGTTAGCGGTGCCTCTTCTTGCCCTAAAAATACCTCAGTATAAAAGCTGCCTTGTGATTAGTTGGAAAAGAAAAATCCTCCTTACTCTTGCTTGTCTGCTGTTGTTTCAAGAAAGGGGGGGGGGAGAAAGTATTTTTAGGGGGAAGATAAAACACTTTGCAAATGGGGACATCAAGCTCATTTGTTATTGGTTGTTTGGTTGTGGATCCTGCAAACAAGCTTAATGTGACAAGGAAGTGCTTACAAGCTGGGATTGAGAACATATCCCATGTTAAACAACAGTTAAGTCAGTGGAAAGCATCCTATCGCATGGTGATTGGAGGATGCTCGTGCATTGTGTTTATTTTTGCATGCTTAAAAAAATGCAATAATGAAAGTCTTGTTTCCTTTATATGCTGTAATGCTCTGCAAATGTATTCTATCGTTGGCGGCTCCTGTGAGTCCTGCAGCGACGGCTAAGGTTCAGACATTCAGTGGGCAAATTAAGAGCTGGCTAACTAGATACTATCACATTGCAGTGAACAATTGGCTTTTTCCAAAGCGGTTATCATTTATCAGTTCAACAGCTTTAGATGTAAGGGAGACTATTTTACTATTAATGAAAAATAAAATGACTCCTCACAATCATCTGATTCACTTCATCACCTATTGTACATGTTTTAGGTGCAGCAAATCAAGAATAAAGAGCAGCGATACTAGGGATAATGTTATACATTGAAAAATTCACTAGCTAACTGCCTGCTAAGTTGTACATGACGAAATCACGTCAGTGCTTGGTTTCCGGCAGCCATTCAGATTGCACTGCAGTGTCTGCAGCTAAAAAAAACTACTTCAATGTGAGAGTCTATGACAACAAACTGGGTGGTTTACAACCATATTAAAACTGCCTATAGGTGCAAGTCATGTACTGTATTTCCAAAAATCAAAGCTGAAACAAAGACATGTGGACCTGTTGAGACTCTGAGTGGTCATTTAGAACTAATGGTAAATGGACTTGCTTTTATACAGCGCTTTTCTACCTATTGGTACTCAAAGCGCTTTACAGTCAGAGACACATCTACCCATTCGCTCACACATTCACACACCAGTGCCATGCACTGGGAGCAACTGGGGGTTCAGTGTCTTGCTCAAGGACTTCGGCATGTGGTACATTCCGGGGATCGAACCGCTAACCCTCTCGTTCGTGGACAACCTGCTCTACCTACTGAGCCACAGCCGCCCTACCTGAAGCTACCTGAATGAGAGGTGAAACTTCTTTAAGAAAACCAAGTTTTTGTTTTTTGGATATAGATATGCACACTTATGTAATATAACATTGAATTGTATCTTTGGTTTTGTGTTAGTAACCAAGAATATTTTGGTGAAATATTTTATGAAAATGCACACACTTCAACATTTCTTTCTTACTGAAAACACTTTCTATATGGCGTACACAAACGAAAACACTGGGACTCGTGACCCGAGCTCTCAAACATGTTCGAGTAATTGATTTTTATTGCTCCATCAACCTCATTAACAGTGCCACATGCTGCCTCTCCGTGCTGGGGTTCTTTATTCTTTAAATATTTGACTCCTTCTCTCGGAGCGCGCTATCTGCATGTGCACACCCTTCCAGTTAGATTGTCTCCAAATCTCTGGCTTTATCCTCCGTGAATGGAAGTACGACCTCGCAGTTTTCCTCTCAGTGCTATTTATCGTGGAACATGAAACATCCACAGGGATTTGATTACAGCAAATTACATTCTTAATTACCCCAGACATTTTAATAATGGAGCTGATTAACAAATATTAGAGGGCACTGGGGAATACCGCTAGTCGAGCAGTGAGAGGAGGATGATGTGAACCGGGATGCAGGGGATCAATAGGATAAGGCAGCCAGGCATGCAGAAATCTACAGATATATTCTTCAAATGATGGAAATTTGACTGATGCATAGCTTTTTTTTTCTTTTTTTTTTTTACCTTTTTGTTTGAAAAAGACATATCACGGAAAAAGATCAAATTGCAGAGAAGCGGGAGAGCTTTTTTTTTTTTTATTCAGTATTTGAATAAATTGTGAGCAGTCCCATGAGTTTCCCTGAAAATCACCCACTCTAAAGATAAAAAAGTCATTTCTAATCCAGCCCGTGTGCATTTATTTTGCCCACCAAAACCTGTGAACACATTCCCAAACACTGCGACACAGCCACACTCTGCGGCACTTTAACCTGAGGAGCTCTTCATGCATTATTCCGTGTCCATTCTCCATGGCTCCTTGCCGGAACACTGAACTCTAATAGCAGCAAGGCGCTCGTCCAGCTTTCCACTGTGGCAGCTTCACTCCACCCAGTCCGCTGCAGCCAACTGAAGGGCACAGGCTGCAACCCGTAGAGACAAACAAAACATGCTTTTCAGAGCGGTAAGAGGGCTTGGGGCGGCATGCTAAACACACTCCAGGACATGCCCGAAGCCAAGTGAAGAACCAGTTTTGTTTGTCACGTCGCTGAAGCTGAATGGATGGATTTGTTTATAAATTATTCTTCCATTATAATGACATACAATAAATTGCTTCAGTCCTCGGGGTAGCTTTTGGAAGCCCATTATTTCTCTTTTTGCTAATATTGGTCTTCTTTTCCCCGTGTATGTATGTGTGTGTCACCGTGACTGAGTATCTGCCGTGTGTGTATATTACATTTTATTAATCCGTGAAGTGGGTGAAAATAATTGAGGGGAATCGTGAGTTGAAGTAGATTATTACAATTCACTTTCTGTGGCTCACGCTGAAAAGAGGAGCCAATTATTTCCTAAGGTTACCGCTGGTGTTCCCTCTCTTTTTAATCACAGCCAAAGAGTGAAGGCAGCCCAGCTCCAGAACAGCGATCCAAACCCAAAGCAGCACAGAGACAAGCTATTGGAGGGGGAGAGAGGCAGGAGCTAAATAATTCAAAGTTCTCTAATGAAAGGCAAATCCTGATTCACTGTTACTGTCTATAATATTTAAACTTTTCATAAAGTTCCGGGACATTTGGTTGTATTTAATATGCGAGCGGCCGTTTCTAATAACTTGTATAGTTCTGCAGAATTTCATCCACTGTTGTATAAACAACTTCATCTACACAAAATGAACCAAAGATTGCAGCCTGTCACTGAACGAGCTTCTCCCCCTGACTACAGTTTTGTGTAGAGGGTGGCGGGCATTGTCTATAATGATCCGGATTTTGTTCAAGGTCCTTGCCTCTGCCACTGATGTCAGGGACTCCAGCTCTGCCCCTACCACAGCGAACGTCTTCTGCATCAGCTTGTCCAGGCGTGAGGCACCCTTCTTCTTAGTGCTGCCTCCCTAGCACACCACAGCGTAGAAGGAGGGCACTGGCAACGATAGTCTGGTAGAACATATCCAGCAGCTTCCGGCAGATATTAAACCGCCATAGCCTCCTGAGGAAACAGAGACAGCTCTGACCTTTTTTATATACCGAGTCTATGTTAGCCGACCAGTCCAGTTTGTGATCCAGCTGTAGAACCAGGCACTTATGCAGTCTGAGCCACCCCTACACACTCTCTGTTGATGGTTACGGGGTGATAATCCACTATAAAAAGTCATGAAACCAATCAGACTGAATCATCGAAACATTCGTTAAAGGCCTCTATACATTCTTGTAACAGTAGTAACAGTTTACCATATAATGACATTTGGGTTGATTGGGTTTCTTTAGTAAAAGTAACTTGTTTGGATAACAGCTGCATAAAGCCAATGGTCACACGTAGGTCAACGTCGGGGCAACGGTGAGCCTCTATGACATAACATGCTCATCTGGACTGAAACAAAATGAAGGAGATCATTACACGACAGTTTGTAGCTAATGCTTGCTTCCCAGTCCAACCCCATAAATCCCAGTGTATGCGCTCGCTGGTGCAGTCTTTCCGGTGGGCTCAAGCACTACTCTTTGACCCAGACACAGTCAGCCTTCGCTGCCTGTTGGTTCTCTGATGTCAGTGTGCTGCGTTAATAAAGCAGTCTGAATGTGGTGCCGTCGTCTAGGGGCCACAGAGGTCAGGTGGTAATACTTACCTGTCAAAGTAAGAGGAAGAAGCAGAAACTTCCGGCAGCAAAAGTTTTGCTAATAGTACTTTACATTATGTTTGGTTTCGTACCCAAAGAGGACCCTCTTTGGCCTCCAGAGAAAGATGGACTGATTTGAGAAAGGGAGAGAAGTTTCATATCACAGTTTTAAATATGAATAAAACTAAATGCTGGATTGTCAGAAGACATTTAGATTTGGTATTTCATCAAGTGTGCCAGAAGTAAAACACTTTAAAAAAATAAGTTTTGAGCCTGAACAGTCATATGCACAACATTTTTTGTGTTTGTGTATTTTCATGTCTGTGTTTTTGGAGACAAGCCAAGCGCTGCCTGAGAACCTCCCACGTTAACTCGGAGTGACACTAATTAATGGAGCTCTAATAGCTCCTTCTACAAAAACACTTGGACGGTAAACAAGCTTTCAAGGTGAAACAATGACACTAATGTAATTTTTAGCAAGCAGGGCGCACGGCGACGGCCCCATGATGTCCGAACATTACGAAACACTGTACCCGTCTACTCAAATACTGTCCCTGTCTGCTTTAAGTATGTTCACCATTTGCATCAGAGACCTTTTGCACCTCGAGCATCGTAAAATGAGCCTGAAGCAGAGCACTGTTAATGTCATGTGGGAACAGATGTGGCAATAAGCCAGCCCCAGGTTCCTCATTATACTGAGACAGGTTCCCTGCTGTACCGGGTCCAACCCAAGTCACTAGTGTCAAGCGAAGAAGAAAAATAAACCTTAATAAGTCTTAACTGAACCTTAGGGAGCCTCGTCTTTTCGCGCATGAGAGAATGTGACACAAGGAGAAAATTAAAGCAGCTGAATTTGCGGTCACATGTTTACCCTTGTGCATCATTGCATAGAGGAACGCATGGGGACATTATCTGTGTACACCAGGACAGAAAGCTGCGCTATCACCGAAGCAGTAATGATCATTAGTTTATCTCCCACACTGTGGCTCAAACAGCTCCAGTGACGATGGACCTTAAGACAACGCAAGCACAGCTCCCTGCAGACCAGTAGCACGACTTCTTCGTAGTGATGAGCGGTGTTCCCAGAACAAGACATACCGATCCAGCAATCTACTTATTTTTAGCTTTAACTGAGTGATTTGCCACCCACACATAAATGCATGTTTTACATAAACCCACTCTCAAACAATAAAACAAAAGGACAAATTTGACTTTCACATTTACAGGGACATAAGCACACACATGCCTGTCACTTTATCAATCACATTCATCACAAGGAGAAAGTTAAGTTTATCCAACTATTCCAGCTATTGCACTGGAAAACACATTGCCACGGCAAATGTATTAGGTGAAAGTTGAACCTAAATGGATGTTTTGGACAGTTACCGGTATTTGGATAATTATTTTACCACCTGCCTCCGTTTTCAATGCCAGACACGCTTGGCTAAGCTCGGTGGCTGTTTACAACCTGACTGCTCAGGTTCCTTGTCTTGTTTGACATTTTTTAGTGATGCTGCCATGTTCACAGCAGTTCATTCGGTGTTATATTTAGTATTGTTCTGCGTTATTCTGACACGCAAGGATGATGACGAAAACCAATAAAAATAGACTTCTTTCACAGCAGGCATTTTGACTTGTCACGGCAGGGAAAGCACCGGATAATCTGTGAGATGGAAGGTATATCTACAACATTTCCAAACATATTTAAGTCCACCTGCTTCTGCACTGTGGTTGTTTGGTGATTTTACGTGTTTGTGGATGAGTATAGTAAAAGTAGGAAAGTATAAATAGGTACGCGCAAGTATTTAATTGGTAGAATTAGGAATAAACGATAAATAGTCTACCATAGTAAAAAAAAAAAGTTCCATGTAAATGTAGAGCTAACCTAAACTAGATGTCCAGAAAACCAGCAAAAGAATACGCACTGCTGTGAAGATACTCTGTCATACACAGTACACCAATCAGCCACAACATTAAAACCACTGATAGGAGAAGTAAATAACATTGACCATCTGGTGACAATACAATGTTCTGCTGGGAAACTTTTGGACCTGGCACACATGTGGATGTTACTCAGACATGTACCATCCACCTAGACCAGACCAGGCACCCCCACCCCATAGCAGCAGCCATCCCCAGCAGGACGCACACAAAAACGGTTGAGGAACAACTCAAAAAACATGAAAAACAGCACAAGGTGTCGACCTGGCTTCCATATGCACTAGATCTCATAGGACTCAAAGGCCCCCACTAACAACATCCTGTTGCCAGACACCACAGGACACCCTCAGAAGACCCATGTCCATTCTCTGATGAGTCACAACGGTTTAGGAGCCACAAGGGAGACCTGCACAATATTAGGAAAGTGGTCATAATGTTATGCTTGATCGCTGTACAGAGTACAGTATATGTATGTATGGTTTACAGTATCTGGTATTTTCTTCACTTCACACGGGCAATTTTTCATCTCCACTGTGAAGGGAGAACTTCAGCAGATTTTTTAAGTCACATTACAGATTTCACGTACATCATGATTTATTCCCTTTCTCCGTTCCATTGCACATAATATTTTCTTTGCCGTCAATCTGCCAACTTTTCCACCCCAGATGTGGGTTTCTTCAGATTTTTTTTCTGGCATTTCTTCGCAGGCTCTTTCATGTGCAAATGGAGTTTCATGAAAACAGGTGGATGGAAAATTAATGAGAAGGCAGATGCCAACACGCACAACTTATGTCGGGGAATTAAGAAGTTAACGTCGTCGGTAACACCGTGTCATTCTGCCTTAAAACTCTTACGTGATGCGGGACAGATTCCTAAATGTTAAGTGTGCACAAGTTTTGCAGAAAACACATTTAACAAACTGGAATCATTCTTAAATAAAAGGAAAATCCATTTTTGCGTGCATGTTTGTAGGTTTGTCCTTGGGGGTATGTCTGGCTGTCAACATCTTGGTTACTGCCAGGATTTGGTTTTATATGGTAGATGTCTTTTATAAGCATTTTTCTTTTGGCAGCGTCTGCTTCTACCTTGCAAACACAACATAACAGGGTGGTAATCAGAGTGGGTATTAATGTGGCATCTCCCCAGGCTTTTTCCTCGAATCAGCCTCTTATCGCAGCACAGTGACAAGCAGATACACATATATACCTTTACCGTTCACAGGCCGGATTAATCTTGAGCTGTGTGTGGGGGAAAGCTGTAGATTGAGAGATACTGCAGAATGCCTGAGGCGTTTATATATATAAAAATCAGGACAAATAGTTTATGCAGGTCTTAATAGCACATTGTCACCCAAACAAGCCAGAACTCCTCGGCTGGTTTACCATCATCCAATAAATCCAACTAAGTCAGACAAACGTGTTTTCATTCTTTAAAGAAGAAAAGCTCATCCCCTTCTTTTACCTCTCACTTTCGTCTCTTTCCTGCCTCTGCCTCTCTCTACGGGGATCTGTTACAACTGAGTGGTTCTCTAATGATCTCCGAGTGAGAGGCAGAAAGTCATCCATGAGCATGCACATGGTCACAGTCACACACTCTCTCGCACACACATACTTATCCTGGTATCCTCGGGGATAATTGGGTTCTCTTAGCTCACCGAATCCCAGCATCCTGCCACCATTAAAGCATGGAGCAGTGTCTGTGCAGCTGCATTTAGTGAAGTGGTAGGGCTGACTGTGTGTGTGGAAGACAGAAAGAGGGAGAGGTGGTGGTGGTGTGGGGGGGGGGGCAAAGAGAGACAGTGAGTTGGGAAAAACTTGACAGGTATTTTAGGGATGAAGTTCAGCAGACAGGTTGTCAGTTTGATGGGAAGTATTTTTGTGTGTGCACGCGTGTGTGCATGCGTGTGCGTGACATGTAAAGTGAAATGTTAATGCTTGGTTGAGCACGTCGATGGCTTGCACATGAGCACAGACAGAGGGAGAGAGGGACAGGAGCAGAAAGACACGGAAGGAAAAGGAGCTGCAAATAAAAAATTGAACCGGTCAATTATTGAGCTTTTAAAGCTCTAAACTAGACAACAAAGAAACGACAACGAGGGAGGTAACTCTTTATGGTTAATCCATAAGCATTATAGGCCAAGCAGCTAGGTTTTTCTTTTTAATCACGTCGTCAAATCAAATTAATGAAATGTATAAAATCATTGGGTCTTTAAGTGACCCAATCACAGTGGCTTATTAGCCATTAAACACAGCTCTACAGCTGCTCTTATTCCCTTTCATGTGACCATAACTTAGCATTGATTAAAGATGCTTTTTCTGGCTTGACCCCTCTGCCTTCGCATCATTAAGGTTATAATCATATGTTACTTTCAACACCATAAAACTATTTTATTAAATCAAACGCCACTTTTAATACTTGTAAGATGGTTTAGCCAGTAGCTTACATGAAGCAAAGTCTCTACATATTACACAAAGTGAGAAAGTCAAAAGCTTCAAATCTGATTGTAACAAGATTGACAAGATATTTTCACAGACATATTACAAAACACTCCACTTTGTTAAACTGTGGTCAGTCTGCATTCAAAGAATACAACGTTAACAAAATGTTCTTAAAAACCTCCCGACTTGTGTCAGAATTAGGGATGCACCGAAATGAAAATTCTTGGCCGAAACCGAAAACCGAAAATGATGTGCCAATTGCCTTGGCAAGGAAGTTTCCCAGTGATGGTGCCAATTGCCTTGGCACCATCACTGGGAAACTTCCTTGCTTGGATGTTTGGAGTTCAGGTGATATATTAAATGCAAATCGCTATCAGTGGGTATTTATATAATATTTATATAATACTTTATATATTGAAATACGTCCACACGGCAGACATGCCCGTGCTGGCTGCGGTTTTTGCTTGCTTCATCACAACATCCTGTTTCGGCCGTGTTGTTTTGGTGATAAAAGTCTTTATCGGCTGAAAACCGAAAATGCACTTTTGGGCCATTTTCGGCCGAAATTTTTCGGTGGCCAAATATTCGGCGCATCCCTAGTCAGAATCAAGTCCATTCAAGTTTCGAAATCGAAATCTGGCTGCTGCCCTGATGCATGCATGAAAACAGACATGAACCCATACACAGCGATGAAACACCAACAAATGTGCATACACCCTTTGATCCTCTCCTCTCATAACTTTTAAACTGTGATGCGTTTGATCTCTGTAAAGCACTTTGGGTGAACCCGCAAAGTTAAAACTGCTTTGTAACTTAAAGAGACGTGACACGACTTATTTTTGTACCTACCATTTCTGATACTTTAAAAACACCCCCACATACACCAGCTTAACGTCCAACTAGGCTGTTTTCTCATTAAAGCTCTCAGACGTGGCGTATAAAACACAAAAACATCTACAAGTCCACCTGCCTTCTCTTTAATGTTCTTGGATGTAGCATGACCTGGGTGACTGAGGACCTTCAGACATGTTGCTTGTGAGCATGTTTAAGTGCAATGTGTGGTGTATGATATAATATGAAGAACTCTGAGCAGTTACTGTCAGTGCCATCTGATTCAGAATCTAATAGCTGCATAATACTGCAATGGACTGTAATTCAGCAGATCTCAAAGGGACTTAAAACAATACCAACTGGAAAGTACCAATGTCCAGTACTGTCACATGCAATGGTATCATAAGAACTGTTGTTTTTTCACAAAGCATGAAAGAATATCATGACAATTAAAATCAAATTAAAGTCTTGTGATGAGGCAACAAGACACCATGGAATGTGAATGCATTTTCAGCCAGATGTGGCAACTACTGTACAGGCAAAAAACCTTGGTGGTGGTGGGTAGTAAGAGAAACGTTGAGGAAAAAAGCAATGAGAGCAACTGATAGCAATTTCCCTTGTGGATGAATAAAGTTTATCTAAGTCTAAGTCTAAGATACAGTTGGAAATATTGTCCAGGACTTTGGTTCATTCCACCAAAGTGACCACGCCGGTAGCAGGCTTGGAGCATCCGATCAATATCAAATGGAGCCGCTGCTTCATGGACAGTAACTTCCTTTCAAACAGAGAGAGGTAAGAGAGAAAAGCTATCTCCATCCATACTCCAATAGGATATTTTTTTTATGTTCTGCTTGTTTCACTCGATAACATTTGGGGGAAACTGAGGGAAGACAGATGCTGTGTTTAATAACCTGACAAGCACTTCATTTGATCCGGGCATCTGCGCGCTCAGATTTACACAAGCGAAGTTTTCAACGCTGACAAGAGAAATTCCAACACAAGATGTTCTTTTCATCTCAAACGAGAGTATTCAGTTGGCCGCCGACAACAAGGGAACAAACAAAAATGTACTGAGTGATTTTTGGAAAAACCCCTTTTCAATTAGTCACACGGCATTTGAAAGCAGTCTGGCCAAGAACTCGTCATCTCCCCTGATATTAGCCTAGTGAGCTTTCAAATCCCACATTTCCACTTGAAAAGCTGAAGCCGCGGTATTAGACTGCATCCCATGTTTACCCCACGCTGCCAATGCCGTCCCTGGCAGTTCACAGTCAAATGCTTTCCCAGCACACAACAGTGAAAGCCCTGCCACAGAGTCAGTGGAAAACAACAACACCTACTTGTGTAAATCCTCTCTAAGCCACCACATTATCTCCACAGCACAACTATAGCTTGCTGAATCATGAAATGCCTTTTAAAAAATTACAAGCAGCACACCGTGCTTAGCGTCTGCATCTTAGACATATGAATATACCACACTGTAACACGAGCCGTGTATTGCACTAAGACGGCCTGTCAATCACGGTGAAAGCTCTCTCTTTAATAAGCTCAAGCATTTACATATTCAGTCAGCATGCATGTGCAAAATATAATCACATTACCGACTGAACCGTGACAGGGAGATTAAGTTATTTCACGATTTGGTGGAAAAACGAAAGTTGTGCTTTGTTTTAAAGTCTGATTAGTGCGCTACTTCTCCCTGTACACTTCAGTTGTTCAGAGGCTTGCCGCTTACTAATCACATTAATCATTTAGATGAGGCTTTTTTGTCTGTACAGAGCAATTTCCTGGCACAATACACGGTCATAACTCAAGCAGCTGAGTATTATTGGGATTGATTTAAAAGGTGCAATGTCAAAAACATTTGCATTAGTTTTACTGTTAATCCTAACAAGTCCATAATCCTAATCTGCCTGTCAGCATCCTGATGTTACGACCATAAGAAAGTAACAACATGTATTTAAACATTAGACTAAGTGAATACACAACCAGTGTTTAATAGTGTGTGTTTTCTAAAACCTTTAGTTTTATTACTGTATCTATTACAATAACTATATCATTGACTGGATATACAGGTGGACAAACTCTCTCTGACTTTGTAACTTTCCTGAAGAGGTGAAGTTTTTGAAGCTCAGTGTGGTGAATCTTGCCAACGCCTGACAAAAGACAATGGACATTTCGTAATATGTGTCATCACTCGCTGCCCAAGTACTGTTCCAATTCAAACTACGCATCTGACTAAATACAGACCTAACACCTGGACGTGTTCTTGACCTGCAAGCTTCATCGAGGACGCTTCAGGAGGTAACGTATGCGGACTCGGGACAGCCAGGTATCCCAGAATGCATTTCACATGCATTGCCAAGAGCTCTGCTGTTACAATTACAGAAGGACCGCACTGCGTCCTCTCGCCTTATATTTCAAAAGCTTTTAAACGAGCTTGCAAAGTTCAAGTGCTAGAGAGTGAGTGAACCTATAGTGGCACCAAGACAGGCAGCTTGTAATCTGAGAGCACCCACCTGTCGCTCAAAGCAGACATGGCCAAAATTATGCATAACTTGCTATAATTTAAACTGATTACTTGTATAAAAATTCACGCTCGTATAATTGTCATGAATGGGGAAATTAGGTATAGAGACCAAGACAAAGATCTACTGGGACTGACTCTCTTTGAAGCCAGCAAGTGGCTATTTCAACATCTGCAGATTTTGGCAGTATCGCATAAATATTTCAGCAGTGGTGGAAGACATATTTATGCCTCCGCACCGCAAAAGCCATGGGCAGAGGGATAAGTACACATGGCACTATGTTTACGGGTACATACGCACATTGATAATTACAACGTTCCTCCCACTTTCAGCAGTCATTTCAGAAACTCCTTGAGAATTCACTTGGATTCATCCACCATGATGTAGATTTTCGTTTTTTATCATCATACATATCATGTTCTAGACTGAGCACCTGTGATTTACTGGTAAAAAAAAAAAGTTGCTTTTAATCTTTTTGCGTGCAGACAAATCTGTGTGTGTGTCCGTGTGTGTGTCGGGGTGTGTATGTGTGTGTGAGTGAGACAGTCTCTGCTTAATCACAGCATCTGTTGCTGTCATCGCTCCTGGATATAAACATCATCAATCACCAAAGGAAGTGACATTATATATTAGGACCCTATTTGTTGGTTTATTATACAACCACATCCAGGCAGCGTGACATGAAATGCTGCTTTCTGGTGGCAATAATAAAATAATAAAAATGAAACTAATTCCAATTAAAAGCTTTATCAGAGGAGGTGTGTGCCGTTTACATCAACGTGATGAATGTCCTCTAAAGTCTCAGATTAAACATCGCTGTTTAAAGGAGCCACGCACTGCTGCATTTTGTCTCTCCAGCCTGTCTATATACTGGCTGAGTCATTCTTGCAGCTCGACGGAGATTTGGAAAATAATGAAGAGGAGGTAAAAACGGTAATCTCAAATCTGTCCAACACCCACTCTCATCTGCTCTCACACCCCCCCCTTCCCTTTGTCACCCTAATTTCTTACAGTTTTGTGGAGGAGGACTCTTGCCTTCATTTTTTCCTCTTCAGAGAACAGTGAGCAACGTGGTGTCTGAAACTTTCCTGTGCAGGGGAAATATTGGCAGTTATATTAACAGCAATCGATGTTGTCGCATTCTAATCACCTGAAGGATTTGCCAATAATAGGGTTGAGTGTGTTAAACATGCCCCTTCAATGGCCCTCTCCCACCTGGACCAAATGAACACATACATGTGAATGCTATTCATCAACTTCAGCTCTGCCTTTAACTTCATGAAGCTCAGGGGCCTAAACATCAGTCCTTTCCTGTGCAGTTAGATCTTGGACTTCCTGACAAACAGATAACAGATGGTGCGGATCACCAACTCCACCTCCTCGACACTGAACCTGAACAACGGGGTCCCCCAAGGATGTGTCCTCAGCCCTCTGCTTTTTACCCTGTACATTAATGATAGTAAATCCAAGCACGGCTCCAGTACAATCATTAAATCTGCTGAAGACACCACCATCATTTGCTGCATCAGAGGCAGTGATGAGACAGCAGAGATTAGAATTGAGCTTTAACAACATGGTGTAAAGCCAGTACCCTCCTGCTCAACATTAGCAAGACCAATGAGATGGTCGTGGACAACAGGAGGCTTCAGGAAGGAGGACGCACACACAGAGACAGCACCTTGTCTTCCTGCGGCACCTGAGGAGGTTCAGCATGGACACCAAGATACTCTTACTTACTTACCATCGGGAGTCTCCTTGCCGGGAACAATCACGACCTATGGCAGCTGTACCGCCCTCATTGGCTGTAAATTTCCACGACATTTATAACCAGTGCTGCAGGAGGAAGGCTTAGCGGATCCTCTATGACCCCAACCACCCCTGCTACCGACTGTTCAAACTCCTGCTGTCTGGCAGGTCGGTTCCGGAGCACCCAGAATTGAATAAGCTGGTTCAGAGGCAGTTTCTATCCACAAGCCATCAGGCTACCAAGAATTTCATTACTGGTAATGATGCTGCGTTGTCACTTAATATAGTTCAATAAAGAATCTTAAATCTTGTATCTTCAATCCTGAATCTAAATGTAACTGCAAGCAATGGTGGCTTTGCAGCTACAATATGTTGCCATCACTTTGTTGGCTCTTCACTATGTGCCTCTGAGCTTTTAGAACATATTCCTCTAATTACCCAGTGCGACATCGAGAAGCACGGTAATGAACAATGCTGAACGGACCTTAAAGCAGTCTATATCAAGGAGTAACGCAGAAGATTAAAAAAACATTACCTTGTGAGCAAGCTGCATCTGTTTTACTAACTTTACTCACTTAAACTGATGTTGTAGAGAAGACATTTTAATCACAATTGCAAGTGATTGTATAATACCAACTTTATGATAAAGAAAATGAGTTTACCTTTTGTTTTTTGTTGCATGAATAAAAACAGGCCAGTTAGCGCAGAGTCTTGGTTTCCTTTTCTGCCCTCCAGCTGATGAACAATGACTGGGATGTTGAACTGATGAGCAGTGATGTTTACTTACTGCAGAATGAAATACCGCTTTTTTTTCCTCAGTAATAGCGGTGAGCACACTCAAAAGGCTAATGTCTCCGCTTAGTCATCTTTCAATGAAAGCTGTGCGCTATGGCTTGAAAATGTTTTTATTCTGAGAAACTGTAATTTTCCCAAACAAAAGTTTTTCCTTTAAACTCTGTGTTTTGTATTCACTTTGAGTTGCTGCTGTCTGCAGGATCTTGGCACCGAACAGAAATGGCGTGCACGTTTCGTGTGTGTACGCACGCGCACCTGCCTGTCTTCTGGCCCTCCACGTGTGCATGCTGGTTTATTTGCCATATGCCGAGGGCTCTGTGGAACAGAGGCACCGTTATCCATTCATCAGGGCAGCAGCATCAGTGTCGGCCGGTTTCCCTGATCTACAGTCTAATTTACACCTCAGACACCGACTCTACTCCCTCTCAAAACCTTTGTTGACACAAAACAGGACTCACAAACCATAAATCTACAAATGCTGGGTCCCACTGGTCAGCATGCGCGAGTCTTAAAAGGCGAAAGTTTTGAAAGTATGCTCTAAGCCATTAAAAGACAGTCAGATGAAAGGTGTCCCCTGCGAGTCTGTAAACCACAATTGGAAATTTAAAAGTTAGGCACTTAGTACAAAGTATTATCTTAAAGCTTAAATCGTTAACCGGTAGTGACAGTGACAGACAGTTCAGAGAACAAGGGGGCTTTGATAAACAACAGCTCCAATAAGAGACACCACTAATTCTTCTCGTTGTCTTACAAGAGGAGAAAACGTCATCGCTTATGGTGGCAGAGCTGTAGGCCCCATGTATCGATTGTATGCTGAGGACTAATGGGCATGACAAAAGCAGTGTGGGGAGGTATGCGAGACGTTAAGAGGGAGAGAGGAAGGACTAACAAAGAAAGACAGGCCATTCTGCCACAACATGCTGAAAACAATGGTCTCAAAGAAAGAGTGGAGATCTCAGAACAGGAAACTCAGAATGGATAGGGAGGGAATCAAGCACTCGTGACCAGGCAGTGAGTAGTCGGATGCCGCATTGATGCTTTTCACTATAAGATATGGTATGAGTGCACAGTTCACAAAGCAGTAATTCAGTGCCTTCCTTTTAGGAACATAAATAGCTATAGTTCAACCTAAGTTCAACCTGACTATATAGTCATTAACTTAGTCCATCATCTACATCCGATAGGTAATCAGCAGTCTAAAGCACTGCCCACTTATAAAGCTGACAGTGCGTCATTAGCAGACCTTCAAGGCTCTGATTGCCCAAGTGAGTAACCTTTCTGTATAAATGTGCACCTCCCACCCCAAATGTTTCCAAGTGAAACAAGCAGAAAAAAGAAAAATATTGCCAGTGTATTGACAGAGCTAGGTTTTTACTGCTTGCTATTAGAAAATAAAATACCTTACCATCTGTCTTCAAAGCCATGTATGGCATTTCTTTGAGGACTCTATGTCAATCATTTGCTGCCCTGCTTCTGAGATGAGATTAGTTCAACTTGGTGTCCTCCCGGCTTCAAATTGATTGAAATGCATTAAAATGCCATGGTCTCGTCTTCTTCCCACTATCTGACCAGCAGGGGTCGCCCCTATAAGAGGCACTGAGTTAAGTTTCTAAATTGTAAGCCCATACTTTCATTTGCAAGGTTTTGGAATATTTATTCTCACCACCTACTAGTGAGAATAAATATTCGAAAAACCTTGTAAATACATTGTTCTATCACCAACATATTTTTTTTAAATCCCTGCCTCTTCCTCCATTTACACTGGTGACACAGCACGAGGTCAAACAGGGACAACACGTGTGCACGAAACCACAACATCACATGACAACTCGCCAGGCTTCAAGCCATGTGCCTGCAGCTGATTCCACCGAAGTGGATCAAGTGGCAGCTAAGAATGCTTTTTATGCACAAACCCCTACCAATGCCAACTACACATCTAGTTACACTGATTGCTTGCAGATTGCCTGCGGTAGACAGTGACAGAAAGATGGCTGCACGTCGTGAATGCAACTGTGAATAAATGAAAGCACTTAGTCACCAACTCTAGGCCTTACACTTCTCCTGGTATGCGTCTGTTCTTTTAATACTTAGCTTGATATAGAACATTGTCAGCCACAAGTGCTCCCCCAGCAGACGATTGCGCCTGCATGCTCAGTGTCAGGACCCTGAAAGCTGTTCGCCTGCTCGTACTTTTGCTATGATGACAACCATAACGCAGCACTAAAGCTTGATACCTAGCCCCACCAGGGAGCTTGCGTTTGGTTTGAAGCATAAAACTAGGGACACAAACTAAAGAGTCGTGGTAACACGTTAAGAAAGAGCGTGGGAAGTCGGACATTGACAGTGGTTTAGGGGTCTTCTGCTTCCCTTTCTCTCTGAGCAGAGCCGCTGCACAAACGAGTCTCGAGATAGCTGCCTTCGTCATCCCCTGATCCCTCCTACCTCCTCCTTCGACCCCTACCTGATCAGGACTGCTTCTGCTGCCCACAGGAAATCATTACATCCATCGCGAAACCCTCCACCAATCTCCTCTCTCCCCTGAGCTCCACCTTCTACCAATTAGGAGGTGTGCTGCATCTCTGAACTCATTCCTCTTTACTCCCAAGGTCTCTGGGTTTTTCTGTGTTTAATGATGAAAGCCAATTAAGACCAGACGGCTGTATACCTACACGTCAAACAAGCAACGTGAATATGAACTTTGGTGCTGTTAGGTGTTGCTGACAAGTGTAAACAAGTGTCAACGTCAGAAGGAAGTTTGCGGCACATATGAGATTTCTGACAATGCTCAGCTAACGTGTGGTGATGTAGCACTTCTCCTTTCCATATGGCCTGTGGTTAAGTCATAATGAATGTGCAGTGTAATGTTGAATGTCTACCCAGGGACCTAATTTATCAAGGAAAGGCCAACAGTGTCAAAGCCATTTCCCACAGAGATGCAGCCACACGGCGGATGACTCAATGAGGCTGTAATGTGGAACCGGGCAGACATACACATTCCTCCTCCATCCATGCATGCATGGGAGACCTGAGGTCAAATAAATGGGGAAGGCATGGATAGGTCTCAGGTCTACAGGGAGGGTAGACCTGTCATTGGAAAATGTTGAATGATCTCTATCTACGGCGTGCATGTTTAATGTTTAATCTCAAGAAAATGCGCTTCAGTTTTCAGTGACGGCGCGAATAAATGTGAAGCTCCTACAGTGATGCTTTAGTTTAATCCACAGATCGTATAAGGCAACTCAGAGTAGTTATATTAAAAACGTAGTATGATTTATAAAAGAGCGAGATTGAGGTCGTCATGCCAAGACAGAATTACACTAGACACTGAGATAAACCTCACATTCAGTACACACAAACCCACAGAAAGACCTGTATAAATAAAAATTCACATATTTGAAATTCATCATTAAATATGAATGTAATATTACATTAAATTTTCTCTTTTTGTCTCTCTTATCCGTCCTGCTAGGGGGTCTAAGGGATTATTTGGAGCTCGACGAAAATGTGCAGCGCCAGTTCAGCTGCAGTTATTTCCCTTAGCCCATCTTAGCCAGGCCGATCCCGCTCCCTGAGCCAAATTTTGAAACGAACCAGACACCAGATGCTGGAGCGTTTTTGACCAAATGACCAGAATTACAACAAAAAAAACAACAATCCTTCTCGCAAGATGATGAGCAACTGGTCCGAAAGTACCTCCTGCCTCTTCCACCAGATTTTCACACCCCTGCTGGTCAGAGGTAAAATTAGGAGAATGTCACTCACAGCCTCGCCACTACGATAGTGACGTATAGGGAATTTTTTTTTTTAGGATGCTTTCTTGCACAGTCAGAGGAGGAAGTGTTGTGGTATATGCTCGAAGGATATATTTGACATAGGAAGCCACGGGACCGCAAATATTAAGCTGATGATGCATTTCACTGTGAGACCTCTGATGATGAGTAGTGAGGCAGTGGAAACGTTCCAGCAGTCACATTATTTGAGGTGAAACTTAAACCGACGAGTCTGAAATGTTGTTAACAATCTACAGAGAAACTACAGTGTATGTGCACCCAACTGTGGTAAATAAAGAAGGGTAAATAAAGAAGGGTAAATGGAGTATCCTAATTGTGCTTCGTTTACATGTTCAGTCTGGTCTAATGGCAGCTGACTGTTGCCACATGCAGGTGTCTAAGAGCAGAAAATCCACTTCAATTAACAACGGCAGCAGCTGCGGAGACGGAGGGAAAGAAGAGAAAGGAGACGGCGCATGTCTGAATATGCTGGCTCGTGTCGGCAAAAGCAAGAACAGATGTCGGTGCGCCTCCATAAAAGATTACGAGCAAATTAAGACAACTGCTGAAGGAGCACACGGACAGTTTGAGACGCTCCAGATTTCTGATGACGTGGCAAGATCTTGTAATTTCACAGCTCCTCATCTCACACGCAAGGTCGTTGGACATTTTTCTGCGTTGCCTCAGCGATATTTATTTTTCTGTTCCAATTTCAAACGTTCACTTGAATTTGAGGGTGAACTGATAGGTGTTTGGTGATCAAAGGTCAAGATTGTCAGGAATTCATACGCTAATAATCATTAACTTTTATACATATACTGGTCAGGCATAACATGATGACCTCCTTCCTAATATTGTGTAGGTCTCCCTTGTGCGTCCAAAACGGTTGTGACCCATCAGAGAATGGACATGGGCCTTCTGAGGGTGTCCTGTGGTGTCTGGCTACAGGATGTTGTTAGTAGGGGGCCTTTGGGTCCTATGGGTTGAGGGGAGGGGCCTCTGTGGATCATCCCACAGATACTTGATCAGTTTGGGATCGAGTGAATTTTGAGTTGTTCCTAAACCGTTTTTCTGTCACTGTATCTGTGTCAGGCTGCATCCTGCTGGGTATGGCTCCTGCCATCAAGGAGTGTCTTTGCTATGGGGTGGGAGTGCCTGGTCTGGTCTACGTGAGTGCTACATGTCTGAGTAACATCCACATGAATGCCAGGTCCAAAAGTTTGTGTGTATATTACATAAGTCTAGAACAATGACCGTTGAGTCAGATGGACAAATACACTGTGACGTCATCCACAGGGTTTCTAAAGAGGTCAAGTGGCTCAAAGCGGCCGCTCCCTTGATTATCAAAGTCAAAGTCAGCTTTATTGTCAATTCTGACAAGTGCAATACATAACAGGATTGAAATTTCTTTCCTCAAAGTTCCTGCGGTGCAGCAACTTAAACATAAAATGTACAAATATGAAATGTAAAAATATAAGATATATATATATATATGGTAAATGGCCTTGCTTTTATATAGCGCTTTTCTACCTATTGGTACTCAAAGCGCTTTACAGTCATAGACACATCTACCCATTCGCTCACACAAGCACTCACACAATCACAACTGGGGGTTCAGTGTCTTGCTCAAGGACACTTCGACATGTGGCACATTCCGGGGATCGAACCGCTAACCCTCTGGTTCGTGGACAACCCGCTCTACCTACTGAGCCACAGTCGCTCAGTAGGTATACAGAGCGACTGTGGCTCTGTATACAGTGTATACATACATATACACACCCATATACATATACACATATATACTACACGCATACATACCTAAAAATAGAATAAAATAAAAATAAAATGAAATAGAATGAGCTACAATAAAAATAGAATTATTTAAAACTTCATGCCTTTCTAAAGTTGGACAGTTTAACATAGAGGTCAATGACGACTGACTCAAGTGGTCACTTGGGAAACTGCAGAGTGGTGGCTTCATTTTTCAGCTGCGGAGGCTTGGTCTGGTCACACATGGATGTAAACAGCAACTTGAATTGTTTGTTAGATGCGTACACACAACCCGAATTGTTTTTACTGAAAGTGGGGCAACGTTAAGAGGGGACTAGAAGCAGCATTCTCAACGCTCGCAAAGCTTTCACACACAAATAAACACGTGTAAGTACACATGCACACATGCCTCCTGCGTTTAGAGGATCTGATCACGCTGACGTGCTGTCAAATTCACCTCAGAACGCAGCCAAGGCAAAGGCCTTTTAAGTTACACCGTCAAGGTATCGCGGATACGAAACCTGTTTAAATTAGGCCAGCGCAGGGGAAGGGGCGCTTCATGTGATCAAAGGCGAGACCGATCCATGTGTTCCATGTTGCAGAGGAAAGGCGGATGTTTTCAGAGACAAAAAAAGAGGCAATTGCATCGGAGGGGCTTATCTCAACAGCAATTATACCTGATCCTGGGATGGAGAGATGAAGGCAGGAGGAGAGATGTGCAGAAGCCGAGGCTGAGAGGGAATGAGTGGGAATAAATGCCAGAGGTGGAGGGAGACTTTGATACAACTCCAGGCTGATTAATGAAGAGGCAGTGAGGTGAAATGAACAGGAAATCAAGGAGGACGCTAAAGCTGAATCCTGTTCTTTGATCTTTTGGAGCTAGTGACTCAAAGCTGTTTCCGTAGCTATAAAACACAGAGGAGACGGCGTTGCCTTACTGGCAACACAGAGGTATGATTTTATAGAGTACTCTACTCCAAATCCTTTAGGTACAGGTAAAACACTCCAGTCGGCATGCTGAGTGTAACAACAGTGGTAACATGACCTTTCATCCTCTCATCACCAAACTCAGATATTGTTCATCAAAGTTAATGCACATACTGCCAATAAGTGGTCACAATGAGTACTACAGCAGCCAAGTGTGTGTCGTCCTTTGAGGACATCATAGATAACCATAGAGATACAGAGATAGGAGACAAGAAGGAGAGGAAATGGCTCTGAAAACATGAAAACATCCTGCAACGACTCAAGGGCCATGAATCCGATTAATAATGTGATGTGAGAGCTAATGCTATTGATGCTCAGAGACGGGGTATGGATCACTGAGATAAGAGCCAGGGCTAAATGTGGAGGGACACCCGATTGTAAATGGTCGGTTATCTAACCAGCCAATGAGGCCAACAGAAATGCCGCCGCGGGCGCCAAGCGCTTCAGACATTTCACCACTGCCGTGACCTCTCCGCGGGGGTTTATTTGAGGAACATCAAAAGTTTCTTTACAACAATTCGGCTTCCCTCATTACGCCAAAAATCGCAGCCAATAACATTAGCGAAATGGCCATTAAGATCCCATCCATGCCCGTTACCGTGCAGCCATCTGAGCCGAAGATGCACTCAGTTATGGCTGGTTTTTCCACGAGTCTGTTTCTTTTCCTAATCAACCACTAAGCTTCCCTCTCACCATATCCTCTCTCCTCTCTAGTCACTCATGAATTGCCACTTCATGTGTTCCTCCAAACTAATTACACAGCCACTATTGCTGCTCAGATACGCGCTCGGAAGCTGGAATATAATCTTGAAAATTAGTTACAGCTTAGAGGACTCCATCAGTGTAGGGAAATTAAGCTCTGGAGAGGAAAACGATTTAACTTCCAAGCCAGTGAAATCAGCTCAACCGTTAAAAAAAAAACTGACAATGAACATTTCTCATATAGATGTCTGAAGTGGTTATTAAATTCGCAAGTTATTCGCAACCATCAAACGCTGAAATATTTCAACAGGGCTGTCCCAGAATCCTTCTTTTACGATTCTCTGGAAATATTAATACGTCTGAATTTAAAATACACACAGATCAGGCATAACATTATGACTACTGAAAGGTGAAGTGAATAACAATGTTGCGGCAATCCAATGTTCTACTGGGAAACTTTTGGACCTGGCATTTGTCTGATTTTTAGTTACACATGTACCACCCGCCTAGACCAGATCAGGCACCCCCACCCCATAGCAATGACACACCTTGATGGGACCAGCCATCCCCAGCAGGATGCAGCCTGACACAGACACAGACACAAAAACGGTTTAGGAACAACTCAAAAAACATGAAAAACAGCACAAGGCGTTGACCTGGCCTCCAAATTCACTAGATCCCAAACTGATTAAGTATCTGTTGGATGCACTGGAACAAGCCTGATCCACAGAGATTTCTCCTGTATCAGTAAAAAAAAAAAAAAGAAAGAAAAAAAGTATGATGGATTATTTCAGCTTCCATAATGGTACGTTATGTCAGGAGAGACCGTCAATTAAAGACCTTTGAAGCCCAAGACAAAATGCGCCAGTAAAGGGACTTCAAGAAGCAAAGGGAGATGTGGTATGAGACAGACAGGCCGCACGCATGATAGCATTTCAACTGCGAGAGCAAACTGACAGTAATATCAGCCTGTTCTCACAGGAGACAGAAGCCTGACAAGCAGCTGCAACTTTTATTTGACATGCTGATAGAGAGAAATAGCATCTCACTCAAAGCCCAAACTGACTAAGAGACATCTTTCCTTTCTGGCACTTTTACACACGGCGACTCCTTCTAAATTGCTCTCAAATTAAAATAATTCCATCCTGGAGGGATGCAAAGCTGACAGCCGACCCATCTTCTCTGCCCCGAGCAGCAAAATTTTGCAGTCATTGGTTTTCTTTACGGCGCCTTATAACTCAAAAAGGAAATCTCCCCCTGCATCCAGCCCCCTCTACTCTCCAGTCGAGCACTTTATCTTCCTGTCTAAAGGCACAGCAGACTAAACACACTCTCTAATAGGTGTTTTCTATCCGAGGCAGGCCCGACTATAGGCGATGAGGCTTGGATCTACTGTTTGAGTAACATACTGCATCCGTATATATTATCAGCAATGACACTGAGACATAACAGGACATAAATACATGGGCACACACACACACACAATGCTATGAATAGGTAACCTGCCACCCTCTGGCAGAGCAATAGAGTAGAGCCCAGATTTGTAGGAGAGCTGAAAACGAGAAATCATCAGCAGCCCAGAGGAAAATATTCATGTTAGTGTTCAGCTAGTCGGTCAGGGAACATTTCAAAACCACCCCCTTTTCTCATCCAGTGAAGATCTGACCCAAACATCATTACGTCTGGATCCACCACCAACTGGGCAGACGTAGGTGGAAAAGTCAAACAAAAACCTAATCTCATCCGTCAAAAACTGCTCAAGGCACCTCGAACTTCTGCGGACCCACACAGTCGCCAACAAACAGGAGATGCCTGTGGATTCTGCTGGACAGCTCGAACCGCCCAGACCCGGTGAGGTAAGACAGAAACAATAAAAGTCATGAGATTCAACAGACATGTTTACTTAACTGCGGGTTAGAGCAGATATCAGCCTTGTGATGCTGGGTCTGAATAGCCATGTGATGCTAATTGAAAGACACAGCCAGTGTTGTCTGCAGTGCTTTAGAGTTTCATTTAACGCACTTGTGCGTTCGAGGTAACAGGGAAAATAAGAAGAAAACATCATCCGTGTTTAACTCCACCACAGTGAGCACTTATCGCATATATTTTCCATTTTTTGTTCCATTTTGTGCTTGTAGCGTTCAGGTCACAGGCCACGAGCAGCGAGTGAAGAGCAATACTGCCTCCTACTGGATGTTAACGGAACTTACAGGCAAGAGAAATAAATCAAAGAGAGATAAACCTAACCAAGAATAAGCAAATAAAGATTCAAAAACATGATAATTTTCTTTTTCCTTTGTCACAAGTGTCAAATATCTTGAGTGAGACAGAGGCAGAGGGACTTTCTCCATGATTGGATTATGTTATTGGTATCATGAGGTTTCACTGCTAATTCGTTTGATATTATCAAACACAGGCAAACCTAACAATCCTTAACTTTATCGGTCGCCCTCACTCAATAGTGAGATTAGAAGCATTCACTCGTGTGTGTGTGTATAATAATAAAAAAAAGAAAAGATCTCTTTGAAGAACATTTTTGAAAAAGACAGCAGGAGTGCCTGTGCAGGTAAGATGATAAATCTTGACTCCGGTCTGACGCACACAACATTTAACACCTACTAAAGGAAAGGACATGAAAAAGGCCTCCTCTCAGATTTGTTTGACTTGGTCCTTAAATGCTGCCACGAGCAAACATGCCTAATAAAAGAAAATATGCCTATCAGGTGTGTGTGCCACTTTGTTGTGTCATTTACCAGCACGGCTTCAAAGCGGGAGCTGACCGGAAAGTTCCCGACGAAGTTTGTCAAAGTAATAATAACGGCCTACACCGTGAGTCACCGCTGAGCCTTTCGCTCCCATTGTAATAACATAAAAATCTAAACTAGATACTGTATGGGAGTTGTGTTACACGCCAGGCTGTTTGTCTGCAGATAACATCACTTCTCAAATCCTCTTTCAGTCACATCTGCGCTGTGAAGTAGGATGACTCTCCTCAGAAGCTGATTTAAGTGAGTCAGCTTCTCGTGTTGGTGTCAGCCCGGCAGAGGTTGTTACTGACCAGCTGCTTTTCGCAACCTCTCGCCAAGATGAGCAAGGATGCCTCAGTTTTATTTCTTGCCAGTCATAGGGCTGATTCATGCCTCCGTGTCTGCGGAGGTAAAGCTGGTTTCTATAGTTACACAAGTTTGAGTTGCAGTTAAAAACTTTACAAGCATGCAGGGCAAATCAGAAAAAGGAAATGACACGGTTCCTCATTTGTGCTTATGTGGACATTGTTTTTAACTCACCTTTTCAGTCAATCTGTTTCTAATCAAACAGCACCAGCATCACTGCACATATTTTTTTTTTTCTCTCCTTTTATTCACCCTCCAGCGACATCAGGAACTGTCGATTGCCAAAGCGGCATGACCTTTTTGTTTGCTCAACGGTCAAAAGGTCAAAGGTGGCGGTCAGGCTGAAGGCATTTCAGTATCTCGCACAAGATAAAAACTAATTCGCAACCCGACACTGAATTGTTCTCTTCCCTAAAGTTTTCATTTGGTTGGTGGGACGCGCCTGAATAGTAGGGATGCACCGACAAAGGAATTGAGTATGCGATCTACATCCTGTTTTACTTGTAAACACGTTTGCAAAGCACATCGGACGCCTGCGCAAACGGTTTTGCGCAGTTTTGGACGAACGACAAGTTTAAAAGTTTGGAGCAAAGCAGCTAGGCATGCGGCAAAATCACAAGTGGACAGACGGCAACAACAAAGACATATATTTGAGCAGCAAAACAAATGCAAATGCATAAAAGGTATTAAGAAATTGTCATTTTACCTTTAAAACGTGTTTGCAAATCACATCTAATGCCTGTGATAAAGGTTGTGCATAATTTGGGCTTGGAAAATTGAGTTTAACAAAAACTTCTACTAAGCATGCTGCAAAATTACAACAGCCAAAGAGACAAAAGCGATAAAGTGACATGTTTAGGGAGGGGAATGAAACGCTGAAGTATGAAATTCATAAAAACGGTAGAAAGATTGATAATTTTCCATTTTATTTGATTTCCAAACACTTCTGTGTCCACCAAATTCGCCTACTTCAACAAAGTCCAAGAGTTTCTAGTATTATTTGATAGACAGACGCAAAGATATTGTGATATTCAACTACAACTCACCAGCTGCTGACTGAAGGGACCAACGTGCTCATGCAGTTGCCTCTCTCTCCGCCTGCACAAAATCTTTGCTCGCCTCCGTGACGCCATCGGCTCCTCCTCTTATGCAAAACACCGTCGGTATCCGGAAATTAACAATCCCGTGATGTTGAGGGGAGTGCTGGCTAGCATAGCATGGGTATGACTAGAGTGCCTGTCTCGATTCGGGCTTAAAACGTACCCGACGGTTACTGTTAGCTAACAGCTTGGCGCCGTTGTCGTCTACGGACATGGGGTTACCGGGGTCGAAGGCTGTCGGTGGTCGTATCCCTCCGCGGGGAATGTTAACGGCGTGAACGCCTACTACAGGACCTAACGGGATGCTGCTGCTGCTGCTGCTGCTGCTGCTGCTCACTTAGCCGCTCCTGGAGCCCGAGGTCAGATTTACGTGCCGACACAAGCTAGCTGGCTAGTTAATGCGTTTTAATACGAGCTTTATCTTCGTTTTAGAGAGACGGCGAATGATGGCGCGGTTCGCGTTGAAGCAACTGTCAGATTTCCGGGACTATATCGGCAGCAAAGAGCTGAGTGAGGTGCTCAACCTGACCAACAACGAGCCCTCGAACAGTCTGTCCAATGTTCGCCTGAGCCCAGATGGTCGTCACATCCATGTCATCCTCCGCAAGCCTAAGGTCGGTCTTGTGACTTTTGACAAGTATGAAAGACCTCCGCTGGCTCAGAACCAGAAGAAGCTGGACGTGTGGTTGACGAGAACTGTGCCCATTGTGGATATTTTATATTTGGACTCTCATAATAATAATAACAACAGCAGCAACAGCACCAGCAGAGGCACAGCAGTCGTGGCAGTGGTTTATGAGAATGGAAAAGCTGAGTTTTGGAAATTCCAGGAGTGCAAGGCCGGCTGGCATCTCCTGCAAACATCAGACTTGTGCAACAGCCCCCGGGCCAGAGTGGTGTCTGTGTGCGTCTGCTCCAATCTCATCATCTGGTGTGAGGAGAGGCCGCCCTCCGAAAGCTCCTCCGCCCTCAGCTCCACGAGGAATAAGCTCAGATACTGTGTCTGCAGACGGGACTTCGAGGTGGAGGAGGGGGCCGTCGGCTTGGGAGGGGTGAAGATCGCCCTCCACAACAATCCTAAATTCACAGCGGTCGGCTCAGGTGACCACGTCCACCTTCTTCCCGATTTGAAAGCGGAGCCGCCGCTGAGCATCTCCAAATTTTTCCTCTCCTGGTCCCCGCCCCACGACTCCATCACGGTCTGCACCACGTGCAGGAGCACGCCGCTGAAAAAGCTTTCTGCTAAAGAGTCCGACTTCAAGAAGCTGGTGACGGATTGTTTGGGATACGTATCGGCTCTTGACCCGCCTGAGGTCTACAACTTCTGCCCCGCCGCCTGCGGAGGGCTGCTGCTGCTGCTCAGCACGGGCTGGCTGTGCCTCCTGCAGAAAGATGGGACTCTGCGGCATGTGTACAAGCCGGCAGACAACTGTTTGGCGAAATGCGGCACTCACACCAGCCTGTGTATGTACCAGGACACGCTGGCGCTGCTGATCGGCCAAAACCTGCACCTGATAGACTTGAACTGCGGCACAGAGCTGGAAAAGATCGTGCTGAAGAGAGAGGGGTTGTTATACGTAAACCGGGCTGAAAGCCGGACGCCTCACCTGCTCTCAGAAACTGGACTTTTTATGGTAGCGAGCAGGGACTCAGACTCCAGAGACTCTAAGACTAAAGCCTCTAGTTTCGGGACAGTGGAGATTATTCGTCCCGGAGCCCTCCTGGTGGAGGCTGTGTTCGAAGAGGCCTGTAAATACTACCAGCAGAGGAGCCTGAGCAGCACTCAGCTCACTGTGGACACACTGAAGGAAGGAGGTAGATTCCAGGCTCCCATCTCTTTAGCCACCATCCTCAGGAACTATCTCAGCACAGGGTTGAGGCAGAAGGGAGCGGCGTTGTCCCAGAACGGAGGCGGTGGATGTGTGGGAGGGCAGGACAAGCTGACGGGGTCTCTGGAGGCCGAGCTCAAGGCTCTGGTCTCTCTGGAGGACCTGAAGGGGAGTCTAGTGAGGGCGAGCGTTAAAGAGGTGGAGGCAGTGTGTGAGAGCCTGGTTGAGAAAGAAGTAGTGAGGCTGCTGTCAACCGCCGAGCTGGATAAAGAGGGTCTGCTCTACCTCAACTCCATCTTCGGCATCTTCCCCTGCCAGGCGTGGAGGGCGGCTCAGGTTGCTCTGCAGCTACACTACAACGGGGAGGGCTCTCTGTCCAGCAAGGCGTCTCCGGATGTGTGGAAAACCGTCCTGAGTCCTGCCCCGACTTCTGGTCCCGCAGCCTCTACGCCATTCACAAACGGCGGGACAAAATACAATCACAGCCTTAAAGGTGATCACATCGCCAACTGTAAAGCCAAACCTACAAACTCCACTTCCTCCTCCGGCCTGCCTGTGTTTGAGCTCCTCTGCCAGTCAGTTTTTCACTTCCAGCCCAGCTGGCTCTCTAGGTTCCTCGAGCTCGCCCAGCAGCAGCAGGGCTCCGCCGGCTTGGGCCTGAGCCTGGCGTCTTCCTCCTGGAGCTTTTCCAGCGGGAGAGGAGGGGAGGGCGGGGAGAACAACGTGCCCCTCTATAAACGAGCGCTCGCCATCTTGTCCAGCTCAAAGAGCGACAGGGAGCAGCACCAGAACCTGGAGGTGGAGCTGCTGCTGGTCAGCGGGCGGCCCAACGCCATCCTGCAGGCGCTGAGGATCCTCATCAGCAAGCAGCAGTGGGAGCAAGTCACCCAGGAGGCCCACAAGTTCTGTAAACTAAGTCCGCTGCTCAACAAGGAGATTTTCACTACGCTGCTGTGCGAGGTTGCTCAGCACAGAGACCTGGACCCCTACCTGGACCTGCTGTGGGCGCTGTGCCCGGAGGACTTCACCGTCACCACCATCCTCAACTTGGTTCTAAAAAACCTCCCGTCTCCCAACACTCCCTATCACTCTTCTTCTTCTTTCTCAATGCCCAGCGCGACCTCCTCGCCTTCTGCTCCTTTTGCGGACCCTCGCAGCAGCCAGCTGACCATCGGGCTGTTGAAGCCCCTGCTGAGGAAAGTGCTTCAGAGGGAGACCAAGCCCAGCCAACACTACGCCGACATCCTCCAGTCGCCGTCTTTCCCCCCTCCAGCGCTCCCCCGCCAGCCCGCGGAGCAGCCCAGCACTGTCGCAGGTCCCGGCGCGGACTCGGCTCCGTGCAACAACGCAGCCCCGGCTCTCCTGTCGGAAACGCCGGGACAGCAGTCGTCCACGCGCGCGGCTATTCAACAAGCGCTTGTTTCACTACCCGCCAACCCCGTCTGAACAGACGCACCCAAAATGGAGAACAGAAACTGTCTCCTAAAACATTCTCCACGTTTTCTGACCAAAGTCTGAACCGGTGTGTGTGTGTGTGTCGACAATCATATTAAAGCAGAATAATATCAAAATGTTACAGGTGTTACCAGTGTAATGCAGTTAATTGTTTGTTTTTAAACCGATCGGTAGTGTCAGTTTAAGACTACAAGAAACTATAAAATGACTACTGAATATCCTACCAGTGTAAATACTTTTTAATCCTGATGTGTATATACTTCAACTGCAATGTTATTTATGTCTTAAGCCTTAACTGCTTGTGGATGAGAATTAAAAGACCATAAAATAATAATAATAATATATTGTATTAACACAGCTGATCAGTCCAAAACTGCTTTTTCTAGGGGATTACCTTAGTGGATTGCAGAAATTGCTAATGTTAGCCACAGATAGCTTAGTTTCACTTGCCGAAGTGCTTCAAGTCTACTGAGTGTGTTTAGAAAAGCTGCTCTTTGTGTTTGTTTTAAGCGAGTAGTGGTTTGAAGGAGGAGGGAGCAAACGGGGGGACTTCAAGATCCTTTTACTGACTTACAGTGTTGCCTTTAACACATTCTCCGTGCATTATATTAATCTGTTCCCGTAAACTGAACCCATAACGGTCCCTAATGTTTTGCTTCTAATGTTTTTTCGCTCCTGACGCCCATTTTTCTCTCTGGTCTCCATCTTGTCCGGCTCACAGGACATTCCAGGCAGACTACCGAGTAAAACTGACTCACAGTTCGACTTCAAATTCAATTTCAGAGCTAATTCCTTGCACAAGGCCACATACGCCTTCTTCATGTTATTAGAGACGATCATCGGGCCTCTGTCTTCTTCTTGCCCCTGCACTTTTTACGTCACACCAGTCAGTATTGTTTGAGCCGTGATCTTTGATGCGTCCTGTGAATGTATTCTGATGAAGTGCTGGAACAAAGGTATAATCGATGTGCCTATTTAGCTTCGATGCATCTGTTAATTCCTCCTTTTTGTGTATAAATGTGAAGCCCTACAGGACAAACTATTTATTTTACTGCTAAAAAAAATGATAACCACGGGCCCCGCAAGGTCCTGAGGAAGTCAGAAATCTCTCTTAAATGTTCAGTGACAATCAGAATCCCAAATGCTGCATGGCAAATCAGAGTGCCTTTCACTGTGAGCTGGTGTTCATTTACAGGGTAGTGTCACTATTTGTGTCTTATTTGTGTATTAGTGTGTGTGATCCGTAAGCTCTGTGCAGTCAATAACACAAGATAAAATATGCACAGCTGACTTCAGGTCAAAGTTTCACTTCTTACTAGACGCGTTTCCGCTCATCTGAGATTCACCGGGCGCTCCCTGACTTTGGATGTTAAACATTAATTTGCCTTAGGCTCCTTTCTGCTGCCAACAGATAGGAACGCCTCCCGTGTTCGCCTGACAGAGTTTGCACGCTTTGTTTACTTCTGGTCACTTTTAGGCAGTGTTTGGGGGTAAAAAAAAAAAAAAAAGAAAATGTATTTATGAACAGATGCTGTACGCTATTAAACTGAAGATAAAACCTCTGTTGGCTGTCATGAGTTTTATTAAATTGTGTTAACGCTGCTTTCATTGGTGGCTTTTCACTTTAATTTGTTGACTTTATTATAGAGTTGCATGCCTCCCTGATGCACAGGAGACTGAATAGACAGTACATTTATATTCCAGCTGCATTTTAAAGGTGCTTTCAAAACATAACGTCTACCTGCTAAGATCCTCTTTCCCACAGATGAAAGCAGTTCAGGTTGGTTCAGCTCTGTCAGCACATTTCTTTCTCGCTGCCGCACAGCAAATAGCTGACGAATCACACCTTATTCGATCTCCGCTAAAATGTCAAGGCCCGTGTGCTCTTACAGGTTTATTCACTCAGCTGTTTACGGTTTAGTCTAATCTGAAAAACTGTCTTGTATTATTTTATAGCTGTTGTAAACATAGCTATCCATTCACGTGATCCACTGCCCCCATTTCTGAGTTTCGCCACATCCCCTTCCACGGGTAAATCCACTTAACGGCTGCAGTCGTATGTGTGTATGTGTGATCTATTGGAGGGATTTGAGTGCGTGAATGCCTCCGTGGTCGGGGACTGTAAGAGGAATGTAAGAAGTCTTAGCAGAGGTGGGACGCCGAGTGCATGTCTGTGTGTGTGGCTCTCGCAGCAAATAGGCAGCTTCCACACGATGATGTGAAGGTATAATCACGGGAGTGGAGGTGGAAAGTGGAGCTCTGTATCCTCTGTGTCAGAGGCAGAGGGTAATAAGAGTCCTTCCAAAGGGCGACAACGCGGAGGAGTGGTGCCGAAACTTGCATAACCTGATACCTAACATTTCTCTCTTTATTCCCTCCTTCCCTCCTCGCCTTTTATTCCTCTTTCGCTTCACCGCGCTTTTCTCCTTCTGATTGATTTTCCCTGTACGCGACGTCTCTTATTACGAGGTTTCGAGTCACGCTGGTGCTGTAATGTCATCGATCCACTTGTTCTAATTATAGGTGGCATCCTATGCAAACGACAACACGTCTGAACAGATGCTGGCCCCCACGCCTGCCCGCCCTGCCCTGCCCTGCCGCTCTGTCCTCTGCCTGACTTTGAACAGCTGATCACGTCCCATACAGAGCGGCACAGATTAATGCGTCAGGAGAAGAGTGATCACATTAAAATGCATTTCTTAAAATAGTTTTGATGACGGTTTTTAAACCTCTAGTTAACACAGATTTAGTAACCATAATGTTGCGTCTAATTTATGTCTTCTCTATGAATCATTATCTTTATAATGAGTTTAGACTTTCCGTAAGAGTATTACTACATTCACATTATGACTGATTGGCAGAATGGCACGCTAGCAGGTTTTATTGTGAAAAATATACTCATCAGATGGGTTTATTTCTGTGGCCAACACCCAGCTCTAATCTATCAATCCAGCGACACTTTCCATCTGCTGCTGCCCTTCTTGATTGCTTCTGGTCCAAAATGATGTGACGTTTTCCTTGAGTGATCAGCTGCATCAGAAATGCCCAGGAGAACCTCGAGTCTTAGTGTAGTCAGAACACAAGTCCTGCACTGAAATCGTTAATTAAGTAAAATCATTGGTATTAACACAGAAAAGTAAAAAGTAAAACTACTTGACCCAACGCAGAAACATTTTCCATGTGACTTATATCAATATAAACTCATTGAGCTCCTTATTAGGTACGTCTTGTCTGAAGACTCAACAAGGTGCTGGACACAATCCCTAGAGAGTTTGGTCCGTATTCTACATCATGTTCTAGAGATCAGTGTGAGATGAATTTAGCTTTGAGACATGGTGCGTTCTGAAGGAAGATTGGCACATGGTCGTAAGACATGGATGAATACAGCCAGCAACAATAGTCAGGTAGGCTGTGACATTTAAACAACACTCATTTGGTACTAAGGGGGCCAGAGTGTGCCAAAAAAAGTGTGTGTCATGTTCTTAGCTAACAGCAGTGGCATTTAGTACGTTAGTGGGTTGTAGCCCATCTTCTTTAAGGTTCGGTGAGTGTTCAGAGATGTTCTTCTGCATATTTGAGTTACCGTCTCCTCAGACATCCAGCATCCACAAGGCATTTTCACACAGATTTTCACTCAAATTCAGAGTCACTTAAATCACCTTTCTTCCCATTTCTGAAGCTCGGTTTGAACTGCAGCAGATTATCTTGACCATGTCTAGGTGTCCAAGTGCACTGAGTTGCTGTTGTGCGACTGGTTGGATAAAAGCAGTATCCAGCAGTAAAAACAGCACAAGGTGTTGACCTGGCCTTCAAATTCACTAGATCCCAATCTGATCAAGTATCTGTGGGATGCACTGGAACAAGTCTGATCCACAGAGGCCCGTCCCCTCAACCCATAACACCCAAAGGCCCCCACTAACAACATTCTGTTGCCAGACACCACAGGACGCCCTCAGAAGACCCATGTCCATTCTCTGATGAGTCACAACTGTGAAGCCTACACAATATTAGCAAGGTGGTCATAATGTTATGCCTGATCAGTTTATTGTGGGCTACAAATGTGCACCATGAAAACAACTGTCACGGTTCGCAGCCTTTCTCAGAGATAAACAGAACAACGGACTCAGTCATTAATTTTTACAGTAATTTGTAGCTGGCAGAAATGTTCACAACCTTTTAGTCACACTGAGCAAACAGACCATTTAAAGTGCTGCGTAACAGAACATAAAACACATTTTACTATTAAGTACAAAGTCGTACAAAAAAATCATCATCGTCAAATCACGGAAGTAGTCAGTCAAAATCAGCATTTACAGCAATGTACTGGTAAACAACATGGCAGCAAAATATGGCGGCAATGAATTGTTAGCGGACAGTAGTGATACGGCGGCAGGATCTCTGTTAGACAGAGAAGCGTGTTCATTCAGTGATTTACACAGGAAATTGTGCTTTGATTTTCAACATTAGTGCAAATAAGATTAAGAATCCAGTTAAAAAGTGTTTCCCATCAGAATAAAGTTGTCATAAATACAGTGGTGTGCAGACAGAGACTCATTCTGTCTTGAAGAACTGCACGACATTCATATAAATGAGCATCAACTCTCAACAAAAGTCAGCCTCAGTTTGAAATCTAAAGCATAGTGTTCTCTCAGAAACAGTTCAGTTCATACATGAAATGCATATTCAAGTTATACAATACATGAAATAATTCAGATTAAAAAAACGACAATAAAAAAATCCCTGCAGGTTCCCTTATGCCCTGTGTCCTCCTGAGGTCAATTTAAGAACGCTGTGTGTGGCGCGTAAAATACATATTAAGACCGCTGCGGACACTTTTGAAATGGCTTTGATTCTCGACACAAAATTTGAATTTAAAACAAAAATGGCTCAAGTAACGTGATTTTCAGTCTGAGATATTTAACCAGAGCGACAATGTCCCACATCTGTGCAGGAAGCCGTGCACTCTCACTTAGTGGTATTTCATCTGGGCCCGTGGGATGCTGTTCATGGGTATGTGGTTTCTGGAAAAAGAGAGACATCGAGAGAGGTCAAGGGCAGGCCGCCGCAGTCAAATCAATCCGTCGTGTCGTTTTTGTGAGGATGTGTGTGTTAAAGGATCTATCTGATGCCCGCACGCAGCTGTTTTGTTTGTGCTACTCACTGGTAGACTGAGTCTGAGCGCTTCATTTTCCTGTAGTACTTGGCCAGTTTCATAGAAAAGATGATGCTGGGGATGAAGAAAAGGATGCACCAGCCCATGCTGAACCAGAACGCATTCTGAAGAGGGAAAAGATCGGTTCACATGATGCACAACTCACGCAGATATAAACACAATGATACCCCTAACCAGGGTTGGGTAGTAACTGATTACATGTAATCTAGATTACGTAATCAGATTACAAAAATCAAGTAACTGTAATCAGCCCAGACTACAATACAAAAATGCGTAATTAGATTACAGTTACATTGTTGGGGATTACCTGATTACATTTTATCATGCAAACAATGCAACTTTTTTATGATAGCCTAGCCAGTGTTTTCATTTGACAAGCAGCCCATTTGTTTGTTCACTAGATGTCATTATCATCCATTTGCCTGTGTAGTTTCTTGACAAGAAAAAGGTTCAAATCAAAACCCAAGATGGAGGAACCGTCAACGTCAACCAACCCAGATAGCAAAAAAACAGATTGGCAGATAGCAGACCGCTGGTGGCATGCCACTTGTGGTCCACCATCTCTTGAAATTTAACTTATCATGAATATTAAGAAAATACATGAAATGTTATTAAAGTGATGGATGAAGTATAACTGAATAAATGAAAAAGGTTTTAGACCAATAGTGACAAAATATTGGGGCATTTGACGACAACTCGCTCGCGGACCGCCAGTGAACCGATGAGCAAAACTCCAGCGGACTGCCAGGTCTATCCCCAGTGGGCTGACGGTGGTCCGCCAGCCTCTTGCTATCTGGGAATAGACCTGTTCCAGTCGGCAAAAATACGTTCAGTACTTGGCAACATCGCCACAACTTTGAATTAAAGACAGAGGAAAATAAGATTGTGTATGTCTTGTACAAGTTGTGTAAAAAGTAATCCTAAAGTAATCAGATTACGTTACATGTTTTGGGTAATCCAATAGATTACGTTACTGATTACAAAATTTGCCATGTAATCTGTAATCAGTAATCGATTACATTTCAAAGTAATCTGACCCAACCCTGCCCCTAACACGCTGACATCCTACTCTCCAAATCAGGTGGAGCTAACAACATGCAGTCCTCACCAGAGACTCCACCGCGTATGTGCAGATGATGACCTCAACGGAGTCCACAGCTCCCGCGAGAGGCCCACAGCGGCCAACCTCTGTTGTGAGCTGAAGAACGACACACACACACACAGGTCAGTGCAAAAAAAAATAAATAAATTAACACGTGTGTGCGCAAACATTTATCAGACCAAGTGCGGCGAACAATTTTTTTTTACCACAAGTTTGGCCCAGTCAGCGAAAGCAATGAAGCAGTCCAGTAGGCCGTTCAGAAACTTTCTGCTCTCCTGGGATTGAGAGGAAGAAAAAAAAAAGGGGGTGAGTAAATTCCTCACATTTTCTAACTGCTTTACAGTGAGAAGTCATGAGGAATCAGTGGAACGCCTATCCGTCTCAGCTGGCTGAATTGAGGTTAAATCCTCTAAAGGGACCCGTAAACAACAGCGGCAGATTTATGGTTACACAAGGCAAGTGTTGTCAGTCCAAAGTTGTTTCACACAATCCAATAAAACATTAAAGGATATGTCTTTATTCTTACTACGCACAATACTTGCTGGCGTAAGTACTCAATAAACTACCACATTTGCACAAGTCTGTTCCTGGAAATAGCCCCCGAACAACTATTTGAGCAACAGTTTAGGAAATTATTAAGCCAGTTTACAAGAAAGACGCTTTTTACGATTGCGATCTTCAGTGGAAATGAAAGTTGAGCTTGGTGCTTAGTGCGTCAATCAAGTTTGGGCGTTTCCTTTACGTAGAAGAAAAACTGTCAAGCGGGTGCTTGCTTAAAGTAGATGCTTAATTGTCAGTCAAAGGCAGTGTATTTAAAGGTACTTCAATGCAGCACCGAGGTAGATAGTAAATACGTGTCGTTTCTGCACGTAAGAATAGTTCTCTCACACAAATGCAGCTTGTATTAGACAAAAGGTAGAGAATATAAGTCAAATCCACTCAGTATACAATTAGAGTGTAATTCATGTGCAACCAACGAGCACACTGTTTCCACTAAAAGCGGCACATCCACACTGACTGAGCCACTGATCCCCCCTCCCTCCCTCCGTCCCTCCCCCACCGACCGACCTCAGGCATTAACAGACCACATGGAGCCCTTTCCCTCGAACTCATGTGACTCGTGCCTCTACTCACGGTCTTGATGATCTGTGTTGTGTTCGTGTTGAGGAAGTCTTGTGCTGCTCCCACGCTGTCCAGCACCTCCCCCACTGTTCCCTGGAGGAGACAGAGAGTAACGAGTGAGAATAAAGGATAAAAGAAAAAATAAAACGAGAGGAGAGCGAACTCTCCGGAGCTCCAGGTGTCAGTGGCTGTACTCACATTGATTTTTTTCTCTAATGACTGAAGGCTCTTGATGCTTGAGTTCAGGTTTGTCTAAAGAAAAGACGCTTTTTTTAAAATTGGGAAAAAAATGAAAACCAGAATTAGGAGATGGGAGGAGATATAGAGCGAGCACTCACCAGTTGTGGGATGATGGTTACTTCTATATCAGCCTGGATCTGCCTCAGCTCACTGGCCTCTTGTTCTAGTTCTGCTTTAATTGTATTATCTGTCTACAAAGATGAAAATGGTTGGTTACTAGACTACTAAACGAATTAAAGTCGCAGTAGTCGGTAGCAGAGCACAGTAAAAAAATTTGTTTTTAGTTGATTCTCACCTGATTTACAGCCAGCGAATCAATTTGAGCGGCCGTTGTGTTCAGATTGATGCTTGAAATCTTGTTCAGCTGAAACGCAAAAGCAAGGAGGACTTGGTCACGTGCTTTAACGCTACTTTAAGTACCACTGTTTGTTGCATAAGTAATGTCCCTGCGGTGCTGTTCGCAGGTGATAAAAGTGAATAAAGACACCAGTCATAACTTCACATGGCTATCTTGCATACATCAGCATGAACACATTGCTATCTCATAATGGGACGGCTGAGGCCTACCTGCTGTGTGATGGCAGCAGAGTCGAATTCTTTCGTCCTGGCGGAGAAGTTGATGAGCTGATTTTTAACTTCAGGGCTCAGAACAGTGATGGAGGACAGGCTGATGTTTGCATTGTCAAACTGCTGCTGGATCTGTTCAGTGTACTGTGTGTGACCGACAGAGAAGAGGTGAGAGAGGAAAAGAAGAATGGCATATCATCATTGTGATTTGTCAGTCTAGTATTTCAGCAGATGTTTAGTGTATGTTTAGTTATTGTATGCTTGTCAGTGGACGTAAAGTACACATGCAAAAGTTTTTTTTTTGTTGTTTTTCCTCTAAAATGTGTCACTTTTTTAGTGGTTATGTAAATAAAAGGTGGAAAAGCTCTAATAGGTTTACACTAATCGGGCATAACATTATGACCACCTTCCTAATATTGTGTCTCATCAGAGAATGGACATGGGCCTTCTGAAGGTGTCCTGTGGTGTCTGAATGTGGTTAGTGGGGGTCTTTGGGTCCTACGGGTGGAGGGGAAGGGCCTCTGTGGATCATCCCGCAAATTCTTGATCAGTTTGGGATCTAGTGAATTTGGATTTTGAGTTGTTCCGTTTAAACCGTTTTTGTGTGTGTGCCTGCGTCAGGCTGCATCCCGCTGTGTATGGCTGCTGCCATTGCTATGGTCTGTCGAGCAAACGTTATTTACTTCTCCTGTCCGTGGTTTTAATGTTGTGGCTGACCGGTGTATGTTTTTTATGTTTAAAAAGGGGTCTTTGTATATCTGCTCTAATAAATGAAAGGGAGGCAAGGACACTCACTTGTGATACATTGAGCAGGTCTTCAAGGTCTATGACCTCATTCAAGTGGAACACTGTCCACAGAGGGAGATTTTTCCCACAGTCCCTGTAAGAGATTACCGTCAATTATAACAAACGTATCGGCACAGCTTCGATGACGTGAAAATCAGCTTTTTAGCCGCCATACAACTCCATGAGAAGAATTTCCCATTGCAGTGCAGTTAAATGCAAATGTAAAGGCGATTGAGAAAGCAGATAGACATACAAATAGTCTAAACATACAAACATAAAAAAGCCTATCTACAGATAGGCTGGTGAATACAAGTGGATAAACTGGTACAAGCCTGTTTCTTGTTATGAATATGTGCATTGTTTCTGTATGAGAGGTGAAAATGAACAACATACCTGTAGACTTCGGAGATACTGACGTTGACGTTTTTCTGTCTAAAAGCTGTGCTGAATTGACTCCCCGGAATTACCCCTGGAGTCTCGATAAACTGTGGACAGAGGAGACACAGCAGCTGTAGCATATGTCCTATCAGCGTATGCGTTGGAATACAGGACGCACAACTGTATGATACTACCTTTAGAAGTTCTCCACTCCTCAAGGGCTGACAGAACAAAGTGTAAGCATTTCCACCCAGTAAGAACAACACCAGCACCACTATCATGAAGAGCCAGGAGAAGAGGAAGCTGAAACCTGCACCCCTGTAACCAACGCCCAGGTCAGAGGTCAAATGAGAACTCGTGAGGTGACTTGAGGAGCTTTGACGCAAGTGAAGCCAAAAGCTACTCACATCATGAGGAAGATGCCTCCACAGTTCGCCGTACAGGAGCGCTCTGAGGGGTCTGCTTTGGGTTTCAGACCCGCGGGGCCGAGGATCAGGCCCAGGAGGTTGCACACCACCACCAGGAGGATCAAGCAGCACAAGGCCAGACACACGCACCATCTGGAGAAACACGTAGCGAACGATTCGTGGGTCGCTCTTGCGTTGGTCATGTGCGTGCAGCAACGCCGCAACTTTTTTTTACCTGATGAACTCGATTTTCTCGACATCTGGCATGGATTTGTCGATGTCGTTCTGCAGCAAGCTCAGATCATGCGACAAGCTCACCAGAGAGTCCAGATTGATGTCGCTGTTGATCTGGGACAATTTTGTTTCTATGTCATCCAGCATCTGATTGCTGCCTTGAAAAAAAAAAAAAAAAACACAAACGTCTTTTAAAAAATTGATTCACAAAAATCTAAAGTCTGAGACAACAAATGCAGTGTTCACTCACTTTGGACTACATCCTTAGTTTCGTTGGTCACTCTCTGGGGGATGCTGTCGAAATTGTCCTTCACCTGAGGCACCATGTAAATACTTTTTTTAAAATATAATGCACATGTCTTCCTGGTCAACCTTTTGTTCAGGTTGTAAGTGTGTAAACAATGCAGCCTCAGTGTAGTAAAAGTTCATTTTTCACATTTACTTTCATCATCTCTTCCCCCTGTTTGTTTTCTGTCCATGTTTTAATGAGCTGTTATTATGAAATCCTTTAGTTTTTTTACTCACCTCACCGACTTTGGAGTGCAGATCTATTTTAACCACTTCCTCCACTGCAGACTGAAGCTCTTTCAAGCTGGGAGCCTGCGGGGCAAAAAGCACACACGCAACCTGAGTGACCAGCAACCGCATGTCACGCCTCCAGCTGACAGAAGGGGGCAGGAAACTGCAGCAAAATATTCAAATTTCATTGTCAGCGATGATGCTGTGGGAGAGCCACAAGGTCACGGTTTAACAACAAGCGCTCGGAGGAAACCTCATGCTGTCGTCAGAGCCTTATTCATGTTTCCTCAACGAGGGCTGTGCATTAAAAAAAGGAGAGGAGAGTCAGAATGTGTCAGAATTAGAGAAGCGTAGGAGGAGCGGAGAAGAACAGATGGGAGGAGGACAAATCAGCCGTTCAGACAAAGCCGAAAAAGAGAGGAGCTGTCATCATCTGTCACACCGCCTCAGTCTGCGTCAGAGGAGTCCGATTGCATTAAAGACTCTTCCTGTTTCTTAAGAGGCAGCATCTTGTAAAATCCAGTAAGATGCCTGACTCCTCTTTTGCATCAATCATCCGTTCTTCCGTTCAAGAAATAGAAAAGCAAGAACAGGAGATCATGTGTATTAGGTTGGACAGAAACAGTACTCACAGAAATGGAGGTATCCAGTGTAAGTTTCTCCAGCTCAGGCTTCAGTTTAGCACAGCCCAGGCACTCAGGTTTAGATAGAGTCTCATTGATGCGACTTTTTAAAGCATTCACGTCGTTCTGGATGCCGTCCATGCTGGTCTGGAGCCGGGCCAGAGACGAGTTGAGCTGGTCCACTTGACCGCTGATGTTTCTTGACTCTGCTCATTCGAATTAAAATGAACACAAACGGATATCAGTCAGTCTGTGCGCACATTGTGAAGCAAATAAAACCTCACTGTTGCTTGTTAAACCAAAAAAAAAAAAAAAAAAAAAGTGAACACACAAGCTGAGACCACTGCGGGAGAAAAACGTTTGTTTAGGGAGATGTCAGCCAACCGCTCTCGGCAAAGTTTAAGCCGACTCTTACTTTTCAGAGCGAGCGTGCGGCGTTGTGAAATCTTTTTGGTGAATTGTGTGTCGGTGTTGAATGGGGCAAAAAAAAAAAAAAAAACAGCGCAAATCCTGCAGCCAAAAACAAACAAACTGAAAAAAAAAAAGTGCTGGAAACTTCCAAACTTAATTGCAACACAGTTGAACGTGTTTAAACCGAGGTGTGTGATAAAAAAGAATTAATGTAGCCTGGCAGTTTATTCTAATTTAATTCTACTTTAATTTTTTTGTGTGTTTGTTGAGTTTGTGGGCAGAATCTTTATCTAAACTGAAGTATTTTGGTGTTAGGGTTAGGGTTAGGGTTAGTGGCTTGCTTCCAGACACACAGGAGGAGTTTATTACACGTATTGTAGTAACCCTTTACTTATTTTGGAGCTTTCTGTTTCCAAATTAATTGCAGATACTCAACATTTTAGAACTCATAACGTGATTACTCTTTGAAAGTCTGTGCAGTAAATCCCTTTTTTTTGACTAAACCCTTTGGCTCATAGCTAATAATAGACACTTCAAACATGGAGCTGAAGCCTCTTCAGAAGTCCCCTGACTGCTTGGTTTCCTGCCTGGTAATCCCTTGCAGAGATGCATCTATGGGGTGGGTCGCTGTATTTCTTCATGTTATTTTTTATCTTCTCTCCCTTTTTTGTTGTGCAATAACTAATAAAACGTTGCAATTTTGAAGAATTTATCGAATTTATGCGATTGCAGTGAAACTTTGCCGAGGCTCCGTGAGCAGGATCCGCCTGTGAGATCGCTAATCTTCTACCAAATATGCACACAAGCATTTACACGCTCACATGTAAAGCAGGACACGGCATGCAGGAACTCCGTACCTTCATCCAGAGTTTCAACCGAGTGCAGCGCCGGCGTAAGGAGTCCACTGAAGCGGTTTTGTATCCGCGATCCCAGCAGAGGTCCAATGTCTGACACAAGCACACACATAAGCGTCACTCACAATAGAGCGGGCCAGGATGAAGTAAAGTGGTTCCTCTGTTTGTAAACAAATTATCTTACCGTTCAGTTTTCTGCCAACCTCCTCTACGGTTTTGTAGCTCTTATTCACCACACTATCAACTTGCTAGAGAGATGGAGAGAGGGGAAAAAAACAATTTCACAGTGTGTACATAAGATACGGCCGAGGTTTGCATGGGTTAATTGTACGCAGCGGCTTTTGCAAATTAGGAACAACAAACAGAATACAGTCTTGTCTTTTCCTCTAACCTTTTCCCTCTCGCCTGTACCTTGAGTAAAGTCTATTGACACTGCAGAACACAGAGCTTTTCTTTAATCATAGGACTGACTAGAGAACTCGGGGTGTGTTTGCATCTCACACAAATGCTGTTGACTCAGCGGACCGCTGGCAGGGCTGCGGGACTTAACGTGACTAATCTTCAACACTCGTGGTTATTTATGGTTTTAATATCTCAAACGGTTTGAGAATCATAATCGTTTATAGTATGTACAGATAAATGACCTTTGATTCTTGTACATTTCCACGCTTTAACCAACAAGAAGTTTACTCTTGCCTGAGGCACAGAGATGAGGAATTTGTTCGTGTTGCCTATGGTTTCGCTGAGCTCCTTCGAACTCTGGTCCACGCTCACTTTGAGGGCTTGGTTACTTCTGAACATGCAGACGTTCCCGGCGCTGCAAAAACACACACCCACACACAGAGAGACATTGTTAAATTTGTGTCGCAGACATGGTGTCGATCCAAGGGAGAAGTACACAGGCAGTGAGCCACGCACACTCGAGCTGTCTTTTTTTTTTTATGCTAATTTTAGATAGCACATCATCATTGTGCTGTTCAACTAGAATTACAGCCCCGTGCTTTTATTGTATGCCTCTATCAAACAGTCAAGCAGCCTGTCTGTCTGTCTGTTCGGGCTCACGTGAAGGCTAAAATAAAATCAGCAATGATCTACAGATTGATTGGGATATCGCCAGGATGTTGACTTTTGATCTTCTGCATATAAAATGTCGACACTTTTTGTGACAGGGGTGTAACATTTGATCATAACGACACTATGAATCCCTGAGCCATAAACATGTTCCGTGACGTCACAGTGACCTTTGGCCGTCTCATTATAGGCTTCTGTTCGTGCCATATACGAAGGAAATTGTCGCGGCCACAGACGCCACTCTCACGGAGGCCTCGAAACCACACGAGAGCACGCACTCACAGTATAATGATCGTGATGGCGAATGTAAACCAGTAGAACGTTCTCCTGCGGCAGTGAGTCGACGACGTCTGCTTCTGGTACATCTTCCCGCCGCAGTTCCCACAGCAGCGACAGCACGCCACGAAGAAGCCAATGAGGGGCATCAGAAGGATGTACAGGACGGCGATGGCCACGCACACCAGGAAACCCACTTCATACACCAGCAACTGGACGCAAACAAACAAGAACATGCAGATGAAGGGCATGTGTGACAATTAAAGTGCCACAAACATCAGCTCCAGGGCAGAGATCCACGAACTGCGGCTGGACTTTGAGGCCTCGTGTGACGTCAAACGCCAGCGACGCTTCGCTTAGCAATAGTTTTGCTTTACTGTGGTGACAGCGTTCTAGTAACTTCAGCTGGATTCAGACACACAAAGACGATTTAAACATTCTCAGGTTTCCACCTCGAGGGGCTCAGATGAGGGGCGTGTCTGTTTTATATCCCACGTCCAGAAGTTCATTTGAACATCCCAGAAAGTGTAAAACACATGCACATCCACTTACCTCGTTGCGAAGGTTCTCACTTGATAGCACTAAACTGAAATCCTCTAATAGAGTCTGGATCAAATCTGCACAGAAAGGTGAGGGGAAAAAAAAGGAGGGTTTCAGTAACTTGAGAAGACACAGAAAAAAGGCACAGGAGTGGCCATTGTTTCTATTCTTCAGCGCCGGGCCTCTGTTCTAGTCCTACTTGTAGACAAAAAAAAAACAAGTTGGCCACAGGGACAATGTGTCCCAAGCTGTGTACACAGATATTAATCCTCCGTATTGTAAAAGTGCCAATCTGACACCTATATCTTTGCAGTTACTAGGGAAGCAGGACGGCTTTCAGGAGAGACTAGATTTTTACACAAAAATGATGGTACAAAGCCTGTTGTTTGGGGTCCTGCCGAGGCCTATTATCGTGGATATTATGCACACAAAAACAGGTGCAGGTAACTGAGATGACTTGTCCATTGTCGTTCGCGCCTCGCGTTGCAGCCTGTCGTAAATTTTCTGTTTCATTTGTGTTTACCTCGTCGCGTTCCCAGCTCTAATGGCCGGTTGTGAAGCAGAAGCTCACATTGTACAGGAAGCCTGATATTTACCTTATCATATTCTGACAGGGAGATGAAAAAAAAGAAAAGCTGTGTGTTCAAACAACCGCTGTAACCTGTACCGGTGAGATAAGTGGGCCATTTGTCACAAAACGGCTGCGGATTGAAATCTCCTCACAGTGTCAACATTCAACACGACCATGTCCAATAAGTGACTGTGACCGTGTTCAAAATGACTTTGAACTAGTCAAAGATCACTGCTTATTTTTTCCGTTGCGTTTCCTTTTTGTAAACAGGCACTAAGGAGGAAGTAAAAAATAGAGAAGGGGTTTATGGACCATTTACAACACATCGCAGAAACGGATAATAGACGACAGGTGTAACACAACCCAGTGCCAGGAAATGCTGGCCTGAAAAATAACAAAGCGCATAAAGGTTAAAGAGGGACTGGGCGAAACACAGGAATCTCCATTAACATACTGTTTAACCAGGCCTGTCCTCTATTTGTATAGACTTTATTAGCACAGAGTAGGATTGAAAAGGAGGTTAAAGGTGGCGTCTCACCTTTTATCCCACCTTTGAAATTCTGCCCAGCACAGATCGAGGAAGGATTTTAACTTGATTTGATTTGATCTGTGAGCTGGCGGCAGGAAATTATAACACAGAGGCTTTGAGTAACGATGAGCGAGTGACGTGAATGACACTGACCTTTAGGAAAGGGGTTAGGCTGGACTAAGTGGAGGAAGGATTGGACCAGAGACGCCATGAAGGCCACGCCGGTGTCCTCCAGTGGCGTGTCCTGGTACGTGGGCTGGGTGAGGTTCTGTAGGCCAGCCACTGCTGGACAGGCATCGTCTGTGGGGACGGACTGGGCCAGGCTGAGCCCAAGCAGCATCACCCCGAGCCCAGCCGCGAGGGCTGCGTCGCCGCCCTTCCACCTCCAACCTCTCATATTCTCACGTAACCCCGCGTTGACGAGCAAAAGGAATTAACTGGCAGTGGAAAACGTGTTTCTATAGTGATCAGCTCCCGGCACAAGCTCCGTCTTGATGCATCTGGAATCGAGACAAAGAGACTGAATACAATGGTACACTCATACAAGACAAGGAAATAAGAGATTGGAGAGGGAACTCACAGAAACCCACAGACTGAGTCACACAGAGGGACGTCGCAGCTACTGCATGGCAATGAAAAAGAAAAAAATTAAATAAAAAAAAGGCACACAAACACAAAATAACTGCTATTTTACAGAATGTAAATGTTAAATCTAAACATCAAGTCTTCGTTCCAGGGGTCTCTGATAAGAAACAGAATTTAAGCTTCTATTTCATACTACACTTATGTGGACACCTTCTTTCATGGACATGCTGACGTCCAGATATAGGAAAAAGTGGGAGAAATCAGATCACATGAAGGTGTCAGATACATTTCCAGAGCTGTGTCCACAGTGTAAACACACGGACGAGTTCCGTCTGAGTCAGATACCTGCATCTCCCGCTGTTTATCCCAAACCACACCGGCTTTTCAGAACAGCTCACAGCAAAACATTTATCAGAACAAGGGAAATGACTTTATACGTATAAGGCTAACCAAACATTTAGATTTGTGCCCAAAATATTCTTTTGAGAGACGACAACAGCACATCTGCATGTTTTCCCAAGGTCCTGACACCATAAAAGGAAGAAATGTGAGCCAGAGAAGTAGGAGCAGAAGAGCAAAGTCTGAGTTTGGCATTTATCTCTTTCGGTCGACTCACCTTTCTTCTCTGGAGGTTGAAGAACAGTCTCTCTCTCTCTCTGCTCTGATCTCTAGTAGTTCACTAAAGTAAGCGTGTGACTCTCTCGGTCTCGTAGAAGAAACCTGATATGCTCTGCTCCTGCTCTCAAGCTGACTGTGTGCAGGCCTGCTGAACACTGGCGCTAAAAGGAGAGGGAGGGAGAAAGGGAGGGTCTTAAAGAGAGACATTGTTGAAAGAGGGACGGAGTTAGAACGATGGAGGGGTTGCCGTCGAAACAAGTGGGATCTGTCGAGTTTTGTTTCCTGGAATCTTGAATGTGTGAGAAGGGGGAGATGAGGGGATTTTAAAGTTGATGCGCCAGTGAGGACTATTCAAATTTTTCTAAAACATCTGCACTTTTTGGAAACACAGAAAAGAAAAGGCTGAAACTGAAATTCAAGAAAATGATTTCCTATCAGGGAATAAATAGCAATGTGCTTGTTTGCTGGATAAAAAGGGTCAATAAGCTAGTCCACGTCTGGAATGGTGCAGTGTCCAAACATGCAGGACAAGACAGCTGGTTGAGGAGACACTTGAGGATCTGAGTTATGAAATCCACAGAATACCTAAAAAATAAGAGAAATTCTCAAAAATATCGCAATATAGCGGAGAAAATGACATGTCTCCCACGCCTGCCAAAAACTACAGATACACAGCATAACTCTGCAGCTGAACAAGACAAACAAGAGGTTATATCTTACATGTACGCCGCTGCAGCAGGGACCCCACTTTGACAAGGGACGAGCAAATCTGTGATGAATGCTCTCATTCTTTTTAATAATGTTTCAGTTAAATCCAGTTTGTAACAGCTCTGTCAGTCCCCTGCTACACGGAAAAAAAGAAAAACAACATTTGCATGAGCAGGAACATGAACGTGGACCACGCACCTAATTTCCCTATTGCAAGCTGATCCTTTAATCTCACAAAAGAACACAAGTGGCTTTGGCACGTGAAGGCTCTCACGGCTTCGCAGCGTTGTGATTGTCTCAGAGCTCTCCTCTCAAAGTTACAGTGAACCTCCTTTAAAGACCTTACTAAAAATGTTGTGTTTTGCTAAAAAACTCCCAGTTGCATTCACCAGTGGGAGGGTGATGAGTGATCTTATTGGAGCACTGGCGACTCCTGCTGGTCGTCATGTTGATCTTGTGATAGGGACACGATCCTCTTGTGGCTTTTCCACATGTCAGCATAGTTAAGAACGAGCACCGCGGCCAAGGCCTGGAGTGTGACTGACATACTTTTTTTATTAGCTCCAGCTGAAGCGCCACAAAACCGAAGTGTTAAGACCCTGATAAATGTTTAAACGCCACAGGGAATTTTGTCCCTCTGATTTATGAAAGAACTCTGCAACAGCCTGAAGAAAATGTATTTACCCAAATCAGTATCTACACCGATCAGGCATAACATTATGACTACCTTCCTAATATTGTGTAGGTCTCTCTTGTGCCTCCAAAACAGCTGTAACTGGACATGGACCTTCTGAAGGTGTCCTGTGGTGTCTGGCAATAGTGGGGGCCCTTGGTTCCTATGGTTTGAGGGGAGGGGCCTCTGTGAGTCAGGCTTGTTCCATTTCATCCCACAGTTACTTGATTAGTTTGGAATCTAGTGAATGCGGAGGATAGGTCAACACTTTGAGCTGTTCATGTTTTTATTTTTTTTCCTAAACTGTTTTTGTGTGTGTGCCTGTGTCAGGCTGCATCCTGCTGGGGATGGCTGCTGCCATCAAGGAGTGTCATTGCTATGGGGTGGGGGTGCCTGGTCTGGTCTAGGTGGGTGCTACATGTCTAAGTAACATCCACACGAATGAATACCAGGTCCAAAAGTTTCCCAGCAGAACATTGTATTGTCACAAGATGGTCAATGTCATTCACGTCACCTGTCAGTGGTTTTAATGTTGTGGCTGATTGGTGTATATTGCGACTCTTTCGACTCTTTTTGATCAGCTAACTCTAACCCCATGGTGTCTGTTTCTGAGACTGATTTCGGCATTTCCAAATTGCCAACCAACCCGCATAGCTGCTACCTCCTCCCTCAGATCTGCAGAGAAAGCCTGAATAACTTCCTTTTAAACATGACAAAACAGCTGAATCACAACAAGAATTGCATCCAGATGATTTGGTGTTTATCAGCTTGGTGAAACAAGCACTGCAGTGTCTGGTTTTAACCACAGAAGTCAGTGAACTGCACCAGACACAGCTCATTTCTGTGTTGCATGACAACAAAAGAAAACATATTTAGCTTCTTCCGGCACAGCTATGAAGGATCTGTTTTATTAGTTTTAATTTGCGTGCAATTCAATTAAGAGCTTCAGGACCAATAAAAAAAAAAAACAACAACAACAAAACAAGTATTCAGTGAAAATTCATCTTTATTGATACCATACATGAATTATCAATGACAGAAACCTGGCAAAAAAATATAGATATAAAATCACCCCTATGATGAGGTGCTACAATAGCCAGCTATGGGTGCAATGCCATTTCATCTCTTGTCTCACACACACCCTTGAGCTTCCCAAATTGTCTCGACTCAGGAAACGCGGGGTGCTGATAATTCGCCCCCCCTAGATTCAATTCCGTGTCTGCCCCGCTGAACTGATACATCACAAAAGTAGACTAGGGGGGTTTGCTGGAGACATTGAACAAGGATTTAAACACAACAGCCTGCAGCTCAGTGTGGATTCACGGACGGCATTTCTGAAAGATAGAATAATGGAGGAATTTCTGACCGGCTGCTTTGTCCCGGTGCCGTTGGCGACTCCTGCTGGGAGAGCCTGAACATTACTATCTGATAGCCGACAGCTGGCGTCTGCTGAGGCCGAAGGGTTTAGGCAACAAATTTTGCTGTGTGTACCTGAACGGCAAACCCTGACGCAGCAACTTAAGTCATGAACAGCGAGTCTTTTTAAGCAGAAATCATCATTTTGTAATTATCTTTCAACTTTGCATGTTTTAAGCATCACTTACAGACTGGAAATGTAACTGGAAAACATCAAATAAAGCTAAAACCTAATCGTCATCATCATATAATCGAATATTTTGCTTCATCTTGATAAATTTCACTCAGAGTCGAGCTGCTGCGGCACATTTCCAGCATCCCGAGGAGTCTGAGGCTAAAATTTTTCCTTTTTCAGATCTTAACTTATTGATCCGATAGCCGTTTCTCGACAAAAAAACAAAAGCACAAGCAACAAAACGAACGCCATGAGCATGAAACCGACTCAGCAGCCCCACAAATTCCTCCACGTATCATCATGAATATTGTACAGGTGGGTTTGACCTAAACAGAATGGCAGTACATAGAAAAATAAATAGTTTGCTAAAATGAGGGCAAAAAATCTTTTATCAGTGATTGTACCATTTAAAATCACGTTTCCAAAAAAAACCCAAAATAATAATAATAATAATAAAGAAAACTTAAGAGGCTTTTTCATCTCTTTACATTAGATTGAGTTTCTCATAGTTCTAGGGAGGAATACATAGAATAACTTTTACAGAAATGACTACCTAAAAATATACAAGCACGGACACAAACATGAGGAGTAAAGCCAACATAAAACAGCGCGGTGTAATCAGTATAAGAATCTTTACATGTAGCTCCTTGGTCTGCAGCTTTCTTAATTGTAATTAAAAACATTTCTGGGAAACTTAAGTTAATACAAAAGTCTTTTTTTTTTCTTATTTTACAATCCTGTCAAAACTTGTTTTTTTAAAATATTTTCGAGTAGCAAATTTGAGAAGTTTTTCTGTCATTATATTCTCTGAAGAGAGAACCCCTCCCCTCCCCCGACCACCACCACCACCCCACCCCCACCCCAACAAGATAAAGAGATTTGAAGACAAAGCAAACTGCAATGATAAGACAACAGATCCGAACCAGGTGCTTGATGGACGTTTTAGTGGGGAAACTGGTTTCCGGCGCGCTGCTTTCCACTCAACAAGACGTAGTAGTGTGTTAAAACACAAACTGCTTTTAAGCACTGAAGCCAGATTGCCTGATGACGGTGTGATGTCTGACACGGATGGATGACGTTATATCAAGCATAGACTTACATGGAAGTTATTACCATCACAATAAGAATGATCTAACAGCAATACTTATACATTGACATACTGCAGGTTTCAGGTGTTTTACAGTTCTTACATTAGAAATAATAGAAAAGAAAAAGAAGATACGCCGTCAATTCATAAGAAAAATAGATTGCCGTTAATAAGTGGAAAACAGTGCAAAGAATATTCTGGGGTGTTTTGTTTGCTTGCTTGTCGGTTTATTTTTTAGAAATTGTTTACAAAAATAATAATAAAAAAAAAAATCAAAACAAGTCTAAAACATAGGAAATTAAAAACACACTTCTGTAGCATCTGGTGCTCTGGTCCAGACATGCTGCGTACCACCTCTCTCCAGTAAGGTGTGGGTGACAGTGTGCGTGTGTGTGTGTGTGTGTGTGTTAGTGTGTACATGTGTGCGTGTGTGTGTCAGTGTTGTGTGTGTGTGTGTGTGTGTGTGTGTGTTTAAGATTTAGCGTAGTGGTTCTCAACTCCGGTCCTCAAGCTCCGGCACTGTACAGGTTTTTGTTCCAACCAGGTCCTACAAAAACAAATAATTGAGTTTTTAAAAGACCGAACGTTGAATTTTGACTCTAAGAGTGCACACAGTTTTCTGCAGCCTGCAAAAAAATAAGTTAAATAAAAGCTAAGCATTTCTTCCCTGTGACATGAGCACAACAGAAACAGCGAGGTGCGTCGGCAAAGAAAACGCACGCCTGAGAGACCCGAGGTTGGAACAAGAACCCGCTGACAAGGTCGCCATGGCGAGCACTCGGACAACAGGACATGCCAACTTTGGCTCAAATCACCGTGGCGGGCGATGATGGACACATGCGCACACACCGCCGCCGCGTCAGTCTCACCACAACTCTAAGAGGACCGTCTGCGGCCGAGCAGACAAGGGCCAAGGCTGAGCACCACTGATCATGTGTGAGGGAGCGAGAGTGGGACTCTTGTGAGCTCTATCAGTCCATCGGCTATTGTCTCTTTCCCTAGCCACTCTGCTTTTATCAAGACACAACGGAACAAAACAAACAAAAATTGCTGAACACAAGTTCTCGAGGCCACCGTCCCTGACTCCTCTTGCTAGTGTGTTGGCTCAGGTCGATCCCAGTAGGTTTTTATAAGCACTGAAAAGGGGGAGGGGGGCTGGCTGGGACCTCAGCACTCTACTGGGAAGACTGGGAGTTGTCATTCTTGCTCTCCTGACTGGAGGGAGCCTTGTTGTTCCAGGGCGAGTGTGCCCCCAGTGCAGGTGAGCTGTTGAAACTGTCCTCATCCTCCAGGCCATTCGCCCCATCGTACTGCGTGTTCTCCAGCCGCGTGATCAGACGCTCGTCCTCGTCACCAAACTCCCCTCCCATCAGTGTGGGCTCTCCCACCATCATCACATCCTAAAGGGGACAGCAAGGGCCGGTACATATTATCCCCATAATACAGGGGGTGTAGCGCGGTATGTCTGGCTGCACGGACGGGTTGTTAACTCGGGTTGTATTTTGGCGTGTGGTCAGATAAAAAGGGTTCAAGACCCGGCATTACAAATTCATCTTGTCAAATGAAATGCACCACAAATAACACAAGCTTATATTTGGGGACCCCAATTGTTAAAATCTTGAGGTATTTGTGTCTTCTCATTCTGAACCCCATCGCAACAGGACAATGTGTCGCCAGGAAATCTACCCCGACAGTTCAGTGGTCCGTGTGGCCCTGACTCCCGGCCCCTGTTCCAGGAACCAGGGTCGAGGGGACCTCCCTACTGGCCAGCAGTGGGCATCCCTGATCCTTGGGTGCTGCATCACAGGGGGTTTTCATTCCACCTCGGGTCTCGTTCTCTCAGTCAAACAACCAAGTAAGCAAAGACAGCAGTGTTGCGTGTGTGAATTGTGCGCTCTGATAAGACTCGGTGGTAACTCTAAGTTCATACGGCGGATTTAGAGAGAAAACCTGACCTGCTCCACTGGAAATCAGAGCAAGACAACCCTGCCCCAGGACCCAAAAATATAATATTGAGCACTATTCAGAGATGGAGGTGACTTGTTGCTGCTCTATATAAACCCATTAACCTGTGGCCCTTGAGGACCAGGGACTGCCCATCACTGGTTCATATAAGGGGGTCTACTAACTAAATCTACTCATAGAATTACAGAAATCAACCCCATCCCACTTTGAAAAGCTAAACTTTCTCTATTCTGACCTTCTCTCTAAACTCTAACAGCCTCCGCTCCCACCCACTACATCCACAAATAATTTTCTAACCTCCACCCCCTGTCTCGTCCTTGCTCGGCTGAAAGTAAGACGTGCAGCTAAAAGTCAAGTTGATGTAATGCTTACAGGTACCTGGCTGGAGAGTGAAAAGCTGTTGGCTGGACTCTTCTTTTTGCTGTTGCTGTTGTTATTGCTGCCTCCGCCGGAGCTCACGGTGCTTCCGCCGGACACCTTCCTTTTCCGCCGCTTGTTCGGAGCTTGTCTGGCTGGCTCGGCTGCAAGCAGAGTGAAAACGAGACGACGCGCTCCGTGAACAAGTATTCAAATCTCCACAAATCTGCAGTTTTCTAGGTCAGCTGCAGATAAGAAACTGTCACGCAGCTGTGTGTTGCGCTTGTGTGTGTACTCCACAGCTTGAAGGATTGGCAATTTCAAAAGGTGTTACCTGGAGGTGCTACCATTCTTTGCCACTTTTGGAAGAGGCAGGTCTTCAGGCAGTCTCTGGGGCTCAAACTGTACGTCTTATGCCTGGACATCAACTCCTGCATGGGCTCCAATATCACACATAGCTGTAGGGAAGATTATGAGGAACATGAAGGAGTGTTAGCAGGTTGTTTTGTGAGCGGTTCAGAAAAATAACGACACGATCAAAAGGGGCATTTGCTTACACGGAGGTAGTTGAGTGTGGAGTTGGACAGCCCACATCTGGTGATATTCTTAGCCAGCTGATCGAGCATCTGTGGATCCTGGGTGGTTGGGTTAAAAAGGATGTGATCAGTAAGTAAGTGTATAAACTGTATGAGCATTTGAATGCGTGAGGTTTATTTGCTCTGGAACTCACATGCATAGCCAAAATGCTCCTCGGTAGGACCTCTCTGTGTTGTCTGATGCTGAAGTGCCACGTCTTGATCCTCATCATGTCGTCAAACATGAACTCTAGGTACAGACGGCCCTCAACACAAACCTAACGCACAACAGAGAGACAACAGGTTAACTAACAGAGAGTGGAGGGAAGGCTGTGCATTTCTTATCCCGCTGTGATGTACGTACCTGTGTGAACATAGGTTTGCCGTTCTGTGTCACCATGGTGCACTGGTCGCAGTCGAGAGACACAAAGTTACTGTGGAAGGACTCCTTTGGGTGCTTCAAAACATAGAAGAGCTCAGTGGCACCCCCCTCAAAAATACTTCTAAAGTATCGAGGAATCAACGTCCTGCCGATGGCTGCAGAAAAAAAATGAGAGAGGTCATTAAACAAGCTCAAACAAGCGTCTTAACATTGAAAGAGATAAACTGAACATACACATAAACTAGATATTTTCATATATACTTAATATATATTTCTCTCTTACTGTATCGTTTCGGACCGTCTTCCAGACAGAAAGTGATTGTGAGCATGGCGTCATCTTCAAAAAACTCTGTGGTGAAGGCATCCCACCAGAGATTGTCACAATCCTAAAAGCAGCAGAATAAGGAACAACACTGACTTTAAAAGTTGTTGAACTTTATTGGAGAGTGAAGAGGTGTTTGCTGCAGAGAGGTGAGGAAGATTGTTTTTTTCTTTTTAAATTGATGGACATGAAACCCACTTGTGCTTAAAATTAGTCCACGTACAAAGATAAAGGTGCATGTTTGTGTTGCAGCACGGCTCATAGCGACTACTCGATTTTCAACATAGAAACAGTTGGCACTCCAATTACGTTTTGATCAGATAATCCTATTAAAGGCGGCGACTTCTCCGGCTTAATTTCCCATAAAATCCCTAGCATGGTTAGCTACACATAAACAGCTGCCGGGAAGGAAATCTGAAAACACGGCAACAGTTAAGTGGCGCACAACAGGTACACAGAACGTATCGTTATGGACCATAACAGCAACCGACTTAAAATATTAAACTCTGTTTTGTTGTAGAGCAGGTTCGGTGTTGAATTCTTGCAGCATCGAGGGCATTTTCTCACCTCTGTCCAGTTTTGTAACCTTTTGTTCAGCTCATATATCCGGTAATCTGTCTGGTTCCCGTACGGTGTGGGTCTCCTGAAACACAAAACGGGACGATTCATCACTCTCCAGCTGGACCTGCCTCAGTGCCTTTCCACACCTGCACTGCAAACAAATGTTGGAGGCCGGGACGCTCCTCAAACTACAGCTAACTAAATGCAAATCATATGCGAAATAAAAGGGAAATTAAGCAGAACGGCCTTTTTGTAGATGACTTCCCACAATTACTTATTAACTACGAAGTGTTCTCACCCCATTCCAGGCTCCATGTAAGAGGGGGGGTACATGGGTGTAGGCCTAGGAGAAAAAAAAACCATTAAAAATAAGATATTCCAACAAACACAGGTTATACCAAGCAATTATTTTTATATTCCACATAAATCATATTCCACAATGTCATAGAACAGGATGGGTATAAGTTAAAGGTATCATGTTGTGCCTCTTTTTAACAGGTCAATGAAAGTCTCACATGTCTCCAGAATGTGTCTTTCAAGTTTTAGCTCCCAGTAACACACAGATCGTTCATTTAACTGTGCCTGTCTTAGCTTTGGCTTTAGTCTGGTTACAAACAGGCTGTTTAAGCGTCTGTAGCATTAAATGCAAATGAGCTGTTGCTGTCCATGCCCTGTTCCAGTGGAGGGTGGTGCCTTTCTTATTGCTGCCACTGGATGCCTCAAGCAAAAACACTTGCACGGTTGTGCATCGAATATGCCGCTAAAACGCTAGTTATGGGCTAGTCGGCTGTGTTGAGTTTCTCTGTGTGCTTCACGCAATGGCAACTGGAAATGAATGGCTAATGTTGTGAATGAGGCAATGCTTTTTGGATCGGTCATGATCAGACGTCGCTGTGACCTGTAGTTACATCTCTGGGAAGGTATTTGTCTGGTTTCGGTGTAGATCCTATGCAGAAGCATAAATGTGGCTCAACATATAGGTCTACTCTACAGGGACTAGCTCACTTTTAGAGGTAGCCTCAAGTGGCCAGCTGATGAACTGCAATGTTTTGTCACTTCCTTATTGGCTTAATTTTTTTTTGCCTGGTCCTCAGGGGGCGGTTCGAATCATGCAGCAACCTTTGCTTGGTTGGAACGACATGATTACCAGCCTTATCCCCCTATAACGTCACAAGAGGTGGGTAATCTGAATGGCTTGTTCCAACACATTTCTCATGACGGATTGGGAGAGAAAGGATGAAAGGCAAAGGTCTTATGATCTCTCATATTATGTGTGGTTCTAGACACACTGGAGACGTGTGCATACGTTCAAAAACAATGACTGAAAAGAGAATTATGCTTAAATATTTAGAAACTGAAACAAACAAGTCAGTCTAGGTTTAGAAAGTAGAGCAATGTTATGTGTTAATGTGGCATTCTCTGACTTTATCACGTCTTCTCTATTTTTCCCTTTTAAGTCCAAAACTGTGCAGTGCAGTTTGAAGAATGTGCAATGAAACATCAGCATCAATACCAAGTCAGTAGTCAGGAAAATGTCTAAAAATAAACATGTTGTGTTCTTTAGTAAACGTAACTAGGTCAGTACAACTAATTACATGATCACAACGTACAGACAGATGTTTAAAAAAGGGAATCTGACTGGATTACCGCAAATGGTGTACCAGATAGTATAACCCAGACCTACCCCACATCTCTGTCAAGCATAGCGCCTGGGTGGAAGGGGGGAAAGCTGCCGCCGTTGGGGGGCTCCTTAGGAGAGTACAGCTTGAATGACTTTGACGAACAGCCTGCGCACAAAACCAGAGCAGAGGGAGAAGAGGAGGGGTGGAAAAAAAAGAGCAGAGAATTAAAGGAGATTTAGATTACTTTGGATTTAGCTTCTTTCAAATCACAGCATCATCTAAGTAATCTAATGTTGGGTGATTTTGTCGAGATTTGCTGAAATGAAAGCACGCTGCCAAGAACAATTTCCTGCCGCTTTCATTATCTAATGCATCTTCAATCTGCAAAATGGACAAGAAAACAAATCACCATGAAGAAGGGGGGGGCTGCAATATTTATTAGCCTGCAGAAAACTGAGTAAACAATCAGTGAAATGGGTGGACACAAGCAAACACGGCCTGGCGTGTTCTTTGTGTTTCGCGTACCACGCGCACCATTAGAGGCAACCCTCTTCTTTGCATACAACATGTGTTTCTAACCATGCTCTTATGCACTGTGTTTGTCTCCCCCCTCTAGTTGCCTGTTTTTACCCATCCCCCAACTCCCTATCGTGGCCACTGTTAACCCTTCTCTGCCCGGATACGCATTCATGCTCAAACAAATCGCAGCACTGAGAAAACGTTGATTCTGCATCTCTAATCAAGGAGACCCCTACGCAAGCAGCAACTTTCATATAATTAGGTCTGATCAAAGATATTTCACACGCAAGCAGGCAGGAAAGGCTCAACGCAAGCAGGCTCCAGTAACCCTACGTTTTAACACAGAAGATTTTAAGTTAACGGGATGCATTTATTGGCTACATTCATAATTAGATTTTGCAGTAACGGGAAAATCCTGTTTGTTCCTGTGCTTTCTCCTTTAATAATGCCGCTTGTGTGCGCTCCGCTTGTAAATCTGGTATTCCCAACAGGCACCTGAAGACAGCGCAAGATTAATTTGACTCGCAATTTATGCACAGCAGTTGGTCACTGTCAGCCAGGCAAATGAAAGGGGGACTGTACCTAATTAAATCCAGCAGGGGGAAGAACATGGACTCCGAACGCGGCCCAGTCTAATGCAAACCTAACAGGTAGGGATGTTATTTTAATATCTTCGCGTGGGTTTTTTTTGGGGGGGGGGGGGGGGGGGGATTATGGAAGCCCTGCAGGTAGCCTACTCCACAAACAGCGGTGGTTAACGTCAAATCACACAGAGGGAGAAAAGAACGAGGGTCTGCTTGTAGGACATCCACAACTCCTCCTTCATTTACTCTCAGCTGTGTCTTCCTCGGTTGTGTATACCCAGGAGAGTCACGGCAGGTCATCCTCTCCTCCCTATTACCATGGAGGTTACCCTGCTCAAGGGGCACCCAACAATGGGTTTCTATGCATTACCCCTGACCCCATACACCCACCCCCCCACCCCCCCTCCTTAAACGCAGCCAGCCATTAGCTTCACGCCGCATTCAGCACCATATCGTACGTCTTTGTTCAATTTGATGCTGATCCACGGCATTGTGCAAAACATAATTCCCACTGCAACAAATAAATCCTCCACCGCCTGCTTTGCATCCCAATGTTTGTCACCACATAAAGAATACAAACCTCAGTTTTTTTTTTCTATAATACAACATCTACATCTGAAACAAACCTGCAAAAACGCAGACAGAGATTATTCCCATCTCTGACACCTTGCAGAGAAAGAAGCCATTTCACCAACATTACATGAAGAGGGGGGGAAAAAAAATGTGCAGATTATAGGATCAAGCCTGAGACGCATGCACGAGACTAACATCCAAACATAACATCTTCATGAAAGACAAGAGGATGAAGGAAGCATCCCGAGTTGTGCTCCACTTGACAAATAAGAGATGGATGACTCTAGCCTTCCAAGCGTTCCCGTTTAAGATCAGATGAGCGCTCATGATGCACAGCCACTCCAACAAAGGTTAACTTAACATAATGAGACTTTGGTGCAGACTTTAGTCCGCCCAAACTGTTCAGTGCAAACAAAAGAGCTGCGACCAGAGGATGGCCCGCAGCCAATAAAACATCCAGAGCTATGTGCAAAGACTCCCAACATACTTGCACTGCTCGCTGGCGTCAACTCATTGCTCCGTGTGCGGGCTTCCACGGAGTGCATTTAAAAATGAGAGAGCATTTACTTTAACAGCCGGGAGCAGAGGTAAACTGAGCTGCAGGGCCGCATTCATTAACATAGAAGACGGATGCCATTGCTAAGCTATTAACCTAGTTGCTAAACTACCAGCCGTTTTTTTTAAAAACAACGCAACATCCAGAGCTTGTTTAGCACCGGTTTGAGAGGTTTACTGCGAGGTAGAGGTGCTGGTAAAAGCTGTAAGTTGGAGTTACCTGCAGAGAAACGCGGTGTCTCCTCAACACCTCGGCTCGGTGTTTCTAGCCAGCTAGCCTCGCTGCTAGCCGGAGCGGCTGGATGCGCCGACCGCTGATAATTCACTCCCTCCGACCCGAAACAAGGCGGCGAGCGACGGGGGAAAGTAAAAAAAAAAAAAAAACGCTCCCGCTAGTTTCCTCCGGTTCCGGTCAATTTGCAAAAATCCCCGCTATATGTTTTCAGTGTCATTTGTTCGGGGGGGGAACGGTGGTTGCTATAATGTTCTACTACTACAGGACCCTTTGTTCCTGCCAGCCGAGACACGAACAAACAAAGGCCCCGCCTCCTCAAAGCTCCTCCGCCCATCCCGACACACTGCCCGGACAAAAACAGGCCTACCTCCCCTACAGGGCCCACAATTTGTCTCCACCAAGGACCTTTCTGTGGAATAGCGGCACCCCCAGTGTGGTACAAGGTGGGTCCCCATTCAGAGAGGTACATCAGTTTCACCCTTTAACACACACACAGTTAATCTTAGTCTGACAGCACAACAGCGACATAATCTGCATCAACAAGTTCCAGCTCCTCATTTAACATGTTGTGTTCACACAAATGCTCTTAAGCAAATGGCTTATATATTTTATTAGTGCATTTATTATTTCAAATGGAAGCGTTATTGATATGTGCATTCAGGGAAGTCTCTGCTAGACGCAGGGCCCTTCAGATATGAAAAAATAGGACACCAACCAAACTGAAATGAGTTTCATATGAGCACGGTAATGTAAGATGTCTATTAAGGGAAATTCAAGATGACACAGTAGCTCTTGACATTAACATAAGCAAAACATTTCCGTAAGATTATATATCACAATCAGCGTACCAGATGTTAATCGTTTTTAATAAGAGGACAGATAAATGATGAGTAATAGCATGTACACAGCCTGCATGTGCCAGAATATAGTTAGTATATGCATGATATGTGGAATAGCTGTGGCACAATCTCAGAAAATAATGAAAAAGTTGCACAGAATCTTATTACATCTCTGCCAATTTGATTAGAAACAAATAAAAGCCCTGCGGTATCTGAGAATATTTCCCCCCACCATTTATAAATGATGCATTTATAAAGCTTTTGTTAGATGGGGAAATCTCAGCTCATTCATAATAATCATCCATCTGGAAAGAAGCAAAACCAAACACATGGTATATCTAGGGTTGCTGGATTTATGCAAACTAGTGCTGACAGTCTGTCCCGATGTTTACAACTGCAAAACAAAAATAAAATATTTCCATATCTTTTATTAAATCCACTGACAGTGATTCAAACATTATATTTATGCCCCTCGGAATATCTGCACTAATGACTTGGCTCATGACTCCAATCCTTTAGACCGCAGCCCTGAGCCTGTCATAGCCTCGGATTATGTAAGGGTGTATAATCTGCAGCCTCACTTTTAATCAATAACCGCTCTAATGTTTACAAGCAATATATTTGTAGGCTAGACAACCTTTTGTGGTCTCAAAGTGCATTTAAAGCTCATTTGTCGAGGCTCTCACTTGAGCTGCCAGTCAGTTTGTGGAATTTATATAAGCCAGGAGTGCAGCTGGGGGGAAGTGAAGCAATGAATTTCATTGATACGGTAAACACATCTCACCCACTCCAGTCACTCTCACTGCATAAACTCTATGTCAGACTTGGAGCAGAGATATGAATGCAAAAAATGTTAAGCACCACTGCGCAAATGACATGGTAAATAGAATTTTGAATTTAGAGGCCACAAAATATCTGGTGCGAATTATGGGCTCCATTACGTGTACTAGTAAAATTGAATGTATTCTAATATAACAGTCCTGCACTAAATGCGATCTTCATGACTGTTGTGATGTTCAGTTTATGATGAAACAGCATCAGAAAGGTGGTTATTCAACCATATGATCATTTTTGAGGATGTAGTTTGTGGTGTTATTAACCTGGATTGAATTAAACACAAAACCGTTTCTGTTATTTAGCCTGGACTATTGACTAAAAGTGGAGATGTCAAAATAATAGAAACATGTGTTGTTACAATACAATTCAATAATACTACAAATACATAGCCTCCAAACTGAAAACACCCTTGAATCAACCTGCTCTGATGCTAAATACCATAACCTTCATGAGGATAAAATTCAGACAGCAGGGCTGTTTCACTGGAATGCTGATCTCTTTTTGGATAACCAGTCAGCTGTCTGTGTTGATGGATAGAGACAAGGCGAGGTAGTAAAAGAACAGCACCTCCCTCTGCTGGCAAATGCTGAAAACATCTTCTTCAGTCATCAAAATAGACTCAAGTGGATACAGTAGAATTTATTTTATCTCTGAGGTTGAACTGTATTTACATGCCAAACAGTTTTTTGTTATTATAAACAACATCTAATCTTTTAACGTGTATTGAAATATTTTAATTTCATATTCCACAACTGTAACAATAATGTTTTTTTCATGCACACTTAAGACTGGAACTTGAATTCTTCATTATACATATATGCATACATAAAACTAGTGAAGATGGACCAAATGGTAGTGTGGCTGACATGGCATAAAATATGCAATATTACATGCTCCACGACGGGAGTGTTTCTGCAATGAGAATCCAATTTCATCTGTATTCAGTAAGCATCACATTTACTACACATGTTCACAGAGTACCTGGCGAGCAGAGCTGGCATGCAGCGATAACATTAAATGCAGAATACACAAAGAAATAAGTCCAATTTCTGTCACTGGAAAACTAGTCTTGTACTACACAATCTGATGTACCATCTTTAAATACATATTTATAGCTACCTGGCTCCACAACTACTTTATATGCACTATTTGGGCTGCATAGCATTCAGACTGTCATCCATCCACGTACAGAAAATTATAATGTGATCTCCAGTTGAGATTTAGTATGATACAGGTAAACGACTACAGCTGAAACTGACCTTGGTGAACATTACGAGGTCATTATACACACGCTATCAATGTGTAAACACACCTTTCCCAAAACCTCTCTACACAAACGTATAACGAGAGCGAAGCAGTACGACAATGGAAGCACAGTCTTGTCAGGGAAACCGTTGTGACACCTGACTGGTAGTGATAGCAACAAGGCAGCAGACAGGACTAACGCAGGCTGCACCCAGAGGATGCAACTGTAGCTTGACAAGAGGAAGTTAAAACGACATGTGTTCAAGATAAATCAAAGGATAACAAACGGAAAAAAAAGCTAGCATTCGAATGTCTGTATGAAGGCTGGTCTTGTGGACATTTGCAGTAACAGAGGTCGTTAAAGAGCAAATTAAAGCAAACCTTAGATATTATATTATAACATTGTTTTTTGATAGTTAGGATCTGATGTACTTTCATTTGAACCCCTGTAATAAAAGATATTTTATCTTCTTGTGCTAAGTCCCCAAGAATAAAAGGTGTAGTTAAAAATGTCTCACTAAAATTTGTTGCAAATTTATGCGTGCATTTAGCTCGAGCTGCGCAATCCTAATGTCTCTCTTTAAGCTGAACAACAGAGAGACAGACTGTCTGCAGTGATGATGTAGTGACTAATCGTTGAGCTGCTCCGCGGATGTATAAATAGTGAAACTATGACACAGCACAGGATTTTACTGGAATATGGAAACTTATCTAATCCGCGACACGACACCCTAGATTTGCATTATTAAAATGTCACATCTTAAGCACAAATTCTGAATATTCATTTCGTTTTATGTCACAAATGCCTTTAACAGTCATCTCAACATTTGCTCTATATCAAATCTGTTCCATTCCTCTTGCACAACCCATCTTTGTCACCAAACAGTGTTCACATAGGCTTTATTTATCCTAAATATATAAATCTGCTTGATGATTTCTATACTGTGTTAACACAACACTCCTGAGCCCTAAATAGACTTGAGCCCACACACAGATACCGTGTTCAAACAACTCCGCAACAGTTCCTACACATTTTCTTTTGAAAATAGCTCCCTTTCATGCTGTTACCACCTTCTATTTCAGCCTGTCCTTGGATTTTAAAGACTCTGCAGCTTGCACATCTCTCACAAATACAGGTGTGCTTTCAGAGAAAATGATTTCCTTCCTTCCCTGCCATTTAGCTTCCTCCCCATCCTCTCGGCTGCGTGACACATGCCAGCTTCCTTTTTGCCATCCAGTCGGCCTGCAGCAGATGTGACATCACTACAGCTAGTCTCCACTCTGCAACCCCCCCACCCTCATTTCTCTGACTCCCCAGCATCTCTGTCTCCCACGCATTCCTTCTTTCTCTCTGCCTCTGCACACAGCCATTTTGATCCAGCAAACAAGATCTGAGAGACTCGCTGGTGTAGAGAGAGGAGGGGACGAGGGGAAGAGAAGAAGAGTGAGGAACTGGAGAGGAAAAGAAAGAGAGGAGCAAGGTTTTCAGCGCAGTGAGATAAAGCTGAGGCAGTGGCGTTGTTGTATAACAGTAATCAAAAAAAAAAAAAAAGAAAAGAAAAAAGCCTGGCTGCCATCTTGACTCTGCTTTAAGTCACTTTTCTCCAATCAGGAACCATGTGACTTTCTGCATGAGGTAACACCACTGCAAAAAGGCACTCAATGAGGGATGAAGGAGTGACAGAGAGGGTGAAAGAGGAAGAGGGGGAGAGAGTGAGATGAGGAAGGCAGAAATTGGAGGGAGGGGTTAGAGTGAGATGGGTGAGAGACTGAGAGAGTGGTGAGCAAAAGGGGAGCGAATGCTTGAGTGGGTGCATGTGAGAGAGAGAGAGTGTGTGGGGTGGGGGTATCTTCAGCTCACAAGCAATCTATTTTTACCATTTAGCCTGAACAAAGGATATGATTGGCTCCGCTGTGTTAGGACGAATCTCCTTCATGCGAGGAACAAAACCTTGAAAAGGCTGATTCACATGGAAGTCACAACAACAGCAGGATGTCACAGCTTTGTCAATGAACTAGACAGACAGGAGAAGTCTGTTCTTGATTATTGCTTTCGCTCTACCACATGCAAATATGCTCAGCTCGAATTCCCCAGTTATATAATATTCTGACCCAATAACCAAACAAAAATGACCGCAACCATTTGACAGGGAAAAGAGATGTTAGAATGCGAGAGCGGGTTTGTTTTTACAATGCACATTCACACAGGAACGATTAGGAGGATCGTCCATCTACCATCATGCAAGAATGTAAACAAACCAGCCTTCAAATGTAATGATTTACAGCGCATGCACGGGGAGGGAGAGCAAAACTGCAAACCGGTGTTGATCAATGTTGCTCTGTGGTTATCTGAGAGATCCACAAGCCCATGCTTGTTCTCATGAAGGCGTACGTGCGTGCTGTACATTTCCAAGCATGCTGCCTGCGTGTGCAAACGTTTGATTGTTGGTGCACAACATGCACAAGGCAGATCTGTGTACATCCCTTGAAAACATGTGGATGCCATTAAAAGTTTCTGTTCCGCGGTAAAGTCTGTCAATAGAGGGAGCGAAGGAGGAAGAGATACAGGAAAATTACGGGAGGGAGCCGGAGAAGAGGGAAGATCTGAGAGGAGAACATCAAGCACAGGCCTAACATTATTCCATCTGATAGCCGATTGCCAATGAATCAGAGCCGGCCCATTAAAATGATACTGACACCCTAATTCAATCTGTCCTCTCTGAGATCCCCTTAGAGCAGATGCTACGATTCAATTTCTGTTTCATACTCGCTCCCTTGTGCGGCGCGGAGCCCGTCCCTTGGCACCAAGAGGCTTTTTACCGTGCACAAGGCAACCATCTCTGTAGCCTGCCCGCTCTCAGCGGGATACCGTTGAAGAGAAATTGCTCCAAAGTTGAAAAAGGATCAAACACTCCATGGGAGAGAACAGATTATGAGATCTACTTGATAAAAAATTGCCAAAACATTTTTGCCTGCCAACGACTAACATGTGCAGACAGATTACACTAGATTTCCTTCCTCTTGCTCTGATACAGTAGCACAAGAGCCAAGTGTAGATGTCGAACACCAAAAAAGTGCTTTAGGATGATAATGTTTTATGTAACCTTTACTTAGAACAAGAGATTCCAGGAAAAGGCAAGCACAGGAACCACATTAAAAACTGAACACACACAGGAATGCAAAATGCAAAGTCACAATGACAAAGAGCTTTGTAATGACAAAAATAATTTAATCTCTTAGTTACTATAAATCTAAAGTATCTCCATTAGTGCTTTAAACTCATCAAGGGAAGACCAACTTCGCAGCAAGTCTACGAAAGTACTTCTGACTCGTTCAGTTCTGATTCATGGGACAAACAGTTTCTGTGACTCCAAGCAGTGATTTCACATATAAAAGCACAAACTGCCAAGAAACAAGCCTGAAAGAGGGTGAAAAGAGTCAGCAAATGTAGAACTTATTGATATCTTAGTGCCTCTGTGTGTGGCGAAACTCAAAGAGCCATTGATCTGCTGCACAGCAAGCTAGCGTGACTGAGAGGTGGCGAACAACTCAATCTGAAAGCGTGGTAGCCTCAGTCTGTAACCTTGTTTTAGGACATGTGTTCAGAGTGTAGTCGCTAACACACACGCTCACCGCACGCACAAACTCACGCAGCTTGACGCTGGCCCGAGGGGGCTTTGCAGCACTTTTACATAAGTCATCTTTCTGACAGCACCACTGAGCACAGACACGGAGGAGGAAAGGGGGAGAAGAAGGAAGAGTGGGCACTCACCGGGACAAGCGCAACCTCCCACAGACATCTTCTCACATGTTGGGCTCGTCTCTGAACGAAACAGCTGCACTCAGTCCACACGCTGCTCGCATGGGCTAACTCTGAGGAAAACAACACAGGACGGAGAGGGGTGGAGAGATAAGAGGGAGTGGTACAAAGCAGGGCATGTACAACACAACTACACTCCTCTCTCTCTCTCTCTCTCTCTCTCTCTCTCTCTGTCAGAGGCAGGAAGTTGGCAGTGGTGCTCAAGCTGCATCATTAATAGGCATATTGCAACACAAGTGGGAGGGAAAATGAGAGAGGAGTGAAAGAGGAAGAAAGAGCCTTATGTGAGACAGGAGTAAGTAATATGGAACGGAGTGAGGGAGTGAAACGGAGAATGCAGGAGGGAGGCAATTAGAGCAAAGGGGAGGAAAAAGAGAAAACGAACAAGGTGTGTGTGTGTGTGTGTGGCAGTGATGCATCGTCTATTTTTGCCCAGTGCTGCTGTGGGAGATAAACATACTCAGTAGGAGCCCAGAGGCAGAGGGTCATTACCGGCAAACAAACACACATGCCCAGGCACACACTCACTAACACACACACCATGCCTCATGTATGACAGACTTCCATCTCTCTTTTTCTCTCCCTCTCTCTCTTTTCCTTTTGTTTTTCTGCCGCAGAGACAGCGCCGGTGTTAATCACTACAGACAGTATCGATTAAAAATGCAAAGCCCACCTGGAGCGCTGGGACACTGGAGACCCATGGGAGGCAGGAAGCGCGTGCGCGTTCAGTTTCTCTCACAACAGACAGGAGCTGCATGTAAACAGTCTGGCTCGACTCCCTCTCTCTCTTTTTTTTAATCGTGCTTCGCTCTGTCAATTTAATCCCCCTCGCCCTGTTGATATTACCTCAACCTTTCTGCGGCTTGATGTGATTGTGTTTCATTTCCTTTCCCTCTCCCCGCCTCTCTGGTCTCCCCTCCACGTTCATCCCATAACTTCACTTGGCTCGAGCGTGCCCCGTTCTCCGAGCCAATAATCTCATAATCTCACACTTCACTACACAAACACAGAGGCACATCTGACTCCCATGAGTTGGATGTCTTTGTTGCCTCGTGTATCTGATCCTGTCAGACGGATGACGGTCGTATTATTGAGTTATTGTGACTGAATGTAAGAAGACGCACACATCACACACAGCGCAAGCAATGACTCCTTAACAATGATATGTCTGCACTACCTGGAGGGGGAAATTAATATTTAATTTAAAAAACACATCCATGTATTGAGGCAGGTATAACACTTGAAAACTACATGTTGCAACTGAGAGTGTAAGACGACCAAACATGGATAAATTGAACTGTAAGCTCAGAAATAATGGATAAATATTTCAGATCCAGAGCTGCGTTATGCATAAATGGGTTTAATTATGTACAATGTGTTATAAACTGATAGCTGTATGAAAAAAATTGAAGAATACGTGAATTCAAATCAAGATAAATGTCACATAACCCATGTTTCAGCACAGATTGGTTTCAATATAGCTGCAAAAGAAGATCCAAACCACTGGTCTATTATCTCCATGTACCATAACAAAGCCCCCTCCCAAGTGAGTTGAAGCCCCATTTAACAAACCTCAGATCGCTGTTTTCTGTCACTCACAACCAACAGACGAACAAAAGACAAACAACTGTCTCCGCTGAAACGAAAGCTGACAGGCGCATTCCCCGCACACCAGCGCACTGGCAGAGGCATCACAGTTAAATGTCATACACAGTGTCAGACACCGCTCTCAGGACCAAGACACAATGAACAACCCCACAGGCCTCCCCTTTCCTTTCCCCCTTTACTTGTCTTCTCCCTCACCTCTCCTCGTTTTGTACCTTCCTTTTTTTTTACCTCCTCTCTGTTTAAACAAAGTCTGAGTCATCTCTGTTTGGGTTTCTTTCTTTCTTTTCTTTTTTTGTGCACCTTGCAGGTCTCGATCGGTCGCCTTGACATTTACAGAAGATTCTGTGAAATGGTGAACAGCATGAGATGTTAGAGATGGAGAGAGAGAGAGAGAGAGAGATCCCCAGTGGTGCAAGAAAGAGAAAAACATGGGGAGAAAAAGAGGAGGGGTATTTGAATGTGATTTGGGAAATGGCTTCTGTTTCCAGGAGTGATAAGGCTTTGAAGCCGAGGCACTTCAGCACTAACTGCACTGTTGGGCATGCTCCTTTCGCTCGCTCTTCTCCCACACCCCCCCCCCCTCTCTTGCTCTCCTGCTCTTCTTGCAGATACAGAGATTCCCGCTCTGTCAACACGTCCACACATCGCTCAAAAAAAAAAAAAAGGGGGCTCTCAGAGAATAATGAAGTTCCCCCTCTGCTCGCCTCCTCCACTCCACTGTGGGAACACGCAGCAGCAGTTCCATAACACTATGTGACAGACGGCAAAGTGCCTGCACACAGACGCACTGGCTGCTCGGCTCACTGAGCAGAGCACCTCGTCTTAGCGTGTTGTCCTCCTACAGCGGGCGACCACTTGTTCAAACGCACCTCGCTTCTTCTCGCTTAAATGTTTTAAAAAGACTATTGGTGGCTCATGTGAGTTCACGCCATCAACGCTTGTCTCTCTTTTGTCTTGCAGGTGTTCTACGCCTCCCCCCCCAACCCTTTCCTCTGTCCTTTCCCTTTTTCACACTCTCTCTAATAGGTAGCCACTCTTAAATACCCTCCATATCAGTGCTTACCTTTGTCTTCCTCTTTCTTCTCTCCCCACGCTCACTCGAGAAAGTCCGCTCAGGTCAGCCACGCAGAGGAAACCAAGCTGGACAGGCAGAGGGGGAGAGAGAGAGAGAGAGAGGGAGGGAGGGAGAGAAAGAGAGAGAGAGAGAGGGAGAGGGAGAGGGAGGAACACTGTGATGAGCAGATGCAGATAGGAGCCACAAATGGAGGAGGCATATAGCAGTGTGCAAATTAGATGATGAGAAGGAAGGAAGGAAGGAGGGAAGGAAGGATGGGAGGAAGGAAGGATGGAAGGAAGGAGGAGGTGGAGGAAGAGGAGGGGAAAGAGGAGAGGGGAGGCGAGGGGGGGGGCAGCTCTCGGCTGCACTGGTATGAATATGACGCAGAGGTAGCAGCCAGAGCCACTTCTCCTCTCTCTTCTCCTCCAGCCCCATCCCTCCTTACCCACCGAGAGAGAGAGAGAGAAAGAGAGAGAGAGAGAGAGAGGGCACTGTATCCATGGCAACGGCAGAGCAGCGGTAGGTAGCAGTTAGGGAGTGCGCTGGGGCCACGGTGGTGTTCCTCTCTTTCTCCGACTCTCTCTCTCTCACACACACACACACACACACAGACAAACTCGTAAGTCTTACAGCGCCCACGGATGCACAGCACACAGCCTCTGATATACACCGAAGCTGGGAAGGAAGCACGGGCAGCACAGATTCATTAGGACATAATGAGAAGCAGACCGCTCGGGCCTGTTGCGTCCCAGGAAACTTAGGGGAATCAGAGACCGGGGAAGTTCATTATACTGTAAATGCAGGGGAGAGCAGTGAGGAACGGCAAAGCTAATGGAATGAATAACTTTTGTATTGATCCTGACCGTGGAGTTTACTCCTCACCACATTAAGTGCAAGACAGGGATAATGTGACACACTTGCAAGATCAGTGATTTCATCAGACCATTCCAGGACTTCACGGGCGACATTTACAGAAAGCAGCAAAATAAACATTCAAATGGAAAGACAACTTGATTTAAATATGCAAAACTGCTTTCCAGATATCTAGTTAATCGTTCATGTCCTGCCTAACCGCAGCTATGGAGCATATCATTTTGTCTAAAGCGACTTTCCCCGGCTATCCACTGTTTATTTGTGTAGCTCAGGGTTCTTTGCATGTGTCTAGGAAGAGCCAGATGATGAACTACAAGCCCTTTAAGTGTCTGAAAAGTAAACTAAACTGATAATATATGTTTAGATACTACATGGAACCTATCCAAATGTTCTTCACATAGTCAGTGAGTCTCATAATTGTTGCCTCTGGGATTCCTGGATCCATGCCAGAGAAGGCAGACACAAAGGTAATATGCATAACCTGATGTGTCTGTTGTTTTGAGGCCAATCTATCTGGGGACGCTCTCTCAAAGTTACCGTAAGGCGTGCGTAAGCTCGGACTCAGCAGGAAGTTGGAGGAGATTTTAAAACTTTACAAATGGCAGCGCCGAAACGAAATGAAAAATATTAAACGGAGGCAGAAAAGGTGGTAAACCTCAATGGAAGACCGCGGAGTGTAATGCATGTGTGCTTGTGGCTGGGCTCACCTCTAATCCATTTCTACCTGTGGGACTCAGGGAATTGCCCATGGCTTTTCTATGCCATGCAAGACGAATTCTGATGAAGAACACATCGCCCCCCACTTTTGTATTTGACCCAGTTTAATCTCCACCTCTCTGTTTCCTATCTTTTTGTTCACTTACTATAGTTGTCCTTCACAAAAAAACACTTTTGTGAGGTTTGTTTGAGCAGTGCGGGAGGTTTTCATAGTCGTAATTCTTTGGGCAATTATTGTTTTGTATGTGGCTTTTTCAGCATGTGTTATACCGACCAAAAAATCTTCATAAGCTATGAGTTCATAAGTTCGCTGATTGCTAGAAAACAGAGGGTGTCATGTTAAACGTCTGCTTTGTTTGCTAACATTATTTAAATACAAGCTCGTGGTCATACCAGACCGTGTAAGGTCGTAGCATGAAAACGTCCCGTTCAGATCTTTGCAAATGTGCCTTTAGCTTCTTTGAAATCGGTTTGTATGATTCGTTTCCACATCCATCAATAGCGATCCATAGTCAGTGTATTAGTACTGGCACAGAAGCCAAGTAGTAAACTGGTGTGGACGAGGTCAGCACATGGAAATAATTATTTCACGTGTGAGCTACAGTCAGGCCCAGAAATATTTGGACCATGACACAATCTTCAGGATTTGGGCTCGGCATGTCACCACATTGGATTTGAGATGCATCTGAAGTGCAGACTTTCAGGTTTAATTCAAGGGGTTGAACAAAAATAACCTATGAAATGTTTAGGAACTGCGATATACAAAGTCCCCTCAAAGTTTCCTCCGATGCTTTGCCAGGCTTTTACTGCAGCTGTCTTCAGCTGTTCTTTGTTGGTCCTTCTGCCCTAAGTTTTGTCTTAAGCAAGTGAAATGTGTGCTTGACCGGGTTGACATCTGGTGAGTGACTCAGCCATTGCAGAATGTTCCACTTCTTTTCCCTCATCAAAACTCATGGGTTGCTTTTGCTGTATGTTTTTGGGTCATTGTCCATCTGTGCTGTGAAGCACTGTCCAATAAACTTTGCTGCATTTGGCTGAATCTGAGCAGAAGGTATATCCCTATACACTTTGTCTTCTGTCACATCATCAAGAAACACTAATGACCCAATGTCGCTGGAAGCCCTGCATGCCCATGTCATCACACTGCCACCACCATGTTTGACAGAAGATATGGTGTGCTCTGGATCATGAGCTGTTCCAAGCCTTCTCCATACTTTTTTTTCCATACTCCATACATACTACATCCTTTTCCCATCATTCTGGTATAGGTTGGTCTTCTGTGGACGTCCAGGCCCTTTTGAGTTCCCGAGTTCACCAGTGCAGACTTTTTTTTTCTCATAATGTACCAAACTGCTGCCAAATTTCAGCCACTCCTAACATTTCTGCAATCTGTCTTGGATTTCTTCTTTTTTTCTTCAGCCTAAGGATGGTCTGTTTCACTTCCATTGAGATCTCCTTTGACTGCATGTTGTGGGTTCACAGCAACAGCTTCCAAATGCAAATGTTGCACCTGGAATCAACTCCAGACCCTTAATTGATGATGGACTAACGAGGGAATAGTCCATGCAGCCCATCAAATAGCTTCTGTGCCAAATGTCCAATTACCTTCAGTCCCTTGAAAAAGAGGTGACTACATATTAAGGAACTGTAACGCCTACACTCTTCCTCCAATTTGGATGTCAATATCCTCAAACTGAAGCCGAGAGTCTGCACTTTAAGCCCACTCATGTTGATTATATAACTGATCTTGAATATGTTTTGGTAAACAGCTAAAATGTCAAAACATGTGTCAGTGTCCAAATATATATAGACAATATATGAGAATATTATCACCAGTTTACCTTGCTTTCAGGATGGGAACAAGCTCTTCCAAGCCACCAGACTCCATTGCCAAAAACTGTAATTTTACATCATTTTACTGGTCTACTGTTACCTCAGTCAGTTAGTTTGTGCTATTGAGTGACACTGATGCGTTAAAGCTTCAGTTCTATCTGAATTTCCATCTTAAAATACTAAAATCATAATGTAACCAATCAATATCAACAAAAGTATGAACTGTTAGTCATAAACATATTTCTTGTCAGTAGGTGTGGCGGCTTTAACTGCACAAAAATGCAGCTCAGTGAGAAAGAGAAACCATGTCCACACAAATGACTGACGTGTCCTTCAGTCCTGGAGAGCCCTCTTTACTTTGTTATTTCCACACTCACTGGAAGTGTGGGAGAACATGGAAATGAACCAATAAACTGTGTTATAGGCTCTGCCAATTAACCACTTCTAAAAATTACATATTTTTACTTTGAAACTCTAATTAAACCTCTTGCTTTTGGTTGAGAAACGGTTCTTTCGGTTTTAGGTTTCTTGCATTTTTGTGTTTGTTTCCCACTGAACTTTGTGTTTTGGTTATCTCTAGATAATATGTATACTTGAACATACCAACCCACTGATAAAATGTTGCATATTCCACACCCAATTTGATATCATACTGGTATTATAACCAGCGCAATTAAATGTTTGTATATTCATTTTGATCCCAAATGCTTGTTTACACGTTATAAACATTATTCAAATGTCAAAATGGTTGTATTTGAGTTATTTCAACCTCTAAATCACATGACATGTGACTGAAGGCCCTTCATCGCATGGTAGAGACTGTAAAGGAAAGAAAAGATCCATTACACATATTTGAATATTTCCACTGGTTGTCGTCACTGAGTGCTGTGAGTTTTGCTGGGCTCGTTCTAGTGTGACCACATTCTTGGAAGAGTGTGAATATGGCAGACAGAATATTTGAAACATATTTCACAAGCCTATACTGGAATCTATTGCAATGATCAAGCATTTCAGATAAAGAATATTGCTGTGTGCAGCTGTAGTTTTGCACATTTGAAATAGCCAAATTTGAATATATTAATGATAACATTGGACAAATTGATTATTTGATTAATTTACATTACTTAAAAGAAACCTGTTGCACATAGCCTATTTTTTCCTTTATGTTTATCACAAACTTACTTACTTATACATATATTTAGTCTCACTTGTCATTGTTAACACTTTGCCTATGGCCACTATAGAATAGTATAGCAAACCTCTAAAAATAAAAAAGTATATGCATGGGGTTGGTCATTTTGTGCATTTTCTCCACAACGGTCACACATGCAAAAATAAAACGGTCAGACAGCACAAAGCAGGAAGTTGTGGGCGTTTCTCTCTCTCGCACACTCACAACTTTATTGGCAATTGCACAGAACACACACACACACACAAAAGAAAAGAACAAATTAATTTACAAAAACAGCAAATGAGAACAGAGAGAGGTATCAACAAATAATAGTGAAAAACTGAGGGGAAAAAAACGATTAAGAGAACTGAAGAAAATACAATTTGCTGATGTAAAACTATATTTTTGGATGTGTTGTAGACAAAATGCACACAATGAATATATATATATATATATATATATTTGTTGTTGTTGTTGTTGTTTACTATACCAAAGTTTTATCAATGAGCAAATAAATAAGCAAGTTAGGTTAAATACATATGTATAATGGATACATTTGTGATTACACAACACACAAATTGGAAATGTATTGTTGTAAAACGGTGTATAGTTATAAGTTTCATTCTGTAGCTTAAAACTATGGGGAGCGACCTCATGTTGAAAAAAACAGGAACTCGTGGAACTACAAAGAAACGTGACCACGCAACCTCTGACCCGCGCCGTCATTTTGCGTCATTTTGCCGGGAATCTCGGACCACGTGTCTAGTGCCGGCGAGCTTCATCCTCCAATGAGCGATTCACTACTTTTCATTCCGAAACGAGTCCGGGGTAGGGAGTATACACTTTCAAGATGGCGGCGCGGTGGGGAGCAGGCGAGGAGACTTTAACTGCGTGCAATATGGAATTTTTCCCTATGGATACACTAGACGAGGTAAAGGACATGTTTTGTACTTTATTCCCCAGCGTGCAACCCCACTGTTACTAGTTTTGTGTGCGTTTTTTAAGAGGAAAAGCAGCGCGTGGTGCCTGTGTGAGTTGTACACTGCGCATGGAAAAGTGACACGTGGATGCAACCGTACTATCACTGTTAAAAACTTATCCAAAAAGTGCTTATTGGTTTGTGCTGCTTACAGCTTAATACATATCTATTCATTTATTATGATAATTCTTTGTTATCTTGGTGTGCCGGCATGTGTAGCTGTCTTAATGCTAGCAGACTCACTAATGAACGAGGCAGGTTTACTCCCTTATAATATAGACAGTCGTTTAAATAAGTCAAGTGACAGTTGTGTATAATAAATAATAGTTCACCTGACATGAGCACAGGTTGTATAATTGACACTAACAATGCGTTTTTAAGCTCCTTCTGAGGGTTTTTGTGTAAAAGTGCTGTCCCATCAACTGACTGATACACACGTGGTAACAAACACTGCAGCAGCCCGATCAGCCAGTTTTTTCATAACGACAGCGTGGATGTGTGCTCGATTAATTGCTTGACCGTGGATTTGCAGTCCTTTTCGGCGTGGTGTAGTTTATAGGCTTCATGCCAGCACATTGCAGTGATGTGTCATCAGATCGGTGGTGCTGCACGAGGCGATTAAGGTCTTTTTCCTTTTTAATAACGTGATTTGCAGTCGGGACACACCTGTGCGATTACCTGCCCCCGATACGTGTGGTGTCGACTTTTTTTGTTTCAAGTTTTCATTCAAAAATCATCGCGTGCATCCACATGCGGTTTATCCGTGGGGAATCACATGTTGAGATTTCTTCACACATGCGCAGAAGAGGCATTCGGTTGAAACGCGCACGCTGTCAAATGCGAGTTTAGGAATGAAAACCTGCACTTGCTGAAATGTTTTGCGCAAACGTGTGCGTTAAAATGAAGAGTTTCTGGTTAAAAAAATATCAGGCAGGAAGAGGGATGAGGGCCCTGATCTTGTTTGTTGTAGTTCAACACGTGGGCTAGGTGGCCTCCCTTTGGACGGGGTGAGGCAAGGATCAAATATGTCTGCGCACTGAATCCATGTGTGGACGCAAACACGTGGGACACTCAGTAGTTTGCAGCACGTTTAAATAAAAGTGCATACCGTTGTCATTTACTTTTACATGAGATCTACAAGCTGTATTTAATGTAGTTTTGTATGTGATTCAGATTTGATGGAGTTTGACGCCCAGTGAATAAGAATAAGAAAACCTTTATTTGTCCCACAATGGGACATCGCATGGGATCTTGCACATTTTAACCAATTAATATAAATAGACTTGTTTAAAACTGAATGTTTGTTTGTACAGGGTATTTGTTATAATGTTTAATTTCCGAATTAGTTTGAATTTAAAATACAGTTGCTAATTTGAGTGTGTGTTTTTTTTTTTTTTGTTTGTTTGTTTTTTCCATTTCTACATAGGTGTGTATGATTCAGACTATATGGAAAAATATATATATATATAGTACTTTGTTATTCTCCTTCAGGCCGGAACTGAAAACATGTGGTCTCCCTTGCCCTCTGGGGTTTCCTTTTCAGACTCTCATTTTTTTTAAAACGCCTCATACCTTAGGCTCATTCTCAACCACAGCCACCACCCAACTTGTACACAACAACACATTTTTATTATATTATATATCTACATCGTCATATGTGAATGAATCTCGTGGTAGAAATCCATAAAGACAACAGCGTCTTGCTTATTTTTTTATAAAAAGCTTCTGACTGGAGCAGTAGGAAGTTGTTGTGTATAAATCTTTGTTTTTAGCAACAGCTATTTGTGTCCGTCCACCCCACCACTGTGGGCTATGTATTTGTTATGGTTTCTTGCAAACAGATCGATTTGGCCTGTTGTGCTTTTTCCAAAACAAACTCTTTGTTTGTGTCTCTACTACAGACTGAAGAGTTGAGCTCTGGAGAAGCTCTGGAGGCCCTTCAAAGCTGCTTAGACCCCTCCATCCTCTCCATCTTCGAAGACACGCCAACAATTGAGGCAAGACTGATTTTGCATGGTTTGAGCAATCAAAGAGAAATCTATGATGTCTAAGCGTTTGTTTACACTGTCCGATATTCATGCTTGTTGTTGTTGTGGCCTTTATTTAGACTAAAGGACTTGATGAGGAGAGCGAGGCCACGCTGCTAACCGCCCTGACGGAGATACTTGACAACGTAGATGACGAAAACCTGTCCCCATTTGACACACTGCCTGACTCAGACCTTCTGTCGGGTCAGAAGGGCAGGGAACACTCTCCGGTTAGTGCCCAGCTGTTGTAAATTACTCTCAAAGTGTCCCACAGATTCCTGTTCCCGACATCCCCCACCTGGCCTTTGGGCAGTGAAACTCCTCCTCCCCTGTGTGGTTCTAAACATACTTCTTGCCCTCTGAGTCTATAAATGGTTTAATGTTTTTGTTTGTCTTTTTCCCTCTAGCTCAGGAGATTGCTCTGTTTGTCCCGTTCCCCGCAAGAGAAAGACACGCTATGTAACACCAGACCCTTTTCAACTGGAAAGGTAGGTTTTCCCCCACTCATACTAACATAAACTTGTACAGCAGATAGATGTCAGATTTTGACAGGACACGTGTCTTCCTGTCTGTACCCAGAGCCTCCCCAGGATGCTGGCAGACTCTCTGCAGAGGAGCGATGGGGAGGAAGAGGAAGACAGCTCCCTCACTCTGAGCCCAGTGGGGCAGGATTCCTGTCCAGACAGTGACTTGCTAGACTGGGAAAGTTTAACCCTCCCGCTTCCTGTCACCTTTGAGCAAGAGGGTGAAGACGGTGTTTCAGTTAGCCTGGGGGACTTGGTCAGGCAGATTCACCCATATTGTATGACCATATGTGTGGAGAATGAGGAGGGGGAACAGATGTTGCCCGAAGGTGGCATATTACTAGAGGTTGTGGACCAGGGGGAAAACGGAGAGCCAATCCTGGCCATCCCAGACATGGACCTCCCGGTGTCTCTGCCACCCAAAGAGCTGCCTTCAGAACAGAAAGCTTCTGATGAAGCAGAGGAAGAGGCGGCCTCTGACAGTTCAGAGCATATCGTTGTTGATGACGATGAAGACGATATAGTGGTCAACGATGCTCCAGTGAAAATTTCAACACCAGGTTTGTGTTCAGATGTTAAAGATGAGACGATCAAAAGACAGAAGGAAGAGATTAGAGAGAAAAGCCCCTCTAGAAGGAAAAAGAAAAAGAAGAGTAAAGAACAGAGCCACCCTAACCCCGAAGAGAGAAGGGTTCTTAGGAGTGGCTCTGCAAGGAAGCCGGCTCAAGAGTCGTCCAGAAAAACCGAAAAGAAGTCGGTTAAACAAGAGAAGAAACATAAAGCCGCAAAGGTTCCTGTTGCCACAACTCCAGCTTCAACAATAACAAAACCTAAGGAAATGGATCCATGCCATACTCAAACCACAGTTACAACACTATCACATGAAATGAATGTCAACGTTGCCACATCCCGGTCACCTAGACAGGACACAGTTAAGTTAAGCGCCAGCCCTGTGCCGAGCTGTTCAGCCACAGCTTTGAGCCCCCAACAGCCTGATGAAACACCTAAAGAGCAGGCAGTGACCCCCGTCGAGCATAAAGACTCATCAGCAGCTCCTTCTGCTTCCCTCTCCCCGGAGTCCCCCGAGAGCCCTACTGCTGCTGCAGCTCCTAGCCCTGCGACTCCCCAGGTGACACAGCCTGTTAGTGAGGCCCTCCCTCCCGTAGCGCTGCCAGTCCCAGAGCCAAAACCCAAATCTCTCAGTCTGGCAGAGTACAGGCGCCTCCGACAGCAGAAAAAACCCGCTCCGGTGGAGAAACAAGACGACAACAGCACCAAGTGGCCCTGCCTCCCGGAGCTTCCTAAAGAGCTCCCCCCTATTCCCTGCCTGCCTGACCCCAGCCCTAGGGATCCTCGACGCCCTGTCCCTCAGGTGGCAAAAAAGGAATTGGAGGAGGTCCGACCTGCCTGGCAGCCTAAGGGACCAGCTGCGCCACCCACTCCTGAAGCACTGCTGATACCACCATCCTACATGGTTGCCTCGTCCAACAAAGTTTCAGCTGCTGTGCCTGTTCCTAAACCCCAGCCAACACCTGAACCTTCCAAGCAACTCCAAAAGCCCAGCGCTCCTCCCGCTCCTAATTCAGTGAAGAACTTAGCCCCACATCAACACACCCCTGCTCAGCCTGCAGTGCCTCAGAGCTGTGGGTCTCCAGCTTCTTTAAAACCCGCTGCTCAAGTCATGACTTCAGCAGATGGGAAATGTTCTGCTGCACTTTCATGCGGAAAGGAAGTCAAGGAAGTGCCACGAGCTCAACCTGTACCCCTTAAGTGTGTAGAGAGCCTTAAGACCTGTCCTAAAACCACTACAGATGTAATCAAAGTCACTGCTGCTACTGGGTCTGTTCCCAGCGCCCCCCAGAAGACCACTTTTGTTTGCCAGAAGGTGCCTGATAGCAGGTCTGCCAAACCCTTAGCCAGTGGTACGCTACTTTTAGACTCGCAGAGTCTGAAGCCAAAACCTGTTGTGCTTGAAACTAAAGAGAAACCCCAAAGAGCGAAGAGTCCCACACAGGAACTGATCGAGGCATTCACTAGTGAAATAGGTGAGCCTGATCGCAGAACTGTCAGTTGTTTCATTCAGGAATCGCCCATCATTTTGTCAAGACTGAAGACGCATATTTTTGTGTTATAATATAAAGTAACATGATTTTTTTTTTTTTTTTATAGGCATTGAAGCTGCTGATTTGACCAGCTTGCTGGAGCAATTTGAGGAGACGCAAGGTAATTAATAATTCTCCAGTTTACTCTTAATCCATTCTGTCCGCTCAGTTTTTGAAAGTGTTGCACTCAAATCTTTTTTTCCCTCCATGCCAAAATTTAGGCATGAGGTCTAGCCAGTAGCTTAGTGTGTCACATAGTTTAGGACCAAGCTAAATGCTGTCAGGGTATCAATTTTCCCGGTTTCGTAATAGTGGGACATGGCACACATTATTGCCGCTCTATCTTTAGTTAACAGTAGTCGGTAGAAAGACGTGAAGGGGCTGCAGGAGCTCGATTAATAACAAACCACGGCAGTTATGTTTTGACACACTTCACATTAACAGTCCAACAAAAGTGACCTATGGAACGAAGATAGTATAGCGTGGTTCGTATGAACTTAAAGCTTATCTGTGTTCAACGATTAAAAGATTGTGTGGTGCTCGTGTTTTAAAATGCCAGGACTTTTTTTTTTTCATACTGAAACGTTCCCCTTTAAGAGAGATGGATGCTGCAGGGGGGCATCGAAGCTGCTTTGTGCTCCTGTCTGCTCAGCTGCTGGAATTCTGCCCCGTCCGCAAATCCATTTAACTCTCGCCCTTCTGTCTTTGTTTGGGCGGATGTACAAGGCCGGCACACCTCTTGACAAGTGGTTGGACTATGTGCCGTTACTCCTGTCAATGCCTGCGTGTAAACACAGCATGATTATTGTTAAAATTCTGTTGAAGATACAGTGTGAACTGATATTATCCAGCATATATTCCTGCATCTACACAGACGGTCTCATCCACTCAGTTGTCAGTCTACATTGTTACGTGCTCCTGTCTCCTGTGCTGATGCCAGTATTTCCTTCTTCCTTTTCCCTTCAGCCAAAGAGGAGCAATGTGTGCCGGAGGTCTCTGGTAGAGCAGCAGCTGTAGGAAACTCGAGGTGAGTTACCCTACAGCCTTCAAGCTGCTCTGTGTGAGTGGTTGATGGTTTCTCTGAAAGAGTGAAACCTGTTTGCTGCGTGTATGTGTGGAGGGGACACAAGTCCACATTATGCCAAGACCTACCGCAAACCCAGCCGTTGTCTAGCAACACTGATGGCCTTATCGGTTCGGAATTCAGTCTGAAGACCAACTGAGGTGGGAGCTACACTTTGCAACTGCTATACTGACTCGTGTGCTTGCCTTGCAGCATTGAATTGGTTCCAGAGAAAACAGTGGTGGAGCGTGTAAGAGCTAGTGACCTCTCAAGTACTGCAGGTAATACAGCTTATTGCCGTCAACATGAGTCCATTTAGTTCAAATGGCAATGCCTTGGCTAGAGTTTTATATTTATAAAGGTGGAAATCAGAGAAGTTCTGTTTTTGAGTTCTTAATGCACGTGTAATTATACCAGCTCAGTCACTGGATACAAATTAAAATACTCATGATCAGAGATTGTGACTATTGGGTTTAATTGTGGCTCACATTCATTCTCTCTTCCTCAGCTCTGACTCCTCCAGCTACTCCTCCCCACCAGATGTGGAAACCTCTGGCCCCTGTGGCCCTGCTGGGGAAGAGCAAGGCAGCTGAGGCCTCCAAGTCGAGCCCCTGCAAGGTCATCCAGATAGAAGCCCGGCCTCTGCCCTCCATCAGGTCTCGTAGTAAACCCACTCCTGCTGCCGCCGCTGTAGACCCCGAGCTGGCGTGCATGGATCATGACTACTGCCTTCCCAACAAAGGCACTTCCACTGGCGAGCAAGGGAAGCGCTGGAATGTCAAACAGCAATCATTTATCACTATTAAGCCCATCAAGCAACAAGCTGCAACCACTACACAAACGCACCCACCTACTCCGGCACCATCTCTCCAGCCTGCCACAAATCATGTTGTTTCAACCAAAACTCAAGGTTTCCCACCAGCTGTTCCCCTAGAGCACAGGAAAAATGACGGGATGGACAGAAGCTCTGTTCTGGAGACCCCGGATGCTTCCCCTGCTCGACAGGAGAATGAGCACACTTACGTAGATAGGAGCCCCAGGAGAGGGCCACATGGCAGGTCTTACCGTCGTCATCCTTCTCGTACGCCAAGCCCGAGATGTAGTTCAGAAGAGAGGAGTGGAGGCCGGACTAGAAAAAGAAGATCCCATCGTTCTCCCAGTCCTATGTCCAGTTGCTCGGAGTCGGACTCCCATTCCTCCAGATCTCGATCTAGATCTAGATCTAGATCTTGCTCTCCAGAAAAGAAAAGGTTTGTCCATCTGTTGAAACCTTTGGTTGTTATACACAGAATTCTAGGGTGATTTTCCCTGTTCCTCACATGCCTGCTTTCTTTTTGGTTTCTAGGTATCGTCGTAACTCGCGGAGCAGTTCCAGCTCCTCATCCCGTTCTTCCTCTCGGTCTTCTCCCTCTGTGTCCCGCTCCCCTCCTAGGAGGAGGAGGTACTCGTATTCCTCCTCTCGTTCTGGCTCTTGGAGTCGCTCCAGGTCGCGGTCTCATTCCCCTCAAAGACGAGCACAGTGGAGCAGAAGCAGAAGATTGTACAGGTAAACTACATGAATCCTGCTTATCTGTGTACTACAAATACACTGACAGGCCTTGATTAAATGACTAAAGGCTTCATCTTCTCTTCCTCAGTCCTTCATATGGGGCCAGCTATAACTACGTTTCAAAGAGTAACACAGAGGAGGTAAAGCGACGCAAGGAGAAAGCCATTGTAAGTTAACATCCTTTGGGTACAAAGCTCTCTGAAGAAGATGGGTACATTGAGTTGCAGTGAACGATCTAACGGACTACTTTCTCTCTCTCTCAGGAGGAGCGCCGTGTTGTTTACGTTGGTCGAATTCGGGGCACGATGACCCAAAAAGAGCTTAAGGAGCGCTTCTCTTTATTTGGCGACATTGAAGAATGTACTCTGCACTTTAGAGAACAAGGGTAAGTGCATAAATGGCTAACGCGACACATGCACACATTTTTCTCCTTTGTTCGATTGTTAATGACAAATCACTTACGCATTGATGTTGTATGAATATGAGAAAGCCGCACTGTCTTTGAACCTTGTTGGTCTCATCCGTGACCTCTTAGGCCAAGCTACAGTGCTAAAGCAAACTCAGACTTGTTCATAACTGGCGCCTCCTGGTAACCCTCCCAGGTTGCTCTTTTAAAAGCAAGTTACATCTCCAAACTTTTTACAAGACCTATTACCACCGCCTCTAGAGCTCTTGACAAACTGAAAACGATCACAAGCTGATGTTCTGGTTATCTGCCACAGGGACAACTATGGGTTTGTGACATATTACGACACCAAGGATGCTTTCACTGCCATCGAGAATGGGAGTAAGCTGCGCAAGCCTGACGAGATGCCATTTGATCTGTGTTTTGGTGGAAGGAGACAGTTTTGCAAGACCACCTATGCTGACTTGGGTAGGAATAGCTTTAGATTGACGGATATAACAAATGTTTCTTTTGGTTCCCCCCTCTCCTTTTATTTTAATACATTGCTTTCTTTGTCCTCCAGATTCGAATAGAGAGTACGATCCATTGCCTTCGAAAGGCAAGTATCATGCACTAGACTTCGACACTTTACTGAAGCAGGCCCAGCAGAATCTGAAGAGGTAACAGGAGGCCCGCTGCAGGAAACGGCTGACACTTACCTCAGAGCCAGCGGCTGGCTCCTCACCTGCAACACTGTCTTTACAATTTCTAGTTGTTGCATTAGTTTTTTTTGTTTGTTTGTTTTGTTTCTGCAAGCTAACACCTTCTATTGAAGTGAAGATTTATAATGAAAGTAGGAAAAGAAGTCAAAAAAAATGGAATAAATGAAATTAAATAATTTTTTTAAAAAGTTTATTTAAATGTAAGATTGACTTTGAATTATATGGAGAGAAAATCATTTTTAAAAGGGTAAAAAAAAAAGAAGAGTGGAGTGGAGCTCCCTGACTGTTGGGAGAGGATGTAATACATTTGAATGTACTACAAAAAACCTAAATAAAAGGGTGAAAATATAAAAGTTTTGCTTTTTCATTCCAGTATCACTGTTTATATTTCTATTATCACTGTTTGGTTGCATATTCTTTGAATGTGATTGAGGTAATTGTATTTTTTTTTCAGGATTTTTATATATATATATATTTAAGTTAAGAAAAGGTCTTGTCTAAATTATGAAATAAACAATGGTAGAATCAGTTTAGGGTCCTAGTATGTAAAACTTCATTAGCAGTGGATCAGTCCCATTAAAGCTCACCTAAATGGAATATACTTGTTAGTAATCTAGTCACACCTGTGCGTCCTGAGGCTCATTAATACAACAGCCATCTTTATTATCACCACCTGCTTCTTTTCTACATGTTGAAATGTCTGCTGTGAAGTGTAACATCAAGGAGTGAGGTCATTTCCTGGGACCCGTCTTTCATTCACTAATGCACATTAAGCCAAAACAAATGATTCGGGGGGGAATAAAAAATAAAACCGGATCAATCCTGGTGATTTAGAACAAAGCGTGTATTTTGCTGACACAGGAGGACACGCAGCAGGCTCGGGACAACAGATGAGCTGCGCCTCCCGTTTGTATGTGTTTAGTTTGAAAGTGGTGTTGGAGCTTAGCCGCATTCCTAATATGGACTGGAATCTCAAGATATTCGACGGCCGTTGAGATCTTCAACACGGTCACTGGAAAAAGAGCGAGTTATCGCGATTTAACGTTGCGAATTCAGAAAGTTTGCCAACCATTGGTAGCCAGGTTCTTTAATAATTCAAATTTTTACTAAACAATATTTTTTTCTCAATAATCCCAAATAAACTAGACTAAATATGTTTTTATTATCGTTTTTCTATTCGTGTTCCTCAATTTGTTGTTTTTGTACGAACGCGAATGGCGCCATTTGACTTAAAATGTTCAATTAACACTTGCTTGTTAACGCCAACGGGACAATTTCGTACAAAAACGCACACCTGTTCGCTAATTATTAGCCCTGCCGCATGGAAATGTCATCTATCTCTTTACCTTTCTGACATCTTTGCGGTGTTTTGTCACGCAGATCCAGTTTTGACTGGTTTGAGCTGGTCCCGCGAGCATGCGCACTTGGTGTAAACAGGAAGAACCGACGAAAAGTAGGTTAAATCTGCCATAAAGAGAAGAGCATGATCGGACTACAAGGAACCAACTTCGTGTTTTTCTGTTTGTATTAACCAGCGCCAATGATGTTTTGCATCACCTGATAACAATCTCGATTACATTCTGAAAAAAAAGCAGTCGATAGATTTTCGTAAAAACCTGATAGACTTGGCAGTACCGTGGGCTAGCTAACGTTAGACAGACTGTGACGCGATATATTTCCTCCAGGTTTGGCTCGGCTAGTCGGCCTGCTGAACTGCACTTAAAATATATATATATATATATATATAGATCTCGTCGGATTCGTCTCAAATCGCCGACTTCGCACCGAGGAGGGAGATTGTGAACAATGGTTCAGAAAGATAAAACGCTGGAGTCTCCGCAAGTGGATGGCGAGTCGAGCCCCAGCCCAGTCTCCGGAGAGGTTTGTGTGGAGGCCCCGGGCTTGGTGGAGGAGTCCGTCATTGGAGTCGAATCCACGGGCCACAGGAAGTTTATAAGCGGAGTCGTGGAAGGTAATGTTGTGTTTTATGTAATTATATTGGATTTGACCCAGTTATTAGCTGTGTGCAATCAGATATAGGGCGTCGAGAGGCTGCTGCAATGCTGCTCTGTGGGGAGCTGATGTCAGAGGGTGATTCAGTTGTGGTTTTGCACAACGAGTTGACACCTAATAAGAACATTACTCAAAGGTCTTAATTTGCATTTGTCAGAGTCATCACTTCTTTGTGTTTGAATCCTAACGGAAAATTTTAAAAAATTAAAGCACTATTGTGTGCTCAATGAATTTAACCTTTGTTTTGGCACAGACTGCATGTCTAATGGCCCTTCCAGGAAAGCCCCCACACCTGGATGTAAATAGGTAGCTGTAGCGGTCAAACAGCTCAATGAATCATTTGTTTTCCTGTGCAGGCTTCTACGGCCGACCATGGACAATGGAACAAAGGAAAGAGCTGTTCAGGAGGTACGTTGCTTTTTTTTTTTTTAAAGCATTTGCATTAAAAACATTACAGCATGACGATTTGACAATAATGAGTTTGTCATTGCATTTCACAGGCAGCAGAAGTGGGGGCTGAATACCTACCTTTATGCTCCCAAAGACGACTACAAACACAGAATGTTCTGGAGAGAGCTGTATTCAGTGGAGGAAGCAGGTGACTATTCAGTAACAGATCTTGGGATCGTTTGTCTTGGGGCAAGGGGAATAAATAATCCTTCAGATGAAAGAACACCCTACGTGTTTTTGATACGCTTTCATAAGATCACAAGAATGTTTTAAGTGAGCCATCTTCCTATCTTATCTCCTAGAGCAACTCATGACATTAATTGGTGCTGCTAAGGATCACGGTATAGAGTTCATTTATGCCATTTCCCCCGGACTGGACATCACCTTCTCCAATCAGAAAGAGGTTACTGCACTTAAGAGGAAGCTTGATCAGGTATTGCAGCATTTTGTGTAACTGTATGACCAAAGTGTTTCGTCAATCATCTTATTCTTTAAGTTTCATGTATATAATTTCCAATCCCGTTCTTTTTTTTTTTTTTTCCTCCCTAAAGGTTACTCACTTTGGCTGCAAGTCATTTGCCTTACTTTTTGACGATATTGACCACAACATGTGTCCTGCTGACAAAGAAGTGTTCAGCTCATTCGCACACGCTCAGGTTTCCATTACCAACGAAATCTACCAGTATCTGGGAGAGCCCGAAACCTTCCTCTTCTGCCCCACAGGTATGTCACTTCTATGGCTGAATTATGTGCACGTTTTACACAGTTGTTTGATATTATCTATTTATTATGTGTTTTGTTTCCTTGTCTTGAAATACAGAGTACTGTGGAACATTCTGCTACCCAAATGTCCCTCAGTCCCCCTACCTCCACACAGTAGGAGAGAAGCTACTGCCCAGCATTGATGTCTTATGGACAGGCGAGTCCAGCCGCTTCCTGTCAAATGATCAACGCAATTTCCACTGCTAAGCAGTAATATCAAAGGCATAGATTAAATTACTAATGATGTTGTCTTGTCTGCAGGACCCAAAGTGGTGTCCAAAGATATCACGGTGGAGTCTATTGAAGAGGTGTCAAAAATCCTAAGGAGGGCCCCTGTAATCTGGGACAATATTCATGCCAATGATTATGACCAGAAGAGGCTTTTCTTAGGTCCATACAAGGGACGCTCCACAGAGCTCATCCCAAGACTGAAGGGAGTCCTCACCAATCCTAACTGCGAGTTTGAATCGAACTTCGTAGCGATCCACACTCTGGCGACCTGGTACAAGTCTAACATGAACGGGGTGCGGAAGGACGTGGTCATGAGTAAGTATGAGCTCAAAACTGTGCACATTTGTAATGTTTTGATGTTGATAGAGTGCAGTCTCTCTGTGTGAGAACATAATCATGTTATGCCACATCACAGGTCATTCATCTCGCTGCTTTTCTCAATGTGTTTCTTCATCTTTCCCTTTACCAGCTGATGGCGAGGACAGCACTGTGTCCATCCAAATCAAGTTAGAGAATGAGGGCAGTGATGAAGAACTGGAGACTGACATGCTCTACAGCCCACAGCTAGCTCTTAGACTGGCTCTCACTGAGTGGCTGGGAGAATTTGGTGTGCCTCACCAATACAACAGTAAGGGCAATTGCAATATTATATCCTATCTCTATATTAATAGATTTTATAGGAATTTTATTTATTGTAAGAATGAAGAACACAGTTCAGTTATACTCTGTTCTTTCAGGCCGACAGGTGCCTCAGAGTGGACCCAAAAGCACAGCCATAGACGTGTCCTCCATGACGGCGCCATCACTTTGCTCATCAACAACAGTCACAACCGTGTTCCAGCAGCCCATCATGTCTCCAGCAATGCCTCCTCTCTGTTTGGACCCACTGTCACTCCCCTTAAAAAGACCAGAGGAGGTGGAGGAGGTGAGTTTATCGTATCTGTAAGACACAGTTGTAGTACCTGAATGATCCAAACGAGTACTGCTTGCTTCTTTTAGAAATTAAGCTCTGTGTTAATGTGTTTAATCCAGACCACACTGAAGAGACGAGTATGTGTAAATGGTTCTATTCTGTGCCCGTGCAGGTGGAGGTGGAAAAGAAGGATTCTGATGAGGAGCCCATGGAGATGGTGGTTGAGAAGCAGGATGAGTCGGTACCAGAAGTAGAGGCTGATCCAGAAGAGAAGCACATTGGTCCTATCTTGGCTGACAAGATGGCCGAGGACCTGAAGCCTATGGATACCGATAAAGAAAGTTTGGCAGAGTCCAAGTCCCCCGAAGAGTCAATCCAGGAGGACTGTGGGAGCGACATCGCGCCAATGCAGACAGACGATCAGCTAAAACAGGTGCCGCAGGCATTTGTGAGTTTATTTTTTCCCTTTATATCTGAAACTGAAGGCAAAACCGAAATAGAATTTCCTCTAAAGTCACATTTATGCCGATCTGTGTCCTCAGGATCTGTTTGTACCTGGGCCCAATGAGAAACCGCTCTTTACAGCAGAGCCCCTCACACTTGAGGACCTGTGCATGTTGGCAGAGCTCTTCTATCTGCCTTATGAGCACGGACCCAAGGCCATTCAAATGCTGAAGGAGTTCAACTGGCTGAGGGCCAACAGCAGCGTCGTCAGCGTTAACTGCAAAAGGAAGGAAAGTGAAAAGGTGGGTTAATTCACAGAGTGTGTTATTGAAAAGAGGTCTGTCTGGGAAAACAGCTGTTCGTTGTTAACTAAACTTGCTGGTGATGGTGCTGAAAACAAAATGGTGGATGTGTACTACCCGCACTGCCCATTGGGTGGTGTGGTTATGATAGCAAATGGAGTGTGCTTGTTCCGCATACAGTTGTGTTCTGTTTACTTGTGTTGACTACAGCTTCCGTTTTAAACCATCTACCCGTTTCTTGATTTAGACTTAGATTTAAATAGTAAAATGGATGGTGCCATATTAACCCCATAATGGGCCACTGGATTTAAAAGACCATGTGTAATGTCATAACACGCATGGTTTTATGTTTTTAATATATACAAAAGGCCTGTTTACAACCCTGCTTCCCCTTTTCACCATTATTTGCCCTTTCCTCCAATCGCTGTGTTGCTCTCAGGTGGCAGAATGGCAACTAAGAGCGGAGAAGTTTGAGGAGATGTGCTGCTCGGTCATCCAGATGTTCACGCGGCTGTCAAATACAGCCAACCGCACCATCCTGTACGACCTCTACCCTTACATCTGGGACATCAAGAGCATCCTTTCTATGGTCAAGTCTTTTGTCCAGTGGCTAGGTATGTATGAGCGGAACCATAAGGACCTAATTCTTAGGTAGTCATAGCACAAAGTCTGGTAATTCCCTCCTTTGTAGTTCTCAGAGACATACTTACACACAAATCAAATACATTTAGAAGAGAAATCAGATTTTATATAACACACAGTTAGTTGATTATTTAGCTGCATGGATTCTTGTATTGTATTGCAAGGTTCTATAGGTTAATAAAGCAAAATTATATTTTTCTTACCAAAGAAATACGTAGTCATGGACTGATGTAGATGTACTGGCCACCGCCTTTTACACAGATGGAAAATCTGCAGCTAATGTACCTTAGTTCAGCTGATTCTTTTAGATTAGCTTGGCACAGTTCAAACCAAATGTATCACCTCTTAATAGCTACTCTATTGATTGCTCTTGTGTCACATATGTTGATTGTTTTTCTTTTTCGTCCGACTGAATGCCGCCTGCGCTGCTAACCGCCTCCCTACCCATTTGTCCCATATGGTTGATATCTAAACCGGGTCTCTGTGGAAAACGTCCCAGCAGGGTTTACTGCTGCTTGCTGTGTATCCAGTAACATCACTGCTGCATTCCCACACAGACACACTTGCTTCCATTTCTCTGTGGGGATGGGCGCCGGGGGGAAGTCCCACCCCCACCCACCCCCCCACCCCTCCTCCTCCTCCATGCCCTAGCGCGCACGCGAGCTTGGAGAGCAAGTTGACTGACTCACTGTGGAAGGCCATTCTGGTGCATAAATGACCATATAATCAGAAATATTTGAATTGGTTTGAACATAAAAATATTTTACAAGCAGTTTTTTGCTGTTGCCTCACTGAGTCGTCTCTAAAATGAGGCTGTTGGTGGATGATAACTGCTCAAACTGTATCAGGGTTTGATCCATCCCATTGTAAAAGCTATTCTCTCTTTATCTCTATCTCTCTCTCTCTCCCACTCTTACCTCTTACCTTTATCCTTCTTTCAGATGGTACTCGTTGATACAGTTTGAGTGACATTCAGCCTTGTGATAACATCTCCATTTTTCTTTGGAGTGGCCTTTTCAATAGTCTGAAGCACCAGCACGGCCTGTAGGTTACTCCCTGTAACCCAGTTTCATTCACAGGTTTCTGTCCTGTCCGGCTATATGGTAAAGCTGAGGTCTGTGACCCAGACTACACAGCAGGCAGCATACCCACACTGGATAAACCACATCAAAAAACAAAAACAAATCACACTTCTGGCAGGAAAGTGTCAGGAAATGAAAGTCTGTTAACTATAGTCACCTTCAAATGTGCTTGTTTCTAAGTGCAGTCACATTAGTTTCCTAAATGCTGACGTAGGCTGTTATTATCCGCAGCTTTTTCCGTCCGTCCCCCACGATTTCCCTCAATAGATGCTGTGCAGCCGGCACTCAGTCACAACCTCCCTGGTTATTGTATGAGAACACTTATTAATAACCTTTTTCTACTGTTTTCTCCCTTCACTATGTACAGATGGAAGAATCCACAGTACAAGTTTCTACTGCTATTGGATCGACAGTGGCCGATGTATGCACAGTGCAGGCGTTTCTGTCTTATGGTCATGTTTAAAATGCCCATTTGTGTAATTTTAAAGCTAAAAATTTAAACGTAAAAGACCGATTTGGAGGAAAGGAAGCAGCTCTCCGGATGAAGTCACATTTTGCGCAGCGATTTTAAGATTGAATTTCAAGTGTTAACTCCCAGATTTCTCCCTGCCAGCATCTCTAACTTGTTTTTTTGTTTCTGTCAGTAGGCCTATAGAAATGACTCGGAGCAGCCTGATGCACCTACACAAGGGAACTTACACTTGGCTTTGAAACTTAGCTACACCAAATTAAACTAAAACCTGCTCATGGATATGCTCACTCGTACAGTGACCATGAAGGAGCAGGTGCTGTCTGCGTAACAGTGATAAAATAAATACAGTCTGAAGATAGAGTTCAGGTGGAAGTGATCCACTAAGAGCTCAATCTTGTGTCCAGTTTTGGTTTTTGATATGCCGCTTTCGGAGTTCCTTCTCGTGGGTGCATCTGTGCGCTGTGAAGTGTCAGCTCATCAAAGGAAATTGTTTTAGCTGAAGTTCATATGTAAAGCAGAGTTACATTTTCTGCACGCGCGCTGCATTTGTCTGGTCACATGACAGGGCTTCTCGTCAACCAGGGCAAAACTTTGACAGCAGCGAGAAAACTATTTAGACTTTAAGAGCCCTGTGTGTGTGTGTTAGATACAAACATGCTCTCAGATTGCTTTGTCTCTGCAAGGTATTTCATCTTTGGTCTGTCCTGCTTGTGGCTTTTAACAGTAAACTGAGAGGCCCTTTAAGTCAGGGGATGTTCGTACCGTCCTCTCGTTCTGCCTTCCTGGTTTTTAATGACTCGCACTCCTCCGTCATGTGACAAGGCAGATAAGATGAGAATGTGACTTCACACGGGGTGCTGAGATCAGTGGGGTGACAGCAGCTAAAGCTTAATTTTGTTGTCCATAGATGGCATGGGTCTCGGTTCTGATGGTCAGTGTGTAATACTTAGGAAGTCCGTCAGCCTTTGAAACGAGCATTGCCCTCACTGAAACGCCAAAGATGAAAGAACCGCATGAATTAACTTCTGCAAGACCTTTTGCGGAGTTGTTTGGTAATGTTTTACTGACACGGAGAATTTAAAAAGGTGCAGAGCCCGTATTGGTTTTACTTTGTGCTCCTGATTCCCTCCTGCAAATATAAGCTTTAGGTGCTCGAGCCCCATTTTATCGTAAAATCTTTTCTCTGAATATAACTTATCCAAAATTGGGTCTTTTATGTTTTAATGATTAGAACGAAATTATATATTTATATTGATAATGCTATTAGATACATATGACCCCCCCGTCATTCCCATCTCCCCACTCCCTTCATCTGTGTGAGAGAGCCCCCATCCTGTGGTAACAATGTCCGCTTGGCTCTGCTCCTAACAGGGTGTCGTAGTCAGTCCTCAGCACAATTCCTTAGAGGAGACCAAGAGCCCTGGGCCTTTAGGGGAGGTCTAGCAGGAGAGTTCCAGGTATCTAATGCACTGAATTTACAGCAATCAAATGGAAAAAAAAAAAAAAAAGCGTGCTGTGAGCAAAGAAGAAAATGGTAACATGTGCGTAGCCATGAACGGGTTTGGTCTGTCGAAGGTGAGCTGATTATAATGTGTCAGGATTCACAACATCCAGGTTCCATCCCCTTCACTTGTTCTCCAAAGAAGTTTAAGTCCTTGTTTTGCTTTGGGACATTATCAGTTTACGTGAGGGGAATGGGCGACCTGAGACCTGTCCTGACAAAGACAGGTCACAGCCAGCGTTTGGCATGGCATTTTCTGATTGATAATCTTAGTTTCTTTCAGCAACGGCCCAAGGAGATGCTGCTTATCCCTGGCGCACGCTGCGCAAGCGAGCATGGCTAGGTTTTATTTTCATGACATCTCATTTCTTTGCAGGAAAGCACAGCGCACAAATTACCAACCCCTTTGCAAGCGCACGCACAAGCATCGCAGCGCCAGCGAGAACGCAAGCATGTTTGCACTGAGAAAACTCCATGATTAAACACACCTGTCCAGTCTTAAAACAGTGCTTCCTACCAAGTCCAGTAATGGCAACTGATATGCTATTAAGTTACAGAGCAGATTTGCCTCTTTGGTTTTTTCCTGGAGTTCTCTCTGTCTTTCAGCGCCAGCATCATTATTTTTCTCAACAGGAGGGCCCTGCGCAGCGAAATACTGCGATGCTTTACAAAAAGGGAAAGGAGCATCTCCTTCAGCCAGTAAAACCTTAGTCAGACCAAAAATACCACCCGCGTTTCATTATAATGGCAAATATGTTTGTGTTTCTTGTGCTATGTTCCTTTAGCAAAGAGAGAAAAAAAAGAGAAAGCTGTGCTTTTTGCTCCTGTTGTCCACTGTCAGATCAACAAGGAACACCAGTTCACAGATTTATGTTGTCTTTACCATATGTGTCATTGAAAAGCAGTTTGCTGTCTTCTGTAGTTCCTTTTTGGGCTGATAGTGGCTCAACTTGGCAAATGCCCAGCCAGACAGTCAGCCACAGCAGCACATCACCTTTTCTCAGTGAAACTGAACCTGTTTGTTTTGATACCCACAGAGATTGTTGCCAATAGAAGCGGCAAACGATCTATTCTACCAACCTCCACCTTCATTGCCATCCTCCAAAATCTATTCCATACGGCCATACTTTCCCAAAGATGAGGTAAGATTTTTTTTTTTTAGTTATATTCTTGTACACCTTAACTTAAATGCTTAATTTTAACAATCACTAAGCATTAAAATGTTACACTAATACACTGTTTATTGTATGGTTGCAAAAATGATTTTGGCCAGATGCAAATATTCCCAGCAGAGCTAGCCCACTTTAAGCTTTGAATCCTTTTATGCTACAATGCTCGGCTCATCTGCTGTGTGCAGATAAACGCCACGGCAACTTCCCGCTGTGTGTTTACAAAGTTTCTTTGAGCACGCTGATGTTCTTTGTGTCGCTTAGCTGGTTTTTATTATCTGGTGTTAAAATGTCTCGGTGTGTCCGTTCATCCATTACAACAGCTGTTTCTTTTTGCAGGCTGCAGTTTATAAAATATGTAAAGAAATGTACTGTGAAGGAATGGAGGATGAACCGTTCTCTGAAGGGGAGCCTGACCTCATAGGAGACAGGTAAAATGGGGAGATGAATTTGTTTACAGCGATGACTAAAGCTGTTTTGAACTTTTTTTTATTTTATTTTTTCCCTCTGCAGTGCAAATCCTTATAGCTGACAGCCCTTACTGTTTGTTCACAGGTTAGTTGGAGGTCTCCTGACGCTGAGTTCAGACTACGGCTTCGTTCTGGAGGATGATGAAGGGATCTGCGGTTACGCTGTCGGCACAGTAGATGTTAAACCTTTCATCAAGAAATGCAAGTTGAGCTGGATTCCCTTCATGCAAGAGAAATACCACAAACCTGACTGCGAGAAGGACCTCTCAGAGGCGGAGGTAGGTCTTATCATAACATCTGTGTCATACGGCAGCGTCCCATCATGTTGAATTCTCTTCACAAACTCTATCCGTCGTCCCTTTTAGAAGATGATGCTGAGTTTCCATGAGGACGAGGAGGGCCTTCCAGAATCTTTCCTCTCCAACTTCCCTTCTCTCATCAAGGTGGACATTCACGCCAAAGTCACCGACCCCAGTGTGGCCAAAAGCATGATGGGGTGTCTGTTATCTTCCCTTAAGGCCAACGGTAAGTGTCAGCCATCTTTAATTATGTTCATTATCATTCAATCTGATTAAAACCTTCTTGATCGACCCGATTGTTTACATGGATACACACAATACTTAGTTAGGTTTATTCAGTTTATTCTCATGACTGGAAATATATTCCACTTCTTTCCTTTTTATATTTACAATAGGCAAACACCTGACTAATAATACACACTTTTTTTTTTTTCTTAGAATGAATCATCATCTGTTTAAATGCACTATTAAACGTCCTTTAGAGGTGTCGGCCTCCCTAATATCGTGTCACTGTGTCTGCAGGAAGTACTCGCTTATCCTATCTAGATGTAATGTGAAAATGAGTCCAAAGTCTAAAACAACAAGCACATATTGGAGTTTTTATCATCCATATGTGCAGACCTTCTGTTTGTACCATGAAAGATTTTTGTCCTTGCAGCATGATGTCATCCAGACCACATTAGAAAAATCAATCTGAGGAAAAAGAGACTGGATTTTAGCTTCAACCGCACAAACTAATATAGTCAGTTCATAGAGGACACAAAATATCACGTCTCTGTTTTGTCTTTCAGGGTCCCTCGGTGCGTTCTGTAAGGTTCGTCAGAGCGATAAGCGAATGTTGGACTTCTATAGTAAGCTGGGGTGCTTTGAAGTGGCCAAAATGGAGGGCTTTCCCAAAGATGTCATCATTATGGGACGCAGCCTATGAAGAAACTGCTGCGATGACAGAGAGGTTGACGCAACTTAAACATGTTTGTTACCCTCATGAGAAAAACTGTCATGATGATTTTGTACTACATTACCATCTGGGCTCGCCCCGGGAGATCTGTTGTTTTTTTTTTTTGTTTTTTTTTGTTTAGAAGTTGTGTACAGAAGCACAGCAGCCACACACAGATTCCCAGTGCTGCCCTTAGATGCCTCTGTTGGATTCAGCAGATCCAAAGTTAAAAGATCTGAGGAGTGATCTGTGGCCGCTATTGACTGATAGGGTCCCACTACTCGTATACCTCCAGGATGGAAGGAAGTAATGACTCCATAAGCCTTTTTCTGATTTAATCCAGTAGCCATTACACGGATATTACACGCCGCATGCCCGAATGCAGAGTGTCTGTATCTGAAATGGAGGCAGAGCTGTGACATGAGGGTGGCCCATTTTCCTGGTAGTGTCTTACTACCCCCACATCCTGCTTTCCCAGCGTCGACACCGAGAAGTAACGTACATGTTGACATAAGTGGGACACCTTTACACAGGATGTGAGGTGCTATATGAGAGTTTGCCTTTCATCGTCACATTGTGGTGTTCTCAAAGGTTCCGCAATAGACGTGGAGACAGAGGCCTTTTTACGTGGCATGTTTCAGACTAAATTAATGTGATGTGCAGAACGTAGCTTTGGGGGTTTGTGAACAGGACATCGCCACAGACCAGCAAAGATAAAATATTTAATGAGAGTTGTTAAAAACTCGACTAGGAAGTCCGAATTTCTGTAGGTAAGCGTTAGGAAAGCAATAGAAACGCTTCCACAAGTTTACAACCATTTCTGCTTTTTGATAATTCAGCCGTTTATTTCCCCTTCGTATTGCCTTTTGGTTCTTGGCCTTTTAGTTTTAGGCTTATGTTACAGATCCCCCAAATACCGCCCGTGTCCAGATCTTCTAACGCACGTCAGCTAAATGGAGTCGGGTGATTTTGTACACTGGCCTTGACATTGCTCCAGAGATGTAGCCTGACACTGACTTAGCTTTGTCCAATCAGAACCCAGACTCCAGCACAGTAAATCCTACAATAAACATGAGGTAACTGACTGAACAGCTCATATTTTGCCATGAGTTATGTACAATTATACATTTGCCAGTTATTTAAATTGTAACTTTTGTCCGTCATAGGTTTGTTTTCAGTGTTTTAAACAGTTTAAATGTGAAGTTTACTTGGTTCCTTTTTGTAAGAATGAAAGCTAAAATCAACACTTCCTAATAGCAGTAGCCAGTGGGACCAAAATATTCTGATCTGCTATTGAAAAATTTGAATATACGTTAACTTCCCACTGTCATAATACTCATTCGAAAAATTCTTTCGAAGCACCAATTCTGCACCTGAATTTTGAGTTAGAAAGTCATTGATGATCTGTAATACCTCCCTGCGTCCATGCTTTGTTTCAGTACTGCATACGAATGAATGTATTCTCAGTTGAGCCTCTGCGGGTGCTTCTAGGATCACTGGGGTTCATCATGGTTCCCATGCCAGTTGTTGGGGATTGGAGCAGAAATTTGTCTATAGGCCTTTTTCCTATCTGTCCATTGAATGTTTTATATTCTGACACATTTCCCATTAGTTTTTTTTTGTAAATCTATATAGTTGATTTAAAAAAGAAAAGCACTTTGACTTTAGATAGGAGTGTTCTGTTGGTTACACAAGGATCATCAGTTGCTCTTCAGTAGCTGCCTGCCAATGTGACGTTTTGAAACTGTACATTCATAATGTGCATGAGGTGTGTTGGATTTGCCGTGGCAGACGTTAGAATAACCTCATCAGATGCTACATAGAGGAAGAAGCATGCTACTCACCACTATGAGCGTAATACTGTTGTACTTAGACAGTCTGTAAACACTGTCAGTCATAAAGTGTTATTATTTTGTATATCTCTTACTGAAGCCGGCGAGCATTTTCGAAAACAAGGTGCTGGCCTCGTTACAATCCCCTGTCCCGTGCGGCCGTCCTACCTGGCTCTTCCAGCGAGGTGTGAAGCTCACCAATAAATCGGCTGTTCATCGGCTGAAACTGAATTTTCTTACTTGTTTTAAAAGGTTAATTTTGTCTGCCAACCAGGTTTGATTCATAAAAAAAAAAAAAGGAAAAAAAGGGGGCAGTGACTGAGAGAAAGGGCTCCAATTGTACATTTTGTGTTTAGGGTTTGGGGCGGGGTCATTAAAGTGACAGTTTGTTGTAAAATTTGTATGTAAGATACATTAAAAAAAACTAATAAATCATATTAAGTGACATTTGCTTTGTGTCCTTTTGTGTTGCACATACAGGGTGTCTGTGAGACAGTCTGATAATATTTATTATTTTGAAAAATAAAAGAAAATAATACATGTACAGAAAGTATTGAGCTATCTTTATTGCTGAGTCACTGTTGTGGAAAATAAAAAGTGATGACAGGTTTAATATTCTTGTTAGGGCATTTGCGAAGGGTTCAAATTCCTGATTCAAGAATAAAACGGAAAATTCTCCAAAGCAAATAAATCAGAAAAATCTATATACACCTGCTGTCTTGAGTGACTGCATTCACTGGATAGGGCACTAAAAGAGAAACACTTATATTAAAAGCTGTAAAACAAACCTTTTTGTTGCCTTGGTAACAACACGCTCTCAGGTTATAACTACGTTTTAAGCAGTTGCGCTATCCTTTTTTTAGCATTTTTATTCTTACTTCCTGCTCTATTTTTTTTATTTATTTATTACTTAATGTGGGTTTTATTAGCTTAATTTTAATGTGTACCATTTCAGGGACATTATGAGGCTCCGTGATGTTTAAGTCTAAAGTGAGAAAGAAAAAAACAAACAGAGGAGCCTCTGGCGCACACTGATGACGTGGTCCTCACACGCGTTTAGCTTGCGACGCGCTTGTTATTTTTCGCGGAGTGTTCATTTGGCTGGGAAGCGCCAACACCAACACCTAAATCCTAAATCTGCAGCTTCGACGAGATGTCTTTCCACGACGATGAATCCTCGGATGTTGGACTGAGCGGCCAGTCAAAGCTGGAGAGCTTCTTGTTCAGTAAGAAACACATTTAGACACAGTTCAAATAAAAGCGGCTCTGTTTGGCGCACACGTGGGTTTCTGACTGCTGTGATGTTCCTACAAGGGGGGGGGGGGGGGGGGGGGGGGGAAATTAAATCAGATATGTTAAATTCAACAGCAAGCAGCAACAGGTTTAACCCGGGTGTTTGGTGTTTCTTCCAGGCTGCGAGCTGTCCTCTAAAGTACCTTTCTACACTTTCGAAGACGGAGACGATGAGGAGGACCTGGAGCACATCCTTGAACTCAGAACAGTATGTACAGTAGGAACAGAAACGTGGTTCTTCCTTTTTTTTTTTTTTTCCAGTTTGGACTCTTGATGTGTGTGTAAGTGTCAGTAAATGGTGTTTGAAGTCAGTGATCTGGCCTGATAATGAGTCTGTGGTTGCTGCAGGTTTGTCTCGGAGAAGGAGCCAAAGAGGAGAGCAACGTGGTGGAGGTGACGGCCATGAACCACCAGGGAAAGACTGTGTCAGTGCCCATAGCCAACCTTCACATCAAGTGTCTTCCCATGGTAGGTATAATGAGTGATGTAAATTTACCTAACTACTGTACTTTACTACATAGTTAATATAGTTAGTATTTTAATTGTACACTTATTTGTACTTTGACTCCCACACGTGTATCAGACAGCTGTAGTCACAATATGGCAATTGAGGGGTATGTCATTATATAATGAGCGACATAAAACATAATCTAGTGGTATACATTAGACGAAGCCACCTGGCGCTTTATAAAATACAGCCGCCTACAGTAGTTAGATGTTTGCACGTTAAAGCACCAGTAATAAGTCAGTTTGGTTTGTTCCACCACTGTGTAAATGTGGTGAATAAACTCTTAAGAGCACATTGGTGAAGCAAAACCTGCAGAGGCTGAAGTTTGATATCCTTTGTGTCCTCAGGTGAGTCTGGGAGAGTTTGAGCTGAAAGCCCCGGTGACCATCCGGCTCAAGGCTGGAACAGGACCGGTGGTTGTCAGCGGGCTGCACCTTATCGGTAACTATTGACTTTAAATGCTAATGACAACAACACTGACTGTATTTCTGCATTTTAAAGCCTTTGTGTGATTGATATCAAAGTTATTTTATTTTCTCCTGTCCAGTATCTAATGTGATTTCTGTAAATGGATGGCAAATAACTCAGAGTTGATCACAGAAAAAGCAGACCGGTAAAAGAAAAATACCGGATCAGGTTTTACTGAATACCTTTTGGGGTTATTGTTTAAACAAAGCAAGCGATTTAAATACATCAATTTGAACGGCACTAATGGTTACCTGCAGGCCTACGCCGCTTTGCATGTGGAGCACAATGAAAGCAGTTACTAAGCAACTTATAAGTATGCTGTTACCCTCAACGTTTTTCTTTTCACGGCCCTTTCGTGCCTGTTTGATTTGATAGCGGAGAAAGACGGAAAGTAATCGGGGAAGAGAGGGGGACGGCGTGCAGCAAAGGGCTCAGTTGTCAGTTTGTTTCAGCTTAGCAGAGCTACTACCTAAGGAAACTGGAACACCTTTCTGGATCCAGCTTCTTTTGTATTTGACCCATAACATGAAAGGTTAAATTTATCTAAATTACTTTCTAACTTCCAGGATCTTTTCATCACTCTAAAAAGTATCTCATTTAAACAATTTTGCATGTATCATTTCAACAGGAAAATCTCAATGATGATTCTTGTAATGAGTGTGTGCAGTTCAGCTGACAGGGCAGATTAAGTAAAGTGACCTTTATGGTGTTGTAATAAAAACATGCATACGATCCAGACCAGAAGTATTTAGACAGTTTTGTTTTATCAGTATTAAATGAATATCTCAGTCCTTGTCCCTGCACCTCTGAACGGTTTGGTTCAAACATTGTGTCCTCATCTTGTCAGCCTCACAGGTCGAAGACGACGATCTGTCTGAGGAGGAGGATGAAGAGGACGACGAGGAAGAAGAGGAGGAGATGCCCGCCATTAAGCCAGCAAAGAAGAAGCAGAAGCTGTAGACGCAGACGTTGCTCACGGCTCCGATATGTTTTTTTGTACCACATGGACAAACTTTACCGAGTTCTTCCACACAGCCGGGTGAATGCTCAGTGTGGTGGCAGCTAAACATGAAAAATGACGAGCTTTCCACTCCGCAGTGTGTCACTGCGAGCCCTCGGCCTCAGCAGCGCGTTTAACCGCGTGTAGAAGAACTGTTTTTTGATATCGAATCAAACCCACCGTTTTATACTGTATACGATACAGTCACCGCTGACATGGTTTCATTGCACCGGTGGAAAATGTGTCTGTTGTTCTGCTCCAACTTTGTTTATGTGTGACAGGAAAGAAATTGTGATTCTAACCGAACGGTGCAGACAATTTACATGCCTCATGGTTCATAAGTCTTACTCCATTTCCACTTGTTTGTAGCTGCAGATTACACTTTTTCTATGTGACGACCACAAATGTGATTTGTACTCAACGGTGAATGCATCAAGGAAACATTTGACGTTCTCAGTTATCTCCCTTGTTGAATTCATACGAATAAAACGGCAATTTTCAGCTCAATATAGAAAATGTTATTCGCACGGGTCAGCCACAACATTAAAACCAGCAACAGGTGAAGTGAATAATAACGTTACTTTGACACGCACTGCTAGAGAATAAGCACATCTCCTTGGCAAAGGCCTTTTGTTTCCCAGCTAAGTGGCACTTGGCAAGTAATATGATTTTGTAAAAAATAAACGTAAGGGTAATTTGCTTCCTTTTACTGGTATATTGATGTGTTATTATGTATGTGCTTGGTTTGAACTATTTTACATACAGTTTAAATTTAAACAGTACAACAGATGCATGTGGTGTCATGGGTTAATTAAAGGAGGAAGAGGAAAGTTTTTAAACACAAATCTTTTCAGTTTCCTCGTTTGATTTGTTTAATGAGATATTGGATCATTTAAACATTTGCTGAAATTAAACTAGACGTTTAAGGGTGCAGCTGTTAATAACTGGTAAGTTCAGTCAGGACTATCTTTATCTTTCGCCAAAACAGCTTTCTCTCTCACACTCTCTCACTTCCTGTTTCTCTGATCAGCTGACTATGGGAGTTCCCATCTTTTCCATTTCTCACAGATCTCAAGTCGGCTGATCGTGCCGTCATTGCTGTCAAACTTTAAATATGCTCTCCTCTGCTGCTGTCAGCTTTCGCTTCAGTTGAAGCAAGCTGCAGACCTCCAGTCTTAACTCAGGGTCAACTCCTCATCTAATCCACATCTCCAGCTCTATTCTCTTCTTCTCACCACCACCACCAGCAATCTAGACCCAGGGGGGGTCCCCTATACTAAGCACTGCCTTACGTTCTCCCCCTCTAATCATCTTTTCTATTGCTCACATTAAATAAGATCAAATTGTTTGCAAGGTGCCTCTTTAATGGTTGATCTGAAAAGTGACGCCAACGACACACTGCTTTTTGTAAGACGCTGCAACTGCTGCAAACCACTGAATTAATATTTAACGTGTTGCATTTCAAAATCTGGTTATATTTTCCACTGTGTAAAATCCTCAATTAGTACGAAAGCTAAGCTAAACGTAGAAGAGTGGAAGTTGAAAGAAGCATAAAATGGTAATACATTGTACTTACAGAAAGTACAGTTAACCTGCATACCGTCTTTGAAGCAAACACACTAGTTAAGGGATTTCTTTTTATAAGTTAGTCAGAAGGCCAGAATTGCATTTAAGTCACCTAACAACCACGGCACCTCGACTAAAAACAATACTCCACTGTGCTTCCTCTTAATTAAATAAAGGTTAACACCAGAAAAACATGAGGCCACCTCTTAAACAAAAACAACAATTCCAACTTGAGTGGAAAGAAATTTCGCCTGCATTAAAAGAAGCTTAAAAGAAGCAAAAGGGGGTCATAATTGACAGAAAATCAACAGAACCAAGGTGAGACGCAGACATTTACAGTAAAAGTGTTGTCCAGGCTGACGGTAAACCGCCACCAATAGATAACTATGAGAGTGGGTGACAGTAAATTGTGGTATCAGTTAAAGCTTTATGAAGCCAGAAGGCCATCTGCGCTGTACAAACACCCCCACGTGAAAAACATGACCTCTGCGAGGCAGCTGTGGTGGCGCTGTATAACCAGTTCATCTGCAGGTTCTTGTAGTCTGCGGCTTCTCAGAGATGCAGCTCCTAAACCTCCACGGAAAGCTCCCTCGCCATGTGCGCTGCATAATAAGAGTTCATTGATGATGATTGTCAATCACCAATAAACCACGATCCAAACGCCCGTCGACTTCATTTCTGTGAGAGCATGAGCGATGAGCCTGGAGGAGACACGGGGAAAGAAACGGGAGAAAACAGAAAAACGGGGAGTCATTGTTAAGCCCGACGCAACCTATCCCAGCTGACAACTGGCCACGCTTTGAATCCCTGATTAAGCAGAGGGGCTCTGTCAGCTGCATCATCACTTGCAGAGGTGCACGGAGGAACGTGATCCTCTGAAACATAGAGTGCAAATAACGGATGCAGGTTTATGCAACGAAAATAATCCACTGATGGAAAAAAAATACATTTGAATCCTCTCAAAACACTTAATCTATGCCCCTGCACGATGGAGGCCAGAGCGCTGCAGTGGGACAGGAGAGGGAGAGGTTGAGGGAGAGAATGCAAACAACACTTGCAGAGGGTAACACTACCACAACTTTTTTTTTTGTCCTAACAACTCAGCCATGCCAGGTGCTGCCATGGCAACGTGAGAAATGGCCACCTGTGCGATGCCCTTGATGGCAGCTTTCCGTCAGCGGCGATGCCATCTCTCTACAGTCTGACGGGGAGGGTGAAAAACAACACAAACGGTGACCTTTACCTGCTGTAGGTGTTGCTGCTGCTTTAACGATTGCATCCCAGCTCCTTTCGAGGGGCGCACGAGGTGGATTCACTGAATGACACACCGCAAACAGTGCAAAAACCCCTCGATAGGCTGCGTGAAGGAGGTCAAATTAACGTGCAACAGTCCTCCAAATGTCACCTTCACTGAGAGCAGGTGCTGCTGCTTCTTATTTTCTGACTCATAAACCACATCCATCCGGTACACGCTGAGTGGGAGTTTTGTGACCCTTTACACGACTCCTTTTATAGGGTATAAGGATTTTATGGTCTGAGTCGTCACCTTCCTGTGGAGGTTACATCCCCTGTCCGGAGCAATGCTGGTGTCTGTAGCATGAGTATGATTCTGCTGAAAATGAGACATCACTGACAATTACAAATACCAGAGTGCCTCCATAATCACATTTCATGGTAAGCTCCACTGATATTTTTGGACGAGAGGAGACATTACTTATGAGTAAGTTCTTGCTTTAAATAAATATCGTGTTCATAGAAATACGTGTACGATTTTCAGATGTAAATATCTAATCCATTTACGATGGTTCCAAGAATGGGAGCAAAAACTTTTTCACGGCTTTAAAAACATCTTGTAAAACATGATACAACTCCATCCACCCACATCCGAGAAGGTCATACAGAGTACAGACGACATGTTTTTTAATTTCACTCTTTATTAACAATCACAGATGACTGGAAAGTACCCTCAACTACAGTGGACAGGGTGAGCAGCAGCAAAAGAATCCGTCTCTGGCAGAGGATGGCTCGTCATAAATAAGGCTGACTCATTTTATTCACAAGCTCCTTGAATTACCAAAAAGCTGTCGGTGTGTGCGATGAAAAAAGAGAAGGTGATGTCAGCGTCGGGGCCGGCACTGGAGACCAACGCGTTGCAAGACGGAAAGAAAAGCAGCTTTGCCCGAAAACATGAAAGAGTCAGTGTGTGGACGGCAACCTGCCGAGCTTGGAAGCTCTGGGAGCCGGTGACATGCAATCAGTGAGGGTCACAGTTCATTTGTGTTGTTGATGGTTGCCAGGTGCGTGCCATCTGTCCACCTGCAGCTATCCGCCCGCTCTCTGACCTGCTCCAGCGTAGCACAGCAGTGGGAAAGTTCAACGGTTAACGCAGATTAAGTGAGTTCAGCTTCATCGTTAAGGCCACTACAGTGAGGATTAGGTGAAGGTGACTAACAAATGGATCTAAACAATCAGTAAGAACATGTAAAACATATATTTACTCTGATATTAACTGCAAACTAGGAATGTGAAGGTTCTCAGTCATCCAGATTATGGGTACAGTATATCCAACTGGACTTGTAGAACTACACTCAGGTAAGTGTCCCAGCACCAGCAGAAAGTTAGGACTTCCCCTAAATGGAATGCACCCTTCATTAAAGGGGAGTTACTGTTTTTTACAACCTGGACCTTATTTCTGGCATAAAATACAATCGTTTACTCACCCATATAACTTTGGTGTCATTTGGAATCATGTGGACGATATTTAGATCCTTGTATATCCATAGAGTGGGAGTGAGTGGGGCACCGAAACGCAGCCTCGAAATAACGCATTATCTGCCGCGAAACTCGTTCATTTCACCAATATTTTGTTATGATACGCTAGTGCTATTCCCCGTTGAGTCCAGAGTTAGCTGTTATCATCATCTGGGGTCTGTAGATTGACCTATTAACCTCTGACCTGGATGATGTCATCTCTGAGCACTGTACGCACCCCGCGCGGCTTGTTTACCTGTAATTTGCTACTGCTATTTTTTTGTAACATTCCTGAATATTTTTCTGATTATGAGGTTGTGGATGACGACTTTGTTTATGACAGACGTCCTTACCGTTTCGAGCCAGAGTATACGGATGAGGAGCTTGTTGAAAGGAGGATGCAGAGGCAGAGAGAGGAACAGCTGGCCAAAGAACAACAAACTGCTGCACGTCCACGAATAGATAAGAGGTAACTCTGGACTCAACAGGGAATAGCACTAGCATATCATGACAAAATATTGGTGAAATTAACGATTTTTGCGGCGGATAATGCGTTATTTAGAGGCTGCGTTTCGGTGCCCCAATCACTCCCACTATGTGGATATACGCGGATCTAAATATCGTCCAAACGACTCCAAATGACACCAAAGTTATATGGGTAAGGGTGGGTAAACAAATGCCAGAAATAAGGTCCAGGTTGTAAAAAACGGCAACTCCTCTTTAATAAGAGTGAGAAATGTGTTTACGCATGCCAGAAAATGTGCTGTAATCCTGCTGTAGTAGCACTATTGGTTGTCCCGTTAAAAGCGTATTAGCGTACTTATATTACAAATATAGGTACAGATTTGACACACTGCTTGCTTGAAAAATGCATTTGAAATGACTGCGCTGTCTGCTCACCAAATTTACAAAAAAAAAAGAGAGTTTCAATAATGAGAAACAACAGGGATTTTAAACATGAGGGTGAAACAGAAAGGGAAACTAACTGCCCCAGAGACACACCTGCACTACTGTTTTTTTATGAAGCCACTTCAAACCCACAGGATGAACTCATATGAAAAGTGAAACTAAGGTATTTTTTGGGTAAATACCCGGCTGGCACAACCACTGACGTCAACGTGATGCCATTATACGCAGACGGCAAGGTTACACATTCATTTTCTTCTCCAGCTTTTAGAAATATGGAATAATCATTAACTCCACATTTTACTTACAGTTAGAATAGACGTCAAACTTTCCACCTCTTGTCACCTGAATGCCTCACTCTGGTACAGGCCCAGGTTTCCATGGGAACAGCTGACACCGCTTTGTGTTCTCACTTAAGCGCCGATACAGCTGTTCTCCACACAGCACCTTAATGCTGATCGCGCATGTCTGCTTTATTCACGTATGTGCGTGCTGGTTTGATTCACTTGCACACCCACTTCCTGCTTATTTCACTCACAATACACCTATCAGCCATAACATTAAAACAGGAGAAGTAAATGGCATTGACCATCTTGTGGCAATCCATTGTTCTGCTGGACCACCTAGACCAGACCAGGCACCCCCCACCCCACAGCAATGACACTCCTCGATGGCAGCAGCCAACCCCAGGAGGATGCAGCCTGACACAGGCACACACACAAAAACGATTTAGGAACAACTGCAAAAAACATGAAAAACAGCACAAGGTGTTGACCTGGCCTCCAAATTCACTAGATCCCAAACTGATCAAGTATCTGTGAGATGATCCACAGAGGTCCCTCCCCTCAACCCATAAGACCCAAAGGCCCCCACTAACAACATTCTGTTGCCAGACACCACAGGACACAGGGAGACCAACACAATATTAGGCAGGCGGTTATAATGTTATGCCTGATCAGTGTATGTTGTTTCATTGCTGCCTGTTCTCTTTCAGTTGAAACTTAACAGAGGACTGGTTTATGTTACAATGATTTCCAAGACCAAAAATAGACCCGGAGATCAATAAACATTTGGCCACGGATCTTTGTCTTTGATGTGTGTGTGGGTGTGTGTGTATGGGTGTGTATGTGTGTGTGTGCTGGATTAGAGTTTTGGCACTGATTTCAAAGGCCTTATCGGATGAAGGTTAAAATTCTGCATGGTTGATGAATAGCCTCTCTGTATGCACTATGCTGTATATGTCCTTGTTCCTGTCAGTAGGACTGCTAAGACTGGGTATGTGTGTCCAGACTGATAGCACTAACAATGACTTGTATACTACTACTACTACTACTACTACTACTACTACTACAATACTTGGTTCCTGTCACTTGTCTAAAACAGAACTGGTAGAGCTGTGCAAACGTGTGCTGAGCCGATATTCATCGAAGTCAGAGCAAAACTCCACCCTCAAACACCTTTCAGCTTCTATCACTAGTGTACTTCTGTGCACTTCTGTACACCTCATCAAATTGGAGATTTAATTTTAAATCTAGCCAATTGGGTTGTTCCCCTCCTTCCACACTCAGTAAACTTTCACGATAAAGTAAAAATTCACTGGAAACACTGAAGCATTGAGACCATCTGCTGCCGCACTCCAAATTGTAGTCAGGTGCATCCTGTTTACGTCAATTATCCTTAAGACGTGAACTTGCCCGGAGAGCACCTGCAGCAAATTGAACTGAAATGTCCACACCTGTGTATATAACGTCCCACCAATGTACACAGCATGTGAGGACAAAAAGCAAGCAGAGCTCTGTGCTCAGACTGCGCTGAGATAGATCAGGGTAAGGACATGAAGCCATTTCTAAAGCTTTGAGCATTACAAGTAAAAACAGTGGCCTCAATAATGGCGCCTCCAGGAATTAAAAAAAAAAAAAAAACTGAGCTAATTAATCAAAACAGGCCTTGGATAGGGAACCAAATGGTCACTGTAACACAACTGCAGAAATGGAAGTACCTGCTGCGAGGATGACCACCTCCACAGACATTCATCAAATACGCCTTTAGGGTAGAGTAGCTACCTGCTTGTAGTTTGTCAAACTGAATTTAAAAGACTATGAGAACTGGTTCTCTGGTTGGATAAGAGAAAAAAAAGTGTAAACTTGTCTGTTGAATGGCAGGAACTGCTCAACACCTGCTAATACCATTCCTACAGTGAAGCATGTTGGTGGCAGCATCATGTCATGGGGCTTAGGGGGCAGCCGTGGCTCAATAGGTAGAGCGGGTTGTCCACGAGCCAAAGGGTTAGAGTTAGCAGTTTAGGGTTGGCGGTTTCATTCCCCAGTACATGGACTACATGCCTTCTCGAGCAAGATGTCGAACCCCGAGTCCTTGAAGAATACCTTAAAGTACGGTGACAAGAGGCTGGGGAACAAAGGCATACAGTCAAGACAGTATAAGTTTCCAATTGTCCTAAAGTGGTCCAGCCAAAGCCCAGACTTAAAGTCTGTAGAAGATCAGTGGAGAGACCTGGATGTGGCAGTTCAAACATTTTACATCCAAGTCAGCAAAGCCAGAGCCAAGATCTGCCAGGAAAAATAGGCTGCCCAAACCCAGATGTGCAAACTTGGTGGAGACTTACCGAAAACTTACCCTGTTAACGCTGTCAAAGTGGTTTATACAAAATACTGAATACTGGTAACTGTTCAATAAAGGAGGTAGTTCAGGTTTTTTTTTTTAATATTTTCTTTAAAAATATAGAAAGTGTGGGAAATAATAACAGAGAAAGATAGTGCCCACCCAGTCTCCAATAGTATCCTCTGGCAAAAGCATACAAACAACAGCTGCACAGTTCCCTGCACACTGAACACACACACACACACACACACACATTACAGCCGCGTGTCCTGCTGCAGGCAGGGGCGTGTTGTACTCATACATATACAGCCCCGACACACCTGCCACAACAGAGCACAGCTGTCAGTGCATCACCCTTTACCCTATATGTAACCTCAATGAGCACACACACACATACACACACACACACACACACACTGAGCCTATTTCCGCACATACATGACGAAACACACTGACTGATTGTGCGCCGACACCTGAGCACACATTCACTTATGAAACAGGATTCAACTCGCACCGAGCCTTCACGTGAGGCACACAAAAGGAACGCACTTTTCTTGCGGCCTAATCTTCCCACGAGCGCCCGGTTAGACAAAAGCACGGTGCCAAAAAAAAAATACTGGCTTCGTATGTTTTATATATGACATTGGTGTAAATTATTTCCACGGATTAAAATAATGGTGCGGCCTGCTTTAGAATATCTGCTCCATGTTTTATTAATAACGCACACCGAAGGAGCACTGAACAAGGGGAATGCTAATTGGCTCTCGCACAATAAATGTCAGATTGCCACAGAGTGTCTAAACCTCAGCTCCTCCTACTCCTCTCCCTCATGCATTCGCTGCTAAAGGAGGGGCTGGAAATTATATCAGAAATTCTGAATGGAGAGAAACAGGAGGGCCCAACATTTTATAACCCATAAATAAGTGATGTGCCTCTGTTTGCTGCGTAACCCCCCCCCCCCCTTTCCCGGTCTAACCAGCCTTCCCTTTCTCCTCTCAGCCTTGACTTTGCCCCCCAGCTCGCTCCCGCTATCTCATTGAGGGGGAGGGGAACGATGAAAGGAGTATGAGTGACAGATAAGTAGATGACTATACTGTCCCAGCCCTCATTAAAACTCTGAGCTTATACCATCCGCCGCTCTAACCCTCCTCCTCCTCCTCCACATCGAGCCCTGGCAAATGATACCCCGGGAGAGGAAGAGGGAGCGGAGAGGGGAGGGAGGTGCCGCTCATCAGTTATTCCTGTTCTCTGACCTAACTTGACAACCAGCTCCAATAACGAGACAAAGAGGGATGAGACAAAGAGACCAGGATGTTGACAAGGAAGTGAACTGTCCTAAATTGGCAGATAATGGGCCTGCTGTGGGCCGGTCTGTAACACATCATCATTCTCCAAACCTCCTTACTCAGAATACAGTAGATCTCAAACATGTGGTCATTCAGGTTTTTTTTTCCTTTTCCATTTTACAAGCCATGACCTATGAATAGATTGCTGGTCAGCTGCAGGGTGGGAGGTACAGCAATAGTGGCTTTTCTTTTCATACACGAAGCTGTGACATTTCATCTGCAGCCCAGTGAGTCACACTGTATAACCTCCAAACCCAAACAAATCACACGATCCCAGCACAAAGAGACCTCAAACTATAATCAGACACGACGTTCGAGCTGACAAAGGTGTCACTCGGTTTAAAGTACACACTGTAATCGTGGCGAAAAAAGACCGCAAGTTTACAGCGGAATCTGCAAACCAGCGCTTCAGGCGCGAGGAAAACAGACATTTTATATGCTTGTTTGTTTATTCAACATTTTCCACTGATTTTGGTTTATTCATAATCTTCTATAAAAAAAAAAAACATGAAAAACCTGACAAGCGTTTGTAGTCCAGTGTTTTTTTTTTTTCTTCTTTTTTATTCTAAAGCCACATGGACTTTGGAGTGCATGGAGAGGCTCCCTGCATGCTTTCAGCCGCAAACAGGAAATAATCAAGAGCTAGGAAATTGCAAGTTCAGTAAGAGTGTGTTGTCAGTCTTTTTAGGCACTGGAGTCTCTGGAGTCCCACGCTCAGGACTCGTGACAAAGGATATGTCATTTCTTTAGTTCGCTGCTTGTACGGATTTAAGACTACGTTATTCACATTAGCACTTCCAGTCGAATTGAAACAGAAAATAAATAAAAACACAAACTTGGGTTTTGAGATTAGAGTACTACTGGTGTCACTGTGATTCAGAGAGTAAACAGAGCTACAACGGTTTCCCACAATGGCGTCAGAGAACGTCAAAATAACACGGAGGCCTGCCGAAGACACAAACTGGCGACATGTCTGTGAATCAAAATGGAAAGAAGTGAAAATCTGATGCCAATTCGGATATCGTGAAACAATCATTGTTTTTACTTGGTCCCGTAATGCTTGGTTGAAGGCTGGCTGTACAGCCCGTAGAAGTCAGGGTGCCTGGCCGTCTGTGAGGCTTCCATTAGCCCCCTGATGGGGAAATGCTGCAGTGGTTGAGTTGCGGATAGCGGGCCATGTGAGGGAAACTCCTGAGAGGTCATGGAGGGGAAGGAGTCCGACGCCGGATACGGAGGCCGGGCGCGAGCAGCGGGGGCCCTGGAGCAGCAGCAGTTACTCAGAGTGCACATCAGTACTTTCCTCCCCTCGTACATGGCTTGTTGAGAGGCACCTCCACTGGGGAAGTGGGAGGGCTGGAATATAGTCCCTGAGTGGTGGCTAGAGCTGGACCCTAGACCCACCATGTGATGTGGCGAGGAGTCAAGGAGCCGACTATGGCCTTGGCCAGCGTGAGGATTCTGGGAGAGGACATCTGAGGAATACATAGATGAAGCGCGGTGGCTCTGGTCAGCCAGGAAGGGTTTTTTGCTGCCGTAGAGCAAAGGTGGAGAATCCTGTGAGGAGGCGTTTTCAGTGTTACTCTCCAGGAAAGCCATGCCGTATTTCCTCTTCTGTACTGCTGAACTAGTCCCCATTTGGGAGCCAGAAGAGCTGCTTTGGGACTGGATAATCTCAAGAATTGGCGCCTCATTGAACGGCTCTGAGGATTGAAAGGAGCGGGGGAGAACAAATAGAGTTAGAGTTTAAGAAGATAGTTTAGTCTCTACATTCACTTTATCTGTCTTTAATTACTCGATTTCATTCCTACCTTCCAGCATTTTTCTCAGATTCTTCTCTCTTGTTGAGAGGTCGGACAGCAAGTTAAGAGAGTTGAGCTGGCCCACTCTGAGAGGAGGGATGGCACTATTTAGGTGTGAGTTTGACCTGGAAAAAAGACACATTCAAGTAAGAACATGAACATATTTAAGCTGTCAGCACCCATGTTTGAGATGCGCCCTGCAGCTTTGGATCATAACCAGAGGATTGGTCAGTAATGTTCGTGGAGTATCCAATTCAAGATCGTTTTGGTTGTAAGTATTAAATTAAATGAAACACAAAAGGTTTAAAAGCAGTGGGACTTTAACTTTTTTTGGTGCAATGGATAACTTCTAATTTCTTGTTGTCATTACTTGTGTGTTTTCGGCCCTGCAGCTGCCCCTTATTCGGTTCGGATGTGCGCGCACATTTCCTGGTTTGTTAATAATTAACTTTGTAAGACAGCAACACTCTCATCCCCATCAACTACAGACTAACATTCAAGGCACAGACCACTGCACTCCACCACTAATAAACCCAGCTGACTGACGCGAAACGGCAACTGACTCTGGTAGGGTGAAGAAAATAAATCAGTCCACACAGTCTGTTTCATTCCAAGACGTGCAACCAAACAGCAGATTGGATAATCCTTCTGTTGAACTCTTGCTCCACTGATGAGATCAGAAAGATGCAGTGACGCTGATCGGCTACTTACACTCTGCTTTGTATTCATTCCGAGTCAGGCCTCCTAGTTATTCCTGTTAACTTACATCAATAACTTAAATTATGAGCTCTGTGCTGTCACACAACGTTCTTTACTTTTACTTTCATCTGTTCATAACTAGTCAGCTTAAATGTCAGATATTCAGGTCAGTGGCCAAAGGAGCAGACTGAACTACACATCTCTCCTCTGTGCATGCACATTTTCATTACAAACTCTTTGCAGGGACCATTTGCTGGTTTTCAAAGTCAGGTGAAGAATTGCAGTGTGTATGAAAAATAAATTGTGGTTGGGAAGAGGATATTTGATTAAGCACTGTTCAGAAAGTGTGCATAAATCCATCGGTGGCTCAGTGCCTACCTGTCCATTAGCAGCTGGTACGGTTTTGTGTTCTGAAAAAGACAACAACACGCGCAAGTCATTAGCCACGGGATCCGCCTCCAAACACTTCATTTGTTTCTGCAGATGCAAAACGTGAATGCACATGTGAGAGAGTGTGCGTGGGAGACTTGTACCTTCATGAAGTTGACGCTGTCTGCTCTTTGGAGGAACGTCTGTACCGAGCTCAGGAGTTTTTCCGCCTCCTGGTGCTTCTCGTTGAGCTGCAGAGCCTGATGGGAGTTCTTCCTCGCGTACGTGGCGTAAGTGCTGTCCAGCATCTGCATGGTTTCGGCCTGGTTTGCTTCCAGCAGCGCGTGCATCCTCTGATACTGGGTTCTAACGTGCTCCTTCAGTTCAGACACTGCGTCCTATGGAGAAAAGGACATGTTGAAACACAAAGCACACCGTTATGAAATGCAATATAACATTGCTGAAGTGTTCGTTTTAACAAATATACTTTGGAACCCCACTCGGCAAAAAAAGAAAAAAAAAGGACCTTGTGCTTCAGTACACGCTGATGAATTGATGTGTTCAAGTACTGTAAATTAAATTAGACTTTTTTTCTGCCTCGGTTTTTGTGGAATCTGTGATTTTCTTGTTCAGAACTAAAGTGGGAACTTTGTAAGATGTTTTTTCCACCCCAGTGCGCTTACAAGTCATAGCTGGAAACACATTTTCCTTCAGCGTGAAGGAGGGCAGAGTCATTTCATTACAGCAAACAAAATTAAAGCAAAAACCCACATGATGACAAAGAACAAAGGGACCAGTATCACTAATGTTGTGTCTCTGTAAGCACATACAGTGTTATTTTTGTGCGCCGTACCTTCATTAGCGTCTTGTCAGACTCCAGCTTGTTGAGCTGCTCATCGATGTTCTGAACACGACCCTCCAGTCTGTCTTGCTGCCTCATTAGCATGGCCTGGGGAGAGATGACAGAGTCGAGATGGAATAGACAGATGAGCCACAACGTGTACCGAAAACACAAACAAAATATACACTGAAACTTTCTAAAAGCCCAGGCCTCTGCTTTGACCCAATCTCTTCCTCCACAATCCTGATTAGATGCAGGAAACAACAGCTGCCAGTGACAAGGGCATGTATTTAGCCATTAGGAGGGCACCAGTGAAGGCACAACACAACTGCGCACATCCATCTCTGATTGCTCCTAAGTTTGCCAGGGACCCTGCTACATCATCATTGTTGGGACCGGCCTACTTCCTCTGTGGGCTCAATCAAGAGCGCATAAAGAGCCAAAGGCCAGTAAAAGAGCCAGTAAACAGAATCCTTCTCCATTTGCCGCGGGAGATGGAAATCAATCTGCAGTCACAGGCTGACAGCTAACTAGGAACAAGGGAGGGCAGGTATGCTTTTTAATGAACTGTTTCTGCATGGGAAAGGCACCGTGCCCAAATAAGAGAAAAACCCCGCTGTCATGGCAACAAAGCCTAGTGTATGTATTTATATGTGAAAGCTAATGTGTGTGTGTGTGTGAGGGAGCAGAAAGCGGGGGCGTCTCACTACCCCTCTCTGCGTTCTCATTTTGCCACATGCATTGCTCCCATTGTTTGCATTGGCCTCTGTGTCAGTGACAGATTGTCATGTCTGTGTGCACAACCCCGGAGTCTGCTCCCTCCCTCCCTCCCTCCCAATGAGTGTGCACTGGAGAAAGGGAACAGGAGGAAAGGAACTGCTTGCATATGCCAAGATCGGAAAGAAAGAGAGCGAGAAAGACGTACAAAAAAAAAAAAGACAGTGAAAGCAACAGGAGAGGAAAAAAAAGTTTCAAGCAAAAAAAAAAAAAAAAGAGATAGGGAGAATGAGGACATTCCTGTGGCCTCGAGTGAGCGAGTTTCAGGGTAGTTAGATTGTGGTATCACAGCAACAGGCCTCTTCAGCTGCTTACAACACTCATGTTGTCTTATGGACATCAACTGGCTGGCGACTATACTATAGCACAATGAACACTTCCAGCAGCCCAGCTACAGTTTCCTAAACAGAAGAGGACTCTAAATAATAAATAAATAATAGCCAAATACAGCACAATACTACTTCCACTTTCTTTTTTTTTTTGTATTATTTAAACTTCCTCTCTTAGTGAAGAAGACTGCTGACAATTTTTTTTTCCACCTGGAAGACAGCAGGAATACTTTTGTCTCCCCCACAGGCACTTGAAAAATGAGATTGCTGACAATGCATGCCCAACGTGGGAAAGGCCACATAATAATCCAAAGTGGTATTTAAAGTGTTAAAGCAACGTGAAGGGATTTTTGGGGCCTCTTGGGGACAGCACAATGACCTGTAAACACAACACTGATCCCCAGGAGAAACAGACCAACGTCAGCTTTCATTTGGAGTCGTACATCTAGCCACCCAACGTATTCAATGTTTTGCTTTTCTCCTTTGAGCTCTGTTTTGGTCGCCACCAACCTCTGACATCTACTCGGTTTAACGCTGTTTAGCCAATCTGAAACTTATTGTTAGCTTAAATACGTTGTCCTTCTGACAGGGAGAACATGTACGTACGTCTACACTCTACAGTCCCTTCTCTTCTTTCGGTGCCCTCAAAAATGAAAAGCAACAGCGGCACTGGATGTTTTTCCTTGCCGTAAACTCTTTCTTTTTCAGACCACAATCCTCTGAACACCTCTGTTTTGTTTTTGTTTTTCTACGGAGCATCATAAACCTTTCACAAACACTTTCTAGATTCTACTTCCTGAATGACAGAGAACTCACAGAACCCAAGTTACATTAGTGACTATCATATCTCCATCCATACTCCTAGTTGCTTTGGGCCGCTCTGCCTCCATTGCTGCAGCTGCTCTCCTCTTCAATGTATACTGTTTAACATCACCCACATCGCTGCCAGTGGCTACAACAGACAACAAACACATCTGAAACTCCCACATCTTGCGAAACACAAAACAATTTCACTTGGCACTGATTAGCTTAATCTGGATTGCGTAAACTTGTTCCACCGGGACTTAAGCGCAACAGACGTTCATGTACTGTACATTTAAAAGTCACGCCCCATAGCTTTAAGATGGCTCTGTCAGGCTGCCATTTGGCTCTGGTAGATGTTGTACAGTAAATCTATCAAAGCTGCCTGCTACGGCTGGAAATGTCATTGATGAGAGTCCAAATCTGAGGGGAACTGCAGAGTCGGGTGACGGCTCTCTTTGTCTCTAAGAGTGACCCCTCTCTCATGACACATGGTCATTTGAGCCATTACTAATATAAAGATATTGATCAGGACAGCTCTAAGTGCTTAGGGAAAAAAAAAACTGTTTTCAATAATTTGTTAATGCTCTAATTGCTGCATCACCGCTGCAGGACTGTCCATCTTCTTTAGACATCTCGCTCTAAGGGCCGTGATAAAGAGGCCTCTACAGAGAGAGGAGAGAGAGAGAGAGCGAGCACAAGACATGGAGACAAACCTGAGCTGTTGAAGCAAGTCCAACATTATAAAATGATAAATTATACAGGCGCTGGAGCAACAAGCCGTACTTTAATTAGTAAGTGTATGTTATTAAGTTTTTATATGGGAGGAATGTAATTGACAGCTTCACTTCCACGAGATTCTTTGCCACTCACGGTCAGGAAAAAAAAAAAAGAAGCTCGGATTCTTTCCCTGAAGCTTCAACAAGCAAAGCACCACACCTTGGAAACTATTCTTCAGCTTTTAGTGCACATAAACTCGAGCTAAACATGCCGAACATTTGTGAGTCAGACCGATTATTAATAATGCCGCCATTTAGTGGTATTAAATGAACAAATTAAAGCTCTAGTGGTGCACATATTTGAATGGATACCTTGAGCGAGGTTACAATGAACGGGCTCCTTGTTGCTGTGTGTATCACATGTTCAACCAGCACGCACATGAGGACTGTGCACACAGGGAGAGGTGCGCTGGGCAAGGAAGTTATTTATGATGAATGCCTGGCCATCACAGTAACACACCCAGTTCCACTTAATACACACAGGGTGAGGGACAAAAGACTCATACATACATACATACATCAAGTCTGTCAGGCGTTGCTGAGTTTCTGCGGTTAGCACCTAACATAGCACGCATTCACTTTGCGTGGCACCTAAAGAGGCGTCGTGAGGATAGGGGATCAACGGTTTGGTGTCTCCTTGTCACGTGAGCCTGCCCCGAATTTACGTCGAATGCCAGCAGAGCGGCCCCGAGTCCTGTTTCACACAGTCAGAACACATCCCACACCTGTACCACATCTCGACACTACATCTTGCTTACACAAGAGGCAGTGCCAGCTAAACACTCCTCTTCAAACAATATGATAATATCCGCAAAACCTGACTCACGAGGTATCTAGCCAGTCATCTCCTCCAGCCTTTCTGAGTACTGTGAGCACAGCACCCAACAACTTCTGAGACAGCACACTGGTGTTAATCATCACTGTCTTAATGCTGCGCATAAAAGCTTAGTGGTACTTCCTACAGTGACTTCAGAGTGAATGTTGCGTTGAAAAAACAGGAAAGAACACTTTTGTTGGGTTGTTTTTGTTGTAAATGGTGCATGAGCTGCTTTGTGCGAGTTGGCTTTGTGTTAGGCGGCAGCTTTTTCTGCGCCATGGTTCTTCTCTTCAACAATTGCGTCTTCCTCATTTTGTCGTGTTTCCTCCAATTCCCTTTTTGTCTCGTTGCGCGTTCGAAATAACACGAGGGGGTACGGGGCCGCGCAGCAGCATGAAAGCCTACCTTTATCAAGCTTAAACCTGCCAATGATCACTTTCCCCACTGTCCTATTTAGGCATCCAGACACCCACAGGTTGCCAGGAAGCTCATGTTTAAATGAGGAGCCTCGGGCTGAATGAACAGAGAGCCTCTTTCACAATCAACTGACAACTATTCCCCACTTCTGATGTCAATGGACCGCCCTCAGCATTCTGGGGAACTGACTCACTCCAGCCCAGATTCAAGAAGCAGTAAACAGCAGAGCCTCCATGAGAGATGGTTTCCGGAGGTGCCTGAGAAAACCAAGGTGAGGCTGTGTGGGAGGGCTCCTCCTCCGCTTGTCCCAGGGACAACATTACTATTATATTACCCTGCCTTTCTCGTCTTGAAATGACCAGGAAGGTTACAGCAAAAGTTTAACCCAAGATACAAACATAGCCACGTTGGTTTTTCCCTCTTAGTTTATCCCAAAAGCAACAAGAGTGCTGCCAGGGGAATTAAAATCCTTTTACCAAAATAGACCACAGCTCTGTTAAGAAGAACGACCTCTCAGTAAGTAATGATGAGAAGCCACTCCGGCCTCAGATTACTTGAACAAATGGCCCCGGCACACAAGGAGCCCAACTTTTTGGCTTTTGCGACGCTTATCGATAAATTAGAGTGCTCTCTGTGTCCGAAGGCCCCCAAAAGAGGGACCAGTGTTAATCTGAGAAGAGCCAGGGACTCTGACTGCTGGACGACTCCATTTGCCCTGCAAACGTACAGTTGTGAAAGAACAGAAAGATGGGTGGGTGTGCGCATGTGAGTGTGTGTAGAGACTAAGAGCAGCTGTGGAAAGGGCTGAACAGACATCTTTTGTCCCAATAATAGCTCTGAACCAGGGCAACAGTTTGCGCTTAAGACTTATTTAGAACTTTGTGATCTACGCTGGAAAGAAATGTCTGAAACTTTCCCAAATGGAATAATACAATCACCAATCGCGAAGACAACAGCGAGGCAGAAAGTGCTGTGGTTCTCACTCCTACCCCTTCACACATAGGGAGGAACAGGGAAGGAGCATGTATGTATGTACGGCAGCGTGGGTGGTTGTTTTTTACACCTTTCTGCTTACATTAGACTTGTGAGAAGAGAGCAAACCGGAACAAAGAACTGAGGGAAAATACATAAGTGGACCCAGCGATGGAACGCTGGCCTTATGCGAGGCTCATTCCTCCGTATATCTTCAAGCCCACCCTGCCAAGTCAGATCGTTATTCACCGGCTGGCGGTTTGTTGCCAGATCATCACACAATCTGTAAAATCCCTTTTCTACCTCTTCCTCCCCGTCAAAGTTTCCCTAAAATCATCGTCCCTGCGAAAGCCTGAAGTACTTGCATGTGAGCATTTTCACGCATCGCCGCGTTTGTGAGCTCCTGGAGCTCGATCAGGCTGGCCAACAGCAACAAACTACCTGTGGATCACATGGGTAATCCTTTCCGGTGGAGATAACAACACAGAACTTAAGGCGGTCCGGAGCGGGTGGCGTGATACAAGTTAAAAGCAGTGTGTGCGCGCATGTGTGTGTGTGTGTGTGTGTGTATACCATGATCTACCCAGAGGGGTACTTTCACATCAGAAAAAACATTAAAAGAGGAGGCAAAGAGAGAAAGCCTTCACAGACAGTGAACTGTAAGAAATGCGTGCTCCCTGCAAAGAAATACTCATGCGCCTATCGAATCCGTTCACTGTCATGTGAGTTTCAGATGCGAGTTTGATTCGTGTGATTTGTCTACCTGCATTTGTATGCGTTGCGTGTCAACATCGCAGACTGTGTGTCTTTGGTTAGTGCAGTGAGAGATGCAGCAGAACGGACACAGGGCCACCTGCTCGTCCTCACAGTGGAGCAGCCTGTACTCCTCATGACTGGGACAGGTCCAAGCGCTCAGCTCCTCTGCGTCAACTAACAGGTGTCCCGGGGCCGCGCACGGCTGCTGGAGGTGCGTCTGGATATGAATTTGGCAGCAGGGCTCCTTGCAGCGCAGGCAGACTTTCCGCACGGGCAGCGGGGGGCCTCGCCTGCAGAGGACACAGTGCAGCACGGCGGGGACCTTCTCGGTGTTCAGCGCGTTGAAGCGCTTCACTATGTTGGCGAGCTTGAAGTTCTTCTCCAGTGCCGGCTTCTGGTCGTAGTCGTGGTTGCACTCGGGGCACCGGACCGCAGCGCTGTCTTTGGCCCAGGCCTCGGAGATGCAGCCCTTGCAGAAGTTGTGCTTGCACGGCAGCTGAATGGGCTCGTCGAAGACATTCAGGCAAATGGGACACAGGAGCTCCTCCTCGAAGCAGTTTTTCCAGCTCGCGTCCATGGCGTCGGCCGAATCCACACTGATGCCGGGCGACTGAGAGGAAGAGCAAAAGTGAGACTCAGTTTCTAAATAGGGCAGCGAGGTCTATTTGATATAGAAACACCCTTATGAGCCGAGCACAGTCTCATTTCTGCTATCCGCATATAGATGTGTGCCAAGCAAACCCACATGCAGAGAAATGACTCGGACTTAGAAGATAATCAAGAGTCTATTACAGCTACTTTTCACAAGAAACAGGAAACTCTTTAAAGCAGTCACAGTAAGAACGCAACACATAAGCAAACTATGATATAAAACATGATGCAACATTGAGATATGTCTGTCACACTGGAACAGGACGATTCATAAAAGCTGTGGCGTTTTAAAGCGACTGACAACTTGCCTCTGAATAACCCTGTACTCTTCTAATATAAAATGTTACAGTTTTTACACAAACACACTCTCAGTTTCAAAAGACACTCTCGCACATCGGTAAATAAACACCACGGAAGTCCGCTGAAGCGCACTAGACGTGTTCTTACGGAAGAAACGCAACGTTACCAACTATTTATTTTCCATGTCGTCGGCAGACTCCGGTGCACCTATAACGCCGCACAGCTTGTCATGCAGCCCGCGATGAGATCCAGCTCCTCTGGGTGGATTACAGCCGTGTGTCCGACGTAGACCTCAGCGCCGGGATTTTATAGGATTCCCGGCTGGGTTTCTCGGCCGGTTTCGGTTTCCCGTCAACTCTTTGAGTAATATTTGATGGTAAGTGCAGGCAGACAGTGACTCGTCGGAAGGGAGCGCAGTGCTTCCACACCACCGACCGAGGGCCCCCCCTCCAATAACGTGACCCGTCACAGAGTTGACGGGGAGGAGCCGAGAGGAGGAAAGGCACGGGAACGGCCACAGCAAACTCTACCGGACAGACTGGAAAAGTCCAGGAGCCATTAGCGTGGCCCGTCATGCCGTGCGTCAGGGGTTTCTAAAGTGGGGTCCCGTCTGGCCGCGCCGGGTCAGAGCAGAGGCCCCCAGGGGCCCCCTTAAGAGGAGTGCGCTCATGGGGAGAAAAAGTGCAAAATATGGCGAAGTCTTCTTTCTGTGTCGACAAAGAATATTTAAAACTTCTTTTATAGTCATGGGTTAATAAGTGATAAAGGTGACCTTAGTACTTAGAACCGATAGACAGTAGTGTGGGCAACTTATTAATAATATAAGTTGTATGTTTCATATATTAATAAAACTTTATTCTCACACATAAACCATCTAAAATATTACAATGTTGACATTAGTCGATGCTTCGGTGTTGAAGTTCCATTACAAATTTGCAATAGTCAAGTTACAAAAATCTATCAAGGATATTCTTAGATATTTTTTTTGCAGGAAGTTACCTTAGCGGTCTATCGACAGTTGCAGTAATTAAAAAACAAGAAAAAAGACACAAATAATTTCCCGTGAACATGGGGTTGTTAAGACTTCTCCAATGGACAAATAAAAACCACTCAAGTTGTGGGAAAAGTTTGCAGAAAATGCGCAAAATTCAGCAATTTATTAAAATGTACAATTCCCACCTATAAGAAAGTGACAGTCATTATGTTTGCACTGTCTTGTACGTGTCCATGACTGCTTACGGATGTCTTCAACATATTTATGGACGTCTTCAACATATTTACGGATGTCTTTTGCCCCATATTTACTATAAATCTTTATCAAATAAAGGTTAGATGTTAATTCAGTGGAGTAAGTCCATAGTTTGCGATCAAATTACCAAAAACTTGCAGTGAACATGGAATTTCCCACTGCATTTGGCTGCTAATGGACCTCTGTGGCACAATTGGAAATTTTTAAACACATAGTCCCACTATTTACTAAAAATAGTTAGTTTCCTTATATTTAATAGAAAATTTCCTGTTTATTAATTATTATACATTTTATGTAACAATAACAACATTATATCTCATACACACAAAATCTTTGGCAGAAATAACTTCACCACTTTACTTCTGAATTAGTTATCCAGCTTTATTTGTGTAAATACCTACACTCTTTAATGCACTTGGGATTACAATCAGCCAGTTCAGTCAATAAGATAGTAAATTACAAAAAGTCATCAATATCTAAACCTTATATTTGTCATTCGGAATAAAAAGGACAAACAAAAATAAGATATGCCATCACATGTCGTATAGGAGTACATTTCTGTAAGAAGACAGACACGGTAATAAAAGTAGTCTTGTTTCTTGTTTTGGGAGTGGAATGCAACGTCGGCATCGGCAAAAGGCAGTGAACGCAGCAGCCTTGATTCAAAGTGACGTCTCTTAACAGTCCAGGAGCTGTAGGCAGCGCTGACAGTCAACGGAAAATATGTGGTCCTTTTTAGCTCAAGGCACTGAGGAATTATACTCCAACTCATTTTTCAAGCAGCTCCCACTGATAAGAGGAATAACACATTTTGCGTTTATGCATGACCGGAGACACAACCCGGGAAGACACGGGATGCGGTGCTTCCCCGTCTTTCGACATTTACAACAGTCTTTATGTCTTTCATTTAACAACCATAAAACACGCATCGCGTTGCGTGAGACAACCAAGTAAATCAAAAAAAAATATATTGCTCAATATGTGAGTTCTCGGCATGGGGGGGGGGGTAAAGGTCAAATATACACGCAGCATATGCCAGATACCCAAGGAGTGTCGGTGAATGATAGTTAAACGAGCTCACAGCATTTCAGGTTAGCGTTACTGAATCATGAAACATCTGAGACATGGACAGTACTGGCAGTAACAGTTAAAACTTTGGAGTGACCACAAAGATATAAGAAAAAAAATGTCCAGCATTTGTAAATACTATACATATTAGTGTAACTGAAAACAACACTGACAAGAAAAGGTACAATTTGTGATTTATCTTCCCTTTCTAAGGCCACTGGAATAAATAGAACTGTTTTTGAGAACTGCAACCCAGTTATTGCTCGAGACGATGTGTCAGGTGATCACAGGATACATGCTCCACTGTGTTTGGTGATGAAATATTTTAGAGGAATGAGAGCATCCTGTTTGCTCTACAGAAGTGTTGTAACACTTCAACCATCCGGACAGGCTGGTTTGATATTCTCAAAAGCATTCGAGCCTCAGAGAGACGTTGTAAACAGCGGACCTAGACTGAGAATCCAGTAACAGAAATGTTTAGATCAGTCCTCGGATCACTTTCAGGAGTGGAACAGTCTCTGCCCTACTACCGTGGGGACAACGTCTCTGTATGCCCTGGCAGCTCAGGGTCACTGCGGGGTCCTCGGACGTCTCCTGTTCATGATGGTCCACTCTGGGAGTTTGTGTCTGCAGGTGTTTTTTTTTATTCAGCATTTCCTGGAGAGTAGGCATCTTTGTCTCACTGCAGGGGATTGTCGAACACAGAGTCTGGCAACACAGAGATCTTCAGCTTCTTTTCTGGCCAGCTGTACTCCTTTGGTAACTTTGTCTGCGCAAAGAGAAGGGACATACAAGGTAAAACAGGCGGGCAGTTGCACAAGATCAAACTAAAAGTAAAAGTGGAAACAAAGGGGAATTTTCTTGCCTCCTCACGAGTGTTTAGTTCCTGTAAATCCCCAAGCATTTGCTCCACAAACTCTTCAGTCAATAATATCTGTATATAGAGACAGGAGGAGTTAGACAAATGTGCTAAATACGAACATACAACGTGAAAACCTAAGAGTCCGTCTAAGAGTGTGCGTACCTGAAGCCAGGGGCCGTGGGCTGCGTACGGATGCTCTTCAGTAGCAAAAGCTCCTTCAACTCCTGTGGACACAAATGTGATGGCTGTGTCTCCGTTGATGCTTTTGTAAGTGAAGTGTCTCCCATGAAGCAGCCGGCCCCTGCAAAAGATTTAAGATTAAAAATAAAGTTAACTGCATGTACGTAAGTGGTGAGGCCTATCGTTTAATCATAGGAGGATAATCGTTTTAAAGGTTCACGTTTATACATACATTGCTTTGAACAAATTCTTTGAAATTATATTATTAACAAAATTAAAACTGCTGCATGTGTCTGCATCTGACTTTGTGGAATCTCCATGGGTTGCGCACATATAGAAATAATAGTTAGTTATAAATAAAGATAAATACAAATAAAACCATTTCCATTTTAGATATTTGCATCTGCATCTCACACATAGTGGCTTGGTAGTGAAAAAATAGATACAACCACCGAGAAGAAGGTAATGAAGCAATGAAATATATATATATATATATATATATATATCTCATCACAGTTTGCAGGAAATATTCTACATAATCCCACTCTTATGCCAGTCCTTTACACGATGTTCCCACACTTGAATGAGCTCATCTCTCCTTCTCAAGTTTTTATTTTTTTAAAAAGCAGGTCCACTGGCCTGCCCGTGCCAAGGAGCCGTCACCAGACAGAGTTGATAGTAATGTCTTAGATCATATTTTGGTGTGCATTTCAAAGAACGCTAAAACCAAAACGTTAAGATCCTCCAAACTGCTGCGTCATAGTGCAGCTTTGCCATTTGTTTTGTCACCAGAGCATGTAATGCAATAACTGTCTCCTTGTGTCGGTACACGGGTTATTTTTGTTTTTCGCGGAAGGCAGATCATGTTCCGTTCCTAGGCTTTCGATGTCCTACATACATCGGCGGGTGTTGAGTCAATAAGCAATGAAGACAGCTTTACTGATGGATTTGTGATGCTGGACAATCACTTGTACTTCAACACGTCTTGATCTTTGTCCTTCTAAATCATCTTCCTGATGCCTGACGTGCTTCTTTTGCTGATAGTCATGGGTGAAGTGAATGAGACTTATTATCTTATTGTCATGGCACTTGCAGGTGGGATAAATTAGGCAGCAAGTGAACATTTTATCCCAAAGGTTGATGTTTTAGAAGCTGAAAAAATGAGCAAATTTAAGGATTTGAGCGACTTTGACAAGGGCAAAATTGCGATGGCCTGTGGGGACGTGTCAAGGTGCCCGTGCTGTCCCCTGTCCACCACCTAAAGCGCCTACAAAGGGCATGCGAGCATCAGAACTGGACCACTGAGCAACGGCCTGGTCTCTTATATCAGATTTTCTCTTGTGTCCCTTGGATGGCCAGCACAAGTGCGTCTCTTAGCCGCTGAAAAGATGTTACCAGGGCGCAAGGAACACCCCCTTGCTGTTGCCATGGGGATCAACTTGGTCTGCACAAACTCAGAGTAACATCCACATAAATGCCAGCGCCCAGGTTTCCCAGAAGAACATTGTAGTGACAATGCAGTCCGTGGTTTTCACTTCACAGGTGGTTTCAATGTTGCGGCAGATCGGTGTATATCCAAAACTAGAGTCAACTGCTTTCTGAAACTAAACGCATGTTACAATATTCGTCTCAAGTTTTTTCCGCTTGAAACACATTCCACTACCTTTAAATAGAACACACTAAAAACTGGCTATTGTTATTTTCCTCTGACTTTGAAGTGGTATGAACGTCCCCGTGGGCGGACGTTCAATCAGAGCATGGGGGTTACTTACAGAAAGCCCCTGTTTCATGTCTGAGAAACTGGTGTCATCTGTGTTAGTGTTTTCTGAAGACATTCTGCCACGTCTTTTCAACACAAATGTTTGGACTGTCCTTCTCTCTGCCTCACAGACTCTCCAAAAAAAGATAAATTTAATGTAAGGGTGTAGGAGAGGGAGGGAATGGTGCAGTACCGCAGGCAGAGGGGCAGCAGTGTGCCTGACTCTTGGTTGAATTTCAGATGGACGCTTTCCAGCTGTCGCGTTCGGACCAGCTCGTGGGGAACAATGGCCGCCGAGCTCTCACTCTCCAAACTGTCCTTCCGACTTCTGAGAAACAGGCAAACAAAAGAAAGGACCACTGTCATTAAAAACAGCTGCCGTTAAGGAAATGACAGCTCTTTGGCCTCTGCCCCGAAAACGGGAATGTACAGACACAGATTGTGCAACTCCTCCTCCTCCAACTGTTACCTGACTCTGCAGAAGACGCAACAAATTCCATAGAAAAGCAGCAACAGAGTAATCATAATATGCTGGTAGCTAAGAAACAATGGTGATATCAGTTCAGGAGTTAGTGCGAACGTGAGTCACTGCACCCGGTGGAGGAGTTGTCCTAGTGTGGCCCCTGTGCTGAGCTGAACCCACGTTACTGTGTGCGTAGGAGGAACACTCACTGAGGTCTCTCGTGGCCCTGTCTCTGGCTGCTGATAGGTGGTAGCGCTGCCTTGCTGTTAAACTCCAGTCCTTTTCTCAGGGTCTCCCTTATCTGCTCCGTGTCTGTGTCAACGAACACACACAAAGATGAGCAAACAATTATCCCATCATGAAAGCAGAATGTCTGAGATATTTTAAAGCGTTTTTCCGGATCAGATTCGACTCTTCATGCTCCTTTGGGAGTTGGCATACCTTTGTCTGAGAGCCTGCGTGGCTGCGATCCTATGCAGATGGAACGACTGTCCTCCTCGTCCTCTGGCGGTCGACTCAGATCGTCCCACACACACTTGGCGCTGACCCCGCTCAGGTTAGAGCCCTCTGTCTCAATACCCTGGTCCACTCTCTCCTGCTTAGATGAGCAAGACATATACGCAATCATTAACACTAGTTTACATAAGAAAAATGTGCAACCTTTAGTAAGAAACGTTACATCATTTACAGAAAGTTCCCCTTAGGCTTAGTACATGTGAGGATGAATTCTGATATTTCGGACGAATAACAGACCCAGTTCCGCTTGTGGTTGTAGATAAAAACAGTTTAGTGTGCTGAGCTGAACGTGCAGTATTCAATAAGGCCTTACTTGTAGGTGAGGATCGATGTCAAAGATGGTCTCCCCTCTCCTCATATCTGTGATTAGCCAGGGGCCTCCGGCTCTGTACACAGGACACACATTAGCATTAACTTCAAGTTAAACACACAAAGTTAATGAATGAACAAGTAGCTACAAACTCCTCTGGCCGCTAACAATTTGCTAGTCCAAACTGGACTCGACACAAAAGCTGATCAGTTCACCTCAGCTCGGTGACATTTGAAGACAACCATAAAAAGACCTCAAAAGACTAATTTTGAGCCGCTCAGATTTCTGAGTCAGTCCTGAACCTAAAGTTTCAACCACACAAACACAGCAGATCTGGTTTGTATTATTGACTAATGTATACTGATTACATTAAAAAGGTTTTAGGAGTATCCAGTGAAACCCAACTTACTGCCTGTTTAAATGATAGCTGTCCTGTCACACAACAGACTTGTATTCATTCTCATGATTAACTTACACCTTTGTATAAAGCCATGTAAAGCTAGTTACGTACTCTGCGAGAAGCGAGAAATTTGTTCTCGCTCCAAAGGGCTGCGAGAACAAGAAAAAAAGTTTGTTCTGGTAATTCATACTTCACGGGAAACTCATGAGTGCCGAACTCCAGGAAAGTCCTCATAGGGCCCTCCCACTGCAGCGCACACACACGCTAAGCATTGTGGGAGATGCGGGAAACGGACGAGGAAAGGCACTTCTCTTATTATTTTCAGAAGTTGGCCAGTTGTTTTGACAACCGTGCCCATCGGATCACGCTATTCATTCAGCATGCACCCACGCACAGTATGCAGATCTCTACCCATGAGAGATTAGCGGTCACACTGCGCTCACAGTGGCCGCTAGTATATACAGTTAATGAGTGGCCGCTAGCATTTCTGCTTCAAATTTCTGACCAATCACAGAAAAGTTGCCAGATACCACATGAGAAAAAAGTTCTGCCCGGTTGATGTGTCGAGAACAAGCCGCGAGAACTCCCTAACGAGGGCTGCCAGAACAAACTTCTTGCTTCTCGTATGTAACACCCTTTAGGCAACAACATGAACCTTAAAATGGCCATAGTTTAGATCCTATGAGGCCATCTGTTGCACAGTTCTACTCACACTCTGATTCCACGCATCAACTCCAGGATTCCTTGGCCGTTCCACTGCTGGGCCGCCTGCAGCTCCTCTGTACATACACCCACAATCTATAAGAGAAAGTGCAGGTTATGATATGGCAGTCTCCAATGTCTAACTACTTTCAGAGTGATGATTTTCACGCTTACTTATACATAAAATTACAACAAGAACAAAGTCTCCCTATTCTATTGGTTTTAGGCAAACTGCTGGGAAAGTCTCAGTATGTCTATTAATGTCCCTAGTGTCTTGCTTTGTCCTGCCATTGATATTAAGCATCTGGGCTACTGTCATTGCCATCTCTCATGGTTACGGTCTCCAATATGTCTATAAAAACATAGTCGGGGGAGAAAAGTTTCCAAAAGATGTGTATGTGTGAGTATTAATATTTGACGTCACCTGGAGAAAGCTCAGCGTGCCAAACGGAGTTTGAACCGGCAGCATCTGTGGGTCTTCTGTTAGCAACATATGCTGGATACGAGATTCACTGTTGTCTAGTGGACTGTGCCATGACACGTGGTCCCCGCTACAAAATGTGTTTTCTGGGAAGCAGAGGGGGGGAAAAAAAAGAGAGGCGATAATGGTTTTTAAAGTACAATAAAATGTGCTGTGTTAAACTGTCTAGAATAAACACTCATGAGTGTTCGATGAGTACATTTGGGTGTGTACCTTCAGCCACCAGTGGGAAACTGTCCTACTTTTCCCAGTTTTTATTGTTTGACTGAACAGAAACGCTGAGGGAAAGTTAACGTAAAAAGAAATAAGGGGTGACACAGATCGGTAAGAGAATTAAGTGAGAAAGAGAGAGAAAAACTGAGACCCCAAATGTGGAGGGGGGAAAAAACTGAAAAACTACATTTCCATGGAAGTAAATCCATCTGCTTAGGAGGTAGCATGCACACAGTTCAGATTCGCTGTAGGAGAAGATGGCCAGGAATCAGCATTCATTTAGTTAGGGGCCAGCCCACCCACACGCAAATTGACCCCAGCTGGAAAGCACAGTAGGGCTGGGTGGAAAAGAGCTGGGAGTGAATAGTCTTCTTCTCTTTCTCACTGGTTTCTATTTTTTTGTGTGCCCCTCTCCCTTGTCAGTCACATTTTCTTTCGTGCATAGCATACAACACTGGAGGATTTAAAGAACCTAACACTGTATACAGCTATTATATGACCAGTATATTTTCATACTACAACAATGGTCTTGTTTGACATTCATGAAAACAATCCAACAAAAGTTGGAGAGGAAAAACAGACTTCCTGTTAATAAGCAGAGCCCAGACAAACACAAATGCCCTGAACCCAAAACTGATGAACAAAGCAGACTATTCTATTAAGCCATGTTTACATCTATCACTGGAACTGTAAGTTACCTTCACAAAGAGCACATTCTTCACGTTCAACCACAGCCAAAGGAGAGTTGTTCCATCAAAACGTGTGCAGATAAATCATTTACTAGACTTCTAACAAACCGGAACCAAATTAAATCACAAATCACCACTACTGACAGTGAGGCTTCCTTAAAGTCATTTTGATTTTAGTCATTAGCTTTTAGTCTATATACTGATGATTAGACTATTCCGCCTTAAAAATGTCTAATGCTTTGCTCAGAAAACAGGAGTTTTGAAATGAGGTTGCATCACACGCATAAGGAGAAACTTTACAGATATTCGTCACTCGTCACAATCTGAAACTCGCACACACCACATGATTTGGAATAAAAATAAAAATGGGGCAACACACACTACAAGATATTATTTAGACTATCGTATCAGATCGGCATCTCACAGGGAAATAGATTTAAACAAAATGGAGACGGCGGTGTTACAATTTGCTGTTACTTTGTCATACTACTAAAATAGCAGAAGGCTAGGTGTAGTCTTAATATCTGTCAACAGCAGTGTGTTGGATTATGTTGAACGTTTACCGTCAATTGCTCCGTGTTAATACAGACATGTCTGATATTAATCAGAGTGGCCCCAGAGCGGAGGTTTAAGAGCATATGTGTAAATTCCCAGTCACTAGACAGTCTCTGTACAAAGCAAGGCACAGATGAGATTTCTCCTTCAGTTTTCATGAGGAGGAATTGGAGGGTAAACAGTACCAAAGACCCCTCTAGTACGAGCCCATAAAACATACGAGACAACGAGACTTCCATCAACTCGTCTGCAAAAACAGTCCACAAAGATGCAGTTAAATTTGTAATATAACTATGTGTGTGCCTTGCCAAGCCCTAAATACATAATCTGAAGGTGTTTCACCGCGAGCTCACTCCATAACACGAATACGTGTTGCTTTGTGCTCTTACCGGATTGGAACACATAGCGAGCCAAGCCCTGCATGAGCTCAGCTGGCCATGTTGGAGGTGCCGTCTCCCCCACCTCTCTTTTGAGTCTGAATGTGAGCTCAAAGCCAAACCCACTAGGTCCGTCTGCCCCTGTAAATCTGACACACACACACACACAGTGAGAAACTGAATAAACAAAACATCAGCAATTGTACTTTTTGTTCTTCTATGTATGAGGGCTGTGAACAATCACGGCTTGCCAGGATCAAAAACAACAGAATGTCATTAAGTTCAGTGTTAGTCAGCAGGTGGGCTCCTGTGAAAGGGCTCCTGGTGAGAGCAAATATTTGATTATATGTGATGTTTTTTTGTTTTTTTTTTAATTTTCAATGTAAAAATAACAAAATGTAAAATAGACCAGCTCTGTATCCATCCTTTCAGACTGTTGGTGATGGAGTCAAGTAGTGGTTTAGTGTACTTACTCATGAACACGATTATCCCCATACAGGTCACTCAGTCCAAAGCTAACGTAGTGCCAATGCTCCTGGACATCCTGTGCTGGACAGCCCATGTTCCTATACATACTGATGTAGTCTAACGGGTCTGGTCCCCCCAGCCTGTGAGATTAAATCAAAACTGTCAGCATTGGAAAAAGCTGTTGTTATTGTTTATTTGTTGTCAGTGGACTGCGTTTACACTTCAGCCCAAGTAAAGAGTGTAGTTAGCATGTAGTTAGCTTACACGAGAGGCTATAATTACACGTAAACGTAGTAATAAACGTTTGTGTTTACATTCTTTGAATTACATTTAAATACTACAACTCTCTGAATCGCAGCAGCAGATACTTGCAGCGTGGCTCCTGGATGTTGTGTTAGCTGAAACGTTAGCTAGGAAGCTAAGCTAACTCTTTGCTAACGTCTGGCCATCACTATATAAACTCACATGACAAACCACAAACTCTTCGTCCACACACATGTCAGACCAGCACCTGTACACATCGTCACCTACCAGTATTTTACAATGGCTGTGACTTGAAGCGGGTTGGCCTGCTCGGGATAAAGTCGCCGACATTCCCCATAGATAGCCTGCAGTCCTGGAGGAAACACGGGCACCAGTCCGTGGGCTTGAGCACCACTGTTAGGCCGTACCTCATCCATGCCTCGGACGCGAACAAATCGGGCTACTCTATAAAAAAATACTTATATTGGTGTTGTTTTTTGCTACCCAGCCCTTGTTCAACAATAAGAGGCTAAACTAGTCCATAAAGACTTTTTACAAGCAATGTAGTGTAACCATAAAGGCTGAACTCGGTTCGTTGTGCTACACTCAGCAGGAGCCTGTTGCTCATCCTCCACAAAACGCTGCCTAACCATTGGTTGGTTGAATGTAGTACGTCACTAACTGACTGCTCGTAATAGCCAATGAAAATGGAGGATTCAGTTCATGTTAATTTATAAACACTTGTCATTGGTTAACATGCTGTCAATCAAACTGTGGGCGGATGTGATTTCGGGGTTGGGACTTCAAAGTTTCTTTTTGAGGGGGAGCAAATGATTGCTGTGGAGGACAAATGGATCTTCAAAGAAAGTTTCCAGTGAGGAGTGGCTGCTGAAGTGTTCAGTACCTTAAAATATTACATTAATTTAAAACATATATAAAAATGTATGCCAGCAACATGTACTTTCATTCAGAAATCATAAGCCTCCTTTTGGATATGGTGAAACTAATTTCAGCACTATCATTGGTTTGTCACATTTTATAATCTAAATCATGTGTATTGATGTATGACGTATCATAAAATAGTAATACTAGAGACACATCAAATATACTATCAAACAAATCAAATTACTTTCTGCCTTTCTATTCTCAAAGTGTGCACAAATAATAATTATACAGCTGACTGAAATAAAGGTTTATAGTTCAGCTCATGTTAACGGGTCCTAAAGGTAGCTTTTACTTAAATTTAAAGTCAAGTCAAAGATTTCTATGAAAACCTGTCCGAATAACACAATTTCTTTGAAGATGCCACAGCAAAGACAGCATGGCATAAGGATTGTGCAAAAATGAAACTACTGGTAATCTCTAGTATCAGGAATGAGAGCATTTAACGGCAGTGTATGTTCCTCAAAAATGATCTAGATTTGGGTTGTTTTGCTGTTGCTTGGATCGTGTCACCTGAGCCAGAGGCCTCATAGTTTTCCGGATGAGTGATAACAAAGAAGCCGTGTCAGTTTGTTCAATAAAAAAAATATTTATTGCGGATAAAACAACAATAGGCTGTATCAGACATGCAACACAAGAAAAATAATACCAATAAGCTTAGGGGAGGAAATTACTTCCCTGATAATAGGCGATTATGGCAGTGGTATCTATTTCATAACACTAACTGCCAAAATTGAGTAATGTTAATGAAACATGGTGTAATTATAACATATATACTGTACATTAATGATCTAAACTAGGGCCTTCTCCACACATCTCTTCTGTATACTCTTATTATATTACCTTGTTATGTGCCGTGGCATTGTTTCTATTGTCCCCCACTAGTTGTGCAATAGCAGGCACTTTTTTTGTGTATATTATTGCCACATAACATGCAGGAATATAGCAGCACACAACAGTGCGGACCTCCACCTGTAATGTGATGCATCTCACATGAACACATGTGAATACAAATTCGGCGCACATGGCGTCCGCTATGATTTAATTTTTCAATCTTAACACTATATGGCACCAGTCCCAGAACGGAACAGAGCCTGAGGGCTTTATCCCCAGAATCGCAGCTTCCTCGTGGGAGGTTGAGGAGTGATGAACCGTCCTGTCATGGGGCCTTCCGAGTGCATCAAGACAGCCCTTTGTGCACTGTACGGCTATTCCCACATTAAGTTTCAGACACATCTGGGAACCGTTGTGAAAGAATTTCCTGTCCTCAAATCGAAACTAACAGATTTTCAATTTGAAAGTATCAGCTTGAATTTTATGTCGTGTCACTGCTAAGACGGCTTTGAGTCCGTTTAGGAGATTATGAGTATTACAAATATATTTATAGTTTCAGACCTGTCGATTTAACTGGTTTTGCTTTAGTTTCAGTGATTGCATATGTTTCTCAATTGTTCCTTTGTCACCTGACATCCTGCTACATTCTTTTCTTTTACTTGAATTAATATATATGATTAAGCATTACTCTCTCAAAAATCTCTTTATAATAAGCTGTTTTGTATATAATACTTTAATAGGTCGTGGCGTCTTCTCAGCTTCATGTTCAGGCCGTATATTAGGCTGTCCTGTCTGATTTACCTGTACTGGCTGCCCCTCAGTTGTATAAGCTGATGGATTCAGTTGTTCCCTCTCTGTCTCTCTCTCAGTTTTAATTAATTTATGCTCGCAAGGCAACACTGACTTACAAACTTTACATTGTCCATGTGTAAAAAGAAATAAAATCAAAACATTTAAAATCAGAAAGAGATAATAGTTTGTCTGTGATCTTACTGGGTTTACATTTGTAAATTTGATCAGATTCAGACGGTATTCAAATTGAGAAATCAAATCCTATTATTAAGCTATTAAAGACCGTAAATCGCGGGTTGAGATAAGGATGAAGAGGCCGCCATTTGTAGGTTAAGCACAGCATGGCCGCCCGCCCTTTTTTTTTCTTCTTTTTTTTTCTTTCCTTTATTGCGACTTATGTAAAATTAGTCATCATTTTAAATCAAATAATCAATGGATTCCAGAGAAAAATAATTCTGTTTTATTTATTTTTATTTAAACAATAAAGCCATCAAAAACACACAGTACATACAGACATTCAAACAAAAGTAACGTACAGTGGGACAACTTAGTATTAATTATTTCGTGTTCTTGCTCCAAGACGGTCGAGAAACTAGTACCATGCCAAAAGAACTGAGCCCATAGATGACACCTGAAGATGCCACCATCTATGGAATTCAGTTCTCATAGTAGAGCACTTGTCAGTATCTGGTTTTCGGAAGTCGCTTGATCCTTGAAATGGCTGAATCGTTTTACACAAGTCCTGCTTTTGTCACTAATGGGTCTTTAAAGCTCAGATCACTGCCTATAGATTCATGAAAAAAGTCTCCTCAAATCGGTAAAATAATAGACGTTAACTATTAAAAAATAAGTTCAAGCGGGGTCAAGATAGTTGAGCAGCATGTTGCTGATTAGTCACCCATTTCTCAAGAAAACCAGACTGATGATGAGATGACAACGTACTTCTTCCATTGTAAGATTAAGCAAGAGGCTATCACAGTGGTGACTAAATTGTCTTATGTACAGCGAAACATCATAGTTTCTATTCGCATTTAACACAAGGCAACAGTTCGAGTAAAACATCGTAAGAGGCGGTTTATGTAATTTCAAAAGAAAAGTGGGAAACAAACCTCTAAAATGCAGCTATAATTGACCAGATCCGATCCTGTGGTTAGACAGAGGTTATGAAGAGTTTAACGTTCGTCCGAAGGATCCAAACACAAAATATTTACACATATTTAATGGTAAAGCCTTACGACCACTGAAAGTAAAAGTCAGTCCACTGGGCTGATGTAAGCTGAATCAGATCATGGTGATAGTGCTCTGGTCAAGGCATGAAATGACTCACCGGTTATGGCTGCACACTCCCAGGAAAAGAACTTTGGGACGGTGTGATTAGCAACACACAGTTGGTCGATGTATCTTTGAACCCTAAAAGTAAGTTTGATATTAACCAACCTGCGCTGTATTGCACGTTCTCTTCCTTCATTTAAAAAAAAACAACCAAAAAAAACACCTTATCCAAGGCCCTGAGTCGGTACTGACGGTGACAGCAGTGAGGTAATTCCTCTGCGTTATCTCAGTCGCTGCGGTTTATTCATTATGAGTGAACATTCTTTTAGGGTACAATACAACGCAATGACCTTTCAGGCGGGCCACACCTGAGCATGTTCAGGAAACTCATATCTTTCTGGCAGTTGGACTGGGAAACAACCGGTTCTACGGCCTATTACCAGAAATGAAATCCCGAGAGAGGGCTTCAAGTGTGAAATAAAGCCCTCACTCAGAGATCAGATTGGCGAACACAGCGGTGACAGGCTGTTCATCAGCTTGTGTTCAGAAAATGTGGAAGTTAGTATTTCTTGGTATGCACTATCATCTGCCTACTGTCATGTAGATATGTAAATACGTAAAACAATATTTGTAGCTTGTAGTTGTGTTTAGTCACATCTGACAGTTTAAATAAAGCTTTTGTTTTTTAAAAAATATACATATATTAAAAAGAGACTAGCTTTTCTCGAGTTTCTATTGATATACATACCTTAGTCTTCCACTGAAAATTTCCTCTCCAGATCCTGGATATATCAAAAGTAAACCTCCTCATAGAGGACCTCCCAGGACTGTGTCCGTGTAGAGTCAATCTTTAAACACGCTTCAGCAGTCGAACGAGAGGTGTTTCAGGGTTAAATAAGCAGGAAGCCTTTCCACACTGAATGAACGTACATCCTTCCCCAGTTCACCTGTGTGCTCTCTCTCCATGTCCCGAGGAAGGATGCAGCATACGGTCTGACATTCAGAGCGCAGAACCTTAAATATGACTACCTTTCACATCACCCATCAGCCTCCCTCCTCTCTGTTTTTCATACACTCCCTCTGTACGGTAAGCCTGACAGTCACTTCCCAGTAAGAAGGAAGCAGTGGGAGTGAACAGCACGCCCCCTCACAGTGAATCAACACATAATAGTTTCTGAGGAAAACCATCTGACTTGCCCTGCCCCCTGTTCCCATAAAGTAAGCAGGGGAAAGGCTGTGTCTACTCGAGGAACCAGGAATTCCCCCACAGGCCACGAACAGCTGTCGAGATGAGAGACGATGACGAAGCGGACACATTGGAAGTTTGCCGGCCAAGTATATGCAAACAGAAACCATGTTTGGTGTATTTCGTACCCGAATGAGTGAAACAGTATTTAACAGTACAGTATATTGACATAGTTAGCAACTGGAAATTCTGTCCACACGCTTGTGGGCGTTGAAATGCCCCGTCATGTTTGAGCTGGTGACATTATGTTTCCTAGAAAAATTGTTTATCAGCAGGGCAGCGTATAGCACTTGCGTCATGGGCATGTTAAGGAGGAGACCGCTTCATGTGAATGTTAGCTGGAGTCATTCAGGCGAGGTCTGATAGTGGTGCATTCAAAAACACAGCCTTTCTAATATGACTCTGTTTGCTCACTGGCCATAATCAAACACGACAGGGACGTGACTCTGATTGTGCTCAATCAGATGGACAGGAGTGAGGGTGAAACCAGTTTTTAAACAAGCCACAGACAGTTTCATTGTTCCATGACCTTGTAAAAACCCTCTGATTTCCTCATCCTCTTTTTTTTTTTTTCAGATACGAGAAACTAGTCCAGACTGGACGCATACTTCCTCCGAAAAAGCCCTGGTAGTTTAATTCAAAGGATTTCCTTGATCTGGATGAAAAGGGGATTCCACATTGTGTTGGGAAAAATTTTGCATAGTTCCCTTGTTGTACTTGGACACATATATGTGGATGTTTCCAGGATGTATACAGTCATAAAATATGCCGTGACTTTTTTGTTTTGCAACGGAGCACGCCCAGATTCTCGTGAATTTTAGTGAAATGAAACCGGCACAGTACGTGGTACAGAGACCCCAAAGAGTCCCACCACTGATGTGCAGTGACTCTAGAATCCACTTTCAAACTACATCCTTGGGCTGGTGGGATAAGTTGCAATTGACATTTTGCGCTGGACTTCAGAAACAAGCCTGGCTTTCATGCTGGTGTTTGAACACTGGGGAAATCACTCGCAAAGGTCACTGAGCCCATTTCCTTTCTTTCCTCCACATGCATCTAAAGACCTGTAACAGCCTCTTTCAACTCCACTTTGGTTACTGGCAGACATATTCAAATTACTATATAGGAAGTCAAAAAGGGTGTAGGTAACCAAAGCGCAAAGAGGACATGAGGCAGCTTTTTCTTTTATTTATTACAGCTTTCATTGTTTTAGCACATTTCCATGTTTAACCCGTATTGCTTTAACATACAGAATCACACAAAAACATTTTTATTTCAACTAAATCCATCAACCAGTCACTTTTTAACACATCACGTGTGTCCCTGACAGTCCTTCTTCAAGTGTGTTTTGACTTCTTGAGACGCAGAACTACTACATGTCTCTGAAGTCCTTCATCCCCGTCCCACAGGTGATCCAAAGAGAAAACACCCTTCTGCTCCACAAACATCTCAAACAGATGTAGTCCGCCGCCCACGCCAAAGTAGTGGGACTTGGTAGCGAGGTAGACCAGTCCATCTGGTGCCAGCAGCTTGTGGAGGGTTTCGTGCAGCACCGGGTAGTACGCGGTGTTGTAGATAGTCTCTGATGTGAATATAACATCGTATTTGGGTGGTGGTTCCGTCTTTAGAACCAACGCGAGAAATGTGCTCCAGTCACCAGAGTAGAAATGACACCTGGTTAGTAATGGTTGCTGGGATGTGTCTACAGCTCTTTTCTTAGAAGGTGGGTTCCTCTCCTCTACCTCCTCTTTCCCTTTCACCTTCTTTCTTCTAGAAACTTCTTGCTCCTGTGTTTTTTCCTTCCCCCTCCCTTCTTGGTCATCTTCACTGTCTACTTCATCATCCTCTTGGCAGTTTAGCATTACATTTGGCACGGTGAGCTGTTCAATGACTGTGCTGTTATAATCTTGGAAGTGGACCTGCCTGGCTCCCCTCTTCAGGGCCAAAATTCCCAACAGCCCCGCACCGCAACCCAAATCCAAAACTGACTTCCCTCCAAAGGTCTCTCCGTCTTTCTCAATCAGCTCCAGCAGGTCGTAAGTGCACTCCCACACCTTCAGTCCTCCCTCGTACACGCCAGAGATGAGGTCAGACCTCTGCTCCGCCGTGCGCAAAAGAATTTTCTCGCCGTCCTCTCTGTCCGAGGCCGTCTTCTCAAAAACGGTCTCGTTGAGGAAGCGCAGAGGAGGAAGAGTTCCAATGGCAACCGTTTCAAAGACAGCATCCATAACATGAGACTGTGGGCTGGATGGTGGATGGTGCTTTTTTGCTTCTTTTACCGGCTCTGCCGGCTTGGTATTATCATCAATCTGCGAAACACAGAGCAGTATACATGGTTACAGAATGAAAGCGCTCCTTCAGCTACATATGAGTCCGCTAGCTCAATGTGAATGTTCTTTATGACTGGGCAGGATACGACCTACATGTGTTTCAGGTTGATTACGGATTGAGGAAAATTTGGCAGTACAGTTAAAATCTGTAATAAAATGAGCACGAGGAAATTACTTGTAGCATTTTGAAAGTTAAATGATCACGACACATTTGGGTTTTCACAGGACTTTACACAAACACTTCCAGCTGTACAACAACTTCCTGTAACAGATAACAGATGTTATTAATGTCATTATTGCACCTTATTAATCCTTCCCATTTATATAACACATTTACTTCTGTCTCTATTTCTTGTACATTTGTATGTTTTTGCTTATACTATTTTATTTTATTTTACTAGATTTTTACTTATTCTATTTTTACTTGTGTTTTTTTTTACGTGTAACTGAGCTACCGTGACCAATCAATTTCCCTTTTGGATGAATAAAGTCTGTCTGAGTCTAAGTAACTTGTGGATTGTTCAAGTAGTTTACTTTATATTCATAATTTATTGGTAAATCTTACAAACCAGTACAACTACTGTTATAGTAGGCTATCAGTAGTGACACAACTTATACAGCTGAAAAAAAAACCACTGTTGGTTTTAAATTAATTGTTTACGTGCAAAGAATCCTGCAAGCTCTTTCATTTATTTATTTTTACTGACATAGGCAAATGTTAATTCCTTATTCCTTTTAATAAATGTAGTGCTACAATTTGGGATATTACTGGGACTGCCAGAAAGGCAAATGCAGATCCCACAGTTCTTATTGCATAAACAAGATTAACAAGATAAACAGATTGTACGTGTATAGTGGTGTATTCTTTATGCTAAGGCAAATTTACTTAACTTACATGTAGAAAATTGTGATATATCACTTACAGTACTGCAATATAATGAAGTCTAACTTCTGTATGAGCATGTGTATTGTATTAACAGACTCCTGCAGTTACACAGCTCTGGAAGTGACGTTGAAAAACAAAGGCTTGAAAATGGGTTATAAAGGATGATAGCTTTTTATTAACATGTCTCTGTACGATCCGTGAAAACACCTTTAACATGAATAAAATAAATAAAATCTGTGTTTGAATTCATGTTAATTGTTTTTCAGCACTCCAAGCCACCTACTAAAGTGGATTACGTCAAATCATACTGGGATTAATTTAACACATATTGCAATTGCGATATGAGTCATAATTTTAGTGTGAATGGTAGTTTTGGAGTTTCTTTTCCACTGAAAATAATATAAAAATGATGATATGACTTTTGCTGCGGTTTGTAGCAAACAATAATGTTCCCTTACGTCTGGAGAATATGATTAGTAGGCGTGGGTATACGCGTAGGGCCCAAATGCTTGATTTACTGTATATCGGCGTGTTTTGATATTCATTACCATTATTCACAAAAAAATAATGGATAAGTAACTTAATGCATTTTTTCTATGAACACTGACTGAAATACTGGTTGACGTAGATAAATATGAGATTATTACAAATCAGCCATGTGATTCACTGTGTGACTAACCCACTGGAAATGTCATGCGTGGAGGGGTTGGTGAAGTTGCTCACGTTGTCACCCACATGAGCTCAACATTATAGCTGGAGGTGTGGCGAGGTTATTGAATACCTCAAAACCTTAGTGCCAGACATAACAATGACAATTCACACAGTTTACTATCAGAATGAAGTGGTACTTTTTCCACTATGACTTTTCAAACACAGGCCTTCCATTCTGTGACGCCAGAGCTCATAAACAAGGATATTATAAACCTACGCTCTCTACTGAACGCACGCCTATCAAAAGACTTCTTGTGGTTTATCAGGCATGATAGAATGGTTCATACAGTGGAAATGATTCATTTAACAAATAAAAAAGACGTGTGCATCAGTGAGAAGGAATTCTATTTTTACTTTCCCTGTATCTATTATAAGAGCTTTATAGCTACGTACACGCACTTACCAGTTAATTAGATAGACTAGTGAAAACAAATTCATTCTAATCTAACAGTCTTTCACCAAAGCTTCACGAAAGTTATGGTATTCAGCATTTGTTTAAAATAATAATAATGAACTGTATTGCGATGTACCAACACATGTTTCTAATAGTTAGGCAACCCCAAGGGGTTAAATAACCTTTGTGTTTAATTCAATTCAGTTTATACAATTCAGTATTACAAACTACGTCCACTAAACTGATCAGACAGTTGATTTACCGCCTTTCTTACACTGTTTCAACATAAACCGAACATTACAACAGTCACGTATTCTAATACATTAGAATATATTGCACGTTTTCACCAGTGTATCTAATGAACTGTGGAGTCAGTGGAAATATTAATATTAATGCTATTCCAACCTTTAATTTATTGACAGTTTTAGTCTGAAAAATTAAATACTTAAGAAGATAAATTAGTCACAATGTTTAAGTATAAATACTACATTTAATTGTGTAAACTGAAAAAGCGGAAACCATCCTAAAACTGTTTCATTAAAATAGTTTAGAAATTATATTTCCTCTTCTTTAAATGTTTTAACTGTACGCACCAGGCAGCACTATATATAAACTAGTTATAGACTTGGGTAATAACTGTTTGAAGGTAAAGTAAATAAGAAACGAGGCTGGAAGACTTCATGGTAAAATATATTTATTTATGGACTACTTCCAAGCTGATTAATGCACTGCCATGTGCCGTCAACGCATTATTTTATTATTCTTCACTCTTTGTTTCGATTAAGTTCTGACATATCTGCGGTATTTGGATCCTTAGTTTTATAATGGACAGGAATGCAATGCTCTTGTTCAAACAAGCAGAAGGAATCTGTCCTGAGTTGTTACCTGGCACTGGCAGCTTTGAGTACTGCTTTATTTCTGAGCTAACGCTACTCACAGATCTAGCAGTGTTGTCTTTCTTTCCGTTTTGCAATTCATTTCCGTCTGCGTCGTCCGGGCTTGTTGTTTGTGCTGGGAGGTCGAAGTTAAAACAAAACGACATGATGACTGACAACAACCAAAACCGCTAGCATGAGGCATAAAAGTTGCTATCATCCGTTTCCCACAGGATCCACGACACACCACATGGCAAACTCGCGTGGATGTGTAGCTTAGCACAGCTACAGTGTTTAAAGAACTACAGTTCCCACAATTATGATAAACCTCGACCCGTCGACCCGTGTTTACATTTCAGTTGTTGGTGTAGTCGGGTCGTTACTAGTTTTAGAGACATGTAACACAGAAAAATTTGTCACATATAATAATATCTTTTGGGAAGGAATTTTTGTATTCAATTCCGGACTCAGACTACCATAATGCCCTTCGTCGGTTGTTGTTTTGTTACGCATGCGCACGAGCTCCGAGTCAGGTTTTGGATCTGTTAACTGTCACAGGTCCCTGATCCTGCTCCTCTCCGCAAATACATGGCAATAATCCTGTTTTTGTCCTCCTCTTGAAAATGTCGACCGGTCGGGTTGTCTCGGCGGTTTTATTGCCCTCATAGAACCGTGAGTATTCCCCAGTAAATCAAAAAATATATATATACATATAGAGAGACTAGCAGAGAGTATGAGCCGCAGCAAACAGCGTCGGTTATTTGACTGAAAAAAAAACAGCGTGCGATACCCAAACAAAAGGGATTTGGCAAATTGGCAGCGTTATGACTCAGTGGCACTGCTTCCAGCAATGTGTATTATGGACAAATGAACTGTCAGTGCTTTCACGAGGCGTCAGCTGTAGTTCATTTCCTGGCATCGGTTTTTAATGTCACTGCCGGATAATGAAGCTGAATGCTGCTGCGGACAAACTCTCCAGACTGGGACCACTGTCCCTCTCACCTCATGCAGCTGCAAACACCTCCACCCAGACTCCACCCTGCCCGGAATGCTGCATAGCAGGACTGTGCGTATGTCTATGTCCTTTGTCAGATGTTCGTTTGATTGCCTCTACATTTCTGCTGCACACACCTGCGGTTACTGCTGCATCGTGTTCGGCTTTAAATTACAGCCGTACTTGAAGAAGTTTAGGTGGCTCAGGCTGACATGACCAGTTTTTTTAAACAGCATTACTTCCAAAAGAGACAGACATCCAAGGTTTTGGTAAGTTTAAAATTATACACTAGAGGTGCCAAGACTTTTTTCAAGTCTTTCATTTGTGAGGATGTGTTTGCTGCCTTTATATTTTCCTCGTGTAGAAGCCAGTTGAGTGTAGTTTTTAATTTCTGCATTCGTTTTATTGACCAGAAGATAAATGACAAACTGAGAAACTAATCAGCGTAACACTGGATTGCTTGTGGAGTCAACCCTTTGTTTTTGTTCTTTCTTTCTTCACAGGTGCATGCATATTACAAATGCAGGATGCGGTGCTGTCCCAGCTCTGTGCTCCACCTGCTGCGCTGCGTGCGGGTACGGCCGTGTAGCAAGCGAGGAAAGAACCGGCTGCCCTTGTGGATCAGGGAAATAGGGGCTTACATGAGACTCCTGGTGCAGTCGCTTTACTTTAACTCCCTCACAGACTCTGATGTGGTTTTTGACTCGGTCTTTGAACCAGTTTTTTGGACCGTGGATTATGTCACCCGCTGGTTTGGCTTGGTGAGTTTGTGTGACCATTTAATTAGTTACAGTGGCTTTTTTCTATGTCAACTAGCAAACATGTGCACATCGATAGCGTATTATCTAGCAGGACCCCCCAGCTGGCAGCGGTAACCTCAAACAAACATCAGAATCAGAATACTTTATTAATCCTTCAGGGTAATTGTTTAGCGTTTGTGGTAGTTGCAGATCAGTTGCGGATCAGACTTGCACAACAAGTCAACAAGAAGTTAACCTTAGTCTAAACTGTTTCCTCAACAGGGGCTTTGTGGCGTCAATGATCTTTGTCAAACTTCAGTCATGCAGTGATGCCTGATTGTGATAGTTACTTTAGGGCTGAAGAGTATTAAATTGTTAAGCATTTAGACAGTGTTTCTCGAGGTCATATAATTCCTTTTTTTCAGTCCATTCAACTTTTTAAGAGCTTTAATCCCGTGTGTCGACAGTTGTGATATTACCCAAGCAGGTGTTAACATACCGGCTTACAATTCTTCTGTGCCGACAATCGACTGGTGATTTAGATGGAGATCTGATAATATATTCAAGAAATACATGCCTGCAGTTATTTTCCACCTTGTTTTCATTGCCATTTTTGTTTTCTGCAAGGTGTTCGTTTGTCTGGTGGTGATACTGACCAGCTCCATCTTGGTGATAGCCTATGTGGTGCTGCTGCCCCTGGTCCTCAACACCTACTCCCCGCCATGGATCGCTTGGCATATTTGTTACGGACACTGGAACCTCGTCATGATCGCTTTCCATTACTACAAAGCTGCAAAGACCTCACCAGGATATCCCCCGACGGTAAGGTTTCAACCCCGCTGCCGACCCGCAAACGGTCTTGCTTTCTATTTATTAATGTAAAAGTGTTTTCCTTGCACGTTTTTCAGGAAAAAAATGACAGGCCATTTGTGGCAGTCTGCAAAAAGTGCATCATGCCAAAGCCAGCAAGAACACACCACTGTGGTATCTGTAACAGGTGAGTCAGTTTTCTTCTCACCGGTTAATTTCTTTAATTGATTTTTATTATGAGGAACAGTTATTATTCTAATTTGGACCATTTGTAAGTTTTGACCACCAAAGTTATGCAAGTGTTTCTTAAAGATATTCATATATGCTCGTACAAATCACTAACAACTAACACTTAATAAGTGAAATATTAATTCTAACAATAAGACTATTCTTTTTTTATACTTTACAGGTGCATTCTGAAAATGGACCATCATTGTCGTATCCTTTATGCTTATTCCATCCAATTGTTTTATTAGCGGTTTCACAAAATACAAATACTCTGCAGACTACAAAGAGATGAAGGCGTCTTTCCTTAATTTCAGCGCGTCAGCCTGGTTGAATAACTGTGTGGGCCATTTTAACCACCGTTACTTCTTCTCCTTCTGTCTCTTCATGACCTTGGGCTGTGTTTACTGCAGCATCAGTGGCAGAAACCTGTTCCTCGATGCATACAATGCTCTCGAGGTGAGATAATTGGACCACTGTTGCCTGTGGGTTTGCTTGGGGTTTTGTCCTTGTTAGGATTTCCTTTGTGTCTGCTGTCTGTGGGGCTTAACGTTTCCTGGCTGACTCTGCCTTGTTTCTGTCTCTAACACCTGGGCTTTGTGCATTCGGGCTGTTCCATTAGCGCTTTAAGCATTTGGATGTGGAAAAGCCAGGGATACCAGTGACAGGGATGGGACTTCTTATAGGGCTTCTCCCTCCTGGCCAGGTATAATCCCAACTCAGAAAACAGACAGTAACATAATTAAGCGTATTTGTTTTTTCTGTCTGCTGTTATGTAATATGTGCTCCTTTCTTTTTTTTTTTTTTTATAATTTTATCAAGACCAACTATCAGACCTCTGCACCTCCATACACCTTTAAGGAAAAGGTGATTCATAAGAGCGTCATCTACATGTGGGTGCTCACCAGGTAAAACATGCATTTTCATGTTACCATATGCCACATAATGGTACCATTCTGCAAACTAATTCAGAGTAGATTTTAGTGAATGAAATGAAATATGCTTTGTTCCTTTAGCACAGTGGGAGTGGCCCTGGGTGCTTTAACCATTTGGCATGCGGTTCTCATATCCAGAGGGGAGACCAGCATCGAAAAACATATCAATGGCAAAGAAACTAAGCGACTGGCCAAACGTGGAAGGGTGAGCATTTAGATTAATTAAATGTTAAAATAATCCATGTCATGTTCAGGTATTATTTTTTTATATTTATTAACCGCAAATTCTCAATAACATCTTAACAATAAAATTTTGTCTTCTGGTTTAAATGGCGGCGGTGAACTTAATAGGTTTTCAATTGATTTTTCTCTTTGACTCTTCTGCCAGGTATACAGAAATCCTTTTCATTATGGCAGGCTGAATAACTGGAAAGTCTTCCTGGGTGTGGAGAAGAGAAGGTGTGTCTCTCTGATTTTCTGTTCAGTTATATTATATCTTCTATGACCAACGGTGCCTTGTTCATCCTGTAATCTCTGTATTGTCCTTTGTCTTTAGTCACTGGGTGACACGTGTTCTCCTTCCCTCCGGACACGCCCCGCATGGTGATGGTTTGACCTGGGACATCTTCCCAGAAAAAAAGGACTTGATACCAGTATGATAAACTCTGCATAGGTATATTTTGTAGCCTAATTGATTGGGTTGGCTTACAGGAGTCTTTCTTAGCGGCTCCATGTAACTGAAGGCAAGGGGTCACGCCAACCTCCAATACCTCAGAAACATGTTCTCCGGTCTACATTTTTCAGCAGTTTGTCATGAATGGTTTGTTCTTGACTGGGTTTTACTTATCTTTACAGTCTGGTTGTACTTGACTCTGAGCTTTGTGCTATCATGGGTTTGATATTTTTTTATAAACCAAATATACTGACTGAACTATTTGCTATTTTTAAGGCAGAATATCTCAACCTGTTTTTATCCCAAAAATTCTAAAAAGAAGAACACTAAATTTGGAGGCATAATGTTTCGTGTCGATGCCTCCACCTCCCTACCCCACATTTGAACACTCCAGTCCAATATTATCATTTAATTAGAACACTGAAGGAAATCCATGGTACCATGATAGTATGTTATGTAAACTGTATTTTGTACCTGTTTAATTTAATAAATCTTTATAACTTGCTTTAATATAATAATTCTACACTGTCAGTTTCTACTATGGGGCGTGATCACTGTTAAATAGAAAAAACAGATTTTTTACAAACTAAGGTGGTATTTCTTTATTATTATTACATTTTCTATTGGATCACTTTACAACATACTGAGCAGACAAACCCCAGCTCCTGGGTTACGTCACAGTATTACGCTGTCAGACACAGAGACATGCGACTAGAGGATGGGGGTGGGGGTGGCGGTGGGGGGGATTAACTGCGTTGCATGCCAGATTTGATCTGCAGATTCATTTCAGTGTATTACGTCACAAATAGGCAGGCACTACAGTTGAGCGGCTCCAAGATGGAAAGTTTTTCTCTGGAATAATATATCTGGGAGAAATGTTTGTGACTCACTGCTGCAGAACATTCAGTGAGTAACAAGATATGTATTTAATGTTTTCTTACTGTGTTTGAAGATATGCCAGTTCAACAATTGGTGCTTTCGTTTACAAGAGGAACGCTAAAGAAAGAGGTTGTCAGATAAAGAGAGGAGGGATTAAAAGAGAGCAGATTTCAGACTGATTCTAACCTTCCTGCCACCTCTCATCACACCCGCCCTCTCTGAAACTATCTACACGCACGCACATGTCAGTATTTAATCTCCCAGCAGATGTCAGTGTTTGACATGTCAGGTCTGGTTAGAAGTTGTATGTTTGGAGCATCAGGGTAACTGGTCGTCATCAGTTATAATATTTCTTTCCTGTGTGTGTACACTCCTCTGTTTTGATTTTCTGTTTCTGTTCCAACTGCAAAACATGACTAAGTGGGGATTCTTGGCCTGTAGATCCCTAATGGTCCTATGGTAGAGTAAGCATTACTGGTACAAATAAATTCGCTTACTATGTGCACTTGTTTCTAGATAGTAACAACAACATACACGTGAACAGCGTTTCCACGAAGGCTAAGATAAGGATAAAGACAAGCACATCAGTTTTTATCTGTATGATTTTCTGACATCAACTTCCACAAAGTTGGAGGCTTGGCTTTACATATTCCCCCACTCTTTAGGATTTGTATGTAATGAATTTGTAAAATTAGTTTCAGTACAGCCAGGGCCTGCTGTTGCTTCTTTGCTTCTTATCAGGCAGTGCATGTTATTTATTTTTTAAGGTGTGTCTATTTTTACCTTTACCTCTGTACACTTTAGATTAATCAGTGGATAAGGTATACAGTGTCTGGTGAATTTATGTGCCAAGATTAAATTGGGCAGGATTACGATGTTCCCAGACACAGATACAATGTAATCCGATATAAATTTATACTTGATGCTTGATTAAATTTAGATTATTGGCAAAGTAAACACCTTTAAATAGCACATTTGTAGTGGACAGTAGCACGCAGTGGTGACACAGGTCTTTATGTGTTTATTAGTTTATATATTTCTACATTCCTCATCAGCCACCTATAGTATTACAACAAAAAAGAAATATAATTTCTGCTCTAAACTTCAGAATAAAACGCAGACTAAGTAATACAAAGTATGTGGCACAATAACATTACTTTTACTGTTGTTTTTTTTTTTTTTTCAACGTTTAATACAAACTTAAACTTAACTTAGAATTGTATGTTTGTTAAATCAATGTTTAAATCTCCACCGTTGTGAAAGAGTTGTGTCTGTTTCCGGTCTGAGTCTGACGCAAATTTGTCCAAGCCGCGCATGCGTGCGGACTGGGAAAGCTTTAATTCTGGATCAGCGCTCCTGGATCGCGCGGGTGACCTCCGTTCACGATGAATTGCAGGGGATAGCGATATTGTTTAAGTATATAAATTTTTTTTGGGAGAAGCGGTGGAGATCTGCTGAAGACTGCAGGACCACACCTGGACTCCAGCCCTGCACAGACACACTTCTACCAGTCTGTCATCCTGCTGATCGATCGCGTCAGGATAACTTCACTTTGAAGCAAGTTCGGATGTGGCAAGCAAACTGCAGACGGATGCATAATTTAGCAGACTGGATTTCCGGTAGGTAAAATGAATCACATCAAGCTTTTTGTATTTTTTATTTTTTTTTTAATAGTTAACAACAGTAAATTCCGTGCGATTATATAAAACCCTAGCAGAAGAACAAAGAAAATACATTTTTACAAAGAAATAAAAAATATAATCGTGCATAAACGCATTGTTTTGAATGTGTAAATAGAAAAAATCCGAGCAGGACTGGCATGAGGTCCAGGCGCGTGTCCCCGTCAGCTGGCGGTACACGTGACGTAAACATAACAGCCAGTCTGACCTCACAGGAACAAGGAGTGCTGAGCTGTCATTTATTTCCTGATGATGCTTTTCATATAAGGCACCTCATCCTTAGCTGTTCGTTTTTTATCACACTTTGCATTTCAAGGTATTTCATTTCAGATATGTGTTAAATTAGACCAATAAGATTTGTCTCCTTGGTCTGGAATGTAGGGACAGTGATGGGAGGCTGTGTGGGCAGGACTCGGATGGATGGACAAGGGAGTGCCCCGAGCTCGACAAGGAGCAAAAAACGTGGAGGTAAGAAACTGGAACATTTTGGACAGCATGAGCACGTCATTTAGTGAATGCACAAGCTTTTTAATAGGGAAGCCCATTTCTAACAATAAGAAAAAAAGATCATGTACATCATGATAAGTGCATGCAAATAATATAAGAGTCATCTTCAAAAAGTCTCTCATTATAATGACTTTATTTATCACAGTGGCAGAAATTAACTTTAGTATTATACTTCTCTGTAACGCCTTTAACTCTAAACCAGGAATAAGGACGTTTCTTTACATTTGTTTTTGCGGATTGCTGTTCCAACTGAGACGAAAGATGGTTGCACTATATGGCAATATGGCTCCTGAGTTGAAGAAGGCCTACTAATGTTGTTGCAGGCCATGTACAGTTACAGCAAATTAGATTGGTATATTACAAATATGATATTACGTCCAAAGGAAAGAAAAAGCTTGTGCAGTGATGCATGAACCCGTAAGCGTATACATAAGAAGTACACATCCTCTGACCCTTCAGACTATGTCTGGACAACACCGAGCCAGTACAACACAGGAGTTTACGCAACATTATGAAGCCCCAGCCAGAGGCAACCTTAACAACTCACTGTCCTTACTACGCCTCTCTTGCATAGAAGCCACTCCCACCGTGAAAGCTTACAGTTTCAGGTGTTAAATGTCTCAGGCGTCATGGTTTGTGTCTAATCCGTGCTGAGGACCTGATAGGGCAGATTATATAAACACCGCTCAATCCATTCCTTGTGAACGAGTGGCTGTGTGCTGGGGCTGGATTGTCATGCATTATGCATTGAGCGGCGGCAGCAGCAGCAGCAGCAGCAGCAGCATGGGCCTGCACAGAGTGTTGTCATATTAGAGGTTGACCTACTTGGTGCATAATTACTTCATGTTGTTCTGCTGCAATATATATATATTACATGAATAAAGAGATAATTTATCTTTGAGACAGGCATGACCTCTCAGAAGATGTTCAATGAATTGCCACACTGTTAGTTGTGGAAATGCAGCGTGTGCATGACAGATTCATAAAAATAGCTTTCATGAAAAAAAGTCACCTAGCTACTAAAACAGTAGCTTCTCCTTTCAAACAGACTGCGCGACAAGGGTTTATTGTCTGTTAATGGGTTTAGCACGTTGCCTTTGGGTATTTCTATCCCGTCTCAAAATAGAGCTGATAGGATTAGACCTCTTGTGTAAAGTAGCTACCTTCTTGCAAGGACACTCCTCGGGCTCGCCCTACGTTGAACCTTTTTCCATCAACTGATCCTATCCTGATATTTTGGGAATTCCGTGTGTTTGTTATTAGAAAGGATATAAGTGGAGGGAGCGTGGTCATTTTTAAGCAACTGGGGAAGTGTCACAGGGGCTGAGGTCTGAATCTGCGTTGTGAACTAGATCAGGTGGTTGTTTTCGCTTCAAGCTGGTTGGACACAGCGGGGACTATCCCGAGGCTCCGTGGTTCATTGTTGTGGACGTTTGATGTACAGACATTTGTCTCACGCCGAATCTCTGAGGAAGAACAGCTATGGGAGTACCTAACTCCAGGGAATATAATTACTATCACACTCCAAATACACCCTTTAAGATTATGCTCAAAAGTAAGTATAGATTTTTATCTAAGGTGAAAAAAAAATGCTTTCATGTTGGTGCAGATGTTTGTGTGTGTCGTAATTTGTCTCAAAGTGTTTTGCGTTACTGTACTATACTGTTGGTGCTGTTGTTACTAGGGCTTACAGGTATTCTTGTTGAATGGTGTAAGAGTTAGAAGTAGACCAAAAAATCAACCAACAAACAAAAGGAAGATCCCGAGTGCTCACTTTGATAGATAATGAGTTTAAATAAGTGTAAAAAATGTAAAAGCTTAAAAGTAATAATAATTAGGATGAAGGATATGGAGCTAGTACTTAATAAACGAATTGCAAACTCCGATGTTATTATTTCAGAGTTTGGGAATTTTCCAAAATTATAGGTAAGTCATTTGTGCTTCATACGCACAAGTCAGAACAATATCTGGTTATAATAACAACCAGATGTAGTTTAAAATAGTGCATAACAGTGATGTAGTAATAATAGCAGGTCCAAATTTTTTTTTTTCCTTTAGATGACAGGAACTTGCGCAATTTTTCTGTGTAGTATTTTCCATCTGCCAGGAATGTTTAAGCTTCAGGAAATAAAACTTGAGACGTCGCCTGTAGTCGAAACCGTTAAGCTTCGATTCCGGGTAGGCTTACAGCCGAAGACACAGAGTCAATTCTGCTCTAGCTGCGTAAAAAGAATGAAATGTTCTTCATGCACTGCAGGTCGCCATCAATAAGTACTGATTTAAGCAAAAAGCACAAAACGTAAGCGGAAAGGCAGCAATGTCACATTAAAGCGTGTCCAACCACTTGGCTAACACTGATTGCTTAGACTCGAGTTTGATAATGGTTTTTAATTACATATCATCACAACAGGTCTGTGCAGATGAGAAATTATCTCTCTGTATCTCTCCGTAACTAGCAGACAGGTTGCTCATTAGGATTCATGACAACCATTTTATTTGCATTTGTTTGGCTGGCATGTTAATTCAGTCTTACAGTCTGGAAAAGCCTTGTTGTTATTCAAACTGTTGGTCATTATTGTAAGTGAAATAGAAGATCATCTGTCTTTGGATGTTCGTGTGCTGTCCAGTGTGTAAAACACAAAATATAAGTCAAACGATTTATAAAAGATGGAAGTTAAGCAAAACAGCATGTGTATATATTATATAATATTAATGAAAGATAATCAGGAGCAATAGGAGAAAAAACATCTATACTGGAAGAATTTATATTAAATTGTAATCTATTAATATTTTTTTGGGTACACGTGGGTATACGTTGGGCATTGTTATAGATAACTCCTTGCCACAATATATATGCCTATAAATTTGGAATTTATTGTGTTAACTGTGTAATTGTTATATAACATTTATTTTAAAAATTAATTAACTGGACCTTTTTCGCAACACAGAAGTGAAAGGGGCATAACCACTTTTAATTGCTCTAATAATAGACTTGTTGTAGGTTTGTGTTTCTGTGTCTTTCTGTGAGAGGCCGGTGTGTTTTCGCTGCCTTTCATTGACCAATGAGTGCTCATCTCTCTAACCAGAGCCTCTACGGGATAGGGACAGACAAATCCTGTTATGTGGAACCTGATTACTGCCTATAATCCACTGGCGTGTGCTTATGTGTCTCCATGCACACGTACGTGTTACTAGCCACTGCGGTAACCCCGGGCTCTATAAATAATCACTTTGATTTTCCTGCCTCTGCAAATCAAATAGACTTTCTTGGTATACCGGTACAGCGGATACACAGCGTGTGCCAGCATGGAAACACCTGCAGTAGGTGAACAAAATGGTCCCGTTGGATTTCTGACAGAAAACTGTTGTGGCTTTAGTCAGCCGATATAGAAAGTGGTAAATATCACAGATAGAGACAGTGATCGTAGATATCTCAGGGCTGGTATATATCTTTTTCATGGGTTGTTACCAAACACTGAATATCCTTCAGTTTGGAAGTGTTTTTGTCATTTTCTGACCTCACTGCTTACTACAGCACCAAGTGTACAACAAAGATTTAAAACATGTGATCGGTTTTACTTGGCTATGGAGTTTTCCTTAAGTTTTATGGTATATTATTCTGGGAAGTGGCTGTTCTGGCCATAATATGTATTCTGTGATTTATCTCTAATATACGTTCAAAGAGATAGACCATTTAAAGCTTTAACAGATTGATAGGTCTGAATCAGTCACTGGTGCCAAGTTTGGAGCAGTCTTGACTTGAACCAATCCAACAACTATCTAGATACCAGTTTCCTTGTTTTACTGCCAGATAACTGGTTTTACTGCCCTGTAATTCCTTTATTATTATTATTATTCATTAATTAAATTTTTTTTTTCAGGGCGCAATGAGCCTCTTAAGAAGGAGCGCCCCAAATGGAAGAGCGAGTACCCAATGACGGAGGGCCAGCTAAGGAGTAAGCGGGATGAGTTTTGGGATACAGCTCCAGCCTTTGATGGACGTAAAGAGATCTGGGACGCACTCAGAGCAGCAGCCCTGGCTGCGGAGTGCAATGACCTGGAGCTAGCGCAGGCTATAGTGGATGGAGCATGCATTACTCTGCCACATGGTACACACAGACACGCAAACACACGCACACACACACACACACACACACACACACACACACACACACACACACACACACAATCCCCTTTTAGACATGGAAACATCATCCAGCTATAAATTGTAAGCTGTAAATGTCCCGGACCGTCCAGCGCAAATGCTTAGCGCACATGTCATAATTCCAAAAATGTCAATGAACAGTTTTCAGAATCACATGCATCAATTGTTCAGAGATTACTGCTTTGATAGTTACATAATAGTTGCAGTGCTGCGTGACCACTGCGGATGGATGGCTGCACATAGAGCTGTGGCACAGTTAGGTGGAAAAATGCCGTTACTGCGTATTCATTCATACATGCAAGAAGTGATTTGTTTCTTTTAACTGCTCTATTAGTTGAATGACACTTATGTTAATTTAAATGGATCATACTTGCACATGAAATCTAATTCAGTGTTTACTTTGTCATCTTGCATTATTTGTCACCAATTTGCCAAAATCTGGCCCACCATTGGGGAAAAAAAATGCATTGAGAGAGTTTGTCCATTCCTAAAAATTAATAAAAATATTGATGACTCATCCTGCACAACAGGGAGTGTAATAAAGTTGCATCCAATGTGATGCTTTGCTTCATCAGCAGCACTGCCAGCTTTGAATATTGCCTCGAACATGTATGGGTGGTGCCTGCTCAGGCCATTGAAGCTGACTAATCAGAGCCCACTTTGGCTCTGATTAGCAAAGGAACCGCTTTCCTGACCCTGTTTTTACACAAAACACTTAAACATTCAGAAACTAAATTGCACTTTTCCAGCTGTTTCATGGGGAATTTAAAGTCGGCTGCTGTTAATGAAATGAGGTAAAGAAAAGTGGTCGCTCATGTGCTATATCTCCTCTGCAGGTTCCCTCACCGAGAGTTATGATGAACTGGGCAACCGCTACCAGCTCCCTGCATACACTTTAGCCCCACCTGTCAACCTCATCACCGAAACAACCAGTGAGAGCAAAATTTCTGAATCCACACCAAAACAAGCTCAGCCACCTCCATGCAGACAAGAGTTCCAGCTGCGGGTGCGGCTATCATCAGGTAACACCCAGTGTGATCAACGTAATAATATAATAAGCCTTGTGAATGTAAAGAACTCCGTGTTATGTAATCTGTTCTCCTCCAGGCTAGAGTCTGATTAATAATGCATAGCTTTTCGGTGTCTTGTTCGGAAATCTGTGTCAACTCTACTGATGCCTTGCGGTTTTCTCAGGGAAGGACGTGCGTCTGACAGCCAGCATGGCGGACTCCATCGCTGAGCTGAAGAAACAACTGGAAGAGCAGGAAGAAATTGAGGTGATCCGCCAGAGGTGGTTCTTTTCCGGCAAGCTTCTGACTGACAAGACTCGTCTGCAAGATACCAAGATCCAAAAGGACTTTGTTGTCCAAGTGATTGTCAATACGAACCCCACGGTCATAACTAACTGACGAGTGAGACAGTGAAGAAAAGATAAAGAACGTGCCAGAGAGGGCTGCAGGAACAAGAGTAGAGCTTGAAATCCTTTTTGCAGTTGGTACTGCAGTGGAATTTTGTGTACATTTTTATAAATAAGAATTTATTGCTTTTATATTGCTCCTTTTTCTATTTGTTCCTTTTTTTCCAAATGAAGTAAGAATACTGAAAAGCACTGAAACACTTTAGATTAAAAGTAGAGCCCTAAGATACATATTCCACTGTCTGTTTCTCTGTCTGTCTGTTTGTGAACACATCACCTCACAGCTCTATTGTTTACATCGGTTCCTATCCTTGTCATGTCTGTTTGTACTTGTGCTTATTAATAAAGTAAATATGGTTCACCCAGATATATGAATAAGGAAAATCCATCTTTCCTCCCTTCTTTCTTTGAAAACTGTTTGAAAAGTAGAATCCAAAATGTAAATATCATGCTCAATATGTGTTATTTGGTCAAGCGACGTTATGTGCTCACTAAGTTTTCATTTCACTGCTGTATACTGACATTAAAGACCTAGAACATAATGAAGGCACCTTTCTAAAAAAAGGTAACGAGTGATGATCTTTGTTTGTTTTTTATTTATTTTTTTGTTTGTTTTTTATTTCATCGCTCCAAACAAGACACTGTAGTTCTATGTACATTATGATGCTCACTGTACTTGAACAACTTATAAATAAATATTATTAATTTAAAAATCTGTGTCTGCTTTGGTTACCACACATAGCTTAGTAACCGATCTTGTTGTTTTTCAAATCAAATCAAATCAAATCAAATCCATGGATAATGAGAGAGAATAACGTTGAGGATAGGTGCTCACTGTGTCATGGGATGTCCCCCACCAGCCTAGGCCTATAGCAGTATACTGTAGCTACAAGATATACAGGGTCACCTGATAAGCTTAATCAAAAAGAGAAATTTTAAGCCCAAACTTTGAAAGTAGACTGGAAACCTCTTTTGAAATTCTAGGAACTACAAATTGGCCTGCTAAATTTTTAGTGTAATATGGTTAAAGACTTAAAGAGCCTTGTATGTAAAGGATTTTATTATCGGATCGTCGGGTTTATCGGTTGTTCAGCTATTAACCGACGTTAACTTTTAATAACATTATTTACAACGCAGTCCCAGTTCTTTGTAAAACGCTGTCCTTCCACATCATCACAGTTGCCATGGCGATAACTCCACGGATCCTTGTTGTTTGTGGTGTACAGCGCCATCTACCGGCGACACGGACATCAACACCGCCGCCTCGGACACGTGAGAACGCCCGTTACGTCATTTAGTAAGCGACGGAGTCGTCTGGAGCTCCGCTGACGCTTTGGACTAACGTGACTGTTTTCAGGCCCGAAAATGGTCAAATCGGGGAAACTTCGGTCCGGGACGGGCTCGAAACTCAAGCGGTGGAAGAAAGGGCACAGCAGCGACTCAAACCCGCAGACGAGTCGTTTTCGGCAGGCTGCTAAAAGTCGCTTTTTCAGCCGACCCACCGGTAAGCTTCGCATTACACGTGGGTCTCTGGCTAGCGCTAACAGCAGCTAGCGTCAGCGATTTAACTCGTCCAAACTAACTTTCTGTGGTGCACCTGTTTATGTTAATGAGCCGTCAATGTGCCAGCAAAGTTTAGCTTAATTCTGCTCTGTCTTTATGTTTAACTAACAAGTCGGTTCGATTTGGAGAAACAACCATACTGTGTTTGTATTTGGTTTAACCGAGACAAGACAGGTGCTCATGATTGTAAGTACTGTGGAATAATCAAGCTTGCGGATAATATCACAAATTTTGTAAATACATGGCAGTACGTGTAGTTGTTTGGGCACTTTACATCAGATTTTAAAGAAATTACTTGAAGAGCAATGTCATCAAAGCCAGCTTCACTTCTCACTTATTGCCTTAAGTATGATCTTCAGTAAGTGAAATAGTTGGATTTATGTATGTAAGGTGTAGCCCAGATCCCTAATGTGGGAGTGAAGGACTTCAAGACTGCAGGTTAGCATGTATGTAGTTGTTGTTGTTGAAATTTAGAGGCTGCAAGAATAAATGACTAACAGGACTGTTCTTGTGCATCTCAGTTTATATCCAAACTTAATATGGGTTGGGATTATTTACTATGGTAAATGTTTAGAATCCACAAAGTTGTCAACTCTTATGTCTGATTGAACCTACTGGGAGGTCAGCTCACGTATCCTCTTTTTCTTCCACAGAAAAGAGCGATCTAACAGTTGACGCTCTCAAACTTCACAATGAGCTGCAGGTCGGTCCGCTGGAGGTCAGCGAACGCGGCCGCAAAGATGCGTTTATGGAAGAGGATCCGGATGAGATGTTATCAGAGAGAACCTCCGGCACCTTCCTCAGCGGCCTGTCGGACTGCTCCAACCTCACCTTCAGGAAGGTGCAGCGCTTCTGGGAGTCCAATTCAGCTGCTCACAAAGAGGTGGGTGTTACACTGAATGTACATTATTTACTTGCACCACTCTCCATCCATGATCTTATTATGACTTGTCAGCTGTCACTGGGCGACTGTATAATTGCAAATCCTTGCTCAGAGACCTCCCTTGTCACTGTAACATTGTCGTGTGATATCCTTCACAGATCTGTGCAGTTTTGGCAGCTGTTACGGAAGTCATCCGTGGTCAAGGGGGGAAGGAGACGGAAACGGAGTACTTTGCTGCTTTGGTGAGTGCTTCCTTAATCAGTGTTTACACATTTGCCAAAACAACTTGTTGTGTGTGTTATTAAGTCATTTTGAATCGAAGTTTTTGGTTCAATTATGAAGCTTGCCTGTGTTTGTTGTAGATGACCACCCTGGAAGTTGTGGACTCGGCAGAGTCTCAGGCGGCAGTGGCGTACCTGCTCAATCTTGTCATGAAACGGTAAACCTCTGTTTTTTTCTTTCACCTCTATAGTCAACTGAATGATCCAAAGGATGTCAAGCTAACTGACTGCATTCCCTAGGGTTCCTGCCCCAGTGCTTATGTCTAAGTTCTCAGACACCACCAAGGCTCTTTTGGATGTCATGTCTAAACAGGCCACGTCTGACACCGCCTCTGCGCTCAGATGGGTGAGGAGTAGACTTTTCCCTGCATCCCCTATTTATCTCTATAATATCCGTCGTCGAAAGCTGTTTCAAACATTTGTATTCTGCATCTTTAGATCCTGTCATGCCTGGCCACTTTGTTGAGGAAGCAGGACACATCTGTGTGGACTTACCCGTCCACTCTTCAGGCTTACCACGGCCTGCTCAGCTTCACAGTGCACAGCAAGCCAAAGGTTGGTCCAGCTAATAACTGCTAACACACAACCACATTCAATGGTCAATGAGATGCTAAAGGCGTTGAATTTTGTACTATTTAGTCTTGTGTCCTTTTTTTTTTACCCATCAGGTTCGCAAAGCAGCACAACAAGGTGTTTGCTCCGTTCTTCGAGGTAGTGACTTCCTGTTTAAAGACAATGCCCCGACCCATCACCCTGCTGCAGTCAGCACAGCCAAGTTCTGCATAAAAGAAATGGAGCAGGCAGGAGGTAAGGCTTCATAGTCACTGATGAATTCAGTTCTTAGTTGCTCAAATAATGTTCTATGCTGAGTTGAGGTGTTTTCTTTACTGGACACTGGACTTCTTCTACTATGTTTATTACAGCCATGTGTAACTTGGCCCATATTGCCACCTTCTTAATATTACACAGCCTTGTATATTCGCTCTAAACCAGTTGATAAAATCAGACCTCATTTTCTTTCTCGTGGCCTTTTGAAAGATTCCTTCACATTTGTTTCTTAGTCACATGAACATCTTGCTAATTTCTGTTTCATTCCCTTCAGGCAGTAAAGAGGACACCACCACTCTCCATGTTCTCGGCCTTCTGAAGGAGTTGATGGGGACGTTTCCTCTGGGAGCTGTCAAGTCCTGTTGCGAGACTCTGCTGCGAGTGATGACACTCAGCCATGTGGTGAGAACACAAAAATACCTAGAGTGCAACCAGATAACCCTTTCTTTCATCTGCACGGAATCTCGGATGTAGTTTTTTAACATGTGCGCTGTGTTTTCTGGCCGCAGCTGGTGACGGCCAGCGCCATGCAAGCTTTTCACAGGCTGTTCAGTGGGAAGCCAAACGCTTCGACCCTCTCACCCGAACTCAACGCACAGATCATCACGGTGAGAGGTTTCAAACAAATCAAATGTGCTTCACTCAGGGTGCCAAACTTGATGTGAAAAATCTCATTCTTGTTTCTCATCCCCAGGCTCTGTATGATTATGTGCCCAGTGAGAACGACCTGCAGCCTCTGCTGGCCTGGCTAGCCGTCATGGAGAAAGCTCATGTTCACTTGGCAAGGTGATAAAATGTTCTCCCTTGTTGTCGTGTTTTTTTTCCAGTCAGATTGACATGCAGATTGTTGATCGACAGCTTCTCTTTCTTTATCTAGTTTGCAGAGTTCTCTGAGTTTGGGTCACCTCCCTCGCCTCTTCTCTGCAGCCATGTCCTGCCTGTTGTCACCTCACACACAGGTGGTTTCTGCAGCCACCAACACACTGAAGGTAGTACATCCAAGTGGTTTGAGATGCTCTGGTGTGTCAAGCTCAGGATTGTAATTTAAACTTTAGCTCGCATTAGGAAATCTATAATTTTTTACGGCGTCCTCATGCCTAATGAGTTATTTATGTGTATCTCTTTCAGACATTGTTGACTGAATGTGTCGGCCCTCACATGGAGCAAATGGGCATGATCACTGCCACCGCTTCTACAGGAAACCCCTCCTACGTCTGCAAAATGTTTCGGTACGGTCTCTTTGCCAGGCTTGTCTCAGTGATTTGTTTGCAGACACGTGTAAATGCTCATGATGACCTATGTGTTCTAGTATCGTGGAGGAAGGTCTGTCCTATCGCTTCCATGCCTCTTGGCCGTTTGTGCTGCAGATCTTGGGTTGCTTCTATCGTGTTGCAGGGAAGCAAGCTCACTCCATCATGACTAAGGTACAGTCGCAGAACTTTATGGATCACTATGCCAGTAAAGAAAGCTAAAAGTTTGCTTGAAGGATTGTGTTTTGTCCTCTGCAGTCCTTGCAATCTCTGGCGGACCTGCGCGCCACCCCTCAGTTCCCCTTCAGTGGTGAGCTGGACTTGGCGGTAGGAGGAGCTGTGGAGAGCATGGGGCCTGAGGTTGTTCTGGGGGCCGTACCTCTCAACATCACCGGATATGAGTAAGATACAAGGACACACAGACACTGAGGAGTGGCTTTCTTCTTGTTATTGTGCTTTAACTGACTGTGTGGTTGTTTGTTGTTTTTCTATCAGCGATGACTTGGAGTTCCCACGCAGCTGGCTGGTCCCAGTCATAAGGGATCACGTGAAAAACACTAACCTAGGTTTCTTTGCTTCATATTTCCTCCCTCTGGCCTCTACACTCAAGCAGAGAGGTAAAAACAAGTGTGAAAAGATAGACTTGAGGGTGTAGTTGTATTCCATCTGTACTAAATGATGAATCTGTTGTTGCAGCTGAAGAGTTGGAGCAAGCAGGACAGAAACTGGAAGCTAAAGTCTACCAAACCTTACAGCTTCAGGTAGCGTAAAAGTCTTATCACATCACCTTGTTTTGGTAATGTGCACATGAGTACCCATGTCTTATTACATGTGTTGTCCTTCAGATCTGGACCATGCTTCCTGGCTTCTGTACTTGTCCCGTGGACCTGCTAGTGTCTTTCAAAGTCATCGCCCGCACACTCGGTACGGCCATTAATGAGCGGCCAGACCTGAGGCTCACAGTGTGCCAGGCGCTACGCACCGTCATCAACAAGAGCTGCTCCACAGGTAGCAAGACACACGTCATTGCAGAAAGAGACGGCACACGAAACCACTGCAGCGGCTTGAATGGGGTTATTCTAAAACCTTTGTTTCTGCTTCATGTCCGCAGAGGCTGAAAAGGCTGAAGTGGGTCGCTTCTCTAAGAACTTCCTGCCCATCCTTTTCAACGTGTACAGCCAGCAGCCCGCAGCGGGAGAGTCTGGAACGTACAGGATGGCCGTGCTGGACACCATCAAAGTCTATTTAACTGTCACTGACATGAAGGTGAGTTATGTTTTATCAGTTTGTGCTGCAGTGTTCTGGTGCTGGGGAAGGAAACTGTCATATTTTAACATAATTTAACTGTCAGTTTGTGATTAGATCTCAGTTCAGTGCTCTATATTGTCACAAATCATTTTGGAACAGCGTGGTTGTGCACAAACAGTGTGCTTTAAACAATAGCGACTGAAACTTCGCCGAAGTCGAGTCATACATATGTTTTTATCTCCGAACCTCCTTGTTGTGTTCCATCTTTATTGATCCCAAAACAATCCATTTGAAAATTGCGGAGATGGAGAAGCAGCCAGAAATAAGCTACTGCCAAGCGGACCAATCGCAGCTCTTGTGGTCTGCCATGCTGCAACACGTAGTTAGGTTTCTGGTGAGGTGGACGTCTGTGTAGGGTCTGGACTGTCGCTTCAGCTACGTCGTCAAATTGACACAGAAGCCTAAACCGCCTTTAACTCCACAAGTCGACATAAACACATGGCTAAATAGAAAACCACACCAGTACTGTTTTTATTAGTGAATTAGTTCTTGTTTTGTTAACAGCCAAATGTGGATGTTGGTGCAACTTGGATGCGTTCATGCTCGTACCTGCAGCTTCCCACTTGTGATTATTTGGGGAATGCATTTTAATCCCAGGCCTGAACTTCTCTGCATCTCAGATTAAACACCTGCTTGTGTCTGGCGTGGAGGGAAAAATCACAATCGGTCGTCCTTAACATATTTGTTTTTGTGGGCTGTCTGTCCAGGATTTTAGAGGCCAGTGTAGTTAATCCATGTACTATTGTACCGGTGTAGCACTAATCAAAACAATCATCCTCAGATGATCTGCACGTTCCTGCAAAAAGCCATGGACAGACTGACCAGTCCAGAGTCCACTGAGTTCACACGGTAGGACATGAAAGTGCTCATCCTGATCAATGAATTATCTGATTTAGAATAGCATGAATACCAGCGTGCTTGCCTTTTTGTCTGTTTGCTTAAATTATTGTCTTCTGACTTTCTGTACATCTCAGGCTGTCAGTGATGGACCTTGTGGTTGCCATGGCTCCCTTTGTAGATGAGTCCACAATGGCTAAGACCTTTGAGCTGATTAGGCCGTATTTGGAGGTAATGATGTAAGAATAATGAGATTAATGGCATGTGTGGATTTTAATATTTCTTTGTTGGCTTAGTGTCTGTTGGTTGATTTGCTTTCAGACGAAGGAGCCAGGCATGCAGAAGAAAGCGTACCGTGTGCTGGAGGAGATGTGTGGAGCGGAGAGAGAGGAGTGCAGGTCGTTTGTCGTGTCTAATCTGGAAACGCTCAAGGCCGTCTTGCTGGACACATTGAAGAACGCCTCCTCGCCAGCAAAGAGGGTGAGACGGACGTGTAGAGGAAACCCATCTACACAACACATTAGATGGGCTTGTATGTCTATCTCGTTTTACTGAGCCGTCTGATCGTATCTCTCTGTTTGTGCTGCTATTGTTCAGCCGAGACTGAAGTGTCTGATCCACATCGTGAAAAGGTTAAATGAAGAACACAAAGACTTTATCACCACGCTGCTGCCAGAGGTACGGACACGAATAAATAAGCGCTGGCACACAGACAAAGACGGCGTGCTGATGTTTATAAGAATGCTTTCCTCTTTCAGGTGATTATATGCACCAAGGAGGTGTCTGTCGGAGCTCGGAAGAACGCCTACAACCTGCTTGTTGAAATAGGAAATGCTTTTGTTCGCTTCTGTGGTAACACAATAGGTAACGCACATCTTCCTTGTAACAAATATGTGTAGAAATTTGAAAATTTGACAAGCAGGCTATTACTAACAGATCTGTTTATCATCCAGATGCTATCGGGGAGTACTTGGTGATGGTGTATGCAGGACTCTTGGGCTCGGTCACCATGATCACCTGCACAGTGCTGGCACTCACACGTCTAGTGTTTGAGTATAAAGGTAGCCTATCAGCTGGCTATCAGCAGTTTCCTGGTGGTGTTTGTTTAAAGTTTGCATTCGTAGGCTTTATTCAATCTTCTGTCTTTTCTTTCCCAGACTCCATCGAGGTGAAATCCATGGAGCAGCTGCTGCACAACGTTTGTCTGCTGCTGTCGTCTCGTACCAGAGAGGTGGTCAAAGCCGCCTTGGGCTTCATCAAGGTCATCCTCTTCATCATGGACTCCAAGACGCTGGCCTCGCATGCCACTGTCATGGTATGCACCGTGCATCCTGGGTTATCTTATTAAAGAGATGTGCGCCTCGCTTTTAAACACGTTACTCTGTTTTGTTCCAGATGGAGGGCATTGGAAACATCAAGGACGATGTGAGGAGGCACTTCAGAACCAAACTGAAGAACATCTTCACTAAATTTATCAGAAAGTTTGGGTAAGGGCTACAGAATCAATCTTCATGTTTTTAGCATTCCATATGTGTGTTAATACGTGGTCATCAGATATGCACCGGATTGATTTCTTTGTTTAAATATGTTTAAAAAAAGATAACCAAAACTGTCTTATTGTGAACACAAAATTAAAGAACTGACAAATGAGATTATTAGGATATTGTGGCACCATTAAACTTAGCATCTTAATCAAATGTTAATGAAGCAGTGGCACCAGGTGTTTGTTGAGATGTTCCCAGAACCCCTACTGTATAGAAATAGGGCTGGAAATAAGATGGCTTTCATTTCATTGTCATTGTACTTCTGTAGTGCTTGGCAATGTTTGTATTTTTTGTCTGATTCGCTTTTTTATTTTCCAGTTTCGAGTTGGTGAAGTCCATGCTGCCTGCTGAACACCACAAGGTGCTGGCCAACATCCGTAAGGCCGAGGCTCGCACCAAGAGGAGGAAACAGGCCACGGAGGAGCATGACGAGTCTGAGAGCGAAGAGGAGGCACCTAAACCAAAAAGCCAAAGGTAGAGCAATCTCACTGATGAAATGCCTCCCCTCGTATGTTTACCCATATCCTTCTTTAAATAAAATCTTTTGTCCTCTCTTTTTAAGTATTGAGGACATCCTTGCCGAGTCGGACAGCGATTTGTCGGAGGATGAAGGGAAGCCTCGCAATGCTCAGAAGAAAGCAGGCAAACAGCAGAAGGGACGTGCGTGGCTGAAAGAGGGAGAGGAAGATGACCCGCTTAACTTCCTGGATTCCAAAGTTTCACAGAGAGTGCTGGGTAACGCAGCTTCGTTACTTTTTGATGGGTGCAGTCAACCTGCAGTTTGATTTGCTTCCGTGGCGCTAACGCAGCTTTTGTTGATCCTCAGCCACCAACCCGGAGCTGAAGAAGAGCGCCAGGGTTGACCATGGCTTCAAAGTGACCTCAGATGGACGGCTGATCATTAGAGAAGATGAGGAGGAGGATGGCGAAGACAAAGGTAAGAGGAGCCAGTACAGCGGGATACATTTATTTGAGTCGGAACAGACTGTGAATATAAATCTTTGTTGTTCTCACAGATGGAGGAGAGATGAAAGATATTCTAGAAGAGGCTGGAGTCAAAAGTGTGAGTACTTAGTGTATACAGTATGAATAAGATGTTAAGAGACATGTCATTACTCTGTGGTTTACTCTCTATCCTTTCAAAACATCCTCAGAAAAAGACACAGAAGAGGAGGTTTAAAGATGACAATTATGATGACGATATGGACATTGAACCCCAGCTGAAATATAAAGGTAACTTAAATTAGATGCATTTTATTAGTTCACAGCTTGATAATTTTTTCATGCTAATATTGTTTCTTTGTCACTTAGCTGGTGGCTCAGGCATCCACAGACCCCTGGGAGGTCACCAAGACGTCGGATCTGACTACAAGTCAAAGGTGAGTCTGACAGTGCTCATGAAAACTTAAGGGGAAGTAACTGTGTAGTTTGGAAATTGTCATTCAGAGCGTTCTTTTATCCTCCGTCTCTCAGAAGGGAAAAGGAGACGTGAAGAAGAAAGGAAAGCTTGACCCTTACGCCTACATCCCCCTGAAGAAAGCCCAGCTGAATCGCAGGTATGAGCAGCAGATGTCATTTTGTAAAACTAAGACAAAAGAATGGTTAAAAATGTCTCACGCTGACACGTCTCGTGCTGTGCTCCCAGGAAACGTGCCAAGCTTCAGGGCCAGTTCAAGGGCATGGTGAGAGGAGCCCAGAAGGGGGCGCTGTCCGGAAAGAAAATGCAGAAGAAAAAGCGAAAAGCCTGAAAAGCAGAACTTTCCGTTGCTCTGTGGACTCTAAATGTGTGCGACGGCGTGCTCATTAACACGCTAAAATGACGACATGCACCTCGGATGTTTGTGTGTGCCTGTGTGTGTTTCTGACAGACTCTACGAGGGTGAAAACAGTTTGTTTTGAAACTTACGCCCTTCAAATCTCCCATAATGCTCTGCTCAACATCAGCTTTCCTAACAGTAAGTAATGTGATGGCAAATGCACCAGATAGATCTCTACCCTGTGATAAAAAATATATTTATGTGTGAAATATATAGACAGAAAACTGTTAGGGGAAGAGTGATATGTGACTTGTTTCGCCACTTGAGGGCGCTGTAGACCTGAATTATTAATGGTGACTAAGCGCAGTCATAAATGCTTTTCAGACTGAAATACATCATTAAAGCTGAAATATAAAAGGTCTCATTTCCCTCTTTCCCTCCCCTTAACCCCACCGTTGCCTCCAACGTGCCCTTGTTTACAACATTTCCTTCTTACATCGCAGCTTTGCCACACGAAGAGAAAAGCTGTAGGCAGTTGTTTTGCTGCAGGACTTAACATGCCATTACTCTCATGTGATTCATTTACCCAGATGGGTTACAGCATAATGAGTCATGTAGCGACAGACTGACCTCCTAAATGCAGCTCTTTTGTGTCTGAGCTCAGGCTTGAGTCAGGACATTCTCAGACCGGGCAACGTCAGCACCGGCGTTTATGTTATAAATTCACAGTTTAACGACACGCAGTAATCCATAATGAAAAAATGCGCTTTTAGAGATTTAGCCTGAACACTGCCGTACCATTTGTTTAAGTGGCAAACAATGACAAACAGATTTATCAGAGCAGAGTAATGTTTTCCAGAAATATGAGTTTGAATAGCACGAGAAGCAAATTTAAGAATTTAAAGCGGAATTTAAGATTAACATTGCAGGTTATTTATATAAATGTCACGGGTAGGTTATTGGTGTCCTCAGTGAAGTACAAGTTTAATTAGTTGTATTAAGGAACATTCCTTAAAGGGGAACACATTACATCACCTGCAGCATTCAATTAACTAATAAGAATGTCATAAGGTCTCTGTTGCACTGTAAGATTTAGAAATGCTAAAAATGCCTGTTGAAATACTGAACTATATATAAAAGCATGCTTTCCATAACTGAATGATTTCACTGGCAGTTGAAACGTAAAAAAAAATTTTTTTATTGGAAAACAGACGCAACACATTGTTAGTAAAGAAATAATGCAAATGATCATTTCAGTCAGTAAATGGCATATACAGGAGAACCCTGGAAATACAGATTTTCAACGCAGTCTTTCACTCGTAGGAAATCGAAAATCAGAATCAGGAAAATCGCACAGAGAGAAATTCTTCCTAAAGTCCACCTTTATGTCTCTAAAAGGTTTGAAAACCCAGAAATCTACCCAGATACTAAACAGAGCACAGATGCAGACAGGGCCTGTATTATAATAAATTAAAATATGGATAAAAACTGCCCTGCAGTTGCAATAAGATCATTGAACTTTTACACAAAAATTTAACTAGTTTAAAATCCTTTGGTTGGAAAGTTGAAATTATTAATTAGTCTGATTGTAGACAGTACATTTATAAAAAATAAAAAATAAGCCAACATTACTGACATCACTATCCACTTTTCTCTACATGCTCAAGTTCACACTACGTTCCTCATTATCAAATACACAGATGTATTTACTGTTATTCATACACAGACTAACTTTCAACAACACAAATGTCCTTTATGTTGGGTTTCCTGAAAGGATTGCACTTACTCTTACCACTTATTTCACCATAACGTCTCATAGTGTTAACTGTACTCAAAAGCTTAATCAAGTAACTACATGATTCTTTCTATTCATTTTTTTTTTTTTTTAAATCGGATAAATATTTTTTTTGCTGTCCAGCAACAAAGCACAGAGCTTTGAAATTGAGCCTGTGAGATTTCAAGCCTTCCTATTGTGTGTTTTTTTTTTTTGTTTTTTTTTTAGTCTTTCTTTAGTGAAAAGAGGACATGTCTTTTATTGAATGAGCTGACATATCAGTTATTTATCGGAGGCCCTCTCTTTATCATCAGAGCCTGGGTGGGGGGCGAGACGGAGGGGGTCCTGGGGGACCAGGGGGTGCCCGGCTGGGTGGCGGACCTGGAGGGGGTGCGCGGGAGGGCGGTGTGGTGCAGGAGGGCGGTGTGGTGCAGGAGGGCGGTGTGGTGCGGGGCCCTCTTGATGGAGGCTTCGTACGGGGGACGGAGTTGGAGACCAGAGGTCGCTGTTCAGCAGGCGGAGGAGGAGGGGGAGGGGGAGGGGAGGGAGAGTGATACGTGCGAGGAGGGGCATGGTTGTTTGGGGTGGAATCTCCGTCTTTGACCCGCTGGAAATTAATACACCGACCCTGCGAGGCACACAAATAGACAAAGATTAAACCTCAACGTCACCATTTCAGTGCAGAATTGAAATTGAAAAACCAATGTGTCCAAGATCCACCAGCCAGAATGATTTGTGTGAGGCTCTGCCCAGCTTTGCTGACAGAAGCGTGTGTGTTCAAGGCCCCCGGATGGTGCACAGAGCTGCTTCTGTCCTCTGTCCACACCTGCACTACAATAGCTGTGATGCTTGTAAAGACAGGCCCTGATAAAGTTATCACACAGGCACGGCTCTCGCAGCGTGCAGCTTTTCCCCATTTCCCCTCCTCTTCTGAAGGAACGTCTGCTTTGACTTTTTCTTGGTGCAGAACAGAAAGTGGTTTATGTCTCTTCATGTGCTTGACTTGAAGGAATGCAAAGGGCGGATTTCAATATCCCCACAATAGTTAACGGAAGCCCCTCAGCGTTTAACATAATTTACAAGTCTGGGAGAATGGAACGCTTCTCGTATTGTCCTCATTGATGGTTTTCCTCTGTGATGCCTGCGTAGCATCCTACTACAGCCACACACACACACACACAGTCAGTGTGTGTGAAGGATGTAGAGTAGGTCTCTGTGTCACGGACCCTTGGTGGTCTGATTATAACACCTTATTAAACAGAGAGGCCCTAAAGTCACTCAGGGGCCATTAAGAGGATCCCAGCAGCAGTAGCTTTGTGACTGAGGGGGCCCATTGTGCGTTTGTGTGTGTGTGTGTATAAGAGGGGTGCGTAATTGATTGAGGGCGGCCCGGTTGGGGGGGGGGTGACTGCTTCGGCCTTGTCGCAGGGCCGCAGTGAAAAGGCCAGTTTGTGAGCAGCAGAGCAGCAGCACAACACCAGAGAGAGCATATGGACACAATGAGAACACAAGCTCATGAATATGAGTGTGTTTGTGTGTGACTGTAACCATGCCTCCACCGGAACATATGGCCTGAATGAAACCTCAGCCTCATGAATAACAGAAAGAGAGGAAGAGAAAGGTTGAAATCAGCATTTCTCCACCTTTAAGAAGATGATATGTGCACGAGTGAGTCATGCGAGTCAGTCTCCCTGTATGCTCCTTTGGCTGCAATTTCTGTCTCGGCCTTTTTCCCCTTTCTTGGCAGTTGTTTAGTTCAGACCCTCAACTCCTTCTCCGGAGAAAAACAAACCCCTTAAAACACCTCCAGCATCCTCTGTCGGGCGTCCTTCTGAGCTAAGACCTTACCCTTCCCTCGCAACGCATGATTGTTTGTGGGCGTTTGCCGATGCACATTTGTTGCCATTACAGTAAAGAAAATGGGAGGAAAAAAAAAAAAAGTGTAGACGCACATCTGACTTGACAGCGCTGCCTGTCACCTCACATGACATTACAGCAATTCGATCACATGAGGAGAAGGCTCCATGTGCAAGAGTTCATGCGCTTTAAAGACAGATTAGGCTTTAGTTAGTAATGCCAGTGTCTTAAATTTCTTCCTTCGTACCGCTGGAGGGAAGCAGAGTTCTGACGGCGGTGCATTTTAAAAAAAAACGACACATCCAAGATTCAACCCTAACATGGGCACCATAGGCACGACATGTTCCAAATGCCTGATCTTACTTCTGCACCGACTTGTATTGTGCAGTCACTCTACAAGACATAGGAGGTAACTGTGACGATTTATTTATTTTTTACTCGTAAACCCACACATGCATTGATTTCTTTTTTGCAGCTAAGTGAAAATGTCATGAATTTATAAGTAGCTGAACTGGCCACAAACTTTCCACACGTCACCCGGCAACTGCAAAACTGCCCTCCTGAAACCAAGTAAGCCCAGCTGGGAAACGCCGCTAATGGAGGCCATGCTGTAAACACTTTGGGCTGGAATGTCTGTCTGTCGAAGAGATAAGCCTCTATGGTGTCTAGGTACCGCAAAACTATTGTGTACAGTTATAACGCACCGTAAAATATATAGAGATATTCCTCAAGATGGAGAAGCTGATTATTTTTGTTGAAGTGATCCTTGAAGTGTTGGGGTGTAAGGGAGAAGGAGGTGAAGGAGGGGAGGTGCTCGTTCGTCTGTCCCTTCGTGCCGCTGGAGGTAAGCAGAGTTCTGGTGGCGGTGGATTTAAAAAAAACAAAAAAAAAAAACAGCGCCTCCGAGACTCAACTTTAACGTGGGCACCATAGGCACGACACGTTCCAAATGCCTGAACTTATTTCTGCACTGACTGCCTTGTATCGTGCAGTCACTCTACGAGACAAAGGAGGTAGTTGACAAATTGTAATTTTTTTTTTACACATGCATTGATTTCTTTTTTGCAGCTAAGTGAAAATGTCATAAATTTATAAGTAGCTGAATCGGCCACAAACTTTCCAACCGGCAACTGCAAAACTACCCTTCTGAAAACAAGTAAACCCAGCTGGGAAACACTGCTCTGCTCATGGAGGCCGTGCTGTAAACAGTTTAGGCTGGAATGTCCGTCCGTCGAAGAGATAAGTCTCTATGATATCTAGACTTCCAGTGAAACTATTACAGATGTTGTTTATGGTTAACGCACTGTAAAATATAAAGATATTCCTCAAGATGGAGAAACTAATAATCATGTTGAAGTGATCCTTGAAGTGGTGGGGTGTAAGGGAGAAGGGGGTGAAGGAGGAGGAGGGGAGGTGCTCGTTCGTCTGTGGACGGAGGACGGAGGGCTGGTGGCCGCCCTCTGGTCTGGTCTGGCCTGGCCTGGCCTGCGCCGTGTGACGGAGCCATCAGTGTCATCCGGCCGGGATGACAAAAGAAGGGGAATCTCGCCTGTCACAATATGGCTCGTGGCCTTTCAACTCCCCCATCTGTTTGTGTGACGCTCACTCTGGAGAGCTGACACGCGTTACAGTTACACATGCACGACGCGCACACACAGTAGGGATGAGATGCAAAGAGGGAGCGTGGCAGAAACTGGCAGCCGGCTGATGGCCGTTTGCAGAGGCAGTGAAGTAGGAGTAATGTGGGGAGAAAGCAGGACGAGCGCCTCCTGAGCTGCTGCTGCTGCTTAACAAGCCCCATTGGGGTCTGATCCTTGCTAGTTATCGCTGCACTGTTTGCCACCTTGCCTTGCTGGGCTTTTTGTAATCTAGTTTATTGCTGCTGCATTACTGCTGAGAGGATTTTGCTCTGAATTTCCATCCGAGCCGGGCTTTGTCACTTAAGAGAAGACACTGCTGTCGTTCATGTCCGATATGGCCGTTACCGCAAATTCTAAACAACTATCCTCCTAGGAACAAAAGTGGATTTATTTATTTTTTCTCTCTTCATTTCCCTCCGTGTGAGGAGCAGTGTTTTATTTTCCTCAGTTAATGGTGCGTGAAGGGAGCTGAGGGGGTCATTGTTGAGGGGGTCCGTGAACCACAGCCCCACAGAAAGTGAATGACAAAGACTAAAAACTTCTGCCTCAACAGAGATTCATTGTTCCGCTTACAAAAGGAAAAAGAAAAAAAAAAGATGGAAAGAAGGGATAAAAACCACTGATGGTGAGCACATTTATAGACTTCAGATACAGTAGACGCTCACACTGTTGCACAGTAAAGATGAATCATGCCATTCAGGGAACAAATCAATAAATTGTACTGAGATATGGCATCCGCTGTGAGAGGTGACAATGAAACCGTTTACTACGGAGCAGATGTTTCGCCATGACAACCAGTGTGATGGTGAAAACACGTCTTTGGGGTGATGAGATGCCGTTCACAGGGTCAAGGTTAGATAACAGGGGCCACTATGCTCTCCCTCTCTCTCTCTCTCTCTTCCTCTGTCACACACACTTGGAAGGGACGCCGGTGATGCTGTGATTTAGGACTCTGCAGCAACGTTGCAGTGAAACCGCGTTTGAGTAAGTAAGAAAGAAAACCTAGTCCATGAAATTCAGAATGACACAGTAGCGCATGAAATTATGGAGCAAAGGGTGTAACGTGCAATTTGGAGACATGACGGAGAGCCAGTCATTTTCTGGCAGTTGCAGGGAAAAGTACAGAAGCACAAAAGTACAGTGCTCCCTGTGTGTGAACAATCGCAGCTTTGACGACGCGAGCGGTATCAGTAACTCATTGACCCGCTGTGAATGTGTGTGTCAGTGTGTGTGTGTGTGCAGAAAATACGAACTGAGCTGCTGTGTTAAAGATCTCCCTGTACTTCCCTGCTGTTCACTGACACTCCTCTTTGTGCAGTGTGACTGACAGAAGTAGGATGCAGATGCTCGAATTGTACACAACCAAGACAGAAAACATTCTGTACCAGCTAACCGGCTATTAAAAAGCTTTTAAGTGGTTGGTGGCCACAGAAGTAATCCCTCAAATGACTCATAATTGCCTTTAGTTATAGTATCGTGTAAGTAATTTTTTTTATATATATACTTTGGCAGCAGATAAAGGTGAAACGTGTCCAGGCAGGCTCACCTGATCTCCAGGCTGTGGTCTCATCAGAGATACCTGGTCGTAGCCTCTCCTGAACAGAGCCCACAGAGCATCTAGCTTCCCCTGGAGGGCCGGAAACAACAAAAACACAATCTTGAAGTTATGGTGCAGGACACATCTAACAAACATTTGTTGCATTCAAGACGCGGCTAGAGGTAGCTCCTGTATTTGGATGGATTTTTAAATCAACATTCCTGCACTGGTGTATTGGTAAAAGCAATGTGTTTTAGGTCTGGGAGTATGGCAAAGAAACCTACGAAGCGTAGAAGAAACATTATTGATGCTTCAGATAAAAGAAAGAAAGAAACTGCATTCTTTGGACAGGTGTTGCCTTGCTTGGATAGGCTGGTATTTGAAGAATATTGTTCTCAAAGGCTAACCTGAATGGGTGTGTACCACCTCCTCTGCTGCGGGGCCCGACGAGGAGGTTTTCGAGGCTTGGGCTCGTAAGGTTCAAACTCCTGCTCGGGCATCTTCACAACCGCGTTTTTAGGTTTGTCCAGCTTGGCACCTTCCTCCGTGGATCCTTTCTCTCCCCATCGCACCTAGGAATTATAACGGAAGAAAAAACACAACTGAAACACGTGTTCTGTTTTTATGTTCTGCAAATGATTGTTTTTTTTAGAGTTGTGTTTGTACCTCCATGCGTTTGATGCCTCCCACTCCTCTTCCTCCGTAATATGAAGCGTCCACTGTGGGCCACCGCTTCTTGGGCATCCCATCCTCGTCGTCTGAATCCTGTGAGTGAGACCTCAGTCAAGACGCAGCTGATATTCCTTAGTGTACCACTATTATTAAGAACCAGCTCGACTGTATTAACTGTCACAATATGTCATATTGATTTAATTCCTGTGTCCTTTTATGTCGCCGGTGACTTACTGGCTCTGGAGGCGGAGGTGGTGGAGGTTCTTTGATCACCTGAAAAATTACACAATCAATATGAGCTAAACAAGCGTGGAATCGCGTATAAATCTCCTCTTTCTGACACACTTCAGTGTAGTCTTACCACAGTGCAGCAGAGAGGCCAGAACCACCACATCAGCAGCAGAGCCAACAGCAGGAACACCACCAGCAACGATATTAGCACTATGGTGCCGTCATACTGCAAACAAACACAGAATGACGGGATAAAGGTTAAACAGTGCTAAAACAAAGGAGACGGGGCGGAAAGGGGGAAAAAATGAAAAGCGAAAGTACTCACAGCCTCCTCTGATGACAGACACAACAGAGGAGACCTCCGAGAGGAAGGAGAGAAGAAGATAAGAGAACTGAGAGAAAATAAGAAAGTTGAAAGAAAGTTTATTCAAACAAGGCAGCATGCCAGAGAGAAACATTATCATGGAGAAAGTGAGGAGTATACATACAGGATCATGTACTCACACATTCAGTGGTGGTGATGTGAACAGAGCTGGTGATGTAGGAGAGGCCTTCGTTCATGCTCACCTGCAGGTAGATCACCCTGAAACACAAACCAGGGGCTGAACACCTGACACAGAAGTGCACCTGCATGTACGGACGCATTCATGGCCTTGTTTCGGCTACTGTACAAGCTTGCCCTAGGTGTAAAAATACATTCCTCCATCCACCTACTTTGTCCATACTAGTTGGTGCCGTGTAAGCGCATAAATATGCTGACAAAGCCTGAAAGCTGAGGCTTCTGAAGAGGTCAGGGAATTCTCCACCCACAGAAGGAATCTCTTAGATCAGACCCGGACATATAACATTGCTTCTGTCTGTCCAGTGTTCATTGCAAATATGTACAAATGAACAAAAACATAAAAGCCAGGATGAAGAGATGGAGGGAAAAACAAATTTTTGTTGGTAAAATGACAGAAAGTAGGGACAAGAACAGCAAACTTTTTAGTTGACAGCTTATTCATGAAGCTCTAAAGAAATCTGAACAAAGGCAACACATGTGGGCTGAATAGGCCACTGAGGGTGTAAGTAGAAATGCTGGACTGTACTTATAGATTTGGAGAGAGAATGGGAGAAAGACTTCTTGTTCTGTTCTGATGGTTTCAGGCGATAGACACAAGGGGGGCATTGAGCTTTGGGAGTGGATATGAGGAGGGGGTGGCAAGGCGGAGGTCACTTCTTGGTGGTGGTGGGAGGGCAACATAGAGGAGAGGAGAGGAAACAGAGGGTGGGGGATGGTAGGAGGAAGGCTTTTTTCCTGTTCTACATCCCTTCAGCACTGGCCCTCCCTTCTGAGACCCCCTCTACACTTCGTCAATCGCTGACTCTGTCTTCAGCCCCCTCTTGTATGAAGCCCGTCTCCTAACTCGTGCTGACACTGACTTGGGAGAAGGAAACCGGCGGTGCAGGTGCCACCAATCTTTTCTTCCACTTCTTCCTTCCCTCCCTTCTCTGTCCCCCTTCCCCGTCATGTGGTCAGCCCCTTCTTTCTGGCAGGCAGGGGGACGTGGTGCTATCAGCTCCACTCTGACAGAGACATCTCAGGTCCTATCAATCATCAATCTGCCCACTATATATGTCTTTGCCCCGTGTGTGTGTGTGTGTGTGTGTGAAAACAGGAGGGGGAAGCTGCATCCGGAAGGTTCCCAGTCAACACAGATTTGTGTGACGGCAGCTTCAGTGACTTCATTTTATGCGACAATGCGACTCGGGTGAAACAGGAGGTGAGTGAGGGTCTTTGGGGTTTGGGTGAAGAGGTGATGCTGGGAGCTGGAGACCCCAGGAACTCATACATAGACTGAACCCCTGAACAGGAAGCAGTTCCCCTTATAATGTGACCTGACATGTTAGGGCGATTTTAGTTCTGCATCTAGTGATTATTTCCATTATTGATCCTGTCTGGTCTATGAAAAGACAGAAAGAGTGGGAAATATGATTTACTACTTCGATCTAATCTGTTTAAATCTTCACGCACGGACAAGTTCAGCCTTCTTTCTAGCTGTGGCTGGTTGTTATCAACTTATTCACCCAATAGCTCATGCTTGGATTGACGCTACTGAGCCTGAAAATTGTGCCAATCAAAGGGAGGATTCTGTTAAGAGGGCTAAAAATAGCACAAATATTTTTGTGACACCTGTCCAGCTTTCACAGAGTCGCTTCTCTACATATTTTAACATCTGCACTGCAGCACAGAACTCGTCGGCCAGCTGTTGGGCTCCTCTCTGGGCCCTTCAGCCATTCACAGCTGACTTCCTCTTAAGCAGCACTCAGGGTGTTAAGCCAGTGCTGACTCTGCTCTAATGGGCCTCTGCTACATGGCAGGACGCCTCCTTCAGGCATCGCTGCAGTGTGTAATGATGCTCCACGTTTTCGCTGCTCTCGGGAGGAGCAGCTCCACCTGCCACGAAGCCGCGCCGGAGAGATCAGACACTGAAGACACCAGATATTTACTGGATCGTGCACTTTGTCGTTTATGTTCTGTCATTATATGAAACCGCAGATGATTATGTGTCAGTTATATGTGCCACTTTTGGCAAAATGTGTGAAAGATATACACTATATTTTGACAGAATCTTAAATCTTACGCAGCCACATTGTATAAACATCTCTGAACAGTAGCTGCCGTACTTCCTCATGAAAGCAGGACTTTTCACTGGCGGACAAGGCGAGCTCAAATCGTGGTAAAAATCTGAGTGACAGAAACAAGACAGGCGATGACTGGGAGGTGTCTGAGGCCGCGGGCCTGAGTGTATAATTATGCACGGGACTGCAGGCGGTGGGGACGGGAAGGCTGCTGGGCCTCGCTTCTCTCTGAGCTCAGCCCACAGGATTGCTCTGTCTGCCCCGCAAGAAAAAATTCTGCTCCGAATCACCGGGAGCAAACCTGGATGCCCTGAGAGGAAACTTTACACTGCCCCGCTGACTCCGCTCACACTTTCTCTCTGCTAAAGTGTCAGGCAGATACTGGGAACATCGCACACACACACACACACACGCAGGGTTGTGAAGTCCTCTCAAGCAGGCTCTCATTAAGTCATGTTCCTGGGCTCTACTCCTGTTGTCCCCTTGTGATTGGTGTCTGGCTTCGTTAGCTGTGACAAACATTGATTGATCACAGACACACTATGACTTTGGCCTTAATTTGTTCAAGGACAGCAGTCTTCTGTGTCCACACCGAAACTTGGAGTGCAGCTGGCAAATATCTGCATTACAGCTGTACAGGGAGAGTTAGAGAAACAATCTGGGGGTGAGGGAACCGGGGAAGAGCTCCAAGAGGTGCACGGCTTACCTCCCCACTTCCTCTACGACAGGAGCAGGACACAGCAGGAAGGTATCCTCAATTCCAGCTGGCCTCTCGTCTGCACAGGGAAAGAAAGAAAATCACATTTTATGTATTAAAATTGTAGACATCTGCAGCAAATTCCATTTCCTTATTAAATGTTTCATGACGAATTAAACTGATGAGTTAATAAGCAAATTTTGTACGGACGCATATTTCTATTATTTTGACAATGCAATTCACTTTTGCATTTAATTCAGTCCAGTTCATCCAGCTACATCGTCATGAATGATAGTACAGTTGAGCCCTCACCTTTCTAAAGCTGTTTCCACATAAACCGAACATGATAACACTCATGAAAGAAGATTTTGTGCAGGACTGTTATATCAGAATACATTCATTTTCACTAGTGTACCTAATAGACTGGCAAATGAGTGTATATTCTAAATACAAACAAGTCAATAGCTTGCTTAAATAGCAATAGTCACAACCTCTGAATTCTTGTTTCTAATATTTAACAGAAATGTCTCTTTTTGCTTTACCAACATTTACATAATACTGCATGTCCTTAGTGTCTGTGTCCATGCAAGCGTGGTTGTGTGCATTTGCAGAACTCACCCACAGTGTGTGTATCATTCAGTTTGAAGCTGCAGAGGACCTGGTTGGTGTTTCTGGCGTGGAGAAAACCATTGCCTCTAACAACCACCTGGAAACTCTCTGAGACGAAAACAAAACAGAAATAATTAGCCACGAGCAGACTCATGCATAACTGTGGTATGACACATATTTTCAGCTGTACGTCAAAGTCATGAAGGATCAAAATCTATTTTTTGTTTTGGTTTGATGTAGAAGAAAATTTCCACTGTACAATTATGGTGTGCGCTGACGGCCATTCCCTCTCCTCTGATGTCCTCAGCTTGAGCAGCAGAAACTCATGCATGCCTCATTACTGCTTGTTTATATCTGTGTGCTTGCGCGTGTATGTGTGGAAAGGCCATAATATGCTTCAGTGGTGCTAATGCTAAAAGTGCTGCTATTCACAAATATCTGTGCAATAGCCAGAAGGTGTGTGTGTGTGTGTGTGTGTGTGTGTGTCTTTGACCTTTAGTTTCCCTCAGGCGCTGTTAAAGTGCACTGACAGAAGCTTGCCAGCATATGCTGGAGTGTCTATGTGGCTGCTACCCAGCATATGTTAAAGCGCGGGGAAAAAAACACTTGCTTAAAAACAAGCCTGGAGGGCTGACAACAGCACACTACTGTCAAAGTAGGTCTGACCTTACCTATGGCACCGTGGCATGGCATTAGCACATGTGTGCCTGCGTGCAGAAGTGTGTGCGCAAGGATAGATAATGCACCTATTTATGTGTGAAGTGCATTTATGTTTTTCTAGGAAATATGTTAGCATTTGCATGCCTTTCGATGCGTTAGATCGTGTCTTCTCTGGCTGTGCGCTGAGGTTTCCTCCAGCATTATCCTGGCTAACAGAAGTGAACATTTGCCACACCTTTAACATTTAAAGCTCCAGCGTGAAGATCACTGGATAAAAACATCACAGGCTGTGGGTGTATATGTGACAGTGTTTCTTTAAAAGGTCAGACGAGCTGCTACGAAAGCCGCAAACACAGATATGCACAAACTGAGGCCGAGCTGAGAGGAGAAAATAAACACCACTTTACAGATGCTGCAAGAATTCTGGAGAGTGCAACTTTGCGTTTGGAGGAGATCCACGAGGGCAAGTGGTGATGAGCGAGGCAGATCCGGTAAAGGGTGAGTTGCACATATTACACATATGATACAGATGCATATTAGTACACGCACAAAAAATAAATAAATAACTAAAACCTGCTCACACAGTCACCCAGCGGATCTCTGGCTCGTTGGCAGATTTTCACTGATTTGCAACATGCCAGTCACTGTCACTGCCTTGTCATTTCCTCTACTAGACGCAGATTCCGCATGCGGTTGCACACTCATTCACACAAGTACATCATTCACCAATTATCTCATTACAGACAGCCTAATCGTTTCACCATGCCTCATGTCTTCTTCCTGCTTTACTATAAAACACAACCACAAGTATTTGAAGAAAAACTACTATAGTATAATTATTCCTTATGCTCACTGCTTTTTGCTGCTCTAGCAGTCATCCCCCTTTCACACATTGTAACCATCAAATATGACACATCTATAATATTTCCAAGCAAAGAAATCCATTCCCAATATATCCTGTATTATTATATCTGATTGATTTCTAAAAGAAAAAAAAAACCCATCAGAAATATGATCATCTTCTGCACACACACAAAGGCTTGATGGGCTGAAAGGTCAGTGCTGTCACACACATGGTGGGCAGGGACTGGTGGTGCCCCGCTGACATGCACAACACATAATCTGCCTGCCTCTTTGTATGGCCACATGTTCATTTCCATCTACACCTGAATGTGTGACACGGATCAGATTTGTGCAAACGCGCGTCTGTGTGTGACCCTGTGTGTGTGTGTGTACGCGCGCGGAGAAAATGGGGTACGGCTTGTCCGAACCACGCCTCTTCAATCACGTTAGTGCGAAAGGACGTTGAAGGGCAGGGAGGGGCAAGGGAGGAAGGGACGACGGGGAGAAAAGGGTCAGACGTTAATGAAAGCAGCAATCTCTCCTGTCATGTTAGATCTAAGGCCTAACTCTCGCCCTCCTCGAGTGTGTGCGTGTGCGAGGGGAATCGGTGCTGTCACGTCTGATAGTGTGGCCCAACGTTCACTGTCCAGTCTGATGGCCTGTTTGCAGGCGGCTCGGTCTGGTCACTTCACATCAGTGTGAGGGACGTGTGTACATGTGCTTGAAGATGTGTGTGTGTGTGTGTTGGCTGACTAAAGATCTCCTAAATGTGTGTGTGTGTGTTGTGTAAAGCATGTACGATATGGTATGTGACTGTCTGCATGCAGGCAGAGAGAAAGAGAAAGACTGTCACAAAATATATGTAGTATGTCAGTATGGATGTGCGTCAGGACAACAGATAGGAGTGGGTAGGAGAGTCTTGCAAAGTCCTGCTAAATCACAACGTCTGCTTTGTAATCACTTAATTTCACTCAAGAATCTGAGGTCAGAGCAGAAGAGGCGGTTAATCTCCAAAGTGCAATGCTTTAAGCGTTTCATAAGCTTAATATATAAGCTTTGGATATCTGAGACTTGTATATTATTCATACACATATCACAAAACAAAGGCAGACAAAGTGCAGTCTAAGTATGTGTGCATATTATAATCTTCATTAATTAGGCCAGAATCCAGCCTCGGTCAGAGCGGGTCCCTGGTTTCTTAGTTCACTGACCATTAGGCCGTTCATCAATCGAATAATAAATGAGCTGTTGGAGGGCATTTGGGCAAATGTCGAGTGACACACACTCAGTCTTTGGCAAGAGCCCAGAGACTGTAATTATTACATGAGGAAAACTGTATTTTTTTTCTTCTTCCTCATTTTGTCCTTTTAGGGCAACGGTCTGAATCCTCTCCTCTCTTCTCTCCATATCCTTCCCCATCCTTCATATCCCATAATAGATCTAATCTCCACTGGTTGTCCTGGTAGCAGGGCTGCAAATGCACTCTCTTAAGTGAGTCCTAATAAGGTCATGTCAAAGCTCGTCCATCCTGCCAGTTACTCATAAAGGCTCTCTCTCCCTCAGCATCACTTAGTGCTTCTCTTGGCCTCTTCCTTCTTTAAACATGTTGTGCAGAAGCAGAAGAGCTGGACGTGGTAGAAGCGGTGAGGGAGGGGACCACTCTAAACAACCCAAATGGCTACTTGGCATATACGATGTGGCAAACTAGGCCAGAGATGCAGCCATGCTTAAAGGTTCATGGCTAATTCCTCTGACCAACACCCCCCCCCCTCCCGCCCTCTGCCTTTTTTTTTTCTTTTTTTTTTTCCTTTTGCACACATGCTGTGCTGAAGCGCCTATTCTAATTTCCCCCGGCCGTGAATGACAATACGCTCTCTGTCACTCTACGCTCATAAGCGTCCATGCGATTACTCAACCTCGTGTTCCACTCCGGGGGCTTTTTAGAGGACTGTCATCTGAAACGGTCGCACACCGCGGCCGCCCAGTGTCTTAGCAAGGAAGGAAGTCAAGCCCTCGCTCCTCACACCTCTTACCTCCTGCGCACACGCTGGACGGCTCGGCTGCTAGAATCTCGATGCAGGACTTCTTGATGATCTGAGAGTGGGAGAGGGGAAACAAAAATCCCACAGTCATGACATAATTCAATAACGTAATGTGCTTTTATTGCTCTCTGCGTGTGGGTGGGTGCGTATTTATATGACATGCATGTGGTCTGTGTGTGCCATACCGAGTCGATGATTCCCCTGAGGGCTTGGAAGCCTCCCCATACAGGAAACACGTGTTCCAGGGTGTCTGCAATAGTTGCGAGCTAGAAAAATATACAGCCTCAGAAAAAAGAGATATATTTGTTGTTTTTTTTTAATGTATTTGCAGTATTTTCAGTATCCTCCTGTGGATCCTACCTGGGTCTGGTTGAAATCTTTGACCCCTACACAGTAAACAATGGCTCCCATAGACCTGGCCCTCTGAGCCTGCAAGAGAAGAACAAATAAATGAAAATGCAGTGACCTTAAAAGGGACTCTTTGTTTTCTCATTGACAATATACACCCTCCCAAAAACACTTTCTCAGACTCAGGAGCTGCGTACGTAATGAAAAAGACATTAGTTCTGATGTAGCTGAAGGTGCATTGTGTTTGTTGAGTACTGTTTAACCGCATTAGCCATTATGTGCAGTTGTGAAACATGTCTAGAAATGAAAAAATATCCCATGAACTGAATTAAATCCACTGCGTCAATCAAAACAAATGTTAAAACTGCAAGGAAAACCGTTAAAAAGAGCAGCCGTGACGACTTAAATACAACCTACAGCACAAACAAGTGTTTGCTGAGGTGTTCACACTATTTTGTCAAACCCTCTCTCAAAAGTCTTCTACTTGATGACATGCCAACTTACCTCCCGCTGTGCCGTGTCAAACTGCCACTCATTCAGTTCTCCATCAGTCAGAGCGATGATAACACTAGCAGTCCCTGCAAAAAAAAAACAAAAAAACACAAATTTCACGTTTCCCGAAATGTTGAACAGCAACGCAATGAGCGTATGGGATGCAGCTTACCGTGCCTCTCCTGATATATCTGCGCGTTGGCCTGCAATCGTAAAAATGGCGTTAGAAAAGTTTCTCCAAAGCTGTCAACTTAAGTGAAAAGTATAGTTTAAGATTATACAAGAGTCGGCACAGGTGCTTATAATTCAAAAGAGCTGATGTGCTGCAAAACTTGCCAACATATATGGCAAGGATTAGCACACATTAGCTTTGGACAGACTGACTGTTTTACTGCCAATAACGTTCCTCAAAAAGGAACCTTCCTGCACTTGTCTGGATTAACCCATACCTAGAATTTAGGCATCTGGAAATTTTGTTGCATATCAAAACATTTGAACAGTGTGTAAGTTTGAAGCTTAACTTTAAAATGCCTTGCTTAAATCCTTAGCGCTGCACTTTCAAGAAGCAGCAAGCGGTTAATGTTCTGAGCTACTCCTCACAGTCGTCTAATTGGTTCTGGTTCCGGCTGCCAGGTTCAATTAATCCTCAGTGGATATTTTCTGGAACGAATTCTCATAGTGAAGACTTAGCCAGTGTGTTGGGCCCTTAAACTCAGCCTTACCATCTCCAGGCCTAGATTCATATACGTGTCTCCTCCAGGGACAACCTTCTTCAGAGCTCTTAATCCTCCAGTGATGGCATCCCTGTGGGTTAAACAGACGAACAGCCTGATAAAATCTGCTGAAAGAAAAGCTGCTCTTCAGAAAATAGAGAGAGGGAGGTTTTTTTGGGGGGGGGGCTCAAGCACTATCCAGTGTCAGTCCTCAGTGGACTGAATGGATTGCTTTGTATTTGTAGGTTCACTAAAGCTGGATGAAATTTGCATGCAATTAAATCTGTTCAGGAAAAGAACGATTTCTGAAAGGTTTACAAAATCAGCGACATAAACACAGAAGGCACAAATCATTGGCCGAGGTGAAGCCGTTACCTGTTCTCAGTCAGTCTCATGATGATATTTCCTCGCGTGGAGAAGACTATGAAGGACATTCTCAGCATGGGGCTGCAAACGCAAAGTTGTTACTCATCAACACAGACCGAAGCAGATATGAATTAAACGTCCAATAACGCGAATGACTAATCCTTGCTTGTACCTTATAAACTTTTCGGCCAGCTGCTCCACAAAGGAGTAAATTTCGTCCCAGTGATACTTCACGCTTCCAGATCTGAAATATAACACACACAAAAGATTGAAGGTGCCACCACCCCAAAAAAAGAGCAGAATTTTTTTTAGTTTTTACTATTTATGGGGGTACGTAGAAACACGTATTTATTATTTCAGGATAATGGTAAGAGTTTGTCCAGAGCTTTCGTCGGGTCAGTCGGTCACATTCCATTTCTTCGGACTGTAACCCGTCAGCTATGAGCGGCTGGTTAGCCTGCTACATGCCGCTGTGTACATCACAGTCTCCTTAATGAAACCCAGTCCCACGAGGCAGCTAATGGGGGGCTAATTGGTGCTGGGCCAGAGGGTTGAGGTTAGACAGGGACAGATGTAACAGTCTGCCTCTAGCAGCGACCATGCAGCAGGCAGCTGGCCTGTGTGTATGGTATTGCGTGAGTGTGTGTGTGTGTGTGAAAGAGAGGGGGAACAGATGGTCTCGCTGAGCACGGCCAGCCTAACAACAGGTTGGGGATCCACCGAGTAAAAAGGCTGTGACATGAACAACAGAGGGACCTAGAAGTGACACTCGGCAGGGTGTAAACGTGCGAGTGTCTATTGAAGGATCAAGGAGCTTATACAGCAAACTCTGTTAAGGGCAGGGCTCTCTCTGTGCAAGCACAACAGGGTCCTACTCAAAGTGAAAGTTTGAGCTGTTTGCATTTACGAGTTCTCCTCCTGTCACCCATTTCGCCAGTCTCTTCCTGTGACACTTATCGTCTTCGCTGGAAGTGAGAAGGTTTCAGATTAAGGAGGAGCTTCCTGCTGGGAGGAGAACTTCCTACTCTGATGAAAAAATCTAAATCTTAAAATCCACTGTGTCCACTGACACACCAAGATAAGTTAGATTTAATCCAGGCTGCAGGACAGAAAATGAATGAATGGTGTTGCATGTGTTGTATTCATCAAACTGAGACTGATGCAAAGGACCCTGGCTAAGTGCTATGAGTTTGCATGTTCTCCCTGTCCCTGCATGCGTTTTCTCATGCACGTTAGGTTAACAGGTGATTCTAAATTGGCCGTAGGTGTGCAGGTGCTGGATGTGTGAACACTTGAATGTTTGTCTTTCGGTGCTAGCCCTATGACAGACTTGTTGCAACCTGTCAAAGGTGTACCCCTCGTCCTCCTAACGCTAGCTCGAAATAGGCTTCATGACAAGCTGCAATAATGATAAAGCAAATAACGGACAATAGTTTTTATTGTAGATTAAAAATCAGTTAAGTCAATCGTTATACATCATGCATCTGCCAGATCTAGCTTATTGCAGTTTTGGTATTTCCTGAACAATTTGGAGACGTAACCCTGGCATCTCTTTGGGGACTGTGAATCCTATGAAAATCTAAATGCGTTTTCTAAAATTTAATTTAAATAACAGATATTTCTATAAACTGCAACAGTGAATAATCTGTAATAAAAATAATTGCTCATCATGTGTTAGACATTAGGAAAATTCGCATTTCCAGCACACGAGTTAAGCATTCAAAGTCAACTGATGTACTGAAAAGAACTGAAATTATGCTATAATTTCAGCTATTAGTCTCGAGTCTTCTACCTGCAATACTAGGTTACGAAATAATGGCCAAATCTGTTCTCGCTGGCAATATTTGCCCTCCAAAGTGAAAAGAAATCTCCCAGCCTCAAGACACGACACCTATTATTCCATTTGTGGGCAACCAGACCGAGGGGAAAAATGCAGCCTGGTATTCGGCGCGGGTCAGACACAGAGTGCAGGAATGTGGGGAGCTGATTTTTAATGTTCGTTCTGCGTCTGCTGAGATGCTTCCAGCGGATTGCGTGCATGCAACATAACCTCCTGGATAGAGCCGCCAAAGCCAAACATGCGAGTAAGACAAACACTGATGAGGCGATGTCTAGTTTAGACACGTAAAAGCATCCCTTATGCACGATTTCGCCGTGCTCTCTCTCACCGGAACAGTAGATTAGGTCACAGAGTGGCATTTAAGATCTGCAAAACAGCCAACAAGGCAGTGCTATCTCAGGAGAAAGATCAGCAGCTTCCTGAAGGCCTGCTCAAGCTTGCAGGTCCAGACAGTCAAACAAACAGAGGCGTACCAGAGGCCTGGCCATGCGTGACATGCCACGCTCCCCAGGCTCCTCCTAAACTTTTTGAAGCAAAGGGTAAAGAGAAAAAAAATGTCTGACAGATGTTGCCGTGGACATCCGAAAGATCATCAAACATGTCGGGAAGTAAAATGTCACTCAAAGTGTACCTCACAGCTCAAAGGTGGTGAACGGAGGGCAGCTGAGGACATACAGAAGGCTTTTAGAAACTGTTACCTCAAATCAGTCAAATGTCACACACATACACCGCAGTGTTTAGCTGCCGCACCACAAAATTACTGCGTCCATTCTTTTAAAAACACAACATAACCTGTTTTTCTGCTACGCGAAAACCTCATGTTTTTCTCTTTTTCTCTGCTTGCTTAGCATGTTTTAACATGTCATTGTTCCGTGTGCAATGTGCACAATCTCACCTTTCAGATGCAGCCCAGATACGACAAACATGTCAATTACAACGTCTGAGCAGCCAGGGCCGAGGGCACCGAGACCACGCCATAACGGTGGCTGGAATATCGCTGACCATGGAAAATCTTACCATAAGGTTTGTTTAAGCTCTGAGGTGGCTTCATGCGCAGTCATGTAAAGGTCTTTTGAGGTGATTGTAAGTGCTGGCACAAAGATATCAAAAGACTCATCCGAAGTTTGCCTGAGAGTTGGTTTGAGGTCAGTAAAGGGTCGAAATAGGAGACGGTAATCAAAATGTCTGGGATTCACATCCCGGGACATCCGTTTGTCATTCTCAGTCGTTCACACTTCATTTCCTGTGAACCCTCGACTGACTCCCATCAAATGAAAACAAACAGGCTGGAGAAATGCTTTAGAAAAAAGGAAAAAGAAGAGAAACTGAGTCATTTTAGGATTTTATCAAAGTCGGCATTACTTTTCTAAAGTTGTACCACTGGAGCAGGGTATGCACTCCACCCAAAAAGATTTTTCATAACTTGGAAAGCCAGATTTTACAAATGGCTTATAAGGCATGCTAACATCTTAAGATGCAACTTAGAAACCATATTAAGAGGTGTTTGTTTTTGTTGTTTTTACACTTATATTCTAAAAGCAATGTAAAAAGAAAGGCTTGACTCAGATGAGATATCTTCAAGAAAATCCACAAAAGTCCACTTGCCTTTGTTTTTAAACCTACAATGACCTGGATGACTCAGAATGTCCTCTGACATCACATTTATAGTAAAATATAACTCGCTGCATAAAACAGTGCCAATTACACAGTAGACCCCGTCATTACATGGTCCAGGAGACAAAGGGCTCACGGTGTATGGGGACAACAATGGTTACCGGGGCCATGCAGCACCGCTGAGGGGCAGCTGTGTCCGCAGGCGTCATCAGCCTGAAACCCTATCCATCCTGCTCGCTCTGCCCACATCCCGTTGAGTAAAGCCCAGTGCATTTGCCTCACCACTTTGAACAGGACGAACATAAAAAGAATTCCCCAAATGTCCAGAATAACATCCTTAAAAAATATAAAGCTGCATACCTGTTCAGCTCAAAGACACTTAAAGAAATCAGCCCTGAGGGTTAAAAATTATTGTGGGTGTGTTGTCATTCCATGAGCACGTTTTAGGAAACAATTTATAATGCAACAAAAAAGTTTGATAAAATGTGAATTTCAGACTTTACAAGCTCATGTGGTGTTTTTATTTTACTAAATCGTTACAACAGGACGTTCAACTGATGCGCTCCGCGTTTCCATACAACCAGTCGGTTGCATGGCAATGCGCAGCCACCAGAAAGTAACAAAGCCATAAATAATATCGGAGACTCACTTGTCCAGAACAAAATAGAGGTCGAAGGCGCCTTGACAGGACCTCTCCTCCTCCTCCTCCGCCTCCGCCTGTTGCTCTCCCTGCAACACTCCTTTCACCCGGACATCGAGAAAGAAAAATCCAAGCAAAGCCAGGGCGAGGAACATGCGAGCCTGTGTCCTCGCCATCTTTCCCGGTTGCTGCTGACTACTCCAACACTGCGACAGCTAAATTTCTTACCATTTCCACCTATCATGTGTTTCTGAGCGGACCGTGTGCATGTACCGCTCCGTTTTCTGGCGTCGTGGTGTCGTGTCTCTTTTATGTTGAGCGCATTCAGCCCGCAAGAGCCTCGTTCAGCTCAAAGCCGGGGCTCTCCAAGTCTTCTCTTTGGGCTGAGAGAAAAAAAAGAAATGCACTGGAGCAGGGCAGGATGAAGGAGAGGAGCGACACCCGAGGAGACATACAAAACTCCACTTTTTTTTTTTCAAGTCTCATACAGGAAAAAAAAAGGTCGGACACAACGTGTCATAAAAAGTTTTGGCACATATTTACTTTCTGGGGTGAGATTACCCAAAATAGCTCCAGACTGTTTAGGGAAAGGGAAAAAAGTCTCCAATGAGCCTGTCTTGGATTTAGTTTGATGATTTTTCTGGAACATTTATAAGTAAAGTCCAGGAATTTACTTATAAATGTTCAATTTACTTTTTAATTTTAATTAATTAGTGAGAAAATAATTAAAATAATGTTCACATCCTTTACTATCCTCAGTATTTCTGCTTTGTTATTTAATAATTCAAATGTTTAAAACCCAATAAACACTCTGATTTTAGTGTGATTGGTGATTTAATGTTTCACATGGTAAATCCATCCAAATTACAGGCTGCACAGTTGTGAACTTTATCTAAGAATTTGTAATTTCATAAAAGTTCAATCCACTGTCTCTAACATTTTGCCCCCAAATTAAAAGCAGGGGAACTGCAAAGTACAATTCAATTCTGAACTTCAATGTCCTAAGAAAGGATGTGAGACATAGAGGATTTCCAGGTGTTCCTGTGTTTGTCATCAAACCAATGCATAGTTAGAAACTTCCCCAGATACAGGAAATGATATCCAACATCAAACAAAATAGCATTTTTAGTCTGTTGTGTTCTTTGCCCAGACGGTTGGAGTGTGCCCAATAAAAGAGTCCTCCTCCTTCCCTTTATCTCATTTTAGAAAGTTGGCTCAATAACCAGCATGGACATTTACCCAAACCAAAGCTTTGATGCAGAATAATCATTAAATGCTCATTAGAGAGAAACATTTAGTTTATGAATAATGCATTTGCCCGGTGGCAAACCCAGACCACCCTGCATCATGTCATGTAATAGCGGCCAATTTTACAATCTCCCACTGCCCACATTAGCCTGGATAATTTCCACCAGTCAAGTAACTCTAGTGGAGATAGACTTATCGTTTGCAGAAACGTGACCGTGAGCTGTTTCTCGGTCCCACATTCCGTGCATGTGCTGTAGTTTTGGCAAAGTGTAATTAGTGCATTGCCTTTAATTTAAAACCGTGACATGTTAGAATAACTCCTTGCACACGCTATGTTGTTTAGAAGATGAATTGCAGTCTGGCAAAAGGTATGTGTGGCCTTTTGCAGCAGGTTGTGCACCCCCCAATTCCTTATGAGTTTAAGTTCCAATACCAAAATGAACACTTGCACTGTTAGGGCTGAGGACATTGTATTTGTTTCGTATTAAAAGGTGACAATGTTCATTCACACGTGGTGCAGCATGTCCAGCACACCAACAGCATTATGTCACCTCATAAATATCCAAAACATTTACATTATCACCCACATGATCCTCTACATACTAACACTCCATTGTCTTTTCACTGGAAGGACTGGCAATCAGACAGTGGGTAATTTACCAATAAGGGCCCAAATTGAAAGCGCGTGTGCGCACGCGTGTGTGTGCATGCGAGAGCGCGCACGTGCTTAAACCAATGCGCCACGCTTCAGTGCGCTCTCTGAAGGGGATAAGTGGGAGTGAGAGAGCACAGAGACGACAGTGCGGAGGAAGATTCAGTCGGATAAGTAACTCGTCACCGACAGAACGAGAGGGCTTCCTAACCGAGGTCCACTGCACCTGCTGCAACTTGCTGCCACACGGCACAAACATCCTCATCCATGTCCGGCGGGTAAGTCACAGCAATCTTAATTCTGTTCTGATTTCTGCAGAGTGATACACGATTTAACTGTCACGTCCTGATTTTAACAGGGAAGTCTTATTCTCTGATTGACAGCAGGTTATTTGTGTTATGGTGCGCATGGCCAACTGCCAACACTTTTAAAACTAGAGCCCAAAATCACTGATCACATCATCTATGCGCGTTAATGTTGCTCATAAATGATGAAAAACACATTGAACTTATCCTGCGCACAGGGGGAGGCAGTTGGACTCCGCGGCAGATGTGGAGACAAAAGGAGTAACCGAGTGAAAAACTGAGACAAAGGACGTTAGAAATCATTTTGCCTCGACACCGGCTGCGCCTGCTTCAGACAGGAACTCTGAATTTTACTGGTAGAAAAAAAAAAAACAACATAAAACACCATTGTTGCACAAATAATTTTGTTCAGGATTGTAAAACAATTCCGCGCTGGCTTGGAGGACATCCAAATCGGCTATAACGACCTGTCAGACCATCTAAAACCTTTTTATATTTCACAAAGCTCGGTTATTCATGTTATATTGTTCGACTACATAATTTAATGAGCAATTGCACAGTTTAGTCTAATTCTATTAAAGGAAATTGTTATTTTAATCCCTGTGTTTTTCAAAACACCTACACAATCCATCTCACAGCCAAATCGTTCACCTGCTCTTCATCTAATAGAAGCCGCTGTATTGTGTTACAGTTTAACGATGGACCACACTTTCCTGCCTCGGTCCATCTGGACCGGTGACAGTAAATTCCTCCAGCATCCAGCGGATCTCTACACCAGTGTGGTCGTTACGCGCAGCATCCCCGCAGGCACGTGCTTTGGTCCCTGTGTGCTCCAGAACACTTTCTACGACACTATCGCCTTCATAGCGCAGAAATCCTGCGACAAGAGAGTGAAATCCTATGTATTCAGGGTGAGTTATTCAAATATTTGGTCAAATGTGATGGGACATGGTGACTAAGACTTCACATTATGGCATCTCTGCAAAGCTTTGCTTTAGTTGGTTATTATATAACTCAACGTCGACCTGGAACAGCCAAGTGATTTCATTACGATTGACTTTTGTTTGGTTTTTAATATTTGACACTTCTTACATTTTCATTTATTTTATGTGGCTATGTTTTAAGCTAAATCTGCATTTTTGTTTTGCGTGAAATTGCATTTTGAAGCTGGACTGTGCCAAATGGACTCAGATTTATTAAAATTGATAAAAATAATTTAGAGATGAGAACCGCCTGCTGACAAAATGTTGGCAAACAAACACACCAGCTTTAGGATTTTCTTTTAAATAATCCTAAACTTGTAAGAAAGGCAAAAATTAAGATGTGATTATTTGGGAGCTCGAGTAAAAATGTGTGTTTCCTGTCTACAGGTCGACCCCGAGGCCATGCGTAATTCCGCCCTGGTGCTGTCCTGGTTGCGGCTCGTGCAGGCTGCGCGCAATGGAGAGGAGCAGAACACAGAGGCTTTTCTGAAAGCGGGTCAGCTGTATGTGCGGGCCACCCGGGACATCCGGCAGGAGGAAGAGCTGCTTGTTTGGTACGACCAGGAGCTGTCTCACCTGCTGGGCTTCACAGACATGACCAAAGGATCAAAAGACGGTGAGAGAATTTCTATAATGCGGGTGCAAGGTCAAGATCATGAGGTCTTCTCTTCACTTAAGGGGACTTTAATGTGACATTAAATTATAAAGCAACTTTACAGCGTCATTTATAGAGTACTTTGCTGCCATAATGTGCCATCATGTCTGGACTTGCGTGAAGGAATAAAATGAAATGTATTTGTGCATCACTGCATTTCTGCACATCGTCACACCGTGCATGTTTTTTCGTCTCTTGTAGAATTCAAATGTGGACGATGTAACCAGGTCTTCAGAAACGAGTATCCTTTCCTGGCTCACTGTCGATTCCTCTGCACTCAAGTAAGGAGTGACACATGGAGCCGCGAGATCTACGAGCACAAGCATGTGGAAATTAAGAGGACACACCGAGTGACAGATTTCCACAACATCGCCAGAGATTTGGAGCACAAAAAATCAAGCAGCAGCAGCGAGGACGCAGAGATTTTCCCCAAGAGAAGGAAATACGAGGAAGCTTTTTACCCAAAGTGGCGAAAAACTGTTCTGTTAGAAAAAACTAATATCTCAAATGATGACAATATTACCCCGCTGATCAAGTGCAGCGACCAGGCAGCAGGAGGTGCGTCTTCTGAAGGAAAACTGAAAGCGGATAGGGTCAAACTGGATCATCTGGGATGTAAAAGTGACGATTTTGACCAAGCTGTGGAAGCCAAGGTGGCTTTTACGCACGGCGGAGAGATGGGCGCACGGACGGAGAAAGGAGGAGGCTCCGGGGTGCACTCAAGCAGCAACAGTGCGTTTTCTCCGGTCCTCTCCATCAGCCGGGGTGAGCAGAAAAGCGCCTTTTGTAAACCCAGTAAAAGAACTTGTCCTGTTGAGCCCGAGGCGCATCTGAGCAGCGCTTCAACAGCCCCCTCTAGCCGCCTGGAGGAGATGACCGGTGCTTTTACCTCCAGAGCCGCAATGGGATACAGCAATCTGATGGCATCCAACATCCTGAGCCGCGATTTGCAGGCTGCACCCTCCCCGGTTGCGTTAAACAATGCTTTCCATTATGCGCCGGAGCACTGGTCCAGAAACATAGGCGCTAAGCTGCAGACCGCGTCTTCACTCACGATCCTTCCGCCGACTTTCACCTCATTCGGCGTGTCGGTGCAGAACTGGTGCGCCAAATGTAACCTGTCCTTCCGCATGACCTCGGACCTCGTTTTCCACATGAGGTCTCACCACAAAAAGGAGTTCGCGGCGGAGTCTCAGGTGAGGAGGAGGAGGGAGGAGAAACTCTCCTGCCCAATCTGCCACGAATACTTCCGAGAGCGGCACCACCTGTCCAGGCACATGACTTCTCACAACTGAGACAAGAAGGGACATAAAAAAAACTCTATTTATTTCCTGAATAATGCTCGTATTTAACAAGCTTAAACTTAACGGCGAGACTTTGGTGTAACGCATTGAATGTAGGTAGCTGTAAAATAGCAAAATGGACACACATGGCCACCACCGTCTGTCCACTAGATGACGATAGAGGTATGTGTAGGCTGATCTCACTGCAGTTTGCTGTCTGTCCCTTTAGCCCTGTACGTTAAGTTGATGATTATTTTGTGCCTTACGGAACTCAGGATGGAAGAACCACGGAGAGGTCTGGAGGACAGCTCATGATTGTCAGAAGTGTCTAAACGCAGTCCTCTTACTTATCAGCTTCTCTCTGCTCTTATTTGTACAGAAGTCGTGGGTTGAGTGTGTTTGCACATTCGTTTTGAACTCTAAAAGGATGAAAGTAAAGCAAACGTGTTGAGTATTTTATTCGACTGTCATTCTGGCTCACAGGGTGTCACTGGTGTCTGTTCCAACAGGCGGCGACTCGGACCAACTTTTTTCTTTTCTTCCTCTGTTGATCATTGGGTGAAAATATCTAATCTATTAGATGTATTTGCTTTTTGTTTGTTTTGAACGTGTAATTCATAGAAAAGAAACGTTATAATAGTGTTCCAACCAGTGGGTTCAAATGATATGTTTGCTCACACTTTTATAAGGGTCGCCATGGCATTTGACACGTGTTACTAAACCTTTCAGTGGTATCTGAAAAATAAAAAAAGCTGAAACATCTGAAATAAGCATACATTAAGAGGCTTATTTCCGGACTGAAACTCAAGTTCCCTTAAATTTTCAATTGTCTCAGAACTTTTTGCAAAACCTGTCCCGAAACGCCCAGAGCAAGAACGAAGGCGACGGTGGCAAGGAAAAACTCCCTCCTCTTGATTATCATTCATCTACAAGCCTGGCTGGAGTCCAAATAAAATCCACAGTGTTGATTTTTTGATCTTATGTTTCTCCACCAATCAGGGGAAAGCATCAGGTTGGGCTGCGAACCGATGGGACACAAATAGCCCTCTCTGTTGCAGGTAAATGAGGCGGGAAGGAGGCATGAAGTTCGTGGAGAAGTCAAGCCGAGACCTCGTTCGGTTACTCTGTGACGTAAGCAGGCGTGCAGCCCCACACACATTGTTGCTATCTGCTTTTACGTCAACACTAGTCTCTCCTCCCAGTTTATTTGTACCACCTACAGATAAGACCATCAACAGGTGCCTTCAAGGAAACATGTCCGTTCCTTCATGATTGTTTTAGACTGAAACCTAGACCTGATGGCTGCACACAAGAAATTTAGCTGTTAGAACAAATATCCTGCAACAGGTTTGAGCTTTGGTATCTCAAATAATATTTGTATATAATTCTTGGCTGAGTTCATTCATTCATTCATTCATCTTCTGAAACCGCTTGTTCCTGTGAAGGGTCGCGGGGGCCCTGGAGCCTACCCCAGCTGTCATTGGGCAAGAGGCGGGGTACACCCTGGACAGGTCGCCAGTCTATCGCAGGCCTGTGAAAGTAGATGTTTTCATCATTTCTAAAGAAAAATTAGACTTTTAATTGAAATAACTGGTGGTCAGTATGATTGAATGGGTGATTAAGATACACACGTGTGTCACTCTGTTAATGCCACATCCTAATGAACAGAACTATTACACTTTCAGTAACCATGTAAGGAAAAAGCCATTACGGCCCAGGCACAGAAAATCCTCTGTTGTCTAATAATGGCCGTATTGCTCTCCTCTAATTGAACAGTCATGATTCGGAAAAACAAATATTGTTCTTGGTTTCCCTCTTGCCTCGAGTCGTCTTGGCTTTTCGGCACACTGGGCTCTGAACGCGAGCCTAGACTACTGTGGTTTTCTCGACTGGAATTAACCATTGTAAGAACTCTCCCGTGACCGTGATTGCAGTTGACGTGGGGTTCGCTTTCTAATAGCAAGACTGTGGGCCCAGACTGTAAAGGGGATTATTTGGGGGGGAGAAAAAAAAAAGAACCCGGATGTGTTCATTAGAGCTGGGCCAGCCCACTTTGAAACTACAACATCTATTAATGTAAACACGATTTATAACAACCCTAATTACAGTCATCATCATAGTTTAAATTGAGGTTAGACACTACATTATAAAAGAATGCATTTGTAAAAGGGTCTGAAAAGTCTGTTCAGAATGGAAAAACTGAATTTTTCATTTGGTCATCCAGACCTCTCTCTTCTCATCTGTCTCCCTGCGTCATAGTAAACTAGGGATTGAAGAACTAGGGATAATCTTTTTAAAGTTGTGATACAGATTATCATCTCATCTTTACATTTCACAATAAAACAGCAGTAACTCTTTGTCGGTGAATACCTAACGACAGGCCACAGCTTTAATCTCTATTTTTGTTCGCTATATAAAATGATAAAAATCCTATTTAAAAACTGTTAACCCTTCTTGCAGCTTTCATTGTTATACAGCATTGAATCAAAGGAGATATTGGTCATCCTCTTCGCTAAAAGAGACATATGAATGTCTGCTGCACCCATTGGTTTTAGAAATCACGTAATTAGTCAAAAGGAAATGACTCGTGTAGTAAAGGAGTTTGAACTGAGTGCAGTATCTTAAAGGTCTAAATTCAGATGAGTCAGTTTCTTATTTGCATATGTCGGTCTTCGTTCGCCATCGTCGTCTATTCTGTTCGTCTGTGTCAGAAAAGCCACATGATTTTGGTTCCTTGCTGTAAGACAACAAAACACAAACTTCCAAAGGAGGTGAACGCTTTGTATGACTTCTGTACCTCTAAAGGATAAAGTACTGCAGATAGGAGGGATGGGACAATTCGTTTTTGGAGATAATGGCTGCTCGCAACGCACAGTGTACGCGAACAAGGCCTACAGCTTTACTTTCATCTTCAAATAAACAGTACACGGGTTCAAACTTTTGTTCCTCTCCCTCAAGTGGTTTCTCCGCTTTTGAGACAAAGTTACTGTCCAGTCGTGGCCAACTTCAAAGCGTCGCGCTGTCGCAAACAGATGTGGGACTCCGTGCCAACTTTTTGAAGCTGAAGGCGAAGCAACCACAGAGTAATGGGTTAATAATCGAGTGGTTCTCTCTGTCATTTCACTGTCAGCTTTAACGCATTCTTTAGGCACCATGTGGGTCACCAGCTTCCTCCTCCTGTGGGGTTAAAGTGGCTGAGATCAACTGTCTGTGACCAGATGGTTAAAAAAAAAAAGGAAACCCTGCACTTGGAAATATTTAGTTTGAATAGGAAACAGAAAAGCGCTAGAAAACGGGAAGTGCCCCATGTTTTGAAGTTCGAGTGTCTGACGTCCTAATAGGTGCGTGCCTGCTTCCTCCGTCAACCATTAATCCACGGTGGCCGCATCCATCACGTTACTTGGTGGGCAGCAGACGTCTGAGCCTTTGGTGTGGGGTAATAATAAGTTCAAGAGGCCTTTGGGGAATGCTGGCTATCTGTGAGTGGAACCTTCCTGCTTTTGTACGGAGCTATTTCGAAACAAAGTCGCCCTTTTAGGTTTGTTTTGACAGAAACGTTCACCCTTAATGCCCAAGAATAACACAAACCGTGCGAAAACAACAATATTCCAGCAAGAGCGTTGGATTAAATTACTTTTTTATTCTAATGTATAGAAGGCTACCTTTTCATAATTTAAACATTACACATGTACAAAACACGGTCTAAAATATAGTAATACACAATCTAGTAACCATGACACATTATTTTTAACCAAGTTTCACATTCAGAATAACAAAAAACAAAAAAAAAACATTGTGGGTTTCATTATAACATTCTTGAAGTGTTATGAGGAGGTTTGTGGTGCAAATGAATTCCAGATGCTCTGTGCAATTCAACGGATACTTCCTTTTTAAGATATAAAGAATCTACAATAGCATTCTTGACTTGCGAACAAATGAATGTTGCATGTATGTACAATATGGCGTATGGTTTGCTTAAAAGTAAGAACAGCTGAGCACAGCATGTAGAAATGCAGACATGTTTCATAATCTCTCTCATACATATGCTGCTGTGTAAGCTGCCCAATGACACATTAATAAAGTCTTTTATTTATAGTCTTTGCATTCAAAGAAAACGTGGACACGAGCTCACTGTGAGCTGCTTGAAAAGCAGCTGGATTCTGCCATAAAAGGGGAAACGTCCCTTAAACGCTTGTGTTCATGAAATTCTTAATATTATTTCAAACACAGAATAAAAACTACTGGGCTTCAGACATGTGGAGCGCTGACTTTACATGTGTCTGCTCCTCTTGCTAATGCAGATGCCAGACAATGCGTCGCTTCAAGTCTGCTGCCGTAGGACAGAAGAGATGGAAGTGATTTCTCCGCTGCCTTATGTTCCTTGAGGAATAACAACGGCCAGAGTGACTTTGTTCCTCAGTATCAGGAAGCCACTTAACAGAGGTATGGTTCTGTCTCCATTAGTCCTGCTTTCTGTTTCTCTCCGCGTCCACTTTGTTGTGTGTTCTGTACGCTCTCCTCCTATCTGCAGGAGCAGGACTGGACAGACATGTTGGGGTAAACCTTGAGCACTGGGTTCCTGGATTCATCCAGGTATAGCACCCCCAGAGGACTCATCTTTTCTGGGACACAGCAGGGCTCAGGAACCCCGGGGATGATCCCAACCGCTCGGACTATGCTCTGGATGGTGGCGTGGTTAGAAGGCCTCGCCACCTGGGAGAATTTGAATGGAGACAGAAAAAGAAAATGAGAAAATCACTAAAGTAATGAAAACAACACAGCATAATTATTCAGTGTAACTTTATAATGGCAAGCAAATTTAGATGTTTGTGCTCCTACCTTGGACATGGGAAATCCACATGTGCCAGCGCAATAGTAGGCCTCAAAGGCCTTGGGTGCTATGACCCATTCACTCCAGCCAATGTCTGCAAAATCCACTCTGAGGTTCCTCCTGGAACAGCCTCTGTGATGCATGTTGCCCCACTGCCGTCTCCTGGCCTTACGCATTGTTTGCTCGTCAAAACTCAGAATCGGGGACTGAGTGTTTGCACTCCCCTTGGCTTTCTTTCCATCCCTTTCATCATTTCTCCTCTCATGCTTTCGTCTGTCACTGGTAGTCACTGTGCGACTATCTTTTTTCACAGTTGATGTGTCATCAGGTTTGATCCCTCGGGATGTTGTTTCTTCTTCTTTGAGAACCTGAGGGTCATGCACCTCTCCACCTTGCCCCTTTTCTTCTTCCTCTTGACTTTTTCTCTTCTTTTCCTTCCTTTCCAACTTAGGTTTGGGTTTGAGCGCCAGGTACCAAGTGCTCTCCCAAAGGTCATCTTTCCTGTATCCATCAGGCCTGTAGTCAACCTCAGGCAGCTCATTGTTCTGGATAGGGTCAGAGAGCAGATTTGCTTCCCTTCTCACGCGTCCTTTCAACTCTGGTGAGGAGTCAGGTCTGTGGAGGAGCTGGGAGGAATGCGAGGGCTCTCCTCCATCACTGAAAGGGTCATATCTTTGCAGGCTTGCAGCCACACTGTTGGGCTCCGCCAAGGCTTGGTCATCAGCATACAGTAACAGGTATGGCATGCTTCCGGCATGGAGCATCTCCTCTGGTTTCTTCTGGTACTGCTGCCCTAAGTCCAATTCAACTGACACCAGCAGATGACCCTTATCCCGTGCCTTCTTTATGACCTGGGTCACATCTTTCATCTGCCACACCCCTCTCCTGTGAGGGTGGAAGGTCAGGTTGCCTAGAAATGACCCCATTGACCCAGATCTGACCTCTGACCCAGAGGAGACAGAGTGAAGAAGCAAGCTGATGGACGGAGAGGGGTGGATGGCCGATGAACGACAGGACGGGCTCTTGAAGCGTTTACAGAACCAGGGTTTTTGATGTGGGTGCCTGTCGAGCAGGAAGTGGAATGTGGCAGAGAGGATGACCTCTGAGTCCTGGAGGGTTGTAAGGTTTAGTCGGTACATCACCCTGTGGTCGGCGGAATCTGCAAAGACAGTCAATCAACAAGTCAGTGTGTCAGTCAGGCAGGTGAACAACACCACAACACGAACATGATGCCTTTCAAAGGTCCACATGGAAACAATCGGGCAGTCTTACGTCTCACAGGTGCCTCAGTGTTCTTTTGAAAGGGATACATTTACCAAAATTATTCCATGATTGTCTGGTTTTTCTTTGACTTCGGGGACAAAACATTTGATGTGATTAGAAAACAGAAACATTTACCAGCGGAGAAAACGGCAACCAGGAAATGAACCTTCTTTGAACTGAGCCATTTGAACTTTCCATAATAGGCCTCAGCAATTTAAAAAAATAAATAAATCCCACTTTAAAGAATGACTGAAATGGAAATAAGCAATAATGAAGTCCCATATGAATAAGTAATAAGGAAGGGCTTTAGAAAAAGGGTTTGTGTTGCTCCAAAACTTTTGTTATGTGGTTAAAGTCCTAAAAAAAAGAAGCGGTGACAATTAAACACCTTTCTTTGTGTTGTTACATGTGGCTGGTAGGATTTCAGAAGGTGCCCTTAAGAGGAACCAGACTCTGGGGATCCGGGTGGGAGGAGTGGAGAGCCGAGAGCTACATATTCATGATGAACATTAACTTCAACAGCAGAGTTATTGTTCATTGTATGAGAGTTCAGCGGAAGTATAGACTGACTCAAGAGATATACATTACCTCGGATTCAGCCTGCATATGGAAATGCTTACCTCAGTTTCTCTTAAAGCTTTCCCTTAAGCTTAATACAGCCAGCACCCTCTGCCCAGACACCAAGACATAATCAACTGTTTTAACAGGTCTTACATTGTTGTGAAAACTCTCTTACATCTCTCCTTGGATTACACCAAGCCTCTGCAGTAAAAATACACGCGTGTTATGATATGCTATCTGAGAACTATGTGGGATATAAATGTCTGTGAGTTGTGTTTATAAAAACAGCGTCAGACAGAGAGGGACGACTGTGCTCTAAGCCCCCCGACTCCAGGACGGTGAAACAGTCGTGTCCTGCAGGAACAACAGGAACACAGGAGCCAGGACTCTGACCCTTTTCGCGTAACTGCCACTCAGGTTTAACTGTAAAGCATTTTTACTGAGCATAGCTCGCAGGGAATCACATGCATTCTTGCGCGTCTGTCTGGGGTAACTGATCAGAGTCCGCGCACAAGGGGCACAGCTGCTACCACAAACCCAGCGTGCCCGCAGAGTCCCAAAATCATTTAAATGCATTCTCAGACTGTTCCAAAACAATCCTACCTATTTAGAGCGTCTGGCCGAGACATGCAACCCCACTGAGCGCTTGCACTTTTAATAACCATCCATGAAGAGAATCAAGAATACCTTTCTGTCTACACGTTTTTTCTATGCATTTTTTTGTGCTTTTGCACACATGGCACGCAAAATACATTTTAAATTTGGCTCCATAATTAAATCTAAATTGATGCACTTGGAGGCGCCTGCCGATTGCGCGCTGCTGGCAGGTTTAATGCTTTCACACACCTTGGCTAGCTCTGAAACTCCTGATAGTGTTTCCTTCTTTGAGTCGGGCTTCCTTGTTGTATTTCTCGTACAGTCTGAACATGTGCTGAGAGACCATGTCCAGATCCAGGTCATCTGAGAATGGATCCGACGAGGAGTGGAGGAAACTGCTCTCCTCGGCTACTGTCCTAGCCGATGCAGCGCCCAGGAAACAGTTTAACATCAGCAGGAACAGGTGCGAGGAACTCATACTTAGGAATGCAGTTTAAGTCCCGAAATGAATACAAAAATCCAAGAGGAAGGGGCAAACTGTGCGGTCCAAAACTGTCCGAAAATGCGTCTGCACAATCCAGACTAGAAAAGCTGTGCGCAAATGTTCCAGCTCTCCGCTTACTTTACTTTCCCCCCTCCGCACTCTTCGCGCCGTCTCTCTCCTCTCTGTCAAAGTGTGTGGGACCTGGATGCTGAACGTAGGGTTAGTCCGGGCAACAGTTGAAGCTGCTACTTTTACACTTGCGTCTGTGTGACCGCCAGAGGCTTGAGGGGGTTATAGTGGAGCGGTGAGAGACGCTGACGTGCGCTCCTGTCAGCCAACGGGGTCTCAGCAGAGCGCGCAGCCAGAAGTGGAGGTCATGATGCTGACCCCCTCTGATCTCCCTGATCACGTTGTTGCTGTTGATATGTTCTCCTCTTGTTATTTTGCATGGGTGTAGCAATAACAATGATGCAGTTTTTTTGGCAGAGTATCAGAACAGAAAACTTGCTCTCATTTGTTTAGCACCGCTCAGACAAAGCCTCTGTTGTAACTCAACAAACTGTGCTTTTTCTTTTTTCTTTTTTTCAAAATAATTCCACCTCACAATTTCCAGCTCACTACATTATTTCCAGTAACGGCTTCTGACATATTCTCAGTCACACATAATTAGCATAGAAACACCTACAATAATAGTCCGAGCAACCACCCAAGGGCTATTGTCGCGACAGGGATCCACGTTTTGTACATTATGCCAGTTTCTCTATGTGTGTGTGAGACAGCTGTGTAGAGGGAGACTGCGCTCTAGCTGTGAGATGGAGACTTACTGAGATTTTATTCAGTTTTATTTCTGGTGTGCGTATGTATTTCTGTATGAGTATGTGCATACAAGTTATTTCCAGTGTGTGTGTGTGTGTGTCTCTGGTGTCTGGAGCTCTGTACCAACAATGCTTGTTTTGTGGAAGTGGTGGTCTCCAGCAGAGAGGCTGTAACTAGCTGGGCCTCTCGGGTCACTCTCCGCCACTACACACACACACACACACACACATGCACACACAATCACAGAAAGAGAGAGAGCTACTTAGTACCTTTCTGGCCCCCAAGGGCCCCGCAGGATACTCCTTTTCACTATGTTCCACACTAGCGACAGGTCTTAAATCTGGACTATTCTCAGGGCGTGTTTGAAAGTGTGTGTGTGCGCGCATGTTTGCAGGACAGCGGAGGAGCATTATGGAGGAGCTGAAGTGGCATGCTTTACGGGTTTGTCATAGCACGCAAACACATGAGTGCTATGCCTTTTTTTCCCGCACCATGTTGACTTACACTCAAAACAAAATGTGATTTACATGCTGTGGTTATTTATTTGAAGGCATGCAATCCTGCTCTCCACTTGGTTAAGTGTTATCTTCAAAAAATGTGAGCAGTTCAATAAGGATTCAGAAGGACCACTCTGTAAATCATGACCCGTGAGATACTGAAGAGACGCTATGTTTTCTTTGGAAGTAATACAGTTTGAAAACCAAACAATAGTTGCCCAAATGTGAGCTGTTGTCCTCTGTTATTAACAAGCCATTAAGTAGGCCTTGTCATTATGACAGCGGGGAGTGGGAGTGTCTTGTTGCTGCTCTCTGAAGTAGCACAAGGAAATAAACAAGGAGACCTTTACGTCTTAGGCAGACGGAGCCATAAACAAAATGAAGGAGTTCGTGCTGAAATTCCTCAACATTCTGAACGGGCCCGACATGTGAGCGAGCAGGGAGAGAGGGAGGGAGAGTTAAAGTGATATCCGAAACCGGGACATTAGGGTCAAAATAAATAGTCCCGAGGAGGAGACGGCCTAGTGCAAGTTCAAGCGTGAGGAAGACCACATGAAATGGCTTTGACCTCCGACCTTCCAATATGTGGGGCAGTGTGAGATTAATGTCGGGCATTATCTACAATAATGCTCCTCTCTCCGTCATGGCCACGACGACAGCAGCATCTCTAGATTGTAATAAGATTAAAAAACAGCAGGGCGGAGAAGCCACTGGTGATGGAAGGCTACGGTTACACATCATTTGTCTTTAACGTCGCTGTCCGAAGCGCGGGTACATAAAGTAATAGGTCATAGGACGGGAACATTTTGCATTTAGCTTAGGATACTGTTAGATCTCCAAAGCCACATGTGGAAGTAGTCAGAGTCAGACTGAGATCAGATTTTTTTATTTATTTTTTTTATAAATACAGCCACATCAGATGTATAATATCCACTTTCATGCCAAGTGTAGACATGCAGAAATGTGATCTTTAGAAGCAGAAGTTGCATTAAAGGGACAGCTGAAACTCCAGCCACCGTGACACGCAGCATGCATCAGTGCACCGCGGCGCAAAGAGAGACACGAAACAGAAATGACCAGATGAATGCAATGTGCATAGCTTAAATATTAGCGCATGAACTGACTCAAGGCCTCTGGGACACCATATGATTTATCGACGCGGGGCCTGAACGACTGTTTTATAATCTGGGCCTTGAGAGATATCAGTTGATCTCTCCGGCAGCACTGAACTGTGAAGCTTGTTGTATCTGACTACTCGGGCTGTGTTACAGGGCCACACTGTGTTATAGTTTGTACAACATGGAGGTCCCCTTGCAGGGCTGTCCAAACCAAACAGCAGTTGTGTTCTGCTCTCTGTGGGGGTACAGAGGAGTGTGAGGGATTAACATGCCACTGTGTGTGTGTGTGTGTGGTGCAAGGGCCGACGGTTCTGGAAATGCTCCTAGTTTAACACCTTTGTATGGTATTGGGTGAGACTTTCTGCTTCCAGTACACAGCCGCGGGGGTCTGATAGATGTTTGTGTGGGGGCAAGAGGAATTTGGCATGCATCAACTATTGGCCAGTCATCCTTCAGTGACTGATGGTGATATGGTTGTTTCAAATAGAGCGGTGCTGTGCGCGTACGTGGGACGGACTAACTGGCAATGTCTTGTGCTCGTAAAAATAAAGCGGGGGCAGTTTAAGCCAAGTGTTTGCATGCTGTAATCTTCTTATCTGAATCTTGGAAAGAAAGAAAATGAGCAATTTCATAACAATTCAGTGAGTTTCTTCACATTTCATTGCATCTAGCCATGTACGTAATTTTGGCTTTATTTGGCCAAGCTTTGATCTGAAGTTTTGAGACCAGGGAGCCTCACAATCCTCTGCGTCTTACTCAGCGCAGTTGAGATTTTAGCAGCATCTCTTTCCATATACAGGGTTTCTCTATGATGATGCTGGAAAAATAAGACAGAGATGTCTGTAGACTACCCAGAGGGGCCGTCGTGACCAACAAAAATCCAAAGTGGGAGCCAAACTCTCTGGTATATGAATTAAGTTGTTCTTTTGTCCTTTAATGCTTATTTGCGTCCAAAGACAGGTCCAAGCATCCTAACGCAGACTGCCTGCTCCGGGGGATTCCTGACCGGAATCAGACAGCGTGACCTAACAGGAGACACAGGTAGGAGGGTTATGAAGGACCAGCAATCCCACCATGTGATTGTCGTCCACACTGCTTTGAACATGTGTGAGAAAGCACAGGAGTGTGTTTATATGTGTGTGTGTGACTATGGAGACTGTAGTTATGCTAGGGGGGTGTGACTCTGCGACCCATTCACATGGTTAATAAAACATTCATAGAAGCACAGGAATGTTATGGTTTTGTGTGTGTGTGTGTGCAGGCAATCATGTGTGTGTGTGTGTGTGTATGTGTGTCCTTGTGTCTGTGATGTTGGGCCTCCTGCAGTGACCCCACGGAGTGCACCATTCTGAGCCCAAACAAAGGGCCGGCTGTTCCCCCCTACTTCAACTGTGGACTGCTCCAACGCCGCCGACCGCTCGCCGCCGAGCTAACCAAATATTTCCCTTTCTGCTCTGAATTTGTCTCAATAAATAGATTTGTGTTTGGGGGTTTTCTTTCTCCTCCGGCACCTTGCTTTTTGATGGAAGCCTCCTGAGCTCACAGGTGGCCGCACAAACTCAGAGGGACATCTTGTTTTACCCAGGGATGAAAATCTGGACGACAGCGCTACTTGACGTCCCACAATTTCACCTCTTGTGACATATTGACTTTTGTGTGTGAAAAATGAACCTCCTGTACAGGCGCCCTCTGTGGGAATATTGTTTTATATTTAATTGGCATGTGACAGATTCAGATCCACTTTGGTTCACTTCTGTCTTCACAGCCGGTGGCGAGGTATAGAGAGACGTATTGTGTTTAAGATCGCCCTGACTGACCGAGTATTTTCTCTGAAACCGGCTCAAACCACTTGACAGGAGGTTGATCGGTGATTAAGGAAAATAAATGGTTTAAACACTCGCAGGATTGATGTCCTCTCCCAGGTCTGACATACGGCCTTTGTTCTGTATGTCTCCATCTCTCAATGGCCACATTATTCACTAGCAGAGACATTAATGTCTTATTATATACCTCAACTATTATCTAATAGCTTATTATCGTTTGTGGTTCGCGTTCATGCTGCTCGTGTGTATTTGTGCGCAGTTATCAATTGCGGTGCCGCTAAGTAATTGGCTCCATGAATTCCTTTTTCTAATGCCATAAAAACGTTATCCATTCATACAACACAGCCTCTAGTTATTTTACAGACAGTGCTAAGCGAGCAGCTCTGTACTAACTGAGTGAGCAGTGTTAGCTGGGAATGCCGAATATTCTAGAGAGAGTGTGATTTGAGCCGTGACTGGTGGTGTTGTGTTTACTCTGACGCCCATGATATTCATTACAGGCTGCGCTGTGTGCTGCTACTTCCTGAACACGTCCCATAGGTCCGTGACCTTCACCCCCGCAGGCTGCCCTGAAACCCCATTGGGCTGTAGCCAGGATGGAGGAAATTGCACTGGGAGATTGATTGGCTAAATCCTTTAATTATTAGGATTTCACAATGGGGCCTGAGCGACTGCGCCTTTGGTAGGCGACTGTGTCAGACAAAGGTGGGAATGTTCGCCCTTCTTCACAGACCGCACTGTGTTTTTCTTACTTTGCTCCAAAATTCAGGAGAAATTTGAGGTTTAATTTGAGGTGTGGGAATTGCAGCAGGTTTCATAATATTGACAGAAAACAGAGACGTAACACTCGAACGAGTCTGAGTATTTTAACTGTAAAACGAATCAAAGGCCACTTATTTGTCACTTCCTCCTCACTTCAAATTTTATGCCTTTTTTTTTTTTTTTTACCTGAGATGAGAAGAATAGAGGATGTGTATTTCTTCAGTGGGATGTGATTGTTTTTTTACCAGAATGTGAAATGCCCACACGCATTCAGTATGATGTCCTGCTGAGATTTACATGCGGTTTGTTTGTGTTGGGCTGACTTTTGCCCATCAGCTTCAAGGTTCCTTAAAAAAAGAAAAGCCAGTGCTCCGGCTCTCTAAAGAAAGCAGATACGTATATATGTTGGGTATATGAAGGCGGCGCCTTTTCCTTGATGGATCTGTCAGACTGACCCTTGCTCCAATTTGCTTCTGTCGCCATCATTTAGCGATGCCGTGTGTGATATTTCCCAATAAATTCACCCTCCTCGCAGAGTAATAACGGCGATATCTATTTCCCATTAGTAGGGGTTCAGGCCTCCTGTTGCGCTCTGGGCTCTAATTGGACGTGACCATTGCTCCGGTGATGTCATATTGGTGGGTTTCGGGAAGTAGAAAGCCCGGTAGTGGTAAGCGACTGATTGCTCAAAGTCAAGAAAGTTGATATTGGAAAGAAAACAAATGTGTTTTTCTACTTCCAAGTTCTGTTGAATCAGTTTGATATTTCATGATTTTGGCAATCGCTGACACATTTCGTCCGCTGGGATCTATTGTCTCTGGTGGTGTTACAGGCAGGGCAGCCCACAGACTAAACATACATCGCGAGGGAGTGGGACTCATGTACATTGTCGGGCTTTGAAAGCCTGCTGTAAGGTCAAGGCCGGAGCAGCGGTGGCCAATCTCACAGGAACGCAGATTCAATTAATACCAAGGTCTTTTGTTGGTAACTTCCTCTTTTTAAACAAAGTGAACATTCAGGTTTCGCTGCGTTATTGCTGACATTCTGGCATCAGATTAGAAAACAGAGGGAAGCATTTTTTAATTTAAAACGGGAAACTGGTGCCACGACGTATTAGGTGAAACATCGAGGCATGTTAAGGCAAACGTTCATAGAGCTGAGGAGCTGCACAGATGCTGTAAATTAAGCTGAATCTATTATTTATTTATGTATTTTTGTCATTTTCATCTTTCCCTTGTCTGTCATCTCCCCTTCCCATTTTCATCTGTGTCTCCATCTTTCTTAATCTGATTGTCGGCCTTTTCTCTTCTCTTTATTTTTAGTTCACTTCCTGTTTCTTTGGCTCATATTCCCTTTTTTTTTTTTACATCTATGTTTTTACATCTCTTTTTAACAACACATTCTGACTGTACGTTCTGTGTTTGTTCTCTGGATGAAGATCTACTTTTGGCCCGGGAACAGGAAATTCCAAAAGGGATGCGATAACTGACATGTCTGCTGGTTATGTGATTGCCGAGTGGCCACAAGAAGGAATGCGTCGCGTTGTACCGAATAAAACACTGGCTGCTAAAGTTTCAGACGCCGCATGGTTAAAATGATCAACGTCAAGTTTCATGTCACCTCAGTTTTACGGTTCGGCGCAGCCTACGTCGTTTCATGATCGATGGCTCCGTCCATTTTATCGTATCCTTAAGATGTAAATATTATTTATGAATGGTTTCGGATGTGGCGGGACACAAGCTGTTAACGTTGAGTCTCTGTGTAAACTGAAACCTCAGTCCTGGTTCAGAGTCTTTCTGATTCACAAGGCATTTTTCTAAAATGAATGGACTTCCCCTCTTGACACGGTGGGAGCAGCAGGGAAGCGGTGTCAGATGTTACAATCTATGCGTGTACCACTGAGTGTGTGCTTACGTTGTACTCGTGAATGCTTGCAAGGCCTTGGCCATGGACTGTGAGCGCTTAGCATCATGTCTTGTGTTTAACTTCTCATACCGTCACAGACTGGCTCCGTAATCTTCCTTTTTAAACATCTAAACCAAGGGACTCTCCAGAAAAAGAAAAAAAAAAAGCTTCTAATAGGTCTCGTGAACCTATTCTCCAGGCTCTACTATGAAAATGTGTATGCCTGAATAAAACTCCCCTCTACCTACTGTACCTCAGACATGAAGTAGAGACAGATGACAGATTTGAACAGGGGATGTCTGATGTCATGTTTGGCTGCCAAATAACCCTGGAGCAGACAGAATTTTGTTAGTACAGTGATCCTAATGGAATGGGAAATAAGCTAATTATTTTTGGATCTGAAACACTGTGAATCTGTATGCTTTACCTTCTGGATGCAATGAGTCTAAATGTATGCCCTCACCAGTTGCAGGAGTTTTGCTGTGGAAAACTCATTAAATATCAATTAAATCATGCTTAAATGGCCGTGTGTAAGTGTCAGTGGTAGCTATGATCTCACCAACACATCCATTTTAACAGAGGTGTGGGGCCATGTTAGGGAGATAAAGCTGTTAGAGGAGTGCAGATTGGTTCATGACAGTGTCAGGGGTGAGACATGTGGCACACACCAGAGCATGTCTGCTAACACCCAGACGTCTGCTGTGCCACACAGAGCTGATTGTTCCGCGGCCATGGGTCCTTCCATTCAGCGCTTCTCCACTCCATCCCGGGCCCAAAGAGGACTCCCCTGTCCCGGGGTGACTAATGCTGAATGACAGGCAAGACCCTGATCAAAGCTGCTCCTGGAAGCCCTCCTGTCACAGTTCGGAGGGGGCAGAGAGGAGACGATAAGTGAAGAGACAGGAGCAGTATGTCCGATCTGGAGCCGGGCCAAGGATCACGGATCAGACAGCATGGCTGGACTTTATTAGCTTCATCAGAGACAATACCCTCTCCACAGTGGACCTCCACCATTGCCAGATTATCTCATCTCTCTTTATAGCTCAGTGGCCTGGTGCCACACCACACAGGAGTTCTGGAGCCATGAGGTGAAGAGATGCCTGATTAATGAATGTTGAGTCTGGACCTTACACTTTTTATCTGCTATCATCTTATTTGTACTAATACACAAAACAAGCCATGTTTCTTGTAGAGTATTTCTCATACCAAAGGTGACTCATTCAATAGAGAATTCCTTTTTTTCTGCTCTATAAAATGGATATTTTATGGAGCATGAAGCCATGGAGTCAACTTGAAATGCAATTTTCCATGGAGGTGGTTATGTGAGTTTGACTTGGCTTGAAAAGCTTTCACGAAACACCTAACATGACTGAGTGAAAGCCTTTGGCAGTTGGAGGGAATTTATGTCCCTTTGCATTTGTGTCTGTATGGGCATGAAATGTTTGCATCGTAGTAAACTAAATATCCCCCTGCACGTCTTTCAAATCAGAGTTAACCTCCGAGCAACAGTTTAAGTAAACTTGGCCTTTAAAACATTTTCATAATTGTATTATAGAGTACAACATGTCACGGTATATGCTGGGACGTTTCACCTATGGCAACCATCCTGGCTGCAGCCAAGGAAAACACTCTGCTTGTCCCGGACTGTTTCTCTGAACCGCCCGCCGCTGTTTCCCTATCAGCACACTGGGTAATAAAAAGACCATGCGTATAGTCTTCTCTTCCAGGCCGGGGACGCACAATGCCAGCCTTTTGCTAATCTGCGGGTCAACATATTTTTGGTCAAATACCATTCTAAGATTGTCTGTTTAAAAAGATAAAGCAGGGATTTGCCATAAACTCAGAAAATCTTTGCTTGAACTTCTCCTCACCTCTGCTAAGTACCAAAACATTTCTACGCTGTATGAAGGAAACCGGGGATTTTGTACCATCACTGGTTGAATGCTACAAGGAGGAAATCGCTCCAGGGAGGTTTACAAACGTAATAAGCAAGTTTTATCTTGCACTGACATTACTTAAAAGGCTGTGCGTTGTTTCCACTACAAGGGTTAAGGTTAAGGTATAGGAAGTGCTTTGTGACCTCTACGGTCTGCGCCTCGAGGCAGCTTTTACACTGAGCAGCACCCGGCGCTGGAGCCCGGTTGCATTGATTGCTTGTAGGAGCTCTGCGTTCAGAAAGCCCTTGATGTGATGGATGAATGAAGGGTACAGAGCAGCACTCTGGGCCCGATTGTGTTTCTCTTCAGTCACCACATTGCCAATACAAACCTGGACAGGCAAAGACAAACAGGAGAAAGGCCAATAAGTCACTCCTGCCGCTCGAAAGGAGGGACTGTAGTTACTAGCAGTTCCATGTAGCATGTTGGGCTGCATTCAACAAACTTATAAAGTATCAGCCAAGCACATCAGTATTTTTAATGTACTACTCAGTGACTAACACCCTTGTCAGTGGCAATGGATTGACCACATTTAGTGTTTAAACAGGAAATAAAAGCATCCTTTGTGCCCTTGACCTTCTGTACAACCCAACATTCTGCTTCGCGTCTCTCATCGTATCTCAGTATATCATTCGGATAGTTCATGCAATTATTTTCTTGTTTTGTGGAGCAGGAATAATAGTCCTGTTTCATGGAATAGTTTTTGATGTGTAGATCTTCAAACATGCTCCCATAAATCCTGAACCCTGAAATGCAAATCATAGACCCGGAGGATTGCCGTGGTGCCTTGAGGTCTGCGCGCACTTTTGATGGGGTGAAATTCAAAAGAATAATCATGGTTTTTGGGGGGATGAAAGCTGAAACTGTAGCCAAGCAGAGGTCCTCTCTGAAGTGCTTCTGTATGGCTCCTGAGTCAAAAAAGGCCTATTAGATTGTTCATCCACTCGGGTATGCGTCTCCTGAATTCATATCGTTCCTATTATCATCCATCCAAATCCACCCCACTAAGTCAACCTCTGCTTGTTTCACCCAAATTTTTCTCGGTAAAACACTGTTATTGTGGCCCCCCCTTGGCCTGCTCCTGAAATAGCACTCTAAGTGTCTGCTTTAATAGCAGGGATCAACGGGACAGTCTTTGAAAACAGATCTCTGCAGTTTCGCCGACCACAACAACCAGCTAAAACAGAATGTGGGGGCCAGACCAGATGGGACCAAAATGTGTTCAGGAGATTTATGCAGCTTGACTCCAAATGTCCGTCTGGTTATGATATGTACAGTACATTCAAGGAATAAAATCTAAAATACAGAGAATTCTGTCGTAACCATGTTGCTAAAAACAAAGAGCATGAAATATATATTGTCGCTTACTCTTATTTGATCTTTAACAGCATGATCTTTGCATTACCCAGAGTTATAAAGACATGTTGATGCTGGATTTTTAGATAGACGTTTTTTTTTTTTTTATAGCTATGTGCTCCACAAATACAGTTCCACACACTTCCGCCATACTGTTTTATATTTTTATAATTCAGGACAAAAGCTACAAACTATGCAAATAATTCCTATGGAAAAGGTTTTCAATTCTTCCTGACTCCAAAGAGCAAAGTCATGTTGGAGACACTCCCATGTATTCTGGATGGAAACCTTTTGGTGTATCACACATCAAACAATACATGTACTGTGCATGAAAATGTGGAACACAGGAACCGAGATCTTCAAACAACAAGAAAGTGTTCTCTTGCCAAAGAGATACAGTTCATTATATAGAACGGATAAGCTGTACATAGAGAATCCAGCACTGAAGTGAAAAAAATAAATGTGGACTGTATGAAAGCCGTCACAACACTCATGAATTTTTATCAACCATTTACTCCACATCTAGTGACACAAACATGACACAGACACAGATTTTAGACAAAAAAAAGCAAATGATTTAGAGATCTGTCAGTTATCGGTGTCGACTGTGTTGCAGCGTTTGGTGAAAGGCTGGAGGACTTGCTTCCTTTAATGAACCCTCATGGCGCATGAACAGCTGTTCTGACAGCTCCAAAAGAAGCCTTTTGATTGTTTTTGGACACTGTAGCCTCACAAAAATTTGTCTCTTGCTGTCAGTCTGGCCAACGCCACATCTCAAGCAGCTCTCGGCCTCTGCGGCATTCCTCCGCAATTGTAAATAATCAAAGGAGTGTGTGATGAGCACCACCATGTCATTCCTCTGGAACCTGGCTGCTGCACGAAGCCCGGGAGGAAGGAAGTGGACTCTTTTTTTCTTTTCTCTTCCATCCCTAAGACTTTAAGGGCGATGACAGCTGACAGATGCATCGCTCTTGGTGGCTGCTGGTGCTGTTTGAGGACTTGGACTGGATCGGAGGTTGATGCTCATCAAACACTTGTCATTGTCTTCTTCGCAGAATACAGCTGAGCCAGGTCCTGAGGCCGGGCAGCATGTTGTTTGGCCTGAAGAGAATGAGAAACTGTGTCTTTCATTTTCACACTCCCACATCTTTTATCTTAATTCTGCTTGAGAACTTGCGTCTTTCTGCAAAGACTTTCATGGTGGGCGGTCTGTGCGAGTTCCCATGAGAATGGTTGATCTGCCCACTGCTCCAGAAAGGTGATGTAGTTCAGCCATTTTGTTTTCTTGCTTTACTACAGCAAGGCTCCCACATGACATGACCCACAGTTAATTTGGATTCCTGAAACCCCAAAGCCAGCACTTTATTCTTTCTTTGTGGTTTATGTTCTTTTTTTCTTCTGTGAAGCTGCTACTGAGTAGAAGACCTTTATCGGACTTACTTGCCTGCTGGGGAGATAAAAAAAAAAAAAAACCTGCAGTGCTGGGTCTAATGAGTCCAGCTTGTTGATTTATTCCATCTCAAGATCCAAGTCCTGCATGTCTCTCTTCAAGTCTGTGTCTTTCATTCTCTTCCTCTTTGGTTAGGTCAGCAGCGCAGGGAGGAGTAGATAAAGTCGTTATTTATTTTAGTTATTTTTTTCAGCCAGGACATTTTCTATTTCCTTCAAAACACACATACACACTTACTCTGTCCACTCTCACCAGCTGGCAGCTTCAGACGGTGGAAGAAGAGGGCTTTGTGATGGAGGGCGGCCTGCTGAGCACGCTCTAAACACACCCACAGTGCTTCAGGGGGAGAGGAGCTGGGAAAGGAGAGGCCTGAGAGGACACAGAGGCCTCAAAACAGCAGCCAGTGACCCAGCCCGCTGCTAACACTTTACATTATTGCCCCAACGCCATTACAATACACAAGGGAGGGAAAGATCCCAGTCGCCGGGCTTGGACGGTCCTAAGTAGAACCTAGTGTTAGAAATAAGAGTTATAAATGCAGAAAGTCACCCAAAGAGAGTTCTGTGAAACATGCGGCATTGTCGAGGACGGAGTGAAAGAACGAAAGAAGGCAGCAATTTGACAGACCTTTGTAAAGTGTGGGGCCCTCTGACATCTTAAAGCAAAGCCAAATAAACTGAGCGCCGGTGCCAAACGTGCAACTGGATTTCAAAAAGGCCGCGCGCATTATTCAAAGATAAAAGAGCACATAACATGTCATAGCAGACAGAATAATAAACTCCCTGCAGGAAGAGGCCTGAGCTGAGAAAGGAGAAAGGACGTCGGTTTCCTTGAGTGTGTGTGTGTGTATTTGTTTAAAGACAGCATAAGATTGATGATGCTATCGTCTTTGGTGGTATCATGGTAATGGTGCAATAGTGTAAAAGGGGGGTGGGAGGTAATGGGTGTCATATGTGGATGTGACAAAATCCAACAGGTGTGCCTTGACTAGCATCACATATTCTATTCTATTCTAAAGAACCCATTATGATAGTGACTGCATTGAATTTTTATTTTTTTTACTAGCTGAAGTTCTGTAAATGCCGCAATTTATGCAGTTCAGTTCAGCTTAATCTGTTGTACTTGCTCCATGTTACGGGGAAAGTTTTATAGTAAAACTGTGAGCATTTCGTGCACACAACTCTTTCCACAGTAAACAGCAGCCCGTTGCAGCTGAACTCGAGTTTGACGAGAGCGATGCGAGTGAACAAAAGCTGCAAAGTCAGCCAATCCAAACCACTAAGAGGAAAGAGACAAAAACATAGTTTGGTGATAGTTATGTGTGTGTTCATTGCCATGCGTTACCTTTCACATTGCACAATCATTTCTCTAAATGATTGAAAGCTTAATGAGCTTGCAACTTGTCTAAAATGTATTTGTTTTCTGTAAGTTGTCTTCTACAAATATAAAAGATATATGTTACTGGCAGATTTCAATCTCGATTCCAAGCTGATGAGCCTCTTTACTAAGTGCATCCAAATCACAAGTGAGTAAAAACGTCGCCTTTTAGCCATGACATCGGCTGCCAGATGATCCGTGATATTCCATGACACAGTTCATCCTGCCAGTCCAGATCATGCAGCGCGCTCTCTGGATGTGTGACATTATGGAAAGAATTAGTGCACTTAAAATGTTGCGTTTCAGCTTCAATACATTTCAGTCCAGTGTTCATCCTTTGCCAGTATTTCTGTGCTGTATCTAAAAAAAAAAAAATAATCACCAAAATACTCAGCTCATCATTGTCTCCGCTTCTGCGAGATCAGAAGCAGTTGTGTTCCACCGCTTCTGGTGGTTTCCGTGCACACTTAAAGGCCAAATGTTTTTTTTTTTTTTGCCGTGATGCGAAATCAAATTGCAAAGTTTTTTTCCCCCCTTCCTTTCACTCGTTAAACGGGCTTCCTCGTTTAAGTTTCCAGGCTGTGTTCTCTCTGGGGTCTTTACCTGGTAAACAGCAGAAAGATCTAAATCAGTGGAAAATGTGCCTCATGGTGTTGGGGAGCACTGCTCCCCTTTGCACAGTATTTCAACAAAAGGTATAAAATGTTACAACCAGCCAGAGACCACGGACTGAACAACAACACTGAAATAAGGAGAGTCAAAAACGCAATAATAACTTCTCTTATGCGGATTTACTAGGCTTATAATGTCCACTGAAAAGCTACAATATGAGCTGGGGCAACCAGCCTCAGGTGTCCGATTTAGTCTTTCAGTTGAGGTCCTCAGGCAGTGAAGGATGAATCATAGTGAAACCTAGTGCAGCCACAATCCTACGCTCCAGCTAGCTGATGTCTTAATAACATCAGTGAATGCAAACAACCTGCCGACTTCCTGCGTGGTTTTATCTTTGTCCAAGAGAAGCAGAAATTAGCATGCCTCACTCTCTCTGCATGTATGCATGTCACTGTCTATTAGCGAGTACGAGTGCTGCTGCCCGCGCGGGTGGAGGAAAAGGATGTCGAGGAAAGCCCTGGTGAGGTGTTTTCTCATGGAATCCCCCTCCGAATGCTGCTAGCTCGTTAGAGTTTCCAGCCACTTAAGAGAAACGCTGTTATTTTAATGCACACACCTTCGCATGACATCCTAACGCAAACATGCCAAACTAAACACGACCTTTTCTGATGGCAACCAGGTATTAATGATCTGAATTTGTTCTTGACTCGCGTTCGGACTGCAGCTGTTGCACGCTGTCAAGCTCTTTGCTCTCTAAAGCAAAGCAGCGTGATAGGAGAATCCTGTGAAACTGTTAAATGGGAATAAAAGCCTCCTTATGTGTTTTACAGCCCCAGTTATAAGGTCACGGGCTCAGGGTAGTCACAGCTCAGTAATAGCTGGCCACGGTTGATTTCAGGGGTCTGATTGATGCCCTGCAGTAATGATCCCCACGTCCCATGCTGCGAGGTTCACTAATTGTTAAATAGACTGAAATATAGGTATGTGCTTTAGCAACAGCATGACGGGCTTTTGACCCAGGAACATCTGTTAGTTGTTGGTACTGCAGGACCTAATTCATTTTCAGTTTTAGGAAACATCGCATAAGTTGCAGCAAATATTTGATGTCTAATTTTATGTTTCCCGACACATTGGACTATAGTTTTATATCTGTAGGCCTGTATCTAAATGCTCTTTCCACCTCTTTAACAACCAGAAAGTTGTGCCTCAACTGGCCATAAAAGAAAATTTGATTGATCATGTATGTGGGCGGAAAGAGGAAGATGATGAATTTATCAAAGTGCTTTTTTTTTTTTTTTGCCTGTCAGCTCGTCGATTCCTTGACATGTGTGGGAAAATGTCGGTGAGTTCGGGTAAGGTCACGCTTGCGCACTCACCCGCCCCAGCCGCAAAAATAAAAATGAAATACACACTTTCGTACACAGGTTTTTTTTTTTATTTAATATGCTTGATTAATGGCCGTTGATGCGGACTTTATTTAACTCTGATGAATGATGCTTTAAATGGGGATTAATGGCCGTCGTCTTTCTTGCACACAAGCACCTAAATGGCAATTTGCATCCCTAATGCCTTTTGTGGGAATGATGATATTAAGTCGTCAAAAAAAAAAAAAAAAAAATCCCTGTCTATTCACGAAGAAGCCTTTGTCTTGTCTCTCTGCTTGTCGTCTCCCCTTACAGCATCAGGAATAAATAACAGCAAAATCCGACTCTCTTGGGCAGAATTGCATGCAAACACGTGTTTTATAGTTCTGCTAGAAAACAATATCCAAAATTGTCAGTGCTGCTCTGTTCTCACCGGACATTTACTCAACGGAACAGGTTGCATGCGTGCACAGTCATGATACAAACTCGTGAAAAACACACATTACAGTGTCAAGCTCCACTTCTAGATACACATATCTCTATCTTCACCAGTCTCTGGCACGGCCCTCCCTGCCCTCTCTTTATGCTCTAAACAACATCTTCCCGTCCTCAAAGAATGCCTCTGATGGGCCTCTTTGACACGCATTGTTTGTGCAAGAAAATTTAGACCCACAGCCCCTGGCCTTGGCCCTCATCTGCTCTCCAACCATAGGCAGGGCTGCCACTGTGACTAATGTATTATAGATCTCTCTCTCTCTCTCCCTGTGCATGTGTGTGTGTTTGTGTGAGCATACGTGTTTGCGTGTGTGAGTCAGAGAAACAGAGAAAGTGTGACTAATGCCTACAGAATGGTATTTATACATTAGGGGGCCATTAGTGGTTCAGGCTCCTGGGTGGAACAGCAGGGAGTGAGACAGGCATTGTCGTCGCCCCTGACGCCCCTCTCACAGCCAGCCACTGCCATTCCTGCAGCACACACAGGCATTTTTAGGATGTTGGGGAAACAAACAACAGCTGCCTGTGCACTGGAACATGGTACTTAGCATCCAGATCAACAGCAAAGGGATTAGTCCGATTGTTATTCAGGTTGTTTAATTGCACAGTTATTGCTAAGCTGCAGAGACGCTGCCTCATTAATTACTTTAAAAGTATATCAGTAGTGTCTTTCATTTATTTCAAGTTTATTTCCCCCACTCCAGCTTCATGAAGTTTACTTTAACCATGAATTTAAAATAGTCCCTCAGATATCATCAGCAGGTCAGGTGTGTTGGGTATCCCTGTGATGTTCAGGCATTATTTTCCCTGCTGTATAATAGTCTAAATTAATCTAGTCTAAAAGGAATTGGAGCTCAAATCACAAAAAAATGAAATACAGAGAGCCCAATGCACTGCAACTTTAGAAAAAGAAAAAAAAAACACTGCACACAAATAGTCAAAAATCCATCTTTACCAATATGACAACACGGGCAGAACATTTGGAAAAAATAAATGCTTCAAATGCACAAAACGCAGCCAAATACAGAACCTCTGAACATGACTCAGTCTACAATAAACATCTCAGTGGACTCAGCTGGAACATGCTTGTGGTTGCCATGGTGATTTGTGAAGTTGACTAGCTCTCAGTGGTGTTGGAAACTTTGTTAACATATACATTTGCTCGAGTGTTTCACGTGTTCAGATATGTGGATCGCATGTCACATCAACACGACACGACCCACATGAAGCAGAAAAAGAAACCATGATTTTTGCTAAAATTACCGTGATGCATATGTGTGTTGTATCGTGACAGTATCGGAAATATTGACATTTGCAAAATAGAAGGTTAACATTGTGTAATGCAGTCAAACGTCCGCACCTAGGCTCTCCAAAGTCTGCGGGCAGCAGAAAGCAGGAACAATATCCTAACTAACAACATCTGTCTGACTCAAGCACACAAACATTTATCCTTCTGTCTATGAAGGTTCTCAGTCATCCAGGTCATGGTATATCCAACAAAAGTTCAAAAAAGGCAACTGGACTAGAGAGTTTTAGTAGTAGAGTTTTTTTTTGAGAAGACGTTTCACCACTCACCCGAATAGATTCTTCAGTTCTAGGGGACTGGTGGGAAGTCTGAGGTTTAAATAGGAACTCCTCCTGAAAAAACTTGCTTGTTATGCTAATAACCAGAAATTGGTGCAGCTAATTTCCATTAACGACTGGGTACTTACCTGTAGTTGAGGGGGGACTGTTTTACATACAGGCTGCAGTTCGGCATGTACGGAAAATGCTGAGAGTATATAGCAGAGCTGGTCTCTATACAATACTAGAATTGTCTAATCTCAACAACAACAAAAACAGATATGGAAACATCAAAGGAACCTGCGACTTAGTCAGTCACCACCAAATCAAGGCAAACTTTTCCCCGCTATACTGAGTGGCAAAGAAGCATTTATACGGCAAACATGGCCGAGTTTACTTTTAAAGACTACGGCTTCATTGATGGAAAAAAGGCGCAGGCTTTTGTCATGTTGCACTCTGGGGGCACTGCGTAGGAGTGCAAACTTTGTGTAAAGCAAACCATTAATCGTGTTCTCACAGTACAGTCCTACATCACTCCGACCAAAGCCTGCATGCTACCTCCTCCATGACTCTTGCAGGAAGTGAGCTCTACATTCTTTATCCACTTTGTTGACAGAAAGAAAACGATAGAAAATAATGTTTTCTCGGTGTAGATGAACCCGCGTCAGGAAAACATTACCATTTAGAGGAGGAAATGCCGTCAATTCAAAGATAAGGTGTGCTAATAACACGGAGGAAGTCCCCAGCGGAGCTCACTGATGGTACAAGCAGAGAACATTTCTGTACACACTGATAACAGAAAAGAACACACAAAACGTGGAAGAACAATACAGAAGAATATCTTCAAACAAAAACGGCACAAAATCAATTCATACATAAAGTAAATGTAAAACAATGGGATGTCACACGATGTCCTGCTCCTAAATGTTCAAAGAAACCTCTCGACAACTGTGTGATTTCTCAAAGTCTGACTGACAGTGTTTGATCCTGCCGCCTCTAGTGGTCAGGACATTAAAGACATCACCAAGACAGACTGTTTTTTCACCTGTATAGTTTAATTAGTTGCACAGTTTAATATAAAACTTTATTTTTAACTATACAGACTTTGCGACTGTGGACACAGGCTATGATCTTGGCATTTGATCTCAGATTATAAAGTGTTTCAGTATTTTGCATTATTCACAGTGACGAAGGCCAACGTTTGCCCTTCACTGGGTGGGCAGCGTCGGAAGGCTCAGTGTGTGCATGTGTGTAGTGTGTTTGTGACAGAGAGAGAGACAGAAAGAGGGAGTAACGAAAGGTGTAAAAATACCATACTGCTCCAAGATAAACCCTCTCTCCCACGGTCTGACATTTACAGAGTCCTGGAGCGTGGGAGTACGTGAGGGGGGTTGCCCTGTGAGTGTGGACCCGTGCACGCTGTGTGTACGCGTGTGTGTGTATATGAGGTTTCCCTCCACCGAAGAGAAAAGCTCCATTGATGTGAGATGGCGCTCCTGTTCCCATGTCAAGTGCGGCCCAGGGTCAGAGGGAAACTCTGGGATTTTCCACAGGTATATAGCTGTGTGTGTTTGCACGTTTCCCATGTTTGCACAGAAAGGTATGACGTTTTAAAGTGTGTGTTTCATGCGTAATTTAGAGGGGAAATCTGTTTTCATAGAGCTTTAGAAGGGAGGAAAAATGTCCCTCTGGAAACCCTGTATTAGAGAAGGATGCCTTGGAGTGGCATGTATATATATATTTATATATATACAGTGCTACATAGTCTAATCTGTGGCTGTTTTCTTTTAGTTTTTTGGGCGTAATCCCTTTGAAGCCGTGACTGCTTCTCAAATATGTTTTGAAGAAACACATTTGTTCCTGTGTCTCTGCAAGTGAGCTGTCATCACGGAGCGTCAACTTACAAAGGCTATGGTCAACAACAACTGCCAAAAACACATTAGTGGCCATTTATGTTCCTGCGTGAAACTCAATAAAAAGCCACGTTTTGGTTCTTAGAAGACAAGTGTCCATACCAATACGAGTGGTATCTGTGGCGTAGGAAAAATGCTTTTGTCTGTTTCAATAGGTCAGAAAAAAAAAACAATGGAATTTAATGACAGAAAGGTCTCTTGTCTCCATATAGCTCCCCAACACCATGAAGCATGTTCACTTATAGCATACATAGTTTTAATATTTGAAGGGACAATATATACCTGGCATTTGTGTGGATGTTACTTAGACCACCCACCTGGACCAGACCGGGCTCCCCCACCCCTTAGCAATGACACTCCTTGATGGCCGCAGCCATCCCCAGCAGGATGCAGCCTGACACAGACACACACACAAAAACAGTTTAGGAATAACTAAAAAAAAAACATGAAGAACCAGTTCAAGGTGTTGACCTGGCCTCCAAATTCACTAGATCCCAAACTGATCAAGTATCTGTGGGATGCACTGGAACAAGCCTGACCCACAGAGGACCCTCCCCTCAACCCATAGGTCCCAAAGACCCCACATTCTGTTGCCAGACACCACAGGACACCCTCAAAAAGCCCATGTCCATTCTCTGATGAGTCACAACGGTTTTCTAGGCACAAGGGAGACCTACACGTTATTAGGATGGTGGTCAAAATGTTATGCCTGATCGGTTTATATATCGAATTTATACATATAGACATGTCAGTGACGTCTGTGAGAAATGTATTCTGAAGTTAGCATTTAAGCCATCTTGTTGCAACCCGTGTATAGCACCATTTTGGACCACACAATAGATTAGTGAGTTAGTCTGTTCATTTACTTATTATACAACCTATGATTATAATCTCTTGCAAATCATGTGGAAGACATGTAATCAATGAATAAAACAACAAACAAAACAGTGATTGAAAACCTTGGCAAGTGATGTTTGAAGAATAGGATGGAAGTTTTTTTTTTTTCGTGTCTGCATGAACCCACACCCTCTTCCCCTCACTTGCCTCCTCACACATGACATTTGGCCCCAGGCCCCCAGCATCAGGCAATGATAGACACAAACACTGGTTGTTGCGGTGTCCATGTGCCCTAGAAATTAAAGAACGTCTGGCTAAGAAGCAAAAATAGCACCGTTTAGGATCTGGAGCGGTGCTTGCTTCGTGACCAGAGGTATCTTATTATTTAGTAGTTTTATATATAATCATTCCTTATTATGATACAATGGTTTAAATGTGCTCCAGTCAGAGTTTTTTTATATCGCAGAACATCATGACTTCAGCATTTAACAGAAGCAGCACTGGCCTTGGTACAGCAGCGATGGAGAAAAGCATTACTTAGAACACATTGTTGCAGAATTTGAACACTTAACACAACGATGGGCGGTGAATATCATGCATTTTCATAATAGCCATGGTCAGTGAAAGGCTTAAATCTCTCATGACTTTATACTGTATACTTACGCCACCACTTCTGCAGATGGAGTTGGTCATAGCTAACATAACATGTACTTGAGTTTGGTAAAAACTTTAGAGAAGAAAGCTCTGAAATATCTAGAGTGTTCTTTGAAACTGCAGCGCTTGACATTTTCATGTCCAACACAAACAGCCTTTAACCATCAGCCTTTGCTTCAGCCCTGTCACCCTTTCCAGAAGGCCCCAGCCAGAGACCTGTCAGGTCAATAAAATATGACCTTTGGCAGTATACATCTGATAAAGTTCCTCACTTTACGTGGTGACAGCCTGTACTGGAGTAATTTACCGGGCTTCAATAAAGGAGCACTCAGCTCCGTTGCCTCCTCTGGCTCAGTGGTTTGTGACAGGCGGGCAAGTGGAGGAGCAGCCCAGTCAGTGACCCGCCATGGTTGATGTTCATCACAATGACACTGACCTACTTAACTGCCATCTCCTCTTGGATGTCAAAGAAATCAGTGCCTGACATTTGGGGAAAAAAAAAGCTTGGTCAATATTAGTCAGGAATGACTGATAATAACCTACATAGCCCTTTGTAACAATGACTGCTGGCTAAATAGGAAAGAAAAGAATGGCTCGTTAGTTGCCGGTGTCTTCATGTGATTGGTGTTGTTTTTCAGAAGGTAGGTTAATCCGTCTCCTAAGTGTGCTTGAAGCATACACACGCGCCTAAGCAGAGGCCATCAAAGCTAACGTCTCAACTTGAATCAGACACAGATTGATGGTGGTGAGGCGAAAAAGGCTCCTCCGCCTCGCATTTAGCAAGAGGCGAATGTGGGAGGCAGTGACCCGGAGCAAAGGTCTCATCAGCGCCTGTCCCCGTCTGAGGCCTCTCTGCCTGTCAAAGTCACATTTTAATCGCAAACATAATTTGAATTTACACTAATGAATACAAATGACTCCCAGGACTCCACAAGCTGAAAGTAATAAATTATTATCGCTGCTAACAATCGCATTTCTGGAGCCCTTTTTCAATTAGCCGCCCCTGTGGAGATGATCATGGAGGGCCCGCTCAAATGAAGATAAACGACGCCCCGCGCAACGCCGTGCGTCTGCTCCTCTGATTTAATAGCTTTCTAATTCGGTAACATCTTCGACGTGACGAGGCATGAGCCTTTTCTTTGATGAGAAAGTCACCTAATTGAAAGCAGGTGTTAATCAACCTTGCTCTGCGTGATTTAGGAGGGAGTTTGACAAAGAGAACATCGTCCTTGCCACTCACTGACACAGACCATTCAGTTCCCAAAGACGCCTTTTTTTTTTTTCGCTGCACTTTGCAGTTTCCGTAGCACCGTGCACCCCGCTCTGCTAAGCCAAATGTCCAAACATCCTATGAATCTTACGACTATGAAACTGTTCCAAAACACAACTTCAAGAGAGGACGGCCTCGTACACACATTTGTATCGAGAAGGAGAATTTAATGCATCTGTTTTCGGATACTAAATTAGTCTTCCAGAATAGCAATAAATCGTAATGTCGTTTTCATTTCTTGGGGCACATATGTAGAGCTGTTCCCTCTGCTAAAGGCCATCAACAAAACCAAAGCTTATGCCCATTGACAGGTGCTCATTTACTCTGGCTGCTTGTAGAGGTCACATGATAATTATAGCAAATTATGGTCATGGAAAAAGGCCTTTTCTGAGTTCTGTTCATGGGCCCGTGGTGCTCGGTGCCTCAGAGCACACAAACCAAATCCCTAAAACACAATAATGTTCAGCTCCTCTGGCCTATAAGAAGCATCGGGAAATAACTCAGATGCTATTTGGTTCTGCGTAGCCGTGTGATTAAAATGAATGATTGGTAAGCTGGCCATGCCTTATTTTAGATAGAATGGAAGGCAAAATAATGATGCACCTTACAGCATGGCCTTGTTTATGTCATTATACTGTATGTATTATGTTTACTGTATTGAATGGGCACAGTTTATAGTATTGTCAACCCCTAATTTGTGTTTCCTAGCCTATTGATGACATAATATGTTATTATATTAGATATTAATTATTGTAACGCAGAGTTTATCTCTTGTGTTGTTTATTGACCTATTATTTTTCTCCCTCAAGTGAATCTTTGTCTTAAAAGAGACAAAACCGTTCCTGTGTGGCCTATTTATTGTACAAATAATGGACATATTTTTTTAAACGTAAGAATTACAAGACAAAGCTGTAAACTGTAGGGATGTGCCGAGTGGTTCGCCTTGTGTCGTCTGTGTTATGTCTTCCAGATTCAACAGGAACAATAGAACAGACCAGAGGAAAGAAAATAAAAATATGAAACAAATTCACTGTGAATGAAATTATTTGCATAAAGTACCCTGTGATGTAACTCTGGACCCCACTCGCAGCTCAAAACGTTCCAGAGAACCCTTTACATAACCAACTTCAGATAATTGCAAGTGAACGTATAAGAGGAGGCCGTAATCATAATCGGCTTCCCCTGACAAGGCTGTGGTTTTCGAAAGACTGGAAAGCCACGAAAGTGACATTCTGCTTACAGAGCCGATGAATGGCTCTCTGTGTCTCTGTCAGTGGGCTGTCATCACAGAGGAGACTATGGGGTCGCCTTACAAAGGCTATGGTCAACAACAACGGCAAAAAAACACATCAGTGGCCAGTTGTGTTGCTGCGTGAAACTCAATCAAAAACCACAATCTGGAAGACAGAGACAGTTCAGCTCTTGGAGGACAAGTGTCCATACCAATACGGTTGGTATCTGCGGTGTAGGAAAAAATCACTTCAGGCCCTTTCACTCCGTTGACAACAGTGAAGCGTTTGCTGACTTTGCACGCAGGTGGTTCAACATCACGTTTCCTTCCATTGCTCAATCTCAACATGTGGTTAACTTCAACAGAAACAAATCACAAACTGTAGAAGAAATGTTGGAGATGGGAGAAGCACTGACGTGTGCATGATCAGGTTAGATGGGACGCTCTAATATAGTTTTTGCTAGTTTGTCTTTTGATGTAATTGCGTTAATTCATTCTCACTGCTCTCGCTGTAACAGTTCTTGATCCACCTGGGAGTTTTTGCCAAAAAAGCTCTAGAAACCGCTGTATATACAGTTAGAGGAGTCCGTAACTAAACTAAAGTGAGAGTGAATATTAGATTTACATTCGTCACATTGCCAGGCACACAACTCCAAATGAATGTTCTTCTGTGTCTGCTGGACGTGTAAAGGAGATTTTCTTTTTAGCTAAAATGCACTAATGCTTTCAAAAGACCACAAACATTTTTCCGTAGTTTTAGCTGCGCAAATCACCATGGAAGCCAAAATGTGGTGATTTTGAATGTTTCGAAAATGATTAATGCATTTTGCTGCTTTGTAGGTTTGAGAAAGTTCTCCCACTTTGAGTGAACCATTCAAATTACCCAAATGGATTTACTAAATAACGCAGATTAAATTACTTTTCCCTGTTGTGGTGTTAAGTGTTCATGTGGAAACAGTCAAAGCTGTCTGATATGTGAAATTATCACCTACAATTGTTTACTTGACTATTACAAAATACAGGTTTTCATATGAAAATAATCTATTGTGCATTCGTCACTGCCATTTATTTTTGGTTTAATGCTTTTTTGCAAATTATTATTTTAAACTTGAGATTTATCCACCTTATCTTCCAGCTTCTATCGGTGATCTCAGATCTCTGTTCTCTTTTATTGGCAGGAGTTTAATCTCGCTGCTTGATGAAAAACCACATGCTGAAATTCACCCAAGTGTTTTTCTGAGAGTCCAAATCATCTATGACGGGGCCTATTTTGCAAGCATCCTGCAGGGTAATAATTCTCAGGCCTCTCGAGATCAACCGAGGGGGGAGGGTCATTCATACTTAACCTCTTCAACCCAGAAAGACCTGTCAGGCGAATCGTTATGACCAAGGTTCGGTATGTACCCAAACCTTTATCTCAACAGAACTTTTATCAGATCCCAAAGTGTTTGTGATGGAAGGCTGAAATACTGGAAAATAATAAGAGATGCATGATATCTGCTTGGATTAAATTTTTTCATTCAGTGTAAGCAGATTTTAGCTTCCTAGAGGCGCTGCAATAAGATGAATATATGTAAAATTGTCGTGTTATGTAAAGTAAAACCCATGCAACATCCTTCCCCCTTCCCCTGTAAATGGATGGCGGGGTAGGCATGCATACGTGTGGATGTTGAGAGAGTTTGCGGCAGCACCTAATTTGTGAGCTATTTTTTTTTTCTATCGGTACACAGAGAAAAAGAAAACAGCCTTGTGTCTGTGATACACCGTGATCCCACCAGAGAGCGAGAAGATTTACTGAGCACATATGATCTCATTTCTACACGTTTCTCAGGCCTCTAAATCACACCCTCTGACTGATCGGCCCTCTGCTAATGACTTTTCCATCAACTTTTTTCCCCAGCTCTACATGTTCCTGACTAATATTGTTAGACTCTGTGCGTATTTGAAGATATTCCGCTTTGATCCTATGTCTTTTTTTTTTTTTTTTTTACTACCTCCAGTGTTGCTGATATCAGCTGACATTGGGGCAGATTTACGGTATCACCTCCGAGTGTGTGAGTCAGTCAGTAATTCTTTCCCTTTCTCATCCCCTGTGGTTTAGAATCGAAAGGACAGCTGTTTAATAAGATGATACATCTATAAATAGAAATGGCCCTTGAATAACTTGAGTTTATGCCGTTATTTTCCCATAACTTACAGCAATAACAAGGTCTGAGTTGGGGTGCAAGGAGAAATAGGAGGAAGGAGGATGGGTGACTCCTGAATTGTGTATGTGTGTGAGTGTGGTGGCTGTAGATGTTGTGCACAAGAGCAGTGGGAGTAGAAAGTGAGCAAGTAAATCTGCTCTGCGGCTTCCACAGCATCAGGTTTATATGTGTGCCGAGCGTGCAGTGTGTTTTCAGGGGTTTCCATGCTGTCACAAAAGACCCCTGTGAGACCAGCTTATTTACCCTGCAGTAAAACCCGAGAGGGAGTATACCCTGCAGTAAAAGTTGAGAAGGGGCGCAGTGGAATTAGATTTAGGGCCGTCTCCGGCTCTCTGTTCTGTGTGTGCCGTCAGGGAAAACCCACTCTGCTGCTCTTGTTCCGTTGTTCAGGTTGAATTATGTTGTGTTCAGAGTCCAGGGGTAACATGTAGTGGTATAGCACACAAACAAGTTTCAGAATAGGTTTTAATTAAAGAGAGAGGTATTACATTGTTCTCAGTTATTGGTTATATAGTGGCTGGTACAGTGACAAGATATTAATTCAGCATAAATAAGCAGTTGTGCAATTAAGGGTTATTACATTTCACAATGCTGTTGCATAAGCACTTGCTTGACTGTACAAGATGCATTTTCACAGATGAATGCAAAATGTGCTTTTGATTGTTCTTTCGTTTTTTCAAGATCTGAGGAAGAAAAACATATCAACAGGATCTCAAAGAGAACGTGAACTTGCACATAACAGAGTGTTAGCTATCGCCGGAAACCAACCCGACCAGCGCTGAATGAAAAGATGTTGCATACACAGTACAGAGGCTGATGGCTCTGCATAGCCATCCACATGGCAAAGGTACAGTACTGCATATGTCTTACCGACATGCTCCAAACTGATTGGAAGATGTTATTGGGTAAGAGATTGACATTCTGATCCCCTCTCCTCGCCGGAGAGTATTGCTTTGTTACATTCCACATTTTAATCATGTTCAAGTCATTCAGTCAAACTCCAGGCTAAGACTTCTGTACTTTAAGAGTCTGCATGCAATACGAGAGCTGGTGTGTGTTTGTCTGTTAGCAGCTAAATGAACAAAGCTTACAAGCAGTGACATCCAAAGGTTGAGGTTCAGACCAGCAGCTATAAATCATCTTTGATCTGTGACTTGGAGATGTAGCTCTGTTGCTTTGCACAACGTCTAAAGTGGCAAAATGGAAAGTTTGTAAACCTTATAATATTTTTTGCATTTTTGACTTGAGTTTATATTAAATATAAATTTAGCTATGGAATACAGATAGAGGATGTTGCCACAGAACAAATCAAAAGCCCAGAAAATAATTATTTAAATTGCATTTAAACCAGTTTTGCATTTTACGAAAATATTGGAATAACGCCTTGTCCAAATTTTTAGTAAAATACTGAATTGAAAATTTATGAATTTATCCAAGCATTTGCCATGTGGAATCATTCTTTATCTGTATTAAGATGTGCTAGTTGTGGTTATGCGTAGTAAAACTTTCCTTGTGATAGTGTTTTGTATAAAATGAGCCCACAAACGAAAAAAGATTGACAGGCGGTGTGCAAACATCACACTATTTCCACATTACAGTTGATCTAACTAAAAGGTGAGATGTAATCCTCCTCTGGTTTGGCTCAACCAAACATTCACCTCAGACCACAGACAGACTGAAAGCGGCACATTCAATCTAACCACCGTCAGGTGCTCTCAAATCAGTTTCTTGATCTCCGGCCCTGACCGCCTGTGACAAGCGGCCTGGGGTCAGTATAGAGCAAGTGTGTCTTTCCAAGGCACTTGATTCTTTTCATTCCTTTAGATGTTGAACTGAAAAACAAATGCACTTAAATTAAATGATTACACAAAGCTTAATCCAAAGCTACTCATCAAGGATTCAAACGGACACTAACTTTGGTATGATGTTCTTACACTTGTGCACTTCGATGACGTTATTACCAGAGAAGAAATATGAATAATACCAGATTTTGAATTCCATGCACTATGATTGTTAAAAATAAATTCAACTTGCAAATCAAAAGACATGGAGAACAAGGAATAAGATAAGACCAAATAGTGACACAAAATTTAAAAAAAAAAGACGATTGGAAGGCAAATCACTAAACCTGAAAAGGCAAAACAACCTCAGTGATCTAAGTTAAATTGACATAATCACAGCACCAAGAACACATACACGGACAAATAAATAAAAGTTGAAGTCGTTGTAGCAAAACAGAGATGTACAGATTTCAGATTATAGCTAACTAAACTAACAACAGCCAAAGGAAAAAGTATCACCAGTGTTGATAGACTGCACATGGTCAAAAATACACAGCCGGTGCTTTGCAGGTAGGTGAACTGGAGATGGAAACATTCAAACCACTTTGTGGTCTCTGGGACTTTCTGGCTGCCACTGGTTGCCGTGAAGCTGTAAAATCCCCTGTAAAACTTCCAACCAGACTTTGTAGCAGAAGAGGTACTGTTCCTGAAATGAGAAGGACAAAGGACACGTCTAGCTTTTGGGAACTGTATTATATTAAAGCTTGAACTTTGAACTTTAACCCCAGTGTTGGCACTGACCTTGGTCTGAATCATCCCATGTCGCTGAAGTCTCATCTCTTTTACAATGTCGCTCACATTAATCTGAAGACAGAGACAGACGATTATAAGGCACAGCTACAGATAGAGGTCAGCTGTGGCTAGATTTAATGAGAATGAAATCAATAAACAGACAAAACCAGGAGTCTACTTCACTTAAATGCTGACCTGTACATGCCTTGTTCAGTGTGTTTACCAGCTTAGTTTAACAAAATGTTTAAAATACACAGATCAGGCATAACATTATGACCACCTTCCTAATATGGTGTAGGTCTCCCTTGGGCCTTCAAAGCAGTTCTGACTCATCAGAGAATGGACACGGGCCTTCTGAGGGCGTAATGTGGCGTCTGACAACAGAATGTTGTTAGTGGGGGCCTTTGTGTCCTAGGGGTTGATCTGGAGTTGAGGATCTAGTGAATCTGGAGGCAAGGCCAACACCTTGTGCTGTTTTTCACATTTGTTTGACTTGTTCCTAAACCGTTTTTGTGTGTGTGTGCCTGTGTCAGGCTGCATCCTGCTGGGAAGGAGTGTCATTGCTATGGAGTGGGGGTTCCTGGTCTGGTCTAGGTGGGGGTACATGTCTAAGTAACATCCACACGAATGCCAGGCCCAAAAGTTTCCCAACAGAACATTGCATTGTCACAAGATGGTCAATGTTATTCACTTGTCAGTGGTTTTAATGTTGTGGCTGTATGTAGATCTAATACTGGCTGCCACTAGACAAAACGTCAAGAGATCAGGTTATTACAACGGCTCCTAAGGGGAATTCCATCCAATATTAGTGAGATATTTTACTAAAAGTAAAAAATGGAAAAAGTCTGGAGATATGCCGGTGCCACGGCTAAAACTAGAGAGCGGCGTAGCAAACTTATTATTAAACCTTGAACACTTGCTTTCACTCACAGGCAAATCATTCTCGACAAGGTTAATGATAATGTCAGTGCAGATGAGAACTCCCGTGCGTCCGATGCCAGCGCTGCAGTGAACGGTGACTGGACCCCTGTTGTGCACTGCCCTCAGATAGCGAATGAAGCGAACCAGCTGCTCGGAGCATTGTGGGACGCCGTGGTCTGGCCAGTGTGTGAACTTCAGGTGATGAACAAAGTGTGTCTCGCCAGTCTGAAACAATAATATTTGCATATTTAGATTTCACAATAAATCATAATGTTGCACCTACATAGTTAGACAGACAGACAGGTACTCCCGTCTTACCTCTGTCTCCACCATGCGGATGATCTTGATGTGGAAGTTTTCGAGGTACTGTTGGTTCTCCAGGTGAAGCTGGTACCTGCCAGTGTCCAAAGGCACGTCCAGCTTCCCTGGCCAATATTTGTGACATTTGATCCTTCCCCGTTCCACCTCCTGGGTCATCATGCAAATAACGTCTGATTTGTTTTCCCAGATCATCTGCCAGAAGGCCTGGACTGTGGAGGGCAGAGGGCCCTGGCAGGAGATGTAGAAGAACTCTTCAGCTCCAACTTGCATGCGGATGTAGCTGGCGTTGATGTAGTCCTGGTTCTCTCCAAGGGCAACACGAGTTTTGTCATCTATGGAACGAAAGAGAAACAAAACACTCTAAACTCAGTGTACTTTGGAGTGTGAGCATACATCCCTTAAATTAATCACTGAAATCAAATGGTGTACCTCTATCAGCGTGCTTCCTTTATGCAATGTCAGTGTTAATGAACCCATTCATTTCTTGTTCACAAATTAGTTTTCCACAAGCATAGAAACTAATTGCACAGTAAATAAAGGTGGGTAAATAGCTCTGGGCTCTGGAGCTCAGCAGGCCAGTGCTGTGAAGATGTTTGTTGCTGATGAGTGGAGTGATAGACCAAAGTGAGGCAGGAATGTTTTCTGGGTTAGTCCAGCACACAGACTGGAAATCTGGCTTTCTAAATAAAACACTCAAACGCCACATGGAGGCGATTGGTAAATAATACACCTTTTTTTCGGGACTACTTGCACAAACAGCAGTAACAAGCAACAAGGCATGAGGAGAGGTGCTGTGATATTCCATTGGGGGTCACTACTCCTTTCATCACACTCGTTCGTCTCAGCAATGACCCACTTCACCCCAGCACCAAGGCTGGAGAAATAGACGCTTTTGTAAATGTTAGATGTGTGCATGTGTGTGTGTGTTTTCCAGCCAGCGTTACATTAGCGACGTTCCTAATCTCAGACAGATTAATGCACGCTCACGTCTTCGTCCCGTCTCCCTGTATTTACCCTCTGAAATTCATTACGATAGTGCATCTTGTGATTTTATTTGCTCCTGATGCTGCTTCATTTATTAAAAGCATAAATCCCGGATAATTACAAGGATCTTTATCATCATAAAGTATTTGCCAGACTAAATTATGTGTGCGGTTCCAGTGAACCCACTTGGGAGATGATTTGCTGCGCAGAAATTACTTAAGGGTTGTAAACAAATATCTGGGTAGCTGTCTTCAGTGTAGACATTAGAGTTAGGTGAAACCAAGCGCCAGCAAATGTGCTCTCCAATAAATGCTATGAGCACCCAGCTTTTACAAGCTTTGGCCCACCAATAAATAAATAAATAAAAACTCCCAAAAGGGAACATAAAATAAAGTGCAGGGTTGGAGCAAATGGAGAAAGTGAAAGTTTACACGCTGTCATCTTACAGGGTAGGATGTCTCTGTAGCGGTTCTTGTCTCTGTTCTCTGGGGCTTTTCCTACCAGACAGTTGTCAGAGGGCTTCAGATGCTCCAGAGCCTGAAATGAATGACACGAATATAATAATTGTGACAGTGCATTACAAATTCTAATAACCTCTTTGTATATTAGGATCAATGTTGGAGAAATAAATGCCGCTTTCCCTTCCACAGATACACACCATGAACTCTTTGACCAGTTCCTGCTGATCGAGTTGATGTTGCAGAATCTGGATGAGTGCTTTGACCCTGGACCCTGAATACTGGCTGGTCTTAGCAGGAGTGATGAGAGCTAGACTGGCAAGTTCCTCCTCTGATACTATAGGTGGGCCTGAGGAAAACAGAGGGACACGAGCGTTACCTTCATGTCTCCGCTCAGGTAAAATGTACCTCTGACACTTTAACATAGCAGCAAAAACAGAGAACTAGACACCTGTTTGGAGAGGGCTCATTTCCTGACTTGTGGCGTCGAACACGTCGTCATCTTCCTCGCTGCTCCAGCCGTCCGACTGAGTTTTCCGGCGGTCTTTGCAGGACTGGTCCAGAAGTTTGGTCACAATTTGTTTCCTGGGGGAGTCAGGGGGCAGGGATGAGACCAGACCATTTTTACTCTTCTGTAGGTGGGGATGAAATCATGCAAGGCTGAGCTTCCTTTCCCTGCGACTTTTCCACCTAAAATGCAGTATAGACAAGAGGCTAAAATATCCTCCTACTTCTGCTGAACGTTTTGTTTTGAAGCTACATGGAGAAGAGCTACAGACGTCCTAACTGCTACTCTACGATTTGTCTCATTAGGGTTCACAGCCTGACAGCGTTTATCCTAGGGTTGTTTTATTTGTTGCTCTCTGCTGCCTCCCTATGGTTAAGAGTGGACTAACTGCAGCACACCAAAACAAAAGAAGATGCAGGAAGTAGAGGAGGAGGACAGGAGAGGGAAACATGTAGACAGTAAAAAGAGGAGAGAAGTTTATGATGTTACTACCTGTCAGAAGCTCCATGCAACATGTCAGTGACACTGAGGGATGGGCAGCAAGCTTGATGAGAAGGGGTGCTGTTACAACTCTCCTGTTCCACAGACAAGCAGCCAGAGGAGGCAACGGACAGGAGGACCAAGATGTTAGTAGAAGATGTTAGTATAAAGGTAAGGAGGGGTATGACTTCATTTAAACACATGTAGTAATTTACACACACGAGTTTATATGTGCCTGCGCTTGTTTGTGTCCATATTACCTCTTTAACTGACGTCTCAATTGTTACAACAGACAGGCGGTGAGGCGGGGAAGGTGGTGACGTTAGGACAATGTCTGGGTCATTGACCACAGGGTCTGATGTTGCCTCTGAAACAGCAATTGTAGCACTCAGTACAAGACAGAAAATGTTCATGTTCCTTAATCCTGTTTATTACCATCAAACACAGATCAGCCACAAGATTAAAACCACTGACAGGAGAAGTAAATAACATTGACCATCTTGTGACAATACAGTGTTCTGCTGGGAAACTTTTGGACCTGACATCTGCGTGGATGTTACTTAGACATGTAGCACCCACCTAGACCAGACCAGGCACCCCCACCCCATAGCAATGACACTCCTTGATGGCAGCAGCCATCCCCAGGCACACACACACACACATGAAAACGGTTTAACTAACAAAAAAAAAAAACATGAAAAACAGCACAAGGTGTTGACCTGGCCTCCAAATTCACTAGATCCCAAACTGATCAAGTATCTGTGGGATGCACTGGAACAAGCCTGATCCACTGAGGACCCTCCCTTCAACCCATAGGACCCAAAGGCCTCCACTAACAGGATTCTGTTGCCAGACACCACAGGACACCCTCAGAAGGCCCATGTCCATTCCCTGATGACTGTTTTATTGGCACAAAAATCTACATAATTCCAGGAAGGCGGTCATAATGTTATGCCTGATCGGTGTACACTCTGCAAGTCTACAATCCTGCACTGAACATCCACCTTCTACAATCTGTTGATAATAGGAAACAGTTGCCAGAGATCATACCAGGAGGGCGCTCAACCGGCCTGTTCAGCATGACATCAGGTGATGTACAACCATCAGGGCTGGATGTAGGAGCCGGCTGCTCGGCCAGAATAGCTTCGGTGTGAGCGGACAAGTTTGGCGGTGTTGGTGACTCGGAGTAGGTCAGGGGAAGGATGTCCCTGCAGATGGTGAGCTGTACAGCGCCTTCGGCTTTACGCAGGATATCCACCACCTTGCTGTGGCTCAGCCCAGACACGATCACACCGTTCACCTGTCATATATAAACAGTCACAATCAAGGTCTTGTCTAACGACGACGGTAATAAAACAGTCAAGATGCGTGATGAGTTAGTTGTTACCTCCAACAGAATATCTCCCACTCTCAAACGGCCGTCCTGTTCGGCCACTCCACCGGAGCAGATTTCCCTCACTCGGAGCATGCTGCCGTTCGTTCCCCCGATCAAAGCGAAGCCGAGTCCTCCTCCGTCTGGTTTTGTGAACTCTACTTGCATGATACAACTCTAAAGGGACAAGGAGAAATCAGCAGCAGACATCCAGTTAGACTGATGATCTGCTGATTTTATTATCATGTCTTTGTAAGAGAACATTATGTTCTACAAAAATGCCATTACAATGTGAATGCAAACATCAAGAACCCCTGACAGAGGTGCACATGCAGACGGCAAACCCCTATTAGAGAATGAATTTGCAGATTGACACAGAGTAGACTCATGTTACAGTGTCTGTTCCAGTGGACACTTCAAAAAATGTGCAGCCAAAGAATTAGATGCGACAAAACCAGTGTTGGAGGAAGACAGATCTGTTAAAAAACAATATGTTCACGAACTTACATCCTGTTCTTGGGCAACAGAGAGACATCTGAATTTTGCAGCAGTCCTGCACACGGCTTCAGCTGAAAAACAACAAGAGTTATCAGTGAACCAACAGCCAGTGCAGAGAAAAGAAATGCTGTTACTGCGCTCAGTATTGTGTTAAAAAATATTGATCAAGCCGGTAACAGCTAAACAAACAAGGGGAAGCATCTGGAGTTCGGCCATCAGCCAACAGTGCCACTTTCCATCCATGCGACCATTGCTCCAAAAAACAGGCACACGGAAATAAAACAACACACACCAACCTCCCACCTCTTCGGCCATTTTGAAAGAGAAGTGTTGATGGGTGCGACTCTACAGCTGAACGCGGCTGATCTTTTCAGACTGACCCTCGCCTCTGTTCCTTACTGCTCCGTGCACTGTCACCAGGTAACTGAACTACCTGCCCTATAGACTACCAGCTGTATGGCTCTGCTTGTCTGCTTGTGTGTGTGTGTGTGTGTGTGTGTGTGTGTATGGGATGCCTTTGGAAACTTGCAGTCCAATACACCAGTGGAGGGCTAGAGGCTTGCTAATTATTAATCCTGCTGTGAGAGCCCAGGATCTGTCTGTCAGCATTCAGATCACACACCCACACACACACACACACACAGACACGCACACGTACAGTTGCAAAGAAAGCTATCTGTCAGCGCCGAGCTCCGGCTTCACACACACAATGGGATGACAAGCAAAGGGGTGAAAGGGAACCAGTCATAGAACAAGCAATGGAGAGATAAATGGAGGAATAAACGGGGGAAAGAAAGAAAGAAGAAACTCACCATCTTCAGTAGGAGATTCTCTCTCTGGAGAAACAGGCTCTTCAAAACGAGTAAAGAACTTCCTGTCCTTTTTCCAGTCAAACAAGCCTATTACAGAAAAAAAAGCGCTGTTATAGATTGAAAGAGGAGTGATGTATTAGAGGGGTACTTGTAAAAATGTACAGCCATTTCCTTCTTTCCCAGAACTCAATAATTATCTGGTAATGATTGAACTTAACTTATCATTGTTTAGTTTAGCACAAGCATATCTGGTCTCTATAGCGATCCATCTGCGCATATGCTGCATAACAACCAAACTCTCCTGTTTATGGTTAACACAAGCAGGTGAAGACATGCCGTACGTCCTTACCGTTCCACTTAGCCTTGGGGGTCACCGGCTGGTCATCTCTGAGATGGACACAAACAACAGAGACGTTTCAGAAAACAAAAAACTAACGTACAAACACCAGTTTCAGTGTCTAACTTCTTGCATTTTTTTATACCTGAGGATTTTCAGTTTCACTTTACGAGGGGCGATCTCGCAGGCTTTGACTGCATCCTCCAAAGTCATCCCAAGGGTGCACCTGCCACAGATGTAGAGGATCTTGTCATTGGGCTGGACGCTGCCCTCCTCACTGGCTGGGGAGCCTGACACCACCTCCAGACAATAGATGCCCTGCCATTTGCTGCCGATGCCACCTGTCAGCTTTATTCCTGGAGGGCACACACAGAGACACGTTGAAATGATACAGGCTGATGCACAAATGTATGAAACGAGTAAAATAAAATATGTGCAGCGTCCCACCCAGTTGTCCAGAGGGTGTTTTGTAAAGGACAACATCAGGCAGGCTGTCACAGGGAGGCGGAGCCACCAGGTTGCTAACTGCCCTTCCCAGTGTCATACTCAGTCTTCTTGGAGATGACCTGAGAATCGTCATGGCAACATCATCTGCCACACTTGTGACATTATGCCCATTTACCTGGAAGAAAATGACAACACGTCAGTAAGGGCATGCTACATACGTAGGAAGATGTGTGTTAGTGTGCGTACTGTGATGAGCCTGTCTCCAGCTCGGAGTCGTCCGTCTGCCTTGGCTGGGTTGTCCAGTATTTCCTGTATGTAGTAGCAGTTGTCCAGTTTGCTACGAGTGATGGTGAACCCAAAGCTTCCGCTCCTGGACTTGGTCAGAATCACCGTGAGCTCAAACTCTTTAACCAATCCCTGTCCGACAAGAAACAATTATTATTATTATTATTATTTTTTTATTTTTTTAACAGAACTGAATCCTGACAACCCTGCAAAGAAAATACATCGTTGTTTCTTCTTTTTGCAAAGAAAGGGATAGTGCTGCTGTGGAAAAATGGTTCAAGTATAGATAAGGACATACACCAATCAGCCACAACATTAAAAAAGGAGAAGTAAATGACATTGACCATCTTGTGACTATACAATGTTCTGCTGGGAAACTTTTGGACCTGGCATTCGTGTGGGTGTCACTTAAACATGTACCACCCACCTAGACCAGACCAGGCACCCCCACCCCATAGCAATGACACTCCTTGATGGCAGCAGCCATCCCCAGCCTGACACAGGCACACACACAAAAACAGTTTAGGAACAACTCAAAAAACATAGAAGAACAGCACAAGGTGTTGACTTGGCCTCCAAATTCACTAGATCCCAAACTGATCAAAAATCTGTGGGATGATCCACAGAGGCCCCTCCCCTCAACCCATAGGACCCAAAGGCCCCCACTAACAACATTCTGTTTCCAGACACCACAGGACACCCTCAGAAGGACCATGTCCATTCTCTGATGAGTCACAGCTGTTTTGGAGGCACAAGGGAAACCTACACAATATTAGGAAGGTGGTCATAATGTTATGCCTGATTGGTGTATGTGGACAACAAGGTAAAAATATAGTTGAAAAAGACACACAGGAACAGAAAACGTCACCAACTTGCCTTTCTTCGACTCTCTGCCTCCTCCTCATCCTCGTCTTCATCGTAATCATCGTCGTATTGTCTTTCTCTCTTCTCTGGTTCTCCTCTCGGCTGCGTGTGGGTCTGGGCAGGAGGCGGCAGCACCGTGGTCGGCAGCGTCAGGGCGGGTGGAGGAGACACGGAGGAGAGGATCTGGGCCGTGATGGGGGTCGGCGGCGGAGGCTGAGGCGGAGGCACCGAAGGCCGGCTGTCCTTGGACATGGCTTTGTAGTGACTCGGAAGGAGGCCCTCCTGGATCAGGTGATGCTTGATCTTGGGCGGCTGCGTTGTGAGCGGCTGAGATGGGCGGGCCAGGGAGTGAGTGGTCGGAGTGTCAGTTGAGAGGCCGAGGGGCAAGGTGGTGGCAGTGGAGACGTGACAGCTGCTGGAGGTCTTAGGGCTGAAGGCTGTGAGGTTGGTCGCTGGAGTGCTGTCAGTGGGAAGGCTGTGCACTGGGTCGAGTGTGGAGCTGATGGTCAGGTACTCCTCGTCTGCTACGATTGTCAGTCCATTTCCCATGAGGCAGTAGGTCACGCTGCCGTCTGCCTCCTCTCTGACTCCACTGCAGATAAATGAACACAACATCACTATCAAATCAGAGCTTGGACTTCAATGTGTCAATTGAAATTTAAAATAGTTATGACTGAGTATTTTACTCTAGAGCTGAGTAACTAAGACAGCTACGATAGCTAAGACAGTACTTGTGTGGTACTGTACATGGAGTTGGAGAATTAGATAATTACACAGCAGTTTGAGAAGTTTTCATGTACACTTTGACATTGTTTTTATGTTATTCAAGCATTTCCAAACCAGAAATGGCTACAGCATTTAGAGACCCTATTTTCTATTTTCCGTGATATGTGTAAATAAATTTTTTTTTTTTAAATTTATGTCATTCAGTAATATGTAATAGTTTTCATGTATATCTACATCTAATCCATTACCTGGCATAAACAGAGTTTGTAGCAGTCTTTGGATATACATCCATAAGCATCACAGTTGAGCTTGATGTCGTTGCAGCCTCCTCTTCCTCCTTCTCGCCCTTGCTCTTCCTTTTTGCCTCTCCTTCCTTACGTTCCCCTGGTCTCTCAGCCGTCGCTTGTGGCTCTGATGCCGCTGGCGGAGAGGAAGGCACGGGCGAGGTGGGCGATGCCGGTGAGGCGGGTGAGGCGGGTGAGACCGGCGAAGGAGGAGATGTAGGTGATGTTGGGGGCGAGCGAGGAGGGGATGGAGGGGTCTGGTCGGCCTGCGCTTCGCACTTCTGACTTTCCTGGCTCTCTGGGAGTGGTGGAGCTGCAGGAGGTTTTGGGGTTTTCTCAGCTGTGTTGTTCAGATCTTTGTCCTGAGAGGGAGGCTGCTTCTGGTCAAATATGTTGGCGTCATACTCGTCCTGAAGGAACTTGATGTAGTCCTGTCCGAGTCGGATGTCCAGGGACCGGGATCGAACCTCACGAGAGGGTGCAGGACTCTGCAAAGTCAGACAACATGTAAGAGTCTGTCTGGAATACTGTCTGTCTTGGAACCTACTGAACATACAGTGATTTATTTGTATATTATCTTACCAGTGTGTTGTCATCTGCATCATACAGCATTCCAGCACCAGGTCTGCAGATCAACAGACGAACCTCAGATGGAGCACCACGTAGCAGAAACAAAACCCTCTGAGACGAAACAGAAAAGAGTGACCGCCCAAAACAGTTTGGGTCGAGTACATCTGGGGACAGACTGAAAATGTGCACATCGTTCTATTGTCATATGTCTAAAAGCGCCAGTGTTAATACCATTGTAATTCCTTGGCAGTACAAAAAAGATTAAATGACACTAACACTATGACACAACCAGCTTTCTATTTTTGGAAGTCTAAGATTAAAGGATTAGTGAGCTGATGACGTGGCAGAGATCTTAAAGAAAGAGAAAGGCCGGTAGTGTTTTAAACAACCAGCTGTCCATTCACAATTATATATCCACAAACAAAATGACAAACTGAGCTGCCTCTTAAGCATACAGCTTTAGTTTGCATTTACCAATTTCCCCATTTCAAAGTATATACACAGCCACAATAAAATAAAACTCATAACATGGAAATCACCTGGTAAGACAGATCCTTGACACGCTCTTTGTTGACAGACAAAATGATGTCTCCCTCTCGCAGCAAGCCGCTTTCCATCGCTGGCTGACCCGGGAACAGACGCTTGATGCGCACCACACTGCCACGGTCTGGCCCTGAGCGCAGCTGTGAGATGTAGAAGCTGAAGCCGAGGCCAGACAAGCTCTTCTTAAGTAGCACTTCGTGTGTGTTTTCTGCAAAAGAGAAGAAACAGAGGGGAATGGTAGAGCATTAACGTGCACCGCGTAGTCTTAAGTTTGTAATCTGGGCTGTAATGTTCAACTTTGTGACCAAAAAGTGTTTATTAGTCTCACCAACACGCGCTACATCCTTATTTTTGCAGAATATCTCCAGTGAGAAGCATTTTTTTCATAATTTCTCTCACACTTCTTTCTGCGATTTCCAGCAATGAAAGGAAGAGGAGGTGTGATTTTAACTCAGCCAGTGAACAGGCAGCTTGAAGGTTTCAGTGCATGCCGTCTCAAGGGACTGAGGCAGCATCAGCCCTGGATGACTCTGACAGCAACCACAATGTAGCTGTCAGATGACACACAGTCACCTCTGGGCCATGTGTGCATGGGTGTGTGTGTGTGTGTGTGTGTGCGCCTGACACTGTCTATCTTTTTTTTTTTTTTTGAGAATATGCGCCCCTTCCTCTCCGCTCTCACCATCCGTCACAAAGCTGTAGTCCTTGGCTCGACCACTCAAGGTTGTTTCCTTGGAGACTTCGGTCCTGGGGGGCTGCGTGTGTGATGGACTGTAGACCAGGGGAGGGCAGGGTGAGTCAAACTTAGGCTCCAGTATTACTGTGGGCTCCCTCTCCAGCAGCAGGCTTACAAACTATGGGGTACAGATGGATACACATACACCCACTTTACATCTTTAATAATTCTATATTTACAGTATATACAGAGAATTATCGACTATTTTTTATTATTTTTTAAGACAATCCAAAAAACCTTATGTACCCCTTTATGGTTCCATCAAGTTTTCTGATATAAATAAATAAATATTTAGTTTAATTAGGCGTTTAGGGGTCCACTTTCTACTGATACTAATGCAATTAAATCAGCAAATGAGAAATTTGGATTGTGTAATTGTGTTTTGCAGTGTGTTCGCGTGTGTATGCGTGTGTGCTTGTGTGTGTGTTGTATGTGTGTGTGTGTATACACCTCCCCAGTCCTCTTCAGGCACTCAACAGCTTGCTGGTGAGTCACGCCCCTCAGGTTGGACCCGTCAACCTCCAGCAGTCTGTCACCTGTCATATGCACAAACACAAATCTCATCATCATTAGCAACATCGAAACATAAACGGTCTGTGTGTGTGTGTGTTTGTGTGGGTGTGTTGGGCGTGTGTGTGGGTTGGTTGATGGGCATGTCAGCAGATCTAAAAAGTCGTCCCTGCTCACTGAAGCATGAACCAAGGCGGCGGAGACATGGCGCAGTGGCTCCGGAGGCTCAGTCTAATACAAATAACTGACAAAATTTTATTATTTAATGCTACTACTCTACTTTGCAGGCTTTAGACTTTTTCTTTTATCGTTGAGAGTCTGGGCTGCATACTTCAGTCCACATCTTTTGAAGATGATGAAATGATATAATAGTAATGTAACAAAATAAGAAACTGAAAGTCAATTCCAGTTGCTAGTATTTCTGACATCCTGCACAAAATCAAACCTCTGCAGAACGTTTGAGTTTTCAGCAGCCACCTGACGACATTTCAAAGGACAAATAAAAATGATTACCGATTTGAATGCTCCCGTCCTGGTCGGCAGCACCTCCCATCACCAGGCTCTTGATGTAAATTCCTCCATGTCGCACGTTAGTGTTCATTCCTCCCTTTTGGCAAGAGAGATTGCAATAAAAAAGAAGGGAATTAGTAAATGCACTGGCCTCAGATAACCCAAACAAGTCACACTGACTCAGCATGCAGGCATCCAAGTGTGGCTTGTCACTTATTGACCTTTCTCATTAAGCATTGTAAATCGCTTTGGCTGTCGATACGGCTGTGACGTCAGATTTGGCATGGTTTACTTGGATGTAAATTTGTCAACAGAGGCTAAAAGCACAAGACTTTCTATCCAGAGACTTACATTTCCCTGTTCAAAATATACTCAGAGACGGTGCATCCACCGTCCTCTGTCCTCTACAGATGGAAGACACGAGCTAAATATCCTTCGTTATGAGGGAAACACTCACAGCAACACTGATGCCGAGGCTGCCGTTGCTTTTCTTCAGCTCCACCGTGAACCGCTCCGACGTTCTGAGGCTTAAGACAGAGGGTGACCTCGAACACATGTCCTGAAAAAGAGCCAGTAGAAGGGGAACTCTTTAGATTACAACCTGAAACCTATTGTAAACTATTTATAGTTATTATTTAGATTTAGATACCAAGAAAATTCTTACTCAGCACTTCTAAAAGTGAAGAAGTTAAAGAAACAAAGGGCTAAAAACAGATGGGTTTATATGGGAATTACAATTACATGTATGGGCTTATAAAAAAAATAGGAAATCTATGTACATAGTGAATTATTACAAGGTATAATCAAGTTACCAGAAGAAGCATCTATGTCAATAAAAATGCACTGAACTTAAACACCAACAACAAAAACCTCACAATAAACCCTAAATTGCTCAGTGAAAATGGGGCGAACACTCATACATCCTTTTATAGCCCACTACTTAATCAACATTTTTAAAATTAACTTACTTATTTTACAGTTACAACCATGAAGGCACAATGTTTTCATTTATCAGAACAGAGGTAAAATCTAAGCAATGCCATGTAAGAAAGCAGAAAGGAGATTACATAGCGGAAAAGGAATGAAGGCGTAAACCTGTGTTTTCAGGACCTCTGTGACGACATCTCTGAGTCGGCACACATTAATGTGAGCACATAATCTGTTTAACAATTAGCTCTGGTCGACCTCTGTTATCAGCCGGGACAACTTTGCTTCCATGGAAACAAAGTCACTTATCTCTGACATTTGTCCACTTGGTGGTGGCGGAGGCAGCGGCGGCTCTAACCTGGGTGTCATGTATTCGCACGACAGGAATGTGAAGCCTCCTGCTCCGTTTTGGGGTTGCCATGCTGGACAGTGTGATGGCCTCCTCCAGCTCCTCCACGGCGGGACGGTACTCTGTGCCACACAGGGTGGTCTGTGACCCAAAGCTCCTTTCCAATGCCAGACCCAGAGTACTTTGGCTCAAGGAGCTATTTCTGTCTTTCAAAGAATCTGACACAGTACACATATTCTGTAAGTTGCATTATTGTACATAGCAATGATAAAATGGTGATTTATAAATATTTGCCGTCCCGTCAGACCGAATGCAGAGGAGAAAGCGTTGAGCAGTTCTCACGTTTAGGCTGCGACACGATGAGCTCCACCTCATCGGGGCTGTTCTGTAAGATGGCAGCAGCGTCGCTGAACGTCACCCCTTCCAAACTAGTCTTGTTTAAGGAGATGAGACGTCCACCTGAAGAAAAATCATAGTCAAATCCCTGTGACAGGTTTTCACGATCGATTTCTCTCTCTAACGATGTTAAGCTGTACGTATGCTAAGCTGTAAAGCCAGTGCCTCTGTTTCCAGTTTCCACTGTTGGTGCTTCGTACCGGGTTTGATTCGTCCATCTTTGTCCGCAGGCCCATCGGGAACAATGGAAGCAATGAAGATCCCAAGGTCAAGTTTACCTGTATTGTCCTCTCCTACTATTACAAAGCCTGAAACAGGACCAGAGGATGTGAAGACAAAAGTCTCCCGCTATAGAATCAGCTAAGTGACACTCATTAATTTTAAATCAAGTTCACAGCTAAGCCCGTGTTAATAAACTCACCGAAGCCCAGTTTGGAATCTTTCTTCAGGTTCACACAGACTATCTCTCTCTCTGGTGGGGTCCGGGTCGGCGTATCAACTATAAAGCACATGTGCATATATGACAAATGGGACGATGTAAATGCTTTCAGGGTCACAGGAGCAGGTCAAAAGTCTAACACAGGCTCACGTGAACAAACATTTAGCAATAAATTATCCTAAATAGTTGACATAATCACCTCTTATGGAGGATGAGGTGTCAGAGTCCTGCTTCTGTAGTGAGACACTGGACATCATTCTGGGAATCGTCTCTGGAGTGCTACAACACATGTGTATGGTTATTTAAACCATACAATATTTTTTGTAATAAGAACAGGAATCCTATCGTGATTAAACGCTACCTCCAACACTGCCGCTCTTTCCCATCCCTGAGGTCTCCGGATTCGGGCAGCTCCTTGTTCAGCTCTCTGCTCATCTCCCTCCTCATCTCTCTCTGCTGGCGGAGCCGAGCCTCCAGCTTGGCCGTCAGGTCGTCACACGACTTGGACATGGAGTCCGGTTGACCAGGCACGAGACCGACATGGTTCAACATGCCCTCTGAGCAGGAAATCCGCTTCAGGTTCAAGTTGCGAGCCCGGTAGGCGGACATGTACTTCTCCATGTTCTCATCTGGAGAAAGAGAGGAGAATCAGGTTTTGGTTAATGTTTGTTCTTCTCAGCTATAACCTTCGTGAACATCCAGTATTAGAACTAAACAGCACATTTGCATAATCAGTGAAATTTCCCCACCTGGTATCATTGTGTGGTTAAGCTGTCTTGACGTCATCTCGCTATGAAACTTGTGCTGTGCTGAGCAGAGGTTCAGGAGGTACTGTGCTATTTTGGAGCTCTCCGTTACAAAGCCGTGCTTCTTCCCGCTGGGCCCGCCGCACTCTATAATCAGTTTACGTCGCTGAAAGACCGACACAAATCATTTACTTTATGCTTCATACTAAAATATGACATGTATAAAGTAATCTCTTATACAACATCAAAATCTGACTGTCACCCCGGTGGATATGGAGTCAGTTTCCCTCCACAGGAAGCGTCTGGTGACAGCCCGGAGGTGGTTCTTCATCTCGTACACGATGATTCCTTTGGCACAGACTCCCAAAACCAACTCTCCCACCACCGGCCTTTTCTCTCTCCCCACGCGGTGGAACATGACCCCATACTCTGGTAGCTGCTGGACAATCTAAGGTATACACATTAGAAAATTGTGTGTACACGTCGCTGTAGCAATTCTCATTTAGACTTACAGGAAGGAAAACAGTAGATCATCAATCATCAGTTTAAAAGCAAAGTAGTAATTTAGCAGTTTTAGTAGTAATTTAGCATATTGCAAGGTGAAGTTAATACATGACCATAGAACAGTGTGAGCTACTGGGTAATGTAATCGGTATTTTGTGTAGGACTGAATGCATTAGCACTCTGGCTACCTTTAGATACTCTGTTTCTGCCTCTTCTGGCAGCATCTGGGAATGATTTGCATGTAGTCTTGGCAGCTCTTCCTTGATACTGGGCAGGGCTAGCTTCTCCAACATCCTCTTGGACACATAATGCTCCGGCTGGTAATAATTCTTACCATACAACTAAAAAAACACATAAAAGAACCAAACACACCGCTGTGAGACGTGCCGACAGATGACGCTGGTGTTTAAAGACACATCATGAACATTGTTCTTTCCGTCCTCAGTACCTCTGGCATGTAGTCACCGAACTCGGCCTGCAGAGCGAGAGCAGCCAGGAACAAGCCCGTCTCCTCATTGCAATAAAGCCTGTCCTCCAGGATATCCCTACGCAGCTGTAAATAGTACTGGTGACGAGTCAGTTTGTGCCTTGTGAGCGGGGAGAAAATGATTTACAAAGAAGCATCAGTGTTTGATATCGCTCCGTTTCTACAAATGAACTTCCCAGATTTACGGATATGAGTAAATCAGCAGGCCAGTGCTGCACTTACAGAATGAAGGAGATATCATCAACAAAAAATTTGACTCGAAGAAACACCAAAAAGGAAGATATCTGCCCTTTTTTCCAACTGTCAGGCGCAACTTTGGAGATTTTAGTTTCATGATCCAAAAAGAAATATTCATCATCTGTGGAATTCCAAAGAAAAGCCTCTTAAACCACCGAGGAAAAACTGAAACATTATCATCCATCAAGCCAGCTGTGATGGAGCAATGTCACAAGTGAAATGTTTTTGTGCAGTTAAGATATGACACGTCCCATATAATATCCTCTTACCATCTAGAAAGGCAAGACCAAAGTAAAAGTGTTCCACCAAGTTTGCGTGAGCCACCACCATGTCAAACACATCTCTCGCTTTGGACTTAATGTCACAGCGGACCACCACGTACTGTCCGTTAGGCAGCACTACAGTCACTTCTCTCTGAGACGAACATGAACGGCCCTTTCTGGACTGCGGTACACACACACAGACACACAGACGCACATGGACATAAAAGAAAAACCTACAGACACTCACATACATATAGAAAATACATACAAAAATACTGTGCATGCAAATTTTGGAAGTAGAGCAGGCAAGGAAATACGGGTTAAAATAACAGGGGGGGGAAAATGAAATTGATCAGTAAAACAATGATCTTGAATATACCACAATAGATCCTGGGAGCTCAAGAAGAATCTGTTGTTCATCTGGCATTCTGACGAACTCTGGACCTAATGCCTAAGAAAAAATCAAAATACGTTTTTAGGATAAGGTCTTTACACAGGAACATATCTGACAAACATCTGTGCTTCTCTAAATACTCCCTATGCCGTCTGCACTTAGAGATTAATTTGCCTGCACTAAATAGCACATAGATCAATGTAATTTTCATGCAGCTTAAAACTGTATACCAGCATCCCTACGATAACACAAAATTGCATTTTGCATTTACTTAAACAGCCCCCGGTCTTACCTTCGCTTTCCTCTGGCTCAGGCTGAGCGAGGACTCGCTGAATGTGATGGAAGGACTGTGAGATCTGCCTGATGTCTTGGGAGACATGTCATGGTGGGGGCTCCTTCCGAGACAACTGCAGGTGCTGTCCCTGTGACGAACCCCACGGGGGAGTCTGAAGGGGTGGGGCCGAAGGACAGATTGTGTAATAGTTGTGCAAGTTGGAAAAGTCAAACAAACAAGACAATGTCATGTCCCCTAAAAGTGAGTGCAGACTGTGACGGTGGAGAGCACGATGAATGGATAGGTTTGTTTGTACTGACGTGGTCAGACAATCTCCACACTATTGGTGAGTGTGTGCGGGTGTGGTTGCATTTAATACATGCCTGTCTAAAGATGACTGGTACAACGGTGTGGGAGAGCTTCTCTGTCTTTGTCTCCAAGGTCTTTGAGGTAAACTCCCTACAAAACAGAAATTAAACTTTTGGAAAGCACATCAAACCAAATGAATGACAGATCTTTTTGACTTCTCTCTAGGCTCCGTTTCCTCCGCATCATATGCCTACCTGACTTGGAATCAGAGTCTGTCGAGTATCTCCTCCCTTCGGCGCTTCCGTCGCTGACGTCTGAAAATGGCCCTCTCTTTCCTGTCGGCCAGGTAAGAGATGAAAGATGACGCCGTGTTTGATTCCTGCCCGTCTCCGGAGACACTGAGATGTTTGGACAGAACTGAGGCGGGTCCAGGATTTAGCCTGGAGCGTCCACGCTTGGTATCTGATTATTGGCTCTCTCTCTGCTTAATCCCGGGCTTGCTTTAGGTTAAGATTTTAATCCTGTTTACCTGTATGCTGTCTCGAGTCAAAAGAATAGTGACTGCAAGCACTCTTTGTGAATATGCAGATGAGAAAAAGGTCAAAATTGATTTATGACATAAAAGTGACAGCAGAATAGGAGACTATAGGAATTTCTCAATCTCTCTTTATATATCAGGTTTATTTTAATGTTGAGTGAGTCACAAATGAGGCTGCAGAAATTATTTAGAAAGTGTTTTCCCTTTTTACAACAGTCTAATTCTATTTTTGCCCTTAACCATCCCCTCCTACTGTCCCTCTGTTGCAAAGCATTGTGATTAGAATCAAGGATTTTGGCTGAGCTTTCTTCTCTCATGCACAGTAGGAGGCTTTTGGATGTATTTACCGTGCAACTTGTGTAACAAAATGTTTGCGAGGACGTGCATGCTCACCGTGAAGTCTCTCTCTGATCATCTGGCTCCTGCCGCTCAGAGGGACGTTGCTGTCTGGCAGAGAGCCATGGTCCATCTGGAGGAAAATAAAACACTGATCTTCACAGCTATTTTCTTTTTTTTTCTATTGTTGTCTTCATGTTTATTTTATAGTGTGCCTTTAATTTCCCACAGAGAAGCTGATGTGCAGACACATAACAGACATGAACATATTGCAGGTAGGAATCCAGACTCACTGATTCATGAAAAACCTCCTCCACCAGCTGTCTGATGACTTTGGCGGGGGGCAGCAGGATGGAGGCTTTGTGCTGATATTCGCAGGCTTCCAGGACGGCGTTGAGATTCACCCGGCGGTGGGCCAAGTCCTCGCACATGCTGAGGAGGAGGCTGTTTAGATGGTCACTCAACTGGACTGGCTGAGAACGGGAGTGGAAAAGAATCACAGTGAGAGTGGTGTGGGACCGTGATGGCGCTGATAAAGAAGTGTGCAGCTTTTTATCTGGAGCTCTCACCTGATTTTGAGGTAGGTGAAAATCAACTGACCAGTAGAGAGTCATACCCAGTGAATACACCAGCATCTGTGCAACAAAGGATGCGACATATTGATATAATGACACACGAATGACGCATGGCCAACAAACTTTAAAATAAAAGCAGATTCACTTTTACATACATGTATAGACTGTGCATAATAAGATGTTAGTCCCTTCTTAATTAATATTAAACCCTAAGGTGAGCTTTCTTATGTTGAAACAGAAATTAGATAATCGTAATTTAAAATGAGGGTTAAAATATTGGACTATGATGACTTGAAGACTTAATGGTGAAGTAAACATCAGAGATGCTTTGCCACGAGCTGCAACTGCAGGAACTACACTAACTACGGTGATGCAGATCTTCTTCTGATGTGGCATTCCTTGGAGCATCCACGTTGTTGGAAACCCTTCACCAGCAGGGATCTAAGGTTCTTACGTGCTTTGCCCCTTAACCTGTACACCTCGCCTGAGTGGGGCAGCGAAGCCTGATTAGGCTTCACCTGCAGAAGAGTTCCAGCTGTGGCTCTCTCTTCTCTGTGAGCTGGACTCGGCTGCTGCGGCTATGTCCCTGGTGGCTTTTTTCAGCTGTTTGGGCTCCAGCTTTTGAGGAAGTAGCGCACCGATTTTGCTGGCAACCCGCGACAGCCGACTTCAATGGGGAAGGTGGTTGCGTGCCACCCTTTTAAAACCGCTTCCTCGGTCAGATATTGGTATTTGGCTTTTTTTCAACTGGTGGGACGTGTCTAGCCTCTCTTCCCAGGGCACCGTGAGCTCAGCAACTATGGTTTTCCCACTCCTAGATAGCAGGACCATGTGTGGTCGGAGCGGGGTCACTGCCACATCCTGTGGGAAGACAAGCTTCCTCTTCAGGCCCACACTCAGGCCCATAATCTATTTAGTTTGCACACTGTGCTTTGTATTATTTAGGGGAAAGATATTTCCACAGTTTGTTTTAAAAATGTCTTATATAAAAAAATATATAAATGCACACAAATTAAATATATTACTTTTTTTTCTACTTGATGTTTTACATTAGGGTTCTGAGCTGCAGATTTCAGGGCAGAAGTTACTTTAAACAGCCACTAGATGGCAGTTAATCGACCTTCATCTCTTGACAGCCTTAGATTTTGCACTCAGAGGAAAAAGATACATCTGGTCGTGGTAGACTTACAACCAGTTCACTGCAGACTTTAAGAAATGTGTTTAAAAAGGCTTAAGAACTAATATCCTGTAGTTTTTGAGGAGTCTGCCTTCAGCTTTCACGTGAGGTGCTGGGACAGGTACGAGGATGCGTGCACTGACCCTCTCTGTGGCAGGTTTGGTTGAGCTGGCACGGCCCTGCAGCATCTCTGGAGCAGCGAAGGTGGATACCTCATCTGATAGGCCACAGTTCTTAAACGCTAAGGTACCAGTGGCTGACAGCAGCAAGGAGGTGGGGCTTATGATATTGCACATATTGTTGTGACCTGGAAAAAAAAAAAAAAAAAGGCAGGAAGTCCATAACGTACATAAAATGCTGCTGCTACTGTTTCACAGCAAAGCCAAACTGTGTGAAACTGTGACACTTGAAGAGATTTCGAATGTTTACGTAACTCGCACTGCAATAATGTAATGGTACAATCACAGCATCAAGGCAGGATGTATGTGAGCCTACAGTAAGGGGGGGTTATCTATATAAGGCTTTACCTTTATAAGAGACATCCACTAAAGACTCTGCAGTGCCCAGCAGCAGGGACCAGACCTCCTCCTCCAGCAGAGGTCCCCCTCGTGCCTCCAGTACTTCGGCTAATGTGACAAATGTGCTGCTCATTCTGCACACATTCCACACACGCACCTGAGGATGCAGAGAACACACACATCACACGAAATACACACATGTACAAACCTAAAATAACACCCATTAAACGGTCGAGGTAATCACCCGAAAAGAGGTTTATATTTACTTGCTCCACATGCAGACACGTACAGGAGTTGAATGGACGTCTTGCACGCCTTTCACCACTCATGAAAACAGTGCACATTCTGTGCCGAGCTGCAACTCTAAACTCGCCGTCATCACGAGCTGTGGCCCATTTAGCATTTCCGCCTAATCTTTACTCCTCTCTGTGAAGATATTAGTGTTGTCGTCGAAGCCCGTCAGCAGTACTGTGACTGCAGAGACAGTTATAAGAGACAATTCTGAGAAAAGACTCAGACTCTGATTAGATTATCTTTGTCCACTAGTCACAACGCTTCTCGCCATCCCTGCTTTTTGCTAACAGGCTTCCCTCTGACCTAAGGGCATCTCTGAATAAGCTGAGATTCTGGCATCAAAGCAACTGTGTCATGATCCCATGCTAGTTTGTTGCCACATGCTGTGCAGGTATTACCACAAATATACCACACGGCTTTACATAAGATGTCCAGCGTCCAACACATTATTTCCATTCTGCTTACTTTATTTCTTTTTTTGTTTTGTTCTTTTGTGTCAAAGTATTTGACAAAGTAGAATGAAGCGGTGGATACGCCTTACGCCATTAGACAGACAGATTACCTTTGCCAGCTGTCTATTTGGATGCATACGTTAACACTGATTCAGTAACACAGTAAAATATCTGTCACGTTCAGATGAAAGCATCATGAGAAAGACGGTGTTTTTTTGCTTCTTTAAATCTGCTCAGGACATTATTTTATCTACATGAATATTCGGTTAGACTGTATCACATACTGCCATCAAAGATTACGCAAAAAAATTAGTATGAACATTTTCATTAACAGCTATCTCGAAGTGTGAACGCGACACAGGGATGTTTAAAAAGCCTGAGAATTATTTTACTACATATACAACTTTATATATTTAAAATGTGAGACAACAGTGAGGATAATTCTGCAAAACGGCTTGTACCCTCTGATACAAACCAGCCCTATTACTTTAGGCCTGAACAAATCCCTCTCTGAAACTGAGCTGATCCTTGGCTTACGAGATTAAAGGTGCTGCAAAAATACAAACAAAGCAATTAGACTTTAGGGTTATTAGGTTTAAATCGATGATTACATAGTCATATTGATGTGATATATAAAATCGCCCCGCCGTAGCCTATCGGTTTGTTGTTATGATGCAGAAGAGATCGAAGGAGAAGGAAAGTAGGAAAACCTGCCAGGGGCTCCCGACCAATCCGCACCTGAGCAAAAAACTTCAGCAGCTGTTCTCCCTCAAAGTGGTCTGTCTACAAGTGTAAAAGCCACTGGAGCAACTTTGCAAAGACACACAGAGCTACAGGGACCAAAAATAGAAACCTGGCAATTGGTTGCCAGGTATACTGAAAACAGACGGTCATGTGTGGCTGAAGAAAAGTCTGAAGGATCTGCGCTGTGCACACAACAACATTTTATTTCTACATTTTGATTTGTTGATTGGCTGGATTCTATCTGCATACTGATAGTTGTGTTGAAGTGAGAAAGCATGGAGGCATTTAGGGTGAATTTTGCTGTCTAGAACTAACTCTTTGTGGTAACTAAAAATCTGATATCCCGTCCATTTCTCTGCATCACAATCTCTTCTCAACTCACTGCACTGGTTGTAACTATGCACTATGTTTGAGCTGAAATGCACTGAAATGTAGGGAACCAGTCAACAACAAGTCTTAATATGCTGTCAAACAAACCTCTTCACTGATCCATGAAGCCGGAAACCACATGATGTGGAGGCAGGCAGAAAAGCTCTGATGTATTTTGAGGGAATTTAGGACAATATGCTTCTTTAGGATCTAGGTCTCGTCCAGCCTTTATGTCTAACTATGTGACAATAAATCCTCCTTCTTCCCGTAGCATGAAAAGAAAGTATGACAGTGTGGATGTTTAGCTACTATAATTACTGTTAAGTTAAGGTATTTACAGCACAATAAAGCCTCTTCACTACATTTTCTGTCCTCCCAGGCCTGATCACGAAGGATATACAGTGTATGTTTCTTAGAGGTAAATTCCCTTTACAGTTTACTGTGAATGTTTAGCCTCAAGTGAATCAGTTTCACGTTTGCAACCAGTTAACAGAGCAAATGTGCCAAGAATATGGAGGCACCCCTTTCAGTTCAGCAAACTGTCAAACAGCACCGTAGGATGGAGATGGTGAGAGTGTGTAACATTACCTGGTACCATATGTAACCTATGCCAGCGGTCTGATCCTTTGTGTTATCTTCAGTGCTCCCACCACGGATCCAAAGTAATCCTTGTGATCATCGCATTGCTGTTTTGATGTCCTCGCAGTGAAGGCTGCTCGGTTCTGGCAGGTAATTCATCAATGACATTAACTATCCATGGTGCCCCATTCATTCGCTCTATAGCCCCAAGCGCCACGCTGAAGATGTGAAACTTTTTACTGTAATTGGCGCTATTCTTAGCTTCTCGCCTTTAAACACTTGATTGGATTAGCCTCGCGGTTTGACAGCGACAGGTCAGAGCCACCAATAGCGGGTGGCGTGAGATCAGCTACACCGATTTGACTAATCCGTCTGACGCCCAAGAGGTGCGGTGGATCCCCGGGTAGGTGCGCTACAGAGAAGCCTCGGAAGGACGAACGATCTCGGCCGAGCCAGTGGACAGTAGCCTGCTGCCGTAGGGCTGCTCCCCAACAATGATCATAACACTGCGGGCTCTCTTCGAACAAGGGGTAAGAAACCGTAGTAGCCTTGTCTTGCTGCGGGAGTCGGTGCTGGGACGTTTATCCATGCCCAGGGTTTTCCTTTTTTTTTTTTGGTTGCGCGCAGCTTGTCTCTGCAGGCCCTGGGGTATCTGCGCAGGGACAAGGATAAATAACAACCATCCAGGGTTGTGAGGTGGGTGCAGGGAGAATTGAAACTACTCAGCGCTAAGTTAACGTAATTTTACCTAATGTCCTTATTCAGTCACATGCCTTCGCAGAGCATGGCTCCGTGTACGCTCGTAGCGTATGGGAACTGATGGATGAACTCTAGATGGTACCCTTACCCTATCTACTATGCTATGGCTTCCTGCAGAGCCCGTGAATGCCATCGTCCACACATTACACCACAGCATAATGGCCAGGGCAGGAGATAAACTCTGTGGGATTATAGGAGATGCTAAATAGATCATGCAAATAACGACGCTCAGTTCATTTATAAGTAGGCTATTTATGATCACTGCTGCATCATTGTTTATTCTGGAAACAGTCCAAGCCACAACTTTGAAATAAAAGCCGTTAATGTAATGAATAATGAAAGAGTAAATCACAACTATACTGTTAATTTATCTGGTAAAAAATGCCTTTTTGTCTGGTTACAAAATGATCATAATTACTAATGTGAATCTGAGAAAATGTGAATCACATAATACAACCCTTTCATTTAGCCTTCTTAATAAGTCTAAATGAAACTGGAGTATTCACCAACTGACCTAATAATAAAATAGAACTGATAAGGAGATGAAGAAAAAGAAACAGGATATTTAAATAAATAAATACATAAATAAAATCCATATGAACTCCATTCTTTAATAAGTTGACTGAAACCGTGCCTGCATGTGTCTCGCTTTATGTGTGGACGTTCACCTCTGCCATACCTCTGTGAAGGATTCTGCAACAAGGACAGTTTTTTTTGAGGGGAGGAAACATTGGGGATCAGTTTCCAGTGCATTTTGTTTGAGTTAAAGAAAAAAAATAAATAAACGTGAATGCTTTTTTTTTATGACCTGTGTGCTTCAGTGATCCATAAACCACACAGTCTTGGAGCTATTTCTCCCAGTATGCGTCTGAATTGTGGGGAATATATATACACATTGAGATATTTGCACGGAATGAGATCAAAAAGGAAAAATATGCAGCCTCATTGTTCAGATTATAGGCTCTTTATTTCTGGAGAGGCACCGTAATGTCAGCCATCTATCAATTTACTGCAGAGATAAAGACAATCAAATATCTAAATGATTATTGTCACAAAACGGGGTAGGCCAAAACAAGTTTATGATTTTGGATAGATAGATAGATAGATAGATAGATAGATAGATAGATAGATAGATAGATAGATAGATAGATAGGCGGAAGTAAGGATGGATGGAGGAGGTGGTGGTGGGTGTGTCTGTGCACGAGTGACGCGCTGCTGGGACGCATGCCCCGTGCGCACTGCGCGTCCCGGCCTGTCAGTAGCAGGCAGATGGAAACGTAGGCAATGAATCTGGTGAGGTCATGTATTTTTAAGCCGCACAACGGAATAAATCATCATTCAGCGGCGGCGTAAACAAATAGCGCGCTGCTCCGGAACGCTTCACCGCCGATCGGACCGCCGGGGAATCGATAGTTTGATGATTTGATGACAGAGGTAAGATGAGGATTCGCACCTCTTGCTCCTCAGACGTGTTTATTGTTTGGCCGTGGGGGGAGGGTCGTATGCCGCTATGTGCATGCTGCTGCTATACCAGGGCGGTCGTGTGTGTTCACTCGCGGCCTCACTTATCACCACACACTGTTTCCCCCCCTCATGTCTTTATAATGTAATGCGTTTGCATACGGACGCTAATATAACCACCGACTGCGCACCGTGTGTAACAAACGGGCCCTGTCACATCACGATATGCGTGTGAATATCGCTGCAATAATGCCTTGTCGTGCAGCGTGTCCGGCTTATTGAAGCTGCCACACTGCTACATGCACGGCTGTTCCCCGATGCAGTCAAGACAGAGGGGTCGTGTGGCCAAGGTTAACACACTGACACGGAGGGAAGATGAATAGCTGCTCGATGGCAGTTCTTCACTCAGCCTCTGTTGATACTCAGCGTCTTGGAGATGTAGCGCTCCCCTGTTTCTCTGTCTCTGTGCCTGTGCCTTGCAGCCAGTTTGCAGATTTGGACCGGACACAGATATAAGAGGATGTGAGAAAAAAAAAAAAAAAAAAATGTGTGTATGGCTGAGATTCTTCTTGGCGTGTTTCTCATCTGCTCATGCACCTGAACTGAGAAAACACAAGATGATAATCTGCCTGTGGGGTTAATACTGGTTTGTTTGTGGTGTGCAATGTAAAAGACAAAAAAGCGTAATCCTATATTTTGTGTTGCTGACACAATTATCCAAATGAGTGCATTTTTTTTTTGGTGAGTGTTTGTATAATACAAGTTAACCAGTGTTGCTAGGATTGCTCTGCAAGTGTGTGCTTTGGAAGCCATTCATTAAATCATTAGGCCGAGGATGCTTGTTTAAGTAAAACAAAGGTTAATCATTAGAAGGCAGTGCACTCTAGGAATCACACTGCTGTACTTCTGCCTTTGCAGAAAACGCACAGCACCTGCCTTGACCTCTCGAGTGCTTTATGAGACTACTAATGTGTCCGCTGCATTCCTTGACAACACTGCGGCTTACACGCAAGTGCAATCTGATAGTGTGTAATTGATTTCATAAGAATTTGTTGATACAGCATGTGGTTGTAGTCATCCGTACCGGTTATCTCACACCAGGGTTGCTAATATTAACCCTGTATCTGTCTACATAGGAATTGAAAGCCTCAAAAGGTATGTCACCCCCCCCCCCCCCCCCGCTCTTATCTGACAGCCATTAGAACAAAAATAATGGCCTACATCATCTGTTGTATGTGGAGCACGTAACTGCACATACCGCCTGCAGCACTGCACGCTAACTGCGATGTCATTCAAGCCATCATTCCTCAAATGAGCGTGATTGTCTTCCTGTCTGAGGTATAAAAAGAAGTGGCATGTCTATTTTCATGTTGCGAGGGAGGTGGATGTTATGCACGTCTTTGTGACGTTGGAGGAGCAGAAGGAGAGCTGACTCACTTCATTCTGGCAATTATATCCCTCATATGGACTGTGTGTCGGCAGAGCGCAACAATGGGGCGGGCGATGAAGTTGTTTATGTAAGAATTCAAGAAATGGAACGGAAGTTGTTTGATTTTTTTTTGCCCTTTTTTAGATTTAAGGCGGTCCCGGTGAATGCGAAATGATGTTCGGAGACGTAATGCTCGCAAATTGGCATCTCTGTGTTGTGCCTTATCTGGGCGCACAGTCTCTCGGTGCAACTTGACCCAGTTAACATGTGCCTGTGGCAGACCTGCTTGTAGAACTGAGCTGGAGTCCTGGGCTGGGGTCCAAACTCACAGGAATTATCACCAGGCTTGGTTTTCCAGTGTGACAGAGTCACTCTGAGAGTTGTGTTTCATATGATGGATTGTGGACCTCCCCGCGGCTCGCTCCTCTGCCACCCTTACTGATGACATAAAATCTTCCATCCTGGTGTGTCTGCTGAGTTGCTGAGATAAGGAACCGCAGTGCTCGCCTCAAGTGTGAAATTCAGCAGTGTCTCTTTTACTTCTAATCTGCTTTCTCGGGAGACGGGATTTTCATCAGACTTTTTGTCGAGTCTGCTCAGCCGCTATTGTGTCGTCTGTGGTGTGGTTCTGGCACTGCAGAATATTTAAACGTGTGTCCGTCTCCACAGAGGACATTTTTGGATGCACAGAAAGCTTTAATCGAAGATTTCGCCATGAACAAAAACAAGAGAGAAAGGGAGTTCTACAGCCTAGATGTTGGGGATTCAACGTTCACAGTGCTGAAGCGCTACCAGAATCTGAGACCCATCGGTTCAGGAGCACAAGGAATCGTCTGGTGAGTGTTTCATCTGTATTCAGTAAACAACTGTTTGCTGATATATATAGGTCACTGTTTCAAGTACGTATCTCATTTAATGTCTCCTACTCTGACTGATAATCCTTCAATAAAATCAGACATCAGTTGTAAATTTTGCACCTTTTCATTTATGATACAAGCACAGACCATCCTTATGAATATCCAGTGACGCCTAATACCTTCTAATGTTACGTTTGTGACCGTGTTTTCATCGTATATTTGCCACCTTTGTTCCTCAGCTCTGCTTATGACCAGATCCTTGAGCGAAACGTTGCCATCAAGAAGCTGAGTCGGCCGTTTCAAAATCAAACCCATGCCAAGAGGGCGTACAGAGAGCTAGTTCTAATGAAATGTGTCAATCACAAAAATGTAAGTGTGCAAATATTTTCCAATGCATTACATTTCTCCTCCGGGAGACGGGGCGTTTTAAACCAGGCAGATTATTAATGATGTTTTTATGCTTAAATCAAATTGCGATTTTGCGTGTGAATTCCCTGACTACATCCTTTTTGATTCATGTAATTTTATACCCACAGATCATCGGCTTATTAAATGTATTCACACCTCAGAAATCATTAGAAGAATTCCAGGATGTGTAAGTCAAACATATTATGTATTGGGGGAAAAAAATGGATTCCCTCTTTTTGTGTTTGCTGAAAAACTCCTCATCTAAAACTGTGTCTGCTCTGTCAGATACTTGGTGATGGAGCTGATGGACGCCAACCTGTGCCAGGTCATTCAGATGGAGCTGGACCACGAGAGGCTGTCCTATCTGCTCTATCAGACGCTGTGTGGCATCAAACACCTCCATGCCGCCGGCATCATTCACAGGGTAAACATCCGATCCCCGTGAATACGCTAACTAGTTTAAACCAGCGTTCTGAAGATGAGCTTTTAAATCCGTGATACTTGACACTCAAGTGTAAGGGGCAAATGGTCATCTGGGACAATTTGAGGTGATGAATATATTGACTTTCAGTTACCAACAAACCTCTATATAATACATTTTCTATGGGTTTCTGTTAATATTTTTAATAAAATGTTTTTTGTTTTTTGTTTTTTTAAATAAAATGCACACATCTTAGCAACTTTAGTGAAGCTGGTGTGAATGCACAAAAGTGAATGTTACATTTTCCCGTGTGAATAAGTTATGAGCTGGTTTAAAATTTACTGCTGCACCTTATCATCGGTGCCAGTAACGTGTGCAGCCACGTAATTAAATAAATAAGATTAACTCGATTATAATAGATCAGTATTTGCTAGTTACTTAAAAAAGGTTTAAGGGGGTGTTGCATATTCAGAGAAACATTCTTCCTAGTTCAGGGGAAAGGAGAGAATCAATACGGTAAATTGCCAATTGATTTATATGGAAATGAGGGAAATGCCACACATAAGCAAATTTATACTGCAGAGAAACATGGAGGTGGAGACTGTAGGTTATCAGCTGTGATTTACTCATGACTGACTTTCCTGCTCTAACTACTGAACCACAACAGCCCTTGCTATCGAACAAGGCTATCTTGTTGACACTTCAGGGTCAAACAAATACTTGACCCTTTGTTGGCAATCTGAAAACCAGAGGGCTCCTACCTAACATAACATTATGACCATTGACGGGAGAAATAAATAACCATAATAAATAATCTTGTGACAATGCAATGTTCTGCTGGGAAGCTTTTAGATCTGTCATTCATGTGGATGTTACTTAGACATGTACCACCCACCTAGACCAGACCAGACACCCCCGCCCCATAGCAATGACACAGCTCTGAACGGTTTAGGAACAACTAAAAGAAAAACATGAAGAACAGCACAAGGTGTTGACCTGGCCTCCAAATTCACTAGATCCCAAACTGTATAAGTAAGTATCTGTGGGATGATCCACAGAGGCCCCTCTCCTCAACCTAAAGGACCCAAAGGCCCATGTTGCCAGACACCACAGGACACCCTCAGAAGGCCCATGTCCATTCTTTGATTAGTCACAACTGTTTCGGAGGCACAAGGGAGACATACACAATATTAGGAAGGTGGTCGTAATGTTATGCCTGATTGTTGTATGTTACTATTGCTAGGTTAGATAAAGTATAGTAATGTGGAGGTCGGTAGCCATTAAAAAAAACCCCATTAAAAATCGCTAATAGTAGAGCAGCTAACATTAGCGACCGCGCTAACGTTGGCAGACATTGGAAAAATGTATTACGTTTTTAGCTTTGATGTATGAAATAAAGAGGCTTCCTTCCTTCCTTTGTGGTAGTCCTCGTATTTCTACTTCTACTTTATTGTCAATGTTACTGCTTCTTATATATAAAAAAAAAAAAAAAAATCCATTTTGCTTCCTCTATAGGACCTCAAGCCCAGTAATATAGTTGTCAAGTCAGACTGTACTCTGAAGATTTTGGACTTTGGCCTGGCTCGGACGGCTGCCACAGGCCTCCTGATGACGCCGTATGTGGTTACACGCTACTACAGAGCTCCAGAGGTTATCCTGGGAATGGGCTACCAGGCCAATGGTGAGTGTTTTTCTCCATGTACCTGCCACTCGTGAATTTACAATGTCAAGCGTGGTTGATTTCCAGTATAATAAACCTGACAGAATATGAAAACTGTTGTCTTTTAAGGTTTTTGCGTCAGTCCTCTTATAACTACAGGAACAATACGTTTGCTATTAGCGCTCTTTGAGCTGCATGGTGCTTTTGTACATAACATGACCTTGCTTTAAGGAAGTGCTCGCTAACTAGCGTCTTACGTGTAACTAACCCGTTGTTACGCACTCGCCCTGACCTCTTATCGGCTTCGTTTTTCGTGTTCCACTTCACTAGTGGACATATGGTCTGTGGGCTGCATACTGGCGGAAATGGTTCGCCATAAAATCCTCTTCCCTGGCAGGGACTGTATCCTCTTTCAAATACTTCACCACAATTAATCGCAACATTCATTTTAAAGTTCTTGCTGTGCAGACTGTCACGTCTTTCCCTGGTTGGTTTGTTCCAGGCTATGGGTAATTCTTATTAAGGCGTAGTGTAACATGCCTCATCTTAGACCTCTTGGCGTTTATGGGCTGTACATTTTCATCAGCATGTCAATTATTGCTCAGCGATGCTCTCTCACGCGCGCGCTCTCTCATATCTAGCTGCTGCTGCTGCTGCTGCACGGTCTCCATTTTCATCATCACACTGCGGCCATTCTGTTCACACCCTTCTCACTTCATTTGTTGTTTGTTTTCCCTTGCTTTTCTTCTCTCCACCGTTTTGTTTTGCATGCCCACCTCCCTGTCATCTAAATGTCCACCTCCAGTGGATGTATGGTCAGTGGGCTGCATTGTGGCCGAGATGATCAGGGGAAGTGTGTTGTTCCCCGGCACTGATCGTATCCTTCCCCATCATTGGTTCATCTCACTGTGTCATCTCCATTCAGTGGTCGATCCGCCACCGTCCTGAGATGTTCCCCCTTTGTCACGTGACCTCCATCATTGCTCTGCTGCGCCCATCCATTTTGAGAACTTTAAGCATAGACAGACAATAAACAAGAGCGGTAGATGAGAGTGTGTGCAGTAGTTATTTATTTATGTGTTTGCTAGAGTAGCTGCATCACCATAGATCATGCGACCTGGCTGAGTGTGTGCACACTTTGCAAGTAGAACTGTTTGTGTGCACACCTCAAAGAACGTTAAATGTCAGGCTGCCCTTATGGTGTGTTACAGTATTTGTGTGGGGGCGAATAGTGCGCCTGTGCGTGTGTGTGTGGCCTTTTGTTACCTTGACATTTGCACTCCAGACATTGACCAGTGGAACAAGGTAATTGAGCAGCTAGGCACTCCATCTCAGGATTTTCTAATGAAGCTGAACCAGTCGGTGAGAACGTACGTAGAAAACAGGCCACGCTACGCCGGCTACAGCTTTGAGAAACTCTTCCCAGATGTGCTCTTCCCCGCCGACTCCGATCACAACAAACTCAAAGGTAGAGTATTTTGGTGCACCTAAAACCATGAAATCATTTATCAAACCTCCTTCACAGGCTGTGATTTATAACCTAGCGTCTTATTTGCTTGTTGTTTCCCCTCTCAGCGAGCCAAGCTAGAGATCTCTTATCCAAGATGCTGGTGATTGATGCCTCCAAGCGCATCTCCGTTGATGAGGCCCTTCGACACCCTTATATTAATGTTTGGTATGACCCGGCTGAAGTGGAAGCGGTAAGTGGATCGGCGGCATGGCCTGCGTGATCCTTAAATGTGTCACATGAGATTTCAATCACATCACATCACTGGAAGTGGAAAGTTGGCTTGGCTCTTGTAATACCAATTACGCCACTTTCTCCTTCTCAGCCCCCGCCGAAGTTCACCGACAAACAGCTGGATGAGAGGGAGCATACCGTGGAGGAGTGGAAAGGTTGGACAGCACACTGCACTTCTTAGCCGTCAACGCTTCACTTCTCGCTCTCAGTTTGGATCTATGAATTTCCGTATCAAGTTAACTATCAAACCTCAAGTATATTTAACAAAGCATCTAACATACAGCTGCTACTCGCCGGTCGAGCGCTTACATGATTACGCTTTTGTTCAGGGAAATGTCAAAAATAAACCAGGTCTGTAGAAATGCGGACATTAGATGACAAACATTGTTGCCCGAGGAGCTTTGTTTCTCCACTGCAGTTGCCAGAATGGGCGTTGAAATACCCTTTTTAAGCCTCTCAGTTAGCGCTCCCCACTGCGGGGAACATGATTCTGTGGGGGCGTGGGAGGGACTCAAGATTGTGAGTAAATATCACTTTCAGTCGTGCAGCACGATGAGCTCATCCCAACCCCTGCCAGGTGATAATGACCCCCTCACTCATTTTTAGAAGGGTCACACCAGCACAGCCCGTTCAAATTAGAAACGCGATGCTGTTTGGACTGTACAGTATGCAGTGCACTCTGACGGGACAGAAAAGTATAACACTGATTACTGTCTGTCTCCTTCACGTAACCATTTCTTGTCATTTGAATTAATTTTCCAGACCTTATTTATAAGGAAGTTAGCGACTGGGAGGAATGGACAAAGAATGGAGTGATCAGAGGGCAGCCGTCTCCTTTAGGTGAGTGATCATTATAACTTTGGGGAGAATAAGGAGGTGGGAAGGATGAATCAATACTATTTTTGCTTAGGATGGGTGTGTATATATATATCAGAGAGTTGATGTAAACTTGGAAGTTGCTTCACAAGGATTATTTGCTCATGATTTCATTTTTCTTTTATGTTAAATCCGTGGAATGCATCGTTTACACATTTAGATAACCCTGTAAGAAGGACATCCGGTGATTTGCAGGTTTAAATGAGACATCTGTGGTAAATCTGGGATAAATTGAGATGTTGTCGTCATACTCGCACTTGATGTGTTATCTAAAGTTTACAGAATCCAAGTCTGGTCTGCGTGGTATTATATATTCCGTCCGTTTCCTCCAACGTGAAATAAACAAGTGCTTCTTGTAGTTCACCTCAGCTGTCGTTCTCTCCTTCCTGCAAATGTCCATTATGATGTCCATGACATAAGATACTAAACAAGTATTTGTCTCTCTGTGGCCGTCCGTCGGGCATGAGTCCAAAAAAGAATATTTTACTTTCCAAAGGCAGGTGACTTCCAGAAATGTCTTGTAGTGCATTATGTATTCCCTTCCAATAAGTTTTAACAACATTACAGTCCCCAAAAAATATGGTAATGATTTTCTCCTGCAAGTCAGGGGGTTCCCTTCATACTGAGATTTTTGGTAAGGTGTAATAAAATATCTTATTGGGCTTTTCCAGCCAAACTCCCTCCAGCTCTGTGATAGGTCCATTGATAGGTCCTTATAGTTGTCCATTCTTCCTCTTGTTATATCTATTCCTCCCTCCATTTTACATTTTGTTTTAATATATAGGGTGGTTTGTGTTTTCATATTTATAAGCCCATTATATATATACCCAAGATAATGCCTAATAATCTTTATTTGAACTATATGCCCTTTTAAAAAGGTCTTACAACAGTTTGCTTGATTCTGTTACACATTTTATCTTGTCACTGATGAAATGTCTCATCTGTAACGATATGAATCCCGTGATTCTAGTGAATATTTCTCTTAAATCTTTTCAAAACTAAGTAGTGTCCTTCAGTCCTTCAGTATCGTGCATAAAGCGATAATTTCTTTACATGTCCAATTTTTTAATCTAGCGTCTAATTTATTTGGAGCAAAATGTGTATCATATGCACACCACTTGAGAATTGCTCTATCTTCTTGTAATTTGTATTCTGTTCTCCAAATATTAAGAGTCTGCTTGACCCATGGATTTTCCATATTTTCCATATAAGTCTTGCAGGATACTGTTGGCTATAATTGCTTGTAAGGGACTGGAGGTCGTTGCCACCTCTGTACTCTTCCACTGAGCGTCATATGAGGGATTACACCAGCGTGTCATGTCAGCTTCCAGAATAAATAGTCAAAACATTTTTGAACAAAGGTTTAATATTCCCATTGCCAGGTGCTATGCAACAAAGCATGGGGGAGATGTATGTGTGTGTGTACAATCAGGAGAATTAAATGATGCAGATCCATTTTACCCAGTCCGATCATAACATGTGAACATTTTGTTCTCAGATCAGCCTTTTTCTTGTACTTGTATTACTTGATTTTCTCCGCAAAATTCTCTAAAAACGATAATTGCACTCAAATTATTGATTTATGTCTTCCTAGCTTGGTTCATTTTAGATAAGCGTATTGTAGATAAATAAATAGAAAGTGTCTCTTTATAACATTCGTAATTTATCTGGTAAATTTATTTGATATCTTGGCACCATCCATTATGGAAATCCATAGATTTGAACTGAAATGTTTCAATACCTGAGACGTATATAAAACATTTTTTTTTCCAATTATAATTTTTCAGCAGATTTCAGGCCCGCTTATAACTTGGATGTCCAAATCAGTGTAAATCTGAAGTGGTACACTTAAACCCCCCCCCCCCCCCCCAAAAACGTCTCTATTCTGCATATATCAATGAAACCTATCCGTTGACGTGTGTTTTTCGCAGCACAGGTGCAGCAGTGATCGACAGCCCTCCTCAGCCCACGTCCTCCTCCTCGTCGGCCAACGACGTCTCGTCCATGTCCACAGACCCCACTGACCCCGGCAGCGACCCCACCATGACCTCCGAAACCGACAGCAGCTTGGACAGCAACACCTCTCTGGGTGCACTGGCCTGCTGCAGATAACGTACGCACACAGTACACGAGAACAAACCTTCTCCTCATCAGTAAATGTGATGGGAGGGTTTAGGCCAATGGTACTTATCATATGTTAGTTTGTAGAGCTGTGCTTTTAATGTACAGTTTGTTCTTACTTTTCCCCGATACTGCTGTAAAGGATTGTGATTTGAAATTGTATCATTATTACTGTATTTTTGCTGCAAAGAATCAAAATATGTTTTTGATGTGAAACTGTGACGTATGTGATGGAAGAGAGGGACTGGAGTGTACTTTTACACATTGCTGTTTTTTAGCTACAGCTACAAAAACAAACACCATACTGTTAGCACTGTACTATTAGGTTGAGGATATTTTTGAATTGTTTATTTAGCATTTTTTGTATAGTTTTTAGGAAATTTGAATGAATCTACATTAACCCTGTCTAACTGTAGACTAGCACACTTCATGTTGGATCCTGGATGATTTTGTTCCTCAGCTTTCTTGTAGAAAGCGCCATTTGGTGTATCCAATGTATTTCTGTTAGTGTTATTTCAGCTCTGATTGTGTGTGACTGTGGTCTGTTGCCCCTGACACGATATCCCCTTTTTTTTTTTTTTTTTACTATAAACTGACAGCATTTTCTTTATTTAGTTGGATGTAATTTGTAGGTGACGGTCTGTTGAATGAGCAAAAACAGGGTGAATGTAAGTGAATAGAAATGTGGAAAGAGCCAATGATTACTGTTAGCGCTGTAACGAGTTAACACGGGCCATCCAAATGGCTTGGGTGCTGAATATGGGGACTGTCACCAGAGACTAAGCCTAAATTTGTCACTTTATATTTTGCCAGCTTCTTTCAGACATCATTCACAGCTGTCTGACATTTAAGATATTTAATTTAAGTGCCCTTACTCGGTTAAGTGATTTTCCAGTACTCTCCGTGGCAGACGCTCCTTCCCTCTGTGGGGCGTCTTTCTGTGTTCTACCTCACACGTGCACACACTCAAAACACACATTTTTAACAATAACGGTATGTAAGAATGCGATCAAAGGTCTATTTTTCTTTTCTGTATTATTTATTTATTTATTTCAAGCTAGGAGGTGTCTGTATGTATTGTACATTTCATTCAGAAGTACTATTTATATGCATTTTGTTTCACTTTTTTTTTTCTCTGAGCAGTATAATTCATGGATTAGTATAGTCAGTGATAAATCTGTACATTTTACTGTAGATGTATGAGTGTTTTCTGAGAGTCAGGAAACACACATTTGCTACCTACCATGGTAACCTTTGGATGTATTCGATAGCTCAAATTCCCAAACTGTCCTTTCGCCCTTTTCATGGTTGGGCACTCCGGACAGTAACCCCTAGCATCAGCTCCCAGAATGCACTTTGGGGATTGTGACGCATGTCCTGACCCTTTTCTTGGCCACGTTTCAACTGAGTAGTTGTGGCTTTCTTTTTATTTTTTGTGGGTTTTTTTTTTCTTTTTTTCTCCCCTCGTCCACCTCCAAAGTAGAACCAATAGAATAGACTACGCATGAGTTTTCTCTGAGCAAATCTGGTATTAGTGCAGGTACATTTAGAAGAAAGAAAAGGAAAGCCATACAGCACCGTTGGGGTGATGTTGCAGTCTTCTAATGGTTTGGTCAAACACTGTCAGCAAAAAGTTAACCCTTGGATCTGAAATTGCCTCACTAACAGACCGATTATATACACAGAAATGGAAACTGTCTACCTTCAACTCCAGCAAATAAAAAGAGTTGAATTTTAATGTCTCGCATTGTTCTTTCTTGTCACTATTTAGTCAGTAATTGAATGACCATCTGACCTATGATGTGTTAGTCGGAATTTCGTGGAATGACAAAATGATTGGTCCAGAGGAGTCCTCGTTTGGCACCGGCACTGGTCAGTGTAGGCACAAGACAGCTGTACTAAAGAGGGAAGGATGGCGATTAGTACTGCACTAGAGGTATTTGGTCTTCAAAGCTTTGGGGCTGGTTGGTCTTCCCGGTGACTTCGCTCCTCCTCCTCCTCCTCCTCTGTTGAAGGACCAGATGAAGGCAGGGTGGTCTAGTTGGTCCGTGTTGCACCTGTGGTCAGATCTCCGAGGGTTTTGAAGAATTCCTCCATCTCTTGCTGGAGGAGAATGTTTCGATTTTCCGCATCTTGATGTGCCCGCTCCGAGTTCCTGAGTCGGATCTCCAGCATGTGAAACTTCTTCTTCTCCTGGTCGAGCTCCTCCTCCAAACGGTTAACCTGGGACTGGTACCTGGAGCAGGACTCCTCCAACCTCAAACAAGAGAAGAACAGATTATAAATAACACCTGACGTTGATTTAAACTGGTTATTTGAATGTCAAGTGACTCATTCTTACTTGCGAATGCAGGATTCGTAACTAGTCCTCTGTTGCTTCAGCTCCTGCTTGAGTTGGGTCAGCATGCTTGTTAAATCTTCACTTGTTCCTGTGATGTCGTCCTCGTTGCCGCTTGCGCTGTGATCCAAAGTGTTTGTACTGTCCCTCACCTCTGTGGGTCTCTCTGGACCCTGTTCTAATTTCACTGCCTTATCACTTCCGTTTGGCTCAGATAACGGGATCTCAAAGGACGTCCAGATGGAGGGGGTGTCAGCAGGCAGGCTTAGACTGGAGGGGGCGACATTGTCATAGGCAGACATTCTGTGGGACTGGTGGAGGACTCTGTGCGACAGGGGCGTTCGAGAGGAGTCTTCATCGGAGTCTCTCTGTGAGTCTTTAAGTGAAAGAGTTTCTTTAAGGGAGAGAGTTGAATCCTTTAGTGACAGAGAAGAGTCTTTGAGTCTTTCGCCAGATGAGGTGGTGCGCCTGTGTGCTCGGAGGGACGACAAGCCATTCATCAGCCAGTTGCTCCCACCAGCTGATGACACATCCCCTGCCGACCCCCCTATTTTCCCCCTTGGGCCCCCAGGGGCTGCACCGCCCTTGAAGGAACTCCTCCAAGAGGGCAGAGCCTTAGAGTGTTTACTGGGACTAACAGCTACTTCATCTCCACATTGACCTTCAGTTTTGCTATCTGCTTTTCCATCCACTTTGTCTTCTGCCTTGCCTCTGCCTTTCCCTTCACTGTAGCCATCCTCACCTTTCTCTGATGTAACAGGGCTTGAAGCATTCGGTGTACTATCGGTAGGAGGTGTGGAAGACTGGGGTTTTTCTGTAGGGGTTTTGGATCTTGTGCCTGAGGACGGTGTGGGTTCTGCGTCTTCTTGTGAAAGCCATTCCACTTTGAACCGTTGGATCGGGGGAATCTTATTCCCAGGTTCTGGCTCCTCACGTTGGTAGAGTCGGGAGTGTTCGCTGATAAGAACAGTCATCAGGTACTGCACCTGTGAACTTCCTGTGTAGAAGCACAAACACACAAACTCATAAATATACAAATACATGACAGAGGATGGAAATTTACATGTTTTGGATGTACATATTGATTTAAAAACAAGTTTTTGTCAAAAATTTGCAACCCTCCATCATGGTAACTGGATCTTCCACTCTAGGCCGTAGGATGTTGGGTCCAAACACAGTGGCCAGGTTCTGAACACTCATCTTATTTTCATTCGACTCAGACTGAACCTCGTCCAGAAACCTGAGCAGGCAGAAACAAAGCAAAATGTATTTATCTGGTGAAATGTTTCATTCAAAACACTGAAAGGCAGAGCTGTGCCATGGTTGTCACTGGTGCGTGGGCACAGCTGGTGATATTTATATAGATGCAGAAGGCAGAGGAAGATATTAAATTATGCACAGTCACAGTTGCCGACGTCGCTTCCCGAGATGACGGGGATGTGGGTGTAGCGAACGTTATTTCTCTGGTTTGACAGACTGACGAATCTTTTGTGATGAAGCGAAATGACTGTGAAAACAGCAACAACGAAACCAGGCACAGTCACACTTGGAACACAAACAAGACACGGTCCACTTACTTGCAGATGTATTTAAGGAGGTTGTAGTTAACCTGAGGAAGGGATTTCACCTGTTTGCCTAGCTCTATGATACCCTTAAAACAAAAAAGAAGAAGACATGTTTATTGTCAAGACCGTAGTTTAAAATTTCTATATACACTGATCAGCCACAACATTATGACCACTGACTCCAAATTCACTAGACCCCAAACTGATAAAGCCTGATCCACAGAGGCCCCTCCCCTCAACCCATAGGACCCAAAGACCCCCACTAACATTATGTTACCAGACACCACAGGACACCCTCAGAAGACCCATGTACATTCTCTGATGAGCCCAAACTGTTTTTGAGGCACAACTGAGACCTACACAATATTAGGAAGGTGGTCATAATGGTATGCCTGATCAGTGTAAGGTCTTAATCATTTATTTACCACTTCTTTATCCTTGGTAAGAAGCTGGGCACAAGACAGAAACTGTGTGTATTTGGAGAATGGTATCATAGGCTCCGGTAGCTCTCGTATGTACAGCTTTAACAGTGATGCCACTGTGTGGACGTCTGTGGAACTGTAAGAGAAAGGAAGCGCACGTTATAGAACACCAGCCCTCACATACCTTGACTTGGCATGCAGCTGTAGATAAAATGCCCCCATAATGCTGCCTCACCTGTCAAACACTGGCTTCTCGCCACGGTCAAAGGCATCCTGCAGCTCTCGAACATGATTGGTCTGGCCGGGGGCCCTGAAGAGGCCCTCCTCCTTGAGTCCATGCTCACGTATGAAGCACACACACTGTTCGACCAGCACAGGGACCGGTCGCTGAGGACCATACTGGGCCTCATACAACATGGTCTCCTCTAGGTGCTGCCCAAAGACACCTGCAGCCGTATAACACAGAAAATTATATGACATTTCTTATGTGTAGGAGGAATAAGTCTTCTCAATAAATAGGAATCTTACCTCCACCAAGTGGAGCCCATATAGCTCTACGTATGGCTCTGACCCATTCTTCCATGTCACTCTGAGAACTGGCCATGAGCAGGACTGATTCATGGCTTGTACCAGTTCTATCCTTTTCTCCAGCACCCCCTGAAAGTACAGTCATGTTTCAATACTTTCTGATTACTTCGACCGGATCAATATAGAAAAATGACTTGCATGTCTCAAAACCACTGAGTTTAAAATATATGCACATCAAATACCACTTCTTCAAAGTACTTTGCAGAAGTATTATCAGAATAACTGTATCATCTTTAAACAAGGAAGCTCTACCCATTAGAAATATCAGTATCAGTATTTTCGATAACCTTATTAGCTTGAGCACCCCTGTGAAGTACAAAGACTCAGCCATGCAGCTCTGCCTTTCCTTCCTCTAGGTACCCACAGCTTGATAACACCCGGTTTGACATTTTGGTCTGACATTTGGTTTATTTCAGCACGGCTTTGATAACACTGTGAAATTCACTCCCTTCATTTGACTTTGTAATCATTTGCTTTTGAAGAGGTGGGAGAAGGGCTCAATTTCAGCTTTAAAGGGATACGAATTCAGCAATGAAAGGAATCTAATGTTATTCCATTTTCAACTAATGCAAATTAAAAAAATAAAATAAAATTTTTTTGCCATGTTCCTTGCATTATAGGCTACATATCAGTACCTGCATTCATCACTGAATCCTGCACTGTGGTGCATAGACTGTTGTGTGAGAGAGAAACGACCCAGAAAGAGCACGGCTCCCTGGGGACACCAGCAACTGCACCATGCCTTTCACTCTGTCTTTTTTCTCTTTCTGTCCAGGACATTTTCCACCTTGCCTTTTCGCACAGTTGTTTCTATAACAAACTTCATCTTCAAAGTGACACTAGACTGAGGGACTCTGTCTCACATATAAAAAGAAAGCAGAATACTTGCATATCTCATTCCAATCATATATGATTGCATTTTACGTGGAAATGGTTCAGGTGAAAAAACACACTATTATGCAAATGATTGAGGGCTTTGTTTTTGGGATTTCTATCCATCAAGCAATATCACAAAGGGGCACTCTGATAATACCAAATTCATGCAAGAGCCAGGCACCATTACCACACGTTTAAAGTAGGCACCTACAAATCTATACAGTACTAAAGAATCCAAAATAATCACTTAAATTATATATATTTACTAAATACATTCATGGTTAAAGATGCAAATTTCCACAGAGGCAGCGCTAACTGTTAAATATGGGGACATGGATCTAATTCTAATTGTGTGTGTGATTTTTTTTCTTCAGAAAACCGAAAGCTAAGACTGTGCGGTAGAACTTTCTATCTTTCTTCTTGTGCTGTTCATTCTCCCCACAGATCATAATCATGTCGGCCTAATGCTATCAACAGCAGAAATAAAGGAAGTTATAGTTGACCTCTCAGATGCCTGGTTCTGTTTTGCTTATTTCTTTCATGTTTCACGGCCTGAAACATAGATCTAACCGCTGATTTCATCGCTTCTGATTCTGAGTCAGTTTTCACAGAGGTCATGACCTGCTGCATTTAGATTGTGACCAGAATATGAAGCAACATTGGGAAATATGAATAGTTCGACTTCCTTTTGCAAGTAAGCATGATCATTCATTTAAATCTGAGGTGATTCCAGTCTTATTTATTTATTTATTTATTTTGGCACTCTGTACTGAACAGATTGTCCAGTGGCTTACCTACTTACTTACATGGCTTACTTACTTACTCGCATCCTTTCACGACAGAGTTGTCACCGTGCCAACTCACCTGGAACAATTTCAAAAAGGTGGCGACCAGGCTCGTCCTGATTGGCAGGCACCTCATTGACCTGGCAACCTTGGAGAGGAATACACCCCTGCAGGAGAAGGGAGAGGCGGCGTGAGGCGGCGGACAAACGCACAGACAGGCAGCGAGTTCGGATTTGGACGTGTAATGCATGTAAATCGTTGTAGACTTCTGAGTACGCTGGGCATTTGTCCAAACAGAGGGAGGCAATGATGATGGAGGGAGGGATGACTCAGGGAAACATCTCTTCATCTACTTATCCCCCTGGTGCTCGCTTGTGTACCGCACTCGCATTTCTGATTCTTCCAGCACAGAGAGGGTGAAAGGTCAACTACTAAGTGCTTACAGCAGAACCACAGGGCGGCTAGTTACCACATTATCAGTGTGTGTGTCAGGGCAATAACAGCACACTACAGCTTTAATGGCGAGTGTGGGTATGTCTTAATGGATGGTGATTTTTGTTATGAAGGAAAAGTGGATATACAGTACATCCAGCCATAGTCTGACACCAAAAATAGGATTTTTTTTTTGAGAGACTGAAAAAGTTATTTTCAGAGCCGGAGAACATTTGACTAATTAATTCATGAAGCTTAATTATGTATAAGGCTTTGCACCAGAATTAACCCAGACACACGGCAGTGAGACCTTCCAACAGGTGACATCAGCTAATCACCCTGTGCATGTGTGTTATTTTGAGACACCTGTGCCTTGCTCTCATCCTGGTCCTTGTAGAAATACAGAGCCTCGGTCCTCAGGACAAACCAACGCAGCTGCCAGTTCTTCATGATGCTCCGCTGTCTCTTCAGCCAGCCGGCCTTCAGCGCTTTCTCCTGATCCAGAGGAGAACATGGCCTGGAGAGCCGCGACAGCTCCCCGAGCACCATGCTTTTGGATCGCGCTGCAAGGACACACACATTGAGATCAAGTGAGAAAAAAGGGGCGTGGCAAGGAGTTACACATGGACAGGAGGATACATGTCATTATGGGAATCTCTTCCTTTGCTGTTTTGCTGTTAGTATACAAATTAACCAGAGGACAATCCACAATCGTTATTTGCAGAAGCCTCCCTCGGGCACAGCTGAGCTCACAGAGCTTGACAGACCATGCATCCAGATTCCCTCTTAAATCAATCCACCAAGGCAAGGCCTCCATTTTGCAGCAGAGACACCCTGCTTTTAGATGAAATCCATCCATCTCTCCCAGGGCATTTTCTTATATGTTTCAGATATTAACACCACACATATTATTTCCAATTTCGTGTCACTGTGCAGAGAGGTGCTTTGCTTCAGATCAGGCTATGCTTTACCTGCGACAGGCTGATTATAAGTATGGATTATACGTTAGCATGTGTATGGCAAAGGTATAGAGCAAAAACAGCGACAGTGGTCCCTGGGGAATCAAGGAGAGAGAGAAACGGGAGGGAGGTAAACAGAGAGAAAGGGAGAGCGAGGGAGAAGAGAGAAATCAATGGTGTCTTTTTTTCTGTTAATTGCGTCTTGCTTTCTGCTGAGGACAGCAGGGAAGGTATCTGTAAGAGGCTGGCTGGACTGAAATCTCTGTTTCAGTTTCTCTCTCCTGTTTCCTCTCTCTCTCACTCTCACTTATCAGCTCTGTGTCTGGACTCTTCATTTTATTTCTCTCCTTTCTGGATGTCCTTCCTTTGCAGAGTCATGATTGCTGGGAAGGGAGAGGACTACTGTAGAGTGAAGCAGCCATTAACAATACTGTACACTGACGGCAGACGCAGGCCGAGCTGGATCCATAAATAAAAACTGACGTCTTTGTACATCCTTACAAAAGAAAAAGAAAACCTCAAGGAGGAACTGTTCCTTTTTTTTCTTTTTTTGACCTACTGCCAGCGAAGAACTATTAGTGTACAAGGGTAAAATCTTATCGGTACATAATGCTGCTCAAAGTGCATGTCCATTAGGAACATGATGGACAAGAACATTTATGTTACTAATGAGCTGTCTTACGAGCTTACTGGTAATTATCAGTAAGGGGAAGAAATATTCAGATCCTTCACTTAAGTTAAAGTAGACAGATCACAATAGATAAAATATTAAATTATGTAAAACTTTTGCATTCATTTGAACTATGCTACATACTTTGGAGTAATTTTATATAACCGTGCATGGTATTTTATGAACAGATCATATGCTTTTGATATAAGAAATCTTCATCTGTAAATAAAAGAAATAAATGGTGGCGTAACAGTATTACCTGTGTCTGAAATACTGTATGCACTTTATTATTGTTATTTGAGTAAATGTGCTTTGCTGCACCGCTGGATCATTAAAGTAAAACTTCATATTGTGTCTGAAAACACTGTTACATTATATTGTGAATGCATTAATTATGCATTACTGTCGCATTTTGCTGTTAGGTTTGGTTGCAGTCGAGCAGATTTAAATGATTCACCGTTGGATAGTTTAGTCTATCAGGATGCATCACATTTGAAGCTAATCAACTTAACTTATCGATACATAATCTAAAATTACCACGACTGTCCCATCGAAGTTGAGTATAAAGTGTAAATTAAAGGGTTTCCCTCTGAAATGCAGTGATGCAAAACATGTTAACCAGCATAAAATGGAAACACTTCTATGCTGTATTTGAATAAATGCACCAAGGAAATAACTTTTGGTGTAATTTCAACACATAATTGATTCATTATTAACATAAAAATGAGACCGAAGTACTATTTTTTATTGATTTTCATAACTGACGACCTGTCCAGGGCCCCCCCCCCGCGACTCTTCACAGGACAAGCAGTTACAGAAGATGAATGAATGAATGAATGAATGAATTATAATTAACATAGAGCTGTATAGTTTGCACAAGGTCTCATCAATGAAATGTTGAAGAAACAACAAAATTATGTCTTTCTAGTGATTTTGCTATTTGCTATTTCATACGTTGTTGGCTACTGTTGTCCCAATAACATCTCTCTGTACAACTCCTTCACTGCTTAGGATTCAGACATGATATCTTCTGAGCTCCATCTCCGTGATGCTGCTTGAATGATGTTGCATAAAAGGGTCAGAGGAGAGCAGAGCTGGGAATCTAATCAAAGGAGAATACCATTACAGCAAATGAGAGATGGCAAGCGCACAAGACGTGGCAAGCACACCGAAGTGGATACCGCACTCTCCAACTGTGTCCGTGAAGGAGAAAGAAGAGGCACTTCTCCTTCCCATCATCTTTTATGATCTTGTTTTTACGGCTGTTCTAGGATAAGTCAGCAACTGCCAGGGGAGAAATGAAGCAACATCGTTGCCTGAAGACATAAAAATGTAAGCCTTCTTGAAGAAGGCGTGAGCCAGTATTTTGGTCTGTTATTGCCATTTTCATTCAGTGTGAAATTAAGCTCAGCTGTATTGGCTGTCGGCTTGGACATACCACTTAAACACTAATTATCAGTTTTCCTTAAATAAAGTGGCAAAAACTCCCCAACCAACCTTAAACAGCGGGAGTCAGTTACCGAGAAACCACCTGCTACAAAAGAGCACAGCAAGTATTTATACTCTGCATCATAGTAACCTCAATGGAAAGTGCTATTCTTGTGATTTACAGCTTCCATATTCATCTTCGCGTAGTCATGTGAGAGGCATGAAATACACGGTATCCCAAATTCAGCAGTCAGAAAAGGATTTTACCCTGCATTAGGGGAACTATGTTTGACAGTCAGCTGTTGCGATACGGGAGTAGGGAGTCAGGCGTTCCTCCCCGGCTAGAATCTGCCACCTGCCAGACCCACAACCAAATAGCTGGGGTTAAACCTTGAGCAAACACAGACGGAGTCATGTGTTCAGGTGTGAACATGTCAGGATGCAGAGTATCACAGGAGGGGGAGTCATCTTTCCGGCAGCCATGTTTACTACAACCCACAGCATCAAACCAGTCTTCTAGGAACGAGGATGGTTGATCACTTCAGGGTGAAATGACGGATTACATCATCCTGTAGTAGAGCCGTTTAACTGTCACCAGACACAGAAGCTAAAGGCTCAGTACTTCAGATCATTCAGGATAACTCAGAGAACCGCTGGTCACTAGGACACAGAATGACACCGGTGTGCCGATTTTACTCTAGCATGGCACTGTCACACCTCTCTTAATGTCAGTGAAAGCACTGGCAGCACTATTGATGACACACTATGACAAAGACGAGCAGACAGATGGAGCTCTGCAGAGACAGTGAGGAAAAGAAAGAGGCTGCTAGGGAAGACAGAAAAGAGAAATGAAGCACACAGGGGAAAGAAGGGGAGGAGGGACTGTGCTTACCCCGGCGTGCCTGTTTTATCTTGGGGCTCAGCATGGTTACCGTTGCTGTGCTGCTCCCTCTCACAGAGACATGACTGCATCCCTCTGTTTTAACACACTATCCCTCACACACACACACACACACACACACACACACACTCTCATCGCCGGCTTGCTGTTGCCTCGCCCTGCTACTCCTCATCCTCTTCGAGCATCTCTCTCCCTTGCTCACACTCTTGCACTTGGAGTCGGTCTGCTTTCACACTCACACACACACGCGCGCATACACACACTTACAGGCACTTAAGCACACACTCTCCTCTTCCTGCCCCCTTTCCTTTCGTCTGACTCCCCCTCTCTGTCCCACTGGCCCGGCGTGCTGTTGTTCTCACATACCTAGAGCCCTGCCCACTCTCACTCTCTCTCTCTCTCTGTCCCTCTGCCTTCTGCCGCACACTCTCAGTATCAATTTCTCACTGTCTATAAATATGTCTGGCTGTGTGTCCTCTAGTTTATAGCTCATTTCTTTATATCACTGTTCCCGCAGTCTTCACAATCCCTCCGGCCGCTCATGGAGATTTGATTATGGTCTCATCTGTACCTGAGGTACAACCTCAGATCAATACATTGGCTCTAACTGACACCATTCTCACCACTATGGACAGGGCATTATACTGTATACCTACAGAGAAATCAAATATTTAATATTTAGTGGTGGAAAGTGGAAAAAAAATAAAGTTAGTCTTAATTTATTTATGTGCTAATCAATAACAAAATAATGTTTGGGCACACTTTTATGTGTAATTCGTCAATCATCACAAGGGACTGTCAGCTGATGACGTTAAGTCCCCAAAGAAACAGACTGAGGATCTGAAAATGAAGCTAAATGATGCTCACAGACCAGGTGGAGGCTATAAAAAGACATCAAAACACTTTCAGTTTTCAATTTACAACTCATGGAATAACTGTTAAGGGGAAGTCAAGACCAGATCTGAAAGAATATAAATCCCTTTAGACACAACTCTCTGTTCGGCAGAAAAGCCAAACCGTCATTACCTGCCACAGTGGGAGTGGCAGGGAATTGTTCCAACAGTGCGGCACATAATGCTTTGCTGTGTTTTATACTGTAGAAGCAGTAATAGTTCATGAAATACACACCTTGAGCATGGGGTTGCAAATATTTTCTTCGGAGTATGCGGAAACAGGACATTAATCCAAAACAGACTTTAAACCTCACAAGGAACTACCTCAGTCTTTTGGAATGACCCCCCACGATCACTTGTGAACATCACTGACAAGATATGGCAGAGCCCGAACATGCTGTGACTGACAATAGGGTAAATATGTCAGAATTTAAACTGACTAGCGAGCAAGAGAGAGAGAGAAAATTATTAAATCAAGTGTAGAAAGTTTTTTAGGTTGCTGCTGAAAACATTTGAAACATTTGTGATACTCACCACAGGGGTGTTAGTGGAGTACTGAATGATTTGGGTCCCTAATGTTTGCACGTGTAACAATTACAATTTTTTTTGTCCCATTTCAAGTTCATGAAATCAAAATAAGCACAACATGAACATTTGAAGAGACTCACTTTTAAAATCTGCTGCAAGGTTGTTGTTTTGCTGTTGTTATTTCCACAAAATATGTAATTTGCCCAGGGGTGCTTGAACGTTTGCTTCCAATTGTAAAATCCATTGCAGATGTATGTTTGGGAGGACAGTCCGACAAAACTTGAACTCCACTCATATTTGGTATCCTGAATCATTTCAGGGTAAGAGTTATAGTCTGAGCGCGAATGCCACACTGCTCAGTCACTGTAATGTGTCTGTTTAAAGCCACAACACTCAAGGGTGTGCTGTTCTCGTTCCTAGTCAGTCTGGTTGTAGTGGATGTGATAAAGCAGACACATGCTGTAGCTCAAGAGGCTGGAGAGACAGGAGACACTATTGCAGGGAAGAGCTGTTTGAGTTTTCTCAGCTCACATATAATAATCACGTGATAGCAAATGGTAGAAACTGCACACTTCCTGAAAAAGAAGCCATTTTGGAGTACCATATTTTTGTCAATGTGATTATTATAGATACACAGAAACAGCTCATACGAAGAAATACTGTAGAATACATGTGGAAGCATTGATACCAGTACCAGATGGTCCAATACATTAGACATGTCATAGGCTCTTGTCACCTCGCCTCTTTAGTCGAGAAACACAGCATGTGTACTGCAGAGACAGCATCGGTGTAAACACCAACAGCAACACTCATCAAGCTATTTTCTGTGATGATGTGCTTCAGACGTGGGACAGTTGTGATCACGTTGTGCTCCGGGACAACTTCAGACACACCATCAAGACACGATGAGTGATTCTGGACGCCTGCCGTGTGTCGCTCACGCCCTCCAGCTGGGTCTTTTGGACCAGAGAAGCGGATCTGCAGATGTTGCAGATGTGGTGGCAGTCAGGCGTAAAATGATGAGACATTTTAAACATTCCACCGCAGCCTACACACGCCTAGAAGACGCACTGCATGCTGCAGTTTTTCACTGAGCAGAAGTGTTGTTCTGAGAATATTTGGGTCAGAGCAATGACCATCTATCTCACTGCTCACCGGTGGACGCTCCCTTTGAGGAATTAACCAGCAGAGAGAGCTCCAGAGATACTCTGGCATCAGATGTGATTGTTGCTGTGAAGGTGCTTCAAACATTTCAGAGCCATTTAAAACTGTGAACTTAACTGCAGCTGTCAACAAAATGCTTCACTGACACAGAAAAATTCACTCCACTGCACTGCAGCTGTACTCTAGTGATTGAAGGCAATACAGTCATCCACTCTGTCTCTTCTAATGTTATCTTCTTAGATTCCTTTTTTTCCCCAACATCATCACAGCTACAGAGGCCAAACAGATGGCGACACTGGAGTCGCCAAAGGCAGACAGGAGGATCTGATGGAAACACCTTTCAAACGGCTATGCAAAATATGCACCAGCAGTTTGGACATTGTGCTCGCTGAAATAGCAGATAAGCGTGCGTTTGCTTTGCTGAGCAGCCACCAGTGAGTAATGCCAGTCAATCAGAGACACGCCTCGAAAGACCACAGCTTCTCAAAGGGACAAACCTATGGACTACTCGGGGATTAACAAAGGGAAAATTCCCCCTCTCACCCAAATGTCACGCACAGATACCCCTCAGCATCATCACACAGCAGAGTGGAAAGTGAAAGAGTGTTTAGCTCAGCGGCGCCACAAGCAAAGCTGATCATGCAGAGAAGCTTCTTTTCATCATAAACAACTTGTTCCCAACTCATCAGAAAAGGGCTTAGTCCTCACAAATCGCAACACGTGTCCATTTCAGCTGTTCTGCTTCTGTTTGTGTGTTATGTAGTCTTGAAATCTACAAAAAGATTACTGGTTACATTTAAATAAGATGAAGAAAATACAAAATATGAACAATGATTCAACAGTATCATGTTGTGTTTCATTATGCTAAAATCAGAAAGCAAGAAACTTCTGATTTAAAGATTAAAAACTTTATTTTTAGGTCAAGTATTCAGCTACTTGCACTGGGTCTGACACACAGTGATTTCAGTGCGTCCCTACTGTAGACCCATAAGCCCAGCTCAATAATAAGCGACACAATAAATAATCACCTTGCTTTACATATGGCTGATATATACGACCTCAACTAGAAAACAAATTAAATCTGAGCTTTACCTGTAAATTCCTTTGGATTGTCACTGATCTGAGGAGTCCTGGATGGTTTCATGATACTCAACACGGTGTCCTTCTCCACTGGGGCCATCTCTAGAGCCACAACATACACACAGAGGCACATTCGGGGTCTAAACAACTACAATACTGAATAGACAATCGTCAGTAAACTAATCCAATGACATTCGCATACCCACAGAGAAGGGACTGCTATAGTTGCCATCATAAACACCAATGACAAATGCCTGAGGAATTCTGATCTGAACAGACTCTCACACAAAGAAGGAAATGGAGACAGTCATGCGAGTATTACTTGCCATGTCATCTCGTATGGGCAGACCAGACGACTCTCGGGCTGGAGCCAGACTCCCTGCGCAGCTCAAGCAAGCACCGCACAGTCCTAAGCCACTTCTCTGATAGGTACTGATTCAGAGAGAAATAAAACCCAGCTGTGGGAAGCTTTCCTGCCACTCTCCTCCTCTGAATTTTAAGTCTGTCTCTCACTCAGGAAGTGAGCTGTCTTGATGGAGAAGTGAAAACTGCTGACTTCAGCGTCAAAAAAAAATATTATGAGTTTCTCCTTTAGAAGTTAATGCTGTACATTTATCTTGCTTACTAAAGTGCAAAACCCAGTCAGTTAGTGCTTTGCCCGTGTAAATCAAGAGGGAGGGTCACAAGCTTTGACTCTGCAAAGTCCAAAGTTTCTTTGCATCGACATAAAACGGAAGAAATGGAATGTATTTCTTTATTAAACTTCTTTTTCTACAAGTTAAAAACAATATGGCACAAACAAGGTATCATCTTTGAAATAAAAAGGTGTCACCATTGATAAAATACTGTACATTAATAAAATATATTGGGATATCGACAGGTGACAGCCAGTTAAATACAATGATTCAAGGACAGAGAAATACAGTGAAAGCACTCAGTTCCACAGGCTTAGATGTGCTCAACTTAACCACTTCATATGCACAACAAGCAGTAGACGGCAACTGATATCACATGACGTAGGCGCTCACACAATCCAGGCCCACCAGCCTCTGAGGGGTGTGGGATACATCATCTATAATCTGGAAATATGGTCCCGAGGGACACGTAGGAAATGAGTGTGCGTAATTGAAGGCATGAAAAGAACATGTCCCATTAGCGAGAGCAGAGGAAGTGTCATGGCACAGATGACTGGGAGCAGGTTGGCGAGGCAACGACATTACGCTAGGAACTGAATTTTTCAGTGCCCGTCTTTGTTAACCATTAACACTAGCTAATCACAGGACGTGATCCTTGGTCTACTGTGTGATTTACACCATGACAAACATTTTATTTAAGGATAAGACTCACATTAAAAAAAGTATATTGATGTGGAATAAAAACAAAAACAAAAAAAACAAGTGTATGTTATCAGAGGTGCTCCCTGATAACAGTTTCAGATATATCCAGTATTTCACATTAAAGTATGTAAACAAACAATTAAAGCACAGTTTTTTAAAAGTATTCTCTCTAAAACTATGTGAACATTTAGACTCTTAGTGATAGTTATCCTGCAAACCACTTTGTGGACAAATCTGCCATCATGGACAACGAATAATCTACTCTAAAACCTATTTAATATTAAAATATACTATTAATATATAGCAGAATTTTACATTCAAGTGCAAGATGTCTTGTGGCATTTAAGATTAACTGAATCTTAAGAGGACATTATCACAAAATTCACTGAAGCACACCAAGGACTCTGTAAACTGAGAATGTGAGTGACGGGACACACTGACAGTTTTAAATGTCTATGGCAGTTTTATCCTCTCGTGTTTGTCCGCTGCCCACCCGCCTTCGGCCCTCCAGCAGAAACGACAGCACCGTAGCCCATCGCTGTCCCAGTGACCTCTGTCGCGCCGTGTTTTCACACTGTCTGAAGTAGGTGGTGGTTCCCGTGGCGACGGCATCGAACTGCTCAATCAGAAGCCACACCTCCCAAAAGAGCGTCATTGCGTTCATGACCATTAGGGCCACAACCCAGAACTCCTCCCCGACCAACGTGAGCCACGACGACAGGCTGCGACTGCCGGCGGGCATCTTGCTGTACAGGTAAGTTGTTGCTATGGCAATGAAGAGAAGGTGGGCAATCGCCATGGAGAGGATGAAGAAGAGGAAAAGGCGGTGGTTACTTCGGCCAACGCACCGGTTGAGGAAAAGGCAGTGATGGTCGTAGTCTTCAATGCACACGTCGCACAGCTTGCAGTGTTTAGTGTAGTCAGGCTGAAACAACTATGAGGAAAACAAAGACAGTGTGGGACAGAGAGCAACATACTAGGACAAGGTTTTCCCAACAATTTGTGTAAAGCATACAATCATCTGGAAAATGTGCAACCTTCTTTTAAATGTTGCTTTCATTATGGGTCTTACAATAAATATTTAATCTTTATTATTTGACATAGAGTACAAGGCTGCTGTGAGAACTTTGATCTAAGCCGGGTTATATGTAGACATTTGTGGCTGTGTGTACATTTCTAGATCTAAACAGGAAGTCTGAAGCATATGGGCATATATATAAAGCACTGTGACTCTCTTAACCGTGACAGCTATGAATGTATTACCTCACAGTATGGACAGAACCTGTGAGGGCTCTGGTTGTTCTCCACCAGGTCAGCGATACAGCAGAATCGAGGATCTGCATCTGCTTTGTCCAGTGCCCCAGGGTCCTGAGTCAGAACCTTACAGAAAAGGCCGAACAGTATGGAGAAGTGGAACACGGCCACCTGGGCCAGAGCACTGGTTGGCCACACACGTTCACAAGGTTAAGGACGTACAGAAGTAATTTTAATACAAGAACACCTAGATTACATTTGCCATATGGTAAATCCCTTGCATTTAATCTCGAAAAACAGATAACTGCATTTAATAACAATTTATACTGTACTGATCCCTCACGGGGAGATAATTTTCTTGCATTTGACCCATCCAGCTGCGGCCTCTTATTGTGCAGTGACCAGGGATCAAATTAGGGGTGAGATCCTTCAGTCCCAAGACTGCTTCTCTTACCACGACTCCACAGGTTCCCCCATATGAACAGGCATGAACTGTTAACTGAATGTAAACTGTCGTAGGGCTCATCTCTCAACTTCCACTCCATTCTCAGGTCTTAAGTTACCGCTAGTTGGACATGGTCATCAGAGGATTGCCACTGAGTTCCCAGATGGCTTCCCATTTCATCATAGACTAAAATTTTGGTTAACCTGAGGGTGGCACCATAATATTTGGTCATCAAACACCAGTTAAGGCAATGTAATCTCTCAACCAAAGATTTGTATGTACTTATCTGCGTGTGCCACCGAAATAAGGCCAAATAATCAGGAAATATGTGCAGTAAAAAGACGTTTCCTGTGTTATCTCTCTGTTAAGGATATTAGGCATTATTCTTCCATAGAAGCAGAGCAGGGAATGGAACATACCAGCCAGAAGAGTTCCCAGATAGATCGGGTTAGGCAACCTAGAAATAAGACAGATGCTTTTTCAAGAGAAGTTTATAACAAACAGATAAATTACTGATAGACTGTACTCCACTTGGTGTCAAACCTTTGGTATGTGGTCATGCGGTGGTACTGTGTGAAAATGCTTCTGGCCAGCCAGGGGAAGAGCAAACCACAGATTAGCCCCCCATAGCCTCCCAACATGGCTGCTATCAGCAGGATGGCCGCTCCACTCAGAGTTGGAAAAAACAGTGTCCAGTAGTATAAAACTGATGACAGGCAACACAAACGCACCAACGCGCATGAGAACATTTTATCAGCATCACTGTTCATTAGCATGTATCACTATGCTTGCTTTTATTACTAAATGGATGGTGAAAACAACAGAGCAGTATTTACCATGAGACTCTCTGGGCTTGTGGTGTATTGGCTCATTAATGTACCGACTCAGTAGTTTGGTGAGTTGCTGATGTCTTGAAAAAAATACAGCAAAGTATTAATCAGCATCATAATCCCAAGAGAAAAAAAATCCGGAAAAGCAAACATACTAGATATTTTAAAGGCATGTTACAATCCCAAGCAGTCGCCTGATAGTCAGTGCTTTTCCAGATAATCCTGGAGCACATTCAGCAGATTCACCTGAACGTTTTCCCCTGCTTGCTGAGATCCAGAGGAGTGAGGCCGCTGTGATTTTTCTGATGGAGCATCCTGCATCCTGCTCTCTGCAGCAGTGTCCAGCACACCTCCACTCCACCCCTCTCTGCTGCAACGTGAAGTGCTGTCGCTCCCTGCTGGTCAACTGCGTCCACGGCACACCTCTGTAACACAAGCTGCAGGGTGAGGGGCACAGCAGCTGAAACATCTCACACATCCCGTAAAAGATGCATCGGCCATTGTTTCACATAGCATCTTGAAATTAAGTTGATCTTTTTGCATGTGCAAGAAAAGATCCGGACTTTACTTTGTAAATTCTTGGGTTGTTGACCAGAGAACATCTTTTTGCTGTGATGTGTACACTACAGTGAACTATAGTCGTATGCGAATGATTACTGGGAATGAGACTTAATCATACAGTGATTGTCTGGGTTTGAGAAACAACACAATGTCAACTTACAGTTGAGTAAAGTGTTGAATCCCATTCAATGGTGCAACATTAGCTAGCCTTCCAAATATATTTACTGAGCTAAAGCCTGTGATTGAGTGACCTAGCAAAGACATTACCATACCTGCTCTCTGAGCAAATATCGGACCACCTCTGTGTTTCCCGTGGATGCGGCCAGGTGAAGGGGTGTCACCTGGTACATGTCTGTGTCCGAGAACCGGAACATTCCTGTTTCCCACAGATAGTGCACTGCAACACTGGGGAAGATAACCAAGAGTTAGTTCATGCACAAAGTGTGTGACAACTAAGTTTGTGGTGTGATGTTTCCTCTACTTACATGCTGCCTCCAGTAACTGCATGATGCAGTGATGTCTTTCCTTGCAGATCTATGAGGCGCAAATCAGCTCCATACTGCATCATTTGATGTATGATGTAGATGTTCCCTTGCCTGATGTGAGTACAAACTGTTATTAGTCAGAATCAAGAAGAGAACAAAACTCATACCGTTGGCATCACGCTATCACTTCAAGAGTCCAGGCGTGACCTAAATATGCAACTACCTGCAGGCAAAATGAAAGGCTGTCTGTCCCGCATCACATGTCATGTTGGGATCAGCTCCAGAGCTAAGGAAAAGGTCGACCAGGGCGCGGTTACCGTGGAGGGCAGCGTAGTGGAGTGGGGTGAAACCACCCCAGCCTGGATGAAGGCAAAACACATGCACATCACAGTCAGGTTTGAAGATGCTGACCCTCAAACTCATTTGCAGTTACACTAACAACATAACCCTGACACAAATGCACAGTCTGTAAGCCTGTTGATCGCTAAAAGCTGCTGGAGTTGCAGGTTGGGCTTCGATCTGCACAATGTGACTTTGTGTCCGTGTTGTCACTGGATCTGTCCACCTCTCCATCACAGGATCTGAGCCAGAGCATCTCACACAGGAGCTGCAGCAGGGTCAGGTAACCCCCTTGGCATTGTGACAAAATCAGACATGATATCAGAAGACTCTGGAGAATATTCAGGTTCATAAAACATATGTTAAATTTAGCCAGACTATATGATTGTTCTAAATACACTTATGTGACATGCGTATAAAAGGATCGTCCTCTTTAAAAAAAAAAAAAAGAAAAAAGAAAAGCCTTGTTTGCAGCTCTCTTATTGATTAAAAAAAAATAAAAAATCAGGAAATACCGTCAGGCCAAGTATTGCTGACAGGAACGAAGAACGAAGCTGTGGCCTCTATAAATAAAAGACAAACACGGAATATACAGTTGCATCTTTGAAGTCTTACCTTTTTGCTTGAGGATCGATCGATCATTCTGAACAAAGTGTATGCACTGCTCAATATTTCCTCTCTGTATACAGTCAAATATGTCTCCACCGCTAACGGAGCACACAGGCATCGGATGCATTATGGTGTGTGTGTGCACGGAGGCGGCCTTCTACTATTTCCAGTCGTGAGAAAAACTGCAACGGAAACAGAATCAGCCGCTCGGACGAGTCGCTACAACATCACAATGTAAACTGAGGAGGGAGATCATCTTTCGCCGCTAAGTAAAGGGGACCCTTCATTGTGCTAAACCGATTGAGGCAGGCCACGCCCGGAACGCCTCATTGGTTGGATGTGGTCAGGTGGAGTGTGATGTCATCGCGTCAGCTAAACACGTGGTCAGTATAAACTCAACAGCGTCATAGTCAGGCTAGTGAATGCAGTGAGGTAAACACGGTTTCATTCTAAAAGAGGTATTTGAAATGTAGACACCGAATAGACAAGAAATGTTTGAAACTAACTGTCATGTATTGCAATAATTTGTCTTCCCTTGTAGAACTGACAATGTATAATTTAGCAGTGCGGTGTACTATAATAATATAATATAATATATTGAGACTTTGACCTGCAGAGTATTCACACATGACATGCGTTTGGGACACGACCTGAAATGAGAGTCCAGTTGTGGAAACTCGGAGGGGAACTGTAACCATTGCGCGTGTTGTCAACTCCAAAAGGTTAGTTTACGGAAACAATGTGAGTCAAAGCTGTGTCGAAATACTTAATGCGCCATATGGAGCTCCTGAATGAGGAAATAGTGCCGCTATTTTCAGTCGCTGATGACTATCGGAGGTGTAAACGTGATATTTGTTTAGTTTTGTTGGCTTAACCTAACTCTGCGGACTGCATTCACTGTTTTTATGTTAAATTATTCTTAATTAGTCATATTAAAATGATTTTTAGCGTCTAAACAAGCCATGCAACTGAGAAACACGACACTAATGGTGGCGGCATCATTAAATCAGCTGCTTTCCAATTCTTTTCAATGAAAAATCTATGCTAGTTACTATACTCATCAATTCTCTGTAATATCTGGCTGCTATTTTTATATTTCTCACAAGATGGCGCCGTTTAGCTATATTAACTCTGCTTGTATTTTAGTCTTTATGACACCAACATGACACAATTTCTAAATGTATCTGCTAAACTGATTGGTCCTTTGTTATCACGTCTTACAGTAAATATGTCAGTATGTTTTCTGATGCCGGTAAAGTCTTAATCCTTTTTTAATGGTCATTTTCTCTCCAAGATTGTGGGTTAGTCTCTCTCTTTGTGGGTTAGATTACAATTTACTCACCTTTTTGTTTAGTTCTGCCTGCTTGTGTTGCATATTATCTACGCAAATCAATTGTTTAAACAAGTCTGTCATTCCAGTTCTTATCAGCAGACAGTGTAATGAGTTTGTAATTGTTCCACCACCGTGTCAAAGCCCTCTGTTTGTCTGTGTCAACCTGTAGTTACATGTGTTTGTGGATTTCTGTGGCAGGATCATGGACTCCTGTCACTGTGATTCATGTCATCGCAGTGTGATGAGACGTGTCTAAAAAAAGAAAAGGGTTTCTTCTTTGAGCTGCTGTGGGAGGGCCCCATCCAACCGGCTAAACAGCAGTGTTTCACTTCTGCTTCTCTAAGGAAGTTAGAAAGCACATGATCTGGACCAGCTGATGTGAGTTGCTGTGCTTGTTCAAAGTTCAGTCTGCTTGTTGCAGATTAGTAAGGGGGAGTTGTACAGAAGGGTCTGCACAGTACGCGCCACTCATGTCTTAGCAGGTCTCTGCTTGTCTTTTCCTCCTGGCATGGCCACAGAGGCAGGCCCCTCACTTAGCTGGAATAATACATCACAGATGACCGCATTTTGTTAGAGCCTGGAAACTCCCATATGGCTCTCACAGAAGTGCAGGTAAGAATATGAAGATTTGCCTGTCCTTTCATGAATGTTTTTCTTTTAAAATGTGGGAGAAGTGTTACAGTACCTGGGATAATGTGGCCATTTTTCACTTCGACATACTTGACTGTATGACAGACTGTATGACCGATACAACTCAAAAGTTGTATGTGTTGCTTTCGCAAGTAAAGACCGACTCTTCTGCGCTTGCTGTGAGTTTTACAGAACATTCTCATATGGTACAACATCAAAGTATTGATAATGTTCAATGGAATGCTAGTTTTGGTTTCCCTGTACTTACCACCATAGTTTAATCTAACAGCTCTGGCTTATCAGTTAAGAAGTCTTTCTCTAAATATTTCCCCTGTTGTTTATCCCGAGTGCCTGTCTCTAAAAATAATGTTAATGTAATGAGGGAACAATTCGCTAATCAAACCTCAGTCATTCAATAACATCTGTTTGGCAGCAGGACTCCTCATCTCCACATCTCATTCTCACATGGCATAATCAAACATCAACATCACTAACATCCTGTTGTGACATAGTATTAGGTCTTTATTAGGGTAATGTAGATTTGATTTTGCAAGTACAAACTGATTTGAATTTCTATTGCATATGTGCGCCTTACAAGTTGTCATTTTGGAGTGTCGTTTTCAGTGTTGCCAGTGGTGAATCTGAACCTTTAAAGGTGAATCATATGTTTCCCTCTTTTGAAGCTGGTCTCTTATGTAGCCTGTTAATGAGAATGGCACATGACCGCCAGTGGTCTGTCCTCCTGTCTGGTGATTTCACCACTGCACATAGTGTCTTCAGGGGAGGAGGGGCAAAGAGCAGATTTGGTCTGGGGCAAATTTATCTACAGAAGTGAGACAAATCAAAGAAATGTGATTTAAAAAAATACTGTGAAGATTTTCTAACCTCGTGGCATCTAAAAAAAGAAAAAAAAAATCAGTATCAAGATTTCTTTTTTTTTTATCCTCTTTAGAACCCAACTCTAAAAAATGAGAGGATCAATAAAGAAACTGGAGAGCTGAGTGCTTCAGGGGAGTTATCTGTCTCTGTGGAGTTGAAGACGGAGAAGGTGGAGGGCTCTTGTATGAATCCTCAACTCTCTCAAGTACTCCAAGAACAGCTACGGGAGCTGGGGATTCACACGGTCTCAAGCCCTGACCGCAGAACTGACCATGTTCCTTTAGAGCAGAAAAGGAAACGTCTGGTCAAATTCCTGCCGCTCTACATACAGGTATGGACCCCTGGGACAAGAATATCCCATTGTTAATCCACTCTTTATTTTAAGAACCATGCTGTTTCTTTATAGTTCCTCAACCTTTAATCAGGATGGTTATTTCTTTTCTTATTAAATTAATTTCAGAAATAAATAATAAAAGAAAAAAATCATCGTCTGAAGTATTATTATTGCATAATGTCACAATAATTTTAAGTGGAGCCACAATTCTAAATGATGTGAACTTTGTAAAGATTAAGGAGATGCAGAACTTCTCGCAACTGCAATCACAACTACATGATCTTACTGATCCTAATTTGACCCTGGTGCCGCTATAGGCCTGTGCTGCTAGGGGGACCCCCCCCCCCCCCCCCCCATAATGCATTGATCACACCTTCGCTCCCGTTTCTCTCTTTCACTCTACAAGTTTAACTCTGAAATACAGAAGTGCTTTTGATATCATGCCAATCAGATTAATTATGATTAATTTTAAATTCTCTGTGCCTGAAACATGTCACTTAGGAAGAAATGCCCCATATTCCTGTGTGCACACTTCCAATTCCATCCCTAATATGTGTGTGTGTGTGTGTGTGTGTGTGTGTGTGTGTGTGTGTGTATATCGCACAACTTACTGGACTTATAGCTGCAGAAGTAATCACTCTTTGGCGTGCGCCTCTACAGTATGTGTGCATTTGTGTGGGGGCAGGTAAAAGCCACATGACCAGAGATTTGATCAGAACGCAGGGCCTCACTTAAGAGCAGCGAACTCAGTGAAATGCGATATCCTCTTATGGAACTGAAAAGCGCATGTTGTATGCAGTGGCTTTCATTATTTATAGTGCAGTGCATTAGCAAAAGCGGACATCCAACTACAATATGGTCCTGAAATTAAGCTCTTCACAACAATGCAATGACTAATACAACCCAGACAAAAGTGACATTTAATGGCATGAAGTTCATGTAACATTATCTTTACATGCTTTACATATCTACAGCGAACTAAAATTTCAATGAAGGTTATAATGTTCAGTTTTTGTTGAAACATTAGACACACAGACCATCAGTATAAACATCTGCAGAATTCTAACATCTCATTACATATCTTGTCTTGTCTCATTTCTGATCTCAGGTCTGTGAAGATGGTGGCAGATTGGAAAGTTTGGACATAAAGCGGCTTGCAGCTCTTACTGCTGACAGTGTCATTCATAATGTCCACAGCAGAGTGGAAGGAAGACCTGCAGGTACGAGCAAATGCATGTATCAGCATACAGCATGGGCGGGGGGCCTTTCTACCTCCTTGGCCTGCTTCTGCTTTTTTGTGTGCAGGCTATTTAGCGGGCTGTTTACGTGAAACTTATTTTTTCTTTTGCTACGAAAGAGAAAGTTAATTAGGGAAGTAGATACTTCTGGTTTTAGATGCAGTCTTGGTGTAGATTTTAGCAAGCACACTGATACGATGCATGTTTTGCCTTTTAATACTTCATAAGAACTTTGCATGTTGACTGTGTAACTTTTTCTTCTTGATCCGAGACTGATCTTTTTACACACTGCTGTTACATTAAAATAACTTCGCAGAAACCGCTGTTCAGGTAAACCTTAAGATAGACACGTACTATTCAAATTCTGTCTCTAGAAACAGAAATGAAACTTTTATGTCAATGCACTAAATTTAGATTTTAATGCTTTCTGAGACAGTAATTGGTGAAGAGGTGTAGCTATAGAACGTGACAGCCTTGCTAAGTTTGACTTGATGATTTTAAACTGGTTTATGGCCATTTTGGTCAGCGTTGTCCTTGGTTCACTAAATCTCTTCTGTGGTTCCAGAGGGCGCTCGTCAGGAAGTGGTGCGGTTCTTCCAAAGACCAAATGAGGATACAGACTGTGAAATAAAAGAAAGTCCAGGATGGCTGCTGTTAAAGTCCCTCTTGGTGCTTACAGCTGACAGCTCAGTGAGTGAGAATTGACAGTTTTTATAGAGCAGTGAATTTCAAAAGCCCCTGCACTTACACTCCCTGGCCAAAAGAAAGTCGCCACCAAAATAAAAAGGTCACACATTCTAATATTTCGTTGGGCCGCCTTTAGCTTTGATTACAGCACGCATTCACTGTGGCATTGTTTCGATAAGCTTCTGCAATGTCAGAAAGATTTATTTACGGGAGAGTCTGACCAGAAGCCTTCTCCAGCACATCCCAAAGATTCTTCATGGGGTTAAGGTCTGGACTCTGTGGTGGCCAATCCATGTGTGAAAATGATGTCTCATGCTCCCTGAACCACTCTTTCACAATTTGAGAATCCTAGCATTGTCATCTTGGAATATGTGCTGTGCCATCTGGGAAGAAAAAAAATCCATTGATGGAATAACCTGGTCATTCAGTATATTCAGGTAGTCAGCTGACCTCATTCTTTGGACACATAATGTTGCTGAACCTAGACCTGACCAACTGCAGCAACCCGAGATCATAGCACTGCCCCCACAGATTTGTACAGTAGGCACTAGGCATGATGGGTGCGTCACTTCATCTGCCTCTATTCTGACCCTGATGCCCCCATCACTCTGGAACAGGGTGAATCTGGACTCATCAGACCACATGACCTTCTTCCATTGCTCCAGAGTCGAATCTTTATGCTCCCTAGCAAATTGAAGCATTTCTTCCAGTTAGCCTCACTGATTAGTGGTTTTCTTAAGGCTACACAGCTGTTCAGTCCCAATCCCCTGAGTTCCCTTCACATTGTACGTGTGGAAATGCTCTTACTTTCACTATTAAAAATAGCCCTGAGTTCTACTGTTGTTTTTCTTCTATTGATTTCACCAAACGTTTAAGTGATCGCTGATCACGATCTATCAGGATTTTTTTCCCCACCATCCTTCCAGTTTTTAATAATGCGTTGGACAGTTCTTAACCCAGTTTTAGTAGTTTCTAGAATCTCCTTAGACGTGTTCTCTGCTTGATGCATGCTGATGAGTTGACCCTTCTCAAACAGACTAACATCTTTTCCACGACCACAGGACGTGTCTTTCGACATGGTTGTTTAAGAAATGAGAAGCCACTCATTGCATCAGTTGGGGTTAAATAACTTGTTGTCAGCTGAAAGATAATCACCCATGCAGTAATTATCCAATAGGAGGCTTGTACCTATTTGCTTAGTTAAATCCAGGTGGCGACTCTTTTTTTTTTTTTTGGCCAGACAGTGTATTTATGGTTACAGTAATGGTTAAAATCATAAATAATATAAGTACATTGAGAACTGCATGTTGTTGTTTTTTTTGTGTGTCTGCAGGATATATTGTCCTCGATAAACCCAGGACTCCCTGCTGCTTTGGTGAAATGTTTGTACCTGCTCGTGTGCCTTCCAGCTAAAAAGGAGAACATTGCAATAGAAGAGACCTTTCAGGAGTCATTAACACAGGTTAATAATAATCCACTTCTTCCTTTAAAGGTCTGTAATTTAAGGGGCTCTGTTAGCAGAAATAGAAGATGGTAGTAATAATTATGTTTTCACTGTTGTTTAATCCTCTCTAACTGTGAATGGTTGTGTTTTTTGTTAGCTTAGGAAGAGTCCACCACATCAACAAGGTTCTCTTCAGTCAGACATGTTGCTCCATCGTGTTTATACAGTAGCCAAAAACAGACAAATCAAACTATTTGCATGCTTGGAAAGAGAAGGCGTCTGAGGTGTATTCAGTTTGCATGCAATTTGCGATGTCCTGCTCTGATCTTTTTTGTTTACTCTTGTTTTGTATTTATACTTCCCTCTGCCTCCCTCCCCCTTTAGGTTCTCCTTCAGCTCTGTAGGCATCCAAACAATGCGGAGGGACTGGTAGAGTCACAGGAGTTGCAATGTCTTATCATTGGCCTCACATCACTATGGGATCAGACCAGTGCCTCCTGGAGGCACCAGGCCTCCCGTGTCCTCAAAGCAGTCTCTGCTGTAGCGACAAGCAACACTGTCCCGAGTTTGCTAGGTGAGTAAACTCAAAACTAACAGGGATAAGTAACATTTCCATTAGGCTTTAAGCTGGTTACTTGTTTCCCTGAAAACAGGCAGCATGGAATAATTAGATTTTATTCTGGAAAGTTATTCGTGCAGACAGATATTTTCCAGAAATGATCTAATTATACAGAGACACATGACCACACATTCGAGGAGAGAGACATACTTCATTTATCTTTCACATGATCAGAACAGATAATTCACTCAAATGTTCCTGTTATCACAAGTTTGCTTAGATTCGTTTTGGACATCCAGAGGTTATCGTCATTTTCCAGCATGGTGATTCGCTCGCTTCACAGTGCATCTCTTTTCTGTGGTATACTTCTATAGGGGTTTGTTAAACCTGGTTGTACACATGCTAAGGCTGAAGGACATTAGTCCACCATATCACTGAAAAAAAGTCTTTTAGAAGGTCAGGGTTAGCGTGGTATCATGTGATAAAACTATTCTTGAGTTAGATACTTCCAGACTATTGCACCAAGGTACTGTGTGTGTCTGAGTAATTGCTACTTCCCTAACCATGGACATTACCATTTCCTTATTAGGCAAGAACTGTGTGCGGCTCTGCATCCAGAACTTGTTGCACATCAGTGCTGATGTCTCAGGACCACTGCTAGCTGAGGTGGCCGTGGCCGTGTTTAGCTTCATTAGAGACACGTACCACCTCAATCCAATCCTCTTCACCGAATTTGACACCAACAACGGCTACAAGGCTCTTGAGAACATCCTCAGACGGTGAGATTAAAGATCACGAACAGAAAACCAGTGAAATGGGATCTGGAATAAATTAAAGTCAAAGTGTGTGCTTAGAGAGCTTTATTTTCTTGGTGTTTTTTAAGACAAGCGTAAATATGCGTTCTGTGAAATTAAGTTGCATTTCTTGCTGTACAGCCTCTACAAAGGGTGTAATGATTCATACAAATGCAATTTGTCTGCTCCTTTGATCTGTGCATGTCTGCTATTTATTTAGCGTAACCTGTTTTGTTCTCTTGGTCTTAAGCTGTGAAGAGGGTGTGTCCTTGGAAGAGTTTCAGCCTGTGGAGGAGTTGCTCGCTCTCATTGCATCTTTTACTCTGCTTGGAAAAACTGAGCTGAAAGTGGCTCTTTGTGTCACTAACCCTCAGCCTCCAGGCTTCAGGTTCGACCCGCCACTCACCAAAGGTAGGTCAAGTCTTCACAGAAAGTACTGCAGTATTATTTTCAGACCTCCTCTCCGTAATTATCTCTTAACAGTTGGTTGTATCATGAGAATTAACCCTGAACCATCCCTCACAAATGCACACCCCAAACTATCTAATTAGTATTACTTGCACGGATCAGCAGCCATAGACTGCTAAAGGGACCACACAGTTCATCTCTCTTTTGCACTTTTGCCCTCATATAACCCACTCAAACCACACCACCCCCTTTCCCTGATTTCCCACATACCCAGGCTCCCCACTCCCCTACTGCTATCCCGCTGCAGTGCACAACACCCCTCAGGTTAACAGGAAGCTGAGGTGATTATGTCTGGGATGATGAAGTGGTGGCTCCCCCTCTAACTCTGTTAGGATGCCCCACATCCATTCACCACTGGCCTACAGCATCCAGTCATCTATCATAGATACGCACACACCTCTATCCAACACTCATAAATAGAGTGTCCATAATAAACGCATACAGTCACCCAAACATACACACAGACACACACACTTAACACCCATCTATCACATCAAGGAGTAGATCTGTTTCCAGCAGAGGGAAGTGGCGCTGTTTTGTATTGACCTTATTTGGTTATGATGCGATTTTGCTTAAGCGTGAATATGAATCCTATTACTAACCAGCTTCATATTTATTCACAAGAAATGTGTATTGTGGCACCCAAATCTAAGACCTCCAATAAAAATGTTGACAATGCAGCAAACAAACTCCATCAAGGCAGATTACGCTTCTTTTCTTTTGCATTCATGCCTCTAATATTGTCTGTTTTCAGTCTATTTGTGCACATGTAACTCAATTGGCGTGTGAGGTTCAGGTTGTGCTCTATATTAAAGGTTGTAATTTGTTTGTTGTTCTATAACATTGACTGTTTGACCTTGCCAGAGCAAAATCTTACATGTCAGGTTTTATATTCAAAACATTGTGTGGCTAAATTAACCCCGAGTTTATAGTGTTTTGAAGAGTAGCATGACAACAAAGGTATTTGAGACCCATCTAGATTTATTTTATTTAACATGACTAGTTATAAAGTGCTGAAATCTTATTTGAAAAGTTAAGTCTATTGACACGTTTTTTTCTCCAGGTTTAGCTGTAAAGAACCTGCCCGCGTTCGACCTGCTGCAGGCCTCCTTGCTGCGTTCTCAGGATCCTCTGCTCTGCTGTCAGCTTCTTCGAACACTACAGACAATATGGGAGAGGGACCCAGCCAATTTCTTCCTCTTGGAGTGGACCGTCCAGTCGATGGCCCAGCTAGCTGCCTGCATGTGGCGTAAACCGGTGCCTGCTCAAAAAATATTCTTTTCCCTGCTTGAGATGGTAAATTTGGACAACAAATGGTGCATGCTTTTTAAAACATTTTTTTTTTTGTTTAATGCAGAATGCATACAAGGTTTGATTAAATGCTTGAATTCTTACAGGTGGTGTTTAAGTTGAACTACATTCCCCACGAGACCTTGCGGGCACTGCTGGGTGTGTTGAAGCAAAGCTGGGCTGGAACACTGGCTACTGGAGTGGCAGGGATAGAATTTGGGGTGGTGGCGCTTACATGTTTTCACAGGTTAGCAGTGCTTCTTTTACTCACAATTCTTCAGGATACTTCTTAAAACCGTAGGCATGTCTTCTTTCTTTGTGAAAAACAAAGCATGTGCCCATACTACAAGTTTGAGTAAGAGTGGAAAAACACTCAATAAACTGGATAGTTTGGGTATTCTTTTATTATATGTCTCCTTGATGTAAGGTGAATAAAATCTGTGTCCTGTGCTCTATAGAATGACTGTGCACAGTAGTATGCTTGCCGACGTGCTAAGTGACTGGGGTCTGCTGGAGCTGCTGCTCGGGGAACTGCGCAGGAGAGCTAAGATCCTCAGGAAGGCAGGAGCTGTATCTTCCTCTAAAATAAGTATGAATGAACCTATTTGTAACTTTTTATGTAATCATGATTGCACAACATCTGTGCAGACAGAGTGTGCCTGTTTGATGTTGCACACACCATTACAGCAAATTTGGGATTGAGAAACGCGCTTGGTCAAGATTCAGTACTTAAGTGTTCGAAGTGAGGGAAAATAAAATTCCTGTGGCTCTTTGTACTTGGGCTTGCAAGTGTGTCTCAGCAGCTGCCTTCAATGACCTTCTGAAGCTGTAATTCTCAACTGAAGTTCTTGTTCTTTGTAGATTCTCAGCAGGTGTCAAGTGTGGAGGACAGTGACAGACTGCTCACTACCTGTATGCTTCAAGTTGTGTCAACTCTTACTTTGCGTTCAATCAAAAACACAGGTATATCCAGTCGCTTCTTCTGTTATTATTTCATTCATTTAATGTGTCTTTAATTTTACTATACATAGCTTATTGTTTTTCACGTCGGTTCCAGTTTCAGTGCGAGATCTTGGTATGGTTCCTTACATTAAGATCTTTTTGGATGAGGATCAGTATCGAGGTCCCACTCTGAGCATTCTGGAGCAGCTAGCTGAAATTAACCCAGAAGAATTCATGAGCACAGCCATTGGAGCCCTCTGCTCCTCCACACAACAAGAACTTGGCTTAAAGCTGGACCTTTTGCAGGTACTTGCCTTGCACATGCACCCACAGTCACAGGCAACAGCACACACACACATCCAGAAACACATGTAGCAATCTCAGCTGAGCTGTAAATGCAGTAATGCTCTACATCAAATCATAACAAATTGTAATGCACTTAAAACATAATAAGCTAGTGAATTTATTTTCTTAGCATGTGGGATTCTGATTAAATTATATACAAATGCAGATTGATTTGCTAAAACTGGTTTAGCTGTTCGCGCTGGACTGATTTGATTAGGCCAGCAGCCTTGTGCTGTGGCACTCTGAAGATTACCACCTCTATCAGATCAGTGAATGGGACAGAGATCCGATTAAGCCTAAATAAGTTACACACCTACTGTATGTGTCCATTTTTATAGATGGCAGCAAGAAGAGCACTTACTTGCCGATATTGTGTGCACTCAATGTGTGTACATTTGTGCTTGTTTGTGCACGCATCAAGACGCACGTGTGTGCCTGTGTGTTCTTTGTGCTAACATGGTTATAGCAGGTGGCAATCAGATTGGGTGCGACCTCGGTTGGCAAGTGTTGAGAGCCATTGTGATTACTCCAGTTTCAGTTAATCACATTTTCCTCTGCGTTCTGTCTCACACATTACCTACCTGATGGATTAGCTCTCTAAATTGAATAAAGCTAATGTGATTTAGTTCACCTCCAAAAACTAGTTACCAGAAATGATTTATGATTTATCTATACGTTTCATCTATTTTTCATGACATTCTTTTAATTGACTAGGAAGATTGTCTAAAAGCAGAGGCTTTGAGCAAAGCTTTGTGTCTGGTGTGGGCAGCAGAATCTGCTTTGTCACGCGTATTATTAGGCTTAAGTGTGTTTGAGCCCACATGCTCACTGTCCAAATTGTCTGCCTGTCTTTGGTATTGCAGTCTGTGCTGAGGGTGCTGGAGAGCCCCAACACTTGGGACGCCTTCAGAAGGGCGGGAGGCTTCACAGGACTGTTGTCCCTGGTGATCGACATGGAAGGAGCTCTTTCTGACCATCCAAAAGCAGAAGTGTGGACGTTCTTGGGCCATCAACCACTGCTGGACCTCCTCCTCCTCATTCTGCACATCCTGGCCTTGGCTGTGCATCTTCACACAGTAAATGCACATCATTTTGAGACTGGTGGCTTCTATGAAAGGCTGGCTGAGGCTCTACTCCATCTGGGCTGCTTCCACACTGCAAGCCTCGAGAGAGAAGCGTGGAATGGAGATAAGTGCTCTGGTCCCAAGACTGCACACGACAACCCTTGTGGAAAGAGCTTCCACCAGTTTGTTGAGTTAGCAGAAGCTCCTAAAACTCCCACTGCTCCCTCCACCACACAACATCTTAAGTTGCCTGTCACACTTCGGACATGCTTAAGGCTGCTCTCCTATCTCGACCAGTTTTCCACAGGGACCTTCTCACCTCAGGAGTTAAATATGGGACTAGAGCCTGAGGAAGGGTGTGATGGAGATAAAGAGAATCTAAAAAGACCAGTAGGGTACGAAGGAGTGCATTCAGGATCTCCTCCTGTCCACCCGGCTTCGGGCCCACAGTCCATGGAGAGCAAATTAGGAAATTCCAGAAACAGAGGTCTCAGTAGCTCCACAATCTGCACGGAGTCTCAGTACAGGTGAATATTTGTAACCATTTGGAGGAGATGGGAAACCCAAGTAAAGCTGCATTCACATATGTAGTGATGAATGGACATAAAACCTTTTTGTTTTTCTGTTTTTTTTTGTTTTTTTTTTTGCTTGGCTTATAGTAGGCTCACCCGCGATCCGATTATTCTTCATCCAGGGGCGATCCGAGTGATGATGACTCTCCTTCCATCAGTGTTTACTCCTGAGGACCCTCAGGTACATTTCTAGACTAAACATTTCACAATCGTCAATGTTGCGTATCGTTTAATACACAAAAAGGCCGCAGTATGAGACAAACTTCTTTCCCTCTTTCTCAGCTGTCTATGGAGGTCCAGTTCTCATTGGCACACCACATCCAGGTTTTGGTGAAATCTGAGCGAAACCGCCAGATAATGTGCGAAGGGGGGTTGGTCGCCACACTGCTGACTCAGTGTCAGAGCATACTGCTGACACCAAATCACCCGTTACATCTACCGGTTACACGTGTCTTGGAGAAGCTCTCTTCTCAGGCCATCACACATTTAGACTTCAGGTCAGACATGTACAGTCTTTGAAGCTTAGACTCAGGCATGTCTTTATTTTGCTAAAGATGAAGATGCTAAAATGTCCTATCAGCGTTTCAGCGATATTCTGTAGTTGACGTGTTTGTTACTGCTTCCTCTTCAGAAAGTTCCTTTGTTTAGGGGACCCTCTCATGTGCTTGTCAGGCAAAACAGCCAAGCAGCTACAGCTCGAATGTGACTCACAAGTCAAAGCACCTGTTTCAAATGGTATGTTTTATTATAATCACTCTATGTCTGCTTTTTACTATTACTAACAATTAATAAGTTCAGCCCACAGACACGAAAGCATGCCACTCATTAAATTTTGGTTGTGTTTTCTAAACCAGGTCAGAGTACAGAGGCAGATCCTGGATCTTCAGCGAAGACACTGAAACGCACCTTCAGCTTGTTACGGTCTACACCCTCTCTCGGTTCTGCGATCCCTGTCCACCAGATCCTCAGCTTGGTGTCCATGACATCACCGCGCACGTTCAGACCACACAGGCTCTCTTCCTCACCTGCATTTGTAGAGTTTGACATGAGTGAGAGCGGATATGGGTGAGTCCTTGTTTCAGTTTCTGTCTACTTAAAGGGGAACTACTGTTTTTTACAACCTGGACCTTATTTCTGGCATAAAATATGGCCGTTCACTCACCCATATAACTTTTGTGTAATTTGTATTCCTTCGGGAGATATTTAGATCAGCGTATATGCATATAGTGGGAGTGACTGGGGCACCGGAACACAGCCTCTAAATAAAACTCGTTCATTTCATCAATATTTTGTTATTGTACGTCTAGTGCTATTCCCCGTTGAGTCCGGAGTTACCTGTTATCATCGCCTGGGGTCTGTAGATTGACATACAGACCCCAGATGATGTCTTCTGACTTGGATGATGTCGTCTCTGAGCGCACCTGCGACAGTCGGCTTGTTTACCTGTAATTTGCTACTGCTAGTTTTTTTGCAACATGGCTGAATATTTTTTCGACTCTGAGGTTGTGGACGAACCATAGCAGTTAATGCCTTATTTAGAGGCTGCGTTTCGGTGCCCCAGTCACTCTCACTACATGGATGTACACTAATCTAAATATCTCCTGAAGCATTATGAATTACACAAAAGTTATATGGGTGAGTAAACAACCGTATTTTATGCCAGAAATAAGGTCCAGGTTGTAAAAAACAGTAGTTCCCCTTTAATATAAGATGTGCTACATGAACATTACTTCTTCTCCTTAAGGACATTTTGTATTATACATTATACATCTGCTGCAAATAATACCTGAATTCCATACTTTGAGGAAATAATAACAAAACAAATAAAAAACATTGCTAATTTCATACCATGTGCTTTGCAGCTGTCTTTTCCTGCCCTCTCTGGCCACAGTCAAAGGAGTCGCTGCTGATTCCATCTCAACCGGTGGAATTGGAGGAGGTCAGTCACAAGTCTAAATATTTAATACTCACATATTTGTGAATAACTCTAACCATCTTCTGTTTTGTATTTTAGACTGCCGAGGTTTTCCACCTGCAGCCGGTCTCTCGTTTTCGTGCTGGTTCCAGATCAACAGGTTCAGCTCAGCCTGTGATTCCCACCCAATCCGTCTGCTGTCCGTGGTTCGCCACATGTCCCGGACTGAACAACAGTACATTTGCCTGTCAATCTCCTTCTCAGCCTATGACGGCTGTCTGGTTATCTCCACTGAGGAGGAAGCATTTACATATCTAGGTAAGAGTGATATGGTTATGGTCGGTATTTGCCCTTGATAAACTTTGATAATCAGTTGTGTTTGAAGTCAGTGTTTATACAGAGATTGCCTTTCTCCATGTCTCTTTTACAGATATGATGGAGCCAGAAGTTTGCACTCCCACTTCTTTGCCTGCGTCACTGAGGTTCCGCTGCTCCAGCATCCTGGTCCCAGGCCAATGGCACCACCTGGTTGTGGTCATGACCAAAGACGTGAAGAAGAGCTGTCTGACCTCAGCCTACTTCAACGGCAAGCCAGTGGGGACAGGAAAGGTATGATGAGAGGAGAGAGACTGAGGAGTTGGTGATTGATCTGATTCAAGCCCCAATGTAGCGTTTATGTATTTATGTATCATAGCCTCTCCATTTTCTGTCAGATGAAGTACATTCAGCCATTCCCTGGTCAGTATGTATCCATGGACCCCACTGCTGTGATTGATGTGTATGGGCTGATAGGGACACCTGCTCCCTGGAAGGAGCATGCTGCACTAGTGTGGCGAGTGGGTCCTTCTTACCTTTTTGAAGAGGCCTTGAGCCCTGAGGCCGTGGGTGTTATATACACACAGGGCACCGCATACCTGGGCAACTTCCTGGCTCTGCGCAACACAGGTTAGTCACAAGATCTGCCATGCCATTATGCAACTTTCAGTACGTCTTCCAGGAAATGAGTTTCGGATAAATTCTGACTCTGTATTTTGTAGTTGTTGCTTAACACTGTTGCTGTATTACAGCATTGTAATAATTTAGCTTCGCATTTTTAATACTTTTGCATCATATGAAAATAATACAATTAAAAACAATGCAATTAAACAATTAGGTTTTTGCTATTTATTGCGAGGATTCTTGTGACACATCAAATGGCACAACTGTGATCAAGAGTGTTTCACAATTTCGATTTTTTTTGAAGTAGTTCTACTTAACGTGCCTGTGTTCTGCCCCTGATACAGACACTGAGTCTGTCCCTCTCAGGCTGGTTCCTGAGGAGAGGATCTCATTTGGCATCAACCCAGCAATTTCCACATTAACAACTGTTGCACAAATCAGAGAAGATTACAATGAAGTTGATTGCAGACTGATTGCCAAAGAGGTCAGTGTACAGTTAGTCCAAACTGAACCTATTTGTCTGTTATTTTGATACACAGTACCAATTGCGGTATCTAATTACAGATGGGGATAACGTCTCGGGATCAGTCCACCCCTGTATTCCTTGCGCGAAACATCAGCCAGCACCTGAGTGGTACTGCTCGCACCATAGGAGCAGCGCTGGTTGGACGTTTTGGTAAATGAACTATCATTTAAAAAGTTTCTTTGCTCTTTAGTTGCCATTTGGTAAGCTCCTCATTATGTCCTCTTCCTTTTAGGTGTGCGTACATTCACCCCCAGCACTGCATCCAATGGTTTTCTGTATGTCGGTGGGCCTACAGTTGTTCTCAGTCTAGTTGCAATGGCGCCGGATGACGGCTCTATGTATGCAGCTGTGAAAGTTCTTCTTTCAGTGCTTGAGACAAACCCTGCCATGCAGCAAGAAATGCACCGCATCAATGGATACAAGGTCTGTCAGATCTTTTAAAATCATTTAAATATAGACAGACATGAAAATCTGCTTCCTTACAATTGTCATCTGATCCTAAATATAATTTACTGTGCTTGTAGCTGCTAGCTTTCCTGCTCAAGATGAAGAGCAGCCTGGTCAGCCATCGGACCTTTCAGATGCTTCAGTGTCTGTGGAGTTCAGCGGAGTTGAGCTCTGAATCTGGTTGCCTACAAAACACGTCTGCTTTCCAAGCTCTGCTGTGTGACCTGGATGTAAGAAACCAAATTGCTGCATAAAAGAGTGAAACCTTTTCATGTCTACCCAGTGTTTATTTGTAAATTATTATCAGAAAGCTAATTGTAAAAATCTTTAGCTTTCTCTTTCTTTTTTGCAGGTTTGGCAGAACACATCAGACCATCTGGACCTTTCAGTTCTCAACTACTTTGCAGAAATCCTGAAATCCTCAAAGTAATTTCCACTGTTATCAGCGTGAGACCAGACCTCACCAAATATCTAGTAGCTCTAATCTAATTTATTATTAACTCGCATGGCAACAAGTTGTGTAACACAACAAAGAGCCTCTTGTTCAGGTTTGACGACAGATTTCATCGGCTGTTCTCTCAACATCTGCAACAACTTGTCATCAATATCATGGAATTGTACAACCGAAATAGTCAAGGGAACGTGCTTAGATTTTCTGTCTGTGGGAACAGATTGTGATTGATATTATTGCTGTCTTGTTTTTTCTTTGTAACCTCCACAGTGACAGCAGGAATGCATCGGTCATGCACAGAATGGGCCTGCTATCGAAGCTGCTATTTGAAATTTCTGATCCGACTGTGACCTTTCAGAAAGTAAAGATTATTTCTTGTGTCGTCACATCCCTGCTAAAGGCTTACTTCAGCCCTGTGGACATAAGCAGGTAAAGTCAGGGAGCAGTTTTGTCGTACAGCGTCTCAAAAATGTCAGAACTGTTTCAAATAATATCCTTTTTATTTGATTAGACTTGGGCTCTTCCTGGTCTACACACTTCCTCCGTCTAGTAACATAACTGAAGCCAGTGAGACATATGACGGTGGTCATTCGCTGGATTTGTTAGGTACACTATGTAACACACAACCATATCCCTTATATTACATTGCTATAAATGTCTCATGGATGACACAGGTTGTTGCTGGTACTGATCCAGGCTCATCTTCTCCTTGCTACAGGTCCAGCCTGCCTCATCTGGGTCCGCAACCAGATGCTAATTGTGCTTTGTGAAATCCTCAACTCAGACAAAGAGTGAGTGACCGAAACAGAAGCAAGAACACGTTTTCCCAGTATTTCATGAGCCATATTGTCATGAATTGAATTGCTATGTTATTTTGTTTCCCACAATAGTCAGCAAAATACGGCACTGGATTCCCTGGGCAGTGACTGGTTCCTGCTCTTCCTTCAGCCTCACCTTCACCCTTCCACCTTGAAACTGGGTCTCATCCTACTCACATACTTTCTGTCAAGTCCCAGTCAGCAGAGCAACTTCAGAGATGGGGTGCTCCCGGGATCACTGATAGAGTGCATGGAGGAACCCGTTGCTGTCATGGGTGCATAATAATTTCTTTAAAATGAAGTCTCATAGTTCAGTGTCGTAGTTTTGCCTCTCTATTCAAATCATATTGTGATATGAAGTCATTATTTGGATCCATCTTTCTGGTTAAACTAGAGAAAGGAGGTGTTGAACTGTGTTTAAATTCAATAATACTAAATTGTAGTTCTGTATTTAGATTATTGCTTAACACATTTTTCATACATAAACCTCGTGATATTGAAGATAGCATTTCACCCTAAATTAACCTTTGTCATTGTATACTTGTCTTGTTTTCAGACAACCTTCGAGCTAATTCTTGGTCTTACGAGTGCCGCAGCACTACCTGTCCAGGCTTTGATGTCCTACGAGGGCTGCTGATCAGACACACTCACCTCCCACAGGTGTACGAAGCCCTGGCTGCTCTGCTGCTGGGGAAGAAGGCCAGTCACACAACAAAGGCAAAGGTAGGCCATATTTTTATTTGGTTTAGTTTTTATTTTAATCTCTGTCTTGATGATCTAATTTTAAGTCACCTCTATCTATAGGTGCATCTGGATGATATGCTTCAGTCATTCATTGACAGCCAAACAGATTCTCCTGCTCAGCAGTTATGCATAGAAGCTGCCACAATACTTCTGGACTTAGTCAAAGTCGTCATCATCCAAGTAAGAATGTCAAAAGCTTACATTGAGAGTGTTTTTTGTCCTCAAACGATGCATTGATAATGTAAACTATACTTTATTTTATGTTTAAACAGCCCGTTTCTCCAACTAAGCACATGTCAGACTCTGATGTATCATGGGAGCTGCAGCTCCCAGCAAGTGTGATGCAGTTCCTTTGTCTCCTCCACAACCTCCGGCCAAGAGACCCACTGTGGGCATCACCCACGTTCCTGCATGCACTCGCTGGTGTTGTGTACCCTCCGGATGTTTCAAAGGTTTGTGTGTTACTCTAGTTTTATAAAAACCCCTCCTGGATTTAATCTATCTGTTCTTATTTGCTTGTTTACGCGATTCTTTCAGGGCATTGGTGAGTCTTGCATAAAAAGTGAGGGTGTGGACAAGAGTCATCCAAGCAGGAAGCCGGTGTTGGACTTCATGCGTATTCTCCTAATGGACAGTCTTCTTAATGTTCCTGCTAACACCAACACACATCCTCTCGTTCTGCTGCTGGAGGTGAATTCACACAAATAACACAATAATAATTACACACTGTTATTTGCAGTATTCATTTAGGTCACAGCTCGTAGTGTAATATCAAACATGCATGCAACACATAAACATTAGTGCCAAAATGCATTTTCACTGAAAAAGGCTTCAGTTTACTATAATAGTGCAAAACTCCCTTTTCTCCAGAAGGTGCCACTCTATGCTCAGTTACTAAACAAGGCACTATAAGGTACTGCTGATGAAATTGTTCACCACTAGGAGGGAGAAAACACCAAGAGGCCAAGTGTTTTCACCTACATAAGATAAACTTACATGCACGCACACACCTCCACCAACATCTACAATTCAGGCAACATTAGGCAATGTGTTCCGCTCACTATCAGGCGTAAAATGAAAACAACCTTCACATTTATAATGATATGTATGTCAGTTTCATATAATTATAATTATAATTATTTTTTTCAATTGCTAAACTTCTTAAATATTGCAGTTTTCCCCTGATGGTGCATCGCTGGAACAGAAGCAGAGTTTTCAAACTGAGCTGCTGGAGTTGGTCATGAACATCATCCGTATGCTCAGCTATGAAGAAGACAGCAGCACTCACCTCATTTCACAAGGTAACAATTACAAACCGTAGTTCAAACTGGACTAAACACATCTTTGCAATATAATATATAATATAATAAAAAAAAAAAATCTGAATTCACTTGTTTTTGTATTAAATTTCAGACTCAACGGATCAAACAAACGAAGGACAGATGGTCACGTTGATGGACAATGTGGTGCTTTTCAGTGAAAATGTGGTGCAGAAACTTTACGGTGGAACGTTCTTGGGAGACTCTGAGAGTTTGCTCAGTTTCTTCGCTGATCAGATTGTGGTGGTGAGACAAATACACGCACTTGGAAAAGAAAAGAAATTGCAAATTAAGTAAATTGTCAATTTAGACATTTTTTTTTTAAATCAGTGGAATATGGAAAGTGAAAATTAATGTAAAATCTGTGAATTAATAATTTAATTTCATGTCATTTTATGCTGACTGTTAACAAATACCTTCTGTATACTTCTAGGCTCTGGAGAAAGGCCAAAGTCAGAAAGAGAAGACGTTGTCTGCCCTGTACTCCTGCAGCAATAAAGTCCTGCTTTATTTCTTGTCTCAACCGCGACATTCCCAAGAAGAAAAGGAAACGGTCATTAGGGCATTACAAACCTTCATGGAACGATGGGACGTTGCCATGGCAACTTACAATGCAAATGTGAAGTTCATTACTTGCCTCCTTCATTGTCTGTTACTGATACGGTCTGGCAGGTAATAGTGAAACCAAAACTCACACGCAGATGCACACAAATATGGATTTACTGGTGATTAACACACAATCCCACTTTTTTTTTTTTTTAATAGCTACCCTGAAGGTTTTGGATGTGTGACCAAGCAAATGTCGCCCGGACTGCTGCCTGCCAAAACCAGACATTCATCATTTCTCACCAATGGAGCAGACATCACGTCAGGTACGAGGCCTCGTATGCGAGAGTTTATTTACATTTATCATGTCTGCAGGGGTTTACTGGGTCGTTACATGTCCCAACAAATGTGTGCATGTGCGTTCCAGAGGATAGTCAGCTAGTGTCCCTAGCGGAGGCCTGCTGGTCAAAGGTCCTGTTAGAGAGACAACATATGCTTGAAGAAAACTGTAAGATGGAGATCTCAGTGAGCCACAAAGCGGAGGCAGGGCCTGCCAGCATGTCTACCGTCAGTCCTCTGTGGGAGGAGATGGCCCACAAAGCCTGGCTGCTACACACAGGTAGCTATACTGATAACTGCAGAGGGAGAATATGTTTGAATGTGAGTGGTATTATCTATAATATTCTCTTCAAAATGTCTCCTCAGACTGTCAGAAGAGGAAGGTGGCCAGCAGCTCTCAGAAGAAGTTTGACATGATCAGCAGCGTCCTTCGCTCAGCTTTAGGCAAACCAGACCAAGAGTCAGTAACTGTAGAGGTAAATACAAAACATTCCCTCAGGTTTTTGTTCTTTTGCAGTAGACGGAACAAAAAAAAAATGTTTGCTTGTGGCTGTTGTCCCCTTTGAGAAGTGTGGAGTTACCTTTTCTCAGGTGTCCCTGCATCCCAGAGCGCTGTGCCAAACACTCGTCCCAAAGTCACCACTGTGCTTGTGCTCTGGGCCGTCCAGCCCTGTGGGGGTGTTTGATTATTTCTTTAAATAGATTTGGATTATCACAGCTGATTGCCCCTGAGTGGGCATTGTAATTGATATCTGTTAGGCTTATCCATGGGAACACTCACTACAACACACTGTTTGCTGCTGAAGGTTAAAGACGCGTTTATTGTTGTTTTTCCCCCCGAAACACGTGGCCCACATCATTAGTTCCCCCACAACGCTTAAGACGTTGAGCCATCTGGAGCAGGGAGCAGGGACATATTACTCAGGCACACAGGCATGAAATTACCGCGTCTGTGTGTCTGTCTCACACCCGCAAAAAGCGTGTGTGTGTTCTTGTTTGTGCACGTCCCTTGCCCACAGAAATCGCGTTGGCAATTATAGTGGTACCAATCTGATGAAAACATTATTCATTTGATGTTATTCTTTATCATATCAGTCTCTGACAGGCTATCAGAGAGGGTGATGAATTGTTTTTCCATCTGAGATGCGGAGAAGAATAGGGAGCGGTATTTTCTTTCTGCATTGTGTTGCACCACTCTGCACTTTGAAGAGGTTGCAACGAGCAAAAAAAAAAAAAAGATGTTCAAATCCTCAGTTATGGTCATTTTTGACTCACAAGTGAGTCATTAATTAATTATTGGATCACCAACTTATGACCTTTCTCATAATAAGTCATGAGCTTATTCGGACTGTTTTAAGTCACTGAAACCGTAGTAATACAAGGCATAGTTTGCATTACTACGGATCCAGAAAAAAATAAAAAGAAAGAGTTTTAAAGCCTGCTGTAGGTAATGAATGAGAATATAGAGAGTGAGAGGCAGACTGTGTCCTCAGTCAAGCTTCAGTGCAATCCTTTCAGAGATTTATTTCATCAGCGAATGCAGTTTTCATAATCATATCTGTGTCCTCATATTAGAAAGATAATTAACAGCACTAATGATCACGTTAAGTTCATTACACATTCACTGCCAGCTCAGAATGAAGTTGACATTATGTTGCCTTATCATCAAAGGTGGCGTATTGTTGGGAAGTCATTAAAATGGAAATGAGTGTGATGTTCTGATGTTAATTGCAGAGGGAAGAGATGAGTTATGTATTTAATGCAGCATTTAAAAAGCCAATGAGGTTCCTATCTGCTAAATAGGGTAATTAATGCTATATATTACTTATGTTTGTCCAAATGAAGGAATGAAATTAGAAAATGATGACGCCAACTCGCTGTTTATCTGTCTCAACACGGCTCTGGTTTGCAAACTTCATTATTACTCTCTTTTCTGTCTGTAATATTTCTATAATCTCCGCTCAAATTACCGCTTTATTTCTTTTTCTGCACAACTTCTCGTTTGGATGGGCAGTCAGTCACTCAGAAAAACTGTTTCCATTCCCTCGGCGGGCTTGTCAAAGTTTGACGTCAACTTTTACGCATGAATTTATTCTCATCTCAAATGTTTTTGCATCTTTTGTAATGCGGTAGTAGTAGTAGATTTCTTTTTACTGCTCTTGAAATCATTTATTCCAGGCGTGAGTTTATAGTGCAAAACGTAAAATTAGCATGTGTAAATAAGACTGGATATAAAGAGTTAGTGCATGTTCATTCATTCAGTTAAATGGCTTTCCTGGGTCAGCTGTGAAGATGGACACATGTTGTTTCACTAGTCTCTCAGCGAGCACTGCTGTGATGATGGGCTTAATGAAGCAGTTAACAGTCAGAATATGATCCCAGTGTGTCTGCTCAACACGAGCATCCTGCAGTCTCAACACAGCTCGGTTTTGGGTTTTTCAGTTTTTTAATTTCTTTCCTCTTTTAATCGACACATAAACACTGACTGACTACACAATAAAGGCGTAGGCACACACTTACCTTGCCCTTGACTGTGGTGTGGCTCAGTGATATTAATGTTTATGTTAATTTGATCACACCAACAAATGATTACATTTCCAGACAGGGTTATTGTAAGACTGTAGCCACTAGCTTATTTTGCCCAGTGAATGCAATTTAGAACCGATGTAATTGTATGAATGCATTGTAATTGCATGAGGAAACAACAATACCATTATGCATATACAATTTCTGGAACGTGATGTCTGTTGTGTGTACAATACGAGCTGGGGGAAGAGCGATTGCGCTGCCCCTCTTTTCATTTGCACCCATCAGGTTACTCTTGTCTGCTTGTAGGAGTTTCTGTCCTACATGGAGTCACATCGACAGAGGGGCCACAGCATGTTTGAGAATATGCAGACAAACCATTTGCAGGTGTGACAGACATTTTCACATAAATATACTAAAATAAATTACATTAAAAAGGCAAAATTTGATTTGTAATAATATGAATCTCTGTCTCGGTTTGTTTCTGCATCGCAGTTGCGAGCTAGTAAGTGGGAGAGTGTGAGCTCCAAGTGGCTGCGTGTGGAGGCCGAGCTGCTGAGGGAGAGAGCAGTGTTCGGCCCCGGCCCAGGGGTGCTGTTGAGCCGAGACTGGGAGCAAGACGCTGCAGAAGGACCCAATCGGACCAGGTCACGCATCCGCAGAAAAGCTCTGAGACGATCCAAGCGGGTAAAGCTTTTTATATTAAAGCAGGCTCTGTTCATTTCAGTTCTTCAGTTTACACACAGTCTAACCTTTTATGTATTTCAAACAGGTGCTAGGTACAATGTGTCTTGGTGGTATTTCCGAAGAAAACAAAAATAAAACAGAAGATTACACAGGTAAAGGTGAATTGTTGCCCGTTTTTAAAAATTTGTTAAATCCAAATTTGGTTGTTGGATTCTCAGTGGGAATTTTTTTTTTTCTTTGCGACAGAGCCCAAGATCTTGTGTGAAGTTGGCGCAGAGGCTAAAGAGGACGAAGGCGATGAAGGGCAGTCTTGTGACCGTCTGACTTTCTTCCCGGTTCTGAATGAGACACCTGCCGTCACTGAGGGTGTACCCGAAACCTCCACCCCTGAACCCTGCTCCCACACACAAGACTGCACCGACATACGCATCATCCTGCAGGAGCTGCACCCTGGAGAGGAGGTACTGTGGGTCGGGAGGGTGTGTTGGTATGCTGCCCCGAATACAACATTCCCAAACACAAACACAGCTCCGTCCCAGCCCACTAATATTCACAATCATAATTATCTGATGTAGACTAAGGGATTCCAGTAGCCCAGCGCTGCTATCAGAATTTCATCTTTCCTCATTAGTTTAATGTTTTAATGTTGAGGCCCAGCACAGCTCTTCTCATTCTTACAGTGAGTTAAAAACCAGTGCACATGTTGACAGGGACTCTCATCGCTCCGGCAACCAGCCGCGGCTTTTAATGTTTCTGACAGAAGTATTAATAAAAACAGTAGGAGGTGATGCAAGCTGTCTTACATCCGCTTAGTAAGTGTGTGATGTGTGCAAGTGTGTCCTGTTGTCTTGCAGCAGTTCAGTGCACGAGTCCTGCTGAGCTTCCTGTCAGATGAACACAGTCATTAGCTCTGAAAAATGCACACACACTCACGGGCCGGCACACACACTCATGCAGCAACACACAAAGGGAGACCCACTCATAATTAGCTTGCCAGCGCCAATAGTGTGATTATGACAATAATGTGTGTGGGGAGAAATCAATGGTCTGACATTAGGCTCTCAGTCAATAAAAGTCCTCCTTTTCTCTCCTTCTTCCCATCATCAGCTAAATCGCCCTCAGACTGATAACGCTTATCTGTCCACAGCACAATAAGGAGATAAGGAAACAAGTTGATTTTTGTGTATTTAATCTTTGATAACAATAAATGCAACTATTTTTTTAAAAGTCTAGTCACTGTTTGGGACTTTTGACCTGATGCCACTTTGTAATTACTGATGTAAACTGCCGTAACATCTGACCATGATACGACTCAGTCACCTTGACTCTTCTTAAGCATCTCCACATCACATTATCCATCATAGCATGTCTGTGTGTGTGTGCATTCAGACAAGAGGGTTCTGATCACTTATCAGGTTTCCTATTGTGTGTGTGGCAGTGATTAATTCTCCTAATAATGGCCAGGCGGGGTCTCCACTTCCGCCAAGTGTGTGACTCTGTGTCTGGCGGTGGGGAGTCTGATTTGATTAGTATAAATTGTGGGGGGCCTGCGGGCATGTTGGGGCCCCATATGGTTTTTGGGCGCTATGTCCCAGGGGGCCTGCAAGGGAGGCCAGCACAGGGAGACAGCCAGGTGCACACACTCGTTGTGAAATGAGGGGAGACAATGGAATTAGCCACGCATTATCACAATGCAGTTAGCATTAGCTACAGCCGCCGCTGATAGCAGCATGTGGGTCCACTTTGCCGCTGCATGGAACACACACAGCTGAAAAAAGGGGCCGGGCCTTCTCCTCCCCATCAATCAGTTCTGATAATGAAGTGTTCAACTGTGTCTTTTTAATAATGATTAAAATATGTGATTAAAATGATCAATCAAGTAAAGCTTGAAGTGCCTGTGTTGTTGCCATGTCATGTCCTGAGAGAGAAATGTGCGGATGTGTATTGCACCTCTCGCATGGGGCTTAATGTATCTCTTTTTCTCTCCTCTCTGTCTGTAGGTAAAGGCTAAGATGTGTGTAGTGATGGTGAGCGGCCTCAGAGTCACGGAGGGTTTGCTGCTGTTTGGGAAGGAGAGCCTGCTGTTGTGCGAAGGATTCACTCTCAGTCCTAACGGTGATGTTTGCTGCAGGAAACATCATCCCAGCAGGTTATTTGCAGTTGCAGTAAAGCATGTGAAGCTGCTCGGATATCGTTCAGTTTTTTCATCATCACCATGTCCCCTTTCTGCCAGTGTGAGAGATTCCTTTATTTCCACCATGCTGAGTAAAGAGATGCCACCCGCCAGGTGCAGACGCTCTCTCTATGAGGACATCAAGGAGGCTCGGTTCATGCGTTTCCTTTTAGAGGTCAGACATCCAAACGCTCCCCCAGATGATTTGAGTTAACATGCATCTTGTGTCTATGCAGAAATTTGTTTGAATTTAGCAATATTAGATGTTAGAATTAGTTTCTTTAAGCATAATGCAGAATCAACTAATGGAGATGAAGAGCCAGTAAAATGCATCACAAATCTGATTTCTATTTGTGCTCAGAATCAAGATGCATCCCGATTTAAAAAATATTGCATCTGAGTTGCTAAATACCTTCTTTGCCTTTCTCTTGCTGTAAGGACAATGCTATCGAGATTTTCATGAAAAATGGACACTCAGCCTTCCTGGTATTTGTGAATAAAGATCATGTCTCTGCATATAAAAGGTACCACGTTTATATATTTATTTTAAAAGTTGTTTTTTCTTTAGCACCCTGAGTCCGATCCTTTTTCTCCTCTTCTTCCTGCAGGTTGACCAACATCGTGCCAGCATTAAAAGGCAGAGGGGTCGCTGAGGTTATTGCTAATGCAAAGTAAGTATCAACAATCAACTGATAATATTTGGAGAAATTTTATTTTATCAGTGAATGTATGAATTACATAAAAATAGCTGTGTATCATGTCACTAGATATTAAGTACATATATCTTACACTTTGTGTGGCTTCTTTAAAATTACATCTATTCTAACGTTATTATTTTCATATCAGCCACTGTCATTGGTCATTTGATTTTCTTGTAGTCCCCCTTTTCTCGTATCCTCCACACATCCTGATTGACTGTAGCCACTGAGTGTGGTGCCATCAGTCCAGGATAAGTTCTTATCCTTTTCTCCTCAAACATATCACCATCACCATCACCACCACCTCTTCTTCCTCCTCCACCTCCTTTTATAACCCTCTCCTTCTGCGCTTTGCATCTCTTAAGGCATGTCTTACACAGGCTGCTCTCATGGACCAGGTACACATCTTCCTCTAGAACTGACTTTTCCTTCAGCGTCCCCTCACCGTCCCTTTGAGCATACCATACAGGATTTCGTTTCATATTCACCTTGGTATGGTTGCGCAGGACTTTCACAAACTCTGGTAACTTGCTAAAGAGGTTGTCGAACAGACCTAACTCTTGCAGACTATGTAGAGTCCCCATAGTGGGAGGCAGGGCGTCCAGCTGGTTCATCCCTAGATTCAGAGTCTTCAGGCTGGTGAGGGAACCCAGTGTGGAGGGTAAGCCCATAGAGGTTAGGCGGTTGTTGGAGAGGTTGAGGTAGGTCAGTCCCACCAGGTTGCCGATGGACTCGGGCACAGACTCTATCTTGTTACTATGGAGATCCAGCCATCTGAGTGACAGAAAGTTCCCAATGTTATCTGGGAGTTTCTGTATCAGGTTGCGGCTGAGGTCTAACTCGTCTAAGTTGGTGAGTTTGAGGAGACACTTTGGGAAGATGGTTATACCCATGTTGCTAAGGGTCAGTCTGTGTCGTCCATCTGGGGTCATCCGTATTGCCTTTTTGGCAGACTTGAGGGTCACCTTTGTCCCTTTGGCTCCCTTTCCCTTTCCTTTGGGCATGGCTCTACAGCACACAGAGAATTAAGGAACAGTTCAGTTTAAGATTTCAGCTCAGCCTCCACTTTTGTGACAGTTGCCCCAAGAGGCTGATTCACAATAATTTATCTAATCTCCACCAGCACACAGTACCATAGCAAATAGATGTGTTGCGTGTATGTTTATGTGTAACTATGTGTGTGTAAGGCTGATGTGATTTATTCAGATACAGAGGCTTATGTATGGCCTGAGGCAGCGGGGAAAGCGTACTCTCTGAGGAATGAGAGCTTGAGCAGCGTGTGTGTCTTGGTGAGTGTGTGTGTGTGTGCCATGGTGTTGTGTCTGCACTAGTGCGTGCTCACCCTGTGTTGCCCATGGGGGTATTTAAGAGCACGACTCTCTAATTAAGGCTAATGCTGAGGAACAAAAGGAGAGAGGCGACACTGGGTAATACAGCAACAACAAATGAGTGCTGATTCTCTCTCACCATTTAACTGATTGAGTTGTTTGGCTCTTTTCAGGCAAGAAATATGTGTGTGTGTGTGTGTGTGTGTGTAGGATATTCACGTGCAAGTGTGTTGACAGACATGGATGTACTGTACTACAGTAGGTGTGCGTGTGCGCACAAAGAGTCAAATCAGGACTTTGATAAATGATAGTTGGGGAGTGTTGAGAGTGTAATGAGGGCTTCGCTCTTCTCCCCTCCCTGTCTAAAAGAGCAAGGTGTGTGTCTGTTTGTGTCTGTGTTACACCCCAAGGCCCTCTCTCGCCTCATTCATCATCCTCAGGATGAGAGAGGTTATCCACTGGTGCTTGTTCCCATTATAACCTCCTATAGAAAACTATTGCATGAAATTATTGCCTGCAATTAGATAACACATTCTGGGCCAAATGCAATGATTGATTTAGTGTAGTTTTACAAAATAATTTGGTCAGGAGTTATTGGTGTTAGAAATTGGATACACTTAATGTTGCCTCTCATCCTTTAAACCTATTTTCTATGTACGTCCTTACTTCAGGTTGTGTAGCTTGTTGTTTTCTTGTTAAAATAATCCACATTTTAACCATAAATGAAGACGTGTACTCACCATATTTTATCGTCTTTATTCCTGGACTGATGTTAATCGAGCGATGAGGTTGTCTTCAGTTTTAGAAAACCACCGACAGCTTTAGCTCCTGTGAACCTCTCATCTCGAAGCCGCTCACCACTGTCCAAAAACCAAAACAAAAAATCTTCCATTACTTAAAACACCTTAAAGCTACATTACAGTTTGGTCAGCATGTGGAAGTTGTACTAATAAAACCTCTTGTTTCCTTCTCAAGTGTCAAGAGTAAAAAGATCAGGAATGCACCGCTTGTGTTTATATCAACCTTTGCCTTGCCTCCCGTCACCACGCAGGGAAAGTCAAGTTCCTCTTGTTTAACAGTGTTACTTAGCAACTGCGGTGCTTGGCGCCAGGACTTTTATTGTCATGTTACTGCTCTACAGAGGGAAAGGAGATTTCAGGAGCAGTTCATCACTTTCCTAGTTTAATCATGTTTAGAGAGGCGTTGCACGAGTAAAATGTTAATGAAATGTTTGCTAACATTGTCGTTTAGATGTTTTGTTTAATATTCGCACATTAATTGTAAACAAGGTGTTTTGATTGAGCAAACTTTGCACTCAGGAAGATTTGCCGTAGTCCATTTGATCATCACCACACAGCAGTCTTTGAACAAACTCCTAACCGAGTGAAAAAATAAGCTAGCATTAGTCAGATAATGAATTGTTGTTTGTCTTAGCTCTGCAGCAGGAAATCTTAGAGTAATTTAACAGAACGGTATTGTTCCTGTTTGACCAGTAATCATGAACCTCTGTTATGGGAATCGGAGCCACATGTCAAAGCATTAAAAACATCTCTGGACAAGGAAGTACTGTTCGCTCTTTTAAATTCCACAGTTTTCTGATGCATACACTTTACACTTACACTTCCTACTTAAACTATGTTTCCTCACAACTTACAGTTGGCACCGTGTGCTACATCCTCCACGTCTCTTCACATTTTTCATGCTACATGCCGTAGCTCACCTCAGTCCCTAACTGCTCCTACAGCTGTGTACACATAATTTCTGTTTCCTGAGTCACTCACTCACCTCCACTCTGCTGCTTCTTGAACTCTGCTGTGTTGCTTCAACTGCGGTTGCTAGGCAACAAACCAAGCAAAAAAAAAAAAAAAAAACTCTGCTCAGTGATCAGCCTCTGTTGCTAATTCAAAGTATTTGCTTTTATTGTGCCTTAGAAAGACTCCCGTGGTTGAAAAGACAGCCCTTGTTAAATGGCAGGTAATGCAATAAACACGACTCTTCATCCACTTCATTTTGTCAGAGGGGTTTGTGCTCACTGATTCAGTACTTCCTCCTTCAACAACACCAGACAATAGTAATGCTACTCCAGCTTCAGTGTTTGTTTATAACTGTATTTCTGCAATACTTGTTTCTCCTCTAGAAAGGGGAGATAAGTAACTTTGAGTACCTGATGCATTTGAACACCATCGCTGGGAGGACGTACAATGACTTGATGCAGTATCCAGTTTTCCCCTGGGTCTTGGCTGACTATCAGTCTGAGGTAAAACAGCTCACCTATGACACCTTTGTCTCGAACGTGCATATTGTCTAGTGTAAAATGCTTGATTTAATCTGTTCTCGACAGATGCTCGACCTGTCCAATCCTGCAACTTTCCGTGATTTGTCCAAACCAATGGGAGCTCAGACAGAGAAGAGGAAACAGATGTTCATCCAGAGATATGAAGAAGTGGAGAGTGAGGGTGAAGGTATCTGCTCGGCTCGTTTTTTAATTCTGTGCCATTTTCAGTGTTATTTGTCCTTATAACATGGTTCCCTCTGTAACAGACTTGTCAGCGCGATGCCACTACTGTACACACTACTCCTCAGCCATCATTGTGGCCTCCTTCCTCGTCAGGATGGAGCCGTTTTCACACACCTTCCAGACGCTGCAGGTGAAGCCGTGGATGCCAGGAAATTTAACAAAATATTTGCACGTCCTTGAAATTGTGAAGTTGTTTTTAGATGAAATTCTTCCTAAATAGGCCTGATTTGTTACTGACCTTCAGAGTAAACCTAAATATCTAAGAGCTACATGACTAAGCTTGTGACTGCCAAGTTGCATGTTATAGACTGCGTGATGGGAAAAAGTTTGCAGGACATCTCATAAAAATGGTGAATGATATAGATATGTACTGCATATCATATTCTTCTAGTATTAGTCCGTTTTTACTCATCCACAAGCTCCTCTTCATTTTCACACATAGTCTTACTAGTAATATTGTTCTAATGTGAGCTATTTTCTGCTCTCCAGACCCTTTTCTGTTTTGGGTATGAAAGCAGATTATAGAGAGATTTTAATATATATGCAAATAATTACAGAAAGTGTCTAAAAGAAGCCGATGCAAATAGCCACAGATGTTACCAATTTACCATGCAGCACCCAGTTGATTATAATGAAAAGGCATGCATATTTGATAGTCGGAATAAAGCAATAAAGATGCTAGTCTGTTGAAGTAGGATGCCTTTTTTGTCTTCTGAAGCACATAACGGGTGTGTAGTAATAACCATAACTGGATTTACATCTCTAACCAAGTTTGCTGCTATATATGCTATTTTCATTCATTGAGGTAATTGTTTTATTCTAAATTACATTCGCTCTCATGAGATTTCCATCATAGATTATGGAATTTTGCGGAAAGATGAAAAGCTTCCTCCTAATAGTTGCAAATATTTCCTGCCTATGTAATACAATCAAGAATATAAAATATGATTCACTACACTGCATCAGGCAGACTACTTTATTAATATGCCTGTTGCAAAGTTTGTTTGACAGTGTTGTGTCTGGTTTCCCCACAGGGAGGGTTTGATATCCCAGAGAGGATGTTCTACAGTATAAAGAAAGAGTGGGAGTCTGCCTCGAAAGACAACATGGGAGACGTCAGAGAGCTGGTCCCAGAGTTCTTCTATTTGCCCGACTTCCTGCTGAACTCCAACCACATCCAGCTGGGTCAGACACAAAAGAAATCTTTTAAATCCCCTAAATTAATGACTAAGTATGAATTTCCTGTTAAGATATTCCACGTGTACAAGCGCCTTTCTTATTTATGTGCTCAAAGGACAAAGTACTGGTCTCCCTTTCTGTACTTTTAGACTTCCTCACCCTGTCTGTTGCTCTCAACTACAAGCCTTCTTCTTTCTGCAAGATTTAGTCTCAGATATACAGTATTCTGTCATATATTTTTGTATCCTGCCGCCGTAGTACATGATATATCCTTCATTAACTCGTCATGCTGCCGTCTGATTAGACATTGGAGCACCTTTCCGCATAAATTTGCTGTAGTTCCTCAGTTCTTCTAGTTAATGAATTCAAACTGATACAACATACAGTGTGTAGCATATAAAGACGACCATGTTGTTTTAAATTCTTTGTTAATTAATTTGATCCTGGTTTAATTAATGAGCTAATTTGCTTAATTAAGAGGAACCACATTTTAATTCATGAACAGTTCTGTCTGATTGAAGTTGAGGATACCTTGCTGCATAAATGCGCCCATGTTCATGGTAATTAGGGGCGATATCACACACAATGCGGTTTGTTTGTGTGTTTGTTGGGCATTAATGGAGGTGTGTGTATGTTAATTATATTGGCTACTGCTATTACAGTCAATATATATTGATCTTAGTAGAATTTGCAAATAAAAACACATATTATCACCAGCCATGCCTTTCTAAAGGTATACTTTCTTAAATAACAAATATATTTACTTATTATTATTATTTATTTTTTAGGTTTAATGCACATCATTTATTTGTGTCAGTGGTCATAAACCATTGACCTTGTTCTTCCTGTTGTTCGTCCTCCACTTCTTCCTCATCCTCTTCTTCAAACTTACGTCGCTCTGCGATGCCGTCAGTTACAAAAGACTCTTTGAACTACACAAAGTAATATGACACATCATGTGCTTTATTTTTGGGTCTCTGCAGGATGTATGGAGGATGGTACTGCTCTGGGAGATGTCGAGCTGCCTCCATGGGCGAAAGGTGACCCCCAGGAGTTCATTAGAATCCATCGAGAGGTCAGTGACTCCTGAACCTGATCAAGTCTGTTCTAGTAGACCGTGTTGGTTTGTTGCGTCCGCCGCCTTTTCCCATGAGACTTAATAATGTTTGTCAATACTAGCAGATGTACGTATGTATACAAAAGATGCACTGTCTCCGTATCTCGAAACAAATATCCACTGTACACATGGCACTGCGTCAGTGTTGACAGCCATTAGTTCATGTTCACTCTATTTACCACAGTATACCAGTCACTGTCTTATTCATCAGATTCTCTGAAGGCCATTTTTGTCTCACAGTTTGGTTCAGTTACATTCATTTGGTACTAACTGTTTCCAAGTATAATGAACGTTTGTTTTCCTTATCAATAAATGCATGAAAAGGCTTGTATCAGATGCTGAGATGACAGACGCTGAAGCACAACAAGCCCATTTAACAGACTTTCTTTTTTCATAATGCCATTTTTTCTCTGCCAGCTCTTTATGAGTTGAATATTCTCTCTATTCTCGGCTCTTTCTTCTCTTTTCCTCTGTGGGGTTATTGTATATTTCTCCACTTTCTCACTCTTGGTCTGATTTCTTCAGTGTGACCCTCCCTTTTCCCATTCCTGGGGCATCTATGATGGTTATCACTCTGTAATCTACTGAACCACTCGTATTGCCTACCATTCTCATAAAATTAGTGACTTCAGAAGATTGTTTTTTTTCTTCCACGGACAAATTAACTGAGGACAATATATCCTTGTTATGCTGTTTTTTTTTTTCAGGTTTCTGTTCTTCTGGGATGGGTTTATTAAGATTTGGTACAAGGATATAGCTGGTCATAATGCCCACTTTTCCTTATTTACTCTTCAAAACCAATCTCTGGCTAATTCTACCCAAATCATTCTTTAATTCTAACGTTAAGATATGCTCATAACACAGCTGTTCACCTTCCTGCTGTTCTAGACTTCTAAATTGACTTTTGGAAGAAATCCTGCACTACCTGAATAATTTGATAGGCCGTGCAGTCCCAGAGAAGTTTTGTGTACTCTAAACTCTCATATTAACAGCGTGACTGATGGCTTGGGGCCGACTATAATAACAACATGTGCTGCACACTCCGTGTTTAGGAATTTCGCAATATTACTTGACTTGGTGGGTTTAGTTTGTGGAACAACTTTCTGCTTTCTTTGCGTTAGGCCCTGGAAAGTGAATACGTGAGTTCCCACATCCACCTGTGGATTGACCTTATTTTTGGATACCGGCAACAAGGTCCGGCTGCTGTGGAGAGTGTGAACACATTCCACCCTTACTTCTACGCCCAGAGAGGCCGTCAGGATGCTAAGGACCCTGTCATCAAGAGCACGATCTTGGGATATGTCAGCAACTTTGGACAGGTTCCCAAGCAGGTAAAAAATAGTGTGCAGATAGCTGTTTCTTGCATGTAAGGACATCATATTGTTCTTTTTTTTAAACAAATAATCATTCTTGGTAAATTTTCTGTGTCAAATATAGCTCTTCACCAAGCCCCATCCACCTCGCAGTGGCTCTAAGAAAGAAGGGTCATCGCCATCCCATCCCACTCCATTTTTTTTCAGACTGGATAAACTGAAGTCGACTGCACAGCCATTCAAAGGTACAGCTGTAGTAACTGTGTTTAAGATATCTTCACTGTAAAGGATTTGTTCTTCATTTCAGGAAATAGGTTTTTATGTTTAAATGGTCAAAGGTTAAACGAATAGATTAAAACCATTGTAATCTTTTTTTCACACTTCACCTTTTGATCATCTAATGACATAAAACATGGAAATTAGCACATTTTAGCAGTGGTATTGGACAGATCCAGCTGATTGGCTGCAGGCCGCAGCTTCACATTTAGCGTACTCACAGCCCGGGTGTCAAGACTATTGCTTTAAAGTAAATTATAAGCATTTTATGCTGAGTAAGCTAAATGTAATTAATTGTAGTCATCTACTTTTTTTGCGTTGTTCCTCCTTTGTTTTATTTCATAGCATTTGATGTCAATTATTATACACATTTTGTACCCAGGTCTCAAGGGAATGGTTGAAGCGGAGTGAAAATGTCCATAGTTTAATTTACACTACAGAGGGGTAGAAGGAGCTATCTCTTAGAGCTACAATATGGAGATGACTCTTCCGCTGAGCCCTACTTAATAATCTGAATATCCCTACAGGCCCACTGAGGGAGAGGAGATGAATCTGCGAATGCTCAGGGAGAGATTCCTGCATATTACATTTCATATTAAATCTTAGAGTGTCTGATCTGATCAATAAGCAGATAGAGATGAATAGGAGGAAGAAGGCTAAGACTAATGCAGACAGAACTTCTTTCTGGGGATTTTAGAAGCAGAACTGGCAATAGGATGTAATGATTTTTGCCTGTTCCTGCATGAATAGGTCAATTACAAGTGCAATTACTGCCTCTCCCTCTCACTGCCTCGCCCTCGTATAAACTCGTATATTTAAACCTTTATACTGTCCAGGATGCAGGTATCCTCCTAGGACTAAGGCTCAGCTTACTTATTGTGACCTGGGAATAACCATTTTAATTGCCCAGTTTTCTGTAGTCAGTTTAATGAAATTCTTTATAAGTTTACTGAGCTGCCAAACTCTTTAATGTGATGTGTTTTTGAAGAGTCATTATCTTTATTTGGCCGGGCAGGTTTATTCGGGGACATAAATGCAGAATGAGGTCACCTCTTTTGTGTGCATAAGGTTTGACTGACATTTTTTATTTTTTTTTTATTTTAATAACCCTCCAATCACCACTCTTAACCTTACTGCAGAGCTGCAGAGAGGCCCGGTCGGTCAGATTCTGTGTCTGGGAAAAGACATCCTGGTCTTGGAGAGAAACCGGCTCCTCCTGTCCCCTCAGCTGGGCTGCTTCTTCGGCTGGGGATTCCCAGACAACAGCTGTGCCTTCGGGAATTGTGCCACAGAAAAGGTTTGTATGTGGGATATAGAGTAAATGCGTTTATTGCATTAATATTGAACTTTCCAGTTGCATAAATCAAATTAAAATTAAGCAAACTTCTATTCTGACACAATAATTGAGCATATATGATTTTTTTTTATTTGAGAAAAGAATTGGAACAATAATGAAACTTCAATAATAGTGTTATTATGAAGTTTCTTTAATTTAGGTTTAAAGTATTTAAATTCAATAGCACAATAGTTTAACATCATATGATCTGATGAAAGACCATTAAACGGAGCATTTAGTTCAAGCAGTGCTAACTCATTGTTCTATAATTAGTCTGAATCCTTTTTTTCTCCACTAAAAATGTCTGATATTTTTACAAAAGGGATAAGACACAAGTCACTCATTAATAGGCACTTTATCGCTGCATAATTATGACCGATGCATGTCCATCTGTAGACCTTTGCAGTGTGTGAGAGTCTGTGCGACTGGGGCGAGACGTTGTGCGCCGCCTGCCCCAACCCGACGACCGTCATCACGGCGGGGACCAGCACTGTGGTTTGTGTGTGGGACGTCGCCGTCACCAAGGACAAAGTCACCCACATGAAACTCAGACAGGTTAGTGTGTCTGCGTGTTTGTTTGCTCTGCTCACAACAGCACATACGCAGGTACTGACCCCGACTCTGTCGCTCTCAGCCGTTGTACGGTCACACAGATGCGGTGACGTGCCTGGCCGTGTCTGAGGTCCACAGCGTGATGGTGAGTGGCTCCCGTGACCTCACCTGCATCCTGTGGGACTTGGAGGAGTTGAGTTACATCACCCAGTTAGCAGGACACACAACGAGCATCTCTGCGCTGGCTATCAACAAACTCACTGTAAGTCCGTCTCGTTTACGCGTGTCTTTCTTTGTTATTCTCCACCTGCTTCGTCTGTCTTTCCTCTGTCCTGTAAATGTTTTGGCTCTCTGTCATCATTCCCCTTTACTCGGCTCACAGCACGAGGAAGGGAGGACTCTCACTGCTGACAGCCAGCATATCCTCTTAATATGTTTTTTTGTGCGCCACATACGAGCGTCAACGCTATGCGTCTGTGTCCAAGGGAGACATTGTGTCATGTTCGGGACCTCTGCTCTACCTGTGGACCATGAAGGGCCAGCTGGTGGCCTGCGCTGACTCTTCCTGCGGCCCTCAGGCAGACATCCTGTGTGTTGGCTTCACACAGCGGCACGAGTGGGACAAGAGGAACGTCATTGTCACGGGCTGTGCAGACGGCGTCATACGGGTGAGTTTTTTTGTGTATTAACGACAGAAATAACGAGGCCTGTCTTAGATGGCAGCTCCTTGACGCCGCTAAAATATCAGCGGAAGAGTTTTTGCTTTGTTTTTATACAGTTTGTACAGTATTCAGCTGTGGCAGTCATTACTTTGGTATTAGCCTCACAGGTACCAGCTTGGATGTCCATCAAGCTATTAATATGAGCATATGGGTTTTGTGTGTGACTGTTTTTGCTTAGAATTAATATAAGCATATGTTGCCTCTTTGCAATCAAAGCCGCAAACTCTGAATTGTGCTTCGCTTGGGAATGGGTGCCCAAGCCCAACACACACACACACACACACAAATGGTATCATTACTTTGTTATTACACTGAGTGTGTGGGGTGTGTGCGCGCGCCGGTGCGTATGTGAGTGTGTTTGTTATTATGTTGAATTATGTCTATGATTTTGCTACTCGTTATGTGTCTCTCATATAGATATGGAGGACAGAGTACACCAAAACACAATTACCTGGCCCTCCAGAAGAGCCTGTGTCCCCAGGGCAAGACCGAGCAGAGAGAGACGGTAATGTTACTCGCTGTAGGATGGGATATGCATGTAGGTGTTGTATGTATAACAGCTAAGATGATGAGAGTGGCTGACAGTGACAAAACGGTGAAGGCAACTGCACAAAAACGCATCATGCCCTGTTTTTAGTGTTAAAAAAAAAACAAAACTGCTATCTAATTAGATAAGTCCTTAAGTGTGAGATGATTATTTTTAACCGCTCATCTCAGAGCTAGACAGCGGGCTTTCCAGATGAGAGCTTGTAATTCTTACCCTATCCCTCACTAGCATTAGGGCTAGCAGGAATTATGTTGTTATAAAGTTATTAAACATAGAGGCAGTAAACACTGATGAGTAATTCTGCTGACGTGTGTGTGCGTGTATAATTTAGAAAGCAATAATACCCAGATCCAATTTGGCATACGTTGGTTACAGCCTCGCGTCACCTCATAGGAGTATTATGCTTTCCAATTACATAGAGACAAGTCTTTACGTAACACGGAAGAATTTATATTTGAGGGATTTTTCGCCCTTTCTACAGCCTACTGACTGCAGATGGACGCTCTGTTAATGCGTGATTTCATTTCTTTTTTTAATTGTTTTTATTTTTGTGGTCGCCACTGAGGTCATAGTTTAGTGGCAATTTATCAGTAGTAGGTGGATGTTAATGTTTTCTCATGATGAATCCACAGGGAGCAGCTCATGTCGGGTTAAAAGCTGGGAGAGACGTCTGATGTTATGTCAAGAGCTGAACAGGAGCCAATATGTGTCACAACGCCGAACCAAAAATAATCCGGCCATCACAGCACTGGCAATGTCCAGGTACAGTAAATATCATGCACCCATGCCAGAGTTGAGACTCGTGATTGATTACTTCAAACTATATCTAAAGTTTCACTCTAAATTCGTGCTCACCAAGAGCTGAGTATGTAATGAATCTGCACCTAGTCTGAGTTACGTGTATAGTGTTATACATTATGCATATTATTGCAGGTTTTACAACAAAATCCATTTCTCTTCTCTGTGTAGGAGTCATGCCACTCTTTTGGCAGGAGATGCCTGGGGCCGAGTTTTCACCTGGGTCTCTGAGTGAGAGGTGGCAGTGTTTGAGCACAAGTCATGCATCTACACACTATTTCAGCACGTACTTTATCCTCTGAGAGACTCTCTATCCTGACACCAGCTGAACAGCAAGGGCTGCTTTATTTCAGCTGCCTTGTCTGGATATTCACAGAAGAACAATGTTACAATAACTGAAACATTCAAGGTACAATATTTATCTCCTACATAAATATTTAATTCTGTACTTTTTTTGTAAATACTGAATTCGAATACATTTGAATAAAATGATTCACATTTGCCTAAATCCTGTGACTCTCCTTTGATTATAACTGGAATCTGGGTTAGTCAAGATTTGATCTGAGCAGGACACTGGCTAAAAGTTTAATAAACTGCTTAATGAGAGGAAAACACTCATCGGTACACCCATTTAAATGAACTCTGACTGCTTTTGCAGAGCTTAGAAGTGACCACAGCCTTTAAAGTGAAAGCAATAGTAAATTGCGTGAAGCTTGCAAGCTCGGCCAACGTTTCCTGAGAAATACAGCTTTTGATAGTATCACAGGGTTCATTTCCCAAGATCTGCACGCCATGTATCCACTATTGTAAAGCGTATGGCATGTACACATGTCAGCATTTTATGCGGCGAGGGCTGTAATGTTTTGCTTTGGTGAATTTTTGTGGCATGGACAATCCAGGATGTTTAGTTAGATGTGAATAGTTTACAGGCCTTTGTTGTTTTTCACAATGTGTTTTCAATTTGCTTTGTAATGTGGCATTCATGAGTATTTGACTGCTTTCTAGTACCGTAACCCTCCCTCAGTTTAATGTGATCATGCAAATTATGTGTGTTGTGGGTGATGTAAAATGTTTTTTGGGTTTGTTGAGGTATTCTCTTCTGCTTGTAACAGTTTTTTGCGTGTGTTTATGGTTTCCCGAGGAGAGATATGGCATTTTTGCCACAAAGTGTTCAATCTCTGTAATCACTGCAGGTTCAGAAGTAAAATAAAACACTGACACTCTTAAGATAGTGCACACACAGTATAATAAATAAGAAACTTTGCTAGATTGTTGAAATAGTGGAAGCGTGCCTCCTGCTTGCTCTCTTATTCACATGCACCACTCCTCTCTATCATAAAGGAAGAGGTCTCTCTCTTTAACCTTTGTGTGTGTGGCTAATTGTGCTAAGTGGAGTAGCTTAATAGAGTGGAAAATAGTCTTCATAATTTTCCCAGAGAGCGAGCAATGACCTTCTCTAAAGACAACGGCCATCTCCATTCTCTCTACACCGCTGGTTTTATGATATGAAATGTCAAACCACTGGGTTCCTCAGAATAATTAAATCAAATAAATTATTGCACCTAGGCAGAACCATCTTGTAGCCTAACCCAATTATAATGCACTGTAAAGCTAATTATTAACCATGATTACAATTAGTCTAATTTGAATAAATGTAGTCATTAGCGGGTTCATCCCAGTCAGTGAGTATGAACTGTGGGGGAGGATGGTCTCCCGCTCTCGATCGCTCCCACTCACCAAAGGGAAAGGTGTGGATGTGCATCATTCTCTTCTCCACTCGGCTCCATCTTCATCCCATTTTTCACACACTGACCTTCACAAAATGGCCCACACCCTTCACCTTTTCCTAGGCGGGAAGTCTGCAGCATCCAGGATTTATATTTGCTTTCTCTGCAACATTAATCAGAGTGAAATCAGAAGCACATTCTTTGTGCCAGTTCTGTAACGTCTAGTATTTTATTAGAGAATTAAAATATCTTGAAAATGACTGCATTCACCTTCTTGCCAAGAGTTAGATGAGAAGATTGATTCCACTCCCATATCTGTCTGGTAAACATTAAGCTAGCAGCCAGTTAGCTTAGCTTAGCATAAGGAAGAGAAAACTGTCTCTGAAGGATGTCCGCAAACAAATGCTGCCGTCACCTCACATGATCCATGTAATCTGTTTTATCAGAAAATATTTTCTATTTTCTGTTGATTGCCTCACACCCTGCCTCAAGTTAGTGCTCCCAGCTCGACAGGGGTGTCAAACTTATTTTAGTTCAGGGACCACATACAGCCCAATTTGATCTCAAGGGTGCCGGACCAGTAACATAATAGCGTATTAACCTATAAATAACGACAACTCCCAAATGTTTCCCTTTGTTTTAGTGCAAAGAATTATAAGTACGTTATGAAATTGCATTTAATGAACTGCACTATTACAAAGCATGTAATAACAAACGGACATTTCTTAAGAAAAAGAAGTGCAGTTTCTGTTTAGTTCTAGGTCTCTGTGTCGTGTTATGTCCGCAATTCTTATTAAAACTGTGTGAACCCTAGGAATAGCAGTTTCTTTGATCAGGAAAAATTGCAGTTCTTCAGTGTAATTTGTGCACTTTGCAAATTCATCCCACGGGCCAGATTAAACCCTTTGGCGATCCGCTTCTGGCCCGCGGGCCGTATGTTTGAAAACCTGTGCAGCGGGGGAGCATAGCGCTCTAAAACTGCCACATGTTCTACTTTATTTGTACTGGTGAAATAAAAATGATTAAATGTGTTAATTACTAATCTTAAGCGGTTCTGGTATTGCTCGTTAGTTCCTGTCGTTGTTTTTGTTTCGATGCTAAGCTAAGCTAGCTGTATCCTAGTTTATTAGACAGAAAGGCCTCGTGTTAGTGATTTTGATGAAACGCATCTACGTCACAGAAACAAAGAAGCACATTTCAAAATCTCATATTGTTCCTATAACCCCTTCATTTCCTGTTTAGCATGCTTGTCACATGCTGAACGCAGTAAATCGGTTTGTAATATTACGTATTATTTTAGAATGTTTTGTTGTGTAGAAGAGTCTACTTTAAATAGATAGATAGTTAAAAATTTCATTTATGTAAATCAAAGGCTACACTCTTTGAATGTCAGACCCCAGGATATTTATTATTATGTATTAGTACTGTATAATGTACTGTTGTAAATGCATATGTAAAGCCGCGAGTTACAGTGCCTTCTGACGCTGCAGTTAGAGAGCCTGGACGACAGTTTGCTTCCACACAATCTCCTGAGTTTATACTGAATAGTTAATTGTAAGAGCATTCTACAAACATCTGGCTCACAGGCCAGCGATGCCAGCAAACCAAATAACAGAATTATAAGACCCAAAAACTGCTGTGCTGGAATGAATCTGCACAGAGCAGACACAAACCCACACTTATCAACAGATGTGGCATAGTTAGATCCAGAAAACAATGCTAAATATGTATAGTTCATAAATATAGTCCCGTTTCAGTCTGGAGGGTTGAATCTCTGCCTTCATCAGGTTATAACAAGTTGCCTTGTTTACAGCTGTTTCTCCTGGAAAAGGATCTGAGCATACACAGTGTCCGGGCTGGAGGGTGCGGGGTCAGGGCTGGAGGCGGCAGGGGGCTCCGGCCTCGGTCTGACCAGCTCCAGCTCTGCATATGTCAGGCTATCTTCTTGTGATACTCGAGGCTAGAGGGGGGACAAGGAAGGGAGATGAACTTTGAGGAATTTAGCTGGCAGATAAGGCGACAGAAAAAGTGTTGCACACATGTATTGACAGAGAGATTTTAGCAAATGAAAAAGATTCATGGAGAGAGAGTCTCTTTTCTCGGCACTGAATCAGTTTTGTTTCACTCGTGCCGGTAAACGTCTCTTCACTGCTCCTCAGCTGCAGAAACTATGTGTTTACGGGACCTCTCGGAACATTCAGTTTACTTGAAAAACATGTGGTACAATAGCAGCCCTATCCAACGTCCTCAGATCCTCCTAGTTGCGCTAATCCAATCAATATGTTCGTGCAAAAGAAGCGCTCCCATTCCCAGAGCCTCACTTCACCACGAAATCACAAGTACGGCACTTGTAGAAATACTGATTATCCTCAGTTCGAGTAGTTTTCTTCTGTATGTACTTGTTTGACACTTTTATTGTAGATATAAAACCAATGAAGCACTCTAAATAAATAATTGTGTTTCAGAAGCAATAAAGCTAAATAGAATTATCAAGCTCATAACTGAATGAAGAGACGGCAATAAACTCCTGTAGACAATCACACAGTCGTGAAACAAATTCCCCCTTGCATGTATCTCAATAACAAATCTGCTCATGGAAAAAAAAAATAAAAACTGTTTTCAAAACATTAACAAATAAATTATGAAGGTATTAAGTTGCTTTGTGTCATACATGACTTTTATGGTAGTAGTGGATGTACTGTAGGTCATGTGCTTGCCTGACGGGTGAGAACGAGACTTACAGGTGCAGATCTCCTTGGCTTCGACCTTCTGGGCTTCTGAGGTCTCTTTGCAGCAACGGGCACTGAGAAACAGAGACAAGCTTAATTGACTCAAAACAGCAGCCAAGAGAAATGAACTCGCAAACATGATTGTGTGGCTGAAGTCAAAATTCTCCTTCACGACCGATTTATATTAAACCTAACTAATTACAACAGGCGGAAGAGATCTATTCTGCCGTTTTCAGCGTCCCTGTTGACTTTATGTCTGACAATATCTTCCCAGGTTTTCAGGTTGTTCAATTTTCAGATATGAATTTGAATTAAAGCTTTGGATCTCAAAAATTTGAATTCAGGCCAGCTTGGTTTGTTGCAAAGATGTATTACGACCTGGATGCGCGGGGTCGCCATTTGTAAATTTTATAAAATACTGGACACTTTTCCAGGCTCATAATAGTCCTTGAACCCATCACTCACATCCACAGTGAAGTCATGACCAGACATCAGGGGTTGCGGACCCTAAAAGTTTGACGTCTGCTAGCATCCATCTCTCCGAATGTGACTTTACCTTTGGGTGGTATGTACAGCGGTGGCTCTTCAGGTAGTTTAGGTGGAGTCACTGGTACACTTATGTCGGTTTTCGGTTTTGTGTTTCTCCTTTGCGCTTTCGGGGAGGAACTGGAAGAACTTCCAGAGCTGGTTACGGTCTCTCCTGAGCTGTATGGAGTAAAAGATACCGCATTTTAATTAGGGCTCTAGCTAACAGTCTAACAGTTAAATACAAATTATGTTAAAGGAAACACTGACTAAGACTAAACATGGTGAAAATAGTTTGAATGCAAATTCAAATGCATACTGGTACCTGCTTTCTGGACACTTGACTAGAAGGTAACTGGCTGCGGGGAAAGTAGGAACAAAGAACATGTTGGCTTAACAAGAGGCAAAAAATAAAATAATAAATGAATTTAATGAAAGAAGACAAATGACAGCTTTTACCTTTGAGTCTATGTCTTCTGTGGAAATACTGGCAAGTTAGGACAAGTGTGAACATGAAGATGGACAGCAAGCCCAGTGAGCAGATTAGCACGGCACACAGATACACATCTGAAGGCAGACCAGCAGAGAGCGTCAGCTGTTATGAAATTAAGACTGATGTATTGTTAAGTGGCAGAATTAGAGTTAGAATTAAGAAGCAGTACCTGCAAATAAAAGCCACAGTCCATCACCGCTGCTTTCCTCGGGGGTGAAGTGCACTGGAGAAATGATTGTTAATAGAAAAAAAATATAAAGAAAGAAAAACAGTCAGCACAAACGGTACATGAAGGATAGAAAACTGTGCCCAGACTAAGCATCTTCTTAAATTACTTGTGTCTGAGGGCACTGACCAAATACAGCAGGCAGCATCAGTGGTTCCCAGAAATATCCAAACCACTGTCATGAAGGGAGAGTCTGCTGCGGCATCAGCCAAACCTGCCACACGCACGCACACACAGGCCTGGCTGCATTGTTGTTCTTGGAAAGGTATTGGGGGGTTCCCGTCACTTTGTGTATCAACTTACTTTTTTTTTTTTTGGCATCTTCACAGCTGTCTTAATGCTACAGTTTACTTTGTGTTCTTACAAGCAAGGAAGAAGAAAACAAATAAGGAAGTTGTTGTGGCTTGTGTGGGTCAGGGTTATTTAGAAAGGGGTTGAGGACGCATTACTTTGCCTCTGCTCGCCATAATGAGATTTTAATATGTCATTTACTCATAGGTTGATGTATATTAATAAGAAATGATACCATATTAACTCTAGTTGACTTCTGGCCTGTTTCAAGACCACTGCACTGCCTGCAAAACTGTCAGATGTGTCTCTCTGTGCCTCATAATTAATGTGGAAGCAACAAATGACTTCAGTGTTGTGACCCAACACGAAAAACTGGTTAAAAACAGATCAAAACATGTGTATCAGTGATCTGCACAATTAGATTTTTTTCACCCACGATTATATATCTTAATTTTTTTTTTGTTGTTTTGGTTCTGTTTGTGTTTTTGGCTTCTTTAAATTATTTGGCAGTTACATCGTCCACCCGCTGTGGACCAGAAATGAACAAATAATGACAACCTAAGAAAAACACACAACAACTTGCAGATTAGACAGGCAGTGGCAGCCAAGGCGACAGGCTACATTTAGCACGGATCTCTTCATAATGTGAGCAGTTAACATTTAGGCTAATGGAAGTAAACCTCACTTTTGACTAGACCCTCGCTGTGGTTAACCTCAGTCAAACCCCACATTTGATCACTGCAACGAGCTCGAGGTCATCGGGTTGGCTTTTGGGGTGTTGCTGGACGTGCACATGCTCTACAGATGTCCCTACAAAATGCTAAGAGTATACCAACACCGCTACATTTGCACATAAAACATTTGAGTCCATACACTGTGCTGCTTTTCGTGAGCTGAACACCATCAGGTACAGATTTAGGCCCATCTGCTTTAAAGACTTGACCTGGAAAAAATGGCAACCCGCTGACACCGGCAAGGTTGTGAACCTGAAGCCACAAATCATCTGTATCTAATCATTTTTCATTTGAAAGTGCAGCTCACGTTACCAATTCAGAAAAGCAGCAGAAAGCACTCAAAGCTCAGGTCTAAAGATCTGCAGTTGGGATTTAGAGATATGTGTGTGTGTTTACGCAAAATCTTTTAAATAAAAATAGTCTCTGAAATCTGCAGAGTGAGTGAGGGGTTCCCTGGATTCCTTTTTTTGTTTCCGCTTTGTTTACCCTTACTGTTTAATGTCAGCTCTTGTGTTTCTGGTTCTGTGGTCAATGCATGTCAGAGATGCCTGAGGTTGCGTGGCTTCCTTAGTGGGACCTTGCCCTGAGTGCAGGGCAGGGCGTTGTCAGATGGCTCTGTCTGACTTAAAGTTGTATTTTTTTTTCCTGCCATAAAGCAAGTGAAAGGTAAACCGGGCAATGTGCAGCCACATTAAAGCATAGCATAGCTGCATCATGAGTCTCTAGTGAGCCCCTCTATCCGTGCAGTGCATCCCGCTGATCATCAGTTAGTCGAAGAAGGCTTGTACTGATCTGAAGAAGTGTGTCATTCGCCCACGTTTATTCAGTGTGTTTACTGTTGATTTCTGCAGGAACCTTGGCACAGACTAAACAGTTTGCAGCTGAGTTCTCCAGTAAATTTTCTCCCGAGGCTTGCATAAAAGCAAACCCAGAATGCTGACGTCACGTATTTCAGAGTTTATGTACGTTGCCAGCTCAGCAACACTCTACCTTCTAGTCCTTGCACAGAGGGTGATATTGTTGAGTGCGGTTTGGCTGCGTGAGCTCATTGTTTTGACATGGAAATGCCAGAAGATTGGGGTCACTCTCAAACACACAGGCGTTACCTAATGCGCACAGTTCAGACAGAGTCCGCAAATGCGTGCAGCGCGTTTCTATTTGGTCTTCATTCTTTTGTGAAAACGTTTTGTGCTTCTTGTATTTGGAGGTTTTCGTTGCCAGATAACATCGACACCGCGCCTCAGCTGGATGAATGCGGCTGCAAGGGAATTCCTCGGAAAGGAGTATTCCATGGAAAACACTGGTGTTGTGAAGAAGTATGAAAAAGTGGAGAAGTTACAGACTTCTTCTATTCTTGTTAAAAGAAAAGTTGTGTGTGTGTGCAGTTTTGCTTTTTTGCCATGTAGTTGTGACAAATAGGCTCTTTACTTGCCTGCCTTAAGCAAGTGAAGGTTAAAACTGATGGTAATAAATTATGTTGTAATGATCTGACAAAAGGCTAAAATATTAATGCAGTCTGAGTCCTGTTTCAGCTAGAAATCATCTTTTGGCTTTCTCTCACCAGGGGACACTTTCCTTTGACATCTTGCTTAAGGGAGGACAGTCTCAAGACTGGGTGCTAGTTGAGAAATTGTAGAATAATCAGCCAAACAGACGCCTGGATCTTTCCATAGACAGCTGTGACATGGAGAGGAGAGGGATTTAGAGTACACCTTTAGTTACCTGTCAGCTGTGTGGTGCCGGTGCCATTGGAGGATGCTCTCCATGTGTTTCTGTGTCTGCGGATCTCCTGAACTTTGCAGGTGTAAAAGCCCTGGTCCGTCCCCATCACGCTGAAAATCCGCAAATGGTACACCTCTCCTTCAGTTTCCTCGTGCAGACGGAACTTAGGCTGGGGGAACCGACGGGTGTAGTTCCCGTACATCTTAAGTTTTTTGATGCCAATCTTCACAATCAGAAACTGAGGGGGCTCGGGCGCAGGTGGAGAGGACGGTGGTATGGATGGAGGCGGCGCGAGAGTGGGAGCAGGAAGGGGAGTAATGAACCAGCGAAGAATGAGGACGCTGTTGCCCCTCTTCCTTTGAGAAACCAGACAGGACAACGTCAAGTTGTCTTTCTCTGTGACAATGACAACAGGCCCAGGGGTGACTGTCACATTCAGGGCATAGCATACCTCTGTTGACAAAAAGCACAAACGGCACATGTTATGAATGTAGTTTATTTTATTTGATATATTGTTTTGCATGCACATACTGCATGGATGTGTGTTCAATTATTTAACCAAACTACAAAACACAGCCTTTTCCAAACATAAGTTCACTCACAGAAAGCTATGATCTGGTAACTTGTGTGACTCCTCCCTGCTTTTTTAAATTAGTAATTAACTTAATGTGCCACACATGGAAAAGTCTGCGTTCATCTTTACAAGATGTTTGATTTCCTGCCAATTAAACATAATTGTAGCATTTAGACAAAGTAAGTTTATATGCACACCCACAGCGGCTCTTCGGATGTGTCAGAGCTCAAACTATCACCGACTCTATGTGTCATTCCATCACGAGATGGGAATTCAGTCTGTTTTAGCTTGGAAGAATAAAAGGATGCCAGCTGAGTCACGTCTTTCTAAAAGACATGTGAAGTCTGGACACAATATGCGTGATTAGACAGGCGAAGAGAAGCTACAGGTGGGAAACATCCGTCCTCTGCACGGTACAACTCGACACAGGCAAAGAGAAACACGACAAGATAACAGGGACCATCTGGTCCCCCATGCTGCCTTGCTGGTTCTTTTTTCTTTTCTTTTTTTTTTTTTTTTGTTTGTTGTTGTGTTAGTTGGGGAATCTCCCTCTGGGTCTCCAGGGTCTGTACTAGTCGATTTAATGTGACAACAAAAGCTACAAAAGGGACTCAAATGAACATAACCCACAGCTGAATCTGACAAAAAGATTACAGGGCAGAAAAGATGAGTTGTTAGTTTATTAGTAGTTGATCGAACGCAAATCACACTGAGGTTTTCTTCTGATCACAGAGAACAAACTTGCTTAACTTCACAGCTGGTTTGGTTTTGAACAAAGCTTGCCATAAATATAGCAATTATTGCACTTGCAAATGTTGTTAGCAAACAATTATAATGATGATGAGGCGTTGTTCTTGTATACGTAACACTAATTAAACACTAAAGTTCGATAACAAACTAAAACGTAATAGTTTTACAGTGGTGTATATCTGGTTGACTGTGTTAATTCTTACAGCGTTTTCTTTCTTTCTCGCCTGTGTGTTTGCTATTAGTTGGTATTGCTGTAAACAAGGTAAACTTACCTGTAACCAGAGCCTTAGTCAGGACAAGGACCACTACAGAGAAGTACATTTTCCACAGTCAGCGAATCCATAAACCCAGACAACTGCACAGCACTTACACAAGCGGCTGCATTCAAAACAGAGCCTGACTGCACAACCCACCAGAGCCCTTGCCCACCATTAACTCTTCTCCTCTTTCTCCTCTTTTCTGTGTAATATGAAACAGTAAAGGCTCTGTTCTCACTTAGAAACTCCCACTCTCTCCCAGTACTCTCACTCTCCCTCCGACTGTCTCTCTCTCTCTCTCTCTCTTTCTCTCTCTCTCTCTTTTTCTCTGTGTGTCCTGCAAAACGTAGGAAATGTCATTTCCTGTGTTTCTGCGAGTGAGTCTTGGACCATGGCCCAAAACCCCAGAGCGCTAAAAGAGATGATCAGGTCTCATGGTCTGTGTGTGTCCATGCATTAGTGACTCTGAGCAGTTTTGAGAAGCATATGCAACAAAGTGATGAACATGCATTTCCATCACCTAAGTTACTCTAACAGTGAGGGGATAACAGTCGTCTTGCGTCTCCCGGTAAAGCTCACAAAGACAAACGCTGATGTTTGAGCCATGTATTTCTGTGTCTGCGTGCATTTCCGATAATGTGCATGCGTTCTGCGTGAGCTGGGACCTCTCCCTGTCTAGCTGCTGGACAGAGTGGCATGGGCTTGTCTCTGGCTGTGGTTGTCAGACTGTCCCAGTGGTATGAAGCCTGCTGCTTTATTGGGCAGGCTAAACTGCTGAGGCAGGGCTTCTGCTGGCGCTTTGAGCTCTGCCAAAGCCAAATGGAATTACACAACAGATTTAACCCCTTCAAGCTGTGTTGAGGATTCTCTTGAAAAGCATGAATTCAGTTCTGGGGGGGAAAAAAATGTATTGGCTGGGTTTATGAGGTGTTTGTATCTTTTCTAACCATGACAAAATATTTTTCATATCATTGTTTGAATTTAAATGGCCATGTAGATTTTTAGCCTTAGCAAGTTTTATGAGTTGAGGATCATGTGTGGATGTGCTAAACTGCTAGTTCTGGTGTGGAGAAATATTATATCTTCTTAAGTAAATCTCTCACTTGGGGTTTTCCTCAACTTTTCCTTTATCCAACTCTTAAGATCAAGTCTTTGCTCCAATGGAGGAATCGCTCTCCTCTGCCCCACAGTGGCCAAAGCAGGTCACTGCTTCCCAGGGTATCAGCTATATACTCCAGTTTACTATGCAACTCCACAGTACATTTAATGTGCGTATGTGGATCAAGGGAAATCAGAGAAAATACATTTTCACACTGCATTATTTCTATTGTCAAAATCCCAAAGGTGCAGTAAACAAAGACAAAGATTATTTAGATTGTGTCATACAGCTAGAAACAGTACAAATGTACCAAATGAGACCTTTTAACTCACTCAGGCCGACAGTACAAGATTAGATTTACAATAATACTGCATTGTTCTTAAGTAGTTTCAAGGTAAAATTAAATCACGTGGTACAGTCATTTTTTATTTTCCCCTTTTGTTTAATTATAATGTTTACATGGTAACATGAAAAACAAGCATTGTCATGAGAAATAGTTTATTTGACTGAATTTGTATTTGTATTGTCTGAATAAGCCCATGCCACAGCAACACAGAGAGGGTCTCTCAGTTAAAAAAACAAAAAAAAAACCTAACCACCATATGAAATTAAACAATCACATCACCGTCTGTTCACTCTGATACAGTGACTGAATACACAAACTATGCTTTCCGCCATCTGAAAGCTTCGATCGACACTTTGGGTTTCAAAATATTTCATGCATCGGAAAATGGCAAAAAATAGGATTTCACAAGCAGAAGAAGAAGAAAAAAACAACTTAAGCAGGCCCGTCTGTGTTTATAGCAGAAACAAACATTTCTCCAAGCAACTAAACCCTTTTGTCGTACTGTTGTCGTCTGATGTAGGTTGACATTCGTCTAGGTTTTGGAGGCAACGGGGTACCGATCATACCATTCGCACAAGAAATATAACTTAGCTTCTCACATTCAAAAGTCAAATGGAATGGTGAACTCTGTAAAACAATAAATGGATCAACAGCAGCAATTTAACAGCATGTCACAGGGATCTTTTTGAAAACCAAAAACCAAAAACACAGTGTCACTTGAAAAAGTAATTTACAAACGTGCACATTATGACCAGTTCATAACGTGGCAGCATTTGTTATCACCAGTCAGACACCTCCATGAAGTCCTCCAGTTCGCTTATGCTTATTATATCACGGTGCTGATACCGTGAGTGGGCTGAGCTATCATTTTCACAAACTGAGCTTCCTGCAAGCTGGCTGTTTGTGTCACACTCTGGGAACGGCTCATGTGAGCCATGTGTGCTGTAAATGGTGTTATATGTTTTGTCTTTATCATTAACCGTGTCCATGTACGGAGTCTTCTCCGGGCTGTAGCGATGCCCTTCAGAGATCTGTCCTGTTTCAGTAGCTGGATGTCCATAGCTGTTGCTCTCCCTGACAGGCAGTGGGTCTTGGGGTAGGGTTGCAGGAGCTGATGACCTCTGGGGGTGCATGGAGTCGATAGGTGCAGTTTGGTAGCCTTGGGGATAGCTGTGATAGCCTTGGTAAAACCCAAATGGCTTGCCAGCTGGGGAGGCACGGGACAGGGGCTGTTGTTGGGGCTTCATCTGGGTTTGGGGCTGAGGCTGTGGAAACGTTTGTTGGGGGTTATGTTGCGGGACACTCTGACCAGACTCCCGTACATTCAACTGAACATACTTTCCTGTCTCTGGATCAAAGAATGTCTTTGTTTTCACTGGAACGGGTAGGTCCACTACAAAATACTGACCAGAGCCGAGGTCTTGCAGCACCTTGCGCTGGGTGAGTGGGTAGGACTGGGGATAGCTTGATTCTACATGGTACTGTGTCACTGGAGCTGGGTGGTTGACTTGATGGAAAGTGGGAGAAGAGGGAACATGGTCAACTATCTTAGGAGCAGCAGGGATGGAAGCAGCAGCAGTAGCGTTATGTGAGGAAGCTGGGAGTGAGATAGGACCAGTGACATGAGGGGAAGCGTGGAAAGAGCGGTAAGAAGATTGGTGCTCTGTATGTGAAGAAGGCAAGCTAGATTCCAGTGCTGGAGTGTGAGCAAGGGAGACGGGTGGGGAAAAATGCGGGGAAGCCACAGCATGGCGGTTGGAGGAGCGTACCTCAGTGGAGGAGGAGGAAAAAGGGACACTGGATACTTCCTTCTCAACTCCAGCAGGACTGTCTGCTGTAGTTTTGGACAACTCTTTCTTTATCCTCCGCGTGGTTAACCTTTTGGCTCTACGCAAGGCCTTCTCGCTCTTTGGGGGAACAGCAGGAGGCCTTCCTAAAGAACGGGACACGTCACTGCTGAAACTGCATGCTGATTCCGGTCTGTCATAGTCATACAGGCCTCGTATGTCTGCCAGGTCTGCTGTGCTGGTGGCGAAACTCTCTACATCCTCTGACATGTTGCTGACGATAGAGCGGGAGTCGTCTTCATCCAGAACAATGCTTCTCCTGGAGTAGGGCCTGTAATGAGGGATGGGGGCTGAGTAATCTTGTGATGAAGATGCTGAATGGAAGGCGGAGGATTCTCTGATAGCAGAAAGCCTATTTAATCCCGTGTCAGGATAGACAGGTGTTCCAGCACTGCGTCTCATAATATCCTGTTCTTCCTCCCCCCGGTCCGTGGGTGAACCCAGCCAGAAATCCTCTCCATAGTTCTTATGGAAGCGTGGCTTGACTGACTTGGTCAAAGAGGAACCTTTGATGGTGTTATCCTTTACTCTGAACATTAAGGGCTTGCCTCCTAGAGCAGGAGAGGAAGTGTTGGAACGGGGCAGAGATGGAGCTGGAGATGCAGGGGCATGAGGCCTATAAGGCCTAGAGTGGGATGCTGAGTCACTGGTTGACTCAAGTCCAGATTGATTTCTTTGTTGGGAAGGTGAGGGGGAGCATAGTTGCCTTTCTCTGGGTTTCCTCTCTGATTCTGTTGAGGTGATGGCATAATACTGGAGAGAATCCGTCTGTGCTGCTTTTTTTTGCGTCTCCATCTGAGCTCCTCTCTTTTTAGCCTGGATCTCATCTTCTCTTTGAGCGAGCAGTTGTTCTTGTGCTGCTCTCTCCTCTTTCAGTGCTGCTTGACTCTCCTCAGGTATTCCAGCCCTCTCCTTTTTCTCTTCCCCTTCCTCTTTTTGTTTTATGATTTTCTGTTTTTCAGCTGCTCTTTTCTTCTCTTCCTCTTTTTGAATCCTCTCCTGCTCTGCTTTCTTCTGCTCTTGTTCAAGGGTCTGTTTGATCCTTTCCTTTTCTAAAGCTCGAGCAGCTCTTTCTTCTCTCTCCTTTCTTTTCTTTTCCTCCTCAGTATCGGCAAGGATCTTCTCTTCAATTTGTTTAGCCCTTCTTTGCTCCTCAATCACAGCGGCCATCCTTTGCTGCTCTTCTTTTACAGCACTTTTTTGCTGTTCCTCTTTTACCGCTCTCCTCTGTTGCTCTTCTTGTGCAGTACTCTTTTGCTGTTCATATTGTTCAGCTCTCCTTTGCTGCTCTTCTTTGGCAACTCTCATTTGCTGTTCTTTTGCAGCTCTCCTTTGCTGCTCTTCTTTCGCAGCTCTCTGCTGTAGCTCTTCTTGTACAGCTCTCCTTTGCTGCTCCTCTTGTACAGTTCTCCTTTGCTGCTCCTCTTGTGCTGCTCTCCTTTGCTGCTCTTCATGTACAGCTCTCTCCTGCTTCTCTTGTGCAGCTCTCCTTTGCTGTTCCTCTTGTGCAGCTCTCCTTTGCTGCTCTTCTTTGGCAGCTCTCTGCTGTAGCTCTTCTTGTGCAGCTCTCCTTTGCTGCTCCTCCTGTGCTGCTCTCCTTTGCTGCTCCTCTTGTGCTGCTCTCCTTTGCTGCTCTTCATGTACAGCTCTCTCCTGCTTCTCTTGTGCAGCTCTCCTTTGCTGTTCCTCTTGTGCAGCTCTCCTTTGCTGTTCCTCTTGTGCAGCTCTCCTTTGCTGCTCTTCTTTGGCAGCTCTCTCCTGTAGCTCTTCTTGTGCAGCTCTCCTTTGCTGCTCTTCGTGTGCAGCTCTCTCCTGCGTCTCTTGTGCAGCTCTCCTTTGCTGTTCCTCTTGTGCAGCTCTCCTTTGCTGTTCCTCTTGTGCAGCTCTCCTTTGCTGCTCCTCGTGTGCAGCTCTCTCCTGCTCCTCATGTGCTGCTCTCCTTTGCTGCTCTTCTTTGGCAGCTCTCTCCTGCTTCTCTTGTGCAGCTCTCCTTTGATGCTCTTCTTTGGCAGCTCTCTGCTGTAGCTCTTCTTGTGCAGCTCTCCTTTGCTGTTCCACTTGTGCAGCTCTCCTTTGCTGCTCTTCGTGTGCAGCTCTCTCCTGCTTCTCTTGTGCAGCTCTCCTTTGCTGTTCCTCTTGTGCAGCTCTCCTTTGCTGCTCTTCTTTGGCAGCTCTCTGCTGTAGCTCTTCTTGTGCAGCTCTCCTTTGCTGTTCCTCTTGTGCTGCTTTCCTTTGCTGTTCCTCTTGTGCAGTTCTCCTTTGCTGCTCTTCATGTGCAGCTCTCTCCTGCTTCTCTTGTGCAGCTCTCCTTTGCTGCTCTTCTTGTGCAGCTCTCCTTTGCTGTTCCTCTTGTGCTGCTTTCCTTTGCTGTTCCTCTTGTGCTGCTTTCCTTTGCTGTTCCTCTTGTGCAGTTCTCCTTTGCTGCTCTTCGTGTACAGCTCTCTGCTGCTTCACTTGTGCTGATCTCCTTTGTTGTTCCTGTTGTGCAGAAGTTTCTTTTATTTTAATTTCTTCTTCCTTTTGCTTTGCTCTCATATCCTCTTCTATTTGAGAAGCTCTCTCTTCTTCTTTCTGTTTGGCCTTTCTTTCTTCCTCTGCTCTTCTCTCAGCTTCTTTTTGTTTTTCTCTTCTCTCCTTGATTTTAGTAGTTATGGCCTCACGCTCTTTTGCCCTCCTCTCCTCTTCTCTCCGGATGGCTCTCCTCTCTTCTTCAGCCAGAGAAGCTCTACTCTCCTCTAACATCTGTTTTATTCTCATGTCTTCTCTTTTGTCCTCTTGACTCCTGGATGCTTGCTCTTCCTCCAGTTGTTTTATTCTACCCTGCTGCTTTGCTTTGGTTTCTTCATGCTGAGTTGCAAGCTTTTCTTTATTCAGTTTGTCTTTCTTCTCATCCCCGGTGTTTACATCTTGTTTCTCAGTCCTCTCATTTTCCCTTAGAGTTGACTTGTTTTCTTTCCAGTTGTGCATTTGCCCCATGGTTAGATGTGGAAGAGAATCATTATCAAAATTTGTCGATCTTTCTGAGGTTGTTGCTTGCAAAGACAGATTGTTTGGCTGACAGATACTTTGATCTACTTGACCTTGTCCTTGGTTGCCACCTCCATCCATTAGTTCCGTCTGAACTGTTGGTGAATTATTTATCTCTCTATGATTTTTTCCCGTATTGTCTGACACACCTTCATTCACCTTTGAATCCAGTTTGAACATCCCCGTCCTCTGGTGTTCTTTCTCTGTAATTGGAAATACTAGCGCTTTTGGCTCTTTGTTCGCTTTTGCGCTGAACTCTGTCTTATTTGGCAAACTTTTCTCTTTTACAGATGGCTCTTGTGGGTCAGCTGCGAACACAGGGCGTCTGCTATGACGAGTCTGTATTAGCGGAAAGAATCCTTCTCTTTTGTTGGGAGGGAATTCCTGGACTGAGTTCACGTCTCTGTCCTCTGAAACAATTACTTTTAACCTGGCATAGTCTGCCAATGCTGATATTTCAGGTATTGCGGACACCCTTTCTTTCGTTTTTGATTTAACTTCAGGTTTTTCTTTAATCGTATTTGAGTGGGAATTTCTTGAACTTTGTCTTTCAGTTGCTACTAAACTGTCCCGATTCTCTGAGTGGTGTTTTCTGCTGGGATTAGCTTGACCTGCCTTAGTCTGTTCATTATTACTCCATCTCTCAGTGGAACCATCAGCTCGTCTTGAAGCCAGCTTTTCTTCTGTTTCCCAATTTTTCCCTTTCAGGTTGTTATCCTGAATTCTTCCAGAATTTAATTCTGCTGTTTTCATTTTATCTTGATCCACACTGAACACAAAGGCTTCTATTTTTCCTCCCTTTTGAGATTCGTTGTCAATAGTTGTTTTGTTTGATCGTATCCCTGGAAGTTCCCTTCCCTTTGTTGTATCTCCTATAGCGCCACTATTGCCATGTGAGTCACTGCTTGTTTCTGTTACCCCTTGTACTTGAAAGTAGTCTCCCAGCACTGGTTGTACGTTTGATTCCTCCACCAATTTCACATTTTTCTTTACTTTTTCAGGCTTTCCATGTTCAGCTTGAATATCCTCATTGTTTGCATTTACGCTGCTCTGTGGATTGCTGTGTTTCAATGCATCAGACAGTTTCCTCACACTGGACAATACATGTTGTACTCTTAGTTTGTCTTCTAAAGTGTCTTTCTTTGTCTCACTGCTTGTTGGAGTGATGTCTTTGGTTTGAATTTTACTACTTAAGATGTTTGTTTTTTCTGCTGGAATAGATGAAGCAACTCGTTTAGAGTCATTTGATGGGACCCCATCTATAGGTAAAATGATGCTAGGGCATTTTACCTCCATTTTCATTTTGTCCTTCTCTGTTCCAGCTGGCATAACTCTGATGGCAATACTATCAATATGCACATCGTCATCCGCTTGATTATTTACGTTTCCGATGTGTGCCTCCTTATGTTGAAGTTTAGGAGATTTGTGTGCGTTTTTATCCTCAGTTAAATTATTAGAAACGCTGGCCTTGCTGAAGGTTTTTGGTGCTGTTGAGTCATGCCTCTTTTCTTCCACTAGAGGTGCACTCTTGCCATCTATGTCGCTGCTTCTTGATTGATTTATAACAGTTGGCATATCTTCTTTGACTGACTGCTTGACACCATGAGCCGAAGCATCATTCTTATTCTTGATTCCAGTGTCCACAACTTTGGCAATTAAGTTTTCATTGTTTTGCACTTTTTGTGGATTTTTCTCGTTGGTTTGAGTCTTAAGTTCATCTGTCCTTGTGTTTTTTGCTGAGTTTTCTTTTGCCGTCTTATCTGCAAAGTTGTTTGTTTCTCTTGCTTTTATGTCCTCTCTGTGTCTTTCAGTTTCAGCTAACAGTTTATTTTTAGCAGGTACAGTGACCCTGAAGGGCACATCTTTCTCAGCCACAGCTTCTGGCTGCGTTTTCCTTTGGGGTTTTGCATTTATAGTTGAACTCTCCTGCTGGAGATTTGTCTTTTTCACAGCGACATTCCCAGTAGCATTGTTCTTTCGTGTCTCTAAGCTTGACGCTTCTGGCACATTTACAGGAGGACATTTTATACCAATCTCCGTGTGGTCTTCTGTAAACTTCTTTGTAGATCTATTTCCTTCTCCTACTTCTCGACCTGCACTGGGATCATGCTTGTCAAGCTCTGAATTACTGCACTCTCTCTCTGTTGTGTTCATTTGTTTTAGAGTGGTATTATTCCCCTGATCAGTGCTTGGAGATAGGTTTCTTTCTCGTACAGTTACCATTATTCCCATAATCTGCAAGCTGTCGTCAGCTACAGGGCTCCCTTTCTGACCTAAGAAAAGATTTATTGAAGGTGCTGATGAGTCTTCATGAACTTCTTGTTTATTTTCATCCTTTTCTGTCACAGGTCTGGAGATTGCAGATTCAACACTTGTAGCTTGTGATGGATTTTGTTTCTTTCTGTTGAGATGGTCAGTACTGATGTCTGAATTGTCTTTCAGTCCCTCTTTTTGTTTTACAGAGATTTCTCCATGACTTCCTTGCTGTTTTCCTTGGTCAATCTTGGGTGTGTGCTCTTTATTTTGCTTGGTTGACTTCATCTCAGATTGATTCTCTTGCGTTTGATTTCTTATGATTCCCTCAGTTGTGCTTCCTGTCTGTTTTGTGCTTGTGGTTGGTTCTGGTACATCACTGCTGTTTTTCAGTTGGTTTTTTGGAACCTGTTTCTGTGACTGGTCTACCGACTGATTGGTGGTTGCAGCGGACTTAACTGGTGTTGTAGCAGAGCTCAAAGATGAAACAGACTTAACTGGTTCCACCTGCGCTCCTGAAGGCTCCATCAGGTGCTTTGGTGCACTAATGTTGGACATTTCATTCTTTTTCGTTGCTTCCTGCGCTGTTGGCCTATGTCGGACACTACCTACTGATAGCTTGGATGAACTCTTGGATATGAACCCATCTCGTAGAGCAAAACCCTTTTCTTTAATTGCTGAAATCTCCTTTTCAGCATGAGCTTTAATCTTGGAAGTCAGAATCTCCTGCTTGGTCTGAGCTTTCTCTTTTTGGGACAATGATCTGGGAGGGGTAAAATGCAGATCTTTGGCTGGGCCCACATTCAGCTCGGTCGACTTAGGTTTTCTTTCGATTGGGAGCGGTTTAGCCAAGTCAGAATCTCTTTGCTGTGAAGTGTCAGTGTTTCTCACAGGGTCACGTTTTTCTGACTTCTCAGCTGTGTCATTCTTCACTTTATCACTAACAGTGTCAGCATTTTCTCTTTTATGTGCATTCGTAGATAAATAATTTGCACTGGATAATTTGAATTCTTTGGATGACTCACTGTAAATGTATTGACTTTCTGTCACCTTAGAGCTGCCTGCTTCCTCATTTTCTGTGTTAGCTGTACTAGATCTGCTTGTGAGGCTGCCTTCATCTTTTGATTTCTCTTTGTTTACTGTGTCAATTTTATCAGGAGCTACAGCCTTTGTTTCATTGGCGTCATTTGAAGACGCATTCCCTGTAGCTGACACTTTGCTTCTGTTTGCTAAAAGAGCGTTGTTGAAACCATATTTCTCTTTGAGATTGTCGTAATCATCAGCTCCTCTGTCAGTCTGACTGATGCTGTTTCTGGCAACCGTGCCCAGTTTCTCTGGAGGCATTTGTGCCGCCGGATCCTGCTTTTTGTGTTCTTCCTTTTTATTGATATCTACCTTTAAAGGAGCACTTCTCTTTGCAGTGTCATCGTCTTTTCTGATGATGGTATGACTTACTTTCTCTTTTTGCTCGCCTCTCATTTTCTCTTTTATTTTGGCCAACTCTGCTTTAGCTTTAGCCAACTCTGTCTTAACTTGCTCAACTCTGTCTGGCTCACTTTTAAACTGTTGTGTGGCTGTTATCTTTGCTGTGAGTTTAGCTGAGCGTTCCTGCATATTTTCTATTTTTATTAAGTCTGCTTTAGCTCCCTCCACTTTGATTTTTTCCAGCTTTGCCCATTCTGCTTTTCTCTCTTCAGGTTTTATCTCTTTGGGCGTAATTCTAGGTGTTTTGGGTTGCTCTGCATTTACTTTACCTACTTGAATTGATCCTTCCTCATCTTTCACTTGTCTAATCTCCTCAACTTTATTGCAGTCTGTTTTGACATTTCCTACTTCGACAACCTTTGTTTTAACCTCAGCTTTAGTTTGTTGCTCTTTAATTTGCTTTGTTTTTCCCTGTTCTTCTTTTCTACATTCTGCTTCGGCCTGTTTTGTGTTAACCTTTTTTGTTCCTATTTGTTCGGCTTCCATCTGCTCTCTTTCAACTTCCTCAGTGTGCTCTGCATGGATCCTTTTTCCTGTGACCGGTTCAATTTTTGCTTGCTTTACTATTGCTTGTGCAGCCTGCTCGGTCTCAGCCAGTTCAGTTTTTATGTGTTCTTCTTTTAGCCTCTCAGCTTCAGCTTGTTCTACTTTGACCTGCTTACGCTGCTCCTCTTGCGTGTGCTTGGCTCCCGCTTCCTCTGTAATATATCTTGGCTCATCTGTTACCTTCTGCACTCGGATTTGCTCGGCCTTTGTCTGTCCCTCTCCGGCCCACTCTGGCTTATTTTCTTTAAACTGCTCTGTAGGTTCTCCTTTCTTCTTCACCTCATTATTAGATTCTGATTTGGCTTCTTTTACTTTTGTCTGTTTTGTAAGTTCTGATCTGGCTTGTTCTGTTTTGACTTCCTCTGCACCAGTCTGCCCTGCTAAAATTAACCTAGCCGATTCCGCTTTGGGTTGCTCCACTTGAGCCCGCTGCTGAGCTTTTGCCAACTTTGCTTGGGCGTGTTGTGCTTTTATATGTTCGGCCATGACCTGTTCGGCCTTGACTTCAGCTAACTGTCTATCCTTCATCTGGTTTTCCATCACGGTGGCAGATGTATTGTCTGGGTTAGATAATGATTTTTTCTGAATATTTTGTTCAAACTGATGTTTAGCTTCTATTGGCTGCAGACTTTGTGTTTCATGTGCCTTTGGAATTGACGTATATTGTTTCCTCTGATTTGTTTCTTGCATGGCACTAGGTTTCTCTGTAGCAGAATACACTCCATGTTGGCTTCTGTATTCTTGTTCAGTGTATCCAGTATAATTCTGTGTCAGATACTTATCTTTCAGTTCATTTTTCTCATTGTGTCCAGAATACTTTTGAGCAACATTTTTGTCCTTAAATGCCAAAGGTGGCTGTTGTCCGTAATATGCTGGATTTTCAACAGCGTTGTTGCTAAATGAACGTTGGGGCGGTTGGTTTGAAATGCTGCTGTTGACCAAGCCAGACTTTTTATTAGAAGATGTTCCAACACCAAAACTCTCACTCATCTGCACCTTCTCAAGCTCTTTACTCATATCTGGCTGATTTTCTTGTCTTGTCTTTTCCGTTAAAGCATCTATCTCTTGTTTCCATGGAGACACACCTGCTTTCAAGCTGAGCTTTTCTGTATCCTGGCTGTTTCTCCAATGATCCTGTGAGGACACATTATTGTAATCGTGTCTGTTGTCTTTGAGCTGCTCATATCTCTCCACCTTTGTGAATACACTTCCCACTGTTTCATTAAAAGGTTGCTCAGTATTCGCTTTCCTTATTAAATATTCCCTGCTTTGATTGTTGCCGGCACTTAGCCTCGATGTTTCCGCAGCAGAATAAGACGGTTTAAGGCTGTATGCATCCCCTCCCAACGCTCCAACATTATCTATCACGCCTTGCTTATAGGGAGCAAATGATGTTAAATCTTCATGGAGATTCTGTCCATTAGCCAGCTGATTGCCGGTGTAATTTTCAGGTATGAAGCCAGTGAACCCAGAGTGATGAACCATCTGACCTTGCATCTGAGCTGTTTGGTAATCACTTAAATTGTGTTCTGGATATGGGCCTGCATGTGCTGTTGCAGGTTGAGAATTTAGCGTTGAATATCCAGAGCCATAATACTGGTTGACAGCAGCATTAGTCCTGCTGGATTCTTCTGGCTGGGTAAACTGAATGTCCTGATCTGGAAAGTCAGGGATGTCTATCACAGTCTCTCTAGGCGGCTCTTGCATAGAGTGCTGTTTGTTTTTCTCCAGTGTTTCCAAGCCTTTGAATTTGGTGGGACTATAGGTGCTTTTTACTCTTTTCCTGTTGTCTTTGAGATTGAACAGTAGGCTGGTGGCACGGGATTTGTAGCTGGACATCCTAACATCAGGAGTGGCTCCCCTGCTTTCAGCCCGTACTGGAGCGTGTTCCACCGGTTGAGGAGAAGCTGCACACGGCTGGAAAATTGTCTCTGCTTCCTGATGTGCGTGGACTGACGGTGTGAGAAGCTGGCTGATGTGAAAGGGAGCTGTACTTGTGTTATTGCTAACATCATTCGGCACCACTGCATTATTTCCAAATGGAATTGAATTATTATTGCTACAAAATGCTGCTTGTTGACTTGTTATCACCTCTGTCGTGATATTTTGCTCTGTCATCATTTTGATTTTTTGCTGGAGGGCTTTGACGGAGCTGATGGTGTCCCGGACACGTCGAGACATCTCGATGGTGGGTGATGCAGTTGATGGGCGCTGGGATTGAAGCCTGTTACTTCCGAGACTTTGGGTCCTCTTCCTGTGAGGGAAGTGACCTGCCAACTCCGACTCACAGCGTTTCTCTACGGCTGATGATTTATGCAGCACTGTGGATGTTGAGGTGGAGCGTGGAGGAGTTGGAGCAACCACGGGTGCCATACTCCTGGGGTGTCTGATACCCCTATGAGGAAAATGTGGCTGGTCCTCCATCGAAAGCTCCTTGTACATTGGTGTCTCATACCATTTAGGGAACTCTGAGCGGTGCATAAAACCTGACACTTCTCCTCGCTGGAAGGGAAACCTGTTGTGGTCCCTCCATACCTTAAAGGGACTAAACTCACTGTGTATAAAGAAGTTAGAGTTGCAATTGACCTGTGCAGACATGCTGTGTTTACTGTGTGAGGCTGTCATAAAGGAAGATGCAGAATTGTGGGACATGTGAGCCACTGCAGCTACTTCAGATGAATAGAAGTTGGTGTCTCGGGATGAAAAAGGGCCAGCGGAGGAGAAATGACTACTGTTAAAATTTTGCTGGTATGATGTAGAGAATTCAGAGAGCTCCCTTTGGATACTCATCAGAGCGGATTTGTCCCAGCTTGTCTCATCATTCCACTCTCTGGGTTTATCATCCATTCCTGCTCCATCCCTGTATCCCTCAGAGTTGAAAGCTCTGATGAGAGAGGAAACTCTGGAGCGGCTTCTGCGCTGCTGTGAACTCAACTCTGTGGCTCCATTGCTGAGGAAGGACAGCTGCTCCTCCCTCAGAGATTTTTCCTGTTGAGAGGTTTCCACAAAGGAGTGTTGGAATGTGGCAGAAATCGTCCCATGTGTCCTATCCCCATAAGCGTCCCACTGTGGATCTCTGTGCATCTGGGCCCCGTACATTCCTCCGTGGATCCAGTCCTGTCCATACTGCTGCACCCTGAAGCTGAAGTTCTCATGTGCAGCTCTCTTAAGTTCCTCCCGCTCCCTGTCCTCTCTGTCTCCGTCCTGGCCAGTGTGGCTGAAGGCCATCTGTCTGTCCCTCTGGGTGCATGGCGAAGGCAAAGAGAGGTCTGAGTCATTGTAAACGGCCTCATCTCCGATGCAGAGACTCCTGAAAGCTCTGTCTGTCAGACTGCTGACCTCGCGGTCGTTCTCGTCCAGGAAGGACCCTCCGCTGGAGGTGTCGCTGTAGCCTCCGTCGCTGTGCTTTCGATGCCTGCCACTCTTACGGCCTGAGCGGCGCTTCTCAACAGAGGTCATGATGCAGACTTGCCAGCAGAGAACTCTGGCTTCAGTAGTTCAGTCATTCATGCGAATATAGACCACAAAATTGTACAGTCTGATGGCTGCCTGCCCCAGAGTTTGGGGCCCTCAGACTGGATTTGTGAAGTCAGTAGTTCCTAAGGCATTGTGCCTTTTAGTTGGCGTCTGTCCAAACTATCCTGGAATTTGCTGCTTTCCTAAAGGAGAAAAACAGAGAGAATCAGCCTGGACCTGAACCATTACAGTTACAAATCATACCACTTTAAAAGGAAATAGTTAAAAAAAAAAAAAATAGCTTTATAATAGTAGCCTAAGATGTGTTTTCTCTTATGTGAGACTATAGAAACTGTTACTCATTTGTTGTGGTTTGTAATTCATGATAGCTGTTCTTGGTAGGGAGACATTTTCCTTAGCATTAAGCAACAATGTACTGTATGTGGTTCTGAAAACAGCTCTGTAAATCCTTCCACTCAATCACTGTGACCTTCAGACGCATGCTGTGAATAAAACTACACTGTTGCTAGGCACAGTAAGGGCGGCCTCACGTGAGTTATTTTTGGTAATCAAGACGCATTCGTTCAAATTTAGACGAGCTCATACTCAAAGCTGAAGCACTCTGACACACACATACACACACATTCAGGGGTTAAATGCTAGGTTTTGTTATTGATTCACTGATATTTAACATTTGGTACTAACACATAATTTCTCATTTTCATTTTGTTAATGCTAATAAGAGATTTGGTTAGAGTTTGACCAGCAGTGCAGGCTTCCATCAAGCGGCTTCCCTTTGAGTCAAAGAGCGAGATCGTCTTGTTTGGGCCAGAGACAAGTGTGGCATATTGAAAACTAATCTTGTAGTTAAACCCGTTTGGTTTTACTACGGTACAGAGAGAGCAGGTGGAAGGCACTAAAATATCCTTAAGCAGAAGTGCTGCTAATTTGAGATTTTGGTGATAAAATGAAACAGTTTTCTGCAGGTGAAGTTCATAATGTGAACATTTAAAATGTATCTTCAAAACCAGCTTGAGTTAGACCACGTTAAAACATCAGCATTAAATATAAAGCAAGTCTTTTTATTTATACAATCTAAGGGCACACACAGTGACTTTTCCTGGCCTTCTTGTTTGCACTCATCACCGCTGTGTATTGCTTGTTGTGGGCCTTTAAAGGTGCAGCACACAGGATTAAACTGTATAATATTATAGCAAAACATTAAAAAAATAAAATGTAGTTTCCTCTTCTTAAATAAAATGCTAGTAGATTAAGAGGCAGCCAGGCGGAGGTGATATCATGGGCATGTTCTGGTTAAATACACTGTAGCTGCCAGGCAGCCGTCATCTTTCTCAGAATATCCAGTGGTTCATTAATATCCTCTGACCTATCCATCTCTTACGCATCTACAGATCAGCTGCTCACCAAGTCAGCATCAAACAAAACTACAACACTTGTCGCTGAGCAGAAAACGGCAGCCGCTTAGATATTCCTCAGTTTATTAAAAGAAGCATTCAAGAAAACAGTCAGAATAGTAAAACTCTTTCTCAACCCAAACTACTCATATTTCAGCTCAGCGGTGACAGAAGAATCTCAGAGAGAAGCATTTTGTTGTGATAGCGCTCCCTGATTTAATTTCCATTTTGCAATAATAATCTCTTGTCAGACTGTTGGTGTGATTTCAATCCGTTCTTGCATGTGACAGGTTTATTTTTGACCGGTGACGGACCTCCAGCTCTAAAACCTGACACCAAGGAGGGGTCGTTTTCACAGGGACTCTGGTGCAAAGGCAGACTGAACAGCAACATAGCTGTCACTTCTGAGTGCAGAGGACATGACTAAGTGTTTATAAATGTCAGCGGATTCAAATATAACTCTGACAGCAGAAGTTGTAAGCAGACAATTTTGTGGCAATATCTTTTATTCATCTCCAAATAAAATGCCTACTATTAAAATTAAGTCGACTGAACCTTTATGCTTGTATGTAAACATTGACTGCTGTTGTAATTTATCTGTCTACTCTTTAAGTGTTCCTCTTCGTACATGAACAAAATGAACACTGAGCTCTTGTCTTACCTTCCAGTTTTATAATCCATAATTTGGGCCTTTTTGTAAACTCCTCAAAGGGATTCGTGTTCCCAAAAGAGTCTTCCTGATCTGGTCCTGCTCTGTCACCTTACTATGGCAGCTCCAGCTCTTTTCTATTGACAGCAGTCCGAAGCAGGAACCCCTACGTAGTTAGGTCTTTGAGCATCTGAGCAGAAGGCAGGCGGCAAAACTCGGGGCAGGACACCAGACAGAAATAGAGGAGCTGTCCCAGAGAGAGTGTCCACCATGGGGGACAGAATGAGCGCTCCAGCTAGCATGCGGGTCTGCGAGATCCTTCGGTGTCGAGTGTCAGGGGCATGAAACAAACAGCCTCTCAACTATTTATAAATCTGGACGGCCACCGTTGGCCATTAGCAGCTACGGCTAACTGTCAGTGAACTGGCTTAGCGCTGCGACTGTGTGGGGAGGTTGTGGGGTCTAAACCAGGAGAAAAAGCTCATTTCCTGACGACGTGTTGTTGTTGTTGTGTGTGTTAGGTGTGTGTGAGGGTGAAGGAGGGGGTGCTGTAGTTTGGGTGCCCTTCTGGGAGACATAAATAGCTCAACCGCCTCACACTGAAGTGCCATGCTCTTCGCTCAACAGGCCTGACAAGCATTATATGGAGTGTTAACAAGTGGCTCTTGGTCCCACATCACAACAGACTTGAGTGAAGCGTTCTATTTACAATAAAAAGCGAATGATAGAAATTTTTAGCAGCATGGATTAAAGATATCTGAGGTTAATTTCATTTCAACATGAATATTACATTAACTTTTTTGCAGTTCTTAATACATGGATGTCTTGTGTCTTCTCTCACCTACCCAGCAGAAAAGGCCATAAGGCGAAGGAAGGGGAGGAACTGCACCTCCCACCTTTCACCCCTATCTCCCTCCCCTCCGTACAGCCTGATGCTATAATAGGACATCACTGCAGCAGATAGTATCCCGGGATTCTTGGCGGGTGCAGCTGGGCAGGCCTGGCAGGATGATGGACACACACACATGGGCCTTAATGGAGGGATGCGCAACACTCCACACATGCCCACACAAATGCACGCATGTACCCGGATGGTTTTACACGCAGCTCGGTAAAGTTTTGGGAAAAGGCTGAGGTAATCCCTTTTCAACCAACCTCTTTCCTCCCGTCTCACTGACATCCACTTCCTGATTTTTATTTTCACAATCAGTTTTACATATCTCGTCTTCTTTTGGCCTCTCAATGCTTAGTGCTTGTTTTTTTTTGTTTTTTTAAAAAAAGAATTTACAAAAACTTCCCTCAGCAAAAAATATTCAGTGTGTGTTTATCTAAAATGTTCAGTTTCCTCACTGAGGTTTGAAATGAAGCCTGTTGTGGGTAGTCTGGTTTCCTGCTCACTAAGTCCCTCTAGTGGACAAACTGAGAACAGCCACCCACTTCCAGCTGCTCTGTACTAAAAATCAGACTTTTTGGTCACTTGCTGTACTTCTCTGGTTTTTGCACAACCTCTCCTTCAACATGCTTTTATCTTGAAGCCACTGAGGACCGTGAGCATTGATCCCAAACGCTGAGGATGCTGTTCCCTGTGCTGAGTAAGGTGGAGCAGAGCTGCGGTTATGTGGCAGACGGCAGACAGGCACATTACTTGCTGCATTAAGATATGCTTTGTTTGTATAATCCATATTCCGAGATGATCTCAACTGATTCTAATTGATTGGGTTATTGATCAGCTCTGTTGCAGGAATTAAAAGCGGAGACGATATTTAAGCGAGGGGGCTGTTTGGGCCCTAAATGCATTTTGGAATCTGGGTCTGGGGGCAGCAAACTTTGGGAGCTGCAGCAAATGTTAAGCAAAAGAACTGTATGTAAGGCCTTTTTTGAGTTCACTGTCTCTGTGTGTCCATGCACAACGACTCCCGGTTTCAGGACATATTTCCCCACATCCGTGCAAAAAAAAAAAAAAAAATTTCATTACTGCAACAAAAGAAGCCCATTAACTGCACTGTAAGAACAGAGTTCAACTGCTGTCCCCCATATTCACCATGTTTGTCTGCTTTTCTGGCCGCTCTCCAGCTAATTTGATATAACAATGCTCCGCGAAACCGCCTCAGGACTTTTTTTAGGTGACAGAAAATTATCAATGATGCCACATGCACAGCTGAATGTCAACATCAACTTGACTTGTTTATGAAATATTAAAGCGGTGAATTATGGGAGCCGCGCAGAACTTAATGATGATCGGAGTCATTACAACTTCAGCATCCTTTGTTTTGGCGAATGATTAAATTCCACAACTGCTGTATTCAATTTTGGAGAGACTGAATGTGTTTTTTCACGTCTTTTGTGCGAGCTGGCTGGAGTCTGTCGTCCACGCCGGTGCATTTAGGGAGAGGAGCTGATTTACGCGGGGATATTGTGTTATCATTAGCCGCCATGTCACTGGGCTTAACATCTTTTGCTCTGTAGCTCTCTTGTGCACTTAAATCAGAATCATTATATTATAAAATATGTTGTTTTTTTTGTTTTTTAAAAAAATAAATAAATAAATTTGGGGGATGAACAGATCCAGCAGAGCACCTGTAAATTATAATGACACAAAAATCATACTTTTAGATTTTTAAATAAATTCCAGCTCAAAAAATAAACTGCAACGGTTTATAATTCTGATCAATGAAATAAAAAATGCTGTCACAGGCCGTGTAAGCGTCACTTTATTGGTATAGTTGTAAGATATTTACAACATGCACACACAATGGTGTTAAAAAAAAATAAAAAAAGAGGATGTGAGTAGTCTGTGTACAACCTGGCATGACTTCTGACATTATCTCCCTCTTCCATGTCACCAGGGTGTCGCCTCATCAATTATTGAACCAGTACTTCATGGTAATACATAATTTCTTATCAATTATTCATGATAATGTGTGTGTAGTTTACTTAATTGTGTTATTGACTATCAAAAGTAATTTCCTGAAAATCCTCAAGGACGCAAATTGAATCAGCCCAACTACTGGTTGTGTGCTCTGCAGTTAAGTATTCTCAGCCCGATCAGCTGTTACTTTATTCAAGAGTCATTGCAGGGAGGAAGAGATATTTAGGAATAATGAATCAACATATATATTGCCCGTGATGAACTGCGGTGTGAAGAGCCCTGAGGTGATGAGAAATTATACTTTTTAAAATGCAAATTCAAGGTTAATAAATAGCATATATCACGTTTAATGGGGTTTATTTAAAAAAAAAATGCTCAGAGAGGAGTGGGGAGGAAGAGGGAGCGTTCCTAAAAGTAAATAAATAATAAGAGTCGCGATTGCTCTCCTCTCCCGGCTTTAAGGGAAGCTGATAAATAATGTATCAGAACAGATGGCTGGAGCGAGAGGCAACAGGAGAGGAACATGAGCGACTACATCTTTAATTGTTTTAAAGAACATGTCACAACAGGACTGGTGTGTTCCTTGTCTGCTGGCGCTACAGATGTGCTAACAGAGTGGAAGGGACAAGTGCCGCTCTGTCACTGCTGTAGCCTGCCTGGGGTTCACACACGAGCGTACTGTAATCTGGCACATGTACACATTGACACTGAAAATGGCTGATTAGTATTAAAGTGCAATCTCACTTTAAAATAATAAAAAAATAAATTAAAAAAATGAGAGACGATTGTTGGAGCCCGCTGCTGACCCTATGGCGTGAACATCATATTGCCAAAACCTTGCAAAACCCTCACCGTCCTTCCATCAGCTCTACACTTACAGTTTACATGCATTAACATTCACATTGTAAGCATCTGTCCTCTCAGAGAAAACAAGAAGAACCGTATGAGGATTATTTAAATTCACATTATCAAGTACGCCTTTCCTGCACACACGTTGCGTCTGTGTTAGTCCATCAAATAGAGTCCACGAGTGCATGAAGACAAATATAGATCCAAAACCACAGTTGTGCTTTTTATGGGGGTCACAAGGCCCCAGTTTTTCAGCATTTCACACAATGATAATTTACCTTCAAATAAATATTTTAATGTTTGCATCCATACAACGTGAAATCAGAAAAAAAGTCTGTCCCCGGCTGTTTCTGGAGTCAGTCAGTAGTTGTGCTTAGTGGCTCATGGGATCAGAGTAGAGTAGTAATAACAGGCACGATCACACAGATTTAAAGTATCAGTACATCCACATTTGTGTCCGGCGCTTCACTTTTTCTCCAGCGGGTCCTTGGAGCAGTGAGGGTGTTTGTCAGAACTGCTGCCCAGCGCTGGCATCTTGGTGGCCGGGATGGGGCTGGAGCTGTCCCCCCCTCTTCCGACAGAGACGGGCACCTCGATGGAGGGACCCAGCGTCGGCCTCACGACCCCGGCCGCGCTCATTCCGACTCCGGACAGGACTCCCACGCCGGCGCTGGGTCCGGTCGCTGCACCGAGGAGGTTGGCAGACTGCAGCACAGCCTCCGAGTGCTCGCGGGCCTTCATGCGCAGGGCGGCTACGCTGGCTGTGCGGTTGCCCTGACAACCGTAGGGTGGCAGGAAGGACAAGCCCATGGGGTCAGAAACACAGCAGGAGCACAAACCATTACCTGGAAGATAACGAAGGAGCGACTCGTGAAAACATTCACAATGTTCATGAACATTATCACCACTTGCCAATTAATAAAACTCATATTTACCTTTCAGTGTGGCGACCTGTGAGAGGGCCTGAGCGTAAGTGGCAGAGTTGAGGAGTGTGCCAGGTATACAAGACGGGAAGAAGGGACCACCGGGACCCACTGTCCTGTTGATACTGGAGAGAACACACGTCTTATTATCAAGAGAAAATGTTTCATCTGAAAATGTATTTTCTAAATAATCTTTGTTTCATATTTGCAGAGTAAGTACACATAATATTTAAGACGTCATCTAGAAGGCTATTTGTTGTTTCTTATTTATTGCCACCAATATGAAAATCTGGTCCAGCATTCTCTACCTGCCACAAACTTCCAATCTCTTCCGGACACCGTTTCTCTACAGTCACAGCCACAACAATCACTGTCTTCTCTCACCTTTGCTGCATCTCCAGCGGTTCTTTCTGTTTCCTGCCCTGGTCCACCGGAGACTGAGAGTTGATGCTGCGAGAGGGGGGAGCGCCCTCACTCATCTGCTCCTTCCCTCCTTCGGGGTCAGAGCTGCCTCGCTCCGTCTTCCTCCACTTTGCTCTGCGGTTCTGAAACCAAACCTGCATTACAAAAAAAAAAAGAAGGAAAAAGAAAGAAGATGTTGAGTAAAATCATATATCTGAACTGGAATGTCACTGCATTTCCTCACACACAAGCAATTAATGAAGCTTTATTTTAAGGTATTAATGTGTCTTCTTATAGATCTCAAACAAACAAATGTAAACTTGATCTTACTCGCAGGTCAAGTGAGGTTAAAACAAATGCTCTATTTGCTTTGTTCTGTGTCTGTCAAACCAGCGCTCTAATTTCCCACAGTCCCTGCCGACTTATCTCCAAAACTTACCCCATCCACACAGCTGAGAACATATAGCCAAGTTGTGGTATCTTAATCGAATGAAGGTCACTGCCTATAACAACATTTAATTGAGCAATTTTTCATTATCATATTTTAATGACTTCCCACTGACAGTTGTGCTGCCCGAGAGAGAGGCAGCTATGATGAAGTCGTTTATTTCCCTATTTAGTGATTGTTTGACAACATCAGATTCGATTAGGACTCGGTTCTAGCAGGCATTAATCATGATGTGTGAATGGAGGTTAGTCGGTGTGCATGTGCTCTGCATCCCTCCTATTGTGCCGGGGCTCTAAATGATGTCAACAGCCAAACAAAACGCATGCATTCATTCGGCATAAAGAAAAGGACAACATCTTGGTGGCAGGACAACAATACAACCAATGGACTTATCTCACCCCTGCACCTTCCAGCTAGAAGTCGCGCCCCCCCACACACACCCATCTCTGAATGGGCTATAATTGCTCCATTAATCTCAATTTGCTGCGTGCTCTTAATGCGGGGGAGGCCCATTGACACTTTACAAAAAGGGGGGCAACAACACTACAACAGAAAGGAAATTTATTTTCTAATAATAATGTAAGTTTAATATCCCTGCATACTGCGGTGGATTCATGTTCAGATTTAATAATAGGAATGTGGTAATCGGATTAGGAGGGGAATAATTTGTTTACAATCCCTAATTTACAGCGCTGGATTCCATTATCAACCCCGCCATTGGGTTTAAGCGATAGTAAGATGACCCTGGGGAACAAAAGGCAAACTATTATATTTCCCACAATTAGATCTGCGCGCACAACAAAACCCAAAAGCAAATCTGGAATGCAGGAAATTACATACAGGACACATAACTTAATTACATCTGGCCAAGTTTATAACAGCGCATATGTGCAGGGCGGGAGCGGAATATAAATTGCCAAATTTAAGGTACGTGTGTATTTGTGTTTTTAGGAGTGTGTGTGTGTGTGACAGAGTCAGAGAGAGAGAGAGAGAGAGAGAGAGAGGAGGAAGAGTTTTTGAGGCTGCATACTTTGCCATCTTTTTTAAAAAAACAAGGGAAAGAGATCTGCGTGGATGATGTATCCCTGCCTCTGAGACGCGGACAAATTAGTGAAGAACATTATCGCCGGTTAATTATGAATGACCGATTAATCAAGCTAATCTAATATTCACCATTATGTTGATGTTATTAAAGTGCATCGCCGGGATGACAGAGTGGCTTAATTTACCCCCATCTCGCATGGTCAAACGTGTCCAGGACACATTACGGTGCTGCGGCCATACCTGCACCCTGGCCTCGGTCAGGTTGATCTTCATGGCCAGCTCCTCCCGGGTGAACACGTCCGGGTAGTGGGTCTGCGCGAAGACAGCCTCCAAAGCCTCCAACTGCATGGAAAGAAAATACCAGTTATACAGTTATGATTAGTTATTGGTATTGATTCATTTATCTGTGCATTTATATTCTTCTTTCTTTCTTTCTTTCTTTCTTATATAGAAAACCTTAAACTTCCTTTTTTTAACATCTGGCAAGGTAACAAACTATACTGCCTGCACAATTTGCTTAATATCAAATTGTCTGCACGTATTTCAAAAAGAAAAGAAAAAAGAAAGGTACACTTGTGCATAGGTTACTCTTTAAAATGACAAATATTAATTTATAGGTGTAACCCTATAATCTTCTATTTTTATTTTGAATTACAGTTGATGTGTTATCAGCCATTGAAAATACCATTTTGTTTGACTGCATTTGTAATTTATAAAAGCAAATGCTCTGCTTATTTTTTAAAAACTTGACCAACTTTTTTAATAATTCATCCTGATTTTATGTGTTTTGTTTTAAGTGAAATTTCAGATAGGCCTATTTCTTGTTGTCTATATATATGTTTTTATATATGTATCCTGGTAAATTAATTACCTGTTGCAAAGTAAATGTTGTTCTGTTTCTTCGCTGTTTCCTGCGTAGGAATCCATCGTCAAAATCAGCCGGAGCGTGGTTCCCAAAACCTCCTGAATTCACTGAAAGAAAAAAAGTGGATAAAAGAGAATTAAATAATATAATCAAATGTGTAATGGGAGGTTTATTATTCCTTGTTAGTTAAATTAATCATTTAGTAAATGATAAAACAAAAGTTGGATTTAAAAAAAAAAAAAGTTAATGCAGTCAAATATAAATACAGGCCAAAGCAGGTGTATTTTCCATTTCCATTAGTTGCATGAAACATTGATGTTGGGAGTATGAGGGGAACCGTGACGGACTAAGAGCCATGACACCCAACATCTGTGCCCGGGACAAAACGCCCCCTCTGCCCCGGGGCCAAACCACCAGCGCTTCTCACCAAAACAGCCAGCAGATTGACACAGCAGTGCAGAGGGGAAAATCACACTTAACCCTTTACTCCCACCTTTTGAATCCGTGGAAAAAAAAAAGATTAAATGGGATTCATCGCTTTAATCTGAAGAATTTACAGAGATGCGTAAAAAAAAAGGCAACGATCTGAAATTACATTTTCAAGGATGCCTGCTTTAGTAGGTCAGACTGACGATTAAACTTTTTAACACAAGATCACTTTTTTTTTTCTTTATGGTTTAAAATATTAACAAAAAACAATTATATAAAATAGCTTAGAAAAAAAATGAACTCTGGCCTGTGCTCGGGTATCCAACAACACACACTCTGTGCGCAAAAGTGCGATGCGTAAACATCACAAAACTCCACAGACTCCAGCATTACAAGAGAGAAATAATTTGTTTGCAATTACCGAAACCCATGAAAAAAAATCCAAGACAGAAAACTTACATGTGTTGGAGCGACAGCACTCTCCATCTAGCTGAGGCGGACAGTGAAAGTAGAACATCCTGGCGCGTCTCGGTCTCACGAAACTGAACCTGGAACACAGACAAAAGTTTCAGCCCGGCGTTTGAGATCGGCTACAAAACCTATAGAGTGACTCGGATCTGCGGTGGACGAATTAAGACGTTAAATAGTCCTAGGAAGAGCAGGTGAGACATTCAAAGTTGATGTGAGGGAGCCTCCTACCTGCAGTGAAGATGCTGATGTGAGTGAGTTCGCGCTCTGGAGAGAAGTGGCTGCTGCACTTCCACTGACTCTCTGACTCTCTGTCTGGGAGTGTCCAGATCTCCCTCTTCCTCTCGCCCCCCTGTCTTTCTCTCCCGCGCACACGCGCACACACACACACACACTCACACACACACACACACACACACACACACGCATCTACACCACACTCACATCGCTCTCCCTCTGTTTCTCTCTGGGAGTGTCCAGATGTCTCTATAACTGTATAACTGTCTACAGAGTGTTAAGGCTTTCAGCTAGTGTCGCAGAATCTCACGCCTAATTGGTCCTAATCGGATTATCACGGCTTTGTCTCTCTCACCCCCAACCCCTGGTGTGTGCGTGTGTGTATGTGTGTGTGTCAGAGAAAGACTGAAAGACGGAAAGAGGGGAAGAGGGAAAAGGGGAAACATGGCCAGGGTGGCAAACGGCAGCTCTGCTCTGGTGCCAAAAAAATTCATCACAAGTGATTGTTATTCCAGAGTCAAGCATATTCCCCAACCATAAACATGCACACATACCCGCTGCACTTTTTATTTGGTTATTTCATATATTAAAAAAAGGAGGATGACTGCTTTTGGGTTTTAGATTGACTGTCGGGTGGGTTAATTGCTCGTCAGGGTGTGTTAGGGGGTCCACTTTACAAGGGGTTGCGCATGTAGAACACTCACAAGGCCAAATTTTTGATTTTGTTCACAGCAAGGGGTCCTGCGATTTATTTCGCTTCCTCAGATAAATGATCTGCTGCGGGACCCTTTCAATTAGTTTTAAAGCGCATCTGGGACGGCAGAGCGCAGACGCCATGCGTCTCTGAGGTGGAGGCAAAATGAGGCTTCGAGAAGCAGCTGAAATTTAGAAGAGGAGTGCGGGATTGGACTAAACCACATAAAGTGCAGAAAATCCCTTCTAATGGCGCGTAATTGGTTCTGTAATATCATTACAGGCGGATAATGGCCAGTTACAGGGCCCCGCGCTATTAAGGGTTTCCCTGGCGTGCAGCGTTTATGTTATTAAAGGGGGAATATAATGATATTTTAGTTATTAAATGCGCGTAATTAATTTATGCACCACTGAAAATAAAGTTGTTATTATGACCTCGGCGAGGTGCGTGGAGAAAATTGAAATCAAATAACGGTTGATAACTTTATCCCAATATTTGGTCTAGACAACTCTGACAAGAGTGCAGGCCTAAAGTGTGTCTCTCCTTCCTGTCAGCGCCTTTCCTCTCCATCCTCTGATGATTGCTTAAATGACTAAATGAAATTACTCTCCCATCTCTGCTGGTAGAGACAATTTTTTTTACAAATAAACTTTAACTAGGTTTGCAGATTATGCGTTCCCTGTTCAGGCCAACATAGTTAACAGCCATCTACAGGGCAACATTTCAGGACCTTGGTCAGCACCATGCTTCATTTACACTAAAGTACAACTCTGATGGCCTCTGATCTAAAATTGCATCAAATGTAAATATATTATTTCAAACTCTTAAAATGTACCACGCTTTTTTCAATATGGTACATTTTAAAAGCCTTAAAATCTGCCAGGTTCCACATGGTCCATTGTTTACATATTTTTAAATCAGGTCAGTAGGTCTTTTGTTATACTTCAGTGTACGTTTCAGACAAGCAATGCAGAATAAAAACAGTAACAATAACATATGCAAGACAATTCAACATCTTTATTTTTTTTTTATAAAACAAAAAAGCTAATTGACTATTTTTTCCCCATTTCAGTTTCCTCATTCCCCTACAGTACAGTATGCAGGAAAGTCAGTCATTACAAAATCTACCAAATCCTATTGGATGTTCTTACTAACAAAATGACACATTGATGCATCTTACAAAATGTTAGGTTTGTGTACACATATCTGAGTATGTATTTACCGGAGTTACTTCCATGAAACCTTCAGTAAAGAAAAGCAAATAAATTCAAGTATGACCAGGTAGAAACAACATTGAACAGAGACGGAAGCAACCGCGATCATGCTTGAACAGACAAGCACAAAACTCAAACCAATTTATATTACAGATGAAATAAATGAGACACAGTAAAAGAGATCATCCTTTCAAGTCAGAGTTAACTGATAACTGTATGGCTTTATCAGCTAACTCGCTATAGTGCCACAAAATGGCTTTCGTATTATTTGGCCCTTCCATAACAAACTGTAATATTTGATCTAATGTGTTTTGGAGATCTCAATTTGACAACAAAAGTAACAAAACAAAGATATTGACAGACTCAGCTGACACATTCAAATATGATTCACAGGTGACTTTCACTCAGCGAAAGCTCTCCTTCAATCGCCACATGCCCTCTTGACCAGACGTCCTATGAAAGTCACAGATGCTCCTGAGCAGCTCTCTGAAGACGGGCGCCTGCTCCTTGGTCAGTCGTGGTTTGAAATACTCCAGCACCTCCTGGGTGGTGGCCTGCCCATCCACGTTCGCCTGGAAGGCGACGAAGTTGCGCAGATCCACCAGCAGGTCGTCATGCTCAGTGGGCGGAGCAGGAGGGAGGCTTGTTCCTGGCGCTCCAGAGCCGCCCTCCTCCTCCTCGTCTTCTTCTGCTGCTGCTTCCTCTCTCTGGCTGGAGGGCACGTTGAGGTGATTACGGGCTCTCATCTTAGCCAGCAGAGAGGAGGAGGAGAGGGGGGCGGAGTTTGAGTCACTCTCTGGCCCCTCCCCACTAAAAAGAGCTCCCGAACCAGGTTTCTTCGACACAGACTTCTTTATAATAGCAGCATCCTAAATAGAGAAATCAATTAATATACACAACACGGAAAGACAATGAACAAATATACGCCATATCTATAGTGTGGTATAATTTCATAAGAACACAGGCGTTACCTTGCATTTGCTTGGAGTGGGGGCAGACTGAACTGCAGGCTCAACTAAGAGAGAATTCTTCTTTTGTCCAAAACGTTTCCTGAGACAAAAGTGAAAAAAAAATGAGCTACGTTTTTGATATATGAGACTAGCGAAGCTCTAAACAAACCCAGTGTCAGTGTGGGACTACGTACTTAGCAGATGGAGGAGGTCTATTGTAGGGGAGTCTGCACTGCTGTCGAGAAACCTTAAGAGCTTTAAGGGCATCTTTAGCCACCCTGTTGGCCTCTGCCTCCACAAGAACATAGTCAGGGTTGGAGGACTCCATGATGGTGTCGTGCTGCATCACACTGTGGATACCTGAAGGAGACAACCAAAGATGAGACAAAACAAGCTTACCATTTTACAACATTCACACAAAAGGAAAAAAAAAGTCTGGGAATTGAGCACAAAAAACCTACCTGACTTCTTGAAGAGCTTCGCCAAGACGTAATCGTCAGATTTTTTCCCATTCTCTGTTGCATTGTCGTCGTCCTCTGCCTTCTTATAGGTCCTTTTCTTTATCAAATGAGAAATGCGGTGGCCTTCAAATCGCACATCCCGGGAGTGTTTGCGTTTCTTACGCTTGTCCGGGTCAGCTGAGTCACAGTGCTTCCTCTTCTCCCTGTGTTTCTGAGGGCTAATCAGGGTGGAGTCTTTATCTCGGTGCTGGCGACAGCTCGTTGAGTTTTGCACTGCTGCCATGGCTGGATCCCATTCTGTATTATTTTGTCCTGTATGCTGTACATTTGCTGAAATATTTGGCACTACATTTACATTATTTTGGTTGGTGCTTTCAATGTCCGTAGGGACATTTGGTTTATCCTGAGAGATTTTACTGCATAGAGAGGTGTTTCCATCTCCTACTAAAGGAATGTCTGTTGAGGAGTGTGTGTGGTCGGTACCCGTGTCATTACAGTTTACTGAGGAGCGTTTATGTGTATGTCTACCATTGTTTTCTATGTGTGCTGACCTTGGCCTTTCGGGTTTCTTAGGTGCTTTGACATCAGAGCCTGTACCTGTTTGAGGATGATAACCAAACTTGTCAGGTGAATTATTTCCAAAGACGTTCAAGTCATCTATTACTGGTAGGAATAAAAAAGACAAACAAAAGGAAAAACTACATACCTGCAAATATGGCACTGGTCTCTGTTCCCTGATCTCCATCAGGATTAGACAAAGTAAAGAGCTCATATATATCATTAGACTTGAAGAACCGTCTTTGTTTGGGATCCTTAAGAACACGATTGGTGAGAAACTGCTTGAAGATTTGCCTGAATTACAACAAATATAAAACACAATTAGACACCCGTATGTAATTTGCTATTTTAAACCAGCAGGCAATCCCGATCCTCAATCACTGCAGAGTAGTTTGGCTGATGGATGAGAAAATTAGTTAACCTCACTACAGTATGTATCAAAATAGAATCCCTGCAGTTTTTCCACCTTGCTTTTTGAAAGCACTTTACAGAGACAAACCAAACAGAGCAACAGTTTCAAGTCCTCAATTGGCCATTTAATAATGCAGGAAAGCGTTTCAATTACTGAGAACTAGGATAGTGCAAGTAGTTATACAGAAGTGATGCAAGCCGTAACACTTGTCATTACCAATATCCATGAATGTGTGAAGCCAGTGGTAAAAAAGCTCCAATGAAAGACTGAGCAAGAGGAAGGAGTAAAGCCAAACGATGCTTTTTAATTTGATTCTATAATTGTAAAGAAGTGGTTACAGACAAATGTAAAAAAAAAAAAAGCTCTTTCCTGACCTGTGGTAGATTTTCTCTTCAATGGTCCCTGCAGTCAGCAGCCTATAGATTGTTACTTGCTGCTTCTGACCGATCCTCCACGCTCGTTCCCGAGCCTACGAAGAACATAATACATTCAATTAAATGATTAAAGGCATTGAAGAAAGAAAGGAAGGAAGCGCTCCGTTTTTAATAAGTAGTTTTGTCAAATAAAGCAGCTTTAAGTAAGACTCACACGAGGATGCGAATCATAAATGTTTTATTTGAATTATCCCGTGTGTGTCTGTCTAACCTGAGTGTCAGTACTGGGGTTCCAGTCTGGATCATAAATGATGACTCGGTTGGCTCCAGTCAGATTGACTCCCAGACCTCCGACTTTAGTGGTCAACAAGAAGATAAAAATGGATTGGTCCTGCAACAAAGAAAAGCAATGGCAAAAATGTCGGTGATTCACAAACGTCGTGTCCGCAGTTATACACACCTTTTGATAATCACTTTGGGATGTAATTATACATGATTAGTTAAAGTGTTACATTTAATAATATGCGTGTAGTGACATCTCCTATTCACTATAATTGAACCTTATTTAAAGACAATAAAATAGCTTTACATAAACAATTCTCAGCAGTAGAGATTAAATCCTAAAAATAATCATGATACATTTTCAAGATACAAATTCAAGCTTTAATGCTTACACATTCCACACACAGAAAATAGGGTAGGATCCACTTTGAACAACAGATTGTCATCAATTAGCGTTTCCACCTCAGGGTGACTGGGGTTCCACTGAAGCATTTTGTCCCTCAGGACGGGATTTTTCATGGGAAACACTCAGAGCCATTAGGGATGACTAATCCTTACCTCGTTGTAGCGAGCGATGAGTGGCTGCCGCGAAGCTATCGTGGTCGTGCCGTCCATTTTCAGGTACGAGTAGTTTTTCTCTCTCACAAACACCTCGAAGATGTCCAGCATCTGGAATGGAGGGAGACGATGAAGTCATCAGAGAGACACAGAAAAGGCATAGATATGGAGAGAAAGAGGGGCTGAGGTCTGGATTATCTCTAAAAGGATTAGGGCAGATTAATATTACATGGACAGAGATACCGACAGGGAGGGTCTCAGGTTCCCTCTGAGGTATAATCTCATTGGTATTGACTGCAACAGCTGGGGCCTCTATCACATATACACACTCTCTCACTTGTGCACCGCTCTCTCTGTCACACACACACATACAGACACATGGCTCGCAGGTAGACAGCAGGAAACACTATACATAGAAGTGGCATCACAATGGGAAGAAACGACATTAGCACTAAGCGTTCGCAAAGATTGTAAAAATATATTTTGGCAACTTTTTTCACGAAGCGATCAGAAAGTCGGAGCAGCGTGTTCCTAACCTGTCTAGACTGCGTGAAGAGCAGCACCCTGTGGCCCTGTTTGAACCAGAGACGCAGCAGTGACTCCACCACTATCAGCTTCCCAGAGCGTTTCCAAAAGCCAAATTGTTCCTCTTCAGTTAGCTGGCCCTCTGGGATTCCTCTCAGCATCCGGGGCCCGCCGGAGAAAAGGTCCGGGTGGTTACAGATTTTGCGCAGCGCTATCAAACCCGAGAAAACCTAAACGGCACAAAACGCAAAAGGAACAAAGGTTCTTAGGCTGTTTCCTTAATGAATACACTTGGTGACAAAACTGGTGTAAAACAGTAAATTTAACCGTGTTCCACCTTTAAACAAATAAACACATTTACTTTAGTCCACAAGAATGAGTTACATAATTTATTTACGGACAATAAAGGCTGTTTCTTGACGAAGGCCCAACGGTCACTGCATTAGTAATGGTGGTTAATGGATGGAGACTGACCACTGAATTACGTCTATGAAAGTGTGTGTGTGTGTGTGTGTGTGTGTGTGTGTGTCTGGTCAGTGGTCACCCCTGGCTCTCCAACCACGTCCATTTGGTCAGTGGTGATAAATGGTATTTCTCTCAAGGGTTTGGCTAATGTGAGAGGAACATAACCTCCTTAAAATGAGCGTCTTAAAGAAAATCAAGCTGTTAGGGGTTTAACAAAATGTACATGGCAAATTCCACAGCTGCCACTTCAAGTTGGTGACCTTTGATAGGACAAGAGATCCTAAAAATACACATAAATACACTGTGAATGAGAGCGATGAACATAAATTCATCAGTTAAGTGGCTAACTAACAAATAGAGTCTTGTTCCTGGAAGTCTTCTCCTCAACCAAGAGCTCATACGAGTGCAACATAAAACACTGTGAGAGAGAGGCTTACATGCATGTCCCCGTTTAGTATTTGGTAGACCTCTTTGGAATCCAAGAAGCTCTGATACACCTGCCGCTGATCGTCGGTTAATCTGCAAAACAGAACCTACACACAAACAGAGGGCAGAGTAAGAGTGTGTAATGAGCACTGAACATCCACTTTAAAGCCCCTTGATGAAGTGAAGTGCGTGAAAAGAGAAATTAGAGGGAAGCTATGTGTTTTTTGAAGCCAGCCCTGTCCTGAGGGACTGGCTTAATGAGCTGAAGTGGACCGAGGAGTCAACCAGCGTCAGCCGCGAGGACAGACCAGAGACCGGCCACCTTAATGAATACCTGCTCCTTTTACTTTACTAGGACTTTATTAGCTGGCTTCACCTGACAAGGGCAATGCACATTCATCAAATACTCCTTAGACGTGGCACACAGAGTCACATCCAATCAGATAAACATCTCCCCTGTTAAGAGATCTAGATGTTAGAGGCGGTTCAATACACAGACAGAGCGGGGTCAAATGCCTCAGAGTATGATGAATACCTGTTCATTTTTGTCAGGCAGGGAGAGGTTGGCCTTGACGTCTGCCTTCATTCTTCTGAGCAGGTAAGGATTTATGGTGTCCCTCAGCACACATGCACACTTAAACGCTGTCTGGACCTGAAAATACACAACAGTTACACCTTTTAGGGCAGACAATCTGCTTTACAACAAAAACAGCCTTAAATTCAGCGAATCAAATAAACACATCAACGCTTCGGCGTACATGAGACATGACTGTCGTTTAGCCCTTCCTCTGCTCTCTCATCACCTCCCTCATGTTGCTGTCCCTCTCAGCACTATGAGCCATTAAACATTGATCAGAGTGCTGTTGGTCTCGTGGGACAGAGCCCTCCTCTTTCATCAGCACTACTGGCCAGCACCATTGGAAATAGAGGGGGAGTTTGAAAAACACTCGGTCCCACCCCACACTAGAAGCCCCACTGCAAATGGCCTGCTACACCTTATCTAGAGTTGGTGTTAAGAGCCAGTTAGCCTTTTAAACATTAACTCACTGGGGGTCCACAGAGGGATCAAAGACACCCTGGGCAAAGCTGGAGGGGACAATAACACGGTGGGATTTAGGATTCAATGAACTGAGCGGAAAAGGAGGAGAGGAGGGCAGCAGATGATCCAGAGATCTCGGCACAAGCTGCTGAGTGGATTCACACGGGCGTGTAAAAGCATGCCTTAGTAATGGATCCCACATCCACATGCGCGGAAAGCCACACCCCAAACACATACATTTTTACATACTGTACATCCAGCTGTACACACACTTTATGAATCATTCGAGGGCATGGTTTGCAACTCTGAGAATTTCGAGAAGAGGATAAAGCAGCAGAGCTCTGCCCTCTCTGACCATTTAATAACATTAATAATTAGTAAAGGTTTTTATTATCGACAGCGGAAGAAGCATCAATAGCCGGCTTAAATAATTAAATCTATACAGTCAGTGGGTTATTAACGATTGAACACTAATGACAAAGGGCTACAATTTAGCCCACTAGCTCTCTACTTTAGCCTCTCCCTCTCTCACACACAAGGGATGGACTGAAGTTCCTTTGCATGGACCAACATTATCCTGCACTACACTTAATGGCTCTGTTGTTCCACTTTCGCTCCTTTTAAACCTGCTTCCATCTAGCTCTCCAAACGTGTGCATACATGCATGTATGTGACCGTATGTGTTTTTCAAAAGCCCCTTGAGTACATCACGATCACCGCTGCCTCCATTTGTTACAGCTGCAGGTTTACTTTTACAGCTGATGGATAAAGCGACTACTTATTGGAATACAATTACCAGTTGCAGTTAAAAGTTCACAAACAGAATTTAAACTGATCTAACTGCACATTTGTGTGTGTTCATGTACCTGTACAGGTGAGGCATTGCTGTATCCTCCCATGGTAATTGGCACAGAGAACTGCTCCATGAAAACAGGCAATGTCCCCAGTTTTCCGGGGAAGACGAAGTCAAAAAGAGACCACAGCTCCTTCAAATTGTTCTGCATAGGAGAGCCTGACAGGATGAACCTGTGAGGGGTGCGAAACTAGAGAAGAGACAAGGCAAATGTTAGTCATGTTACGATACTACGCATCTTGTCAGCTGTGTTGAGATTCTCTGTGAACTTCAAACAACTCAAACCGAGTGGCTCGTGTTGGAGTTGGAGCTAATAAATGTTAAACAGCAGTTTTACTAAAATCGCTTCAACACAGAAAATAGAGAAGACTTCTGAGTAGGCGGTTTGCAGAAGGCAGAAAGAGGGAGAATTACATGTGCTTGTCCTGCCACTGGGAAGCTATGTGCAGTTACATTTTTGGAGAGGTGTACGGCATATGGTGCAGAACTATGGCAGAGAAAGAGCGTGAACAATACCTGTTTGCACGCAGTAGTAACTCCAGCATTTGGATTCCTAATCTTATGGCCCTCGTCCAGTATAATGTAGTGCCAGTCGTAGCGCTGTAGGGAGTCCTGCATTTGTCTCACAGCTGAGTATGAGGTGATCAGGATACCATGGCAGGCTGCTATTTCTGGAATCAGCTTTTCCTGCAACATAGAAAAACACACAGGCCTCAGTCAGTTTTTTCATCAGTGCAATTATTTCAGACAGTTTCCAAATAGGGCAACTCTTACAATGTGAAAGAGGGGTAAAGGTTCAGAGGTGCCAGTGAATTAACAGCTCTCTAGTGCCCCCCAGAGGCAAAGAAGAACTTCCTAGCTAATTAAAAATGTGAAGATTGTACAAACACACACGCAAATACTCATTTACCTTTTTGCTGTTGAAGGAGCCAGTTTCATGCAGAACTGCCACTCTGAAAGGAGGCCACCAGGTGTGAAACTCCTTCACCCACTGGTGCATGACTGTGGCTGGACACACAATGACGGTCGGACCCAGACCAGCATACCTACAACCAAAACACACGCACAACAGAGACACGTTTAATCCCAAACCCGTGATTAAGAAGGGTAAACAAAGCAACTTGGTTTAATTAAGTTTGGATAACCTCAGCAAATTTTATTACCAAATTAAAGTCATCATTTCTATAGAAAATAATAGAAAATAAAGGCCGTTCCCAATGAAGAAACAAATAAAAATATGCTTGGCTTGCATGTGCAGTGTGCTCAGGCATGAGAGAAGAAGCCAAGTGCACATGTACAACAACCCAACAGAATGATCCAATTACATAGTCTTCTCCTGCTTCTCAACTCAATCTCCGAGCCTAACAAATGAGTCAAGGAGAGTGCATGGAGATATCCTCAGCTCCTCTGTGAAGATTTACAAGAACTTCGTCAAACACACACACACAGACACACACACAAAGATACACTAATGGGCTGGTATGAACCTCTGCCTGGTGGAAGCTATTGATACTGGGCCATAATTGAGTTTGCAAGCAATCAATTTGTGGGCGTCTATAGTAGACAGAGTATTGACCATCAGGGAAGCTCCACCTACTAAATGCACGAGAGTTGTTCGTTCAGTAAAACCAGATTACCACCAACACTCCTTCATTTTTGTGTGTGGCTGATTATTTTGTCCCACACCTGCTCCACCCTCACCTCATGAGTCTGAAATTCATAAAGTGTTCATAAAGGCAGTCGAGCACACCCTTCTCAAACACACACACATGCACAGAGTGTCAGTGTTTTCTCTGATGTCTGCAGTAAGAAAGTGAAGAGTCTGATAATTGAAACATGTTTAATAATTCAGACGAACACTCTCAAGCAGAAATCCCCCTAATCAAATATTCATACCATACAGACACACAGTCTCTGGACACAGTTTGTGTGTTAGTGTGTGTGTGTGTGTGTATATATACCTGTAGTTGGACCCTCTTGTCCTCAGTTTGCTGTAGCTCAGTCCAGCCAGAAAGCAGATGACCTGGATGGTTTTACCCAATCCCATCTCGTCTCCCAGGATGCCACCTGCCTGCTGACAGTGGAGTTCCCACATCCAACGCACACCTGTCTGCTGGTACCTGAAAATATTATATACATTTATGCAGAAATTTCAAACACCTTAACGTGATAGCGACTATGGACATCTAAATATAAACACGTGGTGGCCTGGCAAATCACACTGTATTTCAACTGAAACCTGGTGCGGTTAGAATCCACACTACTCGAGTGTCACAGTAAATTATATATTCAATAGGACCTAGATGAATGACGAATCGCGTGCAGTTATGAGGAATTATGACTGCACTAGCCAAACACAAGTCAATATTAATACCATTAGTAAATCAACAGAAAGAAAGCACACTGTAAGTGGTGACAAAGATGACATTTTGATAAAGACATGGCTAGCCAATGAGCATACAAGGTGTAATGAAGAGATGAAATCAGTTAAGCCTGATGTGCATCTCCCCAGAAATGTAACTACACTTCATGACAAGAAAGACTGAAATGCCTTTTCTCATTCATGTCTCTCAGTGACCAGACAAGCACAGAAAATTCTCCCTCCTTCTGACTCCTACAAACCATCTACTCAGGTGTCTTCTCTCTTTTCTGTGTTGCAGTGCTTTCAGTAAAAGTAACTTTCGTTCAACATTTATTTGCTCCAACTCCAACACAAGCCACTCAGTTCCAGTTGTGTGAAGTACACAGAGAACCTCAACACACCCGAGGGTCTGCCAACTAGCGTTTTAGCAGCATAATTACAAAAACATCCAAACAAAACAAGGCCTACACAAGCGCACACATGTAAATGTTTAAACTGGCAACTGCATAGGCTCTGCATAGATACATTGCAGGAGTATAAACCAAGTTTGACAGAATGGCTCAACAAACCTTTATTTATGAATCAAGCAGAACTCAAAGCAACAGACGGGCGAAATGTTTTTTAACAATGACAACCAGTGACCTATAGCAGCAGTGAACAAATTTATGGCTTACCGATCAAATAACCTTTGATTCATTATTACAACTGAATAACCAGGACAAAAGTCTTTCAGAGCAGTGGGTGAAATGCAGAGCAAAGCACACAGGTAATTTTTAATAATCTTTTTATGGCTGTTTGTGCCTTTATCACATCCTCAGTAGATAAAAGACGCTTAAGAACATCTCTATCTCCATTAACGTCTTACATTAAACTTACTTGTAAAGTTTTTTCCAAATGAAACCAGGAACTTTGAAGCCTTCGTCAAACTCTGCATCGCTGTCATCCGTAAGCTCTTCACCCATTTCTCTCCTCTCCTCCCTTTCTCGAAGACGCTGCCGCTTCCATCTCCTAGTAAGAATATGAATAAATGCAGATGGAGAGTTACCACACATTGATAGTAAAATGGATTTCTCTGTTTTAGAGAAAATAATTTGGGGGAATCAATTTATATATGTGAGAACAGAAACTGTTGAGCTAGAAGGCAAAGAAAAAGCCAAGCTTTATCTTTCATCAAGACAGAAATAATACCTTAATGTTGATATACATGTTAAATTAAGAGGATTTTTTGAGCCAACCAGAATGATATATAGTGAATATTGTTGTCTCATGTTGTCTCCGTGTATTAGACACCAATCTATACAGGGTGTAGCTGCCACCTTATGTTGCCGGAAAAGGTCCAGCTACACTAATGCCTAAACAGGATAAGTGGACACAGAGAACAAATAGATGGATGTTCCATTTGAACCTCTTGCACTCAGTGATTTATTTCAAGACTTGTCCACACAGGTGTATGTAAAGCAAATGTTTTGAGTATTTCCCTGGAGCGGTGGAACATCTACAGCAAAAAGGGAAATGTAAAGGAGAACAGTTTTAATAGTGCAGGCGAGAGGGCAGTTAGAGGCACAGTCGTCGCACAGCAAATGAAGATTGATACAGACAATTAGTAGTGCGAGTTCCCCAGAAAGGTGTGAGGTGTAGAGGATAAGAATCCATCTTCATTTGGGCCTGGTCCTGTCACCCTGCCATGAAACTGGTCCTTTAGCTGGGCCTGGGAGACCACACTCTCTAATTAAGTCAAGACTAAGCATTGGTTCAGTTAATTACACTTTTCTGCCCCCGCTCCACCCCCCCACCATACTACAAATACCGCCCACTCTAATAATATCATTCCTCGTATAAGCTAGCCTCACCATCCGTCCATGCCGCGTCTATGCTGTTGAATTGACATTCAGTCACTACAGTGCAGAAAAAAGGACACATGCCAACACAATTTATTTGGCAGCTATAAATATGAAATCTCATTAGGGCTGCTCTTCCATTAATTTGAGCATTAGAGTGAGTGAATGTATAAAACCATGTGCAGGAGGATAATTAGGCCAGTGTGAGAGCAGAGAGAGAGAAGAAGAGCAGGGAGTGAATTTGCTTAGTCAAGAAACAGCTGCCAATCTCATCTGGGATTAACTCTGTTTCTGCACTATGTAGCCAGCAAAACCTAACTGCTTTTCTCCTTAAGTGAAAGGAATAACAATAGCGCATTTGCACCGCTGCCATTACAAATGTGATGCAAAGTAAAAAGCTCAACGTGGTGTTTGTTGAGCACGTCATTTGCAGCCGTGGATTTCTGCATGGTCTTCAGAGGATGGAAACTTTTTACACCTTTACATCCAAACATAAAGTTTACAGCAGCATGTATTTTTACAGTACATGGTCGTACCTTATTCGTTGCCTGTAGAACTCCAGATCTCCATCGTCTTTATTTTTATCTTTATCTTTAGCCTTGACATCTTTCTCTTCCTCCGAACTCTCAGGGTAGTATTCATCCTCACTGTCATTTTTCTTGACTTTCTTCCTCCCTCTTCCTTCAGTTTTTCTCTTGTATGGTCTTAACTCATACTCTTCATCCTCCTCCTCCCCAAAGCCCTCTTCCATGGCTTCTCTCGCCTCTTGGTCAGGATCTATTCCTTCATCACTGGGCAGGTATTCTGACCCATCGCTGTCTGTCTCCTCTCCTTCAGCGTGACGTTTTCTCTTTAGCTTTAGGAGCTGTGGCTCAGTCTTGGGCCGAGCCTTAGGATGGGCCTTCAGGGCAGTGATCTGCAGCTTTCGCATACGCTTCTTCAGTTTTTTATCCTTGGAAGAGGAAGGAGTTCGTTTGATTCCCCCCTTGGACTTGTCATTAGGGCTGAGTCCTGAGCCTCTCTTCTTCTTTAGAAGAGGGGCTTTCTTCCTCTCAGTAGCCAACTTGGCCTGGTCTGCCAAGTACTCGTCGAAGGCAGAGTTCTCAGCAAGCATCAACTTCCGAGGCTCCTTCTTTACTTCCTGCTGGATTCGGGTTCCAAAGGGAGTCATGTGACCTTTCCTGATAAGCTCCTCCCATTCTGTCTCTTGGGCTGGCATGAGCATGCTGCCCAGTGTTGACGGTCCGGCCTCTGGCATAAAACACACAAATACAGGATTATCTCATCATGAGTAACAATATGGAACAATGCTGGAAAAAGATGGGTTGTTGCAACTCTAGTCGCAGATGTGTAAACTTTTAGAATACATTCTTATAACTGCAGCAAATGACTGTAGGTTTTGTGTCGTTTTCTGTAACAAAACTACAGACAGATTTTTGGTGTTGTGCATCACAGTTATATTTTCACATCATTTCATGGTATTCACTTCTGGAATGAAAGTAAATTGGTCTCAAGGGCCGTTCCAGGACAGCGAAAAGACGATACAACACTAAATGTAACATAGCCGTCACAATGAAAGGACAGGAGGACAGTTCTGTGTGTTTGTGTGTGTTGCCCATCCAATTTGTATCCGATCATTTCAAATACAACGTAACGCCCTAACGTATCCTTTTTGGTGACCATGACAGAAACTGGTATTATTGAGTTCAATGGGTTTCAGTTTTGAACAAGACCCTGGTTTCTGACTTCTGTTTCTGTGCCGATTACAAACGCTTACAGTTGCTAAGTATACACCATTTTAAGTCAGTACATTGAAAAATAAGCACAAATTTAAAGTGAATACACCTCACCTTCCTCTCCATCGTCCTCTGCCAGAAGCTCAGCTTCCACCCTTAGAGCGTCCTCTCCTCCCAGAATGGCCTGAAGACGCCTCTGTTTGGCTCTAACTTTCTTTAGCTGTTTCTCCTGAATTAAAAGATTCATCACTGTCACTACCGGCATTATGTAATTATAACATCATTATCTAAGCCATATTGTTTTAATTTGAAGGCTCGTCACATGTGGTATTTTACCTTATTTTCTTTCTGACGTTTGACAGATTCAATCTTCCTGCTGATGTCTTTGCTGGAGGCTGCATAAGGGGACAGCTGCTCAATAATCTTGTTGACATGTTTTAGAGACGCTGTAACGGACCTGAAACACAAACCATCAAAAGCATAGAGAGATTTATCAGCTACTATAATGTTTTTGGTTATTTTAAGGTAACTTTTGCTTTCGAGGTAACTTTTCACCCTAATCTAACTTAATGATCTGAGACTTTTACAGAAAACTCTTGATTCAACTGAGTAGTTTAAATTGTGTTGTGAATGTTTCTCTTATTTTGACAACATCATTTAGTTAGTGGGTTAGGTTAAATAACAGAGACTACTTTGCATTAAATTTAATTCAGTTTAACAGCACCACAAACTAAATGCTCCAGAATGATCATACAGTTGAATTACCATCTTTCTGATGTAGTTTCAACATAAACAGAGCATTATAACAGTCATAATTGGATTTAGTGCAGGACATTAGAACAATTCTTTTTCGTTAGTGTACCTACTGGCAAGAGAGTGAACACCATCCAACTTTATAACACTGAAATTACTACAAATAATGAACAAACTGGTTGAAATACTTTCCCATGAACACTTCGACCAAACACAGATATGTTTTTTGATAATCTCTTTACCTGAGATCATCCAGCACAGACTCGTACTCCTTCTCAGCCTCAACTTTAGCAGACGCCTGACTGGCCTCCTGGATTGCCTCGTCCACTTGCTGCAAAACTCCTTGCTCGAGGACGTCCTGGTCGTACACGGCCACACCGAGGCCTTGGAGTTCATCAGCTCCAGAACTGGCAGACGCTGCTTGGATGCGCTGTCTGTTGATGTGCAGCAAGGCTCCAGACCTCTTGCCAGCTAAACGCACAACACGTTTCAATGCATTAAGCGACTTAGTGTTTGTTATGATACATTTTTAAGCGATTTAATGTCTCTCTCTCGGTGTGTGTTGCATAGCTCACCACTGTTGCTCTCCCCTGGTCCAGTGTTGGCAGGATAGGCTGCTGCAGCCTCAGAGCCCTGGCTGTTTTCAGGGAAAGTGCAGACTGCTGAGCCCCCCATAGCTCCATCCTCCTCTGTCCCCCCCGGGGTAAGAGCAGCACTCGCCGGGCTGGAGAGAGAGGAGGACACCTGGTCCTCTGTACCGTCTACAGGCATAGTGATGCAGCTGCCAACACAGTCAGTGGGTCATTCACATCATTAAAACTCATTTAAACCACTGTCTCATCTAAACTCTACAAATAAAAAATGTTTAATGTTAATTAAATATAGGTTTAGTGTTTGTCCTATCAAGTTAAAGGCGAATTTTCTTCAGCAGCGTTATGTAATAAACACTAGCTCACAGCGTTCGCTCACTAAACATAAACGGTTGACTGATTTTTAAGCAAATTTATCATGTGAAGGGGTAAAATGTGAAAGGAGGAAGTGGCTGTATACGACGCCCGTGTTATCCAAGCAATTTACTGCAAAACGTAATAAAATAAAAGGTTATGACAGCGGCATAAAGTCGAAAGAAACGTCAAATTCTCTCACAGCCGTCCATTGTTTACGTGGCTAGGCTAACCCGCTAAGCTAACAGCGAGCCGCACATCATCAGCTGTTCACAGCTCTGGGGACCAGCAGCACTTCGGCTTCTTTCACACTAAACAGTTCATTCATACGATGTTATCCCGTGTTGTCCGTGCTGTCTGAACGGAAATGTGTACATTAAAACCACATGTCAGAGCGACAACGACAGAAATTACTTACACAGCGTGCCGTTACACAACATCACTGGCTTGGTTTATGTCATGTTGCATTCCAAGCCTCCTCTTGACTTCCGGCTTCTGTTCAGCGATTTACTTGTTGAACAGCGCCCTCTGCTGGTCCACAGCTGCAGGAGGTATTAGTCTCTAGGTGGCGCCACAACTCCACTTATTTTAGTGGAAAACTTCACCTTGGAAGAACTTCACTGAAATGTGCTAGTCTGGACCACATTTTCACATGTTGCGTTTATTTTGAACCGGTATCAACTCAGAGCAGGTCCAGCCAAACCTTGCATAAAAAGTTCTGGCTTGAAACTTTACATTTCTGTTCCTCTGAGCATCATTAATCCCATTCAATGTAACTGTTTTTTAATAAAGGTTTGGAAAGCCTCTACTTCATGGTTGTCACAGACGTGTATGCTGCCAAGTATTTGCATCTCAGAGGAAGTTTATTTCCAGTATCTTGCAAAAATAAATGAAGGATTTAATTAAAATACCCCCTCTGCCTTGCGCTGTGGTGCCTGAGCAAAAGCCAGCACATTTTCCAAGTTGTTATTTGTGTAAATAAACATATCTATATATGGGTGGATTTTGCTGTCACCCTTGGCTCGTTGGAAAATGGAGACACTGGTCTGTTTGATTTGCTTAAATGTGGGTCACCTTTAGTGGAGCCTCTCTAGAGACAGTTGGAGGGGATTTGAGTTTAAAACACACTGGACCGAAAGGGAAATATGTCACAGTAAGACCTTGTAGTTTAATTAGAAGAGGAGTAGCAGTGTACAGAGCTCTGATCAGGTAGCTCACAGACACAGTGTGTTCTTTGTTGGTTTTCCTCTGGGAATTAAAGACCCACAGATAGGAATAAGTCAAATAAACTATCAAGCGCCTGATGAATCACCTACGATGGGAAATATCCTGACACATTCACACAATGTTGTGACTGCAAGGTTGAGCTAAACAGAGGAATGTAAACCTCCTTTCTGTCTTTCCCATCTGTATTTAACTTGCACTTTATCTCAGGAGGAGATTATGGCTGCGAATATATTTTCTGCACATCATAATTTAGATAAAGTTCACCTGGTTAAAGTTGTAAGTTGATAGACCACAATAAGCTCACAGAATTGAGTGGGTGGCAAATCTGTTCATCTTAACTTTATGCATCCATGTGTTGGCATATAAATCCTGCTTCTTTGTATGCAAGGCGTTTGCAGATTTATAGGTGTTAGGAGGGTATGGTGCTGCTGTGCTGCTTTGCTTCGTGACAGTAGAATAACAAGCTGAGCAAGATTTAAAAACAGAGCGTTATAGGTTTAAGTTTACATGTGCAAAGCTTGGTGGATTTTCCTTCCAGAGCTTTTGTGTCAACTTATTTATGGTTTCACAACATGCTGTTTGTCAAAGGTTTAGGGGGGTAAGAAGACTGCACTTCCACAAGTGATCCTTGCTCCATACTCTGTCGTCCCTGTATGCTGGTGGAGTATGATGTTGTCATTCATCAGTTATCTCCTCCGCACTGTCCTCCTCTTTCTGATAATGGGTGTTTAAGCCTGTATGGCCTTCATCAGTTGTCTGGGACCAGATGAATGATTTGAGGATGAAATCATTTTGTGAGATAAGAGGGCAGAATTTCGTTAGAAGATTTATTTATTTATTTGCATTTAGCATTGTCTACAAGTTGGTACAAAATGGCCCCAGTGTATTAAAGAAATCCTAAATGTGTTGAAAACCTGTGTTGTCTTATTGCTGCCTTTGATTACAGTAAACAGTTGAGGGAGAGTCTGCAGCGAGCCCACAACAAATCTCTCTGTTGTGAAAAACAAAACATCTTGATATACCAGGACCTCGATGTTGATGTGATTATGTAGGTTAACCGCACCCCCCACTCACGTGTTTGTATCTTCAAGAATACTTATTTTTCTAAAATGCTCTTGTTTTGTGGTTTGTGCTCCAGTTAAAAAAAAAAAAAAAAGTGAAATGTGAGCATTTTATGTGGTCATTTCCCCGGTCGTAACTTGAATGTACAATTTCAGAGGAGTCATACGGGTGGTGCTGCCTCTTTCTGGCTTAACTTGAGAAATTCCACTGCTCAAGGGCACTTTGTTTCCCTCACATTCATTCTACTAGTGAATATCTGAAATTTGTAACGAGACCCTGCATTTACGCAAGGAGGACAAAATTATGAGCAGATAATTCAATGAAAAGCAGATGTGCAAAATAAGTAAGAATTAAAATTCTTAGTTAGAGATTTGATTATATGACTGACAAGAAAATGAATAAGCGTCAAATTCTAACAGCTAATCATCATTTATTGGAATGCATTTGCTTCTTGCATGTTCTCTATAAATACTATTTTACCCTTAGCACAGGTTTGCACGTCTTCTTTACATTTTATACATTAGGACAATAAAGAAAACAATTTGCAGATTAAATGACAGGGAAACAATAACTGTTGTGGCCCTAAAACAAATGTTGTCTCACATTATTGTATTATACACATCCAATTTCCTTGTCTTGACAGAAACCCGATACTAAGTGTGGACGTACAAACATACATGTGTAGGCTACAGCGAGGCCACACACACACAGAGTTAAATCCTTGCATATGTGCAGGTGGAGTCTAGAGTATTGTAGTTATGCAGTTAACACTTGGTTTTGGAGTCAATGCCTCGGGGCTTAACAAGGACGGCACGAGGACCATGATGTTCTCTTAAGCCTCAAATTGGTCAATAAGTCAACATCAGTAAAGCATCATAATGTCTATATTAATGTATATTCAAACCACATTGTACTTTACACATGCGTGGCCATATTGGCAGTGCTAATGTCTCCCATGTGTTCTCCTGTCCCAGTTCATACATGTCTGTTTGTGTGTCTGACAGTAATTACAGCGGTGGGCTTGGTTCTCATCCGGGTGCATCAGAGCATTGCCATGCTGCTGTAGATGCCTAATCCGTCTGCTGGTGATTTCACTCAGCAGCAGGTGTGTGTTTATGTATGTATATAGCCACAAGACAACAGTGCACTACTGTGCTTGTAAATATCTTAACAAAATTGCTTTTGGAGGGGAACTGTTCAAAATGTTGAGCCCAAGGAAATGTGTTTAAATTTAACTTCCTCTATAAAAAGATTTTAAAGTGACCCCTAGAGGGAGCACACCTGCGTGCAAGCTGGTTCTGTCGCATTTTCGCATAACGTGCGTCCACCTCTTCCAGGTCAGGTTGTGTCAACACATTATCGGGGGTTCACAAAGACATGTGTACATAGTAGACCTCAAACACAGCTGGAACACCCGACTCTCGAAAGGATGAAACAGGATAAGGCCTTCGTGCTACATTGACTCATCATATGAAACCACCAGAACCGCAGTGTGCGCTGGGTGTATTGTATGTGAAAATGCATGCTTGAGTGCGTGTGTGTCTCGTGTTTGAGAGCTAGCTTGGGTACGGACTTTTCTCCAGAGATATCTACAGTCTTGTCTTTCATGTGGCTCCGGTGACTCCAGCCAGTGATAGCTGCGCACCACAACAATGGGATCCGGGCTGTTTTGATGATATACAGTGGCAGCAGGGCCCTGGCAGAGCATGACCTGAAACGCAAGCTGACATAAGCAGAGGGAATATACAGCGCAGCAGATGTAGACATGGCTAGGAGTGAACCGAAACTGGGACTTATTTCACATTTTTCTGAGGCCTGTTTTCCAGCGTTGGTTCACAAATATATTAAATATACGTTCACAGCCGTCAAACTTTTGACCGATGCATTCTGGACAGGTGCCCGCCATAAAAACAGCAGTTTATCTGTCAAGTTATGAAGAAAGTGGGCAGATAGGGAGGTTGATGAATAGATCTAGTTTAATGTAAACATCTTACAACAGGAAAACATCCAGTCGACCATGTTTTGCTTCATCTACCAATGGTCCAAATTGAGTTATGCCTTCCCTACCCCACCAGGAGAAGGAAAGAAGCCAGTATTTAAATTGTTTTGTACCCAGTGATCCAAACATGCCTCAAACACTTCCCTAATGCAGTGTGTCTAAATGTTCAACTTCTCACCAGACCTCCATCTGTCATTTAACCATCTGACATCTTTATTCACATAACACTTTGTGCGTTGCTAAAGAGGTCTTGCTTAAACTACACCAACATCAAGACTGAAAGTAAATCGATACTGACAGCTTCCATCACCCAGACATATAACATTCTCCTATAATATTCACGTATTCACTGACACAACTAGACTGCTTCCAAAACACCAAAAGCAATTGTCCTAAGTTTTCTCTGACTTATTTGTATCTGAGCTGTGATTTTCCATGCCTTTCAGCACAGGCTGTCAGCGTCAGATTCCTAACATTTCTCTGCGCCACTACCCATTTGTGCTCGATAGGTCTGATGCTGCTGTGCCCACATGGGACACAGCTATAGAGAACATTTGAACAGCTCTATTGTTTGTTGTGTGTTTGTTCTCTCAGTCTAATCAGAAACATGTGTACCATCATCGAAAATGTGTGCTGAGCACACAGAGCTTTGACTGTGGGACCTCTGCACACCAGAGACATCACCCGCTGGGAAATTAGCTACTTGGGAATAATAACAGATCTGCAGTATAACTCAAGTGACAGAGTGCAACAACAGGAATCAGTGGCAATAATGTGCTGAACAACTGCTGAACTGCTGAAATAATCACTATCAGGTTCAAAAGGGGACAAGAAATAATGCAAGAAGGCCCACTTTTCAATTTGATATCTGGTGTTTATATGCTTATTTTGGGAAAAAAGAATGAAATGATTGCAATTTCACAACGCTGGATCAAAGTTGGGATAAGAAGGTCAAAAAAGCACTGACCTACATTAAGCTGGGTGATAAAGGTCAGGTCAAAGTCCAAGTTGAAACCTCTCTCTTCCTGTCACTGTATTGAGACATATTTTAGATGTTCTGGGAAAAAGAAACAATACATCTTGCCAACTCTGCACTTGCATTATGTACAGTAGATTGAACCTCCGGAGTGTCTGGTCATGTGTAAAGCAGACTAGTTGAGAAAAAAGTATTTTCTCTGTGTAATAAATAATGTTTTAGTTGTCTCGTAGGAATTTGTTGTTTTGCGGATAATATATTTTGAGGTCACTGCAAAGGCATTTGTTTTATGCTGTGGTTAGGGAATTCTTATACAGTCCATATCCAAATCGAGTTCATCGTTGCCCTTGGCTCATGCTCAGATGGGAACATTTCAGGTGCTGCAGTGTTTGACATGGCCTTGGTGTGTATAATCGGGCCTAAACTCAGCATATGTTGTAATTCTTGCGGAGAACATGAAACCCTGTAATAGGACAAGCCAGAGCAATATATTATAGGACATTCATTTGGCAAATTCAGTGTGAGCTGACAACACACACCTATAATCTTCACTTTAAAATACGTCCAGAAAGCTTGCAAAAAACAAAACAAAACAAAAAAACATGGATGACTTTTATCATTCACCGAACACATTTTTGTTTCAATAGAAATTTATATTTTATTCATACTGTCTAGTTGCATGATGGTCTGTAGGGGAGCAGTAAGTTTCTGTGTCTGATTGCATGTCTACCCAAGAGCACTCAACTAAAACTATGTATTGATAAGAGACAGACTGCTTCAAGTCTCTGAGGACCCTAGTCTGAAGAGAGCCCTTTGTCCATACTTCCTCTGTCGGCCTGTCCCTTTCTATGATGCTCAGCTGATTTACAACGTACGTATGGAGTGTAGTTTGGGGACTACAGGCCGCTCAGTGTGACATGATTTAGAGTGGTTGATTTACTCCAGGGTACGCTCACAGGGTGAAGAGCAAAGAGCTCCTTGTGGCCTAGGAGTTAGGACCAGGCCCCCGTCTGCCCTGGGAGTCATAAATTGTCCAAAAGCTTTGTTAGTCTCTCGTTCTTTTGCTCCTGCCCTTCTGCCACACTTACCCTTTATCCCCATTGACTTGGCCCTTGTCCTCACTCAGCATGATTAGAAGCATGCCCCACATCAAGCAGCCAGGAGCACACAGAGCCGCAGGGTATGTAACGGTGGCTGCGCTTAGGACGATAACAGAAAAGCTTGATAGCTGTCCCCAGTGGACTGAAAGGCATGGAAACTACATCACTCCTCACGTGTGCAGCATGCTGCCTGTATCTGTTGTAGTCTCCTGTAGATTTGTTCAGAGTAATATATTTTAATTACCCTCTATGATCTGGTGTTACAACGATCTGATGAGAAAAACTGACCAGGGAAACAAAATGCATGCATGAGATTATCTGATCTCTTTAGTGGACTAAACCAAACATGCTGACGTCTTCTGAGACCCAGTTTTAATCACAGACTCAGAAGTATTTCCAGCTGCACAAAGATATCGAGTGTGGGAGGCAATGACCAATCTTGTAAAACAACGGAGTGTATTACAGGAATATACGAAGTGTTACACCGAACCCTGTTACTAAATCACAGGTCAGCAGTGTCTCATTTGGCTTAATTGCAAGTATTCTTTGTCACTTTCTTAAGAAGTACATTCACTTGCAGTATATTCTGGTTTCTAGACTTTCAACAGAGACTTGGATGTTCTTCAGAACATCAGGCTCTGATTATAAATGTATCATGTGCCCCATTATTGCATAAAAAGTACATTAAATTAGCTCAGTGAGTATAAAGCCTGACTGTGTGAAGACTGACAGACACTGAGGTTGTGGCCAATATGTGAACCTTTATTGTAGAATTTGATGTAAAAGAACACCTCTTGCCAGGAGTGCATAAGACTGAGGAACAGCAGATTTATGGATCTACACCAAAGACGCATCCAGATAAATGAGGAGTGTTGGTGGGAAAGTGAAAGGTGGCCTCTGGAATAGATAAAGCTCCAAGCCGGAGAGCCAAGAGACTATTAGCTGCTGTGCAACTCAATCTGATATGAGCTCTGGGCCAAAAAATCAGCAAAGGAATCATGTCAGTGCGGACAAATAAAAGCTTATTACAGGCCAAGGGGGAACATTCGGGGGAAAAGAGAATGAACAAATATAGAAACCCTGACAGGAATTATTTTCCTCATCATTTTATTGTGTTTCTGTATCCTTTGTCCCCCACCCCCCACATCCTCTGCACCTCCTTTTCACTCTTTAATACAATAATAAGTGGTCTAACCATGGAAAATGTTGTTCCCTGCTGCTGCCAACCATGTCCCCTTCCTCTCCTTACCCGTGACTGTCCTTCCTTCCTGGCTCTCATCACTCGTTTGTCATCATCGTCTTCCTGTAGCAGGGGTTGTTAATTGACGCAGCTTTGTTCATTTCCTTCCAGATCATGTAATTTGTTCTCATTTTTCTAAGCTAAACAATCAATTAACCAGATTATTGAAGGGAGTTAAAATGTATAACTCTGAATAAACCTGAGGCCCACCGCGACAGCTACAGGTCAGCGCGCTGCAAGAGTAGTGAAGAGTGATGCAGTTTCTCTTCTTTTCAGTCCAGTGGGGACAGCTCGAAGGCCAGTTAAGCTTTCCTGTAATTGTCCCAAGTGCAGCATGTAAAAGAATCAGTGCTGAGCACTTACAGGTACTTAAAAAGTGATCGCTTTTTAAGTACCTGTAAATGCACGGCGCTGATTCTGACTTACTTTAGACTTTAGTTTAGACTTTTGCTGCTGTTTTCAGTTCAACAAATACAAAAAAGTATTTATTTTCTTTTATAAGTTTAAGCACACCTGTTCAATAGACAAATTCAATAATGTTCTCGTTTAAATCACTGCAAAAAAGCAAATAAGCAAATTTCTATCAAAATGTTGTTGACAAGAGCCTTTCTGTCCCATGAAAGATGTTTCCTGTGAGAAAAGTCCCAGGCCTGCATTTTTATAATTGTGTAGGGAATTATTATTATTATTTATCCTTAGTTTAGATTAATGATGCTTTTTTTGTTGTTTTTGTCGTCTCGGCTATCTTTAATGTCAGAGTTTTGCGAGCACTGAACTTTCTCATATCAGACCTCTCGACTCCAGTACCCATTCACTGTCTGTCTGTAGTCTGTGTTTGGGAGCAAGTGCTTAAGGTCATGCCATTATTGTTGTCTCTTTTCAGCACAAGCTATTGCATTTCCCGCATCGGGGCATTATATTACTGTCCAGAACAAGTTTTCCCTTGCTCAGTTATATCCTGAGTAGAGCCATGATCCTAGTTAATGGGGGTCTTGCTATCTAGCCACATGTTTGTGATGACCTGGAGTCTGTTCAGAGTGGACGTGCGGGGGAACTCCTACTTGAGGACAGTGATACATGGCGCAAGGCAAAACAGGAAAACTGGGAGCAACAGAAGAATGAAATATAACGTAAACAAAGTAATTCTCGGAAAAAGCTGGCCACATCTCTCCTGTATGTAAACATGGATCTATATTACTTTGACTACGTTGACCACATTTCAGTTCACATACATCCATCAAACTAAGGACCTAACAATTTTGTCATCGTTACATTTTCTATCATACTTTTTTCATTGCATATACAGCCGACAAGGATTAACTGTACCCTAAGCATATTGTTGCTCCTGTAATGGGCTAATGTGGCTGAAAAAAATGTAAACTTGAGCTTGACATTGAGAAGAGGAAATGTTCTGGCCGTTTTCATTTGGCAAGGTCAGCTTTTTTTATCAGATGAAACTGTCTGACATCTCTTAACTGTTCCCTTGGCATCACAGCACTATCAGGTGGTTGAAAATGGGAGTGTAGAGGCTTCCAAAGAGAAAAGAGAAAAGCTTAGATAGTCCTTAATTGCTATTAGCTGAGTCCTCATGCCGAAATATGCAAAAACTAGTTAGGAAAGCTGGTTAAGACAAAGTCTCTGTGATCCTTGTTCATGTCAATGTTTGTAGTTTAATCTAAATTACATTTAATACTCTGTTACATGTGGGTAAACTCAAATCTTTCATTCAAACTGACATAACTGCGAAGCCTACAAGCTCAAATCCATCAAGATAATTCTCAGCTGTTAACATGTCTCACCATTGTTTGGGTTAAAGATCTAAAATATCTGTGTTCAAACAGCCAGAGTAAGAGGAGTTGCCAAGAAAAATGTAGCGTAAGGGGGGAAAGTTGTGTAGAAAAGCCTGGTTGCTTTCTATAAAAACATAGCTCCATTTGTTTTTCTTCATCCTCTGGACTGTCTGTTGATCTCATCAAGATCTGAAACCAGGGAGTCTTCGTCTTTCTGGGATATTCAGAAACAATTAATGCATCTGCAGTTCACGCATATTAAAGATTTCAAACAATTTGGAAAGAGAAACATATCAAGTGTGTCTTTCTTTGTTGCCCGATGAAGTAGCTCTGAGCTGTCACATAGAAAAAGGTGAACTATTGCAGAAAGGCTGTGCTTACAGACAAAATAAAACTCTATTCATTATTTATTATTCCTACTTTATCTGTTTTACTCACGGTTGTATCAACTAAACTGTGTGAGGTCTCACCTGCTCGTCGGCTCTGATGCTTTGCTACACATGGAAATGCGGCTGGCTGACAATTACCAGCAAAAAAAACCAAAACAAAAACAGCTGATTTAACATTACTAACATTTGTTGTTTGGATGCAAAGTATTTTTAGTAAAATGAATAACATTTTGGCTCCCAGAGAAATGAAATACAGATGTTTCTTTTGCGATCTGTCCAGTGTGATCTCCAGGCGGTTCTTGTTCTATTAGCAGACACAGAAAGCTGAAGTGGTTTTCTATAAATGTTGGCACAGGCGCGTTCTCATTGCTTCAGCTAGCTGGCACACAATGTTCATGATGTGAAGCAATTGTTTATCACCTCCCTTCCTCCAGGGAAGCTGCTCTTCGTGCTTGAGGCCCATAGAAAGCATTCAGACTCATTCGGTGACACCTCAGATAAACTTTGCCACTTGGAATGGGCTGTGTAGAATAAACATTTTGTCTGTACCACATATATATATTTTTATTATTTATTAAAAAGCAGTGCGAATGAAAACATATAGTTATAATATTTATACACAGTAGTTTGTGTGATGACAGTGATACCACTCTTACATCTGTCTGCTGAATACAGTATAAGCATACTTTGAACAAAGACTTAAGTGTAAATATGGCTGTGTCAGAGAAACACGTTATTGCTCCCAACCTACAAATAGTCTTACACATAATCCCCTGTGCAGTATAAATGAAAACTGTAGGTTCATTTTAGCACTGGGCACAGTCAGGCTCTACGTTTCCCACTATTTCCCATCTTTGTGCTCAGCAAAACCTAACTAACCGTAGCCAGGAGCCTATATAACAGACAGATGGTATCAATCTCCTCATCCAGCTCTCTGCCAGACAGTGAATAATGTTGACGGTTGTGAATTATCATAACCTTGACACTGGATAGACATGTACTTCCTAAAGTGCCTTTTTCTCCGCATTGCGCCACAAATTGTATTCCCTCTTGATTTGTTTAAACGGTATCTCAAAATCTCTGAAGAAAAATCCGAAATATCTAAACGAAAAAAAAAAAGAAACTGTGCTTTTGTTTTGCATGACTGTGGGAATCGGCCCTTTTAATCATGCTAAACAAAAAAACATCTGCAACACTTAGAAACGTCCCATTGCCTGAAGTGTGATAACCTACACAACAACCACCACACCGACATCTGCCATGACATTTATGTTTGACCCTAACTCACAGATAAGGACAGTACATGAATCTACATTCATGTACTGTCTGCTGCATCCCTTTAATACCTTTTTCTCATGCACAAATCATTTTTAATAGGACATAAAACACCCAATGATTCACCGCTATCTGTGATGAGACGCATTTTTCTCACTCGTGAGAAGGCACAGCCTTCTCTTGCTCTCCTCCCCTGCAGGTAAATTCAAATTTCTCGTGGCTCGTTGTTGACTCAGCTGGGGTCAGTCAAGTGCCTCTGGTAGACGGAACCACTCATTTGTCCTGCTGTTATCCACCAACAGCCCCTAAAACCTCTTAAGCCCTTCTTTATTATCCTTAACACTTACCGAAGGCCACACTTTGCCTTCCTGTGCCGCTCTCTCTTCCCCTCCGCTGCCCTCTCCCTCCTGCTGTCTTTCCTTCTCATCTCTTCCTCTCGTTGCACATTAGTGTGTAGGTTTTTTGTCAAAATGCGCGAGTGCATGCCATGTTTTCAGAGCCCCTCTGAGAGGTCAGAGGTCAGCGGGGTTTCATGGTTCTGCGTTGCCAGTACTCCCTGAAGGATTTGGGGTTCCTGAGACTAAACATCTAAACATCCTCTCTGTTGCAAGTATCCGCCTCAAGGTGCCAGAGGTGCGTTTGTATACATTTCTAACAAGTCTCCTCAGGCAAAACGCTGCTAAGGGTGCGATGCTGGACCATGATGCAACACTTTTTCGAATAGCCTTCATTATATATTGATTCTGCGATTTATGAAGCTAAACTGAAACTTCTTTTTAATAAAAACAAACAAACAAAAAAAAAACACTTGGTGCCAATATGTCTGGGCCTCAGTCCACAGTAACATGCCCTGTAACCCAGTTTCACCTCCTCTGAATTGGTGCAGCACATTATTATGCCTGCATGAGCTGTCAACACATTAAACAAATCGGATTTAGTCTAATTTGACGTTGACATCCTTCACCAGCGAGCTTAATGTTTCCCCTTTAACAGATAATAAGTGATGACTTACTATGAAAACATGAAGATATGCACAATTCAAAAGTTGATCTGCAAAAAACCTTCAAACCCAGTGTGACCCACAGCGGTTGCTAGTTAGCACTTGACATGAGTGTTTGTTTGCCTCAGCGTGTATTTGTTGTACCAGCATCAGCCAGTGGCATCAACCACCATCTGCAGGTGATGTTTTATTGGATTATAGTCAGTGGCAGAGGACCCGCTGGTAATTTCTTCAGACTTAAACTGTAGTGACAGATAACAGCCTCTGTCAATGGGAAAGACAAATAAACATCCACGCGGCACCCCCGCAGTTACATCTGAAAACAGATCCTCTCTCCCTCCTGGAGCTAAAATAACAAACTCAATATCTGTTTTAACAGATACCATGCCTCCCCAGAGAGCTCATTCTTCTGGAGCAATGGCGAGTCCCGTTCCTGTGTTTCCCCGCTGTCTTGACTGAAAATACCATTGACTACATGAGGAGCTGGCGCAACACGACACATATGGACATGCAGCTTCGTAATGTGGATTTAATAGGCAGCGGCATGCAACACTTTGAAGTTGTGCAGGTCACTTCCAGAGCAGTAAAATGTATACTGACCCAATCTGTCAGTGTTAATTTCAGCACCTGATTTTGATTTAGTCTGAGTCGCACTGCCCGGCTGTAGCTTGAGATGAGCGACGAAGCTGTCATTCTAAATAAATGCAGTGCCATTTCCCAAGCAAACATATCTATTGCTGACAGCCCTGCACTCATTCACGCTGGTATCCCATCCCCACAAATACTAACATTACTATATTAGCTTACTGTATTAACATTCTTTTATTCTGTGTTTATTCGTAGTTTGTTGCTGCGTCTTGTCAGAATCAGACAATTTGATTATTTATTCCAAAAATCTGTAGCTTTAATACTCCAAAAATAAACAATGTAATATTCTGATAATGAAATAAATGCTGGTAAGTGTTGTACAGTTTGTCAGATCTTCTTGTTTTACATGGAAACGTCAGGAATACTGAGCCGTTTTACACTGAAAGATTCACTAGATTCAATTTCCCAGCCCTAGAGTGAGTCCTTGGTTAGTATGTGTATTGTCTATCTGTGTTACTTACAAACTAATCTTAATTTAGGATCCACTCACAAGCTTTTCAGGAACAGCTGGATCTCGTGATCTTTCTCTGTGAATCCAGACACCGTTCACATGGCGTACTCATCTAATATACTGTAAATATACAAATACCTTTTATAATCATAATTTACAATTGCTAATGTCCTGAAGATCCAGATCACCACCTGAATCTAATTTATTGTTCCTTTAATATTTAGTTCAGCTGACAAAACAACAGAACAACAGTATTTGGTTGACTAAACATAATACAAAGCTCTTGTGAGGTTTGTGCAATATCGTTCTGATTGTCCATACAGACAAAATTATGAAGTAAGACAAAAACAGCCTTTGTTTTGGAGGTAAAAATATTTTCCCAGAACATGAGGAACCTAAACAAAAGCTCTCCATCCATTGGAGGTCAGTCTCCGAAGGGCAATCCTTCACGGGCACTTTCCTCCAAGTTTGACCTCTTCTTCTTTTTCATGCTGTGAGTTACTACTTCCAATCAAAGTAAAATACTTTGCTTTCCTTCAGTGTGACTTAATCCTCACTGCCTGTGGTGGCAAGTTTGAATGGTGGCTTCCCAGCAAATCCTTGTGAAGCATCGCTGCAAAAAGACACGGTGAACGGTTTCCACGTCTCAGGGTCTGTGGTTGTCTGTGAAGACAGAAGCTACTGCTGCTGTGTGGGCGCTGGGGATTTTCTGCATAAAAACAACACTGGACCGTTTTTTTTTTTTTTAAACGTCTGCAAGAGATTCATCTCAAAACACTGGATTCAAGTTCTGAAAACACTGTCCTATTTTTATTCACAGTGACACATTATGCACACAGTACTGTCATTCTGTAGATAGAAGCCAAAGTGTTTTGCCATCTAATCATTTTAAGCAGAAGACCAAACAAAGATTTGCCGGAATTAGGTTATCATCACTGATAAAAGGGAAATTGAGAGTCAATTACGGCATGTGCATTTCTTTAAACATTTACTCAAACTGTGTTTGTTAGTGGTCTGTAATGAAAGTATCATGAGTCACACTTTAAGTCCTCATTTCCTTTGCTTGGCTTATACACGCGTGTTCATTCTGTTAGACGAAATCCTAATGTTTAAACTTGCACAATAAAATAAGATTGCTGTGTGTTTTCAGCCATATTTGGAGTTCGACTCTAGTTGTCCACCTCTTCGGCCAAAACACAAAGATTAATCTTGGCTTTGGCCATCCTTTGACTTCTCCTCTAGTTCCAGTACAAGGTTCACATCTGTAAGTGAAATGTGACAGTAGGTCTTTATGGCTATAGGATGGACCGTCATACAAACATTCATGTCCTCTTCAGAATTGTATTTGTTTTGGGTTAAACTTTCAGTTGGTCTAATATTTGCATTTTATTATTGAAATCAATATAACCTAAGAACATGGAAAACATGCATGGTAGAATGCAGACTGCCTGCAGACTCTTGGTCTTTTCCACTAAGTTCAAGCATGAACATATAATTATTGTGCAACCTTTTTAAAATGCAGTCTGAGAACTCTCTAAAGGCGATGTGGGAAATGCCATGCTTTATTGGACTCAAAGGGCTGGAAGAACAGTCTTAGTCTGAGTAGGAATTGGCTTCCACATTTGTGTTTTGAAGTTTCTTCCTCCAGAACTAAACAGATTTAAGAGCAAAAAGGCATCCAGGGTAGTTTGTCATTTGGGAGGAACCCAACATTACCTAACAAGAATCTTAGGAAATATCAGATTTTAGTTAAACCGCTGTGTACTTCCTCTGTTTACTGTTTATTTGGCGAAATTTGGATTCAGTTTGGCATTCATGAATGCTGTACATAAACACAGTGTGTACACTGAGAGCCAACGTAATGTGTTTGCAGGAGCCAGCTCTGAGAGCAATTTTCAGGTCCGTCCCAGGGGCTGGACGGGCAGGATAGCATGGATGTAACCTTGAGCATTTTCTGGACTGCAGAGTAATTACTGAATGGAACTGCAATAACGGCTTCGTTCTCTGGAGTGAAATTAAAAGGCCAGAGAAGCTGCGAGATGCTCTTTCACCTCACAGGAAATTACAAACAATGCAGCCACTCGTGTCTCTCACACACACACAAACAAATACACATTTAGTTATACTGAATTTTCCACGTCCTGTATTTCCTCTATCTACAACTCTCTTCTTTCATTTGTTACTGAGATTTTTCTTTCTTCTATTGTACTTCAGACTCTTCCTTATTCAAATTCTAATTCCGTCTTACTAAGACGAAGAACAGATTCTCTCTCCTTGCCCTCCTCCTCACATCTACGTATCTGTCCTACATCTGTAATTTATTACCTAGATTCCTCGTTTTTTTATTACCGTTACTGAGATCTTGTCATGTCTTTTCAAGTTCAAGTAGGTGCTTTCATTCAATAATTCAGTCTTCTTATATCCATTAAAGAATGATGTATGTTATTTCTGTGTGAAGGACAAGCATGTGAATTGTGCTATGAGGTGCCCTGTTCAGATCTGTCTGCAATATGTGGGCAAACCGTATTGTCCAGTAATGTCAAAAACAAAGACAAAGACAAAAAAAAAAGATATTCTTTAAAATCTGCCAGCTGGTGATAAAACACATAAGGGACATTTTTGTCACTGATTCTTTTGTTTTAGACTTTATTTTGACAAATATCAACCGCGGCTTTCACTTTTGTGTCAGCGTAATTGTATTTGAAATTTCATTCCATGACACACTGACAACAGTCGCTTTCTTATTCAGTCTCTGCGGTTGGATGCAAGCAATAAAAACCCGACGGGGGGTCGGGGGCCGAAATTAGCTGTGTATTGAGCTAACCATCAAAAGCGAGTGCGGAATTCAATGTCACAGCAGCTCTTTTCCAAGGGATGAATTAAACTCCTAGAGCTTAGAGAGAACAGAGAGATTTGTCCACGACTGTGAAAATTACAGCCTCTTTTGAAGGGGGAGGGACACTGTCAGAATGCATGTGGGCGTGTACTTCTGTCAAGAGAAGTGGTCAATGATGTTGATATGATTATTTCTGTAAGAGGTCCTGAAAAGCTGGCGGTGAGTTTGTGAAAGAAAGACATGGCTGGGTGCTTTGTTGTAGTTTCACAGATACAATCAATTTACTGCGAGTATTTCTTCAGACAATATTCTGCAGATTTGCTCCGCTAAACAATGTTTGCAATTTGCACAATTCATTTAAAGTAATGTCCCACATTAGATTATAATATCTGTTTAATTAATAGCTTTCCTGCTTTCTTGCATGGTGGGTGCATTTAGTTGAATGTGGACATGGCCAGACTAGCTGTTACAACATGTTTCCAGTCTTTATGCTGATGTAATTGGCTGCTGGATTCAGCGATAAATTTACTGTACTGACATAAATAGTATTAATCCTCTCATCTTTAACTCTCAGGAAGAAGCTGATAAGGACCTTTACCAAAATGCTGAACTATTCTTTTGAGGGACTATGGAAAATGAGAGCAATGTGAGCATATCTGTAGATGAGCTCTTAGAAGTAAAATCTTTTTGTGCTGAAGGTGTCATTAATTCTTGCTGAAGAGGATCTTCCAATGTCAGGTCCCAAGACAAGTATTCTACTTTTACTTCACCGCGTTATTCTCGCTACCGAGTCTCCAAATTAGGCCAACGCTGCAGGCTCTCAGCACTTGGATAAAAAAAGGCACTTGACACCATGGCTTCTCCAGCTGTGGTTTGTAAAGAGAAGTGCACGACAGCAAGACTCGCTTAAATGCATATGGCACTTAGAGTTTGAGAAGAAACAGCACACGGTTCAGACTCTTGTTGTATAGGTGGAGAGACATCTTCAGTTACTACAACGGAAGACTCACACTTTGGCTGCTTTGCCGGCTTTGTTCTAGTGTCCAATTGGGGATAAAGTCAAGGATCATTGTGTGAATTTTATGGTTTATCATCAATAAAATCTGCACCGTTTGTCATGGCTTGATCCGGTGCGTGCATGCAAAACATATTTTCCCTTTATTTCTTCCTGATTTCTGTGTACTGTGCTATTGAATAATAGGTTGTTGCTGTCGACTCATTTTTGATGAGAAAGAAGGTTTTGTCACAAACAATCAAAATCTGTCCGGCAAAACTTTTTGTTGCTTTTTGAGAAAGTTTATTGTTTGGAGCACTGACATGAATCCAAACCAAACAGAACTCCTAATTTGGTCCTAATTAGGACACACAGTTCTAGCTCTTTCAAACATATGGATCCAATACAGAGCAACCATTAATATCTGTATTTACAATTTGTTTGTTATATTACTGATAATTAGTCTCCTAATTAAGCACCAATCTTCCAGAGTAGAGTTCTCCAGCTGTGTCATGTTATCAAAGCTCCAATTGCAGTTGTTAGATGTTGCTGATTTCATACTATCATCCTTTAGCTAGGGAAATCATTTAAATCAGTGCATTTGTGGTTTTTGTTTGGTTTCATCGCCAGTGTACACAGACTTTGTACACGGACAAATAAATGGAAATATTTATTTCTGAGGAAGAGTTATACTGCATATTTGGGGTCAGTCATGTAGAAACCGCAAACAACTGCATCATGATTTGTGAGCCTTCATACAGAGGCCAAAGGAAAGAAAAGCACTCCTAAAACACTCCTCTGTGGGCTCTTTAAGGCAAAAGCCCTCTCTGCGCTGTCCAACTTCTGTTAGCTGGCATCCACTGCAGTGCTGAACCACAAAAGTTCATTGCTCATTCTCACAACTCGGCTTGGACACAGCTTTGTGGAGGTGTACAAACTGGACCTGTAAGAAGAAAACCCGGTGAAAGACACGTGTAGCATCTTATTTTTATTTTTGGACTAAACTGGATCTGTGACAGTTGTGAGGAACTTATTTTAGTCTTTAAAATAGCTCCTTCTATTAACAGGTATTACTTTTTACTGAGACCAGCAATAAAAATCCGACTTTATTCTTCAAGATCTCGTCTGTATATCGTACAATTCATACCAGATTGATAGAGAATTCCTTTCAGTCTGGGTATTATAAAGCCTTTGTTCTAGTTTCTTTGATGTGTTTTATGGAAACTGCTACAGACAACTGGTTTGTCTATGGAGTTACATTCTCAAATAACAATAGATGTGATTCCAGGAAGGCTTCACCGATTCGGCCAGATGGATGGAAACAGTGTAAGGTGGATGGTCTTTAATATTCTCCTGTGCTCGTGGCTCCAGCTTCACAGCTTTAGTCTTTAGCTTCCTTGGTGTGCTTCCTGTGGTTTCCTGTGTATTGAGATGGAGGCACTCCAGGGCAGGTTGTGAAAGACTAGAGGAAAGTGGGAACTGCGATCTATGTGATGGTAGATGATGTTTGGTTTGGATGCTGAACTTCTGTTCGCTCAGCCAGAGTGGGTGAGAATTTCTTGAGTTTCTCAGAACTGGGAAGGCCAGAAATAAGAATGAAAATGAAAATAGTAATACCAGTTTCTCTGTGTCGCGCCGCCCTAGCTGTACTGTCAAGACTGACCGACAACAAATAATATTCTCTCTTGTAATAATGGAAGGTTGGATGAGTTGTCTTAATAGTCAAATATCAATAAATGCTCAAATAATCGCTCTTTAGCTGCCACAGTGGTGCTTTGAGCTAAATGCTAATCTTAGCATGTTAACATGTGCACAGTGTTGACGTGCTGGGGGCTAGCTTGGGATTTTCACTATATTTTCATATATTTGCTCATACTGGATAAATTACTTTTCCTTTAAGCTAAGGTGGCGCTAAATCTAAAGTCATGAGACTTCCCGAGTAATCTAAAATCTTCCCAAAACAAACCAGCTTTAGTTAGAGCAATCTAGATATAAAACATTGAGCCCTTTCACAGCAGCCGTTTTGACATGTCAAAGCAGAGTAACTACAGATAACATTAATTACGCCCCGTTCTGTTTAGGTGGACCAGGGCATGCTGGCTCCATGGAATTGTTGTGGCACACTGAAAAGAAAGTGACCGTTATTTATTTTTTAACTTGTATTAACTTGTGGTAGCTATGTGGGGAGTTGCGTACACAAAGTTCTTGGCAATCAAGTGTTAACATCAGCTGTGAGTAGCCCGGCAACTGTTGGAAGCCATTTCGGCTCATTTGAGAGGAACAATAACCGGGTAGCATAATGCAAGAAATGCAAAGTCGTGATGAAAGGATTAGGCCACTAGAAATATAAACCTTTTCCTCACACACATTTATCACAAATGGAGAAAACTCGGTACACCTAAATAACAATATACAGACTGAGCATCCACCTCCACATGTTACAAATTGAGAACGTGGACCTCAACGAAAATTTCCAGTTGTGGCATTGTGGATATCAGAAGAGCAGGCCATTCTCATGGAGCTTTCTCCATTTTCAACCCCATTTGAAGGCAGCCACGGCGGCCACTGAGTCATGTCTTTCGGGGGAATATGCTTTTCACAGGATTAGGTTCTTTTAAACAAACCCTGTCAATCGGGTCAAAACAACACAGCTAACTACCTAATGAAATAAAGACAATCCCAAATATCAGTTACATGCAAATGCTATTCAGATGTATTGTGGGTGAAATGGATGTTTCTTCACTTTGTTTTTAGAAAATTCAATTGTTTGATGATGAATAATGTTAGTGGATGGCATTATGCATCAGACCTCCCTGCCTGTCGCATGTGGACGGCATGCCCAGGCATTGAGTCACACTGGAGACCAGCACAAAGGTCTCTATAGTGGCTGGTCTCATGGTGAAAAAAAAAATAGAAAGAAAAGCACTCATGAAGCAAGTATTGTATATCATCTTCATCTCCAGAAAATAGACGGATTGTTCTTTTTTTATGGTTAGTCACATCCTTTATGGTCTCCTTCCCCCACTCTCTTTGGATGTTGCATTGCTCCCATAGCTACACATGGGAGGACATTCAACACACCAATCATGGAGGCATCACGGATAGATCTACCAATTAGGATGAGGGTGATAATCCTGAAAGGAATGGAGATAAAGGGAAACACAGTGTGTGATATGCGGGTGAGGTTTAAAGTTGGTAGTGTTTTCAGCTTCTCTGGGCCCCACGGACGGAGGCCTCCTACTGTCCCCTGAGTGTGTGACTCCTTTGTGTCCCACCCATACCTAACACCCAGAGTTCACTGTGTGTCTTCTGGGTTTGCAAAACAGATTCACTCTGTAGGTATTCAGTCCAGAGCTGGTGGAGGGAAGGCCCCAGGTCCAGGCAAACATCTGCGTGGAGATGGATGGTGCTGAGACTCATAACCTTGGCAATATTAGCACATGAAAGGTGGAGAAACTGCAGGAGGGCTATTTTGACCGCTCTTAGGGGCCCATCTATTAGCCTCCCATTCGTCCACAAACAGACACACACATGCCGCTGTTGTTACACACCGCAAGTTGGTCACTTTCAACATCCGCCGCAGCGACTAATTCCTCTAAGACGTTCGGCTGAGTAATTTTGTCATAATTATGATAAATGTTCTACTGGGTCACTGGTAGTGTTAAAGTAATTCACAACAGTCAGTGCCCCCCTCCCCTTCGCGCAATCAACAAGTCATTTCCAAATCATTGCTTGATTCGTGGAAATGCGCTACGGGTCATCTGATACAAGAACAACTATGACTCTGCTAATGTTTCCCTTGAGAAGCAGCACACAATGCCCCAGGACAGCGGCCTGGTCTGGGGGCAGGGGGGTAAATAACAACAGAAGGAGGGAACAAGACGGGCGCTCTGGTTGATAGAGAGCAGAAACTGTTGCTACGCACACACACCAACCCTCCAAAAAAAGTTTGTTTCCTTGTGTGGTGGAGGATGAGCGACATGTCTGGTCCTCAGAAATGAGAAAGAATCAGCAAAAAGAGACAGCACAGTACATTACATCTGCTATGCAAGTCATTTTTCTTTTCCATGGTGTTATAGGAGTTTGTTGACTGGTAAATAAAACAAAAAAGGAATGATTTTAGTGATTACAGGCCCAGTATGTTTGTACCGAGTAAATGTACTGCAGATTGCCTAAATATTAGACACAGTCCTATTATTTTGGCCTTTCTCAGGCTAAGGCTTTCTCAGACTATTTAACCTTTAATTTAATTGTTGTGATGTACCGAGGCATTCCAGTAGACAACATTTGAAGAGGAAAAACTGCAGATCAATCCCACATGACAGCCAGGTGTCTGCCCTGCAGTAGCTGACCCTGTGCTCTGGGCTAATTGGAAGAGGGGTGAAACACAGTTTCCCTTGGGAGCTCAAATGTGAATCAAACTGCTCCTTGTCTCGTAATGGGAAACAAAAAAAAAAAACATCAGAAATATAATGTCAAAGAGGCTGGCAGCGCAACACAGTTTTATACTTTCTTTGTCATGCTTGAATTTAAGAGGCAAATTAGTGTCATTCAAAAGTCATGCAAACCAGAGGAACTTTCCATGGAGAGCATAACAAAGTACCAGAGAGCTCCCGATCCATGTGCATTCACATCACCATTGTGCCAGTTTAAACAATTCGCAAGCAGCGACCCGATTCCTCACTTCCCTCCAAGAGATTATCGCTGTCACTTTACTTGTCCTTCGTCAAACCGCAGTGATGCAGTGGTGTCTGGGTTCTGACCACCTAAAAGGCTCCACACAACAATTTTCCATCATCCCTTGACATTTTGGGTGGTTTAAATAGCTGTGTGTGACTGACAGCTTGACTCGGAGTACAGAGCTAAAGTAAAGTTTATGTCTTGGAGTAAACTTCAGAAGTTACACATCACACATGTCGACACGCATGAAAATTAAAACTGACCTCGGTTAACTTTACCACCTTGTAGTTTTTTATTAAAACCTGGTTGGACCTCACTCACAGAGCGGTCAAATCCGTGGGTGAGGTCTCGAAGAGGCTTTTCTATGACCCTCGTTACCCTCGCACACACACATACACGCTGATATTTCATATTTTCGTGCTTTTCATGATGAACAACCGCTAAATGGAGTTTCACTGGCGGCACATCTGGGAGCTCTTACGGCTAAAGATGGAGGGAAAATGCACATTGAGTTAAATGAGCGCAAATATACATGCGGTCTCTCATTTCTTTGTCATTCCCTGCAATTCACATGACAAATCTTCTGTCCAGGTGTGTGTCAATTGTCTTCTCCTGTCTTGTACATTCCTTAGCCATTGAACAAACCAATGCTCATAAGAAAGGTGGTGAGTATGAAATATTTTTAGAATATTTCACCATTTTTTAAACCACAGAATTGCAACACTTGGGCTTTTTTTGCACATCATGCTGCACAGTTGTGGATTAAATTGCTCCCCGGGGTCAAAAACAGTTTTCTGAATCAGAATCTGAATCATTTCACTCTTCTTTGAGTTTTTTTTATGAGCAAAACTGGAGTGACTCATGGCTGATTATATATTTGTACTTGTCTCTCGGGTTGGGAACTGAATATGTGAGACACTTAGGCTGTACAGATTTGCTGTGTGTTTATTTAGGCTCTGAGCCCAGCTCGCCTCAAGCACCAACATGGCACCGAATAAAATCAGCGATGTAAGTCTGCCAATTAATCATATAATCGTGTTGTTCTGTTCCACCTCAGTAAGCCTGACGTGCGAACACATTAGTCCCTTAACACATCTCCTTTGCCTTCCACGTCCTCCTGTTTGATGAAGACCTCTCTTCATATGTTTACATTAGCTGTTTCTAGACACAACACATTTTGCGCGAATGACTCAGCTTCGCAAGCTAAGTGAAATATTCTTCAACATGTTTTTTTTCCCCATTTGCAAGTAAATGTAATGTGCACGTAAAATGTAAAGTTAATCCTTTTTACGTTCCTGTTTTACAACGCCCCAGCCTTCACGGCACCAGTGCGCAGCACCTGCATACTTTAACTGGTGGGTGTTGGCAGCGGTCCCAAGAACACAATGAATTATGAACTATTACAAACAACTGCTTTTCATTAGAGTACATTTCATGTTTGTATATGTTCTTAAGCGACCTACGTAGATCTGCCATTGATAACATGGCCACAAAAGATAAGCAGTTAGCATACTGATGACAGAAGAGCTATTTGTCTTCAAACATTTCAATGAAAGAGTCTCAGTCAGCGTTTTTTTTTTTTTTTTTTTTTTAATGGACCACTTTGGAAAGGAAATGGTGTGCACAGTAAGATATTAGAATCTGCCCCCGCTGATTTTGTTTCCTAATCTTCACATTACTTTAGAGGAAAATACTTGTTTCTACCTGCAGTGGAATCAGTTTAACGCAGTCAATTTATGCAGCGATTATATCTGATTAATTTCTTTTCTAAATGAGCTACTGACATTGCTTTTTTTTCTCCCACTTAAACTGCATTTCAAAGCTAATCAGATAGGTTGTGGACTCCCACTCACATCTCCTTATCTCCCCTTGATGTTCCAATCAGCACACCACTCACATCATCATCATGCACTGTACTACTGCGCACCACCCTTAGAGGGAAGTTAAAAGTTCATCCTTTTTAGCTTTAATGATTTCCTAATGGCCGCTTGTTGAGCTAATAGTTAAATAGCAGGCAGGATCATTGTCCTTGCCTTTCATTCCCCCCTGTGAGTAAAGCTAAACACATGTTCTCACATCAAAGCCGTAAACCGACCCGCTGACCCACTGCTACAGTAACATCACAGCAGCTGTGTGTGCTGAGCCCTGGCAAAGATTGCTCCACACTCAATATAAAGATGTAAAGGGTCATTTGAATGAGCAGTGTGTATGCATGTGAGGGTAAAATTGTGATTATTTATGCCTGAAAGGCTCCGTAACATGCACAGGAAAGCATAGATTAAAAACAGCAACCCCAAGATTTTAAAGATTTCTTTCTTTCTTTCTTTCTTTACTAGACCAGCTTTATACAAGTTTTACAAGAAAACGCTGGATGGCTCAGTTGTGAGAGTACAGTTCCTTCATTTAAATGTTTGGATTTAATACATAAATGTGTAAAAGAGTACAAAAATAAAACATTTGTATAGTATTAATTTCACATACACGTATGACAAGAGAGATCCAAATGAATAGATGAAACGATCTCCCAAACCTTAACAGTTAAATGCAATTACACATTCAGTGATCGAAAGGAAACATAAAAAAGACAAAAAAAAATGAATTTAATGATCAGAGTTAGTGAGTAATATTAAATTTGGTTGTTAACACGTGAATACATCAGATATAAAGTGCTATCTGCTCAACAGTTGTAGGTAGTCACATCTATGTACAGCTATTAATTGTGAGCAATGGTGATACATTCTGTGATGCAGCGGTATTACATCGTTTTATCTACTGATGTGGTTATGCAGATTGTTGTGGGCCCTTTTAAATTTGAAGCGAGAAAGTATTTCAAACAGAATCCTAATTTAAAAAAAGGCTTCACATTGCTATAGTTAGGCAGCTGACTGTGATTTTTGAGCGTCTTGATTTGCTCTTCCCATATCTCGTTAACTGACATAACTCTTGTGATTCCAGTAAATTTCAGCTGCTTATTGGTTGCTCAATTAAAACAGTTTGGGAACCAGATGTTCAGCTTTTCCAAAGAATGAACAAGCACACAAGCGGAACGGCTCAGGAAATGCCCGAGCTCTTTTGGAATCCTAATTTCCATCAAAAAAACATTGTAATTGGTATTTTTATTAGGATCAAGAACATCTTGTATTGAGTCTTGGGGGTAGCTGGCAAACACTGAAATTCCTCGGTGTTAATTAACTTGGTTTTTGTTAGAAGAGAGACTATACATTGTTCCTTTTCCAATTTAAATCAGACATGATCAAGATAAGAAGATCCCATCGTTAGGATGTCCAAATTCTCCTGCCTCAGAAGAACAAGAACCCTGCACTCACACGTGGGACGTTGACTAATTTTTGTCGTGACCTACATCTTTCCCCTTTAAACACTTTGACCCCAGGGTTTATGCCTTTTCCTAAAGTACAGAGAGGCCAGAGGGACGACGAAACCTCCAAAAATAGCTCTTTACTTTTAAAGTCCATTAACAAAACAAAAAAGTATATACATTGTGGTTAGAAAAACATACCCTCACAGATATAATTGCACTTTGCACTAATAATATTTGCTATAAGTGGTGAGAGTGGTGACGGTGAAGGCGGCGGCAGGACAAGCGGGCCGGTGTTCGTGGTGAATAGTCGCTGGGTCACTCCATGCAAAAGGCCGCAGCATGGCAGCTGGGATAAGTGCTGTGCAACACACCAGATGATCTCGTGTCACGTTACATATCTGTGATGATGGTCCAAACCCTCAGTGACGGCTTCAGGCGGTGTCTGCCATGTTTTTTAGATGGCCTGTTTGGATTTCTTCATCCTGGAAAGGAAAAGCAAATTTGACATAAGAACAGGCCTGTCTGTCCATTTTGGGTGGAAATAAATAACTGATTAAAAAGCAGCTTTGGCAAAGTGACAATGTCTTGATTTATTTAATCCATCTGGACAATAAATTGGATGTTAACTTGTCAATGATTAACACCATATTGAAAAAACAATTTGTCCAAGTTGCAAAATTCTGAAAGCTTTCAGTTGCAGGTTATCAAACAGAAACAGCTGCTTCAGGTTTATATGGCCAAAACGTTTGCCTTGTAATCAAGAGCTAAACATTGTAATTTCACGTTCACTACTTTTAGCTGGGCTGTTTGCAACAAAACAGTTGCATCACAACTTTATATTTAAACAAAAAAAACCTAACTTTGATAAACTGTCTAAAGACGTAATTGTGCAGAGCTTTAATTTGCGGCAGTCACAGAGACATGCACCCGTACCACAGCATAAACTATATGTTAACCGTATAAACTCTTGAATGTGGGTGGGCTTTTTAATTATTGACGTTGGAAAAATACCCTGCCACATTTGAGACTGATAAAACAAGGTAATCATGGTTTTGTTTACCGGCCTAAAGAGTAGCATAATGCATGAGTTACGGCCGCGTGCATTTCTACACTTTGTAAAGAAGTTTATCCCTCCTCCCCTTTGACTCGATGTGTAATTGCAAACACATTAGGTCTGATCCATTGTAAATGGGCACCATCTACTCTCTACATGGGCTTTTTTTGTTATGCAGAGGACTGATCACACCTCGACGAAAGTCAAGGGCTCTACATTCATCCTTGAGACAGACAGTCTGACTGCGGGACAGAGGGCGGATCACTCAGTGGGTATTGAATGTTCATGTCAACAGCTGGACTGATTGCATGAATGCATTAATGATCCTGAAGACATGAAACGCATTTTTTTTTTTTTTTTTACATTGAAAATCTTTTGTCTGACTCTACTAGACAGTTTACTTTAGTTCCTTAAAGAGATGTTGCAGCACAGAGATGGCAACTCGATCCCTTCTGTAAACTTTATGGTGCCAATGTTTTTACAGATCTGTCTCCTTCCTCAGGACAGGAAGGAGACAGTTGATGTTGGCAGTGACTTTTAGGCCCTTCAGCCTCAGAATTACTTTAACACGTAAACATAATACGAAGCTGTTGCATTGATGTCGCATTAAGTGGCCAAGAAAAGAAACGTTGTTCTATCAAGTCACTCAGTTATGACCAACAATGAACCCGTAGAAGCCGTTTAGCAAGAGGAGATTACATGTGGTTTCAAAGTCTTTGCATCAACCCACATCAAGTCAACAGTTTGTGTGTGAACATGGAAGTAGTCTCTGCTCCCACTTGGTCATGTACCGACATGTTTCAAGTTTGGGCTCCAATATAAATTGGGCAATTGAGAGCTGTCACACTCACAATGGTCTGTTGGTAAATGGCCAAATGCGCATTTTCAGCTTTTGCATACATGCATTCGTTGTTTTAAATTTCTATGGAGTGGAAGTGTTTTTCCAGCCTCGCAACAAGTTATCTGTTAAAGGGTGATGACAGACAACAGGATTGTGTATTGCAGCCAAAACATAACTCATAACTAAAACCAGTTTGATATCTCAGACACTTACTTGTTGATGGCATTCTTCATGTACTGCTGCAGCCACCGGATCTCTGGGTTCACACACACCTCTTTGTTGCTCTTCAGCTTGGCACTGATCAGAACAAGGAAAAGATATCACTATATGTCAATGAAAGTGTGAATTATGCAAAGTTAGTGACACTGTGCGTCTTGACACTCATCAAACCGACCGAATTAACACTACGCTGTCAGTTTGACACACACAGGGGGAACCTTTTCACGGTGGTGTCAATCAAACTTTTACCTCAAATTGCGATGCTGCTCTAAATATTCATGTATGCAATTAGGAAGACGATGTTCAATAGTTCACTCCTTGATTGACATGCCAAATTTATGTGCAGAGAACATATGAGTGCATTGGGGAAGTCACCCCCTCAACATGTAGCTATGGGCTACTTTCTAAATCCAGCGCAGCCCTGCGGTTATTTCAAGAATGGGCCATAACTGGATCATATGTCTCTACGTGGGCGATCATACCTCCTTTGCCGCACATGTCCTGTTTCTGAGTAACTAAAAAATCTTTTTTTTGTCTTTCTGCATGTTTATTTGTAAAACCTGCCAATTTTATTTTTCCACTGTCTGTTGTACCCCACCACATTGTGCTTGTGTTGTTACAAGCTGTAACAATGAGTGAGATCAGAACCAAGGCTCGTAAGCACAGTTTGAGCAAGAAACCCTGCAAGCGTGACAAACAAATTAGAAGCAAACCCAATTACAAAACCCTCAGATGTGGCTTTCCTGCTCTCCACCTCCTTTTGAACGTTCACTCATACTCAAATGGACTACTTCCTGCGGACGCGCCAGCGAGCCAGTTGTAAAAATGCCTTGCTTTCTGTGAATGTGTGAGCGAGTGACAGAGGGGCGTGTGCGAATACATGCACGCGCAACTCTTTTCTCTGGCCTGTCGCCTCTCTGAGATTGATGGTGAGAAATGTCCTACGAGGGGCGAAACATGTCTGAATTTTTAGGGCCACGATGGAAATCATGCCGCCACTGAAGTCAACATAAAAATCCCACAATACTCACATCACTTGGAAGGGGCAGTTAGGCGTGTGGATGAACCTGAGCTCTCGGATGTATCCCCGTGGGAGGTTGTTGACGGTTGAACGGCAGTAGCACCTCTCCACCAGACTGATGGGTTTTGCTGAGAAAGTAGAGATAAGTATCAGATAAAGAAAACAGTATTCCCAGCAATGCAGGTTTACAGAAAGCAACCACACAGACTAGATGAAACAAATGATTTTATATAGTGTGATTGCAAAACACATTGTAATGCGGTTTGTTGTATCTCTGTAAGATGCCCAGTGAGAAACAGTATAAAAAACTTTAGGAAAAAAATATAATGAGTCTAAATCTAAATTAGAGAGGAACGGAATATCAATATGAGTAAAAATATGAATATGAACATAAATCTAACTGCGGAGTAAGGAAAATGACTATGGAATATACACATATCATGTACAGTGTTGTGCAAATCGTCATCTATTATAGGCAGGTTATTTACAAAGTATGTTGAGGGATAGAAATATAATTGATTACTAATTCAACCATTAAATGAGATAAAAAAAATCATTAAACAAACTAACTAACCTATACACAATATCCTCTTTGGATCAACACCTTGAAGCACATCGGGCACTGAAATCTAGCACTCTTCTGGTCATGGAGATTTTTTTCATTCATCTATTATCCAAACGTGTGTCTCTAGCAGGGTCATGAAGCCTGGAGTCAACACTGACCAGCATTATATCAAAATGTTATATTCAAGACTGCCTCACGTTCAGAGGTATGGAACATTTATGTCTTCAAGACTTACAAACACTAAACTCTTTCAGCCATATACAACTGTGCACTGTGTGGTCCTTGAACCAATTCATGATGAATGTGCATACTTTCCATTACAACCTTCACTTTCAGGTTTGTACGCAGAGATGTTCACGGTTGATTAATGTGGAAAAACAGAACCGTGTTTCCTTTTCTTTTTTTTCTTTTTTTTTTTTTGACAAAACACATTTATCTAACCAGACACTGTCGAAAAACCCTGAAATCATTTCAATTTGATCTTAAATGAAATGGACTTTTAAACCGAGCACACGAACATATGGTGAAAGCTACCGCTGTAGATAAACTCTATGCTAATTGATTTTTACACCTGATCCAGCGGTATTACCATGATAAAGCGCGCAACACCTTCAAGTTGGGTGACTGATGTCGCCACGTAGGCTAGCTTACAGATGCCTCATTTGCGCGTAATTAAATGAAAACAAAAGGCACCGCAAATACACGCGTTGATCAGTGATCCAGCAAGGAATTTCTTCAGCGCCAAGAGCCACATGTGCAGCCTGTTGGGTGTTTTACGCACGACAGAAAACGGAGTAAGCTCATACAAAACTACATTAATGTAACATTTGTAGAGATAAAAGCAGTTTTAATCAATATCTAGAGGGTTTGCATTTGCATTTGCAGTATGCAGCACTTGTAATTTGATTGCCTGTAATCACCTGAATCATCATCTGTCATCTGATTTAAGTCGCCAATTTCCGTCAGTAAATGAGGTCTAACATCTACTTGAACATTGTTTCTCGTGAAAACTGGTGATTTTCAAGTGGTGAACTAATAAGAATCAGGCTACACTACTATATCATTTTATTGACGCTCTAAAGGCAACAGGTGTGAAATGGAAAGACTTATCTGTTAGATGATGCATTTTCTTGTTTTATTATTTTATTTACTAAACATCTCGTGACAATTAATGGTAGAATAAGCCGTACTTTGCAAAATGCTCATCCCCTTATTTTACACCGACAGCTGCAAAGGTGTCTAAACAAAAACCTTCACCAACACAATGCACCAAACCAAAAAAAAAAACAAAAAAAAAAAACAATCGCATATCTACCTTGTGATGGAGGCGCATACATCACCACGGTGAGTGCAACCACGACTGCCAGAAGCTTCACATCCATTGTGCGTAATATCACAGAGATTTGATCCTGCTCAGAGTAAAGTCCAGAGGAGATGTGACAGACGGGGGACTTCGGCGGAGTGTTAAATTACGCACCACTGTCAAGTCACACAAAGAAAAGGAATAAGCTTCCGGCGATGGATTGCATAATAAAGCTCTAACTGCAGACTTCATTATTAGGGAAGCACGACGTGATTATTCATGATCATTTACCAAACTATAACTAAAGAAGGTAATATGGCTTATATTCAGAAAAGTACATTTTCGCAATCAATAACAGAGGAATTTGTCATGATTGCTTTTTTCCAAAATGCTTTTATTTTGTAAGAACTTTCCCTGTTTCCTGTTTCATTTGAATACTCTCTGCCATCCAAATTACGCACAATAGAACATTAAAGCCAATACCACCCCCATCCCACACATGCGCTAGTGAGAACATACACCTCTTGCTTGTGCGTAAAACACATTCTTTGCTCTAATGTGCTATGATTTTTTTAATTGCATGTCATGTAGTCTTCACAAATAGCTAATTTGGGTTTATTTGCGCTTCAATAAAAACGAAAAACCAACACATTCAACTAGCAAGGGATACATTTTACTCCGCTCAGCGTGGTCCTTCAGACAGTTGTTGAGGCTATGAAAAGAAACAAGAGACATTTTTGGACATGTGTTTGTTTTTAGTCATGGTTTTTCATTGGCCCAAATTAATTAAAAGCTAAAGGTGTAACTGGAGAGGACTCACGTGCGTTAAGTGTTCTGTTACACATACGGTTATAACAAACACTCACCTCCCAGCCAGTGTTTGGAAATGAAAAAGAAAATATAAAATCTTAGTTTAAGTGAATTCTCGAGTCACATTCAACCCAAGCTTTCCAATCTCTTCCGTGCGTGTGTGTGCGCGCGCGTGCATCCTCACTGCTTGGGGCATTATTAGTGAGTTTAATTAGATGCAGATGTGAAGTCGTTTTCCAGACGTTTCATCTTCCTGAACAAACAGTCCAGTGTACATGTTGCGTATGTGTGAATATTGTTTGAGGACTACGTTTACTCAAACAATAGGTTACTCTGATGCATATGCAGGAATACTTTTGCATACCATTTGAGTCATGCGTATACAGCCAAACTAAATGCGATTCCACAGTATAAATCCAATCTGGAAGAAAAGCTTATATTTGCGCAGACTGGGGATGCGTTTTGCTACGCTTCCTTCTGAATCTCAGAGCGACAAGAATAAAGTGAATACGATTTTCTATTCTTTCTTTTGTCAGTTATTGCAAACACATACTCTCATCAAACAAGTGTGGGAAAGCAAACCACCTGCTGACAGCACACTTTATCATGAAAATGAGTGTGGAATGGAAAAGGGTAGTTCAAGGAGAATAACAGGGTTTTACACTTGTGATTTACTGCGCCTAGGTATTAAAAGAAAAGTACAAATCATCTTTTATTCAAGGTACGTGGACAATGTCTGTCTCATTGATTAAGTGTCTCTGTGCAAAAAGTTCTTGATGACGAAGTGACCTCACAATTAATAGACGTTTGTCAATTATTTTGTGTCTGTCTGAGAAATTTAGTTCCATATGTTGCAGACCGTCTCGGTTTTGGATCTCAAACAATAGTTATAGATGAAGCCATGGAGACCAGACAGACGGGAGGAGACGCAAAGAGGGTAAAATCAGTTGACAGCTGAAAGGACATATTGACTTCTCTCACAGGCCACAAAGGCTGACTCCAACCGTGTGTGTGTGTGTGTGTGTGTGAGCTGGAAAGAGTGATAGAACAAGCAAAGAGTAAAAGAGAGCAGTGCGATAGCTCAAGTATTTGAGCAAGGTTCTCTCAGCTCGGGGTGAATGGTGACTTCAGAGCGTTTCAGATCAAAGTGCTCCGATCACAACGGCTCATCATGGACCTGCTCGCTCTCACACGGGCCCGACATGTTCCACTTTACTTTTACTTCTCAGCTCTCACCCCAACAGAGGGCTGTGAGCCTGCACAAACGTGTGCGGCGGGGTTTGCGCAAGCACACGTACAAATGGAAGTCATTTGTCTCTGAACTCGCAGACACATGAAAGTTGGAAATGAGGGCCAACCTGTGACATGTCATGGGGGAGAAGTCAGAGCACATCCAAGTATTTCAACATTTCTGCCACAATCAGCAAGATTTACTCTCGTCTGCTGAGGTGAAAGGACTGTAGTTGTGTGCTTACATAAGAGGATTTGGCAGCACATCTTGTTGCGCTATTGTTATGTTCTTTCTTGCATTAACAAGTTTGCGGTTTTCATTTTCCTGAAATGAAACAGTTCTTTTCTCAGCATAGAGAAGCATTTATATAATCAGTTTAAAACCGAAAGTAAGAGAAAGTCCCAAATTTTGGGGTATATTTTGATTGATGTTGGTGGGGGTATTTGGGTACGTGCCGTACACACGCACTGCACTGACAATATACAGTATGCTACCTGGTAAGTTTTACTCACACCTGTCCAGCGTTCAGTTTATTTGAGTTGCGTGTGTAGTGATCTGCAGTCCATCTGTCCTCATCTGTGTTTCGGGAGGTCTCACTCCAGGGGTCCATCTCCTGCCCTCTGCATGAGTCATTTCTTACTGTACTCTCTCAGAGCACGGTAAGTGCTTCTTTTAACTGCAAGTGTAAATCACATGTCTGGTTTTGCTCTGAAGTTCCAAAAGTGTAGCAGGTGTTCTTTAGGGGTTTACAAAAACATCCTGATAAGGTTTGATCAACCATTTTCTGCTGTTGTTCAATTTGCCTTACTTTAAGGCTGAGGGCCTCCTGGCTCAGATACACTGACAGAGTAAAGAGAAGAAAGGAGAAAGGGAAACTGCAGAAAGAAGAAATCAGACATATAGTAGATTCAGTGTATCTCCTCTTCTAGTGTTATATTCACAAGTCATCTCAGATAAATTTACCGTATGATGCATTTTTCTTTCTTGTAGGATCTTTAGTTTATGTGTATAAACACACAGTTTATTCTTCAACACAACATCTGAATGTCAAACCTGCACACATCAAACAGTCTCACCATTATTAACACTTCTACAAAGTGGCTTTTGATTGGCTTTCCATCTAAATATTTAAAAAGCTCCCTTTTCCACAGGGTATTTGTAGACAAATCTGCACAGTGTTGACGACGAGTTGGAAAAACACGAATCTGTCACATGCCAATTGCTTGTTAAACATTCCATAACTACTATTCATCTTTAAAAGGAGAGCATGTGTCCCAGGGGGGGCTGCAGTATGGATGGCTGAACGTATTATGGTGGAGTTGCCAGTTTCCATAGATCAGACTTTGGTTTGAGAACGTACAGGCAACTGGCCCCAGTAGGGGATCTGCCACTGCTCCATTGAGGCTCTGTGAGGCTGAGGGCCTTCTGGCTCGGCCTTTTGTCTGGTTTCCTCTACATCCTCCAGAGAGTCACGAGCCCTGTGCCTTTATACCGGCATATGGACCACCTCAATGGCCTGTCAACAAAGTCTTTAGCCATAGATGCTGAATCAAAGGAGAAACAATGTGCTGGACAATGGCTTTATAACCACTTGTAAGTAAAATCCTCAAAATCCCCCTAAAAAAGAAAATTTCTACCTCATGATGGAACAAACTTCTAGTCAAAGAGCATGGCAGCATATTTCTATTTTTATGTCTGGGCAGAGTCCCCACGTTTGTTGTCTCCAGATTTCCCTCGCTGCCCTTGCAAATTAGTTCTCTCTGTTTTCTTGTTTTAAGTAAGATACTGTATAATCAGTGTCAAGTTTTATCGTCCAAGTCATCCTTCAGAGAGGTTTATGAAGCACTCAGTGTACTTTTTACGTCACACTGCTGTCATCGTGTAAATACTCTCATTTAAAATGTTTGCAGCAAACTAAACATGACTCAAGATTCTGTTTCTTGCAGAATAGAAAATAACATTATGACCAGGCAAGACACTAAAGAGGACTGTCACATTTATAACTAACAGAAGAGCTTGATAAGATGCGTTACATAAAACATGAGCTTTTCTTAAAAAAAAAAAAAAAAAAACTCTTCATGTTGCATTAAACCATAAAGTCAGATTTAAAGCAAGTGTCAGTTGCAATTTTTATAGTTTCAGCTGTGAGGTTATGCCAGAGCAGGCCTCACGAGCCACAGCTGGTGTGTGGAGATGGCTGGTTAGATGGTTGAAGGTGGATCCATGGAGTTTGACACCTGGTGCTGTCCGGGCCACGGGAACAGAAACCCCTCAGCTGCTCCTGTGATGTTGCCCAGGAGGAGCCGAGAATGAGCTCAGAGACACATTAGTGTTCGGGGTAACGCTGCTGAAGCGGCGTTTTGAAGTCAGGGGTGATGATATACTGTTGTCATGCTGTTACTGTATGTGTTTTGTTAATTGAAAGGAATGCGGCTGCAGTATTTCATCTTGATTCCTTTTTTGAAAAATATCTGGAGTAGGTGTTTCAGTGGGTGTATAGATCATTAACATTTAAAAAAAGACAAGTCATAAAACTGAGGATTAGATCTGGTTTGCAGAAAATGTTCTGAATTTTGTCTGATGCGTAACACGGACCGTTTTCCTTCTGTTACTCGACTCCGCATAAGTCAGAGGCAGCGAGTTGTGAAGATGTATATATAGGCACATTTTGTCCACATCGCTGTTACTGTGTTGCAACTGTACGTAAACACACATTACACACAAGGACAGATACGCATACGCAAACACACTTTTTCTCACAAGCAAAAACTCCTGCAGTTTATTTTGTCACTGAAACTGAAAACCACAACACAAACAATATGCTCCATGATTTAGATCCAGCCACATGTTTAATGCCTGACAAAGGCACTGACACACAATCCCTTTCTACATTTAGACCTCTTTTCTTTTTCTTATTCCTTTTAGACCCTTTGGCTCTTACGTTTGTCAAAGCATCCCCACACAGTTGATGTTTTTGGCTGGTCGTTAAAGCTGATCCATTTGTGTGATAAAAAAAAAAAAAAAAAAGAAGCCTGAAAAACACATGGAGTCTGTTAATATTTCATTATTCATTCATTCCTTTGTGTCACACAGCCCAAGTGTGATCCTCTACACTGATTCTATCTGTCATCAAGTTGGTATGTGGCCACGTTTCTGCGCTGTGAAAGATGCAGAAACAGGTGAGTGTCAGAGACAGCTGTAAGTCTCCTGTTAACCCTGCAAAAAAAAAAAAAAAAAAAAAAAAGCATCTTGGCTGTGATTTCTGGCCCGAAAGGATGAGTACTAAACATTGAATAATGTGACCTATAAAACCATTCAGCTTGTTAAATTTTACAGCGTTTTTATTCTGGTCTGACATTTTATTCTTGGTCTCCCAGAGAGATGTTTTTACATTTTGGAATTTATGTCAGAAATTCATCAAACCCTAATGAGAACGTGAAGAAAACTGATATTGGCTGGAAAAAGGAAAACACAATTTAGTCCATGTGCCAGACGAACCTCCAGACTGTCCACATTAAGAATAATTATACATAGAGCAATCAATACGACCTCGCTCATGGATGAATATAATTTCGTTAAGTGCACTGGACATATCACGTTTCCTGCTCTCATCTGTTGTGGTACAACCGTGAAATAATTTTAAAGAAACTGCTTTCTCCCAATTCTGCCACTTCTTTCCCCCTCTGCCTTTGTCACCTCTTTTCTGGTACAACCCCCCCTCCCCAGGTCCTTCTATTCTCAGTCGTCCACTGAGCTGTGACGCGACAGCTGCCGTCTCTTTACTGCTCTTCCATGCCCAGGTCACTACATAAAACACTTAAAGAGTATTTAAAGAGAGAGTTAAAGCTACAGCTGTCAATCAGATGGCTTAACGTGGCCGTCACTTTTACAGGTCCTCTTTGTAACTTAGCAGGCTCTAATAGTAGGCAGCCACGCAGCTCTGTGTGGATGGGCACAGGTCTGCAGCTACAATCAAAGGCCTATTAATCAGAACGAGGAAACGGCCCATGCAGAGGAGCGAAGACAGAGTATCTTGTCCTCTTTCACATGGACAAATACGAGATATTGTTACATGCTATTCATCCTGCGTGGCGCCTTTGAAGTAATTCCCCAGCAGGGAAATAGAGGGTGATTTTTCATGAAGACATAAATGAACATGAAGGGGACTGTGTGTACAGATCTGCTTACGTGTGCCTGCACACACAATGACATGCATGTGCAACACGCGAACGCGAATGCGTATCGAGATATTAAAAATGGACTTCAAGTATTTGTAGACAGAGTTTTGGATTTGTTAACGTTCCTTGATAATTTTGACCGTGTGTGTGAGAAATGACGACATGGTGGTTGGCCCGGAGCTATTTGCCTCCGCTCCTCTGCTATTGTTAATAAGCCATGAGTTCCCAGAGGCCTCCTGTAGGCTCACTAAAAGCAACATAACAGAGGACTAATGTTACCGGGGGTGGGTGACAAATGCATGACATGTAAAGGAAAACACTGACAGAAAACGGAGAAAACAGGAAGCAGAGTCAACGACAGGTAAAGAGAGAGGAGAGGAGAGGTACAGATGATGTAGAGGATAGACGAAGTAACAAGAGGTGAAGGAGAAAAATGAGCAGCAAGCTAAAGGCCTGTTTCCAGAGCTGGCTTTGGTTAGTGACTGTAACCATGATCTGTTCCTCATTAACTCAGCACAGCGTGGAGGTGAAGCAGAGAGGGAACGCTGCCTCCTTCTGAGGGATTTGACATTGCAGAGTGCCGATATTCATCCTCTGCATGTCACCCCTCAAAACTAATGTTACCCATAATTCAAAGACAGCTTCTGATGTGATTGGCGGTTCCACTCTGGGATTCACACTCTTAATTGGTGTAAAATAAGTGTGTGAGAATAAAGTGACCTTATGCGCAGTAAAATGCACTGGTGTCTTCATCAAAGAGGCAAAACTGACGGGACGACGAGTTCACAAATTTTTATTTTGACCGCTCACAACTCAATTGTGAGCTTTTTCTTTCGCGTGGAAGCAATAAAATGTGCACAGCTTGTTGCTGCTTCACTTTGGTACCGACTGAAATATTTTAACAGGTATGCAATGAAATTTGAAACAAGCCTTCTTTGTTCCCAGAAGATGAACTGAAATAACTTGAATAGAGTTTTATTTTATCTATAATCGACCATCCAGGAAGAAAAAATGAGTCAGACAAGGTTGTTTTTGCAGAAACTAACACATCTAAGTGCCAAGAATCAGCAGAGTCACTTAATGTCATAAGTTGAAGTTATGGCTAGGGGCGAGGCAAATGTAAGATTTATAATATGCTTTAGGTGATGTGTTTCATTCATGCTTCACCTCTACAAGAAATGGACTAACACGAAATAGACTTCTACGTCGTACTTTTGCTTAGTTTTAAAGTATTACATATCTTTGAAAAGTGTTCCAACCAAAAAGCCATAGTTGGAAGGGAGTCTCCCCCGAAGCTGTGCGTACATGTAGTCCAATTATGGGTGGTCTCTGAAGCTGCCACATCAACCACTACGAGTGGTCTTTTCAACTTTCTCCACATGTGGCCTGAACACTTGAGCAAACCTGACCTGCGTTTTTATGCTTCGAAAGTCATAAACTGGGAGCACAGTCACACACGTGCACCAAGAAATCAGTGTTCTGCTTGTACGGGAAGATGTCAGCAGACACTGCGGTGATTGCAAAAGAAACCGTTAAACTTTCATTGGGAGTTAATTTCTTTCTGTTGCACCAGGGATAGCTGTGGGATTAGATGCGTACTTTGAAGATCCGACACCACGCTTGAGTGAAAACAGAAAGGCACTGCTCTGGAGTGGTGGTGAAACGAGATGCCAGTGCCGTACAAAAGAGAGAGAGAAAAAAAGAAATAATGGATGAAAAATAGTCATTTGTGACTCTCCAAACCCGCAGTGGGACCATTTCAAAAGCTGTAATTCTTTGGTGTTGTGCTCTAGGATATTTTTCACAGGGAGGGAAAACATGACCAATATAGGGAGATTTACAGGGTTTCGCAGCTCGTTCACGAATTTAAATACTCTCCTCTTCCTCTCTTCACCTCTCGTCTCCTCATTCATCTCCTCTAAACGTTTTTCCAACGACAGTGACTTCACACTGCATTTTGACCACACAGACTTGAGGGATGTTTGTGCTCGCCGCAACAGGATTCACAAAAAATTCCCATCGGCCCAAAGATACGTGCATTTGTTCCTGCTCACATGTGACGACCATATGAGCAGGAACAAATATAGAATTTTTTTTAATTCTAATTTAATTCAGATTTATAGAGTTTGCCATTAAGTTTGAAATTATTATATAAATAAACTGCCAGTGTTAATTTTTATGGTTGTTTTGGCTTTCTATCAGCCAAACATAGAGTAGCCTCCATGCGAAAAGTTATTTCTCATTTCTGTTGTACAAAAAATGGTTTCATCAATGTGGCATTTAGTGGTAATAGTATTTTTCCTTGCGCAGACTGAAAGACAGACAACAGGACTTTACCCATTCAGTACTGTCATTACATCCAATCTGTTTGAGAACTAAAAAAGGGCCATTTTTCACATTTAATCAAATAAAAACAATACGTCTAATTATAATTACCAATGTTAATTTATTCAATATAAACTGGTTCTTTGTTAGTATGTGTATCAGTGTGTGTGTGTGTGTGTGTGTGTGTGTGTGTGTGTGAGAAACCAAGCAGGTTCCCAGTGGCCTTGTCTCTGTTAACCCCAGACTCTCCAGACAAAAGCAGCTTTGTGTCCGAGAGCTCTAAGTGCGGTGAAAAGGTTTCGGGAGGTGAATGTGAAATAAGGTTCTCTCTTTTCTTCTTTTTTTCAACTATGTCTTTCACTTCCTCGCTTTACAAATGTATGGCTGCCATTAACGGGGGAATCAAGACCATTCAAGGGGTGTATAATGGTCAAGAAGCTGTGATAATCTGCTGTTCAGATGCTGGCTGGCCGTTGCAATCTGAACTGTCTTTGACTGGAAATCTATGTCTAACTTACTGTGGGTTGGTGTGGCGGCCATTCAGCAACTGTGGCTTTCACTTGGGTCCCACTAAAGAGGACACAGAGAAGTAGAGTACAGAGACCAATCAGCAAAGCAAAACTCTGCTTTTGCTCCTCCTCACACACTTTCAGGAAGCTCATACTCTTTGTTTTCCGGTCATAACACTCAATTACAGTCACAGGCAACAAAAGAAACGTCTGTATTTATTACGTGGTAGAGAGCTGGAGAACAACCCAATTTACATGACTCACATGCACTCGTGTACAGAAAATGAGGTGTGGAGCTACACTGAGCGTAACTGGGGGGTTTTCTGTGAATCTTAACTGGGGTTTAATAGCGGGTTCCATTGAGGATTTTGAAGGTTTACTATGAGAAACCCCGTGGAGAACATGCACACATTTAAACTTCTACCTTCCAGGCATCCTTAACAATCACAGTAGGACGACATATTTAAGTTAAAGGCCATTGACGAATAGGAGCAGCATTTGATTTGTTTCACTAGACAAGCTGTGGTGACACGAGCTCTCTAGACCACAGCCTGTGCTCTCATCATTAACACCTTAGTGTGTGTTAGAATTTAGTTCCCAGATAAAACCCTGTGTTAATGTCCCTCTTTGATGCATCCCTTCCTTTCCATATTTTACAGATCTTTGCAACCTCTGTCTTTTCCTCCAGCTCGTTCTGAATCGCTGTTATCAGGTGAGGTTTGTTAGCAGGTCCGTGTCGCGCTGTGATTTTGATAAGAGACGTCTTTTTCCCAGGCCTGCGCAGGCAGGTACCAAGCGACACACTGACTGGATGCCTGCTGTCCCTTGGCCTGAGCAGACTTCGGGACCCACGGGGGGGCTCCTGGGAAGCATCTCAGTTCTAAGGTGCTATCTGAAACCTTATAAACCCTGATAACATGGAGAGAAACATCAGAAGGAGAGGGGGTAGACACTGCTTTCTTTCTGTCACATTTTAACACATGTAGTAGCTGTAAAAGGGTTAACAGGAAATATAACCAGCTGGATTGTGACAACAATAGAGGAAGAGGAGAGGATGATGGCTGCAATCTGCAATGTACAGTGTGAATATGCATATTTGGGAAATTCTGACATTGTCATTCTTGCAAAAGATTTAGATCAGAAGATTAATATCCCATTCATACCTGCCCACTGAATATGCCACGCAACAGACAGCCACCAATTTAGCCACCTCTCCAAAACATACAAGACAAAGAAAGACTAAAAACAGCAATTTCGTCGTTTTATGCGAGGTTATGTGCCGAACCATTTCTTCACTTTATGCAGTAAATTCCAGGATGACTGTTTCCAGTCTCGGGGATGAGGTAAGCAACCCAGCTGGCTGCAGCTTTATGTTGACAGACATGCACACAAGGACCCTTGGCAGTAAGCATATTTTGCAAAATGCAGATTTACTCTTTCATGGTTTTTCAAAGCAGCATGATAAAAATGCTGTTATCTTTCAGTCCTCTGGAGTTGCAGCCATAAAGTTATCGCCCAGTTCAAAATCTTGAGCCTATAAAAGCACCATTACCCTATCTGTCTCTTTCATCAAAATACGCAAAAGATTTTTTTCTGATAAAAGCATGACAGCTACTTCTGGAAAAGATTAGAGAACTTCCCTTCTATTGCTTCCATGTCTGAAGTTGTGGAAGTTTCTATTGTCCTGAAATATTAGGTGTCCCCTCCACGTATTTAATTTCTTTGGTTTGAACTCTATATGCATTGGCTTGTCTGTCACTGTCTGCCACAGGACTGAAATACGAAATGAAAACTATACTCCCTGTGGGTAAATGGTATATATTTGCGCAGCTGGTCCAGGCTGCGTGGAAAGACTTCGAAGTATTTGGACAACCAAACAATGTTAATTTGAAACCTATTAACATTCTACTTCAGTTCGGGTCGAGGAAGATATTTTCAACGCTTAACAAGCACAGAGAGCAGCATTTGTTTCCTGTTGGGGTGAGTTGCCTCGCATTTTCACCCGTGAAATCACTGTCACCTTGTCAGACCCCACGGTACGTTTTTTTAGGCTGAAATCCAAGATGAAAAACAATGATCGAACTTCGGTTTGTTCTTTGATGCTTGAATATTTGCCCACGTGTCAGGCTGTTGGCGGTTAAATGCCTGAGACAGTATTGTTCTTTTGCTGTGTTATGTTATCATGCCAGGGGTAGTTATTTTCTCCTTTAATTGAATCTGTCTGGGTCTTAATCGACTGATCCTGGTGGATTAAGCTGGTTTCCTGTCAATCCACTCCCCCTCCCACAAAAAACACCGTGGTAAGATCTCCACTCAGGTGGTTCTACGACTTGCACAGTAAAGACAACACCATCAAAATTAAGCTTCCACCCACTTGCTGCAGAAGTAAACCAGCTTTCAGCTCAAATTCAGTCTGATAAATGATTTATGGTGAGGATCCGGGAAGAAATTGTTTCCTCATGTGACTATGTACTGCCAGTATTAACTTACATAACAACACTTGTGTGTGTCATTGTGTCTCAAATGAATTAATTCAGGAAATGGGATTTAGTTAGGATAAATCGTTGTGAATTATTTCTATATATGGCAGAATTGTATTTTAATTGTATTGTTATTATAATCCCTAGTATTTATTGTATCCACTGTAAACACATTTTCTAAATAAAATCTAATTCAAGAGGAACACTGTGCAGGATTTAATAGATTTGTTTAATTTAATAGAACTGATTTGTATCCCTCCCTTTCCAAGTGAACAGGAGAAGTTCAGGCCACTTCATAGGTATGAAGGGCTCATTCTAATAACATAACTAATGCAAAAACAAGTATTATATTCTTGCTAATAAATCTGTCTAAGTTCGACACACCAGACCTCCAAAAAATGCAATATTGTAAGTACAGCTTAAATTTAATGATTTAATTCTATTTAAATTACTGTAAACTGACGCTTCGGTTAAACAAAGCATACTCTGTTATAGTGTTTTATATAACCAACAGAGATACGTAATAGAGAATAATAATATTGGTTTACTTCATCTTGCTTGAAGGTGTATGTCTTTGTGTTTGATTATAGTAATTATTATATAACAGTGTGTGTTTGTGTTTCTGTAAGAGATGTTCACTGTGGGTTTATCTGTCTGGCACTTGTTTAGATTGCGGTCAGGCTGATTGCATGGAGTCTTGTGGGAAAAATCCCCCAAACAGACTCAATTTGTGAAACAAATCTGCTCCTTTTCACCTAAAGAGAAGTGTTTTGGGTCTTTGTCAAGCGTGGGCGACAGTCTACATCAAGTGGGCCGACTGTGTGCTCGGCGCAAGAGTAAACCAGGCTCAGATTTGAGACTAAGTAGGAGTTTGAAGCAAGCCCTCATGCATCTGATTACTCGTCTTTGACTTGTTGCTTTTCCAAAAGAACAGCAGCAGTTGGGACTGTGACGTATGCTGAAGGGAAAGCGTTGCCAAAAATCCATTACAGCTATTATGCACATTCATTGAGCAGAAAATGTAAACACTCATTAACAAAGTCAACCACTTTTTAAGGTGGTGACGTAAAGAAATGAGTTTGTGCAGGTTTGTTTTTGTTTTTTTTTAAAATGAAGTTTGCATCATTTGTTTGTGTTAACATTCTGATAACGTGACTCATTTTTTACTTGCACTTAAAACATCAGAAACACTAGCGAAGCAAAAACCTTAGTGTATTGTAATCATTGCTTTTTTTTGCACATGTGATAAATGGTATGATGCATACACCAATTAGCACACATGTTTTTGTAAGAGAAGCCGTGACCCTGTGCAAGCAATGTGCACACGTCTGGCACGTAATGGCGTGGATAAGGACAGCCCTGTGTATGTATGTACTTGGCTGTGTGCACATGCAGATATTGGAACTAATGTATGTTAGTAAGATAAAATAAGTGAGAAGTCATTGCCTTAACTCTGTTAGCTTCGTTCCCCCTCTAAGTCCACATTTGATTAAATGCAATGTCTGCATTATTGAGAATGTGACTGCACGTGTGTGGACTGTGAGGTATCCAACTTACAATAAGGCCTAATGTGTGACAGTGACAGAGGTTTACAACTGTCGACAGCAAACCTCCTGCTGCACTCCGACATCATGTTTGGATCGCTCATTCGCGGATCCTGCGCCGCAGCCAGAGGCCACAGGGTTAAAGGTCAGGACTGTAAGGATATATCATGGTGCGACCTCCATCAAACGAAGTGACCGTGAAATTTGGACAAGGTGCAGTGTCAGGCATCACTGACCAGCTAATGGACAAATTGCTTTCCTAGTTTGGTATGTGCAGATTGAATGAAGATTGCTGGTTTTCCTTGAGGTCACGAGAAGCCTTCCCCTTCGCATGTCAAGGCTATATAGAGTCAAACTATCTTTATTATATAATTATGCTATAAACTCAGTTTCATTTGATTATGTTCATGTAGTTTTGCAGAATGAAATACAGCATGCAGACTTTTGTCACATCCTGAGGAGTAACTAGATGCTGTGCTGGTAGAGGCATTCCAATAGTTTACTTAAATATACTCTGAGGCATGGTGGTGCTGTGGTAAACACCGTCACAGCATGAAGGATCCGGGTTTGAACCCGCAAGCCAGCTGGATTGTGGAGTTTGCATGTTCTCTCTGTGCCCAGTGGGTTTCCTTCATGTAGTCTGACCTCCTACCCCTGTCCCAAAGCATGCATGTTAGGTAACTGGTGATTCTGAAACGGCCTTAGGTGTGCATGTGACAGTGAATGGTTGTTTGTCTCTTTGTGTACCTGACCTCTCACCCGATGGCAGCTTGAATAGGGTTCACCCCTTTCAACCTTCAACGGGATAAGTTAGAAGTTACTGTTAACTTACATTAAATTATCAGCTGTATAATCCTGTTAAATGCAGAATGTCACTGTAAATTTTAGTTTAGTAGTCTAACAGTATCCACACATGTTCAAGTGCTGATTATTCATCCACCTCCTTCTTCCATTTCCCATTTTAATTTTGCTTATCAACACAAGAATTTTAGTTGTTCTTCACCTGGATTGCTGTCAGATTTATTCGAGCTGGATTTATGTTAACATATTTAATATTAGAGTCTTGACTCTGTGTATTCAGCTAATGTGAACTAGCCTACTTTAAAATACAGATCTGCACAGTTGCTGATTTTAATACAGGGATGCATGATGTTCCTTCTCTTCTGTCATTCTGTCTATGTGCGTCTGCAAATGTGAGTAATTGACTCTAATTTGTACTTATATCTGTTGGCTCTTAAATCTTTGCTCGTTGTTTTGATTCGTTCATGTTTTTGTACTGTTGAGTCAATGTTAGTGAAAGGATATTGAGAAAGCATAATTATAAATTATAATTATTATAGTTCTTTTCCACACTAATTCTGAACACACATTTATTTTCCGCCGGTTAAGAAGAATAAATCTTGAGAGAGGATAAAAACACCTGTCAACCAACAAGTCTCCAGTCTAATAAAAAAACAAAAAAAAACAAATGGACTTTTAGTGGGATGTCATATAAGTTTCTGAACCCGCACACACACATGCTCAATTGGACATATATCATCTCCCAGCATGTTTTTCTTGTAGCCACCGTCTCAGTAATTCACTGAATTGAAAGAGAAAAGAAAAAGTAAAAAAAGTCAGTAAGCACTGTGTGCATTAATGGTATGGCTGGCTACCACTGATGTTAGGCTTTGTTTTGCACTGATTTAATGTATATTTTAATCTTGGCTTGAAATTTTTAAGACATTTTCTTTCCTAAATGGCTGATAGTTTAGTTTAGCCCTATCTATTTTGGCTCTCATTTGTTCTATGAGAAAAAAAAAAAAAAATCATTTTAAAAGCTTGTATTTTGTTAAGGCACATGGTCACTTTGTACAGATCTGGCAACTGCCACACTGTACAGTGTGGTTCTAGACGGATGCCTTGAATTAACGTATTATATGTGAAATTATTTAAACATTTTGGGTAAAATTGGAGTAAACTTTACATTAAATATGCAGTTACTTCACTTTGCTCTTGGGTTTTCCCTAATTTTCACAACTGCTGCAAATCTTTACAAAGGATTTAACTGATTAATTTTTCATCCTCTGTACTTTTGGAGGGAGCTGAATCATAGGCCATGAGCAGAATTTCAGGCTTCATACACCCATTGGACTTCAGGCATGTTTATTGCCCTCAGCTTTTAATCAGACTGACATGTAATGCAGCAGATGCAAAGGTTAACAGCTCTGCCAAATCACCCGCTACCCTCTGACCGCAGCCCCATGAATAGCAGGTTGGGAAGAGGACAAACTATAAAATCATCAGGTGTTCGTAGCATAAAAAACTGCCTTTTGATTTCTGACAATGAGTGGATTTATTTTATCAGTTTTTTGGATGGATTTCAGCTTTTCATGCTTTATGGTGGGAAACATAACTCTTTGTCTGGATGAAAACCAGAGCTGCTTTAATCAAAAACTGGCACTGATGGGGTTTGATTCATGCCACAGGTTCACATTCTTGCAAAACCAATACTTACCATTCTATTTTTCTTTCCATCTAAAAATCACCTCCAGTGAATAACACCTACCTGTGGGATAAACTGAAACAATTACAGTCATTACTACTGCTGTTGTTACTGTAACAGAATCGTGTTCCCTCGTATTTATTTAACCGTTTACGTGCAGGACATGTTAAACTCCTGAGTGTTGTTGCTCCATCTTGTTAAGTATCAGCACACATTTCACGCATGACTTATTACTGTGCTGAGTTTCTCCATTTAGACAAATGCCCCCAGCGGAAAAGGGACTCTGGGGATCTCTCACCACATCCAATAAACTTAGAAAATGAAGGATTTGCATTTTCACACCATGCAAGCATTCGGCTGACCTCTCTGTTAACCTTCCACCAGCCATCCTTTAAATTGATCCTTTACCCTCCCACATTTTCCCTCATGCCCCGCCCTCTCACCTCGTGCTTTTACATTAAAGGGTCTAATATCTGAGCAATCTGGCTGTTTAAGCCATCGCCCCTTTCCATGAAGTCGTCTTGCATAGGAATCGGTCTAAGCATGACTGACCCATGATGTCAGGGTCGCAAGGAGATTGTTGAGTGTTAAGGACGTCCTTGGAAGCAGCAGAGAGGGTTAAAGCGCGGCCATGACCCTGCTGATGGAGTGCTTCTGTGTGGTCGAACGGGGTCACAAGTTCAGCAAGGAGCAGCGAAAGGTTATCCAGGACTGACAGGACACCTACATCCATCCAGTGCCTAAGGGGAAACTTGTCACACTGACAGCAGTTTTGTGATTCTTCCTACCCGCTGTGGCTCAGTAGGTGGAGCGGGTTGGCCACGAATCAGACAATTAGCGGTTTGATCCCTGGAATGTGCCACATGCCGAAGTGTCCTTGAGCAAGACACTGAACCCCAGTGCCCCTCAGCAACCCCAGGTGCTCCCAGTGCATATCGCTTATCTGAGTGAATGGGTAGATGCGCCTGTGACTGTAAATTGCTTTGAATACCAACAGGTAGAAAAGCGCTATATAAAAACAAGGCCATCTACCATTTACATCAATGGTCTGCTTAATCCATTGTTACTTGTCCATCTTCTGTTCTTCCCGTATGTTCTCTCATGAGTTTGATGTGATTTATGTACGTGACAGGTGCTGAACAAATATACACACTCTCAGGAGTTGCAGCCGTTATTCCCATAAAGTCAAAGTCATATTCTCACAGCACCTCTCTCCTTAGTCCAACAATTATGCGAAGGCCAGAATAAATGATTTCGAAATTTCTGTCATCAAATGTGTCCTTTCTCATAACGCTAAAGAGAAATACTTTTCCTGTGAAGTAATTTAAATTCATGATTTGGGAATTGAGAGGAATCAGTTGAACCACATTGTGTTTATTCAGTGTTTTTTATTTTTAACCTGATCTAATAATAACAACATTAAAAAATTGGCCTCATTATGATGCTTGACTCGACTCCTGCTGCCTCATAAAATGAGCAAAACATTCAAGTCCCTGGACTGCAATTACGTTGCTCAGAAACTCAACCTGTTTCCCCCGACATGTGTGCATAAATGTATCCATTCCCACAAACGCTGGAAGCAGGCGAGCAGCCGGATCGGTCTTCCTCTCAGGCTGTCCTTGATTGAGGCCTCTCCTCATTGGTACAATTGGGCAACCGGCTGTGGTTAGAAAAACCCAGCAGCATGGAAACATTTAACCAGGCTAAAGGATGGCCCTCACCCTGACCACCGCAAACACTCATAAAACACAGCCACATGTAAAGGATTGAAAGGATGATTGCTTCTCTTTTATCCAGCGATATCCCGTACGAGGGCAGTGGGCCTGACTAACGACATGGTGTTTATAATGTGGCATGTAATAAGACATGATTCCACTCTCTTAACCCGGATCCTTGAACTTTATCATCCAATTTATTAGCTGTCTTTAGACACAGAGCCAACAACTGTAAAAGTAAACGACAAGATTAGGGATTGTGTTATTGGAAGAGGCTGTACACAAGGCCTCAGAGTGTTTTATTTGAAGGGTAGACTACACCTAGACACAGTCCAATTTCCTCCAGCCAAAGGCTTTTCATCTTCTGGAATCCCGTAGTCTCTCAAACTCGTCAATCCAAATCCACGATGACAGGTCAAACAGAAGCTAAACTTTCTCTTGGTTTGATTCCAGTTGCCCAGAAATACTGAAACACAAAAGAAATTGCCGTCTGTTTGTGCCTCTGTGAATATTAAAGACAATTCTGGCTTGTTCCTTTGTCATAAGATAAGATAAGATAATACATGTTTATTAATCCCACGTATGGGAAATTTTCTTGTCACAGTAGCACGGAATTTGGGCCATACACATTTAAAGCAATATTGTGCTTTGTTATAAAGTAGCAGTCTATGAGTTGCTAGCCAGTTCTCTTGCTATATTCTGCATAGGATGTATTGTGTTGCTATTTTTTGGGTGAGCTTTTTCTATTTTCTGAAAAAATGTACGAGTTTGTTTCATTTCAGTTTAATTCAGTTAAGTTTTAACCAGTCTTCACGGTACCTTCAGCCCAAAACCCCAAGAGTGAGCACCATGGGAACAGTGGCAAGTAAAAACTCCCTTTCAACAGTAAAAAAAACCTTGAGCAGAACTCCACTAATATGGAGGGACCCTTCAACCCACCGGGTAGGTTAAACACAAGAAAAGAGAACAGAGGAATAACTAAAAGAAGTAAAAGCAAGCAGATAAATTCGGTTCATGTGCCGTATAATACAAACATGATGACCTGAAACATATGAGTGATGCTTGATATGTTTCAGGCCAACAGTGAACAATATAAACAGACTGTTCAATAACTGTTTGTATTCTGGTAAGTAAGGAGTAGTTGGACCTTACCAACCGTTTTTCTCAGGACTAAATCAAATCTTAAGGCTTAGTCTTAACTCTACATTTGAAAGACAGAAAGAGAAAGGCTTAAATAATACCTTAATTCTTTCTTTGAAGTAACACATCCATGCACACAAACTCAAATAGACGGACACACAGCTAAACTCCATCTACGTGAGCTCAAGTTGGGGCCTGTGACTGACCTCTAAAGGCATCAATGATATTATATATATTTATATAGGTATAATATACGAGTGCTGCTTTCTTCAAAACTGGTCGGGGGACAAATAACGGTGTACACAGTGTGATAGGAAAAAACTGGAATAGGAAGCACAGCAGGATATTCTGTGTGGAAACCTTGCCCGTATTATTTCACTAAATTTATCTCATTTGGACGCGATGTATTTGACCTATGGCTGCATCTTACAGCTCCCAGATGGACAATACAGTAAGAGGATTTTCCACCTTAATTCCCAACAGGCCTTTTCTGTGTTTTTTGACACAAATGTGCAGGTTAGCTCTGTCACCTTACATACACACACTGCGTTATGAAATACAACAGGATTTCCCCAGGAAGGAAAACAAACTCCCACATCCACTGTCATATTCTTATAGTCTATTGCACTCCGTAGTGTAGTCAATACTGTGGAGTTCGAGTTGTTTTCCCTCCTTCTCGTCTCTTCTTTCTCTTTTGAAAGGGCATTGGTTTTTAAACTAGACCTTCTGTCTCTGAGGACTTCAGATTCAGAAAATCTGTACAGCTAGGCCAGATTACCATGAAGGTTTTTCCTCCACTCCTGAGTGAAATAAGGAAGAAATAAAGAGCAGATTTTTATGACTGAGGTTTGGTTAACATTAAAGAAATGCCAAACTATGTTATGTTAGGCTTTTTTTCTCCTCTTTGTAATAAAACGCTGCACCGCCTCAGATGTTATCATGTTTTGAAGTGGGGATTTTGTTGAATCTTTTATTCATATTTTAAGATCATTTTATATCCAATTCCTTCCTTCAGATTAGAATGGCTGAAGAAGGCATCTAGCAAGGCCTGCATGGGCCCAAGCGGCTGCCATCAGTCTGAATGGAACAGTGGGTCCCGGATTTGGGCTGCAGCCTCTTGGTTACAGGGCAAATACTACATCTTAAAAATTCTGACCACAGAATAACTGCTCATAGGACAGAAATATTGTTTCATACAGAAATAAAAAATTTTTGAAGACATATCAGAACTCCTCAGAACCAAGTCCAAACTCTGAATTGGTTGCAGTTCTCTTCTCTGGTTATCATCAGTGTGGAAATCTGATTCTATGTGCACATGTGTGCCTGTTTTTACACTTGAGAGGAATTGCCCTCTCATACTACAGTCCTTAACCTTGCTTCTGCAAGACAATGTAAAAAGACACTCCGGCTCTGTGACTGCTCAAGATGATGGCTGACAGGGTGCCCTTTGTCATCCTCTCATTGGCCACAAAGAAATTCTTCTCCTATCTAGACAGCTCATCTGATGGCATTCGTCAGATTCAAAAGAGTTATGTTGTTTCTGTTAACTAGGCCTGTCTGTGACGATGATGCAAGACAGACAGACCAAACGTCCTCACACTAAGCAGGAGACGCATTATGAGCAGGATGACGGGAAAATGAGAAAACGCTGCTTTCGCTCACCGTAATTTGCTGCCGCGTGAAGTGAAAAGGACAGGGATCTGCAAATACAATCACCACAAAAACAGTTCTGCTGTGTATGCTGAATAAACACAACAGATCAAAGTCGGAGGATCTAAGCCTCCAGAGTCAGGGCTGCTCAAATTAAAGTCTAAAACAGAAAAGATGTGTCTCTGTGTTTTTGGAAGAGAGAGCAGGAATAAGATTTTATTGGATATGCATTAAAGAAGCTGGCCTTAAATTCACAGTTGAGAAGCCAAGGATTACCAGCCACAACAGTGCACACACACATACACTGGAATCTCTACTACGTTGCCTTCAGCAAGCTCATTTGCATCTGGGAGTCAGGACCTCTCAGCCATCCAGCAAAGTCACGCTCTGCCAATCAAAATTAAGTTCTTGTGAGCAGATGGTAGTACTGTGCTGCAGTTCACCTTCTCATCACTGTGTCTGCTCTAGTGTTTTTACCATATTTCAGCTCACTGTTCTGATTTTCTGAGTATGTTTTTGCTGGAACGCAAGATTATTTTTTAGCCAAACATCCACAGGAGTTGGTGGAGAACAAAAACAAAGCTAAAAGGAGAGCAAATATTGTAGGTATACTCCTTACACGGAGAATGACAGTGACGATTCATGTCTGCTAAGTGTGTAAAGACCAGGCTACGCTCAGTCAAATAGTTAACTAGCACTTTTCATTTAATTTAGTGTATTTTAGTAGTTTAATTTTGGTAGTATTTAGTTAAACACACATTCTGCTGCAAGTAGACAAACAAAAATCAACGGCTGCAATTTTAAAGTGTTCAGAAATCTTAGACTGCACACTTAACTCTTTTCACCAGTTTGCTGCTACGGGGATTTAAAAGCATACCTGAAATGTGATCTGATCATGTGTACCTGATTTTATGCCTCGCTAACACTGTAATTCATCCTTTTAAACTGTGGAGGGGTCCCAAAATGAAATGCACGTTGCCACCTTGTAATGATGAATATAATCTGTGTTGACTGTAAGACACTAAACAGGGGAGGATTAGATGCTGTCTTCCCGAAAATTTCTCCTTGATCCGTATCTGTTTCACAACCACATACTTTTCTTGCTCCTTCCCTGTGTCTGTGCTTCATCTCTCTGGGTGAGAGACCGTTGACCTTTTGGTATCATTATAAATGGTTATGTGAAAAAAGAATAGCTTAGAAACAGAACACTTTCTCTTTCTCTGTGACAGTGTGTGCACACAGTGCCATGTATGAGTTCATGAATCAGCGGACGATGACCAACCACTCATGTCGGGGCTGCAGTGTATAACCCTCAACCACTAGGTGACTCCCTTGCATTTGTAGATGTTGTAATTGGGCTCCATCAAGGTGGGATACCTGGTGTTCCTGCATGTGTGGTGCAATAGCCCCATAGTGTTCAGCAATGAGAATATCTTCATGTTTAAAAACAATCATTAATGTATTGTTCTGCATTAATTCTGGATTTTGTGATCCTTGGAGCTCTCTCTGAGTCTGCAGATAAAACAGCCGGTATGAAGCAATATTGGTGAGATTGCATGAGCAAAGCAATGGAGCTTAGTAATAAAGCTGCTGTTGTAATTAAAATCAGAGCCGTTCTTCATTGGTTCTGGCACCAGACACCCACGCCGGAGAGAAATCTGCTGGACTCGGAGGAAGCGAGGGAGGAGGCTGAGAGAGTGAGCCTTAGTTAATATAGTCTCATGCCCATAGGCACAGAGGAGTTAGGCTGAGGAACGCTGTTGAGGCCGAGATGATGAGGAGGGTGAGGAGGAATAACGTGGGGGAGATGACTGCGGGGTGAGAACAGGCGAGGGAAAGTTTGAGAAGAGGGTCGCGAGGTCGGGCGGTCGGGCTGAGGAGTGATGCCGAGAAGAGATGTCTCTGTAGAGTTCACAGACCAAATGAAAACATGGGACTGTATTTATATTGTAAAAATAGATTTAAAGTTTAGATGGCAATCACTCACAACTACTTAAACATTTCTACCCCGTGGCATATCTTGTTGGTTTCCATAAGACTCACGGTGTCCAGTAAATGTTAGAAGAAGTTATCTGAACTCGGCACAGAGTGATTTATTACCATAAATGGTGTTTTTACAAGGTCGTTTTATTTGTCATCATGAGGGCAGAGCATGTCAAATAAATCTGCACACACACCGCCTGATGTGGCCACGGTGGCATGGCTGAGTCAGCTATACGCATTCCTCGTGTATTAGTAATAACACACAGCTCTGCAGTCTTAACATGCATCAAAATTTCTTTTCTCTTTTATTAAATCACTCAGTTGCTGTCGTTGAGCAAAACACTAAACCCCAGTCGACTGCGGATTATTAGACAAGTGCTTTGAATGTCACCTCTGCCACCGAGTGCTTACATGTGGGTTAATAACTCCTGCAACTGTACATTTGGATCTGTACGCTGTGTGTTGTGCTTATTCTCTTTCACCAACTCTGAGGGATGCATGAAGGGATGAATGAAAAGTGAAACGATGACAGAAACCCTGGCAGTTATTGTAGTTTCATATTTTTCAGTGGTGACTTCTTTTTTTTTTATTACTGTTTCTGTTTCTTTCATTTCTGTTTAGTTTCAGTTTAGTTATTAATGTTTGCATATGCTGAGTTCTGGTTTAGTTTTCATTAGTTTCTGTTATTACTGTTATACGGGGGGTGGGGGCGGCATTTGTCCGGTCCAAGATTTCAGAAGTTAGAATTACAATGCAAACACTTTCAGAAGGATATCGAGTCACGGTTGTTAAGACATCCCTTCTCGGCAATGCTTTCACTGTTAGTCCAGTAAACCAAAATTATTTTTCACACCTAGTTTGATTTATAACTTAAATTAGTTATAATATCCTCAGGCCAAAGGGATTTGACTGCGCAATCAGTCAACATGAATGAATCGTTAAATTAGTCAAATAAGTCAAATTAAACTTTTTTTTATAAAGAATTTACAGATTAAATTAACAAGACTTAAAGTCTACAGCTGTTATCACTCTGTGAAGCTGTATTAATGTCGCTTTGTTCTTCTGTAAATCCTCATAATGACTATGCTAAAGTGCAGATGTTGAGCATGTCCACCATCATAGTTTGTCTTATTAGCGTGCTAGCATTTACAGGTATTGGGCAATAAACCAAAGTAGTGGACAAATATATATACTGGCCTGATAATGTTACCATGTGAAAGGTACTTTCTTCATCCAAAAGTTCTCCAAGACATTTCAGCGTAGACAAATGTTAACTTCATGGTGGTGCAGGTCAGTCGTCAGGGGATCACTTAAGTCAGATGTTCATAGGAATGAATCCAATATCTTAAGATATTTGAGTCCATAGAGGACTAAAGAGGACAATCTTGAATTTCCCTCGGGATCAATAAAGTATCTATCTATCTATCTAATACAGGACAGGATAATCAATATTACCTTGTCTGCAAAAGTCGTATCAATAATTACGTTTAGTGAGACTTAATTAATATCACTAGTTTTGGTGCACAGTTATTCCACACTTAGTTACTCTCTGCACCGTAAATGCCACAAATAACTTTGACACTAAGCCGGAAACAAGCGAAAGTGGTACAAAAACACAAAAGTGTCTTTGTTAGAGATTTAAGGAGATTTATGTAGCTTACTTTGGCCCCTACCAGGAGTCAGTGTGTGTGTTTGTGTATGTGAACTTTGTGACTCCGACTGCGCCACTAGGCCTCTGCTGTGCCTGAACAAGCTTACCCCTCAGCCAGACCTGCGTCAGCCGCTTATGTGGGCTTGCATTCATGCATGTGTAAGTGTGTTAAAGGGTGTCTATTTGTTCTCGGGCTGTTTTATCCCATATCCACGCCATTGTTGTGCTGCTCTTAAAGTGACATTTGTTTATAATATTTGCAAAGCTGTAGAAATTACTTTTTGTTTACTGACGCAAGCTGTAATCTATTTCATCAGTGCTCACTCTTGCTGAAACAAACTTCCAGAGGATGCCAAACTGGAAGATGCGAGAATTACTCTGGGCTTGGGAAAAAAAATAAAAAAGGCGTTTGTGTGAAGTGTATCAGATGGTTTGATTGCACAGAGTCACCCCAAATTTTCACAATGAGGTGAAATCACACAGAGGGGAACCAAGAGGAAGATGTAAGGACATTCACTGGTTGGAAAGTAAGGTCAGGGATCTTTTCTGCAGTTCAGGGCTGCACACAAATTACAGCTAATAATTCTGAATATGTGTGCGAGTTAGTTTTCTATTAAAGCTTCACAGATAATTTTTAACCAGCCTTAATGACTAATGTGACGGGCGGAGCAAATGACCCTGAGCTTGAACGGTTTCACCTTGGCATACAAGGTAGAAAACTAAACCAGCTGAAGGTGGTATTGTATGAGTGGATGTGTGTGTGCGTGTTTGTGTGTGTGTATGATTAGCAGTTACTGGAGCAACAGTGGCATTTTGTCACAAACCTTTCTGAAGTAAACTCGTCCGGTTTAAGAGGCTCCACATCATGGCGCTGATGGATTACGCTGCTTTAGCCTTATTACCGTCCATGAATCAAGCTAACAGTCTACTATGCATCTAGAATGCTACTTTAGTTACTATTAGGTGACCAGCTATCTTAGGGAATATCTACAGGGAACAGGTGATGGGGAACTTAGAGAGCATTTGCTGGATTGTAGTGGAGTGCATCTGCAGGATCCTTGGTGTTTCTACAGCAACAGGTGAGAAACAAATCTGAAAACAAACAGACAAAATGACAAAATCAAACTCATGTGTATGGCTTATTGTTTCAGCATGAGCCTGATTTTATTCACTGGCTACACTCACTCGCAGATTCACAGCAGACTGTCCCTGTGAAATTCTGAGGTCAGAGGTTACTCCTGTAAAAACATAAACAAGCCAAAATTCAACAGAAAACAGAAATAGTGTTGGTAGAATTTTCTGTAAAGTGCATCCTGTTGTTTAGCTATGAGATATCTGATACTACCAGCTCTGAAGTAACTCTCTTGTGGGGAAGAGGCGTCCAGCTGGGTTTTTTATGAATGTCATACACGCAAAATATTAAAAAGCCAGATCGTGATGTTAGCCAACCATAGTCTTGACCTCTGAGAACACCAAACCGTCTTTCTATATACAGGAAATAAAACCACAGTCGATCGCACACATCCTTGCTGTTATTGTCCCACCTCCTCTGTTTTCCTCAGGCGTATTGGGACAGATTGCGCGCAGCTCTCTCAGCCACATTAAATCATGATGGGGGAAATGGCTCTCTGGTTGCAGCCGCCTTCAAAAAATATGGGACCCCCTATACTTAAATTCAAACAGCTGCAAACGCTGAACATTTACCGAGAGACATGCGCCTCACATAACGCCAGCACCAAGACTGTGCATCCAGCTGGGTTATTGGGCTTCTGGGATCACAAGCTGTTATACATTCACACCTACGTGGGCTTTTTCCATGCGTGATTTTTATATGTGTGCGCATGTATGCATTTTTACGCATGTGTTTGTGTCTCTCACGGGTTGGCTCTGCGTTCACATGTGTACATGTCTGGGTTGGCCTCCGTGTGTGTTCTCCTTGCAGACACACTGTTCTTGCAGGGAGGACATACATGTTAATGTCGTCTATATGCAGCGTTAATTCCTCTCACACTCTCTAAACTACCAGAAAGCATTAAGCTGCATTCCCTCGATTTTTCCCTCTGGTGCAGATTGTATCTCTGGATTTCTGGTAAGCAGGGCTAGAGAAATTGCTTCCATGTGTTTAGCAGCCATCCCCACTTAATCATGCTTACCTCACAGGGAAAAATAGGTCTTTCTTCGCAGTTTTAAAGACTTTGTTGTCGCAACATTTCTCATGTTCTCTCACAACGACACAGGAGTATCCTCTTCATGTACTATCATAGAAGTTTCACCATCCGCACCCACACAACAGTAAGAGGTGGGTGGATTTAATTTGCTTTGGATGGAGTCAGGCCAGGTGTTTCCCCCGCTTCCCAGACTTTGTGCCAGCTCGCCAACTGCTGCTGGTCATGTTTACCATAAGAAGTCAGAGTACAATGACTTTATTTTACCAAAAATAATTGCTGATGTGTTCAACCAAACCATGTCATCCCATCATAATCCCTTTTCAAACACATAGAATAGAATAGAATAGAATACAATAGAATGGTGCCTCATCATACTATCACATTCGTTTTTTCGGGATGCCATGTTTGCAGTTTATTGGCAGATGTTCTTTGATGGGTTAAATGTCAGTTCAAATGAAATTACGTAGCTTTCTGGCAGTGATATGATTAGTGCAAGCATGAGTAAGCTATTACCAAAGTTTTGTGACCTTCACGGAAACAACAGCAATAATAAACTGGGTGCCCTCAAATATCTTCATATAACATACATCCTCAGGCAAAGTGTGACTATGAATGGGACCACTTTTGGAAAGTGCGTTGTTTTAGCATGATGGAGCATAAAATGTTTTTCAGCCAAGATTTAGATTAGTTAATCAGAGGCATCGCAAACTTCACGGCAACAAGAACGGCAGCAAGAATTCAGTAAATGCTTCCTTAATAATCACAGTGACAAGGGTATGAACTGCAGTGCAAAACAAAGTTGCATTAGAGTGGAAAAATAGCAGCACAATAATAACAGTGTTTACGTAACTTTGAGAGGTTTACTCTCCGCTGCATCCCTGCCTGCAGCAAATGTGAAAATCGTGAGCTAAGTCTGACATCTGGTGGACAGACTCTGTTCACCATTAACTCAGAGTAATGTCAACTGTCTCTTTTTCAGTGCTGTGTGCTGTTGGAGTGGAGACCGTTCACCAAGGAGAATTCACCAGCCTCGGCATCTACCTGATGTAAGTTTTGAGCGAACTCCGTGACGTATTCTAAGACTCTAAACCTACTGAAGCACTCCTGACTTACATGAGACTAAACTGTTGGCATTCCTAAGTTACAAATAGGCCGCCGGGATTGGTTAATGTGGCAAGGAATGTGCGGCCTAAAAGCTCTTAGAAAACAGTTCAAATACTGTGCCCGGTTTTATAATCTCTCCTGTAGAGAACTCACACTTTCAAAGAGATGCTGGGAAGGAGTCAGAAGGATGATGTGGGAGTGCAGAGGGCACAAAAGAGATCAATCCTCCTCTGCCACTTCTTATTATCTCTGCGTCCCTCAGTCAAACTCCCACAGAGCCACAGGAAAACATCTCTCCAAGGACGCCAGAAATGCTAGCCTGTTTATTCAGCCAGTACACAGGAGAAAAAAAAGCAGATGATTACCGTACACTCACATAAAAAGAAATACACAACTCTGATAAAACTTCAGAGTATATTGCTGGAGGCATTCTCCGATAATGATATGGTTATCAGACTTTTTAAACACAAAGCAGAGATCAAAAAAATCATATGACCCGCATGCCAAGTCTTCTGCATCATATTTTGGTTACTTGCTGTCCACATTTTTCCCTTTTGTCAAACAAAAACTGCAGAATACCGTCTTCATCCACGAGTCTAAATGCTCAGAAACTGACCTGTTTGGATCTCCTTAAGCGAAGCAGCTTACTGATTACACCTGTGAGACGCTGTCAGTTTCATCCTACTCATAATTTGTCCCCCCCAGAGCGTCTTCTGTTGGCATAATGATGTTTGAGCTGGCATATTTCCTGGATGCCCTCCTGTCCATGTGTTTGCCGTGAGTAGACAACACCCAGCATCTATGCTCGGCGAGAATACTGCAGCATGAACATCGTATTTAACATATTTTGCCTTATTAACATATTTAGCATGTTACTGTCAAAGGGAGTGCAAGAAAATGACAGGTTTAAAGATACAGAGCTGCCTGTGTTCCTCATCTATTTACCCTTTCCCTCTATAGCTGTCCTCCAGACTGGCAGCTGTTTGTGTTGTGGGGGAAGATGGGTCGCATTGGAGGCTTCCACAAATTCCTGTATTACTCCATCATGTCAGTGGTGTGCTTCTTGCACCCTGTGTTGGTTTGGCATGCAGTCATCCCAGGTAAAATGACAGGCATGGTCAGCACACTTTGCGGACAAGTTTAAAAGAAAGATATTTTCAATTTACATGATACAGGTTCACGATGACTCTGTTCTGTTCAAATGTTCCCAAAAGCTTTGACCAAGAACCAGGATGACCAATAGAACACTGAAATTGAACAAATCGCTCGTTTATCCATTTTTATCTCACTGTAATATTTCAATATTATAATATAATTTCTGATTGCAGGGACAATGCTTCTGGCAACCGCCTTTTTTAACTTCATACTGAGCAAGAAAACAAAGACCAAGTCCACCAAAAGCCAGCAGGAGAGCTACGGTGACCAAGGCCCGACCAGCGTCTGCGTGACAGAAAGCTCGGACAATGCATTCTCATTCTTCCACATGGTAACAGGAAGGAGAGGACAGGGGTCGGCGCTAATGAGCAGAGACCACTGCCTTGGACAGGGAGAGAGAGGCGAGAGCGTCCAGGCCATGCTGGAGCTGGATCAGACAGCAGCACCTAAAGATAACGACAGAGAGAGGAGGAGGTGGAAAGAGAGGAGGCCAATGTGCTTCAGAGGGAAGGAGGAGCCTGTGGAGAGAGAGATGGAGGAGATGGACGGATACTGCGAGCCTGAGCCAGACACCACATCAGACACAGCGCCTATGATTACTAACTGAACTGCTGTGCACACAAACAGACAGACTGAGCTTCTTACTGATAACACAAAGCATTTATAATGTATTCACGCTCACTGGGTTAAACTAGCTGGTGCTGCACATCAGCAAACATTTAGTTTTGTATTGTAAGTTTAGTTTATTTTATGCAATTACACATTTGAAATGTAAAGATTGTTAGTTTTTTTTTTTTTAAATATTGGACTGATTTGTATATTTTATTTCAAAAATGATACCTATGAACAAAATGCACCTGAAATCTGTTTTTAAACAGCGGCTATTTGAGCTTCAAGTGGATGCATTCAAAGAAATTAAATCTTTTGTACCTCCTTGCGAATGTGGGTGGTGTCAGGCCCGTCTTTCTCAAAGCCGGCCCTGATTGAAGGGCAGACATCAATGCGGAGCAATCCAATCCAGTTAGTGAATCATGCATTATTCATACCGCAATAAATTAGATCAACTGTTTCATTCATTCAGAGAAAACATGCCCGAGTAAGGGCGGCAGGCAGTGAAGCATATGCAGGTGCATGTGTTAGTCACATGCAAGCCTCCTCATTGTGCGTTTGTCATGTGTGCGCGGTGACCATGGAGACAGAGCTCTGGGAGGAGGACTCACGTTATTATGGTGATGAGAGAAACATCAGATCGCCCACCAAAGCTCCACCGCAGGCCTGTTTCACCAAACCGTACCCAACCAATGCACCATATCATGTATTTATGTGACACACTGAACAATGATAATAATGTGTGTGAATCAGACCCGAGTGCTATATAAATCACCACAAAATTTGCATATTTGTAATACAAAGGCTGGTATGGGAAGCCTGTATCAACATTACATTTGTTTTTCTTTTGTATTTTTCACGCTACAAAGGACGCGATTCTCTACACGGGCATTCCTCTTTGTTCTGGTCATAAATCAATACTGTTTTGTTCTGTCATAACACACATGCACACACACTGTACACACACTGTACTCCCCAGTCCTTTGTTCACTGAACTGTAGGTGTATAACTGTTCACATAGCCTTAAGAAGCAATCTCTCTGCAGCATCAAAGCTAAAGAGAGAATCAATAAAAGCAAAGAGCCTCATTTATCAGACAGCACCTCGCTGAGAACCGGGGCCAGACAGCAGACACGTGAAAACACACATGCGCATAAATAGCTTGAAGGTTAAACAACTGGGTTATTCTCCATATTTGACACAGATTACACTCGCAGCCGCTGCACGGTGTCATACGTCCCTTTAACAAATTTAACATGTGAGTTCAGTCAGGAGGGATGAGACATTTTGGTGTCTCACGGCGAGAACAAGACAGTCTTTGTCCACGGTTTGCTGAGATCGTTCCACTGGTTTCTAATCTGAGCTGCGTTATTATCTTCACAATGATCTCTGGTCAATTAGCAGCTGAGTGACCCAATAATGAACAGAGGAGAAGGAAAATGGTGTCACTATTTCCAGTCTGCTTCCATAAATGCTCCACCAGATTTGTCACACATCCTTTAGAATGAGCTGTTCTCCGGCAGGGAAGTTGTTCAGCTGTTGGAACAACTTACTTCCTCTTTGCATGTTAAAACATAAATCCTATTCAGGCAGGGAGAGAGAGAGACTTCCTACAGTTTGTGTTTCCACCCTACAATGGTTTCCTAGACGGCAGATCCAGGCTTAAAAACAGGATGGGTGTAATAAATCTTAACAGGTAACAGGAACCACTTCCTCCTTCTTCTTTCCTTTGCTTAGCTGTGGGTAAAAAAACAAAGATGTCTGAAGCAAAAGATGTCAGCAGAGGAGTTTGATTTTCTCATTGCTGTGTATGCAACAGCAGACTAGACAGATACCTATTGCTGATTGTGCAACTGGTTTTATGTGAGTATTTCAAATGGCACTTAACACTTAACACACTGTCGCAAGAGGGGGGATGGGAAAACACAATAGATGATATTTATGAAACAAAACTTGTATAAATTGAACATGAATAGCATTTTTAGATCTGAAAATAGGAGTTCTGATGCAAACTTACACAAAATGAGCACATTCTGGTGCATTCTTTGTATGCATGTTAAACATAATTGCACCTTCTTTGAAAGATCAAACTAATATCTAAATAAATAAAAACTTAATCTAGAGGTATTCTGAGGTTTAAACATTAAAACCACAATTTAAAACACTGACTGATGGGAGGGAGGCAAAGCCCCAAGAGGCACCGTGACCAAGAGGAGGGAGAAGGCGCGACTCACCCCGCCCATACTCAACTCTGATTGGCTGAGACGTCTGCGCGCGGCCTTTTATTGGATCATCCCGGTGTCAGTTTTATCTGCCTGCTCTGAATGCCGCACGGCCAAGGAGGCATGAAAACTGATAACGATAAACGGGATACACTGCCGGTGGATATACGGAAGAAGACGGGGGACGCGCTGTGTTATGGTAAGATTTAAACTAATCAAATGTACCGCATGGGATGTGCACGCGAAAATATGAGGAGGGGAAGAACTTTATAGACGCAAACAAACCTTTGAAAGAAAAGCTCTGATGACTAGAGATGTTTAGAAGTTGAAAATTAAACGGTGGTTGCATTAGGATGCACCACTGCAGTGATGATTGGTATAAAAACTTTTCGTCATCTTTCATCTGCTGCTGTGCTCGTAAAATTTTACATTTGTCACAATTGCAACAGATATGCTGGTAGATATATCCATTGAGTCAGCGTTTGTCTCAGAAGTCAGACATGTGTGGGAAAGGTTCTACTAAAAATGGCACTGTGCGCGTTTTTTTGGAGCTCTCCGGGACATTTTACGCATGGGAATGGATTGCCTTTGGGGCGCAGCTGCCGGTGTAGGTGCGATAATTGGATACGAATCTCGCGATGATCAGACCAATTAGCAGACCTGCAGTGAAGGTTCTTTGTCCACCCAGGACGCTCTCGCACAGACGTACCAGAGAAGAGATTTTGCACGTTCGCCTAAATCTGAGCACCACCCTTATTTTCTTTGCTCACCTCCAATCTTTTGGCCCATCTCCTGTTCAGTCATGTGTAGCAGCTGCATAATTTATAATGATGATGACAGACTGGAATCCTTTAAGTTATGGAAAATTTATACAGCCATTATTGTGTATTAATATGCATGCGAGATGGACTGACCATCCCATTATAGGCATACTTTATCAGCACTTTGCTTGGATGAAAGGGGGCAAAGGTCATTAAAGACAGGGAGTAGAGCTGACAGGTGCTGCTTATTCCCCACTACTTAACATAACCATTTCTGGATTTTAAATTTAAAAAACTTTATCAGCATTTATACAGCAATAGCAATTTAGCAGACAGGCAGCAATGTGACTAAATCTAAAATAATCCACTCTCCATCTTTCATCATTGTTCAGCTGAATTAGCGCCTCGCCTCCAAAGATCACTTCCCAGTCAGACAGTAGTGAGCAGTCTGTTTCCTGGTTTTTGTGGTGGCTACAGCTGCTCATGCAAGCATTTTTTCTTCTGTTTTTTTCTCTTTTTGAGTTTCAGCTGCAAGACACGCGAAAGGCTCACTTCCTTTGTACGAGAGGGCTTTCTTCAGAACAATCTGTTCCTTTTGCTTTAAAGAAATCTATAAAATGTTTAACGTTTCAGGTTCAAATGAAAGTGTAAAATGGAGTGTATGAAACAGGGAGTTGAGTTTAGCTGTGTTAAATAAGTCACACTGGTTTCACGACCTTCTGTTTTAAATACTGCAACTAAATGGATTGTCTCAGAAAGTCCCAACCAATGACCCCAGTCATTTGTACTTCGAGTAAAGATTACATTAATGTTATTTACTCTGTCCCTAGAGTGTTAACAGTGTGAAAAGAGACTACACTCCTAGTAAACAATAACACACACTGTCTCTTCAAGCTGTTTAATGGGCCATCACTGCAAAGAGGGAACCATGCCGTTACAACTGGATATTTTAATGGAGTTCAGTGTTATATTGTAGACACTAGGTGGCACCATTGTATCATCACTTTCTTAGTCTTGTGAATAAAGTGGTAATGAAGGTGTAATGCACTGAAAGCAAGTGTTGAAATATAAACCTCCAGTGTTTGTACGTTATAGTAAAATTACATAAAGAAATGACATATTCTTACTTTAAATAATGCATTTCTGTTTTATTCTTATTCCTGTAATCTTATATAACTCTAAAACCCCATTACCTTAAATGGAGTACACTTAACATTTGTTTCAGATAAGATGAATACCATTAATTGGAAGTTAATTAAAACACATGACAAGATAAATTCTTGTAAAATTCTTAAAAACACAATCTGTTAGTGGCAGCACAGTGGCGAGGTGGTTAGCATTGAAAAAGGTCCCAGGTTCAAATCCATGGGCCGTGGGCCGACTGGGCCTTTCTGTGTGGAGTTTGCATGTTCTCCCTGTGACTGCGTGGGTTCTCTCCGCGTTCTCTGGCTTCCACTCCGGCTTCTTCCCACTGTCCTAGACATGCTTGTTAGATTCATTGGTGATTCAAAACTGGCCATAGTTGTGCATGTGAGTGTGAATGGTTGTCTGTCTCTCTGTGTTGGCCCTGCGATAGACTTGTGACCTAGACACTCGCTCGATGACAGCTGGGATAGGCTCCAGCCCCCCCCCCCCCCCCCCCGCACACACACACACACACACACAGGAACAAGTGGTTACAATCTGTTAGTCGATCGGTGTGAGTCGATCGGTTTCTGAAAGCTTTTCCAGATGTTAGTTAATGTTTCGTGCACAAAATTACTTCCATGTAAATCGTGAATTTTAAATGGGACTGGATTGGATTGTGGTTTACTTAATTACAAGTCAAGAATTCATAAGGCAGCAAGCTTCTCTTAGTTGGATTGTTTTTGCATCAGTCAAGTATGCAGACACGCAATGAATTTTGCTCTGATTACACATTGCTGTTAGTATACTTACATGGGGATGTAGGGATATAGGGATCTGCAGTGACATTACCTGCCTGTTTCCTGATTCGAGACGTGTATAAGTCCTGGTTGGAGGGCATTAATTCTACTGTAGTCCACACAGTCTGTTGCAGCCTGTTCCTGTCCTGGTTGGTGGCTGATCCGAACTGACGGTGATGAATGTGCAGAGTCTGGATTATTGTTGTGTAGAAATGGCTCAGCAGCTCCTGAGGCAGGTTGAGCTTCCTGAGCTGGTGCAGGAAGTGCATTCTCTGCTGGGCCTTTGTAATGATATATAGTATCTACGTTGGGTGTTTTAAGAAGATGGTGGATGAATGTTTCCACTGTAGACAGTGTTGTTTGATGGCGATGCTGGGCTCATCCCAAAGTCCACTGTCCTCTCCACAGTCTTCAGCGTGTCAAGCTCAAGCTTGTTGTGAATACCCTAAAGGGACAGACCACAGTGTCGACTGCATATTTCACCTGTTTCACGGTTTCACGGTTTCACCTGACGTTTGTGCAGAGGGTGAGTAGTGAGGGAAGCATGCATCCATGTGGAGAGCCACACTTATTGTCTGGGTGCTGGATGTGATTTTTCCCAGCCTCACGGCAACGATCAGCCTGTACACCCACACACAGGTCTCTCCACTCAGTAGCTTTGTGTCATTTGTCAGTCTGTTTGACTATTGGGAATTCAAGGATGGGACTTTGGCCACATCTCCTCTTTTGGGGCCGCTGGCACCGTCCCCCTCTCCCTCTCTTCCTCAGAGGGAGAGGGAGTCATTTACATCCAACCCAAGCTTTCACCAAGGTTTAATACTTGACCTGAAAAGCAAGTAATAACTCACTATCTAAGAAAGGACTCATTCATTCCCACGCCTTTAACAAAGCTGACGCTGTTGAACAGTTTACTTTCACTTTCAGTTTGACAAACATGTGCTGTTAGGATTGGAATGGAAATGGAATCACAAGGCAGTGTGGCAAGAGCCTGAATGGATGCCAGCAGGTTTTTCCTATTGAAAACAAGACAGGTTAGAGCCTGCTTTAGCCATTCACCTAACATTAAACAGATCTAGGTGTGTGCAAGACTAAAATAAAGTGTTTGTGTCCCTCATGGCTCCTAGTGGGATCTGCTTTGTCTCAGATGATTGCGAAACATTTACAAGCTATCGTAAAACACTTGCTTTCAGACATCAAAGCCTTGATCAAGAGGATGTTTCCGCGTCTCTTGTGCAACGCCAAATGATAAACCATAAATTTGTGAAACACCATAATCTGTTCTCTTTTCCAAAATGCCTCCAGTGAGTGTTCTTCCATTAAGAGATCACCTCTGATTTAACAGCAGAGCAGCGTTAGGAAAAAACAACAACACAAAATTAGCTCCGGTTATTTGTGCAGATACTTTTGCATGAGACTTGTTTACAACGTGCTGACTCACATCCTGTAGTTTATTAACTAAAGCTGAGCCTGTGGGTCAAGAGACCTCTAATATCCTGCCAACAAGGTCGTCATACTTTCCCTTCCTTTTTTTAAAGATTATCAGAAGCAGCATTCAGAAACCGACACAGTATTGTTCTGACATATTTATTTAGAATTATAAAAATCCCCATTTTCATTAAAAAATAAATAACCAACGAAGTCATTTGCATTTGCTAGCTGCATAGACAGAACTACACATAAAATATATACTGACCATTTAACTATAAAGCCTCCAGGGCTTAGTGTTTGAATATTACATCAGTCATTCGTACAAAAAAACATGAAGCCTCCAGCTGCTGCTGGCCTGGAAGCAGTTTGAATTTACATCTCAGACAACAATGAAAGGGAGCTTAATGTTGTCAAATATTTACAGAAAGAAAGGTGGTTGCATGCTGGTGACTTTTAGTGACATTAAGAGTCCACAGAGCGGCAACAATCAGAGTGTTCACACCACACACACACATAGATCTCTCCACTCAGTAGCTTTTTTGTAATTTATCAGTCTGTTTGACTATTGGGAACCTGAGGATTCGACATTTTGGCTGTGGTTACGTCTCCTCTTTTGAAGCCGCTGACGCCGACCCCCTCTCGCTCTCTTCCTCTTCAGACACAAGTTCACATCACGACCCTCGCGATTAGCTCTAGAAAACACATGAAGGAGCACAAGATTCGGTTTAGATGAAGGTAGAAGATGGAAACTCTTTCAGACTTCCCTGCAGGTCTGAGTTGATTTCTCATTCTCTTGAAACACAAACAATTATGTTACCTCCTGGGTAAAGGTTTCAGTATGATGCATAGTGGCAAAATATACTTTTATGGAATAATCAGGTTTACATATTCGTTAACTGGCACCATGTAACCATATAACATGAATTCCCTGTCTGTAAGTAAGCTGCAGTAAAGATAAAGAAACTATACAGCCAGGTGCTTTGTCGGAACAAGAATGGGCTTGGCAACAAATAAGATATCGTTGGCTCTGTCGTCATTTATGGGAAATATGAAGATGGGTGGATCCTCTTAGCCAGTTTAGATCCTGTGTTGTTTTGTATAAAGAATATATTGCTGTTGTGATGTGCAAAGGTCATTGCAGAGTATAGTTTTCAACATGATCTTCAGAGCCTTTCAGATTTCAGGTTTTCAGGACACAGCACACTGTGCATGCCGTTAATTAATGTGCCGCCATGAATTTACTAACTGGTAAATACTAAAGGGTCTCACCTGTTCCAGCAGCGAATCAGCTGTGTGCCCATCGGTGCCTCTGGATTCAGACACACTTGTCTGTTGTTGCTCAGTGTCACTCTGAAAAACATGTTGTAAAACCACACATTTAGTCAAACTCCTCCGCGAGCGGGCATGGTTCACCGTGTATCTGCAGCATCTTGTACTCACATGACTGTGATCTTTTCGCAGTGGGGGCTTTTTGGGTGAACTGTGAGCTCTTTCAGTTTTCCTCTTACACCTGGTTGCGTCTGCGGACACATACATCTCCCCGGGACAAATGTACTGTCTGATTCACTGACTGCACACAGACACAGTAACAAGATTACAGGTTAATTCAATACAATGCAACAAACAGCAATCCTTACTTTTACCGGATTTAGGCATAGATTTATATCAAAAGATTCTTACCTGTGATAAGTACACAGCAGAGGCTCAGGAGGGCAAACCAGCAGACGGACTGGGGATTCATATTGGCAGCTAGCTGAATGCTGAGAGAGCATTAGACCCACTCACTTTTATACACTCATGCTCCTCCCCCGCTCAGTCACTGGGCTTTCCGAATCAGGAAATCCCCACTGCCGCTGCTCTCTCCTTCGAAAACATCAGGGCACAGGACTCAGGATCCAAGGATCAGGGACAACATTTTTGTGTTTGTCAGAGAAAACACCACAGGACGTAGTGATTAATAACTTTCCATTTCCTTTCTTAATTTTTTCCTTTTTTTTCTGTTTCTTTTTTACTGTGCACTTGACAACAAATCCACCATAAGCTCTGCTGAGTCTTTTCTTAATATAAATTAATTAAAGGGATTCCCAAGTTGTGTTTCCTTTCTATCATTATTCATAGGTTGGCCCCAGTAGATGGAGTTGTCCTTGAATAAGCGAAGTCAGTGTCTCTGGGCTTTGCCACAACATGACACCATTATCAGTCCTTTGGCTCTGTGTCAATAAAGCCATGTGATTTCTTGTAATTCCCTTTCTCAGGCGAGTCTGGCTGGTAAACCGCAAGTCCTCTCTAACTGGACAAAATAAAAGTATGCATGGAGTATTACACTAATGTGCTCACCTCGTAATATTGTTTGTAATATACGTGCACCGATAAGCCATAACATTATGACCACCTGGTTAAATATCAATGATTAACTCTTTATCGTGACACCTATCAGTGGGTTGTAAACATTAGGCAGCAGTTCAAACATTTAACCCTCAAAGCTGATATGTTAGAGGCGGTAAAAAAGAGAAAGTGGAAGGATTTGAGCAACTTTAACAAGGACCAAATGGTGATGACTATACATCTGTGTCAGAGCATCTGCAGAACTGCAGCTCTTGTTGGGTGGTCCCGGTCTGCAGTGGCCAGTACATATCAAAAGTGGTCCAAGAAAGAAAAAGAGGTGAACTGCTGTTAGGGTGCATTTTGCTTAGCTGGAGTTTTCCTTTAATATGGGCACCATTCATTTTATAGTCATATATGCACACGGCTAATGCAAACCTCGTGATGTGTTCTCATGTTTTTCTGCTGCAGCTGGGCTCTAGACAGAATGGGTGAGCGCCAGACCTACGTGAAGCTCAGTGAAGAGAAACTCATACCAAAGTAAGCCCTTCTTAAGTCCTTATGAACAATAAGTAAAACAGCACAGTGATTATGTGTATCACATTTCATCAGTGCATGCTTTGTCCAGGAGTTGTTTGCGCTAACTCACCCTTTGTGGTGTTGTGTTCATATTCAGGTCTGACATCCTGTCACTGCTGAGGACCTACAACTGTTACCATGAAGGGAAAAACTTTCAGCTGAGGACTCGAGAGGTAAGGAAAGCTGACAGATCACGTGGGAAGAGACCGGGTTCTCGGAAATGAAAAGTTAAGTAAGTGGGGTCGTTGAAAAGTGGCGTGCAGGATCGCAGGATACTTATCACTGTAAAGCTGCTCACACTCATCCCAAAACTGGAAGCAGTTACTGAAAACCAGCGCTTTAATTTAAAGATAATTAGGACACAAAAACCTGAGGCCACACTGGTTTTATTGTGGAAGCAGCTCTTAGCACAGACCTGAGATTCCTGGTTTATTTTCCAACATGGCAAATGGCTGGTAAACCACAAAAAGCCCCTGTTTCCCTCAGAACGAAGACGGAAAGGAAAAGAGAGGCTCAAATTTCAGTCATAAAACTCTGCTTGCATTTCTTCAGTAAGCGTTTTTTCTGTTGTGTCTGTGAAGCTGTTTGCAAGGGTTTGGTTATTTGTTTGGTAATCATTCTATGGGTTTTATGGTCTGGACTTCCCCTTTGCATTCACCAGCAGATTCTTGAGAGAAAGGCATTGTGTGTGTAAGAGCAGGGAAGGGTGGTCCCTCTTTTTGGTCCCCCCTGAGTAACTGCCCTCCAAGTCACTGCATCATCACTTTCTGGGAAAATCCCAGTGCAGCTATGCACTTAATGAAGATACAGAGTGACCAGTGATATCATAACACAGAGTCAATATTTACCAAAAACAAACTGTTGGAACTCTTAAATGTCTAAGCCTTCATATTTGATTGAAAGATAATGAACCAGACTCACTCATTTCCATTTCTAAGTTTACAGAGAATGACTCAATACAGTGATGCATTACACCACTTTGCAGGAAGCCTTCAGGAACGTTAAAGTGGAATGTGTGTCATCTGTCCACTTTGCTGGAAACGAGAAACGAAACCAAAATGTGTGCTTACTCAGTTCGTCCAGAACGATATTTTCTTAACTGTAGATGGAGGCTACTGGAGTGAAAATGGACATGTCTCTACTCTGTGTATGTGTGTGCTTTTTGTGTTTGGCAAAATAAATAAATAAATAAAATAAAAAATGTGAAAGACAGGCAAGAAAAGCAGTTTGAGCTAGAACAGGACGATCACTCTGTTCTATAGTTTTTATATGATGCTTTGCCTGCAGTTACTTGTATTTTGCCATAGATGTATAGATTTGCAGTTTGGTCTGATTGTAAGTGTAGGAATGTAATAATAATAGTAATTTTCACCAATAATGTTAATGGTAAGCTCACAAAAAAGAAAGCACCACTATATTTAGTGCCACAGGAACACTTGATAAGGATGCTGGGTGGAGATTAATTCCTCAGTCCTACCGTGCCAACCTCTGTGGTATTGGTCACCACCAGCAGCAGGCTGCTCAGACTAGTGTGATTGAAATGCACATTTTGCTGCCAAAAGAAAAATAAAAGGTGGATTTTATACGTCAATACAATCTGAGCTTCTGACAGATGGAATTGGATGTATAAACGCCCGGCAGAAGCAAGTTTATTCTTGTTGCTCTGTTCAGATTGCAGCTGTGAGAGTAAACATATGTGCAGGAATGTAATCACAACTAAATATTTCTGCTTGTAGAAGCCTGAATGTGGTTCTGCACTGCTGAAGTTAAGTCCCCCATTATTAAACAGTATTTCTTTCTTGCTCCAGGGTCATGATAATGGCTCAGATCTTTTGAGAGGCCTGTAACTAGTTTTAATTTTACTGAAGACGACGACTAGCTGTGATGGACTCAATCTGAAGGCTCAATTGTAACAAACTGTTTTACTGTCAAACTGTGACTGCGTGTGACAGGTCACCTGTAGGCTACACAGTGTCACTTTCTATCAGATGAAGTGACTGCTGTTAATGTGTGCAACTCTCACTTTAGAGACTCTTACATGGATCCTGCTGCTTTATGAAGGTTCTGGTATGAAATAAACTCTGATGAAAAAACAACAAAAAAAACCAAAACTAACTAGTTAAACTAGTTTTCTCAAAACCCAGATTCTTGACTGATTCATGACTCAACCGTTACAAAATCTGCATTCATTGTAATATGGTCGTATTTTATCTATGTTTATCTGATGTCAGTATGGTCTGTTTGCACTCCTCCAACGCTCTCCCGAATTCCTGCTTTTTATTTATTCTTGCAAATCACTTCATCTCGTTCCCACACAGCTTCCGTGCTCTCTGTGAGGTTCATGGACTAAAGTTGGTGCTGGAATCTAGAAGAGCCTGATGTTCTGTCTGATGTCCCGTGTGTCTTTTAAAAGCTACATGTTTTCACAAAGAGGAAGCTTTGAGGCCTCTTTTTATTTTGTTGAACATTTGTTTGGACAGTGTCAGAACCTCAGACGGTGACTCACACTAAAAGAATTAGGGCAACTGTACCATGGCTGCGTCTGGTAGCTTTGTGTGTATGTGACCACGGTGTCATGCTATTGGCGGCTGGAAAACAACACCTCTCATGATGGCTTGTATGATTAAACTGCGGTGCATTCGCCATCAACGCGAGACTGAACTGATTTTCTCTGGGTGTGGCCACATTCACATTAATATCTCTGCCTACATCCCTGCTTACTGAACCTTACGAGAACGGGGACCCCTTCCGAGAATGAAAGTTTCTTGACAGTAGTTGACGCAACAATCTTACCGCAAAGTCCTGATTGTCATCCACCCCTGACCCTGACTCATTAGACATTTGATGGATGTGAGGGAGAAGACATTACTCAGCAGTGACATTCTTCACTTGCTAGCTGGCTGACATCTGGATATGTCTAGAGAATACTGTAACAGTGTGAATGAGAACAGATGTAGCCAAGCCATAGAATAGCACCATTATTCCCAGGTTGATCATATATATCTAATGTAAACAGGCTCCGTGTGAAAAGTAGGTGTGACGAGGTGACTGGGTGGTTCGGAGAGATTTGTGTGTTGTTTTAAGATCATGACCACACTGCACAGGTGTAGTCAGGTGATGTTTGGGAGGACATGTCAGGTGGTTCCACTCACTTGGAAAACAAGCACTGGCATGCCCGCTGCAGTATAACTGTATTAGATCTGTAAAAGAAGATTACACTGGAGGTACTTTCTACTTTCTCTTGTCGGAATGGAAAGTCATGTGTCGGCGCTGATTCACTGTCACACTCAAGAGCACTTCAGCTCTTCAGCTTTATAGATTTACGTAAACAGTGCTGTAAGCTTTGGTAATCTGATCATTTTAACCTCAGACCCCCAGGTGGCATTAAAACTAAATATTTGTTCGGATTATATAGTCAAAAGACATTAGTCTGATCTGTGTCTAACACTTGACTCAGTAAAACACGTGGGCTGGCAGAATGTACAGTAGGCTATATGATGTTTTTGGTCCCAATATTAATCCATATGCCTGGTTAGCACTGATGCCTCACAGCGAGAAGGTCACCGGTTCGAATCCATGAGCCGGCTGGGCCTTTCTATGTGGAGTTTGCATGTTCTCCCTGTGTCTGCGTGGGTTCTCTCCGGGTACTCCAGCTTCCTCCCACCGTCCAAAGACATGCTCATTAGGTTAATTGGTGATTCTAAATTGGCCGTAGGTGTGAGTGTGAGTGTGAATGATTGTCTGTCTCTGTGTTGGCCCTGCGATGGACTGGCGACCTGTCCAGGGTGTACCCCCGCCTCTCGCCCGATGACAGCTGGGATAGTCTCCAGACCCCTAACAGGACTAAGCGGGTATAGAAGATGAATGAATGTGCCTCTAGCGCACTCTAGTGGTTATAACATGTACTGCAGTTTAAACGGTCTTCATTGTAGCACCCATATCTACCACTAGATGGCAGTGTAAAGCTGCAAAAAGCGCTGGTGTTGTTGCTGTGATGGAAGATGTATGCAGATCCTTCAGTTGAGTAAAAGCACAATTAATTACTGAATTTTGCAAGTCCTGCATTTATCACCCAAATTTGCTAATGAAAAAAGGACTCAGTAAACTATTATGTAATTACTACTGATATTTTACATGTAAGTAGCATTTTTCTGCAGCATTGCGTTGTAGCAAGTCAAAGGAAGTCATTTTTACAGCCCTCTCCTGATGCTGATCTAATAACTGAGGTGGGCAAAGTAATCTTATCAGCTGCATAGCTAATAGTTCCAATTCCTTCTCAAAGGAGAAGTCTAAAAAAGTAACTTTTCTTTACTTTACTTTAAATAAAAGTAGGCTACAATGTATTGGAATCAAAACATATTTGAATTGCCAAAGGTAAATATGCTTATCGTGGAAATGCTGGATTTCATGTGTTCTTCTTATTCTTCTTAATTAGAAATCTAAATTTACTGGGTGAATATGACATTAAAAAAGCCTAGCAAAAAGTAGCAGGGAATAATAAACTAGATTAAAGAACTAATGCATTCTAATGTAATATATAAAATGGGATTGTCAGAATAATAGGAGCATGTGTCTGTACACCACGACACAATTCATCAGTACTACAAACCAAAGCCTCCATAATGAAAACACAGCTGAATCAACAGCTTCCTCAGTTATGTGAAACAAGATAAGGGCTGTTACTACTGACACTGTAGTCTAATGAACTGGCAAGTGAGGGTATGTAGTTGATTAAAGTGTAAAATGTTTCTGTCTGAAATGTAGTACAGTTCAAGAATGTAGTTGCAATTTAAAATACTCGAGTACCACTTCCCTGTAGACGACCACTCACACTCTTAGATGCAATCCTGACATTTCAGCTACAGTAGCCTATGTCTGAAACTGTTAGTCTGTTCAATTCATTATTAAGTCTCAAACATAACTGAAAATTATCTATCACAAGTTCCTAGATGATATCTTCAGATTAAACCTTTAGTTTTGAATGACCAACTGTGAATAACCCAAAGAGGTTTAACAATAAAACTGATGTGGTTATGTGACCTAAGCTGGTTTTTAGTTGTAATGATCTTCAACAATTATGAGTAACTTCAGCTTTTTCATATTATTTTAGCATTTTATTAAAAACTATATCAGGTACATCTTTACAAAATAATAAACTATGTAAACATGAAGACGTGAGTCCGTAGTGCATGGAAATAAATAGATCTTCACTCTTCTCTTGAGCCATATGGTGAGTTCGTCTTTGTTCAGTCAATGGAAACAGTGCATTTCCTCCTGAGAGTCCTCAAACCTTGTTCGGTTACTCCACCAAGTACCTACAGGGCTTCAACAACAATAGCAACAAAGTCTCTTTAAGTCCTTATCTGTCCAAACAACCAGTCCATGGGGTCTTTCCCCCTGCAGTCCCGTTCTCTGCTCATTTTCAGAGAAAAATCATCTGAGCTGTTTAGATTCAGACTGGAAGGTCTGGAAGTCCTTAGTGCGCGGGGAGACCCGCGAGGAGCTGAGGCTGAGACTGAGAGCTTCATCTGAGCCTTTGAGAACTGCCGCATCCTGGGGGACCTCTGGAGCCTGACGGGGCCGTAGCTCGGGGTCTCAACCGGGCGAGCGAGAGCCTGGATGCTGGTCATGTAGTCATCTAGAGACTGGGAGCCCTGGGTGGACTGGGAGGGTGAGGAGTAGCCAGGCAAGTCCTCCAGCGTCTCAGTAATGGTCGGTAGGAGAGGCAAAGACAGTAGCAACCGGCTCTGTTTCATGCTGCAGCGGGAGAGGGAAAGAAAATAATTAGTTAACTCTATGTTAACTTCCTAGATAGTGACACTTTTAGTTTTACTTGTGACTTTGTTGTTATTATACATGCTTGTATTTTATCCTTTAGTCTTTCGTTGTTTTAATCCTAATGTTGCTGTATATTTTTTATAAAACTTGTTTAAATGGCTGAAGTTACAAAGCTCATAAAGATTAAGAAAAAAAATAACCACTCTCACCTTTGTAGCTTTAGTTGTAGGTCTGTGGCGCAGAGAAAGTCAGAGTGATGTCTTGTCCGTGCAGCTGAGTATGAGTGGACCGGAGCTTGTGTCCAGGTTTTATAGGCTCACTGAGGCAGAGCGATTAACCACTTCTTCCAAAAATAGCTCTGCTGACCTTACTCGCATCTGTGTGAATTTTGTGTGTGTGTGTGTGTGTGTGTGTGTGCATGCGAGGGTGTGTTCATGCCTGTTCAGGAAACTCAGGAGTGGCGGGTTGGTGAGGTTCACTTGTGCAGCTGTGGCGAATGTTTATATTCCAGAAACAATGAAGCACTGTGAGCACATTTGGGATTGTTATTAGTCTAAAAAAAAAAAAAAAAAAATTAAAACAACCGCCAGTATCATTCTTTCAGTAACTTGCTCATTTATCACAGTCAAGCATCTTCTCGAAAAATATTCCGTCCGCAGTTGTCCATGCAAATTGAAAAATTAGCCGTGCAAAAACACTACAGGCTTGCGTTTAATGGCCCAGACGGCGTAAAACATTTCTTTAATTCCACAAGCCGTTTGAGTATAAACACCAAACAAATCATGTGGCTCCTTGAGAAAGCTTGAGATCCACACTGTCAGCTGCTTTCATGCAGAGTTAATGAGTGGCCACATGCTGCAAAAGGTCAGGGATTCTTTACAGCAGTTTTGCCTCAAAAACTTTTAACCTGCCAACTATTTTCCAGATCAGTATTCTAGTAACCATTTGATTGTTCCAGATACATACAATATGTTTCTCTGGCCAAATTCAGAACTATTTGGGACCAGTCTTTTTCTTTGGTTGAGTATAACGTCTTGTTCTTTTCTCTTTAAGTCACATTTAATAGTGTTTGTACTTAGGGACTTCTTAACTGGCATCCTACCATGATTCCTGTTTTAATAAAATCACAAATTAAGTTTATCACTTACAGTACAAGCAGACATAGTATTGAGTGATTGAATGTTTTCATCTACAGTATATTTCCAGTATTAGATTGAACAGCAAACCACATAATTACCTGGGTTTAACCAAAACAGGATAGCTACAAACTTTCAAGTGGCGGCATATCAGATGATCAGACATGTGACAATTGAATTATTAACATTATCTGTGTTTCTTTGGTATCAGAATCTTTGTGATGAATAGATTCATAGATTATTTTTTCCATCTGCAGGACCCGTGTTAAAAGATGTGGTTTGCATTACGGGATATGGAATCGGTTATAGTGATGATACAACAAGATGTTTCAGATGAGGCAAACAAAAACACCTACTCATAAAGCGACATGTTCAATTACAACAGTCACAGTTTTGGTGTAATATCTGCTTTACTGGTTTAGTCATAATAGAGACACATAATGTGAAATAATATAATGAAAGAACTTTCATTATATTATTCTCGCTGTCTTAAGTTTATGTTTTATTTTAGCTTTAGAAAAACTGTACAGCACAGTCACCATTTTATTCTAAACCTCAGAGTTTCATTTATTCGAAACCAAAAGCCTCCCCCTGCGTGTACGTGACCTGTGGCATACGTGGCTCAGTTCTCATTATTGCTGCCTTTTCAGACGTGACTTCACTCTTGTCCCGTGGAAAAAAAGAAAAAAGAAAAGGTTGGGTCAGACCTAGAAAACTTTCTCCAGGAGGAGAGTTTCCAACCCTGCATCTGTGAGCGCCTGCTCCTGCACGTACACCTGATACTGAACCGCCGTGGCGGCCGGCCAGCAGGATATCCCCTTTCTGACCAGGACTGCTGATAATGACCGTTATTGTGCATTTCTTTGTGTGTTGTGTGTGTGCAGGAGGACGGTGAGTTCATTCTCGAAGGGCTGCTGAACATCTACTGGGGTCTACGCCGACCAATAAGACTTCAGATGTACGATGACAATGAAAGATTCCGTCTCAACAGGTATGACAACCTGATTCTGACGGACGCACAAAGGCCTTACAAGGCCGAACAAAGATGTGGTCCTTGTATTGTAATGCTTGAAAGTCAAACACCAAGTATTCTAGACCCATGCTATAGTATAATTGCAGTTGTTTGATTGCTAATTAGGAAATTAACATCAGCATAAGGAATAAAATACAAAATAAAGTATTTTTTCAACTTTTCAAATACCCTGATTTGATGCATTTCTTCAGAGACAATAATATATATATATATTTTAACTACCGTCAACATAAAAGAAGCAATTTGAATGTATAGTGGAATTTAGGAAAGTCAATTTTTTTACATTTCTATCCAAAATACTGGGAAAAAAATAAATAATTATGTTTGAACTAAGCTAAACCCTTTGTTTTAGCATCATATTAATCTGACAGACATTAATTTTTACTGATTTATACCCTGTATATACCCCCCATAGGGGCCCCCTTCTATCTACCCTATCACAGATTTCATTAGTTTGGTCTGGCGGGTATAGAGAGCCTTTGTCTGGGACCCCTAGAACCTAGGATCGCCACTGTGTGCCAGAAAGCATAAACCAACAACATTTTGGACCACTTCTTCTAGCTCAGCGTGCATATATTGGCTACATCAAGACGTGGTTGGAATCTCAAGAAGTCGACCTAAAAATGTTGAGGTACATTAAACAAATCTTCTCTCTTCATCTTTGCACAGAAATGACAGATCTTCTGCGGCAAAGCAGTTATCAGTGGAGTCTAACAATAATTCACTCGACAGAGAAACTGGACCAGCGGGTGAGCACAGACACGTGCAGTCATTCTCACACACATACACACACACACGCGCTGGATTAATGAAGATTACACACACACGTTTTCAAACAGATTACAGCTTCGCCTGAGCTTTACTCAGATCTTGTAGTGGAAAGGTTAGCTCACGTGTCCAGCACATATTATCTGGAGATGCCAACCAGATCAGATCAGATCAAATACACTATAAATAAGCAGGGTTAGACAATTTAGTGATGGCTCTGACGGTGGCCCCTCTAAACGGTTTTGTCAGTTGCTGATATCAACAAAGGGGTCCTTTTTCATTACAGATAATCCCTCTGTTAACCCAGGTCATTAATTCTCTGGGTGTGTACATAGAGGATTGTTTAAAACATGTTATTAGTATTGAATGTCAGCATGAAATACTCTTCTACAAAATTGGTCTCAAATATTGGTTAATTCTACAAATGAAGGACAAACAAGGCTTCGGCTTAGAGAGCACAGAGAGGCTTTTCTTGAGCACATGGGGAGCTGGCACTATCTGGTGCATGTGATGTGAAAGGTGTGATTTTGTTTATGTGCGTCCCTAAGGCGGTGACATGGGTGGCCAGGAGGAAGAGGACTCCCCTCAGCTGCTGAGGACCAGGAGTGACGCTTCCTTCATGCGAGTTCAGAGGCGGACAAACACACACACGGCCGGAGACCTGCAGCGCTTGCGCACACACAGGTTCTCCATCAACGGTCACTTCTACAACCACAAGGTACAATAAACAAAGCCCAGGGACAAGAACACGCATTAATGTGTCTTGCTGTTGACACATCTGCAGGTGCAGAGGGGCAGTGGTTTCCTGTGCGGGTGTGCCTGTACTTGCTGAGTTTGACAATCGCCTGCTGATTTCATTAATGTGCCACAGAGAGCAAGGTTACACTGAGTTCCTGCATCTTGCATCTGGATGTGTTGTTGTTGAACAGAGTCCAGCTCCAGATGGAGGGATTTCCTTTATGTTTCAAATGTACTGTCCAAAATGTCCAAGTTGTTCAGGTCCAGGAATCCCTCCTCAATCCTGGAAGTGTTGACAAAGCAGACTCTCCTTGACAGGTCAGATCCTGTCCTAAGATATTGTCGCTCATATATTTCTGCGTGTTTGTTTTCTGTCCTCCAGACGTCTGTATTTACCCCGGCCTATGGTTCAGTCACTAACGTACGAGTGAACAGCTCCATGACGACTGGACAAGTCCTCAACCTGCTGCTGCACAAGTTTAGGGTGAGCAGTAATGAAACCGGCTTCACCTCAAGTGGTGTTTGAGCAAAACCTAAAACCAAAAATAATCTGTATTTGCATCTTTTAAGGTGGAGAATAAATCTGAAGAGTTCTTCCTTTATATGGTGCATGAGTCTGGTGGTAAGTCCTAACTTTTGCCTTGGTTTTGTCTCTACAAATGTGTGTGTGTGTGTTTTAAACAGTTTATCTCTTTATCTGTGACCTTGTAGAGAAGACCCGTCTGAGGGATGGTGAATACCCGCTGGTGACTCGTGTGCTTTACGGACCTTGTGAGAAAATCTCCAAGATCTTCATCACGGAGGCCGACCTGGGAGAGGAAGTCACATACGATGTGAGTCTGGGCCTCGAGCCACTACTCTCTCTCTCTCCCTCCCTCTCTCTCCTTTCATCTTGTATAGTACCCAACATGGACACACAATGACACAATAGGCCAATGATAGTCAGGTTAAATTTAGAAAGCTGAGGGAAAATATCCTGTTTGGGGACTGATGTAACAATAGGCCAACATGACAGACTGCATGTTGTGCACGCTGAGTAATATAAATAAAACAGGATTGTTGCTGGACAAATTTTCTACATGGTCTGTGATTGGAATCATGGATATCACTCTATTTCTGCCTCAACCAAGCGGAGATGAATGGACCTTTGTTGATGTTGCCTGAAGCATTTAAGAGATAACATTTGAAGTAACGTTTCATGTTTCTCTTGGTGAACCACAGAACTAGCTTCAGACACTCACTTTAATGGAACTACTTTGTACTGAAAACAGTTCATTGTGTATTTTATTCAGAATAATTGTTATAGTCAGTGGCGTAGCTGTTTGCAGGTAGTTCTGTGTTTTTTTGGACCGAGAAAAGAGGTTTGAAAGCTGTTTGGATGCCTGTGTATCTGCAATATGAGTCTGGGAAGTGTCTCTCATGTTCATATTGTACTATATTATGTTTTTTTCTTCCCAGGTTGCCCAATACATAAAATTTGAGATTCCCGTTTTAGACAGCTTTGTGGAGAAGCTTAAAGAGGAAGAGGAACGTGAGATAAACAAACTGACCAAAAAGTAAGTCGAGAGTCTCCTTAACTCATCGGACCTAGTTGCAACGCTATCTCTGATCTGTGTCATTATGTGAAGCCAATATGTGTGTCTCCTGTCCGTGTTACAAAATCAAAACAAGCAGTGGATCGTCAATGAGGACAGTGTTTGTATGAAAAGTTCAGAAGCTTGTGTAATCATTTACCTCATATGACTGCGATTTCGGCCTCTTAACCCAAGCGTAGTGTGTGTGTGTTACTCACGCTGTGGGGGGATGAATCTGTTTACACAGTCGCATTATGGAGTCATTATGTAAGTCGTTAATGTGAAGACTTGGTTTAAGGTTAGAGTGGGGTTAGGTTGAGGCTAAACTTTGGTTAGGTTGTTGGGTTAAGTCAATGTGTGTGTTCAGTTTATAATCTGTTTTTAAGACTTGTGTCTCAAGTAGAAACAAATGTGAGACTGAGTGACATTCTTGGTTTGATCTTTCAGTGAGGTTTTCAATTAAAATAAATTCAATTCAAGTCGATGGTGGCATGGAAAAACTCCCTCTCTCTAACGTATGTCAATAATAAAAACAACAAAAAACTGGAGCCGTAAATACCTTACAATGTGTTTGAATTTGTATTTGACTCGCTCAGTCTTTAACCGTGTGTTCTTTCTCGCCTCTGCAGGTACAGCGCTCTGAAGTCAATGATTGTACATCAGCTCGAAGGCAAAGCTCACACCAGCGACAGAGTATGAGTGGTTCTGTACGAATGTGTGTGTGTGTGGGAAGAAGGGGTGTGTGCGACACTAACGGTTGTTGATTTACTATGGGAACATTTCCAAATGCTGTAGTAAATGTGGCTATAAAGGTGAAAGGTGCTTTTAATGCAATGTGCTTCTGCTTTTAAAACTACTGTACATATTTCTCCACTTTGTATGATCTGTTTAGATTCTAGCTACATGTTTTGATATCCGCTTTTAATATATTTCACATTTTGTATAAAGAACTCTGACTGCGTATATGGATATTTATACAGACTGTTTTTGGTAATGTTTTCTCTGACTTGGACCTTCTTATGTAATAAATAATCTGCAGTTTTGCCCTCATAAATAAATTCTTACGGATCTCTCACACCAAACATAATACCCAGCTCGTGCTTCCCATGAAGAAAACTGCCATTTTTATTATTTCCTGTACCTCGACCCACTGAGCAGAGATTAGCATTGTTCATGTGAGGAACCCATTTTGCCAGCTAGTTCCCATGAGCGTGTGTGTGTGTGTGTGGACCTATCAACATTACACAATGGGGGTATCCTGAGAGAGGAGGGCTGTTCCTTTTTCCCACAGTTTTACAAACAGCCAGGCTGTTGTAATGTTTGGTGGAGCAACCTCTACCTTTAAACACTGACCTACAATCAGTTGACCATTGTTGTTATTCGATTTATCAGATCATTTTAATAATAGTGTCCCCTGCCACCACTAACCCCCAGACACACATTCTTTATATACACACCTCATGCTTTTACAACAGCAAATGTAATTTTATAAATTTTGTTCCGGCCTTTGTAATTATGATTAACAGTAGTTGCCTCTTTCTATGACATCAGTCGCAGCGTGGGAAAAATCATGTCAAAAATCATCATCGATCAAGGAGTATTGGTCACATTTAGACACATCAAACGAAAGACAGTCACAGGAATATTGTCAATGGTTAAATTTAAATCCTCCAAACCGTTATTCACAGCAGTTTTAGTGTAGTACTGCAATGTGTGCGCACTGGTGTCATTCATTAATTTCTCAGGAGTAGATGAACAGTGGGTTTCCAAACAGTGCTCAATTTTGAGTCTGGTTTAGTCTGGAAAACTACCGACAATATGCTTCATGTGAGTCATATGCTTCTGATTGTGTGTCTCTCTGGTAAATTAAATTTCAGAGGTTTCCATTCACATGGACCAAACCAGCGCCTGAAAACAGTTTTAGAGAGTAAATAAGTTTCAGTAAACTGTGTTATTTTTATAACACAGGTTTTTTTATATAAAAAATAATTTAAGGACTACAATAAGTCCTTAAATTGTTCCATATAAAGATGTCTAGTTTTAGTTTAACTAGCAAATGTATGAGGCATAACATTATGACCACTGACAGGAGAAGTAAATAACATTGACCATCTTGTGACAATTCAATATTCTGCTGGGAAACTTTTGGACCTGGCATTCATGTAGATGTTATTTAGACATGTACCACCCACCTAGACCAGACCAGGCACCCCCACCCCATAGCAATGATCAATGATCCTTGATGGCAACAGCCATCCCCAGCAGGATGCAGCCTGACACAGGCACACACACAAAAACGGTTTAGGAACATGTTTAGGAACAAAACATGAATAACAGCACAAATTTCCAATCCCAAAGTGATCAGGAGTGTGTGGGTTACACTGGTCCACAGAGGCCCCTCCCCTCAACCCATAGGACCCAAATTCCCCCACTAACAACATTCTGTTCCCAGACATCAGAGGACGCCCTCAGGAGGCCCATGTCCATTCTCTGGTGAGTCACAACTGTTTTGGAGGCGCAAGGGAGACCTACACAATATTAGGAAGGTGGTCATAATGTTATGACTGATCGGTGTATGTATGGCAGGTTTTGTGGATTAGATGAAAATTAGAGAATTAGCCACTGTGGCAGGGATAACCGCTTCTGGTTTGGATATTATTTTAGATATTAATTTGTCTTGTGGTGCCACCTTGTGGTTTGGAGTCATTTTAAGACACTAACAAAGAAATCAGAAGAAAGGAACAAGCACAAATGGGGCCTGCGGGATGTTTTTACGTTAATCAGAATATCATTACTGCTATTTGTCAGTTATCGTGATGTTAGAGGACCTTAAGATTTTGTGCATGATGAAAGTTTTTATGTAATTTATGTAATCTGTTGTGAATAAATTTACTGCTTAGATAACTGATTAGTACTTTCTAAAACTGACTATAACCCCAATCTGGGAGCCAGTATCATGACGGCATGTGTAGACTAAACAAATTAACCATTTTACTCATTTATTATCCAGAAAGTCTCTGGAGACCTTTTTGCTTTTTTCAGTTGGTGCTTCTTGTTCGAAGCGATGTAGCAAATACAAAGTTTTATTGTCATGGAACAAGTTTTACTACATAATTAAAAATATATATTTTCTGTCTTTTTTCACCACCAAGTTTTTCTGTGTGTGCTTTTATTTCTTGATATTGCTTCTTGATTAGGAAACTCTGAAGTGAATCATGTGTTCCCCGTGGTTTCATGACCCCTGGACTCTGCGGATCCTGCGCTCACTCAGCTGTATGTCCTTCACTTCAGGTCTACAAAGGGAGACCCTACACTCAGGCACCTATAGGGGTACTGCATAAACCAAACAAAACAATGTCAAGGTATAGTAAAAGAAGTAGACCATGGAAAAGACAACAACATTTAAGCAGGGCACAGGTGAATACATCAAAAGGAACAATGCAGGTAATGGATCAGGATAAAAACTACAGCAGGAAAGGCCCGTTAGGCAATCAGGGAGGGGCTGTGTGGAACTGGTTCAGTGCAATGAATTCAAGGTGAGTAAGCAAGTGTGTGAATCAGGTGACAGGTAACAGCCACTGGCAGGATCTAACAGAAGAGGCAATAAATGGGAGAAACGGCAGACATATATGTCATAAAGCAGATGATAAGAAGGAACAAACAAACACAGATGCCAAGATATGCTGTAAAAAATACCCAGTATAATGAGTACAACTCTTATAATGAGTAAGAGTTGGTCACATAAACTGTATAATGAGCCAGTCAAGTGATAGTGATATTGAAAATCGGTTGTTCTTCCTATAGCTGTGATTATTTACTAGTGTATTTGTGATGAGGCTTATTATTATGATGCTTTAAATAGTGATTAAAGGTTACTAAATACATGTTTCCCTTTACCCTGACTCTTGTTCTTTTTCTTAATTAACCTGACAGCATGACCATGTGTTTCCATTCACCAGTAAAAAGTCTACCTGGTGAGTTTTAATTTGAAAGTACGTACCGGAAGTCAGGTCAGTCGCTGCTCTTGTTTCCAGAGCAGAGGAAGCAGTTGTCAGTCACGGCTAGATAAAGCACCACTACGAAGCCAGCCATGTCTAGGGGAGTTAACGCAAAAATAGTTATAATAGGAAGCGGGATCTCGGGAATATCAGCCGCACACAGGCTCGTCAAAGCCGGATTTCATCATGTGCGGATACTCGAGGCGACTGCACGAAGCGGAGGACGGATAAAAACAGGAAGACTGGGTGAGCGAAAGACAGCCACAACTCACAGCTGACCCGTCCAGTTATGTTTAAACAGCAGGTTATGTTTCTGTGTTGCTTTCAACAAATGACGCAAATGCATTTACTTGCAGGAAAGCCTACAGCCTTGTTACGATCACTTTCAGGGCTTGCAGAAACTGAGACGTTGTGCAAAAGTCCACCAAGGTTTATAATGTATAACAAAGTCCATAGACACGTTAGCAGTCAACAGCTGCATCTCAGTACAAAGTGAACACAATGCTGAACATACAGAATGTATACATGAAATGCAATAATAGGTTAATATAAGGTTTAAATCAAGAGTGCAAGTCTGTGTTGCCAATCTTTCTAATTTTCTAAATTGTATATAATAATGAGAGTTGGTGAATCATTGTACTTCTAATCCAGCAGGAGCACGGAGTAAACAAACATTTTTAAATGTACTTTTTGTTCAGAGCTTCTTCTTTTTTTTCTTTTTTTTAACCCAGGCGTAACGCACATTTTAATAAAATTAAACAAACTAAATATTTTTTTGTCTGCAGGTGACAACATTGTTGAGATCGGCGCAAACTGGATCCATGGACCGTGCGAGGAGAACCCAGTGTTTTGTCTGGCCCGTCAGTATGGACTGCTGGATCCTGAAGCCCTCACCCCAGAGAACCAGGCCATGGACATTGGAGGACACCCCCCCTGGGTTCCCAGCGTCTTCAGCAGTTCAGGTTTCCAGATGTTTTTTGGAATCATAGTCTAAGGCTGAGTGTCACATAGAGGAGAATCAACTTGTCTGACTCTCTATAGAAGAAAATACATTTTCACAATACTGGTTCAAACGTAGAAAATAATTCATTAGTTTGTAAGGGTACGGTGAGATTTCATGGCAAGACATGATTAGTTATTTTAGACCATAAACACTTGCTGTTGTAGTGCATATGTAAATTTTTATATCTCTTAAATGCACATTTTGTAAAAGTCCCTGGAATGTCAAGGTATGTCGACATAAACAGTGTGAAACTGGCATTTAGATGTTGGGTAGATGATTAGGTTTGTAAACCATGGGGTTTTCTTGTTCAATGTGTGCAGGTCGAAAGCTGAGTGCTGAGGATGTCTATCCAGCTCAGGAGATGTTTGCCGAGCTGCTGAATGAATGTTCTGAATTTCAGAGTGAAAGAGGAGAACCCTGGGCCTGTGTGGGAGATTTCATTCGGTCAGAGGTGCATTTCTTTTAGTGACTAAAAAAAGATAATACTGGCAGTGCGTTTGTCTGTGATCAGTTTGGCATCCGTGGCTGACTGCTATATCTCACTTTCAGTAAATGAAGGGTTTGTTTTGTTTCTTGTTGTGTGGTGGAGGTGCTACAACGAGCATCTGAGAAGTGGAAGGATATTGATCCCACCACCAGATCCCTGCGACTGTGTGTGATCAGCAACTTGTTGAAGGTGGAGTGCTGTATTAATGGGACACACAGCATGGATGAGGTAGGCCTGGGGGCCTTTGGCCTTTACAAGACTCTGCCTGGATTGGACTGTACGTTCCCACGGTACGTAACATACACGTATATAGTTTGCATTTATTTTACAACAACATACATATTCGTGCATGTATGATGTTGTTGTTATATGATTCAGTGCTTATTACTGAGTCTGTCAATTAACTGATTTATGTCAAATAAAATTTTCAGCGTACATTTGCAGTATATATGGAACTGACTACTTATTTTTCTTGTCTTGTGCAGTGGATATGAAGGTCTGATCAAGAACTTGATGTCGGAGCTTCCCAGCGGTTTAGTAACCTACAACCAACCTGTGTGCTGTGTTCACTGGAACAACACAGAGAAGAGAGATAACTCTGTGACTGTCGAGTGTGGTGACGGTGAAAGGATTGTCGCCGATCATGTTATTGTCACAGTACCTCTAGGTAAAATCTGAGGAACACTACATGTACAACGCTTCTTTGGTTTGTGCTACTCATATTTTAATTATGCGAACAAGAGTCAGTCAGTCCTGTACTACTTTACTAACTACAGTCTCAAGCATAATATCTTGCATGTTAACCACTGTGAAACATCTGTTTTCTTACTCGGTGCTTAGCAAGCTTAATGTGTGTTTTGTCAGGATACCTAAAGAAGCACCATTCAACCCTGTTCCACCCTCCTCTCCCTCTACACAAGCTGCACTCCATCCAGAGGCTCGGCTTTGGAACAAACAATAAAATATTTGTGGAGTTTGACGCACCGTGGTGGGATGCTGACTGTGAGGTCATCCAACTGGTGTGGGAAGATGAGGTGAGATGTGTTGTAGGTGCATAAAGGTGTATATATGCACCTTAAATAAAAATGCTTTATGATGCAGTCTAAAGCTGGCATCAGTTAATCCAACTTTTGTCTGTTTTATGTTTCTTCGTGAAATAGGATGCGATGCTGGACGAGGTGCCAGATGTACAGAGATCCTGGATAAAGAAGTTGTTTGGCTTCTCCGTACTCAAACCTACTGAAAGGTCAACAGCCACAAATGGCTAATGCTTGCCCAGCTCCTTTATGCTAAACTAGATGGTAAATACTGTAAGGTGCTCATACGTCGACTAAGAGTGCAGTCGTGCTTTTGGTTTAATTTTCAGGTATGGCCATGTTCTCTGTGGCTGGATTGCTGGGCATGAGTCAGAGTACATGGAGACATTGTCTGAACAAGAGGTCACACATGCCGTCACACAGCTTATTCGCCGGTTTACAGGTGAGTCTAAATAAGTCACAAGAACAAAGGTAAAACTCCTCAGCTCAGACCTTATCAAGATCGTTTTCCAAAGCAGTCTTTGATATTTTAGTGTGACCTGTGTCCGCACGAATCTTGCGTGTTTAGGGAACCCCATCATCACCCCGAGGAGAATTCTACGCTCTCAGTGGTTTCACGATCCCTGGACTTGTGGATCCTACAGTTACCTTGGGAAAGGCTGTTCGGACCAAGACACTGACAACATGATGGAGCCGCTGCCACCGAAGAGATCACAGTCACAAGTACCTACATGTTCATGCTGAAACACAAATATGTGCCCTGCGCACACAGAAAAACCTATTTCAAGGTTTGACTCTACTTTCTAACTGTTTGGTTGTTTTTTGTTTTTTTTAGCCCCTGCAGGTGCTGTTCGCTGGAGAGGCGACTCATCCCTGCTACTTCTCGACCGTCCATGGAGCTCTTCTGTCCGGGTGGAGAGAAGCTGACAGACTTATCTCTCACTACTCCTCCGTTAATCCATCTGAGCTTCCCAAGTCAAAGCTTTAAAGGGTGATGCTGCCTTGCACTAAACAAATTTACTAGATTTGCTGTAATATGAACCTACCCATTACATTTCATATGTGATAAACAAATTCCAATGATATCCCAGTTGATCTGGAGGATTGTGTGGAAGCTGCTGCTTATTTAAATCATGAATTTGAAATGTGCCACAACAATCAAAGTGTGATACTGACGATTTTAGGCTGTTCAGTGCACTAAAATACAATTGGACAACAGTGACTAGGAATGCACACACAGACAACACATTAAAGATACAGCTTTAAACATTCACTAATAAATGGGTAGTCTGTATGCTTTAAAGTAAAGTTACAAATAAACATGTAATCCTGTTTATACTTATAAGATTTAGTACTGATCTTGCAACTTCTTTGTCAGTTTGTTTATTGTTTATGCACTGATTGTAATTAACTACGAATAAATTTTGCTTATTTCTGACAATTCTGTTTTTGTGCATTTGTGTACTTGGCAGGCATATACATAAGAACAACTCTAAATGTTTCCCTTTGTTTTAGTGCAATATGAAACTCTTTACATTTAAAGGATTATCATTTTACATTTTGTGAACAGCCTGTTTAGTTCTGGGTCTCTGTGTTGTGTTATGTCCGCAACTCTTAGCGGACAATTTAGGAATAAGGTGCCAGTTTTACTGAAAATTTGCAGTTAATATCCTCTGTGTAATTTTCACACTTTGCAAATTCTCCATTTCCATTTTTAACTGTATGTGTCAACCACCAACGTCCAGTTCCTTGTTGAAGAATAAACATTAAGTAATATTTTATATCCCACGTGGGGCAGTAATATACCGCTTTAATATCCGCACTTACAAAATAAAAACATAGAAGAAGAAATCATCGCACTTGAACTAAACGGAACGGAGTTTCCCGAGGCCAGATTCGAGTCGGTATGTAAACAGTGTGGCACACCGAGTGCATCAGGAGTTTTCGTAGCTTGTAGGGTCAAAAATTATTTTATCAAAACAAATGAAATCCAGGCGTCGTCTTATGTAGATTACCAGCAGCCATGAAACTGTACCAGGCACTCCGTAATGTCGGTAAATTCAGAACCGTTTTCGACTTTGGTGAACGGGAAGTGGCTCATTGGTTCCCCGGACACATGGCTAAAGGTGACAGCTTTGTTATTCCCAGAATATGTCAAGAGAATTATCTGTGGGGAATTTGGAATATAAGTATTTAACAACTTTCTGATCAATTTATGTTGGATATTTGCAGGACTGAAGCAGATGAGAGCCAGCCTTAAGAGTGTGGACTGCATCATAGAAATCCATGATGCCAGAATATCCTTTTTAACTGCATTACACTTAAGCAGAACATACAGCAGTCATGGTTTTATCACATTTTTAACATGTAAATTAATCCAGAGTGTTATTTTAATATGTTTTCTGACATGTACAGTATTTAAAAAGAAAAGAACCAGAGATAATTATTGTTAAGAAATACATTACTTAGCTTATGTATGCATGAAAATATGGGACTTTGAATGCACACTTCTTTATTAAAACAAATTCTGCAAACATTTGGGCATTACAGGAGTCAGAGCCATACCAGACTGATCTGATCATTGTTGCTTTTTCTTTAACATTAAGCAAATTCCCTTCTCCGGAAGAAACCCTGTGTTTCAGGACACGCTGAATGTCAAACCACATCTGCTAGTTCTCAACAAGATGGACCTCGCCGATCTGTCCGCCAAGCAGGTCCAAGAGCCTCAATGCTACTTCAGCTGAGTCACGTGCCACCAGCATTTTGAAATACTACCAATGTTCTGTCCTTGTTTTTACTCTGCAGAGAGTTCTGAAGAAGCTCGAGAAAAGCGGCGTGAGCAATGTTCTCTTCACAGACAGTTTGAAGCAGAGAGACGACAGCGTCAAAAAGGTAACTGCCATCTTTACTGGATATTAAATATTCAAACCTGTGAAGGTGACCTTGAACATTATTCCTTCTTTTTTTTCTGTAGTTGGTGCCAAAGGTGTTGGAAATTATTGAGAACCAGCCACGCTTTAACAGAGAAGAGGTACTCCAAGCAATTTGAACATATTTTAGTTCATTTAAATTTTGAATTATCTGTTAGCTCTATACACATTTTATAGCTTTCAGCGGAATGTGGTCTTCTACAAAAGTCTGTTTTAGACAGGAATATTGAAGCAAGGTGCTCATCGACATGCTGTTGCTTTTGCATTTATTGAAATTTCCCCTTATTTAAAACACTGGGTGTGCTCTAACTTTGTCATGGTAAACTTTCAGAGTACAAGTTACTGCCTGATGGTGATTGGAGTGCCCAATGTGGGGAAGTCGTCGCTGATTAACTCATTGAGAAGAACAAACTTGAAAAAGGGTATGCATTAACATTAGTAGTTAATTGATTGATGAAAGGATAACATCAAACAATCTTTGATAAATGTTGTAATTATGCATCATTTTCAGGTCGTGCATCTCGAGTAGGAGGGGAGCCAGGCATAACTAAAGCGGTACTGACTAAAATTCAGGTTGGTTTCTATGTATGTGTATTCACGGGTTAATTGTGTGCGCCTGTACGGTATTTGTAGCTGTCATTTTTATTCTCAGGTGTGTGAGCGACCTTTTATGTACCTGCTGGACACACCGGGAGTTTTGCCTCCTAAGATTGAGAGTGTTGAGACAGGCATGAAGCTGGCCTTATGTGGTGAGCAGAACATTTTTTTCTCTGATATTAAAAAAATAAAACACTGTCAATCTTATAACATGATGTGGAAATTTTCAATTGTTTCCTAAAAAAAATGTTTATATGTTATCTTTTTCTCCAGGGACTATACTGGACCATTTAGTGGGTGAAGATATTATCGCGGACTACTTACTCTATTCTCTGAATAGGCTAGGGAGGTTCAGGTGTGTGTTTTTAAGAATATTAATGCAAACTATGTACTCTGTGTTTTCTTTTTGCTTTGCAATACTGTGATTTGTTACTGTACGTGTGTGTGTGTGTGTGTTCATGTGCAGTTATGTGGAGAGATACGACCTCCAAGAGCCTAGTGATGACATCCAGCATGTCCTCAAACGCATTGCTGTAAAGCTCAAAAAGACTCAACGGATCAAAGCCATCACTGGAGTTGGTAAGAAAGAGATAATTTTACACTTAACACTTGACACAAACAGTGTTATTCATTCATTATTTTAAGGTTAATTAATTGCAGAGAGTATGAGCTAATATTGATGCCACCCCTCTTATCATTTTTACCATTTCTGTAAGGACTGAACAGAGGTGCTGGTATTTTAATCCCTTTATTTAAAGACAGAGTCAGGCTCAGTGTTTTTCCAGATATTATACTAAGCCAAAATTAAACTTATTACTTTTTAGTAGTATCAGTCTTCTCATCAGCTGTTTCTACTATTATCTCAAAGTACTGAGTGTTTGTTGCTCGTCTCCCTCAGGAAACATTACCGTCACCGTCCCAAACTACACAGCAGCAGCTTACGATTTCATAAGAGCCTTCAGGAAAGGAGAGCTGGGACTAGTAATGCTGGACTGACCTCCATTTTTGGAAGACTGTTTCTGGGTTTTTACCAGTTTGCCCTTAACCTGGAAAGACTTATATTTAGCCTCACAAAGACACAAAGACAAAGTGTAGTGCGGCTGCCCTCATATCATGCAGTGTGTCTGGATTATTGATGGTACAGGAAGTTACCAAAACCTTTTGTAAATCCTCTGTGACTAAAAGAATTAAACTTTATTTAGCTACAACTTTTTTTTTTACACTTTTCAGAATACACGAGGCAGATATCTGACATGGTGTAAACAGGATATTTATTAGCATAAAGACAGTAACAATAACAAACTCTTTATATATTATGCACGTAAGTGTTGTAGCATATAATAGAGTGCACTTATAAATACGGAACAGTCTGTTGCTCCTGAGTGTCTTCTGTGGGTAAAGAGGTCTTTTGGGATGGTGGACGCACCGAGATAACCTTCAGAGACGTAAGCAACCGTGAGAGCAGCAGTTGGTTTGCAAACCATGTCATGGTTTGTACACAGGTTTTAGAAATGAATTGCTAGATTTCGGTCAGAAAAAAGAAATGAATTGCACAGAAATGGAAGATGATTTTGGGAAAAGGCTGTTTCACTTTCCCAAAACACAGCACTATTATTTGCCTCGTCTTACTGCAGAGAATTTTAAATCCTATCTTTGCAGAAAAATAGCACATGAGGCTTATTTTACTTCTAAGCAAGAAGTCCAATTCAAGAGAAACTTATAAGAAGCAAGTTTAATTTTGTGGGTGGAATAATGCTGGTCCCGACGTTTTACTCTCAACCTTTAAGGGACGACTAGAAACTACAAATTTCAGAAAGACCAGGCTTTATATAAAATTTCAGGTTCTGCAGATACATAACACACTTTCCTCAGAGCTGCAGCATTCGTCACTTTGCATATTATTCAAATAGAGGCTTTTTTGATTTGGCAGTAGATTTAAAGTTGGCAATCAGCAGTTTGTATAGACAGTGAAAATATTTGTAATTAAATATGTTCTTCCACTTCAAAGAAACTACAGTTATTCTCAAGTTTGGCACTAGTTTCCGTCACGTAGGCTGAAGTGTATTTGACAAATGTGAAACATCACAATGAATACTCTGCTGGTAATGTACATTTGTCCATTGGTAAAGATGATATGTGTAAAAACATACAGTACAGTGATGTTTCTGTGATTGATTGTATCCTTTCACCACTTGTTTGCAACTGTCACTGGTCTTTCCTGTGCGGTTTCCTGCACATTATCAGATCCTAGACAGAAGCTCACTCAATCACAAGTTTATCTCCAAAAATAACCCGAATATTTACAGTATACTGTCCAGTAAGAGTCCATATTTGGGGGAAAACGTTGCAATAATTATAGAAACCACTTGAGAGAGAGAGGATCCATTTTGAGTTGAGTCTGACATTAATGCATCAAAGTAGTTTGTCCTGTTGTAGTAATCCAGTTCTTCATCCGAGCTGTCGGCCTTGCTTTGGCGGTAGGCGGACGCGTACCATTTATCCGCCGTCAACGCCACGGCTGCTCCTGCTGCTGCTGCAGCTGCCACCCTCACCGGGGATGTGCGCCCTGCCGCCCTGAAGCGGGAGCGGGTTCCACCGTAGGCGCCTCCTCCCCGGTAGGTCCCCGCTGTGGAGCTGCGGGAGGGAGATCCTCGAGAGGAGCCCCGGGACCCTCCACGGCCACCTTTTCCCAGCACAGGCTCATACAAGAAAGCTGAAAGCAGGATGCAAGTCCAGCATGTTGCAACCACCTGGTTCATCCCTGACATCTGTGCAGGAAGACTGGAACAAAGAGGAACATTATGGCCATTATAACAGTTTTGGCTAAACTCCACATATAATGTATAACATTGAGAATGTATCCATTTATTCTGAGTATAACTGTAAAACACAGAAAGGTTTGGAAGGGAAGGAGGACATTTATGTAAAACTGGAGAAGCCCTCTCTGAACAATGGAGGTATGCTGAGATATAATCTGCCGTCAATTTATGACACAGTCTTGACATCTGTCCCCAAAAGGTGTTACCCCCGTTCACATCTTAAGATTGGATTCATTGCACTGAGGAATGAAAAGAGGATCAAAACAATTTCCTCCAGTTACAGGTAAGCATCTGTTCATTACAGACCATAGTAATGTGAGATTCAGGCAGCCACCACCCACAGATTTTTCTAACAACAACCTAAACTCTCCACCAATCATTCAGAACTGAAGAGAACTGAGTTCCTCTGGAAATCAACAAGTCCACTTGCCTTTTTTTGGATATATCATGACCTGCTTATCTGAGAACCAGCAAACAGCTGTAGATAAACGCCTTCTGTTGATTATTCACTGATCAGTTTTGCATAAAATCAGAGTATCATCTTAATACATGTTACATAATATGCAGTGAGCAAGCCAGCTTGTATCCTACCGATCAACAAATATGAGATGTCCTTTGTCAGAGCTGCTGAACATGGTCTGTGCTGCTCATTGCTCTCATCCATTAAAGTAGGGCAGTTTAAAAATAAATATGCTGCTTACCAATAAATACGCTGTCGGCTTTCAGCCTTCAAATAGGCTGTAGGCCCATATGAAATAAAATTCCCTCCATGGATGATTATGATTAAAAGGCAAAAGGAGGCGTCTTTGTTTAAGTACATATTTTAAAATGAGTTTTAGCTGAATACGTGTCATATTATTAACAAAATGTTTTACAAATACAAGAGCAATAGAAATGCATATGCATTATGTTAATTACGCTATTTTCATAAATTAGCCTGGACGCTGGTATACATTGGCCTGATTGACTCTCACTACGCATACGCACCCAGGCTCGTGTTAATCTCCACACCCTAAAGGCTGATTCTTACCTTTATCCTTTGTGTTGTTGTCCTTGCTTGTGTTTTGGGTCTCGGTTAAAGATGAAGGAAATCGTCGCGGACGATGCAAGCTCGTTCATGCAGACGATTGCGAGAACGAGCTGCGCGTTCACACGGGCGCATCTGAGGAGTGTGATACAGCAGAGTAGAATAAAATACTGTGATGCCATCAGCTTGGTGGGTCGAGTTAGTAGCATTTTATAATCTTAGTTTGGATTAAGGTCTGTTAATTGACTTTTTTATATATCGGCAGAATTATTTATGCTGTCAATCATATTACCGTAAGGAACTTGATGAATGTTGTGTTTGGTTTCTTAAAGATACTGTAAAGAACGACCCCCTGTTGTTGTTGAACATATAATCTCAGCATGTGTACGCGATAGATTATTCTCACGGAGAAATTTTGTGGTTATAAAATTTAGCCTATTTGTTTATCCGTCCAAAGTCCCATGTTAATGTTCTACAGTTTATAAGACACTGTTGAGATAATCTTATAATAATATATACATTTTGTCAATTTTACCGAGACGTTTAGGCTATGGGACATTTTTCCAAATTCCCATTATAGCAGCCCGAATGAAAACTGTACACCAAATAAATCCACACCCTGGAAGAAACAACACAAACCGTAAAATAAGATAATATAACACAACAGTAGGTCATAGTAAGTCAGCCCTTATGTGATATAACCGATTTATTGTCACATCATAAAAGTGGGAATGTATCCGGATCATTGCTTTACTATTCCCAGACACCAGGTGGCGGTAAGTGTCCTGAAAAGACAGCGACAGATGAGGACACCGTTAAAGATATATTAGATATATAACAGACGGGGTTTCACGTTTTAAGTTACACCTGGTTTGAAAAACTCTGCTTTAAAAATGAAATAATACTAAGGAAGAATAAAACTAAAGGTCACAGTAATTCAGTATCATGTTGTCAAACTTCCAAGCAGAAGAAGAAACACCAACGAAGAAGAAGCCGCAGGAGGAAGGAGTCGCTGATAGTAACCACGACCAAGTTCACTGACAATAGTCTGTCGTCATGGCTTTCCTCTGCAGAAGTGCAGCTTCGCTCCTGAAGTCCTCCAGAGCCGCTCCGGCCGTCCTGTCCGCGGCCCGTCTCTACAGCTCAGGTGCGTGTTTTAGAAAAGAGGCCCGGGGTCAGTTCATTAACAGCTGTGCCCCATCACAATGTCATGAAATCTGCGTCATTGAATGTGCGACTAGTGTGGAGCGCACGCAGACAGACGCCAAGTTTGCAGCAACATTTTATTTGCAGCACAAAACATCTCTGGTCTTTAATCGAGTCACTTTCATTGCATGTCGTTGATGACACAAGAGAAAAACGTCTGTGCAAAAGGAAATTACAGCTGTAATGTCTGTAGTGTCTCTTAATACCTGTACCTCTCAGGTATAAACAAGAAAAACAACTCATAGGACGTTGTGAATGCAGTTTAGAGCTCGTATAAGTTTAAATATGTGGTTGTGTAGTTTTGAAGTCATTAATTGCTTTGTTTATTATTTTATCTTTATAAAAAATGGATCAATCTTATTAATTGCACTGTTCATTGTCAAGTGTCAATAAATGAACTCAGAAGCCATTAAGGTGTGTGCAGAAGTGCTGTCTCAAGGCTGTTTGTATCGGGCCTTCAGCTTTTGTTAATAATTGACCAGAACATGACTTCGCTTTGTTACATCATTGTTTTTCCAATGGGTATAAATCAGATTACCACTTTGGTGACTCTTCACCTGGATTAAAGACTACACTGTAGGGTAGTTTATGAGTCAGCAGAATCTTAACAGTGCAGTCATTGCAAAACTACTGAAAAGAGTTTCCACAAAAATGGTCTTAAAATTGATTTAAATTGCAAGTCTTACCTGAACCTTACCTGAGGTTTTCTCTTCTTGCAGGTGGTCAATATGAGTATATTTTGGTGGAGAAGCGGGGTGAGAAGAAGAACGTGGGTTTCATTCAGCTGAACCGGCCGAAGGCTCTCAACGCTCTGTGTGACGGGCTGATGAGGGAGGTGGGACAGGCGCTGGATGTCTTTGAAACCGATGGAGACGTTGGGGCCATTGTCATTACTGGCAGTGACAAAGCCTTCGCTGGTGGGGGAATTTACTTCTTTTTTTGTTTTTTCTCTGAAGTTTGATTCAATATTACTGAGTAGAAATTAACTCGACTTTGGTGCTTTTCAGCTGGAGCAGATATTAAAGAGATGCAGAATCGAACCTTCCAAGAGTGTTATGGCGGAAACTTCCTGGCTCACTGGAACAGAGTGTCCACTGTGAAGAAACCTGTGATCGCTGCTGTCAATGGATTTGCTGTGGGTATCACATATTTGAGATTTCTGACACATGAAATGCAAAAAAATACAAAAAAATGAATATGGAAATGAGGGGGGAAAAAAAGGATCACCATATGTTCCAGACCCTAATCAAAACTATTAAAGGAAAACTGATCTCTGAATCTCATTCGCTTCCTCATCCTGCTGTTTTCAGCTGGGTGGAGGCTGTGAGCTGGCAATGATGTGTGATATCATCTACGCTGGAGAAAAGGCACAGTTTGGCCAACCAGAGATCCTGTTGGGGACCATTCCTGGTAACGGCTCTTGTCATATGCACTTTCCTTCCTGTTAAAAATGTACTTGATCATACTGAAGTGAACAGATTCTGTTTTTTGGATCATGACACGACATCTCTCCACCCACAGGGGCTGGTGGAACCCAGCGGCTGACTCGTGCAGTGGGTAAATCTCTGGCAATGGAAATGGTTCTAACGGGAGACCGAATCACTGCTCAAGATGCCAGGCAATCAGGTAACAACTAAAGTGGAAACTTCCTTTACTGAAGTACATGAAGTTCTCAGAGGGTTTCTTTTAAAAGGTAAAACCCAATGTAGTATTTATATTTTTATTTAATTTATTTTTCTCACAGTTGTGGATGTCCAGTCAGTGAGGCACTACATTTGTCATTCATGCTATATAGTGGCTGAGAACAGTTTTCTTATTTGCAGCTTTTATTGCACTGCCTACATGTACCAGGATGCATTGCATGCAAGCAACATGCCCAAGCTCATGGAGATGGGCGTTTCAAACCTGGTATTCTGGATAAATCTCTGTCCAAAGAGTAAAAGCATCTGGAATAATGTTTACTTCACACTTAGACTAAAATTCAGACATGTAACTGTATGAATTAAATAACATTACATCTGGGTAATGCAGGGAATGAAAATAGTGAAACCATCTTGAGAAAAACATTGGTTTTGGTGTTGACATTGTAGTGCAACTCCACCACAGTCTGTAGCTTCCACTACTATTATTACTTTGTTGTGTAAAGTGTTTTCAAATTCATTATAGGGACCCTGAAGAAGGTGTCCAGCACACATCTGTCAAAGTGAGGCTTGTATAATATTGTAAAACACATACACACATTTTTACATTTGCACCATCCAACAAGAACAGCCCACGCTGGAATTCATGGCAGAAGAATAATTTAATTTCTGTTGGCATCTGACAGCAACTTGAACAAAGGCACCACCAGTCGCTGTTTTTCTCGATAGCTCAGTTTCTGGACGGTTTTCATAAGACGTGACATAATAAACTGACACATTTATATATTGATTATACTTGACTCAGTGGCTTTTTGTGTTTCCCAGGTTTGGTGAGTAAAATCTTTCCTGCAGACCAGCTGGTGTCTGAAGCTGTTAAATGTGGGGAGAAAATTGCTGCCAACTCCAAACTGGTCTCTGCTATGGCTAAAGAGGCCGTTAACGCAGGTGTGTAAAAGTGTGTTTCTGCCCATTTTAAAAATATGAATTGAATAGGTCTCAGTTTTATCTGACTAGTTCCTTTGTATGATTGAAGCTTTCGAGTTGACTTTGGCTGAGGGGAATCGTTTGGAGAAGCGTTTATTCCACGCTACCTTCGCAACGGTGAGTAGAAGAACCCATTTAGAGAGTGAGTGAGAAGGGTTGGCTCTTATTTTGACAGTCCATCTAATACGTGCCCATTTGTTTGTTTTTTCCTAACAGGATGATCGAAAAGAAGGCATGACTGCCTTTGTGGAGAAGCGAAAGGCCTCTTTCCAGGACAATTAGGAAAGAGCAGATCAAGATCTCGGCCATGAACACACACTTCCTGATATCTGTGGTTCACTTTCTTATCTGCAATACAGTGATTGAAGAAGAAAATTCTGATGGTAGTGGAGCATACAAGCTGTTAAGATTAAAATTTGGCATTGAGTGAATGCACGAAAGTGTCTTATCACAGTGAAGCCCTACCTGCTGAGGCTCACTTTCGAAATCAAATGGGTGCCGGAGGTTTGACTGATTTGTTGACTGCGTTATAACCAGTGTGTAACAAGAGGAATCAGCCTTGTTGACTTGTACTAACTTTGCCTTTTCATTTGTCAAATGTTTGTCTACATTTTGTAGGCAACTTATTCTGTGTACATTTTACAAATAAAGCTCGAGAGTGTTTTCTGGTATTGTAAGTAAAAGTGTGAAGAGGCATCTCCAGCTTCATTGTATCAGCTTCTTTAGTGTAGTGGTTATCACGTTTGCCTAACACACAAAAGGCCCCTTGATCGAAACCGGGCGGAAACATGCTCCTTTCTTTTGTGGAGCTGTGGAATAGTGGTTAGAGGCGCAGCTTGGACTGAAGGTTCCAAGGTTCACCTCCCCCCGTGTCCATGACTGCAACGCCTTGAGCAAGCACCTAACCCCCAAATTGCTCCCCGGGCGTACACACTGCTGTGTGAACGAATGGATGGGTCAAACCGCAGGAACATAATTTACCCTTTGAGATCAATACAGTATAAATTATAAGAGAAACATACATTATGTTGTTGTATAAGGACATGAGTGTTCCTTTCGACACATTTATAATGTCAAGCAGTAACTTCATATTGTTCATATCTACTTGTTGGTAAACAGAGGGGTTTCAGAGGCTGATTTCTAACATGCATTTGACATATACACAACATCCAGTAAATGGTGTTGGCTACAACTCTGAATCAGATTTAGCATCGAGTTCACCCAGATTTCAAACAGTGTGTGCTTCATGCCAGTAGATGGGGCAGTTGTGCCGTTACACAAAACTACAGACTGAGTCTGGACAGTGGGTTCATGCAGATAAGAGCTTAGAGAGGACATTAGGTAACAAAGTCAATAAAAAAACAACAGCAAAATAAACATGGACGCTTACTTTATGGCTTTGATGTTACTGGAGCATCTCATTAGTCTGCCAAATAAAACATTTCACATTTTTACTCAAAATAAGGGGATTAACGGTTTTATTGTTGCTGATTTTTGAACAAATGTCAGTGAATATTTCTCTGGGATTTCACTTTCATTACTTGTATACGGAATTTTAATGGAAATAATTATATAATCTCAGCTGCAAATGTGCTCCCAAATGCCCATTGAAGCACGTTTCACCACATAGCCTACTGGTTGAAAATATTAGGGAACTATAACCATAATTTTGACTTCAAAGAAAACACCAGAACAAATTTGGTTAGTGTGCACTTTCTTTCGGTGCTCCAATCATCGGGAGGAACCTTTTTTTCTCTGATCTTCACACGGCGGTGCCCCATATCTTCACAAGGCCGTGGCCTAATTGATTTTTTTTTTTCATTCAATATTCCCCTGGAGCTTGCTTTCTTGTCAGCCCCCTGGAACAAAACATTAAAAAGGAGGAGGAAAAAAAACTCGTCTCCTCACTCAGTGGGGAAGCACAAAAGTCTGCAGAGAGGGCCCGAAAAGAAACTCTTCTTTGAGGCTACCGAAAGGTCAAAATAATAAATGTAGACTCAATTGAGGCTCTCAGCGCAGACAAAGGGGGCAAAACGTTACATTTTGGCAGCGCAGACCCTCATAGCGTGATAAACTCATTTAAAGAAGCTGAAATAAAGAGCGAGCAGCATGGGTCCGGAGAGGGAGAAGGGGCTTTCAGTCTGGCAGGCAGGCCTGGCTCCTGGAAGGGCCTTTTCTCTTGCCCCAGTAGCCTCCCGTCTCTCCCCCAAAACCACTTTCATACCCCTAAACAACATTGCATCAGTGCCACCCAGTCATATTGGTGACTTTATCTACGCTTTTACAGCCAATTTAATTCAATGCTGTTCACACGAAATTAGTTTTTTATGCAATGAACCAATTCTATCAAAAGCAAAGAAAGCTCAAATCTGATTTACAGGAAAAAATATGCAGTTAATCGTTTACTAGAAGAAGCAATAGTTAATATAAAGTTAATAATAAACTTGATACAGTTTGGGCTGATGTTCCTGCAAGATACAAATTCTAAACTACAGTGTATGTCGGGAATGCAGAAACAGATTAAAAACATGCAATAAAGTAACAAAGTTCTCATTTTCATTATTAACAGCAGCTATTTGTAAAGTCAGTGTATAAGCCAACAATCCTGCAACTGTGACTCGAATTTTATGAAAGCCTTTTTATATGCAGATCAGTCTTTTGGGGGATTTTTGTTTTGTTTTGTTTTGCTTTTTAACCAACCTCTGTGGTCATGGAAAGGATTCCTCAGCATTTTTCCTGCCATCCAGCTGAGAGTTTTTCTGGCTCACATGAAACAGGCTGGGTGGAGTGGTTTTCATCTGACAAATATTTTCATTATCTCACATTCTTGGCATCAGAGGCCGCGTCGGAATAACACATTCACCGGTGTCTGCTTTGAATTATGCCCACCCAAGGGTGTCAGAAACAACACAGGCCGAAGATTAACTACGCAGTCTGTCGAGCTAATGACACTACCTTATTTTATAGCTTCAGATTAACTGCCGCAGTGTCATTAGACATTGTTTAGTCAGTGAATGTGCAAAGATGAATACAAAACATTATCTTTAGCCTCATATAAAATCATTTAAGACATTTATCAGCTAGTCTCAGTTGAGAGTTTGCAGATTCTGCACTGGAGTATAGCGCAAAATTAACACATATCACGCCAGTGTCCCTATGCGTATGGTTGTCTGTACTTATTGGCTTTTGGTGTGTATTTAATCTACAATGTGTCTTTCAGTGCAATAATTTTAACACTGTTTCATTTTTCTTTACTACTCCCCGTTTTCCCAGCAGTAACTCAACACAAGACCCTGTCTCTACTTGGGCCTATGTTATGACCTGACAGCTCCTGACAGTGGAACACCCCCACATAAATAAGCATTTGACTACAATGCAATGGCTAATTTGAAACCCTCAGCTATTGAGTGCCTTTCAAGAGATACAATTTTAATTAATAAGATCAAAAAACATTAGGATGCAAGTAATTATTACCAGAAAATTTACCAGAAAAACATGAATAGAAACATACTAGAAATATATTGTACGTTATAACCATCTCCCTGCCTTATAACATTTAACACAAACTGGACTGAAAACAAAAATGTATCTATCCATCTATCTATCTATCTATCTATCTATCTATCTATCTATCTATCTATGGCAGCTGTTGACAAGTAAATTATAAGATGTATCATCTTAAGTCTTTACCTGTTATGTCATGACATAAGGTGGCAATACATTATGTATACAGTGGGGACATTTTGGAAGTTTTGTTTGGGCTACTGGTGAATGGAGAGGGGCCGTTTGGTCCTTTGGATAGACTATATACATACACAAGAAAGAATAATAGTTTCAGTATCATCACAAACTACACGATTGCTAGTTGCAGTTCCTTAACAATTCACTGGAATAGATAGATAGAATAGCTTTTATTGTCACTGTGGAACACAGGCTGCACAGTGCTACAAGATTTAGTTTCCAACTCTGTAAGATGCTCAGTATAAAAACAGTAGTAAAAAAGTATAATATATATCTAAGTCTAATTTAAATATGAATATAAATCTACATATGACTGTGGAATACAAAATATGGCTCTGGAATATACAGATGCATGTACAGTAGGTACTGTGTTATCCAGCATAGATATAAGTTATTTACATAGCAGCAGCATGGTTACAATGTAAACTGGATGGATATATTTAGCTCTAAACATGTAAATGGATCTAAATTCTTTGGATTTATGGGAAATGTTTAATATTTAGTTTGTAAAATGTGATTATTTTCGAATAGAATTGAAACCAATCGAGCTAACCAATTAAATGTAGGCAGCCGGGTCACATGACCCAAATCTTTTTCTTTACCATGACGGTCAAGATAGTTAATCTAAAACCTCCTACTGGCGGACCGAAATATATAAAACACTTTAAAAGTTTCACTTCACGGACAAGAGCGGGCCCTAATCTAATTAATATTTGAGACTAAATCTACTACAAGGGGTTTGGTTTTGGTTAATGGACTGTTTAAATGATTACCACGTCCTGGTGTTGACGGAAATAAAACGAAGGCGGAAGTTGATGGAGTGACTCCTCTCACTTCCTTATATCTTGTGTGTCCGACTGACGACTAGTCGCTGCGTCTGCAAGGATGGTCGTACTGAAAGGAATCCCCGCAATTTTATCACCTGAGCTGCTGTATGCTCTGGCTAAAATGGGCCATGGAGACAGTGGCGGAGCTAGACTTTTATCCTTGGGGTGGCCAGGGGGTGGCCAAGGCTATTTCAGGGGGTCCACAGACTATAACAATGAATTTGTTTCTTGACTTATCAATTGCAATCGGAGTGTCAAATGTTGAAATGTACATACTAAGCACACAGGAGATCAGATTTGTGTATATATAATTTGCAGTTTATTAACAATGCAGAAAATGTAAAACACAACTTGGCAACAATTTTTCAATAATTAATTAATAATAACTAATTTTTACAAAAATGGTGAAAATGCACCAACACATTCATAGTTACTCACACAAACATCTCTCTCTGTCTCTCTCCCTCCCTCTCCAATATATCAACACACAGGCATCAATTATTTAGTTATTTTAAACAGTGACTCATTAGGACACCACCGTAAAACTTACTTTACGACAAGGATTTCTCTGTCCATGAAGGATATCCTTCTTCTCCTTCTTTTTCTTTGTCACTTCGTTGATCTCCGGTAACAGGCAACGATAACCGACTCCAGTTCAAATCTTCCTCTTCTTCAGTGGCGATTCTTCTTCTTCTCCTAATGAAGGTGGCTCGCAACGCTTTGTGGTATATAGCGCCAACTACTGTACAGGAGGGACTTAGCAGTCAATAGGCTTCACTGATTTAAAAATGCAACTGGCTCCTTCCGACAAGAAGTGCGGTGCGCCGGTGCCGCGATATGTCAATCATCTGGGGTGGCATCTGGGGGGTCCAATCAGATTTCAGGGGGGTCCAGTGCTACCCCGGCCTCCCCTCTAGCTCCGCCACTGCATGGAGATGAACTGGGTAGGATACATAGCATAGCCACAGCCTACAACCTTTGTACAGTGTATGACAGTAGGCTAATCTAAGTTTATGACAACACCATGTAAACAGCATGGACTGTAGAAAAGCAGTCTGTGGCACCTGTTGCTACACTGCACTTAAAGATTTAAAACCAGCTGTTCATTCATTCAGTCAGTGTTATTCTTTATATTTATCACAGTGCTCGCTGATGCAAATTTCCCAACATCTTCCACTTGTGCTTGTGGTCCTCAAGAAATAAGAGCCGATGGTATGTGAACATATCCACAGTACATATAAACACAATGCTGGGTGAGTGTGCCTTGTTAAAGTCAGTGCTCTCAACTCTGTGTCTGATCTGCAGGTTTGGGAATCCCGCAGCTTTTGGAGGCCATTTTAAAGCTGTTTCCCCTGGATAGCTATGTCCCCTACCTGGTAACACATCTATACCAAAACTAAAAAGTGGTGTTTTCTGTCATTTTTTATTTTCCTGCTACTATTTGAAATCTTTGTCATATGTCTCCACAGGGTGTTGTGATGGATCTGGTAGACAGTGACAAGCAGAAAGGCTTGGCTGTATCAGTGTGGAATAAGTACGAAGTGCACCTGAGCCAGGGTGTACCACCCCGGTTTGGATCTCACGTAAGGCATCCCGTTCACCCAGCAGTTAAAACAAAATTTAGCTTTTGTTCTCTTCATCTCTGACTCTGTGTGCTATTTCTGTTTACACACAGGCTGTTCTTGAGAAGGTGGAAAGGTTTGCTTTCTATGAACGTGCCAAGAAGGCGTTCGCTGTTGTGGCCACGGGGTGCGTATAGTCTCTGGTTCTTATGAAGTGTTCATTTGTTAGCTGTTCTTTTCACAAATCAGAAAACTTACCGACTCAGGAATTCAGATCCTTTTCAGTTTGATATGTGTTTCAGGAACCCAGCGATCTGACTAAACCGCCCTGATGTTTCACTACATTCATTAGAATAAACAAATATATAGAATATGTGCTGCAGTTTAAAAGTGTGGAACTGGGCTACTTTTAAACTCTTAATTATCGGAGGTTATAATCTGCACAGCAGAATAGTTGGAAAGTCTGCACAAAAGGTTTATATCCAAAAATGTGAATCTTAAATTTAATAATTTTTCTGTTTCTTGTTTTACTCAGGGAAACAGCTTTGTATGGCAACCTGATATTGAAGAAGGGCGTCATTCCTCCTGAGCAGCAGCAGTGATATATGCCTTATGTAGCAAGACTTATCAGAATATGAAAAAGGTTTGTTTTACGGCCCCGAGAATTCCTTTATTCATTTGGTATTAAATCACTTTTGTTATCACCAGAAACAGTATGTTTCAGTTCATACTTTCAATTACTCAGATAACCATTTTGTTCAGTGAAGATTTAAGTCACGTAAGTCAACGTAATTTCTTCCAGTTAAAATCAATATTCAGGTATTAAACTGACTTTCAGTATTGTTCAGTGTCCAAAAAAAGCTGTGAATTCAGAACATATTTTCTTTATTTAATCAGTATAGAGCTGACATGATTTTGTATTTTTGATAATGACTTCTGAATTGTACAATTGTTTTAAATAAATAATACACCCAAGATTTTTGACAAGCGTGTTAAGTCGTCTCCATCATCAAGATACATATGAGTGACACAGATTTGGATGTGTTTATTTTTACAGCAGTGCAATAGAATCAAATGACTCAGATATTTACCTCGTGTATTCACCTGCTGCAGCTACAGTGCCTCAGTCTAATTTGAAATGAAAAGGTTGTACACGGGTAGAGTTCAGTTGATCACTGATGGTGGAGATGATCTAGATCTTCCTCTGGCTCGCTGTGTTTCTTCCAAGAAGGCAAATCAGCAGGAGCCACAGCCCCAACGCCCTCCTGGTAAAGGACGGGCATGACGGGGTCTTTGTGGTAGAGGTCATCCATGTCCTGCTCTGGCTGAAGGTGAACTCTGACATCACTTTCACTCCTCATCTCACGTCTCAGCGGCTCCATCTGCACAGGTGAACCCAGGTCGTCTTCATCATTCTCGGAGAGTGCACCTCGGACCCCCATATCAGCTATATCTTTAGCCACTAGTGGGGCCAGATACTGGCTCAGCACCTCTCTTGCTTTGTCTTCATCCCATTCCTGTTCAGGTTCCTCTTGAGTCACTTCACTGAGGTCAATGTCATCTTCATCCTCCTCTGCAGCCACACTGTACTTCACGTTGGCCTTTGTCTCTAAGATCTCTTCATCGAGGTCGTCTTGGTCTTCTTCGTCCATCCAGGGCTGTTGATCCTGTTTACTGTCAGCCATACTCTTCCAAATTCTCATTTTGGGGTCGATGTCATATTGAATCTCATCCATGTCCTCTGGAGGCTCCACTTCCACTCCCAAGGACATTTTTCCATTGTCATCCATGGACCTGGAAGAAAAATTTTGCAATATCAGGTTACACTTCCAGTCCAAGCAAAGATTAGTCTCTCATTTTAGATTAAAGCAACAAAGGGCAATGATTTCAATGGTAGACTGACTCGTGTTAGCAAAAAGATCATATTATAATCCCGTGTTTGTGGCTGTGATTCAGCATCTTAAAGTTGAGATGATCTTAAAGTTGGGATAGTGAGAAATAATGTTTTCAGCTGAAGAACAAAGAGACGACACTAAGTTGTCTGTTACGGAGAACACTAAAATTGCTGGTTTGTACTGATTGTTGCATGAGGAACTAATAAACCATATCCCAGTGCCTTTCACCACTAAAATTTAGAGCCTAGCTTAATTTGCACACTCCCGCAAGAGCTGGTTTCTGTTCCAAAAGTAAAATAATGCTGCCAAAGCTATATTGAATACATTCTCTGTTTCTTTTTTTTTTTTTCCTGATTAACGTTATTTATTTCCCACAAATTTTATTTCATCCTTATCAAAACCAGACGCTGCTAATCTAGCATTTACGTTTGCCACAGTGTTAAAAATTTAAGATAAAGCCATAGCTATGGGCAATTTTCATTTTCAGTACAGCTTGTTATCTGTAAACCTTGTGTTAGGACGTCTTTGAGAAAACCACAACTTACAGAACAGCTTTCTGGATCACTTCATCTGTAAGTTTATTCTGAAAAGGAGCACAGGTGTTGTTCAAATACAGATGAGTGACCACACAAATATCATACAAATATTTTTATTTTAAAGTAATCAGGAAATTTGCCAAAATTTTTGGACAGTGTATATATAGAGGTATATATATACATACCCAAGGCTTTGCCGTGATGCCAAATATAAGCGAAACACAGACTATCAGAGAAATCCTAAAAGTGAAAAGACTCTGGATTAATGTCTAGCATGTCATATATGTACACGGAAATTGTTATTCAATCACAAATCACCCCATGCAATCCACACATGGTTAAGCATTAAAAAGTGTTGTAGACACTTTGAATAGGTGTAGTTTTGTAGTGTGGTTTGTTTTGTTGTAGTTTTCCTACCTGAACATGGTGTCTCTCTCTGTCAGCTCAGCGGTCTGAACTAGAAAGCTGCCTTCTGTTCACCTGCTGTGGAAACAAAAGACCAAAGTTCCACCAATAAACTTGTCCTGTTTTCTTGACCTTTGTATCTTCTGAAGTAAATCATTGTTCCTTATCTGGTCCTTGCATAATAAAATGGCTCGTCATCAAAAAAAAATAAACCACCTTTGGCAACATTTTGTCAACATATAAATGTGCTCCCTTCAATTACTGGCTACAGTCAAAATCCTGGATTTCTGCTATCAAGTCTAAAATCTGAATATACCCCGTGTATTTCTCACAGTGTTACGATTAAAATATCATTCTTGTGTTTATGATTCATAGTAATTTAATACAATTATCAGTATTATAACTACAAATTTTATGGTTATGTTTTTTTTTGTAAGCAGTCACTCTCCAGGCTAGAGGGCGAGACAGGTTAAGACATTTTATCATGAGCTTTATTACGCAGTAATAGTTTTTCTAATCTCCTTTAAGGGTTACTGCCTTGGCTCCACAGTGCAATTAAATAAACTTTATTGTTTTTTATTATGCACATGTATAATAATAATATTTTCAATGTAATAATTTTAAAGGAGCTTTGAGGCCCCCAAATGAAACTCAATGACTTTTTCATCCCCATGATGTCTCCTCTAGCGCCACCATGAAGTTGACATTTGTGGTTTGGAGTAAAATGTCCAGAAATGTGCTGGATGGATTGCCAGAGTTACACTTTGTATTATAATCATATTACTCATAGCCTGACCATAGCCTGACTTTTGATATTACCCCATCAGGACAAAATTTTAGTTTTTCCAATACTGGAATTAAAAACCAAATTTCTAAAATAATGATACCAGCTTCAGGCTTACCTCCTGTGCATATTATAAATGGTATAATGCTAGCAAGATAAACAAAGATGGTGAACACAGCACAACACTACTGCATATTCCAGCATGTTATACTTAGTGCAAGCACGGCTGTACTCTTAGCTTTGTTTCCATGTACTCACATACTCCTTGAAAATTTAGATCTTAATCTAAATTGGACTAACTTAACGAAATAAAGATTATTATAATAACCTATTAAATACTGGAATAACATTTGAAAGTTCCTTCAAGATGACTTAAAGGCTCAGTGTGGGAAACTGTAGCTCTAATTTTAAGTTAAGTGATTTTGGATTGTTGGTATTTTAGTCTTCTGGTCAATAATTTGTTCAGAAGAAGAGACATTGTGCACAAAAATTAAAATAAAGTCTATGTATCATGAAGCAACAATGTACTCACTCCCCATTATTGGCTCTATTTCATGGGAACCTCCCCAGACACAGACAGAGTCCTACTGTGTACAGCTACAGTCATTTAAAACGACTAATTACACTTCACATACACATACATTGTAGGAGGACAGATTGGAGGCAGATGATGGGTCTGTGATCTTAGTGCCAGGCACCGCACTCACTGAATCAACTGCGAGTGTCAGCTCTGATTTATGTTCATGCCGGGATCCTATCACAGTGTGAAGCTGCTTCAGAATAAAACTGCTTGGTGTGTGATATACACTAAGTCGTTTAAATTACAACTCAATTATGAATCACTTTTTGCTGATATGTGAACTCTAAGAATATGTTAAACATCTGTAAGCTGAAATGCACAGACGACCATAAACCCATTTAACTCAGCTAGCATAACATGTGGACCCCTCAGGAGTATGATTTCATTCCATCTCAGTGTTTCAGCATCTGGCAGACCCTCCATCAAACCGCTGCTGGCACCACGGCCCGTGAGAACTCTTCACCACACCTCCTTCACTGCTTAGACAACAGTAGGAGAGTCATTAAGCTAGCATGTGAGTTAGTGATGTCTCACGACAGCAGGATTCAGCACTCTGTACAACAAAATAGGAACAATAAGACACGGCATACACTTCCTGCCTTGTTCCAGGATGGCTCCAGCGCGTCTGCTGCTTATCTTCCCTCTATCAGATCCATATGTACAAATCCGATATTTCCCCTTGACTACCCCTGCTCCCAGGTTACTGAGTGGTCTGTCGCCTTCTACCAAAGACAAGCCCCCCATAACCACACAACGCCAAATATCTTTAAGATAGCCGATTAAATGCTGAACAACTGTCTGCATTATACTGTAAAAACAATATTGCATTTATACATTTTTTCTTTTACATTTATAGTATTTAGGCAACTTCGTTAATTGGCTTTCTTGCTAACATTTAGCAGGGAGACTGCCACCATTCTCATTTTTGTGTGATTAATATGAAGCTACAAAGGGGCCGGTTAGCTTAGCATAAAGACTGAAAGTAGGGGAGGACAGTTAGACTGGAAGGTTTTGAGTATATTTGTCAAATAGAACCAGTGAGCTTGTGATTGCAACATGAAAACATCCATACACTAAATACTTGGTGTTGAACTAGTATTATTGGCCATATATCGTGAGAACAGTGGTGCTAGGCAACTGTTAGCATCTATGCCACTGAAGCTAACAGTTTAGCAAGCTAACAATTGGGTAAGCAATGGTAATTGTAATAGTGCATAATATTAGGAAAGCCATTAACAAGATAAGACTCCAAACCTGAGACACGCTATAAAATTATAAAGAAAAACTCTAAACAACACATTAATTTACCAAAGCAAAATGTAAACTTTGATGGCCTCTGTCTTTTCTGAAAACGTCTGCACTATACACCCCACATGAGAACTTTCAGAAAATCTATGCAAAGAAAATTCATGAATATCACAAGTTGGGGTTGTTCATATGAACCCTTTTTCGTGAACAAAACCCCATTTAAAAGCACCAGAACAAGTTATTTTTTACACACACACATTTTAAACAATTCTGTTTGCACATGTACCGAACATTGCATTAGTTTAGTAACATTAGGTAGCTACTGCTTATTGTTTATACACTGCTTAATTGCTGACTTTATCTGTATTTGGTATTGCCTAATTTATCATCTGTCCATCTCCTTTATTGTAAATTATGCCATGTTATAGTTCGTGTCTACAGTTTACTCACATTTAGCGCACAAATCCATCTGTACATGTTTATAGTACCTTATTCAATCATTGTGTATATCTTGCTCATTCACCTGTATATGGTCTCACCTGTACATAGGTTTTGATCTGTAAATATTGTCTATATGCTGCAAAAACAACCTGTACCATACTGCTGTACACCACACTATTTATGCCACGTGCACTTACTGCCTATTGCACTTCTGGTTAGATGCTAAACTGCATTTCATTGCTCTATACCTGTACATGTGTAATGACAATAAAGTTGAATCTAATCTAATCTAATCTAAATTTTAGGCTAGCTAGGTAAGATAGTAAACTGCACGTTGTAGCTGTAAGACTTAAACAGGGACTCTTCATGAAGATAATGTAAAAACATTGCTGCCAGTATCCTAATGAAGAATACATGCAGTTCCTGACATTAAGGTCTGGAGATGTGATCTCCCAGAAAACATAAACCTGAGAGAAGACATCCCACAGAGTCTTGAAAGTGAAGTTTGATGGATAAAGTGTGCTAAAGCCTCAACCAAACCCCACTTGTGTCCTGCACACATCTGCAAACATCTTTCATGTGAAGCCCAGAGGTCCAGCAGCTCCAGTGTATTAACTCCTGACTGACCCACAGGTTTACAGGAAGATGTTCTCTTCGATCGATAGGACTCAGCTGCGTATCGGACTACTGGTGTTTTGAAATGTATGCAGAAAATTCATGAGCATTTGTTCGAATAGCAGAAAAGTTAGCACAGGTAGTTTTTCACAGCAGTAGCAATAAGTGTGTGTGGCACAGAAGGCCTTTTGAAAGATCCCAATTGATATAAGCCAGCAGAAATTGCTCCCATAAAACACAAAATTGTTGTTTTTACACGCTGGTAAATGCATTCGTAAAATGGGTGATACGTGACATGTTAATTTAAGCTAATTGTGTTACGTTTGGACAGAACCAGACCAGCTGTTTCCCACAGTTTTCAGTCCTATTGCTAAATTAAAATTAACAGCGTATCATGATTTTGACCACAGATATGAAGCTAGCTTTTGGCAGCCACAGTTGGCAAGACAGGTAATACGTAGGTGTAATAGGCGTTTCCCAAAGATTAAATTTTGAAACCACTTAACATTAGTCTCCAGGCTCCAATAAAAGCAATTACAATACAGTATAAACATAATTTTCAACATAACTATATACTATAAATAAAACTCTAACATAACATGAAGATTTATCACTGTGATGTGTTTTTGCATTAAAAACAATATTAATGATTACTTGTCTGTGGTGATGAAAATGTTGCTGTAATGTCATTATGAAGGCAACCACAAAAGATGGTGAAATACCTCTTAATGAGCGTCTAACCCTCACACACGTTGTCTTGTATCAAAATGGCTTCAGGTGATGTGAGGATAGTCTAATCTAATTGGTTTTTATTTGCGGTGTAGAGATTGTGCCCTGATTCCTCTAGAAGCTAGAGGTTTGGATTGATCTGCCAAGAGTATTAAGTGCAAATCTGTTTTTCCTTTCCCTATCGGACTGCGTCACTGTGCTTACATCCTGCTGTTGGCCAGAGGTGCCCGTCGGTGCGATGTATGAATGTGCACGTGTCATGTGAATGACAAGCCTTTTGGAAAATGCAAGGGCGACAGAACAGAATGAATGTGAGATGTCAGCAAGTAATGGCCGCTGCCAACAAGCTGTGAAACGCACAGGAACACAAAGTTATTGCACAAAATGCAAGAAGTAAGCCAAGAATAAATTGCTTGTCTGTAACTGTTTAAATGCAGCATTAAGTCGTGATTTATGCTCGTAATTCTAGGATAGAAAACATGCTCCAAATGTTGCAGCTTGCAGCAATTTATTGGGGAAACCACCAAAATGAATATTTGACTAAAGTCCCATTTTTAAATGAAGGCTCCTGGCTTCATGTTGCTTAACGTCTCTGTCGCACACTTGTTGCATATGTGTATGAGCATGAATGCATGTGTGTACAGTGATCAGTACACAGCTGATTAATATGTCATTGTACAGATGACAAATTAACCCTCTTCAAATTGTTATTTGAGTGTGGGATTTTCAAATCTGGCTCTGCTTGTCACTGCTTCGACTTTCAGGAATGCAGCTGTCATGTCTCAACTTGACTTAAAGTGGCATCTTTATCCAGATGTTTCTCCCGATAAAGAAACAAATAGAGAACATAACATTTAGCAGGTGACAATCAGACGGAGACATCAGACTCCACAACGCACAATGTACTGCTGTTTGAAATTAAATGTAAACAGAAGAGTTACACTAAAACAATCATCAGCACTGAGGCCTCATCATCGCCGTCACCGCTATCAGTAAATCCCACAAAGGTCGTCCCGGAGCTCAGGGCTGTTTTTTGAGGCTAACCACCTCTCTGTCTTTACACACAGTTTTCCGTCATATGCCCCGCACTCATAACATTTAGGAAAGCTGTGGTTTTCTAAATAACTAAAATTAACTAAATTATCTACAATTAAGTAAATTGATGCTTTACCGACATCCATTAAACACACATTAGACATCTAACGGTGGAGTTTACTTGCATGAATTACAGGGCTGAGGGAAGGACCTCCATGGAAGAGTGGAGGCGAACATGAAATGTAGTGACGACGGCTTGGTGACCGAGAGAGCTGTCAGACTTACGGAGTAGCCACAGAAAGAATTAGTGAGCCATCTGCTCAACAGTCGCACGCAGCCACTTTGGATTCAGCGTTTGACATTACGATTGCTTAATAACACGTCTTGCTTGCCGAACAGGTGGGGTTATAGCGAGTTAAGTAAAGGGAGGGATGAGCCAGTCAGTCTGGGGCCCCTGACTATCAGGCTCCTTAGGTAATGCCTGAGACAGCTTTCAAGCAACAATAGTGCTGACGACAGCCGATGCAGACGAGGGGAGATGGATCAGGAGCAGCGCAGCTCCACATGAGACGCACAGAGCAGCCTGTTATGTAACTGATGACAGAAGAGTGGGAAGGTCTTTGCTTAAGAATACGGTTGACCTTTTTGTCCAGAGCAGCTAATCTGAAAATCTGATCTGAGTATCTGCGTGAAAGATGCCCATTAGCTATGCAGAGCTGCTAGAATCTGACACAGAGTCGTTACACAGCTCTGACAATGTGTGTCACCCATGGAAATAACAATAATGAGAGGGAAAGTTAAGGTGGTCTCTCTCTCTCTCTCATACACACACACACACACATCCTTGTCCTCCCTCAATCACACCCCTCATAAACTCAGTAAACATGTGGGAGCTGTTAAAGTACGTTTAATAGCTATTTACTCTGTTTTGTATTCTCCTCATTAAACAGAGTTTCCACTGCAAGAGAACTAATGTTTTGGAAAACTCTGTTAAAATTAAACACGCATCATGCCAACCCTTGGCACACATGGCTCGTATATGTAATTAAGACATGTGCCCTCTATTGGAGAAACCGGAGAACTGCAGAGAGCCGAATGCTGACATGGATTCACAACATTTCTTGTCAGATATTCTTCTCAAAACTTTAAACCTTGCAGCAACATATTAATTTAGTCTCTTGCCGTAAGCTGATATGACAAATATTCCCTAACCTCTCAGCTCAGCTACATAGTAAAACATATTTAGCTATATTAATGATCCACTTTATCCAAACATTAGTTGCTAACTGTGCTGTTTGGAACTATAAATAAAATTACTCAAATGCTTTGCAGAACTGGGATGAACTTATTACAGCCAGTGACCATGTTGACAAAGAAGAAGTCATGTGATTTATTAAAAAACTTGATTATTGCTGGTTTAGCGTTCAAAGGTCTCCGACTGGTTTGCATTATAACCTACACGATGCAGACAATATGAAGATATGTGCCAGAGTAGTGATGGTTCATGCCAGAGAAGAAAAAGGCCTTGAGGGTGGAGTACATCAAACGCGAAGCACAAAACACAATGACACAGAGAGACAACTTTAACCCCCCCTCACACCCCTCCTGTCCCAGTTCTTGAATGCCTCCTCGCTGGAGTCCGCTGCAGGCCTAGCTGCCAGCTGGAGTACCCCTAACCTTTAACCTCTGACCCCTAGCCCCACAGAATTCATTACAGAGCCGTCAGCTGAATGAACGTAGAGGGGAGCGCATCTTGTGAAACACTGTCATGCGAGCATCCAGCACAGGTGTTACAGATGTTCTTCACACTGTTCTCCGGCACCTTCATGTGCAAAACTCACTGCATCCAGAAATCCTCTCGGCGACCGTCACGCTCTGCGTTTGTGTGTGTCTCAGTTTGCGTGTCGCAGCCCCATCTGTCCTGATGCTCCTGGGTTAAAGAGGAGATCCTGCTGCTCCTTGATGGAGAGCCGCCTGCTACAGAAAGATCCGGTTACAAGAGCGCCATGCTTTCATCCTTATTAAAGAAGCATGTGCCCGCTCTGAGCAGTCACGTCGGTGCAGCTCTCTGGTTTTAGTTCTTTTCTCTGTAGAGGTAAGATTTTACACAGATAAGGCCGGTTCAGACGCTCTCCTTGAAAAGAAATAACAAGCTCGGGTCTTTGTAATGGTTCATAAAAGACTTTTATCAAGGAAAGTAATTAATTCCTCCTTTTTGTGCATCACCATATTTCAAATACATATGGTTTCTACAGTCACAGGATAATTAGACTCCCTCAAGACAGAGGATGTCAAACTCAGATGATTCAGTTAAATGATTACTTTATCTGTGGTCACATCATCACTTATCACTGCTTCTAGGGCTGTTTCCTGTGGACCTCAGTGCTGTTGCCATAGTGCGTCCAACTTGTCCTTAAATGCTGTCCTCCATTTGAAAATCTTTCACTCTGCACAGAAACCTCCTGGCATCACAGAATTATCCCAAACTTTTCTAACCCATACTTACCAAGTTATAGGAGAGCAGGAGGAGTAAGACACTGTGAGACATTTTTAGATTTTAGTCTAAATGTTTGGGCCTTTTGTGATGTGTTTGTGATGTTGGCCACCAGAGAAGAAGAGGGTTTATATTTTCTAGTCAAGATGACAGTTGTTTTTCTCAAAGCAGTTATCTAAAAAAACAACAACAACAAAAAAAAAAACACTTCTAGGAAATGATTTAATGTAGTAATATGAAATTTGGAAAACGATTATGTTTCATTCTTTTTTGTATGTTTTACGCGATAGAGCTCATGATTAGATGTATAACTGGAGACATTAGACAACTACAAGATGCATGAATTATTTCAAATATTAATTTGCCCCTTCATATAATTTGGCGAGTTTGTTTTCATGCTCTGTTGCTGATGTGTGTCGCGCTGACAAATTATAATCGGATTTGAGGAATCTTATTACATGTAGTGCATCGTTCATCAACTGCAGCTTTTCTAACAGCCTCCATTCATGCCAGAGATCGCAAAGTCTGCTCATTACACATCATTCAGTGCCACGTAAACCATCCTCAGCGCAGTCAGAGGATGTGAGTCAGACCTCCACAAGCAGACCCTCATTTGAAGAAGATGACTGTCCCTCGATGTCTGTCTCTGGTCGTTTGTTGCCACTGTGCTCCCTGACCTCGGCTCCCAGACCCCGCTTTGTTCCCACGCTGCGCCCTGTGGAAAGTCTGGCTCCAACCTTTTCAAACCATAATTACATACCTGCAGTACGCAGACGACAGCGGAGTAAAGAGAGACGCAGCATGAAAAGGAAAGGGGTCACCATCAGTGATATGTGATAGCTTACTGCCACTCATTCGCTGCTGTATCTAATTTATGTTGAAGGACAACACTCTAAATTGGTCTTTTGACTTTGCTGTTTCAAACTAAATGAAATGTCCTCATATTGTTCAATATCTCATTGATAATATTATAACAGAAACTTTACAGTCTAGACATAAATGTTTCTTTGTGTGCCACACAGTTTTTTCAGGTCGTGCCAAATTAAAATCACACATTTGTAGAAAATGATTTGTGTAACTGCTGCACATCATGTCGTGGTTTAAAATTCCACATTAAACTCAATTGCATCGTCGCTTTAAGTAAGTATTTAGACGTCTATTTACAAGTTCTTCTATAGTTCAAAGTGACAACAAAGCATAACATTATCCTGTTTCAATTATACGGATTTTATTCAGCTGTAGTTCTGGTGGGTGAGATTTCTTTTTTGTTTGTTGAGGTTCGATTCAAAGCTGTGTGTCACCGCTTGTCTTAATCTCTTCCTCCTGTTCTCTTTGTCACAACTAATTGAAGTATGTGATGTCGGAAAAAGTCTGAGGAGGTGCACACAGCAAAGCTAATAATTACAGACATGATGTGTCTACTGACTAACAGGCACTCAACACGCACTTTTAGGCATATTTCTTGATTTAAATGTTATGAATGCTGTTCAGTAATCCACAGTAGACCTCGACACTGACAGTGCTTTTATCATCACAGACATAAACTCTCCTTTGTTAAGCAAATCACCAAGTAGAGGTTACTTGGCCATGAAGGCAACGCACTGCAGACTGTATGTACTGTATTTCAGCAACTTTTTGGGCACAAAGGGGTTAAATGATGTAAAAGGAAAGGTTAAACTCAAAAGTCACAGTGAATTAAACTAACATAATAATGATGCCCACTGTGTCCTCTCCAAATAAGCCACCACAAGATGAATCTCACTAAAGAGGGTTACTGTTACATTGTTGGTTTATATAGCCCTATGAACTTATCCCTGAGGAAAGACGCATGCCAGAATGGGATTTTAACTAATGTCACTAAATCACTCCCAGCTGGTCTGATTGCAGGAAATGCGTCTTTTCTTCTCACAACCTCGCAGAAAATAGTACACGAAGCGTGGTGTATTCACGTCAGTCCTCGGAACTTATGTTGAGCTTATGTCGAACCTCAGAGCGGTAACGTCCTCCAGGGCTGCGGTCACAGTCTGCCTCTGTCTGTCAGACCTCTCCGCTGCCATGAGAACCTCCCATTCATCACTTAACCTTTCAAAAGTGGTCGAGTCACTTCAGAAGGGGAAAAAAAAAAAAAAGGTTCCTGGCTTAGGAAGGTGTGAAGCGCGCCAGATCAGTGAGAATTGATTCCATAATGACGGCAACAACCGGCGTAAGGTCAGCCACACAGCGACTGTGGGCCTGAGTGGGTATTTAAAGGGTCTAATAGACATTTGAGCAGGCTTTGGTCTCATGCTTGTGAAAGCAGTTAAGCAAAGAGGCAAACAGCCCGGGGCCAGCAATAACAGAGTGGAACTGATTAGAGGAGGAGAAGGAAGGAGGGAGCGAGAAAGTAAAGAGGGGAAAAATGAGACAGGGACTGATAGCATCTTCTTACCCAGCATAATTATATTAGACAGCTAAAGGCTCCATAATCTCTCAAATAATGGCGTGTTTAAAATTGCATGAGAAATGTAAAGAATAACAAAAGAGTATGCCGTAGAAATATTTCTGTAATTTGGAGTCATGGCCATAATTAAAATAACAACGCGCAGCATTCATTTTGATGGGAATTCTCCTAAAGTACTCATTATCCCACAGTTAAAATTTGATGATTAAGTCTGTGGTTTTAGTGGAAGAATCAGATCCTATAAGTTTAAGAATAAATACCTACATTTAAGTATTTCATGCTTGAGAGTCATACATTCAGCAATTTTAAGCATGTTTATTGAATCAAATTAATTTGAATACATCACCACCCTAAAGAATGCGTAAGAAATTTATTTTGTCTGACATGAATTCATTAAACATTACACTAGTGAAATGCTTTTAAAGGTATTTTCTTAATCTCTCTGCTTGAAATCGCAAAACATTTGTCAGGAGCGAAACCTTTCATTTAATTCAATATTCCGCAGCCAAAACAGTTCAGCAGCGATGCACAGCCTGTGGAAATGCTGAATGCAAACATTGGTTCCTCTTTGGGCAAACACTTAATCATTCCAGGCAAAAAGGAGACATCTGCGAGATCACGAAAATACCTTTGAAAATATAGCTTGCTGCTGATATGTTTGATTTTCCCCCCTGAAGGCTTACATAAGAAGGAGCATGAAAAGCCAACGTGTCAAATTAAACGATTAAATGATATTGAATATATTAATGTACTCACAATATTATTAGCAAAATGATAGACAATACTCAATTATCATCTGTCATCATTTGCTAAAAGATATTCAAAGATCCTGGTTTCGGGTTGTATTTATTTTTCATTCTACTTTGACAGCACGTGGCCGTGCTGAACCTACCATCCAAGAAAAAAGATACCCACTTTTCCCTTCCTTCATCGCTCCTTTCTGTCCTCTCACTTTAACACCCTCTCGCCACCCCCTCACCCCTAACCTCACCCCATCTCTCTACTGCCAACTCTTCATATGTCAGTGAAAGCTGTTGCTAATAAAAGTTAAAAAGCAAACTATGAAAAGGAGGTGAGAGGGAGCAGAGGGAGGCACATTCTTTCCTGTCTGCATGAGAAGAGCTTTGCCGGGCTAAAAGGGAGTCTCAGTGTCCTGGGACAGGCCTGGAGGGGAGGGGGAGTGGAAAGAGGTTGGTGATAGGAGTGTCACCTCCGTCACCCTGGGACATGGAAAAAAACATTTTGTTTCATCAGGTTTCAAAAGCACACCACTTACACTGGAGACGCAGGGCGGCAGGACATCCCTGCACAGCAGTGGCAGAGCTAGAAAAACGCCGAGGGGAAAGAACCACGCCTTCAGAAACTTAAAAAGGGGGGGACTCATCCTCTCCTCTCTTCTCTCATCACCTCTCCTCGACATGGCTATAAGCAACACTAAAGCAGCACCCCAATAGCTCATCTCCATCTTCTCTATGTCCAGAGAAGGCGGCCATTGTGTGCCCGTTCCTCTTTCCCCAAGTCAGTTTCCTATTGAGGCTTTGAAAAGGCCTTTGAGGGGCCCTGTTTTGGCTGTGCAGCTCACCTGCAGAGGGGAAACTATGGGTCTATTCTAAAGCCCAGCAGCTGCCAGGGCAGAGAGGCTGGCACCCAGTGGGAGAGAGAATAGCGGCTGCAGAGCCTTTCAATATGAAGCCACTTAGTAACAGAAGGCATGTGCCAAGCCTGCAAAGCCAGAATGAAGAGTCACCCTTTGGAGTTCACCAAATATCAGAGAAGAATTAGGCCCATCTCCTCTTTGCTCCATTATCCACTCTGTCCTATTTTTGTCTGCGTGCTCTTGGTGTGGCAAGGCTGTTTCCAGAATAATAATCCACAGGTAGCAGGACACAGACAGAAGAAGAGCAGAATTATTTGGAAAATGCAGTTCAACAGGTAGGATGGTAGGAAAAAAAACGTTTCACAACTGGACGAACAAAATTCTGCGAAACAGTTCCCTCATCCATATTTAAAAGTGACTACCGAATGCCTTGACATGTGACAGATCGAGCTATGATACTGCTGTGAAGATCTCAGTGACTGCAGGCCTGTGAAGAAGCCTTTACCGCACAAAGCCCCTTTTCTGTCAGCGGGCTAGCTCCCACACTGGCGCTAATTTACGATGCCCTCACAGCAATTTCCACAGTCAGAGAAGTTCAATTGTGTTTTCCAGCTCATTAAGCATCAGCACAACAAAGCTTTCATCTTCTCCTTCATCTACTTCATCCCCCTCTTCTCTCCCTCCCTTTATCCCGCTGTCCACTAATCTGCCTCTTTTACACAGCATCCAATCTAAAAAGATGAAGCAGTAAAGGTAAAATGGGCTTCCTTATTCAAACTATTTTCCCGCTCCCTGCAATTAATTCTGTTTGTGTCCGGCTTTGTGTTTTGGTTGGTTTAAAGCACAGCCACGACTCTGTAGATTTCCCTCATACAGACGTAGGGAGAATTTAATGGTTGTTTATTCAGGGGCCTCTGCTGTGCCCTCCCATCCCTTTCAGAGCTTCATGAGACGACGTGGACTCTATTGTAATCTCAGAAGAATCAACTCTGCGTATTTGTTCAAGCTGTCACTGAGCTGAGATCAGAGACATGCTCTCAAATTTAGGTTAGTGCCTCAAATATCGTTTAATTTAACAATATTTTACAGCGTATCCGTATCGGCGTTTGAGAAGTACAAAGCTGCTGAAGTACAGCACTTTCCTAATGTCCAAGAGGTAGACGTGTGACGGATGGAAGTGAATGCAAAGGGCATTTCCCACCATCTAAAGCTTGCGCAAAAATGCCCCTGAGCAAGGCATGAAACTCCAATTCGTTCCAGTTTCAGATCTTCTGTGGGCAACATTATCAGAGCCTCTGAGAGATGTTGACGCCATAATTTACTGGCAAAATCAAGAACATCTTTTGAAGTCAATGTGAGTCACAAGCTATTAGAAAATACATAAAGGAGGAAATAGGGCCAGTCTACTCTGAGCTCCACACTGCCATATATCAAAACAAGTTGCTCTAGAGACATTTCCATTGTCACGCGAGCGGTCACATTTATGCATTCATACATGTTGATGTGATGGAAAAGACCATTAGTTCTGTTAAATGTCAAATAAAATCCTGTTTATTGTACACAGTTTAGCTGGAGCCCGTACTTTAGGAAAAATCTAGGAAACTTTTTTTTTTTCATCTTCTCAAATAGAAACTTACAAAGAAGGAGAGAGTATTAAATACTGAAATATGGCCCTTATTGCCGTCTTCTACTCAAGTAATAGTTGCACTGTCTTGCTGAGAGCAAGACAACACCAATACCAGTCTCATAGGTTTTTAAGTTTAAGTGAACAGCTAATCAGTGTGATCTGACCACCAATTCAACAGTTTCAACGGGACGAAAAGTCATCTATAAGGATCCAACAAGAGACACCAACATCAGCTTGGTATGTCACAGCCCTTATCTTTTCGATAATGAGTAGTAGAATACGCAGTCAGCTAAGTTTGATGCAATACATACATGCAGTGTTTCATATAATTCATATTTTTAATAAACTTTTATTTTGTCGTTTCTGTCCAGCGCTGTATTACAGTTTCATTTCCAGGATGCAAAGTGTCACATTTTAGAATTGCAGTATGTTCGTCCAGATTATACAGTTTCACCGCAAATTATTAGTTCCTGTTTGAACTCAAAGAGATACAAGGGAGACTTTTTATTCAATTGAATGCCTCAGTGGGCAAGTCATCCCTCAACAGGTGCTGCTGTGTGATTTGTCACAGTTTAAAGGGTCACAGCATGTTGCAGTGCAGCTGCCATCACTCCAGTGGGCTGGAGGAAGGTTGCTGGGAAATGTTTAACCTGAGCTGCGAATAGTCAATTGTCAACAGCGGTTTCATTCAAATCTGTGCGCCATTTTTAATCTTCCACTGAGCCCGCACCAAATGTGTTCACTGCCTTCCCCTATTGCGCCGTGGTCTGACCACGGTCTGCTGTTCCCTGAGAGGAAACAGAGACACTGATGCTGTGGTAGACACATACTTGAGATTTAATTCACTGTAAAACTAGAGACTGTAGGGGATTAGACCAATGGGATTCCCTGAAATGCTTCTCTCATTATACCTGAGACATCTTCAGTAGTTTATAATTGAGCTTCTCTGTATTTTAAGACTCTGCATGGGTTGAGGTGTACCTCCGAGTGTGTGTTTTTGTAGTGTGTGTCAGGTTTCTCTTGTTTCCATTTGTCCAGCGATGTCCCCCTGCTCCTCTGCTGTCATCACCCTCATACTAATGTCGCCAACATCTGCTATCATGCCCAGACAATAAAGACGCCTGCAGTATGATAATTTGACATGCCGAGCCTCTGTTAGTGGGTCATTCTCAAACATCATCATCCTCGTCATTATCATCAGTGACTGCAGGCTGCCATCTGAGTTCCCCCCTGCTGTCAGCGCCGTTACTGAGCTCACCCTAACCCCTGGCTCGCTCCAGGTCCAGAGAGGGTGTCCGGTTCCCTTAGTACCCCTCCATTTCTCCCAAACTGCAACAATACAGCAACAATATCTCTGTGTTCACCTGTTAGCACCTGGCACTACGGGCAAGACTCGGTGCTGAGTCCCCGTCAGCCAAACACTCTGCTCATCTCTGTTAGACGCCATGTGGGACGCGCCTTCCTGTCACCAAACCCAATATACTACATACAAAACACACACAGGCATAATAACCCGCTCGCTGCTCGCCTGTCAACACTTTCCCCAGACAGCCGAGCCATGCTAACATATAGAGAATAAATGAAAAGCACTTAACCAATCAACAACCCATCAGGTAATTACAAAGGTTTCAAGCCTCATCTGCCATGTGAGACCAGACTATATCCTGCTTAAGAAGGGAATTACTGAGATATCTTCCTCAAAAAGTAACAAACAGCCAAACAAAAATTAATTATAATCAAAGTGGGGGCTTCAGCATATTTTGATTTTGAATTGCATCACTATGCGCAATCCTACGATCAAATATTACAACTGAAAGAGTCTCTATTTTGAATTAGAAGGTTCTGTCATGACTTGACTAAACTTTGAGGATGAGGAATGTCAACAAACATTGCAATCCAACCCTGTCACCTAGAAATTACATCTATATATAACTACTTTGCAACAGAAACTTACTTTTGTTGACTAAAACTACCACAGATGGAAGCCTAGATGCAAACCAGTCTTTAGTGTCAAACTCCTGCCACCTTCGTGCAACTCCTGTGTGAAAGATAAATATAGAGCTACGTTCATTCATTAAAATAATGGCCTCCTGTGCGCATAATTCCGTAAGTGATTACGTTCAGGGTCTGAATTGTTTTTCCAAGAGAATTGGAAAAACAATTCAGCTCAATATAAATGTCGGCACGTTTTTTTGTGGACTTCCTTGAAGTCATACAGCACGTAGTCCTTCATTTGTTACACATACAAAGAGAAGTCGTGTGAATAATGTAAAGAAATCTTGAGAGAGAAGTTCAATCTCTGGCCTCTCGTCAGGCACAGACACAACCATTAAGATGTCAGCAAGTTGTGGAGAGAGGTCGAGGTTCACCTAAAACCTATTTGTGGTTCAGATGACCTACAGTCCGAATCAGAGAAACCTCATGTCATGTTTTACTCTGTGACATCCTGACAAATGTTCTCAGATGATAACGTCGGGTCGACATTATCCGAAGCATGTGGGAAGGAGGAGACAAGGTAAGTAAGTTATAATTGTTGTATCGCAGTTTGGATTGACAGGTTAGACTTGACACTGAGAGAAAACAGAGCGAGCAGCAGCTCACATGTCACAATGTGCTGACAGTGGCAAAGATGAAACAGCTAACTGAGACTGACATGTTGTTGCAGTTCCCTTAAATCTCAGATCAGATAAGGAGATGCATCGCTGGGAGGACCTCGGGCCCTCCACATCCTCTGTGGTTGGTTGGCATGATTGGGCCTGAGTGAAAGAGAGCAGGAGCCAGCTGAGCCTGTATGCTTCACTTTTTTATTTGAGTAATTGATGTAACACCCATATCAATCATGACCATTTACACATGGTTGTGCACATGGCGTACATGTGTGCTGCAAGTGCTGTGCCCAGTTTATTTAATATAAGCAAATCATGGCAGTGTGAGTTACTGTAAATGTCAGCATGGAAAGGAAAGTTTGTGATCTTACATGCACTGACATTTTGACATACCAATGTCGGCAGGTCCACTCAGACACACAATAATGTTCTGTTATTCCTCACCGGGCCGGCCTCCCGTGTCCTTTAAAGACGATACACTTTCACCACCACAAGTTCCCCGCTGTGAGTTTCATAAATGTTTATTCCACATGACTCCGGCCTCCTTTCCCTAAAGTTTGCTTAGGTTAGCTGTAAGCCCTGCCAGCTCAGATGAAAGAGAAGAATTTAAAAAAGATGACATTTATAAAGCCTGCTTCAACACGTTCGGTTTAAAAGAAAAACTCTTTGGAAAACCACAATTAACTCTTTACACAATTCCAGATCGGGGCAAGTCAGCAGGAAGGACAGGTGAAGAAAGAAAGAAAGAAAGAAAGAAAGAAAGAAAGTTTAGTCCAAATGTATTCAAGTAAATAAATATAAACGAAAACTGTTGTGCAGATACTATACTACAGTTAGGTTTTCAAATTGTTGACTTTTCTGGCATGTACTGTATGTGTGCCACTCAGGGTGAAGCAGGATATATTTTTATTTAAATATTTACTCATTCATTATAAAACAATGGAGGGGAAACAAAACATTACACAGAGCCCTGCGTCCCCTTTCAAGCTAACAGAGAGCGAGAGTGGTAATATTCACAGTAGGCAGAGGAGAATGTAATGTTGCACTAAATTACAGTCATTGAAAGCTTGTATGGTTACCCAGCGATCTATCACTGTCACACAGAGAGGGAGAGGGGGAGAGGGAGCAGACAGGCGCCAGGCGCTGCAGGATCAAAGCAGGAACATACCTCGGGCAGAGAAACAGTTAACTCCATTTAACCAATTGTCCCACAGACAATCAGACAGTCAGTATGCTTCTGCAGGCCCAACAGCAGTTCCCATTAGAGAAAGAAACTCTCACATATTGGGTTGCACTGAAAATGATTTCATTTGAAGAGCGGCAGAACAAGGCCAATTTGGACGGGCCTCTTCAATGGCCCCTTTATTGTCTCTCAAAGGGATTACAGACAATGAACACAACAGGCTGAAATATGGCCATAGACAATTTGATTACAGGCCACAAGATAGAAATTTACAGTGATAATAACTCTTAGGAACATAAAGAGTGCTGTAAATCGCAGCCTGGATTGCCTTACTACTTTAATGAAACATGGTGATGAGCCACTGTCAACGCATTCTCATGCACAACTTTCAAGATGGGCTCCTGCAGCAAGTAATGTCTCTATTAATTTTGTTTTTCAACATAACAAAACCTTTGAGTGAAATTGCTGTGACACATATCTGGTGAAGTTTTGGGCTTCAGTCCAGGAGACACAGAGCAGCATTAGCAGTCTCCGAGAGTCGTGTTTGTGCCCACCTGATGGATCTAATTGCCAGATTTACTCACCTTCTGGCTGTTTTCTTTACCAACTCCTAAGAGGAATATCTGACTGTTTAACTGCTAAATTCTACTCCATGTTTACCAGCCTGGTGGTTTTGACTGTACATCAGCAGTGTACTGCCACTGAAAAGGAGGTTGATGATAGCAGTGACAGGGAATAAAAAAAAAATAAAAAATAAAGCTGGGGCTATGAAACCAGAACATAAGACAGAAAAATGCTCCACACAGCTAAAGGGAACTGTTGAGTGTTTAAATGATCCAATTGTAATATAAAAATATTGACTGGTGCGGTTTTAAACTTAAAGTTAGGTCGTTTATAGATGGTAACTGATTTTAGCTACTTTGCACGACATGATTCCGCGCTGTGTCACTGATGAGAGGTTTACTATCTGTCAGGAACCAAGACGCATGAAATGGACCATAACACTTTCATTACAAGCCTGACCTATCAGAAAGCGCTTTAGCTGAGTCACGTGAAAACATCTAAAGACTGATAGGCAGGCAGCAAGATGAGAGAGAGACGTATGGCACTTCTCAGAAGGAGAGTCAAGTCGGTGCGTAAAAACTGAAGTTTAACCACGCAGCTGCGCAACTTCGTAGGAACCTCGGCAACAACACCGATCTCTTCAAGTGAAGACACGAAAACATAAACAGTAAGGGAGAGAGCGGACGGAAAATAGTTTGTATGGCACCTCAGTCGTGCGTAATGAATCCTGCGCAGGGATCACCGCCCTCGGCTTCTCCTGGGGAGACCTCGCCAGAGGATAGACCCGCTGGCAGCATGGGAACGGACGAGCTAGACCTGTCACCTGTCAGAAGATGTAAAACCAAAAGTTTAGATCTGCCTTTCAGCGTGGAATCCCTCATATCAGACAGGACTCCGTGCAGAAGTCTCCACTCCCCTGAGCCTGGCTCAGGCTGCGTCCGGGTGGAGGAGACCGAGTGTGCGTCACCGAGGGGACTTAATCGGTCCAAAGCGGAGGCGGTGGATCTCAGTGACAAGGAGACGAGCACCTGGGTCCAGGCTCCTTATGCATCTCCTACAAGTGAGTGTGGATATTATTTCCGTCCTAATTCTAAGGAACCTAAGCTAAGCTATTTTCAGCTGCTCAGAGGGTCTCCAGAGATTCTTGCACAATGGTGCAGCTGCAGTAATTGTATAACACATTTAATACCAAAGGTCTTTCGGGTATAATTACGAATAAGGCAAGATGGATTTTAAAAATCTGTAATGATCTCAACACGTTAGATTAGATAATGGAGTGTAATTTTAGAATTTAAAAACTGCAAATAACGGCACCTAACACCAAGCATCAGCACTGACAATCTGTCTGTACAATGTAGTGTCTGGTATTTCTCTGATGTGGCTTTGTTTTATTTTGATGTTTATGCCAAAATCTAATTCGACGGTAGATGTATTTATGTCATATCAGTTACAAATGTTGTATTCCAGTGATGTGACTTTCTGAATCTACTTCCAGGACTTCCCAGCCCGACCCCATGCAATCTACGGAAACACAAGAACAACAGGAAACCCAGAACTCCTTTCACAACCTCTCAGCTGCTTTCTCTGGAGAGGAAGTTCCGCCAGAAACAGTACCTCTCCATCGCGGAGAGAGCCGAGTTCTCCAGCTCCCTCAGCCTCACAGAGACACAGGTCAAGATCTGGTTTCAGAACCGCAGGGCCAAGGCCAAGAGACTGCAGGAGGCCGAGCTGGAGAAACTAAAGCTGGCCGCGAAGCCGCTGCTCCCGACCTTCGCCTTTCCTTTCCCCCTGAGTGCACCAATGGGCGCACCGGCCCTGTACGGTACCCTGAACGGACCGCGGCCTGCCCTACCTGTCCCAGGACTATTCAGCGGACCATATGGGATGTACTACTTGTCTTAACTCTCACTAACTTTAAGCTGCTTCGCTGAGAAAGCTGCCTTTAAAATGCTTTCAAATAACATTGCAAAAATGTCCATCTTAGGAATCATCTGTCTCATATTTAATCTGATGTCAAATATATATATTTTTTCGTTATAGCGAAAGATTTAATGGTGCGAGAATAATATTTTACGCAAATAATAATATTTTTATACAAATATGCTGATGGAACAATCTGGCAGTAGTTTAAAATTATTTCACTCGCTTATAATTTTCATAAATGTTCTTTGACTTTCAGCGATCATTTAAATTTTACAGTAAATTATTTGTTAACCTTTTACAGTGCATTCTGTAAAACCTTTTCTTTCATAGCGGAGTTTCGCTGCGCTCATTTTAGGATTAAACGCTCAGATTTCATTTGTAACTTTCTGTTGCTTAAATATTTTAGTTATTTTATTGTCCAGACAGAAGATGATTATTTAAAGGCCTGTAGCTCTGGGCTGAAAGCAATAACTCAAGAGGAGCCACTGAAGGACCCATGTGGATTTTTTTATTTCCATTCCAGAGGCCTTGGAGATTTTCTCACTTTTAAAGCACAGTTTCAAGTTTGGGGTTGTAAAACACTAAATTGCTTCAATATTTAAGGGTTTACATTGATGATTTTCCATATTTTCGCTCCAGTGTTGTCCGACTATTGAAAACACATCACTCTGCCTCACAGTTACACTTGGTGACATTTTAATTCAAAAATATGTGATTTTTTTTTTCTTAATAGTTTATTGAGAAAGGGATACAGAAATAACAGCAATCACTTTCACATTTTGGTACTTTACACAGACTGTAAAAACAGCTGGTAATAATGTGTTAGTGTCAGTTAATGTTGGAGGATTTGTGGACTAAAATAAAACTAAAATAAAAGTTATGTACCGAGGTATAATCCCCATGCAAAGTAAAACTCTGCGAACACACTTTTTGGATTATTTTAAAAACTTAACTGTTTAATCTAGCAGAGTCAGACTTTTTTTTAATAAGATAAAGTAAGTTACCAGCCAAGCCTGCTTAGTACAAAATTTGTAATTTCAACCTTCAAGTTAATGTAACAAATACAGACATTATCTGTACAAGTTCATATTCATTAACACATCCAACCGCCACCACACTAACATCATGAAACAGACTATGAAATGCTCATTGGTGCCTTTTAGCTGTTGTAATAAAATCTGTCTGTAAATTCTAATTTTGAACTTTCATTTTAAAAATATGTTTACTGAACAGCAACGAACCTTTGGATCTTTCAAGGTGAAATAACAACATCTAGAGCACATAATTTCCTAATCTTAACAAAACAGCTATAAATCGGCTTTACCGTTGTCATTACCTCAAAGGAGAATGTTTTTGCACAGAAGCTTAAAGAGCTCTCAAGTCAATTCATTCCTAAATGTAAATAAAAGTCCTGGTTTATTTTTGCAAACACTCAAAGTGCTAAAAATCTGTCATTAATGTACAGTGTATTTTATATTTCATGGGTGAAAACTTGTTTTGTACAATTATTAAAGTCTATAATGTAAATTCTTGCGTTCCTTTAGTTTTTTTTTTTTTTTTTGCACAAAATGTCTTCCTCTCGAGCCAAATAACTTCTGTATCTGCACACTATCTTGGAATTGAGATACACTACATCCAGCAAAACTGAACAGCATCACTCAATATGTTCTTTAAATGTTTCCTTTGGAGACTGTCATAAAAGTAAAGTTGTTATTTGTCAGAACACATGGTCCCATCTGCTGATAGGCATATCCACACAAAGAACAGAAGTGTGATGGGGGCCTAATAGCACACATAAAAGACATAAAACAACTGCGCACATCACTTTGTTCTTGTAAAAAACACTTTTATTTAAGTTGCAAATGGGACAGTAAATATATTAACAGTTTATAAAGTTGCAGATCAGTAGATAAGTTTCATTTCCTTCTCCCCCGCCGTCCTCTGAAGCCTCGGACAGAGCCGTGACCAAAGCACACATTTGTAGGGATTCTGACAAAGGAAATACAACTGTTATATATTTTATCTCTGTTATATACTTATTGATTAAATATTAAAAACTGTAGGATTATAAACATATCAACTTGCATATAACTGCATTATATAACAGCCCACATAAGAGTTAAGAGAATAAACCTTCTCCTATAGTGTACTTCACACAGACTTAACTAAATAAATGCAAATGTTTGAAACTTTAAAAGACCAGACTCTCACTGTTTGGGTAAAGACTATCCTAATTTGTCAGAGTTTGCCAGAGAGAGGAAAAACATCTTGAAAATGGAGGATTTAGTCTAGCTTAGCATAGTGCTTTCCAGAATTTCTTTAGATACTAACCTGTAGGAGTATTGTGGTCTTGGTGGTGCATTTCTCGTAGAATCTGGGTCCTGAGCAGCAGTGGAAAGGTCCTCCGTAGAGGCAGACTTTGACATTTTAGCAGCTTCTTCCTCAGTCTCATGCATCTCCATGGATTCCCCTTGCTCAGGTTGAGCGGACAGCACATTACACATAACCTCACACACGCCCTCTGACTCACAAACATCGTCCACTACCTCCATGGCTGTGTCCTTCTGCTGTTGTGTCTTCGTCTCTTTGATTCTGTTAGCAGAGATAGGACATTTAACTTACATATACAAAGCTATTTGAGAAAAGCACTTTTTTTTTTTATCAGAAAATGCTACACTAATATACATTTTACACACTATTAGCAATAAAGAGCTAAAGCAAGACTCACTCTACAACATGCCTGATGTTATCACGTTAACAAGAGAATATGAATGAGTCTATAAAAACATGGTTATACCTCTACAGTTGTGATCAAATGCATAAATCTTCTTGACCACAACTAACATGGACTCACTCAGACCAAGACCACACTTAGTAATTTTCTTACTGACATTTTGCTGCCATCTAGTGGACAAAACGTAGTGCGCAAACTCTTACCCTCTGTCCTTTTTGGTTTTGTCAAATCTGAAGTCTGGAGGGTACTTGTGAACTCTTATTAGATGGTCTTTCCTTTCTTTACTAGTCCTGAACTTCTGTCCACAGCCCTCCACCAAACACTGGTACTGAAGAACGTGAATGAAGTGACAAGAGAAACTTATTTTCAAAGCCTTAGTAGGTCATTTTTACAGGACAGCCTTAGAAACGTCATGGGAGATGTCTAGTTTATCACTGACTTACCATGTCTTGCCTCTGGGCGAGGATAGCGAACAGAGAATCATGCCACTCCTGGATGTGGATGTCTAGGAGGCGTGCGCTTGGCAGGGAGCGGCGGCAAGTGCAGCACACGTGTCTGTGCAGGGAGTTGTAGTGGTGCTCATAATCCTCCAACGTACTGAAGATGGCACGGCAGCCGGAGATGTGACAGGCGAACTCTGACACACTGAGAAAAGACAAGAGGAGGAGGAGAAAGGTGACTGACAGCCTGACCATCAACACTGACATTGCTGTGGGCTGCAGTTAAAAAAAGGAAAATCCACAGCTGTCGCTAAACAATTGTCAATTCTTGGGCAAAATTTAAGGAAGGATTTAGAACAGAAATATCAATTTGTCAATAATCAGTAGCCCCAACAAATCAGTAATAGATAGAGTTAATAGATAATGTGTTTTGTTCTAGAAAACTTTAGTCATATCCAGAGTGTGTGATATGAATGGCACAAAATAATCATCTTAATAGGAACAAATGAATGCTAACTTATCTAATTTTCCAAATGAGCTACAAGCTAGGATAAGTAGAAACATTTCTATAAATATGAGTTCATATAAATTCTATTTAATGTGCTTTAAGTCTTTGTTGTTAATACACATTTGTAGTTTTATGGTTCTTTGCTTTACTGTGAATGATGGGCTGTATAAATAAAGTTTTGTTTGTAGCTAGTTAAGTAGCCAACACACAAGCTAAAAAGGTCGACGAAACACGGATATAATGTGACTTTCTTACCAGAGCGTTGACTTGTCTTCTGCCTCCGAGATGTAGAGGTCTTGCAGATACATGTGTCTCTGAATGTCCCCATCCTGTGAACAGCATTTGTCTGCATTTAAACAAGCTAGCTCATACTAGAAAAAAACATGACGGTTAGTGGAGTTCGCCTTTTGGTTGCTAGGTTACCTCAAATAGCTCGTGGTCCTTGTGCAGGTGGATGAGCTTCGGGGTGAAGCTGAACGGGTTTCCCGGCTCAGACTCACTTCGCCTCCGCACCTCCTCGTCTGTGGCACCTGACGGACAGTCTTCCGACGGTAGAACTTGGGCAAACTCTGGCTCCAGCATCATTTTCAAACGTCTACATTCACTCTTGAATGTAACGTTAACCAACTCCTGCCGCCGGTAGCTGCTAAGGTCTTGTTTGTTTGGTTTGTAATTGGCGCGGGATGATGACGTCTATGTTTCGTTTTGTTTTTTTTGTGCGGGGTGGTTGTGAGAAAGAAAGCGGTGAATTACTGCCATCAACTGGCCTGGAGCTTCATTCAACATGGAATAATCATAAACTGTATACAGTCTATGGAGAATAATACACAGATTGGTGAAGTTAAAACTGAATTTAGGTCCATTACTTTATATTTTATTAAGATATTATGTGAGTCAAAATCTCAGTATTGAAGCTTTCATTGTGTACACTTTGAACACTCCTAAACCAATTAAATTGAACTTAATTACAAGGTGTGTGGGCACCTGAATGTAACCTACAGTGTTCATTTAAAATAAATAAATAAATAAAAACTATTGGTGTTTTTATGGTTTGTTCTGCTTCGATGCGTTAAAATAACATTTAAAAACAGGAGAAACGGCTTTATGTCCCGTACAACAAACCTTATGATAACATTTAATATGTATATTTCCTCACTGACACGTGGTTCAGCAAACGCATCTTACCTTTACACTATTGCCCATCCCAAAAATTTAATGTTCTGATATCTAGTGCTTGTATTGTTTTTATTAGGCTAGTTTTATCCTTACATAAAGCCTATGGGTTTATCAAGAGTAAAAATGAAGGTGCAACTTCGCCATTTTATCAGTAGATGGCGACAAATCTTACATTTGGATGTTGCTTTTTGAGTTTTTGATAGTGTGGACATTTTCACATAATTGAATAAAGAAATGGTAATTGCGTCTCAAATAGTCATAAAGCCTAAATATAGCTTGAGAGATACATTGCGGTGTGTGCAAAGTGCACACCAGCGCCCACTGATTCTCAATAAAGTGCAAAAATAACTTTTACACATTTTCCAAGCGAGTGTTTTAGTTATTTGTGTAACTTCTTTTGTTTCACTCAGGGGACGTTGGTTAACTTTTTGCAGTTTCTGGTTGTGACTCATGTGGTTTCTCGGCTTCAACTGGTAGGCTGGGGTAAATGTTCAGGATATTACACAGCGGAGATGGGCGGAGAGCTAATGGTCTTCGGTGTCTCCCTCAGACTGCCAACCGCACAATGACAGAGTCCGTCCAGTAGAGCAACATGTCACATTCTGGATATTTTATATGGATTTTCATCTCCTTATGGGGTATGTTCTTTCTTTCAATATTTCTTTTTTTCTTTTTTTCTTTCTTTCTGTCTGTCTCATAAATCATCTGTAATACTTGCAGGAATAATTGCGGGCAATGTGAGGACTCTACCTCATGTGACAAAGTACCAAACAGTGATACCTCAGAAGCTGAAGGATTCGTCTGTTATTAACGACGATGCTGTACCGAAGGTAACACAAACTCTATACTGTACTTTCATCAGATTGCTAAAAAAAAAAAAAAAAAAACCCTTGCAGAATGCATTCTCAGTCACTTCTGCTCCTTGTGTGTGAATAGAAATACCCTGATGTACTCCAGTACTCTGTGATGATTGCAGGAACAAACTACACTCTGCACTTGGAAAAGAACAAGTGAGAAAAATGTCATTTTAGTGTATCCATTTACATTTTTTACTGACATACACTATATTATTGACATACAGTTCTTTCTTTTTTCAGAGATCTTTTGGGGAAAAACTTTTCTGTGACATACTATTCTGACCAGGGCACACAAGTCTCCAATACATCTGATCATGGGGTATGTAGTTTTCATTTTTTCATGTATTAGTTGCCTATATGAGTAATGTATTCTTGATCTATCAAAATGTAGTATTAAATTAAAATTTTTGTATGTGGGCTTGATAATCGTGCTGAATTACCACTGTTGTATAATGGATAATTATTTCACATGCTTAAATGGATTAAGGGCAGGATATCCTGTGCCACCTACCTTATGTGTCATTTAATCTCCGGTGCAAGATCTTTTTTTAGTAGATAGATAGATAGATAGGTTTTATTCATCACATGCACAGTTATACATAGTACAATGCACAGTGAAATGTATGCCGGTAGTATGTGATTATTTGTTGTTTCTTTGTCTGTTTAAGTGTTAAATATAAGAACAATGTATTGTAAAATGCAGATCCTCCACTGAGAAGTTCGGTCTTGAAATTTGACCTATACACATTGTTATAGTATTTCTAAAATAGGTGATTTCATGTATATTTTACCATGAATTCCTAAGAATCGTCACCTACAAAGTCATGGCAGGGACATCGGGAGCAATGTCATTTCAAAATATGACAAAAAAGTTTCTCAACTTTAAAGTTCCCGATAATGAGATCTGACATCACACACAGTGTTGTTATGTGGAAGCGGAACTGACATATAAGGTCAATTGTGTCTTCCGCTCTGACCAGGACACGTACCCTTTATGTACAATACATTTTCCTCAGAAAATAATTTCCATTTGTGATTTTTGGAAGTTTAGGTCTTTGATTCTGTTATAAATGATGGATGTCTGTTCAGGTTCACTGCTACTACCATGGACACATTGTGGGAGTGGAAGACTCCTCCGCCAGCATTGGACTGTGCTCAGGCATAAAGTGAGTAATGCTGCTTGCAATTGTTCTTTCATGTTTTAGCTCTTATGGCAAAAAGGATTAAAAAAAGCTTCCTTTAAAGGAACAACAGATTCAATTAAGCCCACAATGATATGGTACTCAAAGTCTGCTGCTGTGACTCATGACCATGTGCGTCCAAACCAAAGAGAAGCATTTGTGTCCTCATTCAGAAAGGCTGCATGCAGCTCTGCGAACCTGTAACCAAGTCATGCAGACCTCTGTTCTCATGTTAAAACTGGCTTTTGTCTGCATGTTAGTGTCAATAATGTGAACAGGGAAGCGTAAACAAAGGTAGTCATCTGTTTGAGAATTAGATATGCTGTCCCCTTCAAAGTTTTTGTTTCGCTCCGCAGGGGGTTTATAAGTCTCCAGGACCAGATGTACCTCATTGAACCTCTGGCCGGTGCTGAAGCGGGAGAACAGGGTGACGGAGAGACCTCTGAAGCTCACAGTGTTGAGGGTCTCCATGCCGTTTACAACTACAAGCACCTGAGAAGGAAGAGGAGCTCCTGTTCCCATGGAAACACGACCACTTTCTACGACCATGGAGCTCGTCCGTCTGGACTGTTCCAGCTCAGCAGTCTGGTAAAGACACTCAACATGGTCACATACAGTGTTTGAAGACTACAGCTGATGTATTTGGACTGCTGACAGTTCTGTGCCAGTGATTCTGTGCCTGCATCAGATTCATGATATAAGAACACTTTTTCTATTATAGCTTGAAAATATATCAACATCAGAGATAAAACTTCATCAAATTTCCGTTCAATATTCAATATAATGATCTGAGATGAAAGGAAATGTGTAAATTAAGAGGGACATGGTTTAAAATTAGACAAGAGACTGAGAGCTATTACAGGCCAATGTTTCTGCAGCTGAATTAATAGCTATTGGCCTCAATATGCAAATGTGTTTTACATGTTTTAATGCAAAAGGTTTGTATCAAAATAGTTCATAGGATCCTAGTCACACATATTTTGATGCTATAGCATGAATTTGTACATGAAAACACAGTTGATTATTGAGTATATTGTCTACATAAAACGTGGGTGTAACTGAACAGATGCATAGACACACACATTTCATATTGTTAATATCCTCCACTTTTATGTGTTACTCAGAAAAGCAGAGCCCAGATTAAAAGTCATCCAGGAAAACCCAGGACTGTGGAGCTGGTTTTGGTGGTCGACAACACAGAGGTTCGATTTCTTATATTTCTATCTCAAACTGAGACTTTTACGCTTGAAATACTATTTATTACATTACTAATTTTTTTATTATTTCGTTTAGTATAAGAAGTTTGTCAGAAGAAAGACAATGGAGGACAGAGCACTTGAAATAGCAAACCATGTGGACAAGGTACGTTTCTTCATAGTCCGTCAGCTAAAGTGCTCAAGCCGGTTCGATTTTTCCTCTGCAGGCTTCATCACTCTGGATTGAATGCAAGAAATGTGTCCTGATATTTTGTTCTTTACTGACTGGAATCTGACCAATAGAAGAAAGGGAGAGTTCTATCGCTGTGAAAATCTAACTTAAACTGTGAATCTTCACACCTAAGACGAACATTTTCACACATATCCCACAATCCTCCTCACGTACTCTGAGAGTAGGACAAGTATGAATGCATCACTGGACAAGCAAGACTCAACAGTGGTTTCCTGTCTCTGAATATAGGTTCTGTGGCAGCATTATGCGTTTGACACACATTCACAAATACCGATTAGATATATTTCACGTTTCTTTTTCGGGTGCTTTGCAGATTATGCTAACTCGCTGTTCTGTTTCAGTTGTATCGCCCTGTGGGTGTACGTGTGATGCTGGTCGGTCTGGAGATCTGGTCATACAAAGATCAAATAGAGGTCAGCACTAATCCTGAGACCACCCTCGGACGCTTTTTAGAGTGGCGTCAGCGGAGCCTGCTGCCGAGGATCAAACACGACAACGCACAGTTCATAACGTAAGATGCTGCTATTTTAATTCTCCAGTAAAAAGACAGTGTCAGTTTGTTTAAGCTGTCAGAGCGGATGTGTAAATGTTCAAACATCAAACAAGTCTCTTCTTTATACAGTGGTGTGGATTTTGATGGCTCCACTGTTGGCTTAGCAAACACCAATGCAATGTGCACATCTAACTCCGGGGCTGTCAATGAGGTAATCATACTTCAATATTTACATACTTTGAAAACATTTCAGCGCAGAACAGGTAGAAATTAAAAATAAATGAAAGAGAATTGTGTGATCTCAGATCTCAATTTTAACCCGCTTTTGTCTACCATGCACACAGGACCATAACACTAACTCAGTAGGAGTGGCCTCCACTATTGCACATGAGATGGGTCACAACCTGGGCTTGTCCCATGATACTGATAACTGTGTATGTGGCTCCTTGACATCTAAAAAAGGCTGCATCATGGCTGAGAGTGTTGGGTAAGCTCAGTTTGTCACCTGCACGTAAACCAAACTGACAACTCTTAAATTCAGAGTAAACATCTTCCTTCTCTTATGTTGTTGTTGCTGTCTCTTCTTCTAGTTTTGTGTATCCAGAGCAGTTCAGCAGCTGCAGTCAGCAGCAGCTCAGCAGGTTCTTGGAGGAGATCAACCCTGCCTGTCTGCTGGATACTCCCTCCACTGATCGCATCTTTGGGGGGCCAGTGTGTGGAAATGCCTTCCTAGAGCCGGGAGAGGAGTGTGACTGTGGCACCGTACAGGTTTGTGCATGCCATGTTAAAAAAAATGCACCATATTACTTAAGCAAAGCACACAAAGCAGTTGTAATATTCTACTGTACTGTCTGCCACGTAGGAATGCAAGAATCCCTGCTGCAATGCCACCACCTGCAAACTGAATGCAGGAGCTCAATGTGCAGAGGGAGAGTGCTGCCACAAATGCCAAGTAAGTACTACTCACTGTGTCCTCTCTAGAGTGAGTGGAGTCACACTGATGCTAATTATGTGATCACCTAACTAGATGCAGTCTGACTACGCCGTCTGGCTGGTTATGTGTGAGAGTATGTATTTCAGTAGCCGGTACATCACCATCTGTGTTTCTCTCCGCTCTTCAGCTGAAGCCGACAGGCAGCGTCTGCCGACCAAAGGAAGGAGACTGCGACCTGGCAGAGTACTGCACTGGTTTCTCTGCCGCCTGTCCCACTGACGCCTACACCCAAAATGGCTTGTCCTGCAACCGTGGAAAAGGATATTGCTACAATGGACAGTGTCCTTCACGACAGGAACACTGCAAGAGACTTTGGGGACCAGGTATAACAAGTGTAAATTTGGTTTGAATGTGCTACGACCCTGATATATCAAGACTCATCAGGAAATCTTCTGTATAATTCTTGTCAGATGCTGATGTAGCTTCAGATTCTTGTTTCAACCTGCATGGAAACTGCAGAAGGACACTGTTTGGTCAGAAATGTTCCAGCCGGTATGTAGCTGTAAAAGCCAAAACTGCACAATAATAGCACATATTTATTGTTGTTTATTTATTTTTTTTACATTTGTGCTTGTGGTATTTGGGTCACAGAGATCAAGCCTGCGGGACTCTTTTCTGCTCTGGAGGATGGGAATTCCCAGTGACATCCAGGAAGTCCTTTTACAACGCAGGAAATGGAGAAATATGCAATGAGGCTACTATGAACCCTGTAGACAATTACCCTGCGGATCTGGGAAAGGTACCCACTGGCACCAAGTGTGGCAACAACATGGTAAGAGATCTGAAGTTGACAGTTGACATTTACAAAACCTCACTGCATCAGTGTTGAACACAAAGTCTGTGTTTGTCTTTTAGGTATGCTATAATCAACGGTGTCAAGAGATCAAGAACATAAAAGTGTATGGAACAAATGACTGCTCCGCCAAATGCAACAACCGCGGGGTGAGAACTTTGTTAAACTTTCAACACTTTAAAGTGCCATGGAGCCGGGACGGCGTAATTGACTGTGATTTCTGACAGGTCTGCAACCATGAGGGCAAGTGTCACTGCAACCCAGGGTGGGCTCCGCCTTTCTGTAACGTGCAGCATTCAGAACTGCCCGAAGGTATCGTACTTGTTTTGTCAGTCTTCATATGCACATGTACACACCAACAGTCAAGCTTGACCTGTAACGACCGCGATTTACACATGGCTGGATTAGATTTCTCATGGACCCTAAAACAATCGTGCTCTGTTCTGATGAGCACAAACAGACAATGATGTAATGGAATTTCCCTATTAGTCTGTACAAACGTAGTTACGATGTTACAGTGCATTTTGTTTCCTGAGCAGGTGACGTGTGTTCTTACATGTCCATCCTTGAGAAACAAAGGTATTTCAACATAATTCGTTGAAATTAAATGAAATTGTGTGTCTGTTTTTGTAGAGTCAAGTTTGATTGTGCTGATTGTGTCACTGGTGGTTGGCTTCCTTCTGCTTTTGGCCCTGGTCATTGCGAGTTTGATGTGCTGCCTCAAGAAAAAGAGACCTGCAAAGAGGTACAGAAATAAGTACAGATGTCTTTCATCTCTTGTTATACCATTACGTGCATCAAGACATAAAGAACATCCTCATCTTGCCCATTATCTACAGCTACTGAGTCTTTTTTTTTTCTTTCCAGATGCCTCCCATCCACCTCAGGACAATTCAACCCTCTGTTTCGGTCAAGCAGCACACGAGGCAGCCCTCGTCTTGGGTCCACACACATCAGCCAGCCTACATTTTTGGAGTCTTCTGCCACTCAAGCCTGTAAACCCCTCTTCTCTGCTCCTGTCAGACCACAAACTGCAGGACCAAAGCCTAGCAGAGCAGCTCCAGCAGTGAGTTTGCACTTCAGTCCAACAGCTTCAGCACCAAAGTCTGCTTTAGTGATGACACTGCATGAGTTAGTTATTTTTATCTATGGCTACAAATGGATGTGTGGTTTGTATTTAAAACCAATTTATTGAGGGTATTTTCGATGAAACCACATTTAAAGCTACAAAACATCTGCTGAAGTGTCTCTGAGCCACACACTGACAACCAGGGCAAATAACAAAGCTTTTGCTTCCGCTTATTTCTCTTTTCTGTCTTTACAGCCACCCAAAAAAGAGCCAGGGGTACCTCAGCCGTCAGTGATTCAACAGGTAACCTGCTCTGATGTTTTGTCTCTCTTAAAAGTAAAAGTATTTATACCGGTATGTTTTGTAGTAGTCCTTACTGCATTTCATTGAGCAAATGTATGTTATTATTTAGGTCGTAAGGCCGTTCATGCAGCCACCAAGTGTCTCAAGGAAGCCAATCTACACTGAGGTAATATAACATGTCTTGTTTTCTTTTTACGGACATTCATTGTAAGTTAGTTATTAAGATAATGTACTAAGTTTTGTCATAACTGTTTTTGTCAGACTAAGCCTCTACCTCCATCTAGACCTCTGCCACCACTTACAACCAAACCTGTAAGTAACACTATAAGCCATCTAACCCCTGTATTTGCATTCAAAAAGCTGATTGTTCTTGCCTTTGCTGCTTGTTTGACTTATAATCATCCTCTCTCTAAGATCATGAAGCCAAAGCCACCAATGCCTCCAGTGAAGCCGAAACCCTCTACAGTACAGTCTTCACTGCCACACACTCAGCTGGTATGTATTCAGAAAGCAGCCTGAGTCAACCAGACTAACCTAAATCTATTAAATCTCAGCAGCCGACATCCAGACATTCTTAAGGCATTCACGTTTATAAAGACGTCTGTGGTTTTGGGCATTGTCCCAACATAGCCATGTAATGAGTAACCAGTGGCTCAGTGTTAGGGAGTTGGTAAGCTCATAAAAGTCTCCTGACTATCTCTGAATAGTTAAAGAGACTGAAATAAACATATAAGACAGAGTTTGGAAAATGCATTGTGGTTAAGGAAGCTCATTTGAATGTGCTGATGGTGTTGTGTTTCTTCGTTTTTCTAGCTTGGAGGGAGGGCTGCCCTGATCCCCCCCAGCAGGCCCAGATGACAGAGAGACTAATTCGTCATGGCGTAAACATTGAGATCCTCTCACAGAGGACATTGTCTTTGTCCCACCTAGACGGACCAAGAAGATCTTCTCAGGAGACGCTTGTCTGTTTTCAAAAGTGGAAACCAGATCCACCGACGGATCAGCAACATTAAGTGACAGAGCTTTTCTGTCAACTGCGGTCTCCCTGGGGATTGCCACTGTCTGTGTCTTGCTTATATAGGCCTTCAGTATGCTGATGAAAACCTGAAGCCATGATAAACACACTTCTGTGCTTTATGGATGACGAATGGCTAAACTGCCATGATGATTTTTTAAGGGAAATGTCTCACTGCCTTGATCCTGAGATATGTGAAAACCACAAGGCAACTGCACTATCCATGCTGTGTTTTTTACTTACTGTTTACTAACTTCCCTCATGGTTTTGGTACTTTCTTTATGAGAAATAATGTTGTTAAGGGAGTTTAAATTGTGGCACTTTATGTTATTGTTTTTAATGAAGGAAAAATTACAAAACAGTTTTTTCTTTTCCGTTTTTGTACTAACCTATGTATGATTGACTTGGTAGGACTGAATTATTACATGCTGTTTTGTATTGACTTGATACATGTTGATTGTAATTCTTCAAGGGATTTTATATTGCTTATTCTATGCAGCAGACATGATTGCAGGGTCCTTCATTGATTTGTCCTGCAAACTCTGAACTCAGAATGTTTTTATTTATTGAGATTTACTTTTTTGCGTGTAAAACTGAAGCTTACAATAAAAAAAACTTTAAATCGATGTTTTTGGACGTGTTTCTCCGTTTTCCCATCCGGACTCCATAATCTGCGTTGCCATGGCCAACCAGCGGTCGCCTGGCAACGCTTCAAACACCACCGTATTTCAGGGAAGCTAACAAGCTAGCTGGGTAAAAGTGTTTTTAAAAGTGTTTAGAAACAGATGTTACTTTAAGAATAATGGACAGAGAACTGAACGAAGAGGAGCTGCAGGATCTGTTCGCATGGATAGACAAAATACCTCTGTCTCGGCCCAAAAGAAACATCACAAGAGACTTCAGCGACGGAGGTAAGTAAACTTAGCCTTTGATTATGCTAGCAGCCCTCCGAGAAGAGCTAAACTAACTAGCAGCAGCAGTAATAAGATCTCATTTTAATTAGTCGCGTAGCTCTCCAGCCACAATAAGCTTGTTTGGCTGTTTGCGTGTTTAAATGTGCGTGTTTGTTTGTTTATTTACCTGTGAACTGACTGGCTGTCTCTCTGCAGTGATGGCTGCTGAGGTTGTAAAATATTTCTTCCCAAAGCTTGTTGATCTGCACAACTATATCCCTGCAAACTCCACACAGCAGAAGCTCAGTAACTGGAGCCTCCTCAACAGGCAAGACACCAGACATTATTTCATATATTTATTTCTTTATTCAATTCGCACATGGACCTGATTGGTTCTCATGGACTGAAAGTTATTGGATTTGGATTTGAGAGCATATGCGACAGCTCCCAAATGAAAGTGTTGTCAGAATTTGGCTTCCTTACACATATACTCCAGAATGACCTACAACACAAGTTAATACTGCTTTAGCAGAAATAACATTGCTTAAGTTTGTGCTATTCAGTGCAACTTTATAAACACAAACTTTTGCTGGGCCTCTGCATCTGGTCGTGAGAACTAGTCCAACATACTCCCACTCACCCTCTCTCCCTAGACTCTGATATGGCACCTAGCCAGCTACAGATTTATGGGACGCCGCTGTAAACACATTGGACCCTATTGTGTTTAACATCACCATCGGTTAAATCACATGCAATCTGCTGCTCCTATTGGGACATGTTTTTTTTTTGCTTTATAAAAATGTGCTTTTCTCCTCTTCTTAGGAAGGTCTTTTCCAAGCTGGACTTTCATGTGCCTGAGGAGACACTGAAGAAGATTGTGCTGAGCACTTCAGGAGCGATAGTGCCTGTATTGAATACCCTCAGGGAGAAGATAGACAAGAAACTGGAGCACAGCTCAGAAAACATACTGGTGTGTGCTGAGGCATGTTATTATAAGTCACTATTAGTCAGTGTGAATGCCAGTTATCTACAGGATATTACTGTGTTCCTTCCTCCATGAGCATTTTGACTATATTTTGACCTGCTTTTCTTTTTAATCTAGGATCTGGAATATTATGACGCCAGGCATCAGGAGAAGCCTCATGCAGGTAGAGTCTGTTCTTGTATTAACGCAAACCTCAAATTAATAATTAGAGGAAACTGCAAGTGTCATATATGACCTTAAATCACAAGACAGTGATTAAGATCTAGTTGGAAGTTACAAAACTATCATTACACCAGTGTAACCAAGGGGACTGAGAAACTGCTGAATTAAGATGAATGTGATGACTGTGTTCTGACCTTACGTCTTGCGCAGGATGTATCCCTATGGAGAATATTAGCTGACACAGTCTGTCTGTAACCCCGACAGCAGCTACACTGACTGAAATTTGCCTTTTTTTAGCACAAGGAGGGAAGTGAGTGTAATTTTAGACTTTTTCTAATGGTCCTGGATTTGCTGGTCAGGGGACAAAATCGGCATATCAAACACACCCTGAGGTGGTTTTTGTGTTTAAGGGGAAACAGTGCAGGATACAGGATGCACTGATACATTTAAATTTTCACTTCAGTACCATGTCTTCTTTCAGACTGGTAGAAGGAACATGTACACATTACAAATACACATTTAAGTATATATTTTAACACATTTTGTCTATTGAAAAAGTATACAAATTAGTGTCTGTTATATTTTGTCATATTTAAAGATACAATTTTAGAAAACTTGAAATACAAGAAATTGTCAAAGTTATGTTTTGTAACTGTGAATATGTGTTCACAGTAAAAATGAATGGGATTTTATTATACATGTGATTTCTCAAAACTTTTTTTCTCTCATATCAGATCACCAAACTTTCCAGCTGCTTTCCAATGCACAGTATAATGTGTAGGTGTTTACTGAGGGGTTTGATCATATATCTTTCATTGCCTGAATAATATTATATTTTATTCCTAAGACCATGGAACAACATGCTTAATAACAGTATTTTCTGATTTATGAAATGACAAAAACTCGACTCTCATTATTCAACTAAATGAAAAGAATTTTGAACCTGACAGTGTTGTTATTGTACTGAAATTGTATGCACAATTCTTATGTACCTCATTTCCACAACGTGTTACACAAATATAATTGTCTTAATGAAAGTAATCAACTGGGGACATTTTATGGAGATATCTTGAAATTTTAAGAGAACTGTTTAGTGACTGCTGTCAGTGCTGATTCTACCACTGAAGTGAGGTTTTCCCAAGATCTTTTCTGTGTCTTCTCTTGCCTGCTTTGATATCACCAGCGTGTGTGTCCTGCTCACAGCCCCACAGATAGGAATGACCACACAGAGACACAAATACACCTCCATTTGAAGGCAACAGGCAGAACTGATTAGAAAAATGCCACAGCCTTAAGGGAGTGAATCGGTGATAAGCGTCTCTTCCGTTTCCCACACCTAATCCGTCCCTGAAACTACCCTGCAAAGCTGACCTCAAGCCAGCGCCTCCTCCCTCTGGTCTTTCCTCTTCCATCTACACCCCATTCACTATCAGACATAGTGCTCAGGTCCTCATATCAGTTCCCAACATCGCCAGATGGCCTTTATCGCTGGTCTGAGCTCAGCACTGCTGACTTAAAGCCTGATTTTTCTCTTTCTCTATCTTCTAATCTCACTTTCTTGTTTTCTCTCTTTCCGATTGTGGTCATTGCCCATTTGCCTCCAGTCCTAATCTCTTTACCTTAGCTGTGTCGAGGTGATTTATCAGATGAATCCCTGAAGGTTTTTTTTTAACAGCCAGTATGTTCTGTTCACAATTGAGTTGGAGAAATGGTATATTTTTGTTTTGTTCAGAAATCCATCAGACGGAAGCAAGACTTCTGGCACAGATGGCAGAGGTGAAAAACGATGAAAAAAACAAACAGAAAAACAGGTATCACCAAAATGTTGCCTTTAATTTGAATTAAACTAATCAGCCTCAGTGTTTTTTTAATAGTGATAATGTGTCTTTTTGTTTTTATTGTACAGTAAACTGCAGCACGCAGTAAAGATTTACTCAGACATGGACCCTACTTTCAGAATAATCCTGCAGGAAAAGGAACAAGCTGTCATGGCTTTGCAGGAGACGGTGGAGGTGCGCGCGCGCACACACACACACACACACACACACACACTAGAACGCGGGGAACATTTTGCTGACTCGTACAACATCTGCAAACAAAAGCGTCTTCCATTTCCACGTCCTGTAGGGTAAGAGCCTTGTCATACAGGCACACCACCTGAAATGTTGTTGCAGATGAGTGTGCGAGTGAGTCTGGGTGAGACAAAGAAAGAGGGAGTGAGATTTAAAATGGTGCGATGCATGTGAGTCATTCCCTGTGTCAGCAGCGGTCAGTGAGTCAGGATCTGCTCAGCGGATACTGCAACCTTTTTTTTCCACATCTGGATGTGAAGAAAAAAAGGAAAATAATGACACAAACGTGCAACTTCTCCTTCCACCACATTAGGAAGTACTCAGCAGTAACACAATTCGCAGTTTTAGAAAGAAGCCTCCTGTAGCTAAACCTTTTGCATCTTTGTGTGTAGATCCTACAGATGAAAGTGAACAGGCTGGAGCATCTGGTTCACTTGAAGGACATGCGCATTGAAGATCTGACGAGGCATCTGGAGACGTACAAAGCAAAAGGCAATGCGCGCTGATACAAACTTGTACACCGACTAGATGTAACGCACACACAGAAGTTCTGGGGTATAACCTTAGAAACATCAACGCCAGTAAACCCTCACTTTGTCAGGGAAAATGATGAGCTCATATAAAGATCTAAGGATTTTTCTACAGGCTACAATGAATTACACATGTTGAAATGCAGCAGTGGGCTGCTAGGTAGTAAAGTGTGGTTTACTTTAGTCGCTGTTGAAATCAGTTACGTCATTCATAAAAGAGAAGGATAGCATCCTTTTACGTCTTATCTATGGATAACATGACTTGTTGAATATGAATAGTTGCTTCTTTGTGAGGAGTGTAAAGCATGTGTTTTTCATGTGTTTATGTATCTACAGTTTTCTTTACTGACTGTCAAGCGCTCAATAAAGCAGCTGACCGCTTTGATGTTCCAAATTGTCTCGCTGAGAAAGAACAGAGTCTAGCACTTAAGCGGAGGAGAGATCTGAAGTTTCGCCATAAAACGACTTACGCAAACAAAATTATGCAGCGTTAGCTTTATTAACTGTAGCTGTCATTTCCTACAATGTCTAAAACTACATCAGTCATTTGTATAGAAATTCTGCAGAAAGGTGTAAATGTGAAAATGGGTCAAATATAGAAGGTGGTTATTAGTGACATCACTTCCCACTCTTTCAAGCGCCGGGTTTCAGAGCAAAGGCGACGACAAAGCTGAGAGATTACCAAATATAGCCAAGTACTTCTCAAAAAACTGACCGCAGCCAGTTGTGTTTCAGCGTGTCAGTGTTTGTCCCTACTGTATGTTGTCTTTGCTGGTGTAGAATAACTGGAGAGAGGCGACGCGCTGAGCTGTATCAGGAGCGGCTGATGTCTTCCAGCTGCCTGTTGCTGTGTTCTGTTGTGGTCGCTTTCACGTCCCACAATTAAGCCCTACTATCCAGTCTGTAGCAAAATAACAGTAAGGTAAAAAATATATTACATCTGTAGATAGATGGATCTGCATGCAAAACTTTACTTAAAAACAAAACTTTAGTATTATTAGAAAAAAGAACTTTATGTGTGTAATGTACATTTTCTGTATAAATCTATATCCTAACAGTGTTTTAGTATGACCCACATAACATTATGACCTAATACTGTGTTGGTTCCCCTTTTGCCACTAAACCCTTGACCTGGATTCTCCTAGACCTCTGAAGATGTGCAGCAGATCCTGTAAGTCCTGCAATTTGCACGGTGGGGTCTCAATGGATCAATGTCCAGTACATCCCACAAATCCTCAATTTGATTGAGACCTGGGGAATTTTGAGGCAATAAGTTAACACCTCGAACTTATTGTTGTGCTCCTCAAACTATTCCTGAACCATTATTATTGTGTTTGTTTTTGTGGCAGGGAGCATGATCCCGCTGAAAGAGGCCACAACGAATCAGGGTACAGCATTTTCATGAAAGGGTGTACATAGTCTGCAACAATGCTTAGATAGATGATACTTGTCAAAGTAATATCCGCATGAATGGTGGGACCCAAGGTCTCCCTACAGAACAGTTATTGCTTATGGGAGACTTTAAACAAGAATGCAGCTGTAATCGAAGCAGCAGAAGCAGACATACTTTTAGTCTCTAGTATGAGTTAAGCTCCACAAACAGTGAATCCCGCTATTCCCTCAATGCAGCTTAAAGCATACTGTATCTCACTGCCCATGAACTCTTTCCCCCGAGGTTTTTAATGCAGGCTTTACGTATGCTTCCACATGTTTGGCGCCATTACCCTACAGGGCTAGTGACTGTGGGGCTGCAGGGACATTTATTTCTTACTGGCATTTTGATGTCAGGATGATTTCATTCAATAAAGGTTTTTTGCTGAAGATGAAGAACCTTTGTACCAAACAAAACAATAAGTTAATGTTAATATTTTTCAAAAGATATATTTTTTACCACTGACTCCTGTTTTACGACCGTCTGAAAGGGCTTTCGTGAAGCAGTATGTGTTCAGATAAGAGTATAAACTATAGCTTCCTCTGCTTTAAACTCTCCAGCTCCTTTCCCTCAAAGCGGACAGATTTGAAAGCGAACTAATCGAGTGGATTTACTTTTTACAGTTTTACATGCTGAGGGTCAAAGCCTGGCCTTAACTCACAGCAACCCCGGTGATTTAATCAGGGTTATTCTCCCAAAAGAGAGCTCTATTCAGATCCACAGAGGACAAAAAACAAAGGATTACACAGGCTCTGTAGGACTCCTCATGATGAGTAATATGACCTTTATGTACCCCTTTAAAAATAATTTACCTTAAAACCCATCATTTCAAAGAACGGGAGAAGGACAAAGTACTAATACGTTAAGCAACATGAGTAATGATGGTCATTACATACAGTACTGTACATACTGAATGTAATATCAAGGGTTCAATAAAGATCTGAAAAAGCAAAGCTAAAATTTCTCGTAAGATACGTACGCAAGATAAAAATGTGAGAGAAAACAGCAGAACAGAGCTGCCATTGATGAAGACACTGGTGAATCATATTCGGTTGTTTTACTCAGAGATGAGGGACCACACCCTCTTCACGGAAGGGGCAGATCCACAAAGGAGTCAAGGCAAGATGGATCCTGCAGGACGTGATGATCGGGGACAAAAGGAAGGAAAAAGAAATGCTGGTTCATCCAGGAAGCAGCAAAAACCTGACCTTGACCTCGCTTCCTGAGAGGGAGGGCATTCAACTCGCTGACGACCAAATAATAAGACCACTCGTTTAAAAGAGCACAGGCCAACAAACACACACACAAAAAAAACCCTCCTCAGTTAAGTACACAAAAGATTAGACGAGATGTTTATTTACATCCTGCTTTATGATAGTACTTCTCTCAAAGTCTGTCATTTAGAAAAAAAACTGATCAGGGGTCAGACAAAAGCTAAACACCCTCCCTCTGAAAGACTGATGGTTTAGCTGTGAAAGGATACCAGAGATTTCCACGTGGACTGGTCGTAAAGAGGAAGCCATCCCTCATCTGGTCATTCAGGGAGTGGTCACATGCCCTCGCACACACACCCTTTGAATGCTTCCTGGAAAGCCCTTATGAACAGCTGACCGGCCGCTCTGGGAGAAGGGCTTGAGGTTTGGAGTCACGCTCTTGGGATGACCATTTCACAGCGGACACACACACACAGCCCTGTTTTTGTAATGTTTACAACACATTATGTGGGTTAGAACAACAGGGACTGTGTGATAGATTGTGTTTACATTTTCAGCAAGCGCTCCCCGAGTCGTCCTCACACTGCAGCAACCAACCATCCATTAAAATAAATAACTACTCCAAACATCCACTCTTGTATAAAACCTCTTAGACGAAAGTATTTGGTGGAGGTTAAATTCATCACCGTTTGTAAATCTAACGAATAAAAGTTATTGTGTTGCAAATGTCCAAAGTTCCTAAAACTTGGACGCACGTTTTTTTTGCCACGAATGAGAAGTGTGTGACCTTGTCAGACAAAATCTGGGTCAAAATTTCATCATTTTTGAGTGTGTAGTTAAAGTGTCCTACAGAGTATGGGAACTTTTAGTTTCACACCGTTTCCTTATTTAAATTTGTGCTCCTGCCAGTATATTTATCAATTTTCCAGTCTTTGTGTAAACTTGCAGGTAATTTAATTTGTGGAGGAATGTTATTACGCATTCATAAACTTGCTTGTCTCACGGACTTTTCTCTAAACATAATCCAGCACATAATTTCATCTTCCATTGCTCTGATAAACGGCTCTTATCTTTCAATTACAACTCCTCTATTGATTATTTTTAGTAAAAATCTGTTCCGGCTCTGAGAACTTAAACCAGATAATTCATCCAACGCGGTGTTAGCGCTCCCCCTGTTGGCAACCAAGCGTACTACACAAACGCCCACCGACACATCTCCACAGATAGAAGAGAGGTACCAAAATAGGTTTTATTTTACATAAGAACATTGTCAAAACTTGAAAACATTTTTTTGCATATAAACCTTTTAAAACAAGGAGACAATATTTGAATTTCACAGATTGTACAAAATATTGACAAAAAAAAAAAGAGAAAAAAAAATCTGTTTCATGAGTGATTCATACCCCTCTTTTGCATCTTTATTTGAACCCACCACCGAAGCGAAAGCAGAGTGCAGCTTTTAACTGCGGTTTGGAGGTCACGTAAAACAGCACGAGTAGTGTCCACTGTTAGTTGTGTCTTTCTCAGACAGAATCGAAGATGAGGCCGTACAGTACAGTACAGTACAGTATGTACATCCAAGCTCTTAAGAAGTCCAAACTGAGCATTTTACTCTGCAAGAATCACTGAATATTTAACTCAGGGTTAACCCATTTTTACAATAATTACTATTTAAGGCTTGAATTCTGAATAGTGGAAGCATTTCTGCAACAAAGAGCTGAACAAAATCCAAAAGCTGAAACAAATAAAAACTAGCACCAACTTGCATCTTTTTAAAGCCGAAGCGACGATCACATTCGTCTCCATCACGTCGTTGCAAAACCGATCAGAGGTTAAACAAATTCTCCTTAAAGTTGCTATTGTAATTGAGAGCTGTGTGTTGCCTGCAAAAGCCTGTCCACCGATTCTTGAAAGGAGATTTCGTTCATTTCATTTCTGTTTTACTAAATCAACATCCTCATTTTTTGTCATTATATCATTATTGTCTCAAACGCCTACTGTAAATAGAAGGTGCGCTTTAAAAAAATGTTGATTTTAGATGAAACCGTAGCTTTGCTCATCTTTAAATCAATTTTATTTGTGGATTTTGGCTTGTGGAGGGTGTTCGCTCTGCTTAACACTGAGCAGCTGTCTCATTAAAATGCCTTTCCTGAGAATTTACATTTAACCACGTCTGAATAAGCTCTATATCAACAGAGGTGGCAAACAGCCTCAGGCTCTATTAACCATCGGAGCCAAACTACAAATTTCTGCATGCATGACCCTGACAATCAAAGCAAGACGGAGGAAAGAAAGATGTGCTGACTTCTTGACAGGGAATAGAAATCACAACTTCCTACAACCCACTGTTACAGTTACTCAACTGCTTTATTGTTGCACATGAATTAACTGTGATGATTTTTTTGAATAAGTTTTTAGAAGACAAATTTGACTTTCATTTCGCTTCACGGTAAATGTCACAGGAAGCCAGCAGATCTCAACCACAATGACAGAAAACTAACACCAGAAAGTAAACCATAGCACTGCCCTTATGACAGCATTCGCCCAAACCTGCACTAATATTAAAACAAAAAAAAAAAACTTTCACAGCTCTTATCTGTAATTATTTCAGCCAACTAGAAATGAATGTGGACTCTATGCAGTGAAAACACCACATTAGTAACGACCAGACTTCTGTTGAAGTGTTATAAGCTCCTCGACCAGCAGCATTTGACACAAGGTGAGATTAAACGGCCATGACACCGACTTGTGTGGAGAGAGAACAGCCAACGAGTGACTCAGTGCAAGAGAAGCTGGTACAGAGATGACTTGACCTCCGAACACTCTTAGACCATCCGTTCAGCTTTTAATTAGTGTCACCTGTCAAGATTCCAGTGCTGCTAAAAAAAAGAAGCCATTCATTTTCAAAAATAAAAATAAAAATTAATAATAATTAATAACCATTTTTCTTCAGAAATCATTCCTCTTGCATACAACAAAATTAATTAATGCAGCTCCAAAAGCAAAGTTAAACACTGCACTGATTGCAAGCACGTGTAAATTAGGGCGACTACTTGCTGTCGCCTTCCCAGGCATAAGCATTTTTTATGCTTTTGATTTTTAACTATGGCACTGTTCTCATTCTTTAAACTCATCTTGAGTGGAAGATTTATTAAAAAAAAAAAAATCCTGTTCATCGCACCCTTCCTACTTCTCACTTCCACTCGTCTGTCACCTTAAACGTTTCCCACTCTTTTTTTTTTTTTTGCCAGTTAGATTTAAGACTGAAGTGTGTTGTTCACCAAACTAGCTGCAAAGCTATCATCTTCAGTTCGGTGTTCTCCACCGCACTGACAAGACATTTCCTCCCCAGGCTCCCCTGTCCTGTGTAGAGGCGGAGCCGTGGACTCACTGCCCATCTGGTTTCACTTTAAGCGAGTCTTGATCAGAATTGGGTAAAGAGGGGGAGCGCGGCGACTTGGGTGGATTATTGTTGCCCTCCACAAACATGTTTGGGATGTCCTGACCGAAGTAGATCTTACTGTTAGCTGCTATGGCCTGGTATTTCATCAGCTCCAGGTATTCTGGGGTTAACTTCAGCTGTAAGGATTCAACAGAAAGACGGCAGGATGTCAGGATTAGATTACAGTTGGGTTGTATGTTCTGTTCTCACTGATATCTATAACACAACTATACAGCATCTATATGGCTGAAAATAAATGACAACTGTGCTGCTGGAGCAACTTCAGTAGTGTGGAAGTGGTTTAAATCTCGAACACTGGCATACCCCTTATAATGCCAATAAGTGCCCACCCAGAATAAAAATGGTTCATGGCCCAATCACAGTTTGCAGGGGTGGTGTAACCCTCTGATAATCCATTATAAGAAAATATTAGCATAACCAATTACACTCTATACTACACCCTGCCCTTTTGTACATAGTACTTTATTTTATTTTCTATGCTTAGATTAAGTTAATTCATTTATTTTTGTGCTGTGTTTACGACTATAAACGTTTTGAATCTAATAACCAACGCTTGATTGGATTATTTCTCTCCAGTTGAAATAAATTAATCCTTTCTGTGCATGTTTGCCCCACCATCCTGGTCATCTTCTTGCATTGAATGAATTCAGTGTTGTCACTGAAACTGGGAACATTTTGTCCTTCATCCGTTAAATTTCTGACAGATTTTTATGACCAGTCATAAACGTTCTGATTGATGCTTTGGGGCGCGTAAACACACACATCTCTTCGGATCATTTTATTTAGCGTCTATGTAAACAGTCACGTTGGAATCTCTAATCAGAATTTCAATCGGACAGAAAAAATATTGTCCATATAAACGTGGGCCAGTGACTTGAGACACATCAGGGTCTGTTTCAGCTCAGGGTGATCGTGACAAACTTCTTGAAATAAATCAGAGCAGCACATTGTTGAAAAGGTTTGGAAAAGTCTGTCACAGCTTGGAGGGAATGTGGAGGAAAGACTACTGGACATTTGAAGTTAGTTTGATATAAACCATCTGGACAGTTTTACCCAATAATGGCCTGTGTCTATTTTAAGACGGCTCCGTATTGATCAAGTGGACTGAGCTCTCATTACAGGTCTGTCAGCATTAATGGCTCGGATCATAGAGATACAGCTCTGCCCTATAAATAAACAAGTCCTCCACGGACGGGACACTTGGGCTAAAAACAAGATGATGAAACGATGTTACTACGATTATATTAATATTAACTTAAATCCCAATGTTTATGTTGTAGATATCACAGAGCTCATCGTACTATGTGATTAGATGCACTACGTCTGTGTGTTCATGTGTTGAATTATTTTTTTTTTTACTTTACCCTGTTTGATTCAGCAAACTTGGCTGCCGTGTAAAATTCTGCATCAGCCTTAGCCCTCTCCCTGGCCAGGAAGGCAGCATCTGAAACAAGGAAGCAGTGTTGAATGAGAGACACATGACAAAGCAGAACCAGACACCACCACACAGAGGGACAGGCAAATTCCATCTCACAGAAAATGAAAACAGTGAGGCTTACCCTCTATTTCAGAGATCCTCTTCTCCGTCTCTTTCTCCATCACCTTCTGCTGGAAGTGGATCTCTGCTACCTGGGCCAATTTCTGAGCCTCTGTAGGACAGAAAAAAAAACATGAGTTATGCAGAAGGTAAAGGGTGTGCAGTGGGGGTTACACATGAGTGGCTGGAGGAGAAAAACTGCTAAAATTGCACCGATGGTCATGCAAATAAAAAGGAAAAAGAAATACTGTGGGCTGATTTACAGTAAAACACAACATTTACCAATAATAGCCTTCTTCCTTTCTGTCTCTGCTTCCTTTTCCACCACTTTCTGGGTCTGAGCTGTTATTAGCAGACGCGTCTTCTCTGCTTCCCTGCATAAACACACGCAAAACAAGAAGTACTTGTAAATGTTTTGCTTTCTGTTTGGTGGCACTTGAACTGAGCGGGCTGGTCACAGAGAAGCATGCAAGTCAAACTCACATGAGTTCAAAGTTCCTCCTGATGGACTCTGGGATCTTTGGCTTGGTGACGCGTACTGCCTTCATTCGGACGGTGAAACAGCGCCAAGAACAAAAGAGAGGGGGAGAAATAAAAAGTCACCCATTGCTCACAACCAATAATCCGAATAGAGCAAATGAGAGGTCATTTTTTTTGGTCATCTTATTTTATTTCACTCATGACCTACAATTAATCAGCTAATGTCATGTGATGCGACGATTGTTTTTTGTCTGCGTCTTTTCGGCCACTTGTTTTCGAGTCCTCCTCAAGGAGTAGGAGTCAATCAACGACCAGAAACTTATTGAGGACTAGACACAGCTGTCAGAGAGCTGATGGCTGTCTTGCTGTTAATAGTTCAGCATCAGATCGGATCCTCTGACTGCACTGGCCAAAAAACTAAATGCATGTTAGCTCTAAGTCACTCATTGCATCTGGTGTCATTAAGACATGAATGCAAACACAACTACTGCTTGATTCTGTGTCCACCAGGTTTATGAGCCATGCTTGATTGCCATCTTTACATAAATGTATGTACAGTAAAAACCTGCAAATATTGCCTGTTAACTAATTTTCCTTTAGGCTTTGTAATTCATTCGTTGCATGGGGCATGGAGATGGAAAGGAAGGAGGGAGGGGGGAAATCTCAGTTGAGGCTGCTACAGCAGAGAAGTTGTTCCCAGAATTTTATCATGACAAAAATGCAACCACAAACAAATACAAGTTATGTGTGTGTGTGCGCGCATGTAGAAATACCTGTATTGTTAGTCCAGGTGCCATCGCATTAAGATCTTTTTGCAAAGCAGTCTTTAGGTTCTCATCTATGATGTCTACAACACAAAAACAGGAACAGTTTGAACGGACATCATGCTGTGCGTCACATCTTAGGAATCCCTGGAATGACCACACACTATGTGCTGCGACAAACTGAAACAAAAATGTACTAACCAAACAACTCAATGTAAACCTCCTGCAGCGTGTGTACACTGCAGAACTGGTTGAGTTCGTGGTGAATCTTGTTGAAAATGAGAGTTTTGTCATAATCAGCGGTGTAGTTCCTCACAATATCCACCACTGCAAATAAAGGAACAAAAGCAACGGTTAATGGAAAGCCATGCCAACCACGGAGTTAATAAAATCAATCAAATAGACTTCTGCAGTGGGAGAAACTGGACCATGTACCTGCTGTAGGGACCAGCATGTTAACAACTTCTATCCTGTCAAAATAGATCATCACACCGCCACTGTGAAGAAAGAAAAACAACAACTAATAAATACATAATTACTGTTACAAGCGGATAAATTTCACAACTGCTACGTCCGTGCGCTCAGTCATACCTTGTTCCGCAAGGCACATTCTTGATCTCATCTGTCTGGAGCGTAGTCTGAAACAAAAATTCAAAGTATTCTCTGACACTGGTACTCAAGTCAACATATGTAAGATGACATTAAGCAGTGAATGCTTGCGAGACATGTTCATTTACACATTTATACATCATATATTTAACTACGACTAGTCAAAAGACGTGCATCTCCGTGAACCTGGACTACGAGATTATTCAAGGATTTTATTCTCTCTATATTTTCAAGACATACAGAAGAATAGAAAAGCTGTTTCCCTCTCAGCTAACTTTTACATTTAACTTTATAGGTTCAATGTGCTGAAGGTTTTTTAAGAATCTCAGAACACTCAACCAATAGCATTTTCTTATTTACTGCAAAAAAAAGTACAACTGTTTTTCCAGGTGCCATTTTAAGCACATGTAGTAACACAAAACTATTGCAATAACTTAGTCTAACATAGAACCACCGCAGCCATGGCTGAATGACAACCGTTTGCATGCTGTTTTATTTATAGAAGACACCCCCCCCCCCCCCCCCCCCTCCTCGGGTCTTATGAGCAGCGCCTCATGGCTGACACCTACATTAGACACGCTTTTGCTGAAAGGACAAGCTTCAGTGATGAAATATAAGTTTACCTGTACTGATCGGTAGGTGGTAATGAAAGGCAGCATAATGTGATAGCCAGGACCGTTGGGAGACGTCAGCAATGCCCCACCTCTGAAACAAATACAAGCAAATTTCTTGGTCTGAGTTATTCCCCTCAGATTATCTACTGAGTGCATCACATCGTCAAACAAGTTTTATACTTCCCAGAAATGTCTGTTTAGGATAGAGTTAAATGCTTCATTGTGAGAGAGAAAAATATTCAAAATCGTGCTCTATTACTTCTGCCAGACACATGTGTTACGGTTTACCTGTAGTACACAGCAAGGTGTCCTTCTTCTATCTTGTGAATAGAGGAGTGCAACAGGATGGCCGTCACTCCTGCTATTGCAGCAAATACTGCCCCTACATGCGGCATCGTCATCCTTGCTATCACACACCTGGACGCAGAGAAACAGGTATAAACAAACTAACATATTTACGCAACATTAAGTACTCTGGGTGCTGTTACACCTGTGGTTTGACTAATACAGCGTTGTTGTCAGCAGCAATACATGCGGTTAACTGTGTTGAACTTAATGATTTTAGAGGCTGCAGGAGTCTGCAGTGCTGTTGACCAGCGTTGCATCATACTGAGCTTCTCTAATATTCAAATGTAACTTCAAATGGAGGGGAGAACAAATTCTCGGAGGTGAAACGACAAGCAAGAAAGAGACAGAAAACACATCTGCACTGAACATTTTTTGTTATTATAATACAAGTGTGCTACAGCAGAGAGATAAATAACAAGACATGTTGTCTCAGAGGAAGACAAAACATTTCTGTGTCTTCATGGTTACTTTGTTATCAAGGTTTAGCAAAGGTCCTCTGAATTTTATTGACGGCATATAATTAAAATTGAATTGAATTGAAATTGAATTGAATGTTTTCTCCTCCTCTGCTCTTTTCATTTGAACTAGATTACAAAAGTTTGGTTTTGTCAAAGTTTAAATTAAACATTATACCGTTTTACAGCCTGACACATAAACAGCTTGGCATGTTCGTATAACTACCAGTTTACCAGTCACTGTCAGGTAGTGGTGTAGCCTTTACTTTAACATGTGCATTTCATATGTTGTTAACGTTTGCGTTTGTTATAGCTAACGCTAATATACACCATTAGCCTGCAGACACACAGCGAGTAGTTCCTTTGTCAGCACACGAAGCAATGTGTCGTACCAACGCTACGTCTCGATGTTACAGTCACACTGAATTAATTTTACTAAACAATAGCAAAGGCTGACCCCACTATTCGTTCATTTACGTTAGCCTAGCATGCTGGGCTAGCTAGCTAGATAGCCCTCATTATAGGGTGGATTCGGGAAGTCAGCCACTCCGCCAGTTGCTTGTAGCTTAATGCTAACTTTAGCTTGCTGTGTAGCTAGGGTAAAGCAAATGAGTTAACTCACCGTGCACTACGCGCAGACTAAATTATCAACATGTAGCCGTTAAACGACCGACTTATGAGAAATAAAATTACCACTGTTATCGAACCGCCTCCCCTTCTGCCCTTATCATTCAACGACCCATCCCCCTCACCCCGCCTCCCACAGGTTTCTGTCTTGCTATATTACGCTGCCTTCAGGGACTGTCGGAAATACTTAGACATTAAATGTTGTTAAAACGATTTACTTTTTAATATAATAATAATTATTATATTATATCATTATTTATGTATTATTAATAAGTATCATTAAATAACACATCCACCAAATGTCTTCACAGGAAGAACACTTCAATACTTTCTTAAAGCACAGAAATTAAACAGTCTTCACGTCAGTTTATTAGGCGGTGATAACGTCCTGACAGCCTGTTAACACAGCGGGACACAGAAGAAGAAGATGCAATGTTCTTATTTATTTATTTATTTATTTCATTACATGTATGTATTACATTATTATATTATATTAACTTGGTGTTTTGTGTTAAATTTAACTTCAGAATTACAAGTCCTGAAATTCCAATAAAATGACAAATGCAACCAAAAAGCTTCACTTCCCTAGGTTTTGTATTTCCACAGTAGCTATAGAGTTATATTTTGCCTTTTTTTTGCATACATTATTCTTTATTCCGTAGTTTCAGTATGGATTTCAGCCACTCCAGTAGCTTCGACAGCTTCACACTCACACAAGAAACAAACCAGTTCTAATAGGTTTGAGAAACAGCTTGAACAAAGGCAACACCTGGTACATTTATAAAAATTTATTCACATTCCATCATGCATAGTTTATCAGCAGCAATGTTGTACTCTAATCAATATTACCTCTAAAATAAATACATTGTGGTTACAGCTGGAAATACCTTTAAACATTCAGTGATATATTTTTAAGTTAAAACACGAATAGCTTACAACATCGTGCCGTTTCATACATTATTGTCAGCGTCACATACATATAAATGGAATTACAAAGCTTTCAGATAGTGTAACTCTGATAAGGCACCTTTTACGATACTTGTCTTTGGCCAGCTTCTACATCTTCGGAGATTCAGACGTCCCTACTTCATACTGAGTCCAGCTCCAGTCCTGATCCTATAGAGATAAGAAACATGTTTATACTTCACAACTAAACATACCAATCTCTATCTACCATTCATTTGGTAAATTAATATTATGTTAAAATATATAAACTACAAATCTGAATGGTGGACAATAATGCATTATTTGAAAAAGATGGGTGGGTGGAATATATTAGGTAGTAAGAGAACAATTTGTCTGTTAATGCCAAGTGTAAGGATTTGAACGACTCTGACAAGGGACATATTTTGATGGCTATGAACAATTCTCCAACCTGCCTATGATTCCTCTAACATTTTCAAACTGTCATGTAACATCATCAGTTTGTATCATAAGATTCCACATGTACACTTTAGTCAGATATGTGTATCTATGAAAGATGTATGTTTATCTTGCTGTTCTCTTCTCTTCTCTCTTTGCTGTTCTCTTCTCTCTTTCTTCTGTCTGTACCCGGCTGGCCTTAGGCAGATGGGTCCCTCCATATGAGCTGGGTTCTGCTTGAGGTTTCTTCCTGTTAAAAGGGAGTTTTTCCTTGCCACCGTTGCCTTCAGGCTTGCTCTGGGGGTTTCAGGCCGGGTTTTTGTAAAGCTTCTTGAGACGATTTGTATTGTTATTGACGCTATATAAATAAAATTGAATTGAAAATTGAATAGATGACCAGCTCAGAGCATCTGTAAAACGGCAACTCTTGTGGTCTGTATCTATCAATAGCGGTGCTATGAAGGAAAATCAGTGAACCAGCGACAGGGTCATGGACAGCCAAGCCTCAAGAATGCACGTGAGGAGTGAAGGTTGGTTGATGTGGTCCAGTCCAAAAGACAAACTATTGTAGCTCAAACCACTAAATAAGTTAATTCTAAGAGAAAGGTGTCACAACACAAAAGGCAACACAGTTTGTTTTGTATGGGGCTGCGTAGCCACAGACCAGTCGCAGTGCCCATGCTGACCCCTGTCCACTGCTGAAGGAGCCTACAAAATGCACATAAGAATCAGATGTAAACCACAGAGAAATGGAAGAAGGTAGCCTAGTCTATTGTATCACGTTTTCTTTTGCATCATGTGGATGGCTGGGAGCGTGTGGGTGTATGTATGGATCCAGGATGCACTGCCATGGAACTGTGCTTGGTCTGCAACAATGTTCAGGCAGTGGTACGCGCCAGAGTAAAATCCACATAAATTCCAGGACCCAGATTTCCCAGAAGGACATTACACCGTAATGAGATCATCATTGTTAGTCGCTTCAGCGTTTGGAAGTTGTGGCTGATTAGTGTATATCTAATTAGTTACTTCAATGATCTGCTTATTTGCAGCGGCACGTTCCTTCATTCCTCTACACCGTACCATAATACTGTGCTCCATCTCCTGTGTGGCGTCTTGCAGCAGAGAAGTGAGCTGACTCAGATAACGTTGATTTTCATCCAGTAACTGATGAACAGTTTCACTGAAAGAGAAAAGAGACTCCGTGTCATTTGAAATTCAGGAGTCCAGAGACCTCTTGTGGCAGTTTTATTGAACAGAAACCAGCAGATCATAGAAGTGATCTTCTAAAAAGGCAAATAAGCTCATGAAACAAAAACCACGTGTGCAATTCTTTTAAATTGTTTTCCAGGGACAATAGTCACATATACTGTTAGCAGTTGTGAAACATGATGCAGAAAACTGTTCTGTGAACAGATCTTACCTGTCAGTGGGGTGAATAAGTGACTGTAATGGAGAATTGCTCTGGGCCTAAATACACAACCACACACTGAATTAGCTACAGTACTTATTGACATTTCTATACATATAACACATTCAATTGCAGATCATTTTCTGTAGCGACATTAATGACATACTCACACAGGCAATCTTTAGGAGATACCAGAACTCCTTCTGTCTCTTCATTTGCATCTGCATCACTGCTGCCTCTGCAGTTTTTATGTTCTCTACCGCCCTCTCCAACTTAGGAAATAAATCCACGATGCGTCGCTTACACACCAGAATTGTACTGTAAAAAAGGAGAAAAACTACAAATGACACACAGTCAACCGTAAAATGTTTGTGAGTGCATCGAGTATGAAGTAAAGATGTGGATTAATCACCTGAGGTGAGTGTACAAGTCTTTTAGGACTCTGTCCTGGTTCTGAACTGTCTGCAGTATCGTCTTCACCATGTCTGAGCTGTCACTGTAGCCATGAGGAGGGTCAGGACCTGTAGGAAATGCATTTCTGTTATCATCTGTATACAATATTCTGACACAGAAATGTATGTACACGCTAAACAACACCAATCACGAATGCTGATTTTTAAATTCGCAGCCATGCAGAAGAATTAATTAAACAGCGAGGATCTGAAAAAGCATTCGACACATATTCCAGCTCATTTATTGAACACAGTAAGAAAGTGTCTTAAGTGTTATCTGTATTAGTGTTTGGACTCACTTTTGCATTTAGCTTTCAGCTGCTTGTAGAGTTCGATAGCCTTTCCTTCACTGGAAACAAAAATAGAGAAAACAACAGTGAAAACCCACTAAAACTTACATCCAAAGTTTACCTGAAGTTAAAGTGAGGCTAATTTGAAATCAGCAGTAACTCTCTGTCTTGCACAACATTCCCTCTTTCAGTCTACTTGACTTTCATTCACTAAGTACGGTATCCCAGAGATACTGACAGCTGTTCCATCACGTCTCCCTGTTTCTTTGCGAACGGACTCCTCTGCAACTCCACAATCTCAGAATGCAGAGCCACTATCTCTTCATCCAGATAGCCCACATCTGCAACCTACAGCAGAAAAAGAAGTCTTAGCATTGCTCTGTCTGTAAATAACTGCGGGCAAGTTTGTGCTGAATCACTATGACTTTAAACTACCTTTGTAAACTCATCAGCCTTTTCTTCATTTTCTTGCCATGTCTTCAGCATTTTTTCCGAAGCTTTACATAAACACAAAACAACAGAAGATAGTCCACTTAAAGTTTCGGCAAAGATGCAAAACCACAGCGTGTGTTACAACGGGACACAAACGTCCACTCACAGATGCCGGTGTGCCTCTGACTGATGTACTGCTCCAGGTCGTGCTGGATGCTGGCCTTAAAGAAAGCCAGTTTGGCTCTGAGCTGCTGCGACTGCGAGAACAACAGGTTCTTGTAGCGCGTTAAGTTGGTGTTGTATCGCAGCAGACTCAACCTATACAGGTACAAACACACATTAGGATTTTTTTCAGTTTAAAAGTGTATAAAATGTATTCATGGGTGTGTTTATACACTTACATGGCAGCCCTCTGCCCCTGGTACAGGCGAATGTAGTCCTCTTTCAGTCCACCTATATAGCTGACTGCTTCACCCCACACCTTTCTAAGAGCAGATAGTGGTAGCTGTGTCTTTGTCTCCCTGACTGAGACGACACATGATAAAAGATGCATTATTCCCATATTCATTTGGATATCACATTAAAATCATTTTGGAATACGTTAAAGATCTTTCAGCGTGTTTTTTCTTTAACTGTTTTTATTTGTCAAGCCAGGTCATGAATGTTAAAGTATGACAGTGTTAAGAGAAATACATGAATTTGAGTTATCGAATCATTTTGATCTTTTAACAAAAAAGGTTTTATTTTACTATTACATCCTGACAATAACATTAAGGAAAAGGGAAACGCAGTAACATACAGTTACATACTGTATCTCACCTATAAAGTTGACACTGTCTGGCAGAGGTCTGGCAGTCAGTGGTCCAGAGTACTTGGTTAGGCTCTTGTCGAACAGGAAGACTATGGAGGTGTCCCAGCCACGCTAACAGAAAATAAATATCAGTGCAGCCACGATGACCTGACATGACATGTGTTAACAGAGGTTTCTTTATTGATAAAAACTAAAACTCAAGTGGAAGTCGATGCTGGGTTGATATTTGAGCAAGCAAACCTATAAAATATTTCTCATTTATTGCAATCCAGCTGAAGTGCCTTATTTATTGTTGCTTCATGAGAAAATCTGCAGAAAGGTACAAGTTACCGCACTGTTGAAATAAGACCTATTACCAGAAACGACATCGTAATTCAGGACTACCCGATATTTCATAATAAACCAATATGTTTCAATTATGGAGATTAAAAAAACGGTAGATCTTGCATATACTTGTGTCTGCATCTGTTTTACATTGGATATTTTTGTGTTTGTCACATACCAAGCCATCTGGCAGACAGTGTACAGGCAGCCTGCGTGGGTCGGGGGAGATTCCCGTCTCGAGCAGCAGCTCCTGACTCAACGGGGAGATGTGTGTCTGAGTGTGCGTTTCCAGACGAAGCTGCAGGGAGTGTAAGCTCTCCTCAGCACCCAAAACCAGTGAGTGCAGCTGGGCTGACGTCATATCCAAAATATGGATGACCTAGACAAATAAATGTGCAGAGTAAGAGGTTTGTTTTGTTTAATTTAGTGGCAGGCACAAAACCATCAAAGCATCCCATAAATGGTTTAAGTCAAAAATAAATAAAAGTAAGGGCGTGGTATCAACCTTCATGTTGAGAATAGTTTGCAAAATGGTGTAGTAGTGAGGCTTGTTTGTGTCGGGATCCAGCCCTCCACCGCGCATCGCAGGGTCCCAGAGTAACAACATCTGCAAAAGAGACTCGACTGGTTCCAGCAGGGGCCTATAAATGCACAAACACACACACAGGTTAGACACTAATAAGAATGATGGACATTGGACTGGTAAGCCCTACGTCTTTTTGTCTCTACCTGCTGAGATTGTTGGGATATGGAAGATGTGTGGAGAATCGGACTTCTCCATTCATGTCCTCTACCGCCATGATGTCTTTGGGACCTTTGTTCTTGACTTTGCTCGTCCTTCAAAAGCAGGAAAAACATGTGACCAACAAAAAATGAATCCACAAACTGTTCTAAAAATCTCTGTTCACCCAAACTTTTCTTAATTTGTCTTCACATTTAATAGATGATATCACTACCAATAGAGCTCCGGTAGTTGACGTCCCCCTGCACCGGTAGATGTGGATTACTGCAATAAAACGTGCAAGGAGTAGGCGCGTGAAAACGGAGTGGTGGGATCCCTCAAGAAACGGATTTCGCTTGTGTAGTGATCACTTTATATCAGTTACAGAATCCAGCGTTTTCCAAGTCTTGTTTATTTAGCATGTTTTTAACACCATGTCCAACAGATTTCTTTTTGAAAAAAAGGCAAGATAGGCTAATGTTTATAAAGTGGATTGCAAAGGAGTGTTCCTCATTCAGCACTAAAACTACTCACAAAAATCGACACTGTTTTTAGCCGGCAAACTCCAAAGTTGGATGTACATCACAAAGCCTGACTGTGTCCATTTGTACCCCTCCAGGCTCTTGAATGCTTTCAGTGGCTCTCCGGAGTAGGACGAAGGAAAGTTAACGAGGTAGTTATATATATCCGGATACTGCAGGTCAGGAACATTGTCTGCGCCGGCTGTTTCAGTGTTCAAAAAAAGCCCACTTGGGGCATGATAGGGGTCCGTGATATATAGCCTGTCGAGTTTTGCCTTGTACTGGTCAAATTCTATCTGTTTAAAGTAAAACAGTAAACTCTGACGGCCGGAAATCAGTGCTCGTGCCATTCATTTTTCCTCAGAATTTTCCTGCCAATATGGCGACGTCAACAAAAAAAAGTCACGTGATGCCCGGAGCTCTATAGGAATTATATCATTGATACATGAATATTTGCTGTGATTTATGCTTAATTAATGTCTATTTATATGGACATCAGTGTAGATGTACCGAGGTTAGAAGAACAAGCTTATTGTTTTCACATTATATATACAGCATATGTGTGTATAACTCACCACTGTACAGGCTGCATGTGGTGTAGGAAGGGGCGAAAGCCACAAGTACATTCAAAGATCACCGTCCCAAAGCTCCAGTAGTCCACAGTTACAGTGTAGGGTTTACTCTCAAACAGCTCTGGAGCCTGGCACACATACAAAGCAGATTTATGATAATAGAGCATGACATTATTTAAAAAAACTATATAACATTTTAATGAATTCGTCACTGAAAAAACATTTACCAGATACTGGAGAGTTCCAACAAAGGATGTGCAGAGACTGCCCTGATCGAGGTCTTTTGCATAACCCAGATCTATGATTTTATGGACAAGCTGGGGGACAGAAGGTATAATGTAATGTACAATGCATACATGTCAGTGCAGATTACACAAGCTGCACGCATGCAAAAAAAGGAAAATTACTTCACCTTCCCATCTATCTCTTGTAGAACGATGTTTTCTGGCTTTAGGTCTCGATGAATAACCTTATTTTCATGGAGATACTGGATGCCAGAACCTGTGTGTGCAAAAAAAAATTAATAAAAACCTATATCCATTATGCATGGGCATTGAATTACAGTGACTTGTCAACAAAGTAAAAGTTGATGAAGACATTACCAATGTCACTGAGGAGCGAGAGGATCTCACTCTCTTTTAGCCCACAGCAATTTTCAGGTTTATTCAGCACCTAAGTAAAGAGGTGGATCAATTAAGTGCAATGTTTTAAAAGATAACAAATTGTTCTTTATGGAATACCCTTGTGTTACCTTGCGTAGGTCTCCTTTTGAACAATACTCCATGGCCAGCAGCGGTAAGTCATTTATAGCAATGGAGCTAAATTCCTCAGGAACTTCTCTGGCCTGAACAACGTTTACATGATTCAGCCTGAAACAGAAAGAGTACAAAATATGCTGCAAAAGTTTGACAAGAAAAGGATAAGGACAGTAAAATGTGTGCTGGTGATTGACACTCACTTCTTCATGATCTGAATCTCTCTGCTCCAGCGGTCTTTGTTCATGGAGTTGAGCTCGAGGCGGCAAAGTTTCACAGCAATCTTCGTTCCCAGCTCCTGCACCAAACACAGACAGGAAGTACAGCAAAGCAAAGACACACCCGGGTCTCGAGTTTACGTTCTCCTAGATGTACCATCTGTACTCAAAAGAACTCACAAGGTGCTGGTACAGGTAGACGTGCCCAAAGCCTCCCATCCCCAGTCTCTCCTTCATCTCCCAGGAGCCGCACAGCTGGCTCTGTCTGAATGCAGCCCGGTCCATAGTGTTAGGTCTGCTGCAGCCACTGGGCACCAGAGGTAGTCTGCAAGGGACCTCAGCTAGAAAGAACAAAATGTTACAGAGCCTTTACTGCAGATATTCATCAAGGCTTATACTATCTGTAGCAATGCTCTGTGCCAACAAACTATGTTATTACTACATATTAAGCGGTGTGCACAGCAGGTATTATGCATGCTTTATTCTTCACTAGACATAACATACATGTTAATAAACCTTTACAACTCTATGTCTTTAATGTATAATATATATTTCTGTGTTTTATAACAGTTTTTACTTTAGCATTTTTATCTTGTTGTAGCAAAATAGCAGTAAAGTGGTGGTTTGTTGTTGAAGGATTAACGATGTTAGGTTCAGGGAAGTCTGTAAACTCAAAGACAGCATGACTATCTTGACGATTTTGTCTACATAAAGCAACATCTCTCCACAAACATGATGAACTCACCTGTTCAGGAGGCCAGAGTCAGCAGATGACAGTTAGCTTACTTTGTATGTCAGAACATTGTTGCGCCTGAGTTAGCTAACCGTGTTGTTTACGGTTCGTTTTCCTATATAGTGTTTGGGTAAGAAGGTTGAACCGGCGAAAATATACCTTTACCCGTGCGAATCCATCAAACGCGTCTTTAAAGTCAAGGTTTACGCTCTGTTTTTGTTGTAGTTCAGGGTGTAAAGCGACACCGAGTGACACACCGCTCAGTAAAGTGAAAGTACAAACTGACAGGCAGATTTTGTTTCTGCGCATGCGCGCACGGTTCCATAGAAAGAGACAAGACACATGAGGCTTTCTGAGCCTGATGGGGGATTTCCCATCAGCCCACACCCAAACCAGAAGATATGCCTTAGTTTGCGGATTTAATGTCGACCATACTGTGGAATTCTTCAAACCATTCTTTAACCATGAAAACCGTGCACACCCCATTGAGCTATTTCCAAAACTTTGACATGTCCTAATTTGTTCACTAGGTGGCGCCATATGCACATTTTCATGTCATTCAGATTCAGATTCAGAAAACTTTATTTGTCCAGTTTAAGGCACAAGTGAGCAGCTTAACGTGCAAGAACAGACATTATAAGGAGCAAAAAAAAAAAAAAAAAAACAGAAATACAACAAGATACAAAATGCAAAGTATATACAAGTTACCATGCCATAAATGTTATAACTATCCAAAATGTCCATGGAGAATGTAAACAGATTGTATGAGTAAAGTGACTAAAGTGCAAATGTAAACAGTAAACAGTAGTTACAGGGATTATATATTTACAAGTTATAGCCGAGGTATAATGGGTAATAAATAATAACAACCAAGAGTCTCTCGTATGTGAGTATGATGGTGGGGGGCAATGGTTGTGCGTGTGACTGTGCTATGGTTGTGTGGGAAAGGAAATAGCTTTTTCTCAAGTGATGATGAAAGCAAGTGAGCTACTAATAGTTCTAGTGAACCCACTATCGTAGTTTCTTCTTTAGTAGGATATTGAAGTCAGTCATCCTGCATCACAAGCACTACTTTTAGCTACTATATTATGATAGTCCTTTACCTATAACTTCCGCACTGCACATTGAAGAAATCAGAATCAGAATCAGAAATCATGCTTTACATTGAAGAAAATCAACTGCCCTTGCAACAGATGGCTTAAAGTAATAGGAAACAGGAATTGCTCAATGTTAAACAGAAGATGAGCTCACAGTAGTCCACCAGAAATATGCAACTAATCAGGATGCAATGACACAGTGATTAAGAGCTGATGCAATGAGGGCCAGAGCCGATGTCCGTCACAACAAAACGTAATTCTCTGCAATTGTCTGTCTGTCTGTGAAGCTTTCAGGGTTTCAGGGTTTATGCAACAGAAGTCATTTTTCCGGCAGTTGTTTGCAGATAGATTATTTCCCTTCGAACTGATTGACTGCACCTTTAAACAGATTGGAACATTTGACAAAATGATTTTATGGACTTTAGAAGCTTCTGATGGCCATTATTTAAGTTAATTGGAGGTGTACCTGTGGGAAAAATAAATAAAAATTAGCCAAGACCTCAGAAAAAAAAACAACTGTTGACCTCCGTAAATGTTCTTCACAATTGGAGTAATTGAGGAGAAACTGCCCCATTTGTCTCTATAAACAATGCTATGTAAGTATAAACACCCTGGGACCATCATACCGCTCAGGAAACTCATTCTCTCTCCTACATACTTTGGTAGGAAAAGAGACAAATCAGTCCCAGATGAGAGCAAACAGCAGGAACTTGTAAAAACACTGAAGGAAACAGATAAAGTACATTACTGACATAACCAGAAAGGCTCCAAAGCAAGGAAGAAGCCACTGCTCCAAAACCACAACAAAAAGCCAGACTATGGTTTGAAGATGCACATGGTGTCAAAGATTTTAGAGGGGTGGTTGGATAAATCAAAAACTGAACTGTCTGGCCAAAATAACCATCATTATATCTGGAGGACTTGCAAGTCGAAGACACCAGGCCGTCTGGGAAGCACAGGGGTGGCAGAATCATGCTGTGGGCGAGCGGCTTTGCTACAGGAGGGATTGGTGCACATCAGGAGAAAAAAAAAGTTGACATCATAAGGAAGAAAGATTGTGTGGATATACTGAAGAAACCTCTCAAGACAGCTCAGCCAGAAAATGAAAGGTTGCAAATGCGTTTTTTTTTTTTTTTTAAAATGGGCAATGACCTCAAGCATACTCCAAAGTTGAGGCAGAATGGCTTGAGGCCAACAAAGTCGACGTATTGTATTGGCCATCATAGACCTCAGTCCAACAGAAGGTTTGTAGGCAGAACTGAAAGAGCACGTATGAGCAATGAGGCCTACAAACCTGGTGTGGTTACACCAGCTCTTTCAGGAGGAGTGGGCTGAAAGTTATTGTAAGAAGCCTGTGGAGTCAAACAATTGCCACCAAATACTAACTAAGCGTGATGTAAGAAAAAAGCAAAAACAAAAGCTGAAATAAATCTTTCTCTCTACTATTTTTCTGACATTTTTGTATATTCTGGATTAAATGTCAGGAATTATAAAAAAAATTAAAAAAAAAAAAAAGCCGAGTTTAAATGTATTTGGCTATGGTGTATGTAAACTTATGACTTTAGCATTATATAGTGTAATTTTCTTATAGTTTTTCAACCAGTGGATCACTTCATGTTATTCATTCATCATTCATCTTCTTTCTTATTCCTGTTGAGGGTCGCAGGGGTCTGCTGGAGCCTATCCCAGCTGTCATCGGGCGAGAGGCGGGGTACACCCTGGACAGGTCGCCAGTCCATCGCAGGGCTAACACAGAGACAGACAACCATTCACACTCACACTCACACCTACGGCCAATGTAGAACCACCAATTAACCTAATGAGCATGTCTATGGATGGTGGGAGGAAGCCGGAGTACCCGGAGAGAACCCACGCAGACACAGGGAGAACATGCAAACCCAGCCGGCCTACGGACCTTCTCGCTGTGAGGCATCAGTGCTAACCACCTCACCACTGTGCCGCCCCACTTCGTGTTATTCTGTATTTATTATCCTCTTGTTTTCATCACACTTTGCGAACTCTCATGATGTCAGAGTGGTTAACCTTTTGTTTTTTACTGACAAGATCTGACCGATGAAAGGAAGCAAAAGCCCTATCCCTGTGAAAATCAGACTTTGAGTGCTGAAGGGAAATTAGCTCACATGAGAATAACTTCTATATTTGCGTTCAGGCGAAATCAGTTAGAGTTTACAAGTACAAACGTGTGAAAATGAAACAAATGGATATATATGGGAACAATGGCCCTGACGTGTGCTTCTCAAGGTCATGTGCCTTTATAAATTTCCGGTTTTATTTAAAGAATTTTTTGTAAATAAGCTCAAAAGGAGAAGTGGACCAGTATCTTGTGATTGAATAGAGAAGCTGAAAACATGTGAAAGACACAGCTCTGCAGTTCTTTAAGTAATGTAAGATAGAGACTTGATGTGTGAAAACAAATGTTCTCACAGTTTGTCAGCATGTTTTGCCTCAGAGATAAGAGTTTTATTGATTATTGCAAGAGGAAATTCAAAATGATATGGCAGCACAGAGAGATAAAGTTAAACTAAAAGATCATAGAATGAGTGTACGACATAAACTAGAAGAACAGAAACAGATAAGAAAGATAAGAAAATAGTCACAGAAGAAATGACCAAAACCTGAAATCTGCGTATATAGTTTCAACATAATTGTTTCGCAGTACACATTTATACGCATCTCAGCTTATGTACAAGTGTAACATCTGTGGCATTTGTTCAGTATACATACAAATTTTCAGGATTCAGAAAGAGAAAGCACCAACAACACTTTAAAACCAGACAGAGTTTATTTTAGCTTCTAATGTGAGTTGGACAAAAATATATATGAATCACAGTTGTCTATGTCTATGTCATTTTCTCCTTCCTCATTTAGTCCAAACTGATGTCAGCGTGTTTCCTGTGCCTATAGAAATATAGACGCTCCTACACTCCTGATATGGCCCAGATGTCATAGAGGAAGAATACAGCAGCAAGACACACTTGTATTTTCAAATTGTTCATCCATGTCTTTGATTTCTTAAAAAAGAAAAAGAAATGATGTGTCCGTCTTTGATCTGATCTATTGTTTTTTTCTTTGGACTCCAGTAGCGCACTGAACGATTCACAGTTTGAGAATAAAATGTTGTTCTGGACAATTATGCTGGCTCTCAGTACTTCCATTGTCTGAAATACGATGTTTCAGAACCACCGTCATAAAAGCTGGCTTTCATCTAGAAGCCAACTTTCAGAAGTTTTCCACGAGCAGCGACCATTGGCCCAACCCCAGTCTCCATCCTAAATCCTGATCACTAAACCCTCATCCTGTACCATTGAAAGTTTTGAACTTCTTTTTAAATTAATTCCCAAGGCCTCTTTCGCTCATACACCAATCAGTCATAACATTATGACCACATACCTCATATTGTGCCTCCAAAACTGCTCTGACTCATCAGAGAATGGACATGGGCCTTCTGAAGGTATCCTGTGGTGTCTGGATACAGGACGTTGTTCCAGTGCATCCCACAGATACTTAATCAGTTTGGAATCTAGTGAATTTGGAGGATGGCTGCTGCCATCGAGGAGTGTCATTTCTATGGCGTGGGGGTGTCTGGTCTGGTCTAGGTGGGTGGTACATGTTTAAGTAAAATCCACACGAATGCCAGGTCATAAAATTTCCCAGCAGAACATTATATTGTCACACACGTTATTCACTTCACCTGTCAGTGGTCATACTGTTGCAACTGTTGGTATATATTGCATACTGTTGGTTCATAGAGTTAGAGGTAACGTGCCTCAAAGAGCGTGGACACTGGGATTAGGCCTGCCTATACTTGTGTGCTGTGATGATGTTTAAGGAAATCAATGACAAGCCGATGTCTGCTCATTATGATACTAGACAATACATTTGGAAATCTAATGCTTGGCTCACAGGGATTACTTGTACTTCTGCATTTCATATGAACATCAAACACTGTGACATTATCTATGTGCCGTAAATATGAAAGTAAAAATGGAACAGTATGATAAAGCTTTGTGTAAGTGAGACCTGTTACATGAACATTATTGTCAACAACATGCTAAGACAAAAAGAAACACATAATACTCCCCCTCTATACCTTTTCCTGTAAAGAACTGGAAACATCATTCATCAAATCACAGGATTTTCCCCACCTCTCACTGCTGTAGGGCAGCTGTAGAAATCTATGAGTGATGGGTGAAGTGATTAAGATATTAGGGTCTGAAAGGGGTGGATTTTAAGCCTTTAGGACAGGGTTTTGAGTGTAAACGGTGTTCAGACTTGACTGAGGGAATTAGATGTCTCATGTTAAAATGACAAAATCAGACCATCCAGGTTGCAGCTGGCTTCAACCACATATATCCTGGGTTTCCCTGAGTTGGGTAATTTTACCAAGTTTACTTCTTCTTTCGATAATACACCTGTGAGGGATTTAAAGTAAGCTCATATCAGATGGGCGCTATTGGAGTGAGTAAATGGCCTATTTTACATATGCTGTGTAGTTGTTTCAAGGTTATGGACTTGGAATCGTGCCCGTGCACACTACATGTCCGCAGAGCCGTGCACGGAGGTGTCACATCTGGCCATTGTCACCATCAAAGGGCAGGAAATGTGAGTAACACAGCCGTCAGAGTGATAGATGAGGTAACTTATTTCGAAGATTTTAGAAATTCCCTTGCAAAATGAATAACAATGCCCATTGTTTTAGGGGAAGTTGTGTTACATGGTTATTAAACACTGTTTACTGTCGGCACGTAGTAACAAGATTTAAGCGGATACACGGTATAAATCAGTATAGATGCCGTGCATGGACTTCTTAGAGAAAAAGTGAGATGTTTATAAATAAACCCATCCAGTAGTGCGTTATATGTTCTTACGCACGAGTAAAATCACACAAAAACCTCTGGATCTCTAAACGAATACAGTGTAAGAACGAGCAAGACTATGAATGTATATGCAAAAATATTTGTAAAGTGAAGGATCGACAAAGGAGGGTGACTGATAAGGGTGTGTGCTATTTCAATCAAAATATAATGCAATGATTTAACCCACTGTGATGTGCAACACTGTGACTGCTTGTGGAATACTTTTACATACATGTAATAACCAACATGTCTCATGGTTTGTTGTCAAATTTTAAAGTCAAATCCCTTGACTGTATTTAACGTTGCAGAGAGACAGATTCACTGCTGTAAACATCAGTTTAATATACAGTGAAGGATATATGAAAAAAACATGTTACACAGCTAAAAGTCTTCTTATTGTAGTTAATGGCGTACAGACTTTCCACAAAATACTTCTCATTTATTTCATTTGTTACTTCCCGTTAATCTATTTTTGAAATCGCACGTTTTAAGCACATCGCCAATTTTGGATATACTCTCGAGCGCCTGGAAGGGGAAGGGGAGTTGCATGTGTCACAGGACATGACCAATTCTCTGATTTCGCATCACCTCCTAAACACCTCCCACTGTTTTTAAATGGGAGGTAGCGTGGACATGATCAGCACTGCATCTGCACAGCAACTAACAGTGTGAGCCCAGTCCTCCCACTGCACAGGTGCACAAGCAGAGAGAAGCGGAGTCACCTCAGCTGGAAGAAACAAAGACTCTGTCAGCATTGCAAGTTCAAACAGAAAGGTAAGCAGATCTCTAACAAAGCTTTTAGTCAACTTCTCGGATGAATAAATCAAGTTTGAGTAAGCTGTTTGTTTTCAGAACTAATGCTTTAACCAATCAGCCATTATTTTTCATCACTATCAAGTTGACCCTGCATTCAAGGCATATCTAGAAATCCAGTGTCTGAACTGTACGCACTGCAAAACTAACGTGATACAATCCAATGCGCAGGCTGTGTCGTAATCAGCTAAACTAGACTGATATTGTACTGAGTGAGCAGATGTTTACAGTACAGAGCTCACACATCGAACACCCACTATCTGTACTCTATCTATGTGCACAGTGCAATCAACAGAAATGTATGTGTGCGACGCTTGATGAACTGGACACACAAAAGAAGCTCAAATGCCTGTGCAATTCAAAAGACCATTTCAAGATAATTCCGGGAACTGTTCGTGTGCTTCACACTTAAAGCCACAAGAACCACGCAGCTTCTCTAACCATGTGTCTCTGCAGTCACACTTGTCTAGTCTCTGTCATGTGCTTTATAGTAAAGTCCATATAAGGGAAGAGGAGCTTTATATCCAGGGTCATCCAGGGTTGTAATGTTTCATTTCTGTAATTTGATTTTAATTTTTTTTGTCCCTCCTCAGACAAACTATCCCCAGTAAGCAGAACCAAAACCAGAAGATGAACCTGTTTGTCATCATCGCGGTCCTTGCAGCGTGCACTGTCGATGTGGTAAGCAGTAATGAGAGGAAGTGGCTTTATGTTTAATAGCTATAGGAGACTCAGAGGTTTTTAAAGAACTGTGGGACTGAGTTTTTTTCTGCTCTTCTCAGGCTTTTTCCCAAAAACGCTTAAAAGATCCACTGGGTAAGTCAACTGTGCTGACAGTATTGTCAATATTGATTATTTATAACTAGATGTATTAAATGTTCTGACCTTTTTTTTTTTTTGCATTGTGATCTTCAGGTTGTCGGTCTGGTGACGGGAGCAGTTACAGGGGAACTGTTTCCATGTCATCGAATGGCCGTAGGTGTCTCAGCTGGAACAGATTTAAACAATATTGGACAGCTTCAAATGGACTTGGCAAACATAGACACTGCAGGTATACTTCAAGTCATATTGATGTGATAACTAGAAGTACTGTAGTGAGATATCCTGAGTTTAATTTGTTGCACTTGAACTCCAGGAATCCAAACCAGCGCTTGATGCCGTGGTGCTTTGTCTGGAAAGAAGGGAAGGCTGTGAAAGAATTCTGCGATATTCCCAGATGTAAGACTTTTATTTTTACATTACATCTATTTATGCCATTTCGTAAGAATTTTTCTAATACTCTTTGTTCTCTGTTCAAACACAGGTGCTTCATCACCAGTAAAACCTGCACCAGCTCCTGTAGATACAGGTAGTTTTGTTGTTTTAATCCACTTATTCTGCCAGGCAACGTTTGCTTTGTCTTCCATCAGCACTCACTGCCTTATCTCATGTGTCCCTCCAGAGCTGACATGCGGCGAGAGGACCGAGCGGAGACGGAATAAAATTGTGGGTGGCTCTTTCATACCCATAGAGTCACACCCATGGGTAGCTGCTATCTTTCACAAAAGCTATGGTTTCCTTTGTGGCGGCTCTCTCATCTCGCCGAGCTGGGTTGTCTCGGCTGCACACTGCTTCTCTGATAGGTGAGCAATCATACACATGCAGACACAGAAAACACAACACCATCGTCATCATATAATTTTTTCCACTGCAATTTTACTATAATGGCAATGTGACTCACATGTCTATGTAATATGTTTTTCACACTTGCATATTCTGTGTTTGTTCAGCGAGATGGCTGATATCCAATACCTGTCCATATTCTTGGGGAAGAATGCCATCAATGGCACGGATGCCGACAGAGAGCAGCGCTTCATTGTGGAAAAACTGATAGTCCACCCAAAATACAGTGACTCAGACTACAACAATGACATAGGTGTGCACACATATACTATATATATATAAATATATATGAGTGGGGAAGTTCTCTGTGTGCAGGACTCACACATGTGTTTGTCTTTACATATCAGCCCTGCTGAAGATCAGAAGCATAAGTGGAGGGAGTGCAGTGAGGACAACCTCCGTTCGGACAGTTTGTCTTCCTCCACCTCACACTCGGCTTCCTAAAGGTTTCCCATGCAGCGTCGCAGGATTTGGGAAGGAGACGCAGGGTAAGTACTGCAGACTCACTAACCTTTAGACTCATGTCTGATCGCTCAGCCATTTCAGCGATTTTTAAACCTGACACTGTGTTGTGTGTGCAGAGTCGTGGCGGTTCTCTCAGCTCCTGAAACAGGCCGAGGTGTCACTGATCTCCCACGATGAATGTAGCAGTGAGTTTCAGTACGGAAAGCGCATCTCTGACAACATGCTCTGTGCCGCGAGCCCTACCTGGAGCAGTGATGCCTGCAAGGTGAGCACACTGTCCATTGTATGAAAATGTATGGATGTGAGCATAATGCCTTTATTTAACTGTGTAAACAAACAGAAGTGAGCAGGGAACAGAAGCTAAAAGAGGTTTTAGATCTAGACATGTTTCCATTGTGTGTCAAGAAGTGTGGAAACACTGCTTTTGAAAAGTGCAGCAAACCATAACGTTAAATTGTTCACATCTATGTTAATTTATTACTCTTTATAGTTATTCTCTTTGCAAGTATGGTTTTTCATCTTTCTCACTAGTATATAATATTTTTTCAAATTTGTATTGAAATCATTATTAATGCTAAGAAGAAAATGTATCACTGATGGTTTTATACTGGAAGAAGTTAGTGTCTAATACCAAGTTGGGTACTTTAAATCTTGTTACCCAGAAATGACAGATTACTGTGATAATCTGATATCCTCAGTCAGTAATGTGTCAGAATGAAATTCTTAGAAAACTTTTAACTACCTGAAATATCTGAATCCAAAACAACTGAAAGACAGATAGACAGTTCTCTCCTTTAGAAGATTTAAAACTCTATGGCTGAACCCATTTTTCATGTCTTCTCTTCACAGGGCGACTCTGGTGGTCCGCTGGTGTGTGCAGTGTCCGGCCGAATGTTTCTGTTCGGGGTGGTGAGCTGGGGCGATGGCTGCTCCGCCAAGAACAAACCAGGGGTTTACACAAAGGTCACCAACTACAACAAGTGGATCGCCTCTGAGACAGGGCTTGCAGAATACACACAAGGAGTGATGTATCCCATAAAATGAAACCATCACAGAAGGTGATCTGTTGGGCATTGCATGTATCCTAAAGGAAAAACTGAGCTTTTATTTTTTTGTCAGTGTTAATGCAAGTATTTACTGATGTGTGCACGTTTGGTTTCAAGAGCAGCTGACAGTCTTTACTGGCTATATTTAGTGAAATTACTTTTGCACAGTTCAAAGTGAATGTTTTAAAATGTATTTTCTTGCATCTAGTGCATTAGATGTTTTTGGTACTTGTGCATAAGCTTTTTATAATAAGAATGTGGATTATTATTATTTTTTTTAAAAAAACAAGCTGTTATTTATCTAAGTTAATAAGTATTTTCTCTTTAAGAAGGCTGGCCCTGCTGTTGAGCATTTTTATATAACTAATAAATATAATATTTTGCATTACATGATCATGGTGCCTCTTTTATCAAACCCCACATTTGTCGATGTCTCCTTCGCATACGTGCTTGACACCACATGAAATATAAATGTCCTGAACTAAACCTCCCTTCATGACTAATATAAAGTCCGGTTTACATTGAAAAGGTAGTGACTCAACTGTACGATCATTTTGGAGGATGTAATTTGTGGTGCCGTTAAACTGTATTGACGTAAACACAACACAGTGTTTCCCATATTTAGCCAAGCCAAACGAGGTTATGAAAATAATAGCTCAGGGTTGTCAAAAACATGTGTCGGTACAACACAATACAATTCAATAATACCACAAACTGCAGCTTCTACAATGAAAACACAGTTGAAACAAAATCTCTCTCAGCTATTTTAAACAAATGCGGAATACCATAATCTTTATGAAGCAAGGATTTAGTGCAGGACTGTTAAATTAGATTAAATGTATTTATTTACAGTAGTGTACCTAATGAAGTGGCAAGTGAATGTAGCATACTGTGTTCATAAAGACAATCAGTGAGCTGTTTCTAAAGCACATAAATGTGCTCCTAACAACTGAGATTTTATTGAACTAAGTAGAAGATAAAAATTATAAAAGACAAGGTCTGGTGCATTTGCATTTTGCAATCACGACAAACATGAAAACAAGAACTGATCTTATCACTAATGTCACTTAGTGTGTGTTCATTTGTCCCTGAGTCAAACACTAGAGGGCACTGTTGTGTCAAAATCACACATGAGCACTTGCATAGTAAAAACATGATGAATATCACACACACACACACACAAAAAATGTTGAGTATAAACAGAGGTGATATACAAACGCTTCATAAGTGAGGTCAGTCGAAGCAGGATTTTTAAACTCCCAAGCGTCAAGAAACTCATGTGGGATGAAACTCAGCAGCTCTCTAAAGGCGCTGTGAATTGCTCCACTGAGCAACAATCATATCAACTTTACTGCAGGAGATTTATCTCCATATGCAGCAGGCAGCTCAGCTGAGAGGGCTGATGATTCTTGCTGCAAATGACACATAAGAAAGCAGACTGGTTATGCCTCTTCCAGACTATTTGCATTTTATGGGCACAATATGCACTGCAAATAATTCTCACCGTGGTTTAAAACCTGCATAGTGAGACAGAGAGGTTCCCCTGCAGCCAAAAAACAAAATGTTTGTGGAGTAAATCTCAGGAATCTTGTCGTTTTTATCTACTATTCCTTTTTAAAAGGAGCAGACTAGATAAACTGCTTTACATCTTTTCATTAATCACTCATTCATTCCTTGTTGCCGTCTGCTCTTCTGCCATCTCAACTCTCCCGTTGCATGACAATCAGCCACTCCCATCTGCCCTGCAGGAACCGTAGCCATTCCTGCATGTCCTGGTCACTTCATTGCCCCACACCCACCTGCTCACCTGTTCCCTATCCCCTCATTAGCCACACATTTTATTTACACTTACCCTCTACCAGAATGTCTATTGTGGCAGTCCATCTGAAACCTTCCATTCTCTTTTATCCTTCATCTCTGCCAGCGACTGGCCTAAATTCCTTATTTGCTGTTTCCTGAATTACTTGCAATGAAGCTGATCTACCTAAACCAACTATCAATGCAGCCAAAAGTATTTATTTAAAACTATTTCATAATCAAGACGTGTGTATAATTCTAAAAACTCATTATCCTTATCTTTTAAAGAGTCTCTCACTTTTAGACAACAGGAAAACCTTTTTAGCATGTTTACTTCTTTTTACTGTAATCTCCACAAACGTAATACAAACAGGAGAGCCGAGGCCAATGAGTTTCTAGTCTCACAGACCAGAATATTGCAAAGGGTGTAAGTAGTAAGTGTCTCTGAGTCTGCAGCTGAGTCCAGCACTATGAAAATATTTCATCCTCTGATTGTAAGGGAGACACAGGCTGAGAGAAACTAGCGTCGCACAGTAGTGGTGTTGTTTAAACAAAAGCTATATCAGCGTAAGAAACATGACTAAAGACTAAAAGCACGTACATTCATTCTTTCATTCATTCATCTTCTGTAACCGCTACTTCCTATTAAGGGTCGCAGGGTGTGCTGGAGCCTATCCCAGCTGTCATCGGGCGAGAGGCGGGGTACACCCTGGACAGGTCTCCAGTTAATCGCAGGGCTAACACTGAGAGACAGACAACCATTCACACTCACACTCACACCTACGGCCAATTTAGAAACACCAATTAACTTAACAAGCATGTCTTTGGACGGTGGGAGGAAGCCGGAGTAAAAGCACGTACACTGAAACAAAAAAAGGAGAGAAAAGAAAAAAGACGGATTAACGGTTCATAAGGAAACAAGAGAAACAGTCTCTATGACCTAAACGCTGACGTATTAATGTTGTTTTTATTCACTTAATTTGGCTATAAACCAAAGTGTATCTATTTTATTTGACAGTCAGGGAGTCTCCAAAGATTAAACGTCAATAAAATACAGTCCATGTTTCAATTTGGAATATTATATGCTATAACTGAATTAACCATTTTTAAAAAGAGACTTATATTTCAGTGCAATTAAGAAACTGGTTTATATCCATGTGCAGCCTTGTGTAGTTGAAAGTAGTTCTACTAAACATGGTTCTGTTGAGAGGAGAAGGCCAAGCCTCACATCCTTTGAGACATCTTATGACTCACACTTTTCTGTCTAATACCCCGCACTTCCAACAGAACACCGAAGAGAGACAGAAGAATTCCTCAAGAACTGTAAGCATCACTGATCCAACTACGGCAAACAGATTAATTGTAGTGTAAGCATCTAAGTACACGTTATTGCCGTATAACAACCTGCAATCCAGCTGCTCGTCGCGTCAGTACTCAGAGCAATACTTTAAAACCTCTCTAAGCAACCTGCTGCGATGTCTTCTGTCAAAGTCTGTTTGGACAAGTCCACATATACAGATTGTCCACCACAGGGCTACTGGAGCCAGTCAGAGGCTGTCCTACCCCCACTCGATTCCTCAGAGACGCCAGTTTACTTTACTGCTTCTCCTACTCTGCCTCAATCCATATATGGGGTTGAGATGCAGCGAGTACAAATCTTACTCCTCTTTAAGGACAATTCTTCAGGAGAGGAGAGGAGAAGAGAGGAGAGAGGAGAGGAGAAGACCACACCAGAGAAGACCAGAGTGTCTAGTCAGTCTGGTTTGGAAAGCAGCCTCTTGTCCACGCACACCCACACACAGAGGGCCAACACGGGGTCTCATGCAAGGGTATGAATACTGCCGTTTTTGCCGCTGGGGTCTCTGGTTTCCCCAACACATTCAGCTCCAAAGAGCAGGTACAATCCAACGAACCAACCACCCACTCACCCACTCACCCACACACACAAATGCACAAACTCCAAGAGAGAAACCAAACCTGTGCAAATGCTTCCATAAACTAGATTAACTCAGGTAGTTTTACTGAGTGAAAGTAAATGATCTCACCTTAATGCACGCATAATTCTAAATGCAAAGTCTGAGGTGAACGCTGAAACAGTGGGACAGCTGATCATCTAGTTGTCATCTGTTGTGTCAAGTTAGAGAAACAGCGTAGGGGTGTTGTGCAGTGATCGTTGAGACTCCTCCAGCTTCTGCCAGCAGCAAACTGAATCCTTGGTCTTTATTTAGACCTGGACATTGAGGCCTGGAGACATGAACTCCTGACCCACCTTTTAATGAACGCACCAGATCATGTGTCAGATGTAGGTTTGAAGCTTCATTTGAATGAGAGGGGAGGAAAAAAACAACCATTTCCTTCAGCATTAGAGACAGTGGTGCGGATCGTGCTCTCCTAACTAATGCTGTCTACAATTTCATGGATGTGAAGCTGACCTTTATGAGGCTGCAGGGAGCAGAGCCACAACACAGTATGTTTACAACCTTTCATCCTCGTAATTGTTGCACCTCCTCTCCAAAGACCTCCTATATGTTGGAATCCCAGTCTCTTCCCATTAATTTACCCGAACACTTTCCTTTTTGGGGCCACTGGCATGCATGACGTAATTTGGGAAGAGCTCCCATTCGTGTGTGTGCTGTGTGTGTGTTTATGTGTGTATGATTTGTGTGTGCGCGTACAGGGAGAGCGTCAGTGCGCACCAACACCAACCAGCTTGGCAGCTGTATTCCTTGGCTGTGATTGGGTGGAGGGCGGTGATTCCTTCTGTCACGATTTGGGTCGCTCCCACCGGAGGACACCGACCGTCTGAGTCCAGCCTTTTCCGAGGTGCTCTGCACAGGAGACGGTGCACACCGGGAGGAGAGGGGTTTCTTCTCAGGGGCCGGACTGACAACTCTGCATTTGTCGGCGTCGGTGGGGAAGGAGAGGAGCGAAGGAGAGGAGAGAAGGAGGATCATCAGTGCTGGAGCGACCAGCCGCCTTTCTTCTGTCGGGGCTGCGGTAAAAGTCGTTCACGATGCCGGTGTTTCACACCAAGACCATCGAGAGTATCCTGGAGCCGGTGGCCCAGCAGATCTCCCACCTGGTCATCATGCACGAGGAGGGGGAGGTGGACGGTAAAGCCATCCCGGATCTGACGGTGCCGGTGGCCGCGGTGCAGGCGGCGGTCAGCAACCTTGTGCGGGTGAGTCCCGAGTTTGAACCTGGGCGTCAATCCACAGTGAGCTCAGTGTCAAAGTGCCTGCATCCAGTGACATTTATCACCCAAACTTCCAAACCCGCAGGGCATTTCTGGAGACCGACTGGTGCAATAAGTGGTCTGACAGTAGCCTTTATTTAATGTGTCATAAGCCATTAGAATAGCAGGTCATCAAACTGTCCTCAGAGCAGCTCATTTTTTTATATACGACTTTTAGACAAATGGTGCTGTAAGTGCCACCATGGGCCTCACTCGCCATTTTAATGTGATATAAAGCTGCCACACTGTCGGCTGAGGCTCATGCGTGTTTAACAGGCTCCTGCAGTTATTTGTGCGCACACATGTCAAACTTTGGCCAGATTGATAATCCGACAGCAGCTCAATGAAGTTTGTAGGGCGGAAGAAACGAGTGCTGATTGAATCACACATCTCTCTCTCTCTCTTACACACACACACACCCACACACACACTCTCCCTCTCTCTCCCTCTCTCCCCTCTGTGGGATCAGTAAAATGCTAAATGTCACTTGTGCCATAGAAAGAGCTGTATTGTATTTCTCTCGGCCTCATCAGACTGAGATTATTGCAGGCTTTGCAGTTTATTAAGAAACTCAGCCACAAGAGCCTCCACAGAGACCAGACTTGCTCGCTGGTCATTTATCAGGACTCCCACCTCTGCCCTTCTCCCCCTATTATTCATCTTCCCAACTTCTTTGACCCTTCTCCGCTTCTCGCTTTCACCTCATCTGTCGTTTCTTCCACTCTGCTCCTGTTGAGTTTATTTGGTAGTTTCGTGCACATGAGACGCCGATGTCTCCACTGCCCAGAAAAAAAATCAATGGGGGCCACATCATTAATGCTGATCCAGGGTCGTCGTAACTGATGCGGGGGCGACCAGGCTTCACTCACTCAGGAGAAATCAGCAGCCGACAGAAGGAAAGGCACACTTACGCTGACGTTATGAGTCTGGCGTCGTGAGGAAAGAGCTGGTTTCACGTAAATTTTATGCCGAGATGTGATGGGCTTGGTCTGCTTCTTTGATTTTGCTTATGTGGACATGATTTTCCTTTCTAGGAAGGGTACTGCTAGTTAAATCTAAAAGCACTTGCTTGCTTTTGTGAAATTCCTCTGCATCTGTAAGGATGAGTCAGAAAGATTTTGACGTATGGCAGATATAGCTGGATTATGCAAAGGTTAATATTATATGTTTCAAGTATCACATCTTAACTTTTGCACACAGCACTGATTGGAATATATTTCAGTGCTAAGAAAAGAGAAAATCCAGCCATTCAACCCCAGATCATGATCTGCAGTGTTATTGTAAAAAACCCTGGAGTACAAACTGCACAATCTTGTGATCTGTACATTCAGAAAGTCCCGGTGTGGTTTATAGAGATTTGTAGGTGTAACATGGACTCAATAACGTGATGTAAGAGGAAAAATTAGTGTTAGAAATAGTCCCTTTAAGTAACTTAGAAGTGAATATGGCATCTTTTGTTGTTGTGTCATTGCTGCTGCCTCCCTGTGCAAGGACACACAAGATCCTTTTTGATAAATATCTCATTAACTGATAATGAAAGCGGGGTGCTCCGTTTGAACTCAATCACCGTGCCGTGTATTAATGAAGCATCCCCTTCTACGCGATACCATCCAGCCAGACCGAGTCCCTGACGCCCCACTGCTACCAGGCACGCTTTTCTTTCTCGGCTCGTCCTCGTCGTTGTGCTCAGTTGATCCGTTCAGACAGTGAGCAGAAGGAGGCTAATGGCAGCCTCGGGCTTGACGCTGGGTCTCGGATGACGGAGATGCAAGGCTACAGTTAGAGATCAGGGATGAGCGCGGGCCGGCACACGAAGGTGTCAGACAGAGGAAATGCTGTTAGGGCGGAGGTAAGAGATAGTTCACCCAAACACCTAATATAACAATAATAGCTAACTTTTTGGGAGGTGCGAGCTTTGAGACTCGTTCTGAAGAGATGATGTCTTCGCTGATAGAGGAGCCGGAGTTAAGAAGTGGGTGATAAGATGGTGTTGACAGAAAGCACAAAAGGTGCTTGAGAACTGAGCTTGTAAAATCAGCAGTACTTGGTTGCTGGGTAGATAAACTTGATTGGGTGTAAAAGATCCCCAAAGCTCTAAGAGACGCACTTCTGAGCACTTTATTTTAGACATCTGATTCATGTCTACACTAATTTAGTGCTAGGATATAACATAGTATACGGCAAGGTGCTGGCTTCACCACAAGAGTCCCACTGCACACTGATACAATTACATAGTTAACCACGTCCAGGGTGGGCTGGCTGTGGGGGGCACTTAAATCTAGGTCACTGAGACACTTAGACACACACACACACGCACAAACGCTCACAAGATGGGTGTCAGTCTCAATCTGTCAGAGGTTGTGCGTGGGTTGATGCAGATTGGGCTAACCACGCGGAAGATGCTGCTGCTGCTGGTGTTAAAACTTGCTGATGTTCACCTGATGACAGAGCAGTGGTGTTTGAGAAGTGGCGGCTCCTGAAGGAGTCAACATAGATCCTGAGTATGTCTGGGGGGGGGAGGGGGAGGAAGGAATAAATAGATTTACCGTTGAGTGAAGTAACCACACACTCAGCCCAAAGAGAGCGAGAGGAGGCATGCGGGGAGCGGTGAGACCGTCGGCTGGAACCGTCGAGCCGCGAGGTGCGGAATGAGTCAAGAAGAAGAGGCGGGATGGAGAGAGGAAGAGAAAACGACACTTTCAGCTGGACGCCGGCACCCTGCGAGGGAGGGAAAGTGTCTCTGGCGTCTTCAAACGAGAGTCTGCCAGGCCTCGGTCCGCCCTTCTACACACACACACACCAACTGTCCTCAGTCTGCTCTTCCATGTAAATATGAGCCATCTCTTCTCGTTCTTTGGCAGACACAGGATGAGGCTGTCTGGCTGTGTGTCCACATGTCCCCTCTGCTTCTCAGTCTGCTTTACACAAATCTACTCCCTGCTTATATTAATAAACAGCAGAATTGTAAAAGGTTTTACTAGCAGTGATAAAATCCACCCATTGACTGGCTGAGTATTACATCCATTTTGCAAAGTGTTTATGTCCTTAAGCTCGACTGCTTCTCGTTTTCTGGTTTACCCACACGCACACACGCGATTGCACTAAACATGGACATATTTGGCATCACAGGGTTCAGGAAGTCCTCATCTTTCTTTCTTTCTTTCTTTCTTGTTTAGATTTTCTTATATTAGGTCTTGATGCCGTACTGCTCTATTTCTGTATCACTTTAAGTTATCCTGACAATTTCAAAAGACTGGCCTAATGTACGTGAAGTTGAGCATTATTCTCTTATTTAATAATCAGAGTGGTTCAGTTTTTGTATGTGCAATAGATGAAACGACTAGGTGTCATAACCAAGTTGGTCCCACAGTCCCAGCTTCACACAATGTTTTGGCACATTTCAGCGCTTTGCTTTAATTTTACTACCCGTAACTTTCTCTCACTTTTCACTCTCCAGCAGTACTAGCTGTTTTTAGAAAAAAGTACCTGCTCAGCACTGAACAGCAGAAAACTGTCAGTGATCTGGTGAACAAATTGGAGTATTTAGCAACAAAGATTCAGATATTTCCCTTGGGGATTGTTGGAAACCAAAATCAGAGCTAAAATGAAAAAATGTGAGATGGTGCATGACTTGTTTGTGAAAACCAGGATGTCATGACATTCTAAAATAATCATTTTAACATGTAATATATAATCCTAAACAAATGGTTCTCAGAATGAAAGTACAAAAACTGCACCTCCATCAGAGCTGATCCTGTGAGTCTCGGGTGAGTCCGAGTGTTTAGTGTCAGTTGTGATTAACTTCCTTGTGAAGCAGTCGCAGCTTTCAGGACGTCCTACCGCACACACAACACGCTGCCAGCGTGTCCAGCAAACCACTTAACTGTGCATTAATAATGTATTGAACAGTCGATACAGAGTGTTGCCGCTTACAGGAAACTCTGGAGCTCACGCGGCTCTTTGATCAGTCACCTGATGGGACTCGTAGTGTCCGTCTGGGGGAGGGTTTGCTGTGCAGTGCGCTCTACTTGCAGAGCTGCATTCCTTGCAATTTGGATTTGGAAATCTCCGTGCATTTTTTATACAAGACACATCTCAATGTTTGTGACTTCTCACAGTAACAGAAGTATAACACTGACTAATGTACAGTTGATGCACAAGGCAAATGGCCATGGCAGCCTGCTGAAGTATACACTGTTTTAGGACACTTAAGCCGCTCTTATATTATTATATTACTTTTATCGCATTAAACATCAAAATGTCCAGTAAAATTACATCTATTTCAAAACACATGAGAAATATTCCATTAAACTGGTTAGCTATGCTTTAAATTATGAAACTATAGACAAACAGTTGGAGATGACAGACAAACAGAACTCTGATATCCAATCATGGCTTCCCTTAAGATCCCAGATGTTTTATTGTTTAGTTGAACTGCTTGACAACATCTGCTTGGAACCAAATTGTTTCTGTGTGAGTTTCCTTCGCGCTTCAGCCAGCAAAGCTTTTAGCGTATCCACACTAGAGCATCAACAAGCTGATATGTCTTTCCTCCATGGCATCCCACAGGTGCTCCATGAGGATTTAGGTCAGGGCTGTGGGAGAGCTGTTCTGACACTCGGAATTTGTTAAATCAACAGGGGCTGGTGCTTTACATCATTATCCTGCTGAAACATATGCTTCAATCACATTACTTTTTTGGTTGATTTCTTGAAGTCTGCACCCCAAATTCCAGTTAACAAAGCGTATCTTTTGGAAAACCTACCTTGATTTGGACGTTTGCACCTCAGTGCTTGACTGTAACTTAAGTGGTTTGTGGTAAGAATCGTGGACTCACACATCCCCAACAGATGCAGCGTTGCTGGACATGTTCGTTAGCAGATTTTATCCCAGTGGTAGTATTCTTCCGGCTCATGAATAATTTCCGCCAAATCTGTTCCCCTATGCACCCATACTTGCTGATCCTGTGAACTGAGTTGTATCTGGTAATTTTTCTTGATTGTACTCACAACTACGTGCTCTAATGTTTTGCTAGTCTTTTTTAGGTCTCTGTGCGTCTCTAATGTTTAAAGTAGCACGTCCTCCATTTGAGAATGTTTTGACAGTACTGCGGAGGATGCTTTGTTCTTCTCTCTGAGCTCACTTCACTTGTCTTTGCCATCTTTTCTGTGACATTTCACTAAGCAGTTTCAAAGTAATTTCTACTGGATGTAAAAGGACAGTTACTGCTACATACTCAGAGGCACATAGGAGTAACCACCGGTGTAGTTCATCACTTCAATGATGATGTTTGACAGTCTCAGTTTAGAACCTTTGGTCCTCATGGGTGGTTGCTGGTAGCTTAATTGATCACTGATGGAAACACTAAATATACTCGCATACTGGCACGCGGCTTGAAATTGCAACATTAGTCCAGGAAAAGCAAAACCCCAAAGCACGAATTGATGTCCACAATATTGTCCATAAAATAATAAATAAAACCCACGCATAGAGGAGACTGTTGGACCTCAGATATGTTCTGTGTGACGGCTGTTTCCTGAGTCTCTGGAGCCAGAAACTCTATTAACCAAATTTCACTGATGCAGCAGCGAGAGATTGATGTCATCATCTCGCTGTAATTGCATCTCGAGTTTGTGTGTGTCTGCGAGTGGGTGCATACTCGTGTGTGTTATAGGTTGCGTCTCTTGTGAGAGAGCAGTATGGCTTTTTTCAGCCAGCTGCATCACTTATTTGAACATCTGCAGGAGAAAAGAGCAACGTCACCCTGCTGCCGCTGTTTAGTTGGATGTGATTGATATTCTACTCAGCGCGCCTTTGTATATGTTTGCGCGTGATTTATGCGGTCTGTAGTCTCCGGGCGGGATTCAGGGCTCCTGTGTTTCTTGTTTTTGACAGAGCTACTGTGTCATACTCGTATCTCACCTCAAACATTTGCAGACAATGTTAAGATTTCAAATGAAAATATTATGCCGCATATTGTGGTGTCCATATTTTTGGCTTGTGCTGTCAAACAGCATGTAAATTAAGTTGCACAATTTGCTGTATGGAGCCAGTTTCTGTGTTTCCACAGTGTTTCATTACAAAGTCAAGATTTACAAGCCAGTACCAAATAGTTATAGTTACTTATATTTAAATCACCCAAATGGAGCCAGCATCAGAGTGACAGTGTTTCTTTGCACTGAAAGTAAATTGCTTAAAACAACCACTGCACATAAATACAAAATGTTCTTAATGTACGGAAATGAGTCTGAAGGCATGGAAACATTCGGAGGGGTCACAGATGGCGGGAAATATCCAGCGACTCTGAAAGAAAAATCAATACTCATCGTTATGTCTGCCAAGTTCCATTTATTCAGTAAAAATCGTACGCGCTACGTTTATTGTCACCATGTCGAGTAACATTTGTGCCTGATTTAATGTTGGAAATCATTACAGTCCTTCTCGTTGACTCTATACTGTCAGTGAAGTCAGGTGTGCTACAGATCTTCACTTCTTGGAGGACAACGTGAATGTCTCTCTTCCAAATTGTCCTCACGTCAAATAATAGACAGCAGAATCAACCGGGGGCGCGAGCTGCTTCCCCAGATATGACATGCATGCATGGTTGAAATAGGTGTGAATTGATACGCACCCATCACGCTATTAATAGGGCTGGCTTGAATACCATTTCCTGGGCAGCTAATGATAATGAAATATCCATCTGTTGCAGGTGGGGAAGGAAACCGTTCAAACAACAGAAGACCAGCTGATGAAGAGAGACATGCCTCCTGCTTTCATTAAGTAAGTCCGTGTCTGCCGCACCGTGCCTGCTTTGGAAGAAAGAAAACTTCTGTTGTGTCTTTGTGTTCCTCCCACCGTCTCTCACCCACAGCCTCTCAGAGTCAAAATTATGGAAACGATCCACTTTATCTCAGCAGACAGAGAACTTGTTAAAAAGAGGATTCCAGGCGATTCAGTGTTAGGAAACATGGCGGCGTTCCCAGCTTCAACAAAGAGCCACTTCTGAGGCTGAGGCCGGGTGACCGTCCGGCTCCTGCATCCAGACCGCTGAGAGGCTGTTTGTTGTTTTCCAGCTTGCCTCCAAAGAGCTGACATGAACTCTGGTTGCTGGCTGTGAGCTCCTACTCAGCAGTTCTGGGACATAAAGCTATGCTTGCCTGCTTGAATGTGTTGTATTTTTATGTACATTCATCTGTTTACTGCTTGTTCTCTCACTCATTTCATTTGTTCGTTCATTTTGTCAGTTTCCAATTAAATTTTCAGGGGTCCAGACCTCAAGGAGATCCACATGCCGCTCTCTCGCTGCTCGATCACACATACATGGGGCACTGCACCATAAATCTCACTCACAGGGCTTTGGAGGGGGCATGTGGGAATGTGAACCTGCCTAAATATAGATGAACCAGCAGCCATTGATACCCTGACCAATGGGGGTCAGAAAGAGGAGGGACCTGGATTTTTTTTTAATGCTCTTAAACTCCGTCGCCTTCTACGTGCTAAGCTTATCGCAGATCTCTAAGGCGAAGGCGATCCAAGTTTGAAAATGAGACCACAAGATTTTTTTTAAACTTAAATTGTTTGTTTCAGAAGTCAATCATTTAGAATCCCTATAGACATCTCTATGAACTGAATCCCAGATTTTATTGCGAGACATTCACAGATTTAGCTCTTTCATTCAGGGGAGACGATCTTTAAAGCGCAAAACCTAGAAAATAATAGAAAGAAATCTCTTCAGATATGTCCCGAACTGCGCAACACACTTCCCCTTCTGTGCAGCAGAGCAGCCTTTCCTGACACATTGTAAGCCTCGCCCCTCAGCTATGTAGTGATTTGCTTTTTTTTTTTTTTTTTTTATGAATGTCAGGTCTTATCTGTGATTTACAAGGCGATTGATTGATGTTATTGGTATGCATTGGTTACAATGTCCTAATCCGGCTGTATGTTTTCAGGGTGGAGAACTCCAGCTCTAAGCTCGTCCAGGCAGCTCAGATGCTGAAGGCGGATCCATACTCTGTCCCTGCACGAGATTACCTGATCGATGGATCCAGAGGGATACTGTCTGGAACGTCCGACCTCCTTCTCACCTTCGATGAGGCAGAGGTGTGTTTGTGTGTGTTTGCCTGCTTGTATCCACACACGTGTCCTGATAATCACTTGTGCTTCAGACGACTGGCATCTTTCAGAGAAATAAAGCCTTATATAGCTGCACAGAGGAAGGAGGAACTCTTGCTTAGAGCTGTGATAGAGTCTCAAATGCAGCCAGATCTAATCACTGAGATCAAATGACTTCCCTCTGTCATAACTCAGGATGTGTGTTTGTGCGTGTGGCTGCCTGCCTGCCCCGGTGTGTGTTTGTGTGTGTGTTTGTTGCAAGCGTTCAATGGCAGCTCCATAAGTAGAATCACATTGGCCACGTGATTATGCTCACCATGTCTCATCACTAGCCTCATTTTTGAAAGAGCAGCTACTCGCAGTCACAAGATGTACATCACAAGACTACACACACACACACGCAGACACACTAAAAGACACCTCACAACCAACAGATTAACTTAATCAGTGTCTAAAAACAGTTCACGAACAGAATGAATTTCGTTGTTATTATTATAAAATTTGTCTCTTAACATAGCCACCAGTTCTGTTTGTGTTTTATGCCTTTATAAGTGATCTAAGGTGCTTAATGATTGTGTCCTTTGTGCCCCAGGTGCGGAAGATAATCCGTGTGTGTAAAGGCATCTTAGAGTATCTGACAGTAGCCGAAGTGGTGGAGACCATGGAGGACCTCATCACTTACACCAAGAACCTCGGACCAGGTCAGCAGGAGCTTTTCTGAACGCTCTCTTTTATAACTCCTGCTCAGTGAAGACAACTCTGTGTTCTTCCTAAAAAAAAAAGTCCCTTTAAGGGCAGAGTGTCACACAGTTTGACTAAAACTGGAAGTCACGGAATCCTTGTTAAAAAAAAGTCCCCGTTCAAACTCGCCAGCGAGGGCGGGGCTGCTGATCCGCATAAGAAAATAAAAGATTATGTTTCACTGTTACTGTTACTAATCCAAGTGAGCAATAAATGCACACAGTAATCTACAGCCCACAGTCTGCAGCAGCAGTGTTTCAGGAGAGGCACTGTGTCTCAGTTCAGAACATTTTTCTAATTAATCAGAGAGTTGGTGAACAATTAATAGTTTTTGGTTTAGTCCACTGGTCAGACAAAACAACTTGTTTTAAGATATCAACTAGAAGTTTCTTTTTTGAATTGTCTACTGATTAATCAAGACGGCCATTAGCAGATTGATAGACAATGAAATAGTGAAGCTGAATGAAATTACTTTTAATAGTAGTATCCTAAAGTATCCTAAAGTATCCTTTTACATTGCTGATAAAACTACATAAATGATAAATACATAAAGAATGCGTGAAACCTTTTGTATGTGATGGGTTTGTTTTCTAAGAGCCTCACAAAGCAGAAAATGGTAAAATCGACCTTTGTTTGAGACGAGTCTTTGGGTTAACGATCCGTATGTCACGATGATAAAACTAAATTAACCACTGACTGCTCCTTTGACACTAAGACGCTGTAATTAAGGAGTCCTTTCATCGACATGAACAGGCTATTTATCATCAGCGGCAACAGGTCAGTTGTGTTGTCGGTGCTCTGTAGCATAATGAGCTGGAGGTAATCTGATGCCAAGGATTCCTCACACTTGACCGACGCTGCCATTGTGCGAGATCAGTCGTTCGCGAACTAACAATGTTAGAATGTGTTGGAACCACTCACTGGAGGATCTGATTGTTCTAGTCAGATAGTTATAAACCAATAACAGCTTCTGCGTTCTGTCTCTAACTCCTTCGCTCTCCCATTGTTTCCTCTGCAGGGATGACCAAAATGTCAAAGATGATTGAGGAGAGGCAGCAGGAGCTGACGCACCAAGAACACAGACAGATGCTGGTCAACTCCATGAACACTGTCAAGGAGCTGCTGCCCGTTCTCATCTCAGGTGTGTATACGTGTGTGTGTAGGACTGTGCTCCGGCGAACGACAGCGCAGGTCATCGAGCATCCAACAGTTGTTATAGCAACGCTGATAATTACAGTCATTAGGCTGACTACACGCATACATCGCCCACTGGCAGCTCTGCTAGCGCCGTTCATACCGCACATCCTGCACCAACAAAGAAGAGCTGTTTTATTAAAACCAGATCACATTATTCTATTATTATTACTAAAGAGCATAGTTTATACCAATAAACGCGCAGATAATCTGCAGTTTTCGTCACCCTTTCAGCATCTTTCAGCAATCTAATACTGGTTCACACCTACGGGTCTTTGTGTTGTTTTATAAGATAAAACAGTTCTGTTCATTGAAAAAGCTCATATTAATACCCAGCTTGAGACTGTGGTGACTAGGTAACGATCAAAGTAAAACACTTTGCACTCTGAAAGTGGGTGGAGGCCAAACACAGTCTTTAATCTATGTGGTCCTTCATGACTTAATAATACTCGTATTTCTATCCTCAGCTATTAAGATCTTTGTCGCAACCAAGAGCAGCCGAGGCGCTGGCGTTGAGGAGGCAGAGCGGAACAGGAAGTTCACTTTTGAAAAGATGAGCGCTGAAATCAATGAGATCATAAGGGTCTTACAGCTCACCACGTGGGATGAAGACGCCTGGGCCAATAAGGTACGACCTACGCTGCATGCTGCAGGTTTCCCTCATTTTATACCCCCACCCCACTCCAAAAAAGCTGCTTCAAAAAGCCCCACATGTCTACAGATTTTGTTTTGCAGCGCGTGTTCACACACATACTGTAACGACGCACTCTGCCAACATGTCCCACTGAGATGCATCTCCGAAAAAAGTCACTCTTCACTTTCTGACTCCACTTTTAGTTTTGCTCGGTAGTATAACTCCTGGTTTTTTCTTTTTTCTTTTCTTTCTTTACCTTCCTCCTCCATTCTTTTCCTCCCTGTAGAAGGTAAGCCTGTTTCTCTCCCCCCTCTGCAGTTTCCAGCATGCAAGTGTGTATGTGTGTGAGAGACAGAAAAGGAACCATGTCCACCTGCTTACATATATATGTACTGTATATCTGTCACGCTGGTATTTAACAGTAAGTGTGCCATGTGTTTTTACTGACTGTTACCTGATGTGATGACGCTCAGTGCTTCATCACAGTGTCGTTACATGTGCATCTGTTTGTCTCTAGATGTCCATTTGAGTCAAATGGCTTGAAACAGATGACAGTTGTTCAGCTTAATTACTTATCTTTAACAATAACTGCAGAAATTCAGCCTGTCTTCTGTCATGGTATATTTATTTTATCATGCTCTTAGTGTTCACTGTTCACTGATAAAGCTGTCAGTAGGATAGTAAGAGTCTTGGACGCTTTTGGGAACTATTTAAGGAAAGAGCAATGAGATCACTTATGGTAAAAAGATCTGTTTCACTAGTCGAACCTGTAACCCTGCATGTTTCTCTGCACACAACTTCCTCAGACAATGATCTATCTGTTTGTGTGCTTGTATGTGTGTGCTCTTGCTGTGGAAAAAAACATGCATACTCCGTGTATGAGCTGTGATAAGCACTTACTGTCAGTGGGCGAGGGAAACCACTGGCACACGATGACTGCCGTCCTCCTGGGTCATGAATTATAGAAATAAGATGGTTGGTGTCCAGACACATCCATAATAGATGGGCTGTATTGAACGGTTCCACTTAAGCGGTTCATTCTTCTCTGAGCTGGAAAACACTTCTTTCTGCTTCCCATCTGGTATGAGGCAGTGGAAGAGTTGGTGACATTTTAGATGTGAAATGGTACAAATGCCTCTTTTTTTCCTTTATAATCAGTACTTATTTTTAATTAAATATCAGTTAATCACTGTAGGTCCTACTTTAAAATACAGCATGACGGCTTCTGTTTTTACAAGCGTCTTTTTTCATGGTAAATTATTAAATGATTTCATGGTCCCTCATTACCGTGAACACAGGTAATGTAGTTTATTTTATATACGGCACTCTGGAGCCATAAACCCTGACTTTGACCCCAAAATGTTTATTAATCCACAGCTGGAAATAGACTCCAACATATGCAAGATATACTCAGTTTTTAAGTTGCAGGTTATTGTACTACATTATTGGTAAAGCAGAAATCAGTGACCAATGCCGTAATGTATTATCATATCTTTTTAATTAATGCCCCCTGCTGTTCAAATAAAGCTAAACAACAGCTGTGTTTTCTCTGCACCTCAGGATATGGAGGCTTTGAGGAGGTCTCTTGCTTTGATTGAGTCGAAGATGGCGCAGGCTAAAAGCTGGCTCCGAGACCCTCATGGACAGCCAGGTAGCTGTTTATCCGTTTGTGTGTTTTCTCGTTTGTCTCCAGCTAAAACCCCTAATCAGAGCTTTATGTCACTCCACAATCTCATTCATACTAGGAGACCCCGGCGAGGTGGCACTGCGAGTGATACTGGACGAAGCTGGTAAGGTGGGAGAGCTGTGTGCCGGGAAGGAGAGGAAAGACATTCTGGCAACCTCTAAGGCTTTGGGACAAATGACGGACCAGATTGCGGATCTACGAGCCAGGTATTGTTTTCCGTTCTCTTTACTGTGTCCGTGTAATGTGTTTCGTTGTCACGCTTCAGCGGAGTCCGTTTGTCTTTTCTGACAGAGGCCAGGGCCCGACCCCGGGGTGTATGCAGCGAGCGGGCCAGTGCTCACAGGGCTTAGACTTGTTATTTGGCAAAGTGGACAGTGCTGCGCGCAGGCTGGAGGCTCTAATCAATGCCAAGCAGGCCATAGCCAGGAGGCTGGATGCTGCACAGGTCAGACAGAAAAACAACAGGAGAATGATGCCTCCTCTCTGTACTATATTTGTCCCATTTGTGTCCCCCTTGCTCTACTTATTTTCCAACTTGTGGTTTTATTTTACACTTGTACATGTCCTTCAGGTAACAAACACATTTCAACTGAGTGCTCGTCTAGCTGTTCAGATATTCAAGGAGTTAAATCTACAGTATTAGTCACCTTTATCATCCTTGTAGTGTTTTTGTGAAGGTCTTTGTTTCTTATTTCATCAAATATAAATTGCGTCATGCAGCATATGTGCATTTCTAGGCATGGCTGGCTGATCCTAACGGAGGTCCTGAGGGGGAGGAGAACATCAGAGCGCTACTGGCAGAGGCCAAACGCATCGCCGATCTGTGTGAAGACCCCAAAGAGAGGGATGACATCCTGCGCTCCATAAGTGAGATTGCAGGGCTCGCCGCCAGGCTCAAGGAGCTACGCAGACAGTATGCTCCTCCCTCCTCTCACACATGCACGATCAAGGATGTATTGTGAACACATTGTGTAATCCTTAGAACCTCTTTTTTTTAGGCAAAGGCTGCAACATCATAGCACCAATATTTTATCTGCTTGGAAATTGTGTTGTTGCCTGTCAACTTTGGGCATCAGTCCTCCAATAAGGTTTCTAACCATTTGAATACGGTGTGTTGGGGTCAAGGTGTTTGTATGCAGGGTCGGGAACAGCTTGAGAAATAAAACTGAAGAGTTTAAAGGGAAATACCACTTATTTTAACAACAGGCTTTAATATTTGAAATAAATTTCTAATGCATCAGATTTTTCTTCTAAATTGTGCCACAATTCTGTGAAGGACAGTGAGAATGTGCGTACCCAATGATCCTTGTGCTGAGCAGATCCACACAAGAGCTAGCAATCTGAGCTGTAAAAGGAGGAAATGTGGAGGCATTAGTACATGGGAGGATTTGGAGGTGTTATCAAACACTTTCTAATCTGGAACAGATTGTACTTTTATAATACAGCATGTGGCTCAGTAGATATATCATCCCTGGGTGATCCTTTAAGAACTGACTGTTCAAGACCACAAAAGAAATACTACATTTTCACACACTCCCAACTGAAGCAATTAATACAAACTTTTTTTTAATCTTTATTTTTCCTGCACTAAAAGTGGCATCAGCCTTGATGTGGAAGAGTGGTATTACCCTTTAAGGTGGTGTCTATTGAAGGTGTAATGAGACTTTAAACATTTGACGGGTTGGTCTGTATTTATAAGATAATTTCTAAAAACACGTGGTTTTTATGCTATGTTCTGTCCACCCCTCAAACCATCCATTTGTTTCTGGCTCAGGGGTAAAGGTGACAGCCCCGAGGCCCGTGCATTGGCAAAGCAGATTGGGGCGGCACTGTTAAACCTGCAGTCCAAAACCAACCGAGCAGTGGCCAACATGAGACCAGCCAAGCCGGCCGTCACCCTGGAGGGGAAGATGGAGCAGGCCCTCCGCTGGGTGAACAACCCCGGGGTGGACGACAGAGGAGTAGGTGAGCAGGTTTTGGCGACGGCGGTACGAAAGGAGGATGTAGTAGTTTGTCTCAAAAAATAAACACTCTGACCTTCCGTGCCTTTTGTCACCTACATGGACGATGAACAGTGTGTGAAAGTGGGCAAGGCAGGAAGTGGTGGCCTTTGCAGTTAGCCACCAAATATGTGATCATGAATGACGTGAGGTGTTTGTGGTGTGTGCGACGTGACTGCAAAGAGGCAGTTTACTCAAGCAGGAAATTTTTAAGTGCGGTAGAGAAATGACTGTGCCCGTTTCCTTAAATACCCAGAGTGAAGTATCTCATGCATGAATCACTAAAGGACTAACCGGACTTAGGAGAGCATTGTATTGTTTACATGCTTTATTATGCTGTCTTCCTGATTCCTGATTAAATCGATTGTTTCCTATTTTCTCGCATGCTTCCCTATGGGAGCAGAGTGTGAGATGCTTCAGTGGAACACAGGTACCTGCCCACTATTCCTTAGAAGATAAAACCACTGTAGATATTTATGACTATATGAAACCTTAACTGTGATTACCTAGAAACATAATGAGATCAGCATACATGTCATGTAATTTGCTGGAAATAATGAAATCATTTCTCTTCCTTTGTATTAGACCACGTTTCCGGCAAATACAAAAATAGTGCAATGCCATTCAGGAGTCTAAATATGGACCTGTAGTGGCCGCTTCTGGGTTTTATTTAACACCAACAAGGTTGCCAGTATATAAGTGTTGTGTGACCCCTGCCCTTTGTCACCCCTCAGGTCAGGCAGCGATCAGAGGAATGGTTGGGGAAGGGAGGAGGCTGGCGGGTGGCCTGTTGGGGCCGTATCGACAGGATATGCTCGGACGCTGCGACCGAACAGAGGCTCTTATGACAGCCTTGGCAGACATGGCAGCCAGGGGTGAGGCCGAGGCTCCTCACGCACGGGCGATAGCTGCACAGCTGCAGGACGCCCTTAAGGTATCTCAACGTCTTGAAGATTCATACATTCTGAAACTCAACCTTCACTCTCATTATACACTTATATAAACTATACTCACAAGTCCAAGTATGCGAAATATATCTTCTTGAAAATGTGAGTAAAAGAAAGCATGAAATCTTCAGAATATTTGTGCAAATGCTGCAGCACTAAAACATGGAGTCTTGAGTATGAATGGTATATGGTGCAGGCTGTGTTAGTGACGAGTATTGGTGCAGAGCTCCACCTAGTGGACTGATGCAACACTCTCTGCTTCTACTAGGACCTGAGACGGCACATGCAAGACGTGATAACCCAGGAGGTGTCTGATGTTTTCAGTGACACCACCACCCCTATCAAACTGCTGGCCGTGGCTGCAACTGCTCCTCCCGATGCCCCAAACAGACAGGAGGTCGGAAATGTAGCACTAGCCCTACGCGATACAGATGTTTTGGTTGTACAGTATATGAGGATTATGTCTGACAGTATTAATACTTATGTTTCCCGAAGGTGTTCGAAGAGCGTGCAGGGAACTTTGAGACCCACGCAGGACGTCTGGGGGCGACTGCAGAAAAAGCTGCTGCCGTGGGATCAGGCAATAAGAGCACAGTAAAGGGCATACATGCAGCTGTGAAACATGCCAGAGAGCTCACGCCACAGGTGCCTCTGTTTGCTTTGGCGTGCCTGATTTGCATGATTACGAGTTCCTTGGTGAAATATCTGGCTGTCATACACAATCTGACCGTGACATCTTTGTTAATGTCCAGGTGACATCTGCTGCTCGGATCTTGTTGAAGAATCCTGGAAACAAAGCGGCATCTGAGCACTTTGACACGATGAAGAACCGGTGGATCGCCAATGTGGAGAGACTCACTGGTGAGGATTTTATTTTGTATTATAAATAAGCAACCGTTTCACATTTTAAATAAATGCAATGCTATATCAGCCTGTAACGATTTCCTAAACCACATTATGATCAAAAGGGTTAACATGTATCTGTGTGTGTGTGTGTCTCCAGGTCTGGTTGATGAGGCCATCGACACCAAATCTCTGTTAGACGCTTCCGAAGAGGCGATAAAGAAAGACATCGACAAGTGCCGAGTTGCCATGGCAAATGTTCAGCCCCAAATGCTCGTTGCCGGGGCAACGAGCATAGCAAGACGAGCTAATCGGGTCCTGCTAGTGGCTAAGAGGGAAGTGGAGAACTCTGAAGATCCGCGGTTCAGGGACGCCGTGAAACATGCCTCGGACGTCCTCTCACACACCATCTCACCCATGGTGATGGACGCCAAGGCGGTGGCTGGGAACATACAAGACAAAGGTAAAGGACGAACACAAGAGGACGTGGCGACAAAGAATGACACGGGTTTTGCTACTTTTCTTTGTGCTTCACCTTCTTCATCTCAGGTCTGCAGAAAGTCTATTTGGACTCGTGCATGAGGATCTTGGCTGCGGTTGGAAAAGTTAGAGAAGCCTTCCAACCTCAGGAGCTGGACTTCCCTCCTCCACCTCCTGACCTCGACCAGCTCCATGTAAGCACATTCAAACCCACATATATTCAAGATTATTCAAGTAAACCTTTGGCTGACCATTTCCTTACCAAGAATCACTGAAATTGAGCTATTAACTTCTCCAGTGGAAATAATAACAACCACACAAACGTATATCTACGCCAATATGTATTTTCCCAGGTTAGTGATCAGCGTGCGCCACCCAAGCCCCCCTTGCCAGAGGGTGAGGTGCCTCCACCTAGGCCTCCCCCTCCAGAGGAAAAGGATGAGGAGTTCCCAGAGCAGAAGGTCGGAGAGGTGCTCAGCGAGCCCATGATGGTGGCAGCCAGGCAGCTGCACGACGAGGCACGCAAGTGGTCAAGCAAGGTCAGTTCACACAAACACAAATTTCAAAAATAAAGTCCACACAGGTTTATGTTTTACTGTCTTACAGTTATGGTTGCAGGATATTACTTCTTCAGTTCTGTGTAAATGTGAATTTCATGAGATCGTCCTGAAATATGGAGATCAGTGACTCGATTCCAATTTCAGAGGAAAACTGGAAACTGTCATCTGTTCAAGGTGTGGGCATGTAATTCTGTAATGGCTTACACATGAACACTTACATGCACAAAGGAAAGATAAGAAAAACAGTCGTCTGCGTAGAAGACGATCGAGCTCCACCCCCATCTATAGGAGTAGACTTTGTGTTTCCTCCAATCCCTGTGTGCCAATGTTTTGTATGCATGCATCCAGATATTTTTGTGTGCATATAGGGAGAGTTAGTCTGTGTAAATATTCCTATCCAGGAATTCCTCTTGTCATCTTTCTGCAGCTGTTTTATGGTCTGCACATTTATGGTATCTTTGGAAACCAGGTGCTAAAAGTCTTTCATAAAAGCCTTGGGTCTCACTCCAGCACACTCTTAAACAAACTAGAACGGGCGCCAACCACTGGTTTTGGTTACCTTATTTGATTATGCAAATACTTCATAAACTGTCAGCTGCTGCCTCTGGGACATCATCCACCTGCTTCCTTCCCAAACCAGCTCCTCTTTTTTTTCCCTTTCAAACCCGTCTATGCCTGTGCGTCCAAGTCCCCCCTCCCCTGTTCCTGCACCTTCTCTGTGCTTGTATCCTCCTCCTTCCTGTGATTCTCCTGTCCTTTGATCTACCATCCAGTGCCTCTCATACTGTACTAAATGCCTACTTTTCCCATGCTTCCTTCCTTCCTGCCATCCCCGGCTTTCTCCTTCCCCTCCTTCTCCACATTCCTCCTTTTTTTCTCCTCCTCCTCCTCTTCTTCCCAACCCCCTTTTGCCCCCCTCCCTTTCCTTCCCATCCCAATCAATCCTACTCCTCCAACCACCAACACCCCCCTCCCCCCCCTGCCTGGCCCAGCCTGAGGATGAGGAGGCAGTAGAGGAGAGGGAGGTAGATGATGAAGATGAGTTTACTGATGGTGAGGATGACTATGAGCCAGAACTGCTGATGATGCCCTCCAACCAGCCTGTCAATCAACCCATTCTGGCAGCTGCCCAGGCTCTCCACCAGGAGGCGCGCAAGTGGTCCAGCAAGGTCTGCGCACATACATGCTCATGAGCGCACACATTCAACCAGATGTGGGTCAGACAGCAACAAAGGGAGGGTTGTAATGTACCGTTTGACCCCAAACACTCACACATACATCCACGCATGCAAACAGATGAATGCATCACATAGTGGAAAGCCCCGCAGGACAAGAAAACACCCCTCTGGAGCACTAGCTGACAGTGGCCGGGGCTGTGCGAACAATGAGCTCTGCATCTGCCACTACCATGGAAACCTCCAACCAGCTGCAGCTGCTGTTTTACTGTCGTTGCATTGTACTCAGACATGGTTGACACGCGGCTGAGGCCATGCTAAGGTTGCACTAAAAGGTCAAGGACTGTGGGAATGGCAAGTTTGTTTGTTGCAGCACGTGGATGAACTGGCTTCTCAAGTAGGTAAAGTGGTTCAAAGGAGGAGCCAGGCGCTCCATCTCATTGTCAGTCACTCGTTGTCTGGACAACCTGTGAAGTCAAGGATGACAGTTTCCCAAAGACTCCCGGGTGATGTAGCTTTTATGTTAGACCGCCTGCTTACCCAGTACGACCACTTGCCTCTGCTTCTTAGTCTCAGGGTGTGTACTAATCACTACAGCACTGTGAACCTCACCTCATGGGTATTAACCTCAAGTTGACTGCTATCGGAGGAAGACGGTGAGAAGATCAGTTATGAATAGATTACATATCGTCTTCCATTAGGGTTGAAGGATATGTGGTAACTTGCTTTGACACTGCATGCAGCTGAACACGCTTACATTGAATGTCTGCCTTGCTTTTATAATTCATTAATACGAAACACTTATGTTAAGTGTTTGATGCCACTGCTTTCATTGTCCTACATTGAATCCTTTGACAAATGTGCAGAGAAATAAAATTCTTCCATTCAGACCTCTTATCCAAAGGAATGCTCGTCTGATCACAGCTCGTCTTCCTCCTCCAACTCCGCCCCATTCTTCGCAGGGTAACGACATCATCGCGGCGGCCAAGCGGATGGCTCTGCTAATGGCAGAAATGTCTCGGCTGGTGCGCGGTGGAAGCGGGAACAAGCGGGCGCTGATTCAGTGCGCCAAGGACATCGCCAAGGCCTCGGACGAAGTGACGAGACTGGCTAAGGAAGTGGCCAAGCAGTGCACCGACAGACGCATCAGAACGAACCTGCTGCAGGTGAGGACACACTCATTCAAACACATACTGAAAAAAATCCTCAGTGTCAGAAACTATTTACTCATCTCCCTCCTTCCAAAGGTGTGTGAACGAATCCCTACCATCAGCACTCAGCTGAAGATCCTCTCAACAGTCAAAGCCACCATGCTGGGACGCACAAACATTAGTGAAGAGGAGTCAGAGCAGGTAAACACACAAAACCGCCAGAGCATCTAACTATGCAGAGTAGCACTAAAATAATCTCTGCAGACACATACAACGATCAGGTATTACATTATGACCGCTGTCAGGAGAAGTAAATAACATTGACCATCTTGTAGCATTGTAATGTTCTGCTGGGAATCTTTTGGACCTGGGGTTTGTGTGGATGTTACTTAGACATGTAGCACCCACCTAGACCAGACCAAGCACCCCCACCCCATAGCAATGACACACCTTGATGGCAGCAGCCATCCCCAGCAGGATGCAGCCTGACACAGGCAAACACACAAAAACGTTTTAGGAACAACTAAAAAAAAAACATGAAAAACAGCACAAGGTGTTGACCTCCTTATTCACTCGATCCCAAACTGATCAAGTATCTGTGGGATGATCCACAGAGGCCCCTCCCCTCAACCCATAAGACCCAAAGGCCCCCCACTAACAAAATCCTGTAGCCAGACTCCACAGGACACCCTCAGAAGGCCCATGTCCATTTTCTGAGTCAGAACTGTTTTGGAGGCACAAGGGAGACCTACACAATATTAGGAAGGTGGTCATAATGTAATGCCTGATCGGTGTACCTCACAGCGATCTTATTGCACTAAAAGCTGAGTTGGCGGCCTGCCCTGACTGCATTAACGGGATTAAATGAAACCTGACCCATTTAATGTCTGTATGGATACTGACTCCACATATTGGTTCAGTGTTTCACAGTAGTGGGAAAGAAGTACTATTCATAAATATACTACTGCGGTTCTAAAATCAAGGTACAATGAAGGTTAGTGAATTACTCACACTTCCATCAAAGAGAGGAGACATGTCCCCTCTAAATTTATCAAATAAGTCAAGAAGCAATACATGTAGCAGAACATTTAGGTTTTTCTACATCATTAACCATATTACAGGCCCTCAGATTTATATTATAATCCCACAGCCACAAGCTACAGCAGTAAAATATTCACAGTGCCAACAATTCATTCATAATAATCCATCAATGACAAGGGACTTTTTTTTCTTTTACTTTTGTGACTACACTTTCTCAAATAACGCTCTCATCGGTACAGCTGAATAGGTATTTGTTTCATTTTGTCCCACCTCTGTTGTCACTTCACCTCTGCATGTTTCCCTGCCCAGGCCACAGAGATGTTGGTCCATAACGCCCAGAATCTGATGCAGTCAGTGAAGGAGACGGTCAGAGAAGCAGAAGCAGCCTCCATCAAGATCCGCACAGATGCAGGATGCACCCTCCGCTGGGTGCGCAAGACCCCCTGGTACCAATAAACATAAACCCCGGCCACCGAAGCTAGCAACACTCTAAACTCTGCATCGATAGCACAAACCTCGAGTAAAAAGTAGCAGCGTGCAGACTCGTCCCGAGTAAGCATTTTGCGTAACTTCAAGAGGATACTGCAGGATTTTGAGCCATTTCTCCGCTGTAGTTTAGTTGTGTGTGCGCCCGGAAGCTTTAGACTTGCAGGTTTCATTTATCGGAGTGAGTTCGGCTTTGCTCTCCAGTTCCCTTTATCTGTAACTGTGGAATCACGCAGGCTTATTGGAGACAGTTTTTTAATATATATTTTTGGTATGTTGTGTTACAAGACTTTATCCAAATCCCAGGTATATATATTTTTTGCATGGAGATTTTTTTCTATTTTCTAAAGGCGAATTATGGCACTAAGATGCTTATCTCCTAGATGAAGTTTACTTTGCATTCAGTGAAAGTTTCTTATTGTCTATTGTATATACAATACTTGTTTTATGGAGAACACTCAGCTTCATTCACTGCATCCGACACTAGTCTTGTACGAGTCGATGAGCTCTCCGCTCTTCATGTTTACTTTGAGTACTAACGCTGTTCTTAACTAAAGATCTGGTGATGCATCGCTGCTGCTGTCCAGTGATGTTTATACTTGAAGAACTAAAAGGTCTTCTGGTTTAAAAGTGTAGTGGGTACAAATGATAGTTTTAAAAGTTATTGTGTAACCTGAAAAAAATGTATGGATGTCGATCATATGGAGGGATTTTTTTTATTTTTTTTTTTTGATTGCAGGAAGGTAGACAGAGCTATGTTTTCATTTTGTTTAACTTTCACAGTGAATAATGCCAAAGGATTTGTTTCTTTGCTTCATAAAAATCTCTTAAAGCTCAAAATCCAGGTTACTACAAATAATACAGACCGCTTTTCTTTACTTAGTGAGGTCTGTTATTTTTTAGCAAAAGAAATTACGAATGTTTTTTACTCTGCTTTGAGTTTTTCTTCTTTTTTTTTAACCTACTTGTAGCGTTTTGTGTCTGCACTCTGTAACAGTTGAGCTGTTGGGATTTTTCTAAAATGATCAAAACCAATGAACTTAGACAAAGCCTTCTAACATCCAGGTTTTACCTTTCTCCACCCCCTCTAAATTTTAAACAGATTTTAAAGCAGATTTTTCTTTTTTTTAGACAGCCCCGGTGGTTTAAGAACAACAAAAAAAGACAAGATGTCTTTTTTTAGAATATTTTTTTTAATTATTAAACTAGCGTCTCTGTCTGGGATTAACGATAACTCAATATTACATGCAACTAGATCAGTGAATGCATGTTTCATTCCCTAAACAATAGGTTTTTACAATGACTGGGTAAATTTAAATGTTAAATGGAGAATCTGTATGTGTGTGTGTGCGTGTGTGTCCGTGTGAAGTCCTTTCACCTAAACAGTATTAGCGAGCCGTCCCTGTGGTGGTCAGGGTCAGAGCTCTGAATAGCAGCACAGAATGTTAACTGCATTATTGTTATTTTTATTTGGGCCTACTGAGCACGTAGCAGTCACTACTGACCCCTCACTGAGAGCGACAGGGTGTAGATGTGTGTGTACTTGATGTGTTCATCCACGCCCTGAATGTATTCTGATAGCTTCGAGCCCTGCCAACACATCTGCTGTGCCTTGGAAGAATAAAAGTCTTTAACGATGACTGGGGTCAGACTCTTACTGTGACTCGAGTTTTATAAGTATGGCTATATATATCTATATGAAAAAAGGGCAAGGTTCTTAGCATAAGATAAGTTAGCATGCCAAGTAGCTGGCATGCTAACTTATGTTAGCATGCCAGCTACTTGGTACCAAATGCACAGGCTAAGCTGAAGCAAATGCAACTTTTTGTGTTTCTTGAAGATAAGAATTTCATTAGTTAAACAAAATAAATTCTAACCTAATGGTGGAACCAGATTTAAAGGCAAGGGCTCCCTGTTCTTTCTTACAATTCAATGTGAGGGCGAGACAAACGTCCGTACCAAATTTTGCCAAGAAATTTCCACAAAGCCAAAACCACAAAGGTCATGACACCAGAGATAAACATCAAGGATGCCGTTTAAAAAAAAAAAAAAAAAAAAACATACACACACACATAAACACGTAATTGAAAGCTTTTATAAGACATCATATAAACAGAAATACAGATTCAGCTTCATACAAGAGCTACAAGTAGTATTTTCCACGCGGACAATTGATTGTGCAAATGCTGTGCTGAGTAAAGAAGTTGCATTCAGGATTATGCGAGGATTTTAAGGTGATTTCTGCAAGGTTCACCAGCTTGTAACTACACTCCGCAGACAGCCGTAGGTATATTTTTAATACACCTCCGTAAGGTCTCCAAAGCATGCAGTTTGTGCTGTAGTGTGTGCCCCACAAGGCACTTTCCCCTACTCTTGCAAGGCCACATTAAAGTGAGTGAACGTGTGCAAAAATAGCTGCACTGAAGTTAGCGCCTCAAGACACTGGATTTTTCAAAAATAAACATATCTGTGTTTATAAAAACTGGCTACATTATATAATGTAAAACGCGCGTTTTCAAAGGCGCGTCTCTTTACTCACAGGCATCGTGCAGGCGAGATTATTCAGGTGCGGTGGTGAGGTGAAGAGCAAGGCGGTGAGCTGTCCTTTTGTCAAACCAAAATATTCCCCTTTGACAACACTCAGAGTGTTAGATACGAGTAAAAAAAATTATCCAAAAAGAAAGGAATGATTCAAACTATGCAGCACATTAAAACTGGATAGAAACAAATAGCACTTCAACACGTTCACATTGATTATTAAGGCTTCCCTTTACAGGACACAAAATCATCCAGTTACACATCTGCAACTCCAAACATGTAATAAATATCTGTTAGACTGCAGTATTCTTCATTTATAACAAAGAGTCAGGGGTTTTATAATCATTATTCAAGAACTGACTCAGCGGTGTGGCAACCCTGTTTGGCACATTGGATCGCCCACCTTTGGCCTCCGACAGTCGATACTCAGGTCCGCACTTGGAATTTCCCGGCTTTAGTCAAATACTTGACCCCTTTAAACGGCTTGTATTTCTCGCCATACATGTCGAGACGGCTCACTTTCAGACCTGCACAGACGGGAAAGAAGCCAATGTGAAGGGAGTGACATCAAATCCGCCAACGTCAAACCGAACACCATCACCAAAAGGTGGAGATAAATAATGTTGACGAACGGTCTGATGAGTTAGGTTGGTTGGATTTTAAACTTAAAAGATCTGATGGAGTGAGGATTACCTGATATGGCAAGCTGCTGTATCTTCAGGTCGATGTTGAGTGAGGGGTTGTCTTCGGGTTTGGGGACTCCTGCCTGCATACTCAGGCTGCCTCGCAAGTTCGGAAGCTTCTGAGGGTTAAGTTTCCCGATGTCCCAGACTAACACCTAACAAAACGGAGAAGAAGACAAAGCTTTTTAATTTTAGTTTTAACTGTGTCCAAGACCACCATCTGCTTCACAAAGGTCTTGGTAGATTAACTAAAAAAAGTAGTACAGTAGTTACTATCTTGCTGGTCTGTGACAAGGTGTAAGCGGAAACTTAATTATCCTTTATTTATCCCTCATGCGGAAATTCATTCTCTGCATTTAAACCATCCAACCCATTTGTACACACAGTAGGGAGCACACTCAGACCCAGGGGGCTGCCATGGATGCAATGCATAGGGAGCAGTTTAGGTGCTTACTCAAGGCACTCCAGCCATGGACATAGAGAGGGATTTGAATCAGTAACATTACAGTCTCAAATCTACTATTCAAACCCGTAGCGAAGTCCCCTGTTATGTGACTGGTATAAGATCCCTCTGACTGGTAGTGCTAACCTTGGTGGTGAGGTCGTAGGTGTAGTTTCCCTGTGTGGCTGTGAGGTTGGCACTGAGCACGGTTTTGGGCATGTGGACCGTGACCATCAATCCCTCCACTGTCTTCCCCATGGTCTGCTTGGGTCCGATGGTGACGTCCAAGCGACCACCAGAGCCCGTCTCAAAGAAACTGATGTTCTGCTTCACATACACTGGAAGGGCTACGAGACTGAGGAGGGGAAACAGACGGGGCCGACCACAGTGTTAACAAGTAAAAAATCTACTCATCTACGCTAAAACACAATGAAAATATCAAAGATTTTATTTATAAGATGATGATGTTCACAAAGTCCATCAATACGTAGGCCACAGCTGCTGACTGATCTAATCATGAGGACGTATATTGACGCCTGCGCTTACTTTTGAGAGCTGACATGATACGTCATGAGAGTGAAGTTTCCATCTGGCGGGACGAAAGAAAGGACACGCTCGGCCTCCCAGCGTTTAAACCGCACACACGGGTGGAAGCTCACGTCATCGAGGAGACGGGGATTCTGTCAGCGAAAAGGTGGGAGTGAATTTTTGGAGCAGACCACTTAAGCACACACAGAAGAACCGAGGTGAGAGGAAATGAACCCACCATGAAGGACAGAGTCAGGTCAGGCATCCCAGTGAGCTTCACACAGGCTTCAATTACACCCTGGATCTCTGCAAATACTGTCGTACCTAAATAAGAAATGTTGGAAGAATTTAACAAGGTGCAAATTATAAATGATACGACCTTACAAGAGGGGGAGAAAAACTCCTGTCGTCAATGCACTCTTGCTCTATGGTGATCAATAAGTGCTGGTTTGTACCTGATTTGTCCACAATGGCATCTATTTCCTCGATCACATCAAAATACGCCTCGTTGTTGGCGTATTTAACACCAGCACGCCTCCACGGGATATTGGACAGTTGACCTGTTGGCAACTTTTCTCCAACATTACTACTTCCTGGGAAACACACAAAACAAAGGCAAGAACATAAATACTTAAGTTTGTTTAGATTGACCTTTAACCCCAGACTCAGCGCGACTTTGTTTTTACCCGTGAGCGTATTGACGACTGATCGCAGCATGGTGGGAGGCCTAATCAGCTCCTTGAGGACGTTGGACTCCGTTGCGAGCGGAAAGCCGTTGTCCAGCATCTCCTCCAACAGCTCGTAAACTGTCACCACATTGTCATTGATCACGGCCTCTGAGCACTCGCCAAAATAGTCCTGTTGGCCAAAATATCTGTTATCAGTGATAACGCTTTAACGCTGACACACGCAAAAAAAAACAAAAAAAACCTATTGTGAGTATTCAAGAAATCAGAGTAGTTTTATTCAATTTTGCACCCACGAATAAATCAAACTGCAACTCTGGACTGCCACTTTAATTCCACACAATACAACTATCTGTGAATATTTTTTATTATGCTGCACTGCCCTTGTGTGCGGCTTTACTGATTAAAACTGAGGCATTTTAGTTTGTGTATCACTATTTTCAGGTTTGGTCATAATCTTTCTCTAAAATGATCTGTTGAACTGAAGATATGTCTCCCTCTAGCTAAAAGTTGGTATGCATTTTTTCCCCCTGTCCCTCTCTCAAAGTTTAAATATGCAGGGATGGCACAGAGGGAAATAGAAAAACAAGGGGCATTTTGTTCCCCGTGCTTCCTCAAAATTGATGCAGTTTTTCCCAGCTTGTTTTGTATTTGGAGGAGGAACTATCTTAAATGCTGAAGTCAGGAAACAAAGGTCTTAGTGAGCAGCAAATTCCACAGGTTAAATCAACAACTGTTACTACTGTGTGTGGCGCACTGACAAATATGTGTGACCACTTATAGGTAAGTAAACCCCCTCTGCCCGGAGCTGCATACACGCAATATATCTGCAACACAACACTTTTAATCTAGGGTGGTTGTAAAACTTGGCAGTCAAAAAAAATGAACACCTGAAATGTGTCTGCCACTTTGTGCAGGAACTCAATGACGAAGAGCGGAGGGACTTCGGTCTGGACCACAGAGAGGAAGAAGAGCTTTCCCCTGTACACGGTGATGAGATAGTGGTGTGGGGTCTGCAGGACAGGGGGCACATTCTCCGGGTCCACTGCCTTCTCCTTCGCCTCGAAAAAGTAATCGCACACACTCCGGCTGATCACACTCTTCCAGTGTTTCTCCAGGAAGATGTCCCCCGTGTGATTAATCAGGAACAGGCTGTGAATCATCTCAGCTGCAACAATGAGGTGGTTGTTGTTGTTATTGTTGGAGCTTTGTGATACTGAGTAAGAGGCACAGATTAGATCTGCAGCTTTAAAAAATATATATATAAAAATCCTTATCAGTTATTTTATAGTCCCCAAATCAAATCAACACACTGCAATAAATTTACTTGCTGTTACTTGTTGTTAACATTAATCTGTCAAACTAACTTTAAACTCAGGTAACTTCACCGGCTGGCTAGCAATCTGACTTTAGCAACTTCATACATTTATACAGTCTGAATCACAATGCCGATGGCGAAATAAACCTCATAGGAAGAAGCGTAACGACCACCCAACATGTAAGACGAAAATGTACAAAGTTTTACAGCTTATTTAAAGTTTTACCTGCTAACTCTAGATGACTGTTCCAAGAGTATCAGTCGGTGCCAATATGGCAGAGCTGCCTGAGTTACTAAAGACGCGCCTGCAGCTCTATGCACACGTAAACACAACAAAGTCGCGAGTAAAAGTCGAGTGAAGTCAAAATAATATTATTTACGTGCTAAAATATATCCAGCACGATTTAAACCTTAATCGACTGCAGACATAACCCGAATAATACTTTCATATAAAAGTTTATGAATTTGTAATCAGGCAAACTTTTCGGGCAGCTACACCCCGGCGGTCTAGATTGGTTGGTTTAACCCTGCGCAAAGCCTTGCAGGTAGCCCCGCTGTTATTGCTTCATTGGCAAAAAATATGAGGTTTCATGGTACGATTAATTTAAAGATATTTTAGTGGAGAAAATGGGTAGACTATTGCACAGAAAATCTTAAACTGAGACTCATCAGCACATGTACAACCAGGACTGGAGAAAATTTGACAGTCTCCACCAGCTCCTGTTTGTCCGTTAATTAAAATACTTACTTTGTTGGATGGTTGCACAGTTCCCCTAAATAGAAACGGACCCTCTGCTATGGCGGATGTTGCAAGCTGCGGTGGTAAGTGTGATGCAGAAGTTGCAGCTGTAAAACCAAACAATGAGCTGAGTATTTTACATGTACCGGCAAACTGTTATTTATCAGGAAGTGTAGGCTATTTTATTATTTTTTAGCATTATATTGTTACTTACCCAGTTTGTATATGTTTTATCTATTAACTAATGAGTGCAGCTTTAAAATCTTTACTCAAGAAGTTGCATACATTAACAAAGCATAACGTAAGCTTCTTAACTTCTGCACCTTTGAGGAGTCTCCACAGCCTCAGGGGGAGGCAACTCTCGCCTGCGAGCCACTCCTCAGGGAGACAAACCCCCCTCGACCCTGATAGTCTGACCGCATTTTCGTCCCGCACCTTCACCGGCTAAGGTGATTGCAACGTGCTTTTCTTAATCAGCCATGGCGTCTGAAGAACCCAAAGCAAAGAAACCCAAACTCTCGGAGGAGGAGGAGAAGAAGACAGAGTCTCCGACCAAGGAGACTCCTGCCAAACTAAGGTGACCGACGACTAAATAAAGAAATAATACTTAGAGCGAGGAGACGCAACTCTTTCTTGTGTGTTGAACGCTAAAGTGCGCAAGTCTAATACTGATTTTTACAACTTAAACTTGATCAAATGTGGTGCGTGCATGAAAGGGTGACATTGAAAATCAGTTAAAAGTGTTGACTGAGCCAGCATGGTCGGTGGTGGTGGTGGTGGAGGAGGAGAGGTCGTAGCTCGTTCCGGTGTAAAGTCCTTTGATCTCGTTATCTTTCCACTTACAGATGCTTAGCTTAACAGCTAGCTCTTGAGGTCTGCTCCGCTTGCACGCTGCTCTTGTCAAACGAGGGGTGCCAGTGTCTAATCTCGAGTTCAACGTGACCACCACCTGCCCTGCATGTTTAAAAGCTGCAGGGAGAAATGCCTGGGCGCCTCTGTTCATTCAGTGCCAAAGGTTTTACTTTGCTGCTTGGTATTACTGGAGGGAAAGGTTCCCTGAGCCATCCGGTACCAGCTCCCAAAAAACAATGAATTGTAAAGCAGTCACGTGGTCGGCAGTGTGTAATGTTGTGATCACATTTATTCGACTGAGCAGCAGCCTGTTGTTTTCATGTCGTGCCGTCTCGGGGGCGCCTGTCATCTGCACTCTTCTGTAATTTAGCTTTATATGAGTGAGGATCTGTGGCTCGACGAGGCTAGACCGGGTGAAATAAGCCAATCACCAGACAGAGGCAGACCCTTCCTCCTTCAGATGCCTCCAATCAGTCAGGCCTTAGTAGGAGGGGCTGGTGGTTGCAGAGGAAAATCGACCTGCCTGCACGCTGAGCAGCTTGAAATTGTTAAGTTTTTTGGATGCTTAGCTTTTACTGATCCGGGTTTAGGCTGCTCAACAGGTCTGCCAGTGTCTAGCACAGAGAGGGACACAATGTCTGCTGCAAGGTAAGAGCACGCTGACATTCGAGAACTGATCTAAAGCCAGACATTGGTTCTGGGTTGGTGTAATTGCCCGCACAAGCCCAGCAATCACCAGACTGCACATTTTGAGATGTATGGCCTGTAGGAGATAATAGTACGGGTGTGGCATCTGTTGGCGGGATGCATTTACTAATTTCCAGCAACACAAACGCACATATGTTGGTGGTGTTGCTGTCTGTCGTGCAGTGGCGTCTCCCCGCTTCTTTGCTCTCTTCCCTTCTTTCCTTGTTAATTCATCACGCTTCATTAAATCTTCACCTCAGGCGAGTGTGGAAATGAAAGCTGTGTGGGAAATATAGTAGCACATGTTCACGTGGCGTCAGACAGGCGCTGTGTTCAAAGACCATCTGGGGTTTTCCCAAAAAGGCAGATGAGATTCTGTTGCCATGAAGGGTGAGAAATGACACAAATCTGAACAGAGATGTTACTAACGTTCCACTTTTTCTGTATCGTGCACCTATAGTTCTGCATTTGCATACAGAAGAACAAAAGTCACAGGCTAACCTGGCAGGCTGTAATTGGTTGCTGATGTGTAAGCAAGTATGTTATGCGTTGACACAGAGCGCAGAGTTGTCATAGTCGTCGCCTTATTGGTAGCGAGAATGTCGCTGTGCTGCTTTAAATTGCTAGTTACTGGCGTCACAAGACTTGCTGTGATACTCAAGCATTCTGTGTTTTGGCCCGAGGAAAAGAACAGACCGCACACACACAGTACACCACTGTCCTGATGTTAATGTCACAAAACCAATTACATGCAAAATAGACTGGACTAACTACATTCATCTTCATTTTATGGTTTTGTTGATGAGTCATGCTTATTTACAGACTCAGTCTCTCTGTCCTGTACCATTTCTGCTTTTTTTTTTCTCTCTATATATACCACTCAAAGATTTTAAGTCATGTGATCGAAGGCACATGGAAACAGAGTAACTGGTTTTGAAAAGTGAATGCTCAGCGCTTAAAGCCAAGTAGGCGAGCATGAATTTTGCACAATATTTGTTTTCCTACACCGTGCTGAAACGAGCACTGTGTGACTGTTTGTCGAGTCAGTGAACAGTTTAAAGCTATAGTGGATTTCCAATCCGGTTGAACAGTGAAGGAAAACTCAAATGAGAATAGAGTTTTTACAGTTTTTACTTTTGCGTCAGTTAATTAAATGTAAAGATCATGCTGCTGTGTTAAAACCAACTGTTAATGCTGTTTGTTTTTTTGTTTTTTTTGTTCATTTTTCAGCCCGAATTCACTCTTTGGGATGGGAAACCCCTTACTGGACATCATAGCCGTAGTGGACAAAGACTTCTTGGACAAGTAAGAACGAAACAATGAGTGATTATATCCTAACTTCTCGATTGGTTGTGCAATAAGTCGTTAAAAAAAGGGGAAAAAAGCTGACCCACACAATCAAAAACCGCTGCTTTATTTCCAAAAATATGAATGCACTCGCTGAATATGATCATTTTCATTAAATCTTATACCGTATAAGCAAAAGAATAATAATGAGAACGCAAACTAACATGTGGCGTCACATCAGGGTCAGGCTGACTATAAGAGGAGGAGATTCCTCCATGTAATTTGATCAATGGACAAACAAGATAATGGTGATAAGAGCGAGCAGAGCAGATGTATTGCTTTAATATATCCTGAAATGAGACTGCTGGGAGGTTCTGGCTGACTGACACAAACAATCATAGCCTTGTTTTATCATCATGTCCGTGTTATGAACAGTCATTTATTAAAGCGTTGTCGGCCAAGCCTCAAATGCAACTGGAAAAAAAATCATTGCGCGACTCAAAGATCTTGTATGCGATTATGAAATCCCTGTATAATTGTGTATTTATAGTATTTATTTATACACAATGCTAGATTATCTTCAGTACACGTCATGCTGCCAAGAAGCAATCATGTTATCTATTCTTCGGAAGGAGGGAGTATCTTCTTTGAGATGGCAGCAAGGGCTCAAGCCTCCCGCACACTCCTTGAACTAACAGGTTTTCTACAAAACAAGGCACATAATCATGCATGAATATAACCTGGTTACTAAATCTAGTAACTATACCCAATACTTTTCTATCAGAAACAAACAGTCATAGCCTTGTTTTATCATCACGTCCGCGTCATGAACGGCCATTTATTAAAGCATTGTCAGCCAAGCCTCAAATGCAACTGGAAAAATCATTGTGCGACTCAAAGATCTGGTATACGGTTATGAAATTCCAGTATAATCCAGTTATTTTTATTATTATTTAATTTAATTTATATTTCTGGGATACTGGAAGCCATCAGCAGAAACCTACAGAGTAGCAGTGAACTGTGCCTTCGAGTTCCAGCTCTGTGTCTACTCAGAAACCCCTTGCATAAACTCCTGGATTAGAGCTACTAAAGCACAGCTCTACTTCAGCCTCACGTAGAGTAAAGTAGGACTTAAACTGCACTTTAATCCCCAACCCAGTGTAGCCTTGTCTCTGTTTAAGATTAATGGCTACATATTGATTTGGACTGAGCATTTTGTAACTGCTGCCGGTACAAACAAAGCTTCTCAAAACGTTTCCCTGGGATATAATGGCTGAACAATTTCCAAAGACATTAACAGCACATGCGGTGGTACCACTGCTCTGTTTTCAACCTTTGTATAAATATAATCCAAATTCTTATTGTGTGTGTTTGAATGGATTTTGTATCTGATGACTTGGTGAAACTAATCCCTCTTTTCTTTTCTTTTTTTCTCCCCTCCTTCTATTATTCGCAGGTACTCTCTGAAACCCAACGATCAGATCCTGGCTGAAGACAAACACAAAGAACTGTTCGTACCTCCTACAGTATTTTGCAACATTATCTGTAGAAACCAGGCTGTGGTAGCGCTCTTACACACAGGTTTACCTAATCTTCTAACAGTGTTTGCATTCGGCACACGGGGATGCGTCTGAAATCAGAGATTGTGCCTCTTCGTTCTGGAGCAGGGTAGTCAAAACAGGCGCACGCCAGAAATCACCACGATTGACCTCTGTTCCCTCGTGGACGGCCAATAGCAGAGCGGCAGACCTAGTACAGCGAGACAGTCTCGTCCAATAGCAAACTAGGACGCTTCACCTCCCTGTCCCTCTGAGACAAGAGCCAGAACACAAACATTTAACAGCAGGAGATAAGAAAGGCATATGTGGCCATGTGTGTTTCTACTCATGTATGTTGACCCTTCATGGCTGTGTATGTAACCACAGGTTGTCCTTTAGTAATATCAGCTTATTCATGTATTT